>NW_026294584.1:56045212-57512793 GCF_007827085.1 Peromyscus californicus insignis
TACTACAGAGCAATAGTAATAAAAAATGCATAGTACTGGCATAAAAACATACATGTGGATCAATGGAATCAAGTTGAAGAACCAGAATTAAGTCCACAAAGCTATGGACACTTGAATTTTGACAAAGAAACCAAAATTACACAATGGAAAAAAGAAAGCATCTTCAACAAATGGTGTTTGTATAAATGGGTATCTGCATGTAGAAGAATGCAAATAGATCTATAACTATCACTCTGCACGAAACTTAGGTCCAAGTGGATCAAAGACCTCAACATTAATCCAGTTACACTGAACCTGATAGAAGAGAAAATGGAGAATAGCCTTGAATGCACTGGCATAGGAAACAACTTCCTGAATCAGTAGCACAGAAACTGAGATTGACAATTAGTAAATGGGACCGCATGAAATGAAAAAGCTTCTGTAAGGCAAAGAACACTGTTAATAGGAAAAAACGGCAGCCTACAGAATGGGCAAAGATCTTCACCAACCCCACATCTGACAGAGGGCTGATCTCCAAAATACATAAAGAACTCTAGAAACAATAACATTTATTGCTGATAATGTAGGGGTCTCTAAGATGGATTAAGCAAAAAAGGGAAGAAATAGGCAGACTAAATTTTATATATTTTCACATATATTCATATACATAATCTGTTTTGGTTTTATTTATACTTTTATAAGAGTCTGGAAGATTCTGAAAAAGATGTGGTGGTGGTGGGACAAGGGGAAAAAGTCATCTCCTGAAAAATATGACCTTAACCTATCTCTGCTTTTGAATAATATAATTATTTAAAAATAACTGAAAATAAAGTTTTGTAATGCTAAATAAAGTGCAACAAATGAACATAACTCTATATTAATAGCAAAGCCACAAAAATAACAAAACAAACAACTGCAAGTGGAAAAGTTTTAGACACAGTAGTCCTAGTGGATACAAAGATAGGAACATCTTCACAGGCATCCTAAACTTGATCAGTTTTCCTATTGTACCAATACCAGGTGATAATTGTGAAAACAGTTACTATTTATTATGATAAACTATAGATATGTCATTTCAAATCATAAGGATTTTGGTAAAAGAAATAAAATAAAATGTAAACAATGGGCTAAAGTTGAATTCAAAATATCAAAATTGGCTCATGATTTATATGTGCATTCTTGCATACATGTGTGAACACATGCAAATCTGTGATTTTTGGTCATTTTATCCCCATTCACTGTAAATCTAGGTGCAAGGCTAGCACAGTAATATTGCTTATGTAGAAGTCCGTAGTGATATGTAATGTGATATATACACTTATTTTAAAAAATTCAAAAAGAAGATAAATTAAGGCATACAAAAAAGAGCTCAGGGACAGTTTTCTACCTTCCTGAGGATCCTTTAGTTTCATGGTGGGGTGAAACCAACTCTCACTTAATACAAACTGTCCTTTAGATTTTGAACGTTGACTTTTCTTGGCCTGTCAGTATGTGGCACGTATCATGTTGTAATGTTGTATATGTAATGGAATGCAGAATCAGGAACTCACAGCTTGCACATAGTCAAGAACTCACCACGGGAAACCACTGATATTCTTTGGTGTGCTGTGTGCTTAACTACGACATACATATGAGTTGGGAGTTTAAAATGCATTTTCAAATATTTCCAACCTAGAATGAGCTTTTGGGATCATATACCATTCTAAGCCTGGAAGACTCTGCATATAATAAAATGCTTAAGATATTAAAGTAGCTCATTGGTGATACTGTTTGATGTATTGTACTACCCTTCTGAATTCTTGATACACATACTACAATTTTCCCAATAAAAATTTTGATTGATGGGGGGAAAGCAACACAGGTGTTTTCAATTTATTCTCCCTTGCTGGTAATTCAATATGCAGAACATACTTTAAAGTATCTACTTTGTTCTAGGTTTTCCATGAAGTTTTCAGCATTGAGTGTTAGAGCAGAGGATGGAACTGCTGGTGAACTTCCAAAAAGCTCACAGTGTTTTTTTCTGTGCAGAGCTCCCATGCAAGAAAGAGCAAAAGGTACTGTGTGACTTCTTAAAGCATGCTGCTTAGGATGATCAAACAGACAATGAAGAAGTTACTTTATAAACTCAAAGTGTTGTCTAATTCTGAAAATACTGTTGTTTACTTTCCATCTTTTCTGGATCTAAAGGCTACTTATAAATCATACATGAGTGTCATGAGCTTTAAGTCTGCTATGTTAAATTCAATGTTAAATTCATTCCATTTTCAACATTCAGACTCCCCCGAAGACTAAATATTACCTATTTACAATCTGTTTCAGGAGATCAGCTGGCAGGGGGATATCTTTAAAGCTATTCTCCAGCAGCCAAATTCTCTCCCATGCTCTCTATTCCTTTGTGAATGGGGCTCTCCTATACAACTTGCTTGCTGACCTAGGATCACTTTTTAAAAGATCATCATTGGATGGGCAAGATGGCTTAGCAGTTAAAAGCCTTTACTGTGCAAACCTGACAATCTGTGTTTGACCCCTGGAACCCAAGATGGAAGGAGGAAACTGATTCCTGAAAATTGTCTAGGGACCTTCACATGTGCACCATGGGATGCATGTACCTGCACTGACTTTCACATGTGCACCATGGGATGCATGTACCTGCATTGACCTTCATATGTGCACCATGAGATGCATGTATCTGACTGACTTTCACATGTGCCCCATGGGTTACATGCACAGGCCCTGACCTTCACATGTGCACCTTGAGATGCATGTACGTGCACTGACATTCACATGGGCACAATGGGATGTATGTATCTGCACTGACTTTCACATGTGCATCATGGGATGCATGTATCTGCACTGACTTTCACATGTGCACCATGGGTTACATGCACAGGCACTGACCTTCATACGAGCACTATGGGATGCTTGCATTTCTACTGACCTTCACATGTGCATCATGGAATACATATACCTGCACTCATTTACTTTTCACACATACAGTAATAATATATGGAAGTATAAAACAAATTCATCCTATTCTCTACATATTTGCATCAAATACTGTAAATTCAAATATATTTTCCTTTTTAAAATCAATGACCCCGTTGCCCCCTTTATTGAAAATTGACTTTTTCCCCCCTCACATAATAAACCTTGATTACAGTTCCTGCTCCCACTACTCCTCCCAGTTCCTCCCACCTTCCCCTCTCACCTGGATCAACTCCCTTTCTGTCTCTCATTAGAAAGGAAACAGGCATCTAGGGATAATAATAAAATAACATATAGTAATATAAAACAAGAAATAATACACTAGAATTTGATAAAACAAACAGAAGAAAAAGAGACCAACAAAAGTCACAAGAAACAGAGACTCACTCATTTGCACATTCAGGAATTCCATTAAAACACTAAACCGGAAGCTGTAATATATACACACACAAAAAAAACTGTAAGGTAAAAAAAGAGAAGAAAAAATATAAATAAAATGAATTACAAGATGAGAGAGAGAGAGAGAGAGAGAGAGAGAGAGAGAGAGAGAGAGAGAGAGAGAGAGATCCTGACATGACATTATGAGACAAGGAACTTCCAAAGATGCCACTGAGTTCATTTTCTGTTGGCCATCTTTTTCTGTTGGCCATCTACAGCTGGGCATGTAGCCTACCCTGGAGAGTAAGCAGTTTGTTTCCCCAGTTATACTCCTGTGGACGAAACTAAATTTTAATTTGCATGTGGTTATCAATTAGAGATAGCTTCTTGGTTAGGGATGGGGGCATATGTTCACTTCTCTTTTCTGCTCTAGAACTCCATCTTGTGCAGACCTGTACAGGTCCTATGCATGTTGTTCCAGTCTCTGCGTTCATATCTGCTTCCATACTGTTAACTTAGAGGACATCTTTTCCTTGACTTCCTTCATTCCCCCTCTGGCACATACTCTCTCTGTCTTCTCTTTCACAGAGTTCCCTGAGCACAGAGAGTGGCGGGATTTGATGGAGACATCCTATTTATGGCTGAGTGTTCTAAGATCTCTTTCACTCTCTGCATAATATCTGGATGTGGGTCTCTGTATTTGTTCCCATGTGCTGCAGGAGGAAGCTTCTTTGATGATGGCTAAACAAGGCACTGATCTATGAATATAGCAGAATGTCATTATGAGACATTTTAGTGCTATCTTTTTCATTTGTTCTGTTTTTAGAACAGTAGTATTTGGTTTTGCTTTCAGTTGTGGAGAGCAACCTGTAGTCATGGCAACACCCTGGGTTATTTGGGGGGTTCCTAAGGCATCCCTTTGGGCAATTCAATTAGATGTAACCCAATCTTGGTATTGGAAGCTTCATTTGGTGAGAAGAGATGGCCAGTTGGGGCTCTCTCTCCCCATTATTTGGCAATTTCATTTAGATCATCTTTATATATGTACATGTTATAGGATGCTTCTACTGCATTAGGTTTCCACACTACTCCTCAAATAGCCCTTAATTTTAACCATCTCTCACTGTATGACCTCCCTTCTGCCCCCTCACCACTCGATCCTCCCATTCCAGTTCTTGTCCATCTATTTACCTTTTCTACTTCATTTTTCTAGGGATATCAATATGCCCCACCCCTAGTCTCTTACTCTATATCTAACTTCTATGGATTATAGCTTGGTTATGATTGACTTAACAGCTAATATCCACATATAAGTGAATATATCCCATATTTGTCTTTCCGGATCTGGGTTAACCTCATCAGGATGATTTTTTTTTCCTAGTTCCATCCATTCATCTGAGAATTTCAAGATTTCATTTTTTTTAAATGGCTGAGTAATTATGTAAATGTACTACATTTTCTTTATTCATTCTCCTGCTGAGGGGTGTTTAGGTTGCTTCCCATTTCTTGTTATTATGAATAGATCAGCGATGAACATGTTTGAGCAAGTGTTTTTATGATGGAATAAAGTGTCCTTTGGGTATATGCCCAAGAAGGTATACCTGGATCTTGAGGAATATCAATCCCCAGCTTCCTGAAGAAACACCACACTGATTTCCATAGTGGCTGTATAAGTTTGCACTTCCACTAGCAATGGATGACTGTCTCCCTTGCTCTGCATCGTCATCATTATGAGCTGTCACTTGTTTTACTGATCTTAGTCATCTTGGTGAATGTAATATAAAATCTCAAAATAATTTTGATTTTCACTTCCTTGATGACAAAAGATGTTGAACATTTCTTTAAGTATTTCCCAGTCTTTTGAATTTCCTCTTTCAGCATTCTTTGTTTAGATCTGTAGCCCATTTTTAATTTGAGTTATTGGTTTTCTTGATAACTAGTTTCTTGAGCTCTTTATATAGTTGACTATTAGCACTCTATTGGATGTGTAGTTGGTAAAATCTTTTCCTATTCTGTAGGATGCCACTTTGTCTAAATGCATTTTGCTGTGTGGAATCTGGGCTAATGGTGTTTTGTTCAGAAAATCTTTTCCTGTCCCAATGAATTCAAGACTATTGCCTATTTTTTTCCTCTTATTGGATTCAGTGTATCTGGCCTTATGTTAAGGTCTTTGATCCATTCAGAGTTCAGTTTTGTGCTGGGTGATAGGTAAGTATCTATTTGCATTCTTCTACATGCAGCCTTCCACCTGACCAGCACCATTTGTTGAAGATGCTGCCTTTTCCCCCAGTGTGTATTCCTAGATTCTTTATATATATATATATAAAATCACATGTCCAAAGGTATGTGGATTTATGTCTGGGTCTCCAATTTGACTCCACTGATCAACAACTGTGTCTTTGTGCTAATACCATGGTGTTTTTATTATTATAGTTCTGTAGTACAAATGGAAATAGGGGAATGGTGATACCTCCAGCAGTTCTTTTATTATTCAGTATTGTTTTAGCTGTTCTGTTTTTTTGTTTGTTTTGTGTATGTGAGTGTGGGCACATGTATTTCCATATGAAGCTGAAAATTGTTCTTTCAATATTTGTGAAGAATTGTGTTGGAATTTTGATGGGGATTTTATTAAATTAATAGATTGCTTTTGGTAGGATGGCCATTTTTATGATATTGATACTCCTACCAAAACATGAGCATGGGAGATCTTTCCATCTTCTGATATCTTCTTTAATTTCCTTCATCAATGCCTTAAGGCTTTTTTTTTAATCATATAAGTCTTTTATTTGTGTGGTCTAGAGTTATCCCAAGATATTTTCTATTATTTGAGGCTATTGTGAAAGGTATGGTTTTCCTGATTTCTTTTTCAGGCAATTTGTCATTTATATAGAGAGGGCTACTGATTTGTGTGAGTTAATTTTGTGTCTTCCTACTTTGCTGTAAGTGCTTATTGGTCGTATGAAAAAATTATAAAGAATTAAACACCACTTTTAAAAGGCATGTAGAATAGAAATTTTCAAAAAACACAATATCCTCTCTTACAGATTTGAGATACGAAATATTTCCCATTTCTTCCACTACAAATAACATTAGAAGAACTGAGCTTCTTGAGGGAGTGAATGTATAGTTGTAAGCTACATGTTTATGTGGGGTGGGGGTATCTTCCTTACGTCTCCATCCCGACTAAATTGGTCTAAAATTTCTGCATATTCTTTACTTTGTGTTTTGGTCATTTTTGGAGTAAATGAGATCAAAATGCTTCCAAATTCAGAGGTGCAAACACTTAATTGGCCGAGAAGTAGAAAGGCCCAGCTGGAGCTGCATGGGGGCTTTTTATATAGAAACTTTCACTTCTGCCAATCTTCCTTCCAGAGGCTCATTTCATTTTCCTGCTGGTAACACTCAAATCCCTTCACAGTTCATTGATACTGCATTGGCAACCTTTTGTTTTCAATCAAAGGAAGATACTGAAGCAATGCTCAATTGAGCTAAGTATACATGACACAGTGTACTTATGTCCTTGCCAGCAAGGACCCTGGCTGGGGGTGTGTGTGGAGATGACATCTCATATCCAATCTCCCTGTACTTTACCCAGAATTGGATTATGATAAATTATGATGACAGCACTCCGATAAGTGCTGATGCCACCTTTTCCATTGTTTCACCTGCACACAGCCTCTCATGGGTGCACCAAGAATCCAATTCCGATTCCCTGTCACTCATGGTTGAAAAGGAGAGGCCAATATTCAAATAAGGCTTTATACAGTTTCCATGGAGATAGAATTTTATATTTTCTCACTTATTGCTTCAGAATCACTGAGGGATTGCTGTAAGGTTTTGCTGATGGGCGTCTTTCTATAAACCTTTTAAGTAAAAGACTTCTTTAAGGTCAAAGAACTTTTACACTATGTAGTAAGTGGCAGAAACCAGATGTTATGTTTCATTCTTTGCCTCCAGGATATTCCATATCCATGCTGCTTTAAAGCCTCCCACCATTGCCCACATGTAATACACTGCAGCCATGATCTTCCAAGACATTAGGAAGACAGCAGAAGGCAAATGGAAAACTAATTGAATAAATTGAAGTTTGACTCCCAACCTGAGGGACCAGCAACCTGCTATATGAATCAATATCAAACACCTAAATCTTTCATTTCTTTGTACTTTTCCAACGTTAGGTAAGTCAATTCTGATAACTGTTATTTCACCTTTGATAGAAACACAGGTAATTATATGTTTTTAAGGAATTGGGCATTAGAGAGTTCATCACATTATTTTTCTTTTATAGTTATATTATTGGAAACCCAGAGGAGTAAAGATTTGAAAAGCACTTGGTCTGTGTACCTTTCCTTTTCAAAAATTTTTTTATGGAGAGCAAAAGTTACGTCCCACATCATGTGGCTGGAGCAGGAGGGATTCTACCTAACACAGCCTGGGATTTCTAGTCCTGACCCACAAGAGGACTCCAGCAACACCTCCACACCAACCAGGAGCCCACTCTCCAGAGGCACGGCGCAGTTGGGCACTATTATGATCTCTTTGTGATGAGGATCTTATGGTCCTGTTCAGAGCCATGATAGACTGAGTGCAACAAGGACACACACACACACACACACACACACACACACACACACACACACACACAGGCCTGGGGCAGTCTGCCCTGGACTTTGAGGAGAAAACACCTTTCAGCACCGGGCAGACAGGCACTATTATGGGTGAGCAAAAGTATGGTATGGTACGGGAGAGAAAGACAGAATGGTTCAGGTTCCTGGGGACAGCGGCATATATGAAGAGGTGAAAGAGGTGAGGAGTCGGCTGAGGTGGGTGGCTTGATTGTCACTCAGGGTCATGGTGATGCCTGGGTCTGGGCTGCTGCTAGAGCCCAAGCCTTGGTGCATGGCTCTGATGCACCCATAGCTGCAATCTCTGTTGATGTCCCTGGCTCCTGATACCACCAAAGGCGAGAGGTTAGGGCTCTACAGAGTTGGCCCTGCCCCTCACTGGCTGGAACACTAGGAAGAACTGGTCCTTCCCTTCACTGGCTGAAGCACCCAGGAAAGAGGGTCCTACACCTCACCTGGGCAGCACAATAAAGCTGACCTTGAGGGCATGAAAGCAGTAGAACTGGCCCCGCCCCTTGCTCATCACTGCAAGGGGTGAAAAAGCCAGGGCAATGCTGGAGAGCTCACTCTGATGGTGAGGCCAAAGGGGATTATGATACAAAATACAGGGGAGAGCTGGTGGGCTGATCAATCCTGCAACTACCCAGGCCCAGAATCAGGGCTATGAGTTGGCCCACCCCAGCATCCACCCCATCTACGATCTGTGGGAATACATGAAAGGGCCAGTCCTGTAGACCTAAAACTATAGGATCTTCACAACAAAGGGCAACAACAGGGTCTCCAAGAAGAGTCCCAGTGAGGGCCCAGCATCAAGCAGTATCTATGACATAACAGGTATCTAAAGAAGGCTGTTGGTGTGTTTTCTGCTACAAATCAACAAAACAACACCTACAGAATAAAGACTTTGAGTGTGTGGTTTTATTCTTAGTTGAAGAAAATTAATTTAATTAAGCATAGATAAAACCATAAAGAGAAAATTTCTCTATTAACTCAAGGGAGACAATGAAATACCTAGAAAAATGAGATTTTTATAACTCTCAAATGTGACTGCCTTATTTCACATTAAAGTAGAAGGATTTCAACTAACACAGTTCAAAACTAGCATAACAAAATAGTAGGGTAGGTTATTGTGGTTTTTTTGTTTTGTTTTGTTTTTGTTTTTGTTTTTCAAGACAGGATTTCTCTGTGTAGTTTTGGTGCCTGTCCTGGATCTTGCTCTGTAGACCAGGCTGACCTGGAACTCACAGAGATCCACCTGGCTCAGCCCCACTAGTGCTAGGATTAAAGGCGTGCACCACCACTGCCCTTGTGTGAATTCTTAAACATCTTAGAGAAGGAAGAGAACCTCGGAGGAGAGGGCAAGGAAGACAAGAAGAGAAGAATGGGCATTAAAGATTTCCTAGAAAGCCCAGGGATGTTTACAGAGGTAAAAAAGCTGGTATCTTCATGCATTCTAGTGAGGAAGTTGTTGCACTGACACAGAGAAGCAGAGGAGTCAAAGCAATGGAGTGAGTAAAAAAAAAATGCCTCTGTCATGCACAGAGCACCAAGGGTAAGAAGCTGCACCAGGGCAGATATAATAAAGTGTGGAAATGGACATTAGTAATTTCCTTCTGGAAGAGGAAGGAAGACTGGGAAGGCACACTGAATTTGACCATCTGTAGATATAAAGGAATTGGCGCCCCTTTATAGTCACTATCAGAGAGATACCACATCTGTTGGCTAGTTGTCAACCTGACACAAGGTATACATATTCATTTGGGAAGAGGGAACCTCAGTATAGAAAATGCCACCACCAGATTGGAATGTCAGCAATCCTGTAGGATATTTTCTTAATTAGTGATTTACGTGGGAGGTCCCATCCTATTGTGAGTGATGCCACCCATGGGCTGCTGGTGCTGTGTCGGATAAGAAAGCAGGCTGAGCAAGCCATTAGGAGCAAGACAGTAAGCATCACTCTCCAGGGCCTCTGCATCAACTCCTGGCTTGACTTCCCCAGACTATAAGCCATAAGGTGAAATAAACCTTTTCCTTCCCAAGTTGCTTTAGTCATGGTGTTTTATCACAGCAATAGAAACCCTACCTAAGACAACACATTTCAGCATCAATTTATATTTTTATTTTTAAAAAATTATTAACTGTACAATTTATGATGAACAAGGTGATATTTTATAACTTTTCCATGTGTTCAATGCAATAGCATATCAATCATGGCAGCTAACACTTGCTACTTCTCAGATATTTTTAGAAGTGTTTTGATTAACATGAAATAATTGCCACATTTATCAAGTACAATGTGATATTTTAATGAATGTAAAAAAACCTGCTGACCAAACAAGTGTAATCAACATTTCTATCTCCTTCTCATGACCTTTTGTTTGGAACCTCCAAACTCCTCTTTCTAGTTACTCACAAAATACAGGGGCAGTTGTGAAACTGTAGCCACCACTGTTCTGCAGAACACCACACTTTATCACTTCTATCTGTGTTTAAGTTTCTACTATGCAACTGCCCACCACCTCTTCTATGATCTAGCCTCTAACAATCATTATTACACATTTCAATGAACATATTTTAATATCACTGAGAGCGACATGTGGATTTGTTTTTCTGCAGCTGCTCTTTCACTTAGCACACTATAATCTGGATCCACGCACTTTGCTGCAGATGATGGGATCTTACTCTTGTGTATAAATAATAGCCACAGATACCACATTTTTTGTATTTGGGATTTAGTATTCTGTGTATATACCACATTTTCTATGGTCATATTTTCACTTATGGACCCTGCTAATGTGAATAAATAGCAGCAAGCATGTGCAGGTGTATGGAGTCTGACATCAGTATCATTTTTCTTTCAGAAAATTCTGTGGGTAGATTACATACATGTCTGTGTAATGCCCATTTGTACAACAATGACTAAGGCCTGGGGACCATTTTCACTTTTGGTGAAATGTATTTTCACATATGGTGAAATTTCACTAATGCATAATTTGTACTAGATTCTAAAAGGCCAGGCAAAAAACAAAAAAAAAAACAAAAAACAAAAAACAAAAAACAAAACCCAAAAAACCCAAAAACAAAAACAACAACAAAAAACAAAAAACAAAAGAAAACCAAAAAACAAAAACCCAAAAATACTGTGAACATGTAGAGGGAAAGGAAAAAAGTGATGATTAAAAAAAAAAAAGGAATTAAAGTTGAGTAGCATATAATAAAGGCAGCTTTCAGAATTGCCTAGAATTGAACACTCCCTGTCCTCCACTGTAAATCTTGCTGAGATTTACTTCTTTGATGCTATCACAGACGAGACTCTGCTGAGGATATATGTACATGGGCACATGGACTTGAGCCTGCAGTTGGCATCAGAAACTATCACACATGCCAAATTTACCTCATGAATATTCATCTTCTTTTGATCAGACCATTAACATCTTTTTATCATATTCATTACGAGCACTGCAAGTGTCCACTGCACAAAATGTCAGGACTTCATACAGTAAGTAATTAATCTGGTGAGAGAGAAAGAAGGAGAGAGAGAGAAAAAGAGCCAAACAGCAATAAAACATAACTAAGATCATGAGGAAGATATATTTACAACATGTTTAGAAGTTTGCTTGGTGAGATAACAATCAAAAGCCAACTCTGTAACAGCATTCCACATCAGATATGGAAACCCTAAAGAGGAATCACTGGACAGAGTTAGGATAATGTAAAAGGCACACCTTATTAACTCCTGGACATCTCATTTCCTGGCTGTAAATCCTATTAACTTGTATTACAAACTGTCATCAAACTTGGAGATAAAGGGTAATTTATGCTCAGTTACAAGAGCTAATGTTTCTGTCCTCCTGGGAAGCATGGGACCAGAAAATGAGAAAGTTTGTATGTGAACCCTAGAGCCATCCTGTCCACATGCACCATGTGGTAAACAAGGTTATGTGTTGACAGCAGAATTCAGCCCACCATGGTGTCAGTTACTGGGGACTCAGATCTAAAATATCTATGATCTGTCCCAGAAAGACTCCTGCTCATTCAGGCTGAACAGATTTTAAGAAATATTTTTGAGGCAAAAGAGGAAAGTTTATTTTTCAGGGAAGAATCCCACTTTTAATTTTCCATCTTCAAATGATAGATCAAATATATTAATAAAAGCAATTGCTACTTTGGGGTTCTCATTCACCAGGAGATTTGACCTACACTAACTGATATATGCCAACATTCAACATAAAGTGGTGAGGGCTGCAAGAGCATCATTCACATGTACTAGAAAGCATGGGACCTTTATTTTAAAATCCAGCTTCTGGTGAACAAAGACAAAGAAAGGGGACTAGAAAGGGGGTGTGAACTGGAATATGCTAAAATGACCTCATGCAGCTCAGCCCCAAATGGCTAATATAACTGTCCTCTATCACAGATGATCACTTATTTATACAAGCTAGTTACAGGAGAATCTCATGTGCACACTCTCTCAAAGAAACAGAACATCATAGAACCTATGACTGCTTGATATAGAAGCTTTAAAGAAAGATCAAATTAAGTACATTTTAGTCTCAAGGCTTAGAAGAGTCCTTGGCCAGTTAACATTTATACAGCAGACACAGCACCACATCTGTTAGAAGTTACACTTAAAATAACAAATCTCTCATATGATTGATTTATTCTTCTTGTTAGCTATCTTATATGTCAGACAATATATAACTGTAAAGGAAATTCAAGAAGACACTCATTCCCAAACTTAACACTCAGAATAATTAACAGTTATGCTGATTTTTACTACTTTTTTTTAATGTAAATGTATTTCAATGTTATCTCATTGGATCTGTTTATATTATAAAGATTATTGCTATAGTTAGATTTCCTTATGGTTTAGAAAAATCCAGAAAGTAATCTTTCATAATTTGAGATTATAGTAGCAAGGAAAAATTATAGCCTTAAAATGCACTCACAATTAAGGTGGAGATGTGAACCAGTAATAGTGTGCTTGCCTAGCAGGTATGGGGCCCTGGATTTGATCCCTAGCACTGCCAAAAACCATAGTGCACCTAATACTTATATTATTTGAAATCAATGTTATAGGTAAAACTATCAATATCAGATAGGATTTTGTATGTATATAAAATATATATGTATGCATGCTATGTATAGGAATAAATATTAAATCTACACACACACACACACACACACACACACACACACACACACACACACAAACTGGCCATTCAGTTACACATTGCTTATGGATAATCACCGGCCGATGGGCTATGACTTGTTTTAAGAGCTTGTCATTTCTTTCTTAGTCCATTAATTCCATGAGAGAGGAAATGTAGTACTGTGGAAAAAGTGTTGAGTCAGAGCCTTACAGTATAACTGTATTATCTGCCTTGCTTTTTATTTTTTTTTTTACAGTACTGTTATGAAGGTTAAGTGAAGGCTTTCATTTTAAAGCATTAAAATTATCACTCTACCTGAGAGTGGACTATTAATATTAATTTAAACAACTCAAGCCATTCTCCATTTGATGACAAGGCATAACAGTCTTGGTTTTCTTGAGCTTAATTCTACAATATTTGAAACTGTTTTCAATTAAAATTTATCATGTTTCTTTTCTGATTAAAATCATGACTATTATTCCTAGTAACAATGAACAGTACCCTGTGGGCCGTCTCTTCTGTATATTCCTCTCAACCACTCCAGTTCTCCTCTAAGATGCACAATTATTTTTAAGAAAAAGTCTCAGCAAACATTAGTATCAAGTTGATCTGTAGGTCATTCACATTTCATACATACACAAGCAAAACTGCTTAAGTGCATGAAGGTCACACAGAACCATCAAACAATCAAAGCCCTCACACTGTCATTCTGCCTTTTAATTTGTGTTACTAAAATTTTCTTACCATCCTTTTACTAAACAGGTTGTACAAAAGCAGGGTGCTAGAGTTGATCTCTAAAAAATAAAAATAAAAAAAATCTCCCTAAACTACAGTGATAAAATTGCAATGCTAATCCACTGGGAGATGCTGGAGCCAGGCCTTGACCCCCTTCAAAGTGTCATTAGGTGTGATCCAATATGAGCTTTTGACCCTGCTCCACGTAATAGTTATTTCTTGAGGATAAGGAATTTTCTAATTATTTCAAGGATGCAAAGCATCCACAGTAACACAGCTAGCATGTTGGGAGACTCCAGAATTCTCCTTTAACAAGCACAAGGTGATACACTGTGCTATAATCTCATAAATCACGTGGGGCCAGATGCCTGAGCATTCTTAGGACTGGAGTTTCCTGCAGTTATGCAGAGGTGGAGTTCCGGGCTTCTACGGTGCCCTCTCTTCCTGGGCCCACAGCTCTTGTTCCCTGGCTACCTACAGTCTTTCTAAGGTGGCCATTACAGAGGAAGCACTGCTCTGGCAGAGTCACCGCCCCTCCCCCGGCCCCTCGTGTCTAGCTGTCTGCAAGGTAAAATGGAAAAGGCTGCCCAAACTATAGTAAATTCTCTCTTAATGAGAAAACGTTCAGTTCCAGAAAAATCTGTCAGATCTGGGGCTAATTATGACTGGTGATTTAGAGAGACAGTGTAGCTTATTGTAGTACATGATAGAAAATATTAGAGATACTAGAAAAATAATAAAAGGATTCTTTTAAATAGAATCAGATCTGTTTAAAAATAATAATATTTAGAAATAAAATGAGTTTCCATTTAAAAGACCAAAGCTAACTTTCATCTTGACAGTGTTTTCCAAATTGGTGAACATCAGCCCAAAGTCTAGGGGATGGTCATATAAGACAGAGACCCTACATACCAAAATGGACATAAACACTCCCATTGCATGCTGGGAAAATGGCCCAACCAAACCTTGCCTCTACAAAGCTGAGAAGAGGGACATTAGAAGGCACATCTTATCATCAGACATCAAAGTCCCAGAGGTATTACAATCATGAGTCGCACTAATGGATGCCATAGGAGTCTCAGAATGTTCCATGTTGTTAATGGTCCTGTAAACAGGACTAGGTGTCATTCAGGAGGTTGACGAAAGCAAATGTAAGTTTTCCTTGGGCTTGCTTTTAACTCATGCCTCAGACAATCTCCTCAGGTAGAGATTTCAAAGATGCAAAATCACAGCTATATACCACACAACATAGAAGAAACTGAAGTTACAAAATAAAAATCGAAGTATTCTGACATATGCGAATTATTCTAGAATATCAAATAATTATTGTTTGACACTTACGTTTTAAGAGTCAAATGTGAAAAGGGCAAGCATGTGAGGGCAGGGATGAGAGTCTCAGTAGATGGGTTGAGCAGCCAGACAACGCTGAATTAAAGAATGAAGAGAAGTGAGAGTAGGAAAGGATGAAGTCCAGAGAGACTGAGGCATACAAATCATGAAAGAGAAGTTGAATGACGCACGTGACACCATCAGAGACTCTTAGACACACCTAATGGGAGTGGCAGCAGAGGGACAAAGAAATAGAACAAGGTAGGAAAACACAACGGTAGAGAGGCTTTGGGAAGCGCTGACAGACAGCAGTGCCGTGATAGGGGAGTTCCAAGACTCCCAAACTGCCTGCTTCAGAAAGCCCAGAGCTTACCAACTACAGTGAGGATGCAGGACATCAATGAAAAAAATGTTACGAACCATTCCTGTGACATGTTTTGGAGGTAGCATTCTAATCACACTTTAGGATACACCCCGAACCACTACTGTTCTTCAATTGTAGCTCCTGTCTTCAGTGACTTTCCCATCATCTCTCATAGCAAACCTCAACTCACTCTTGAGTGTGTGGAAATGTAAGCTCAGTAAAATGCCCAAAGAAGTGAGTATTTCCCCTCTTTTTTTGGACTGCTTTATTGCTGGAAAAAAGCTTCTCATCAGTAGGTGTATTCTAAGGAATTGTTGAATTCAGTGAATAAAATGTTGAGAGGATAAACAGAGTGTTTCTGTGAATCCTTTCCTTATTCCATGATGCCCAAACTATTTATTCTCTCAACATCTTTATTTACTAAACTTTAATCATTGCATTACTGCTACATACTGGACCTTAAGTGTCCCCACCAGGCCATGTGACAAAACTTTATGTCCAGGATGGCACTGTTGGGAAGCACTGGGAATATGGAGGTGGAGCCTAGTGGAGTGTGGAGGTAGATTCTAGTGGGAGGCCTCCACATCACTAAGGGTGTGACCCAGAAGGGGACGGTGACCACAGGGACATGCTTCCTTCCTTTTTCTCTTTGTGTCTCTGACAGAAGGGGGAGTGGTTTTATCTCATCACATGTTACTACCATGATGTCCACTGAATGTCCAATGGATCCTGGGCTTAAAACTGCTAAGATTATGAGCTGCAGTAATCCTTTCTTTTTAGCAGGTGACGATCATAGGAATTTATTACAGCAGAAAACTGACTAATGCAATGATGCTTATGTTTTGATCACTGTCTCCTTCGCTGCACATGAACTGGAGGGTAAAGATCAAATAGAACTCCTTCTCTTCATCCTCACTGCCATGGACTGCAACAGAAAGGCAACCAGTACTGCAAGCCTGGTGGCTGATGAAGTAAGAGGCTGGCAAGGAATCTGAAATCTGAATTCTGCTTTTGTTACACATATTTGCAGGAAACAAAAAAAAGTGAGACAATGAAAAGAGCTCAAAACCCAATCCGAACCAAACAAACAAAGCAGAACCTGATGAACAAAAGTGAGTATGCTATGAGACCCACTGTCTTAGCAAAGGACAGTTTACAATGCCGGCATTCTATAGGTAGCATGTAGCAGATGGGGTAGACACCAAATTATTAGTTCCATAACATAATGAGAGGCAAAAAGGAATGGTCCACTATCCTTAAAAAATCTCATGTAGAATAAGCTAAACTGCAGGCCCCAGTCAACCTTATGGAATTTGGTTCTACAGTAAGAATTCTATTCTGTGCACTACATTGGCAGAAAATTTCTTGATGCTTACATTGATTGGAAAGCAGTGACATCATCTTTAGAAAATTACTTGAGGGAATAAAATTAATAATCAGGCAACTTATGAATAGTAAAAGCTAAAGATTTCCTTTAAACTGTTGAACAAAATCAAATCCAGTTTCCAATTATAATGACAACACTCCAAATACACGAGGATCCCCTCTGAAATATTTGCTAAGCCTGTGCTTCCCTGTTGAGACTTTTCTCAAGTGTCATTCATATTCAGCTGCTCAAAATGCAAAAGTACTAAATTTAATTCTTAGGGAATTTATTTAAAAGTTATAAGATTTTCTTTCCCTTCTCTCTCAACAAAAACAAAAACAACAACCCATAGAAATTTTGAGTATTTTACTACCTATGTGCTATTCAGTCATTTGGGCCATAGATAAAAATAAAACAAACTACTACAAGCAAGCAATCTTCGCTGAAAGACGTAAGCCAAGCCAAGGAGTCTCCTATTCTACAGGAATAGTGGCTCTGTGAACAGAGTCCTGATGAGGTCTACTGTTTACTCACTGGTTGGAGGAGGTAGATGAGAGATTCCTCTTGGATTATTATAATTGGCAAAGGAGTGATGTGAGTGGCTTGGAAAAGGGTATTCACACATGCCATGATCTGGTCAAAACGCCCACCAAGTCCTCCCAGGGTCACGATCATGTCAACCTGAGCAAGGAAGGTAAAATTCAAAGTCATGTATTTGAACATTGCAAAACTAAGGGATAGCATCAAATACCTGAACAGCGCTTTCATTACTATAAGATTTGATAAAGCAAAAAGGAAAGCATGCATTGTTTCTGCTCCTCAAAGGAGAAAACAAGTTGCTTGTTCCAGGCCACTGAGCTGAAAAGTGGCAGAGCTGGGGGTCAGGATACATTTCTTTATGAGCAAGTTCAGTCTTTACTGTCTGCTTGTTCGCCTAGCACACCAGCAGGTCTTGCTTTAGCACTTCATCTATATGTTCCTTCCATGCATGTGGCTTCTCTGATTAATATCATGTCTACAGAGTTCAAGCTCATAGACCGGTCATGAAGCAGAAAGGAAAGAAGAGTTTAATTATGATATTATACACAAACCTTGTATTCATTTAAAACTTAGAGTATTTTGGTTATAGGTTTTAAAATATATTAAAATTTAGATAACATGAGGTCTGTAAAGATGACAGGATTTCATAAAAATAATCTAGGACATAAGCACCAATAGAGCCTGTTCAATTCTGATAGGAATTACAAGTGTCAGCAGCCCAAGAGACTGTTCAGTGTTTTGGGTTTACTTATTAATTTATTTATTCACTTATTTTATTTATTATTTCTAAGTTTTGGTGTTTTGTGTTAAGTTCTGGTTAAGTCTGTGTTATGTTCTGGTGACTAACACATATAAGATGCGCAAGGCCCCAATAACTAAAGAGATTTTTTTTTTTACATATGTACATACACACACAGAGATAGACAGACAGATAGGTAGGTAGGTAGGTAGGTAGGTAGGTAGATAGATAGATAGATAGATAGATAGATAGATAGATAGATAGAGTGAGATAAGTAGACAGATGAGATAGATGGTTAAAGTGGAAATAGATGCATCATCACTTGGTAGGAAGATAGAATTAATGGAGGGATTCCATCAACACATTAAAATGTAAATTGCAAAGAAGAATGAAGAAATTTCGCATGAGATTCCTATTTCTGACCCTATCAGTGTTGGAAGAAAGGGGATTTAAATTTGGATAAGATGTTTCATGTTAAAGTTTGAGTAGTTTAAGGCAAACAAACCACACATCTATAGGACTCAGTAGTATCTTTAGAGCTAGTCCTCTACAGTGCTAACAGTTAGATTTGTGGCTTAGAGAAGCATGGGAAATAGGTATCATTTGAACTACAGAGGCATCCTGAAGGTATGAGTTCACCTTTTGAGGAAAATGAGAACTCACTGTAAGCAATCCAACATGTGGGATGGAGTCAGCTTCTGCTGAAATCGGTTAGGTAAACAGATTCTACTTGTGTATTACAGTTCTCACAGTGATGCCTACTCCAGGCGACCTGAGTCAGGACTACTTACAATGCAAGGAATACCAAAGTCAGTTTGCTTTAAACTGAAGAGAAATGCACTGTCATATTCCCACCCTGTGTCTAAATTTACTTCAGAATCTAGGCTTCATGGAAGACTATTCACTATGCATATTCTTGAATCTTTGTCAGGTTCTCAACTTTTCATTAATATACTCTAGGCCTTGAGGGATCCCATAACCTTTAAGGCTGGAATTGAATTCCCATCTTCTGCAATGGGATAGCATGATGAATAAGTAATATCTGTAAATCAGTCGATGAATTTTTCAGAAGCAGCAGCAAGATTACTCCTCATCATTCCTCATTTTCCCTACAGGAAGTATTTAGCAAGGCTGATTAAGAACACCAGAGGATCAGTGCAAGCTGCAGGTGGGTACACAGGGTCATCTTTGGATTACTTCTCAAGTTCTGCTCTTCTAGCTCTGAATGGGATTTGATATTCAGATGGAGGAGCAGATGCTACCCTGACATACGTTTGTAAGATTTGCAAGGTCAGATGAATATCTCTGCGACAATGCCAATGGGGCAGGGAGTTCAACCCTACAACAGGCCATATGTGGCCCGTGAGAACACCTTCATTTTGGGCCTCCAAAGCCCCATGCACTTACTTTTAACATTACCCAGTCACTTTTTGTGAGAACCTTTGATATACATGTATGCCTCTCTGTCCAGAGGCCCATAAATCACAGGCAATAGCAGTGTTTGCAATGGAGTAGCCCATGGGGGTTTACTGAGGGAGCTAAGGATATAAGAACTCAGAGAAAAACTACTGGTAAGAAACAGTGGCAAGAAGCTAACATGCAGGCTGAGTTAACATAATCAAATTCCTACAAAATTGTGCTTCTCTACCTGACAAGGTCTTTCAACTTACTTGTAGATTTAAAAAAAAAAAAAAAAACTGAGGGTGAGGGTGTGTGTGTGTGTGTGTGTGTGTGTGTGTGTGTGTGTGTGTATGTGGGCAGGCATGCCTGTGAACAGATGGACAAGCACACAGAGGCTAGAGGTCAATATTAGGAGTCTTCCTCAATCATTTCCATATTTTTTAATTTTCAAAAGATTTATTTATTTTATATGTATGAATGTTCTTCCTTCATGTCTACATGTGCACCAAAGGCATGTCTGGCATCCAAAGAGGTCAGGTGTTGGATCACCTGGGACTGGAGTTTCTCACCAGTCCCTCCACATTGTTTTTTGAGTCAGGGTCTCTCACTGAACCCATAACTCATAAATTTTTTATGCTTTTTTATTATTTATATGCTTTTTTATTATTAATTTTTAAATTTATTTTATATACCAACAACAGTTTCCCATCCCTCTTCTCCTACCATTCCCTCCCCCAACCTCCTTTCTACCCCCTATCCATTCCTCAGAAAGGTAAGGCCTTCCATGGGAGTCAACAAAGCATGGTATATCAAGTTATGGCAGGACTAAAGGACTAAGATCCTCCCTCCTGCATCAGGCTGAGCGAGGCATCCTACCATAGGGAATAGGTTTCAAAAAGCCAGCTCATGAGCCAGGGACAGATTCTGGTCCCACTGCTAGGGGCCCCACAAACAGACCAAGCTACACAACTGTCACACGAATGTGGAGGGCTTAGGTCGGTCCAATGCAGGTTCCCTAGCTGTCATTCTATAGTCCGTGAGCTCCCATGAGCTGGGAGATCCATTTCTTTCTGCAAGCCCCTAACTCTGCTCAGGAATGAAATTACTACACCACTGAGCCTAGTTTTTATATGGCTACTGTTGCTCTAAAATCAGTTCTTCATGCTTACACAGTAAGCATTTTACCCAATTGGCTCTCCAGCATAATATTTAGTGGTATTAGAAAAACATTAACATGTCACTTTTATTACCTTATAAATATAATTCATAAATTTATAAGTTTCATTAATGAGCAAATGGCAAACAAGAAAGACAGAAATATTTATTGATCATCCAACCTTTGTTAGGAACTATCCCAAACACCCAAGAATGTGAATGGTAAAAGATGGAGAACGTATCAAAAACCACCAGCAGGAGTTGCTTCATACAGGTGAGCTGGGGTAGATTACATTCAAACTGAGAATGGCAGCACAGACCAAAGGAGAGGAGGAAGCTGCTACATGTATAGAAATGTGTAAGGTGGGAGATGCTTTAAAGAACAGACTGTAGTAAGGATCCAGAGAATATATTAACCCAGGTGTTGTCAAAAAGCTCCAGAGTTCCATTTGCTACACTTGAGTGAAGTATATACTTTAACTCTGTGAAGATATGATACTTTGTCTAAAACACCTGATGGTCTAATAAAGAGCTGAATGGACAATAGCCAGGCAGGAGAGAGAAATAGGTAGGGCTGGCAGGCAGAGAGAACAGGTAGACGGAGAAATCTAGGAGGAGGAAGAAAGAGTAAGAGAACAAGGAGAAGAGGACGCTAGGGGCCAGCCGCCTAGCCACCCAGCCAGACATGGAGTAAGAAGGAAAGAAAAGGTAAACAGGAATAGAGAAAGATAAAAGCCCTCAGGCCAAAGATAGATGGGATAATTTAAGAAAGCTGGCAAGAAACAAGCCAAGCTAAGTTTGGACATTTATAATTAAGAATAAGTCTCCATGGATGGTTTATTTGGGAGCTGGGTGGCGGGCCCCCAAAAGAGCAAAAACAACCAACAACAATGAGACATTGTAAACAGCAGTAAAGGGAATCACCACAGTCTGAGTGTCAGATTCAGGTATCCCTCTCCTGAAGTCCAGGCTTCTGTATCCAGCTGCTTAATTATCATTCACATCTCAAGATCCATCCCACAGCATCTGTTCCACCTAAAACCCACAGAACAATGATTGAGGTCTACCTCATATTTCTTCATTTATTTTCCCTATGGATTCTACTGGCTTTACTACCAAAGCATTCTCAAAGTTTCTCAACCCACTACCAACTATAACTTTATTAGGACCATGACCAAGCTATCATCACTTGAGAAAGAATATGAGCCACTTCTATATCTCACACGAATTGCAATAGCCTCTAACAGAGAGTTACTGCTTCTATCTGTATTGTCTACAATCTATCTTAATGCAGTAACAAAAAGAATCCAGCTAAAATGTCATTCTTATCATGGAATTCTTCTGCTCAAAACTGTCCAACAGATTTACAGTGATTTTACAAAGACTTATAAATGCCTACAGGGTTTGTTCTCTGGTCACTTCTGTGATCTCACCCCCCTACATCCCCTTTCTCCTCTTCTTTCCTTTTCTATCCCAGTCATACTTCCTTCATCTCTTCTACTGCTTAAACACACCATGCCCTCCTATTTCAAATACTTTGCACTTGCTCTTCTTTCTTTATGGAGCACATTATCCCCAGATATTCATTTGATGGCTTTACTTCCTTTGCTTTAAATCCCCCACCCCTCTCATAATACAATGCTGAACAGTTTAATGACTTAGTATGTCATGTTATCACTGCCAGAAATAGATACAATTAACATGAAGGCAGAGGCTTTCTATGTCTAGTATTTAGAAGAGAATATGGCACATAAGCAGTCAGTAAGTACTTGTTGAACAAATGGATGAGTGAAACAAGAAGAAGACGAACAATAGAAAAGAATGGTTAACAGATGTAAGTTCTGGAGGGAAGGAAGAATGGGATGAGGCTACAAGGGGAGATGATTATATGGGAAGTTTGAAATGGTGTTATAGGCATGACTAAGATATGTACATGTGGACAAAATTGAGTCACTGTGGTACAAAGGTAAAGGAGAGTTCAAAGAAACCAGATGTAGGTATAATGGAAGAAGCATTTGAAATATATGGAATGTACCATGAATTACACAGTATCGTGGTAGGCAAGTATTATTGATGAAAGGGTTGGTAATTAAGAAATTAATGTCACTAATACATAACAATGAGGACTATAGCAATAGGCAGTAAGAGTGAGATTAACTAGTGATATTTCTCTGTGGCTTACAAGTTCAGTTTCTTATTGTTAGATTGTATGTTTGTTTCATATATACACATGCCAGCAAACACCTTCTGTGCTCTCCTTTTTAATACAGTGAATATGAAAAAATAAAATAATCCTGATTGATTTGTATGTATTTCCTGCCCTTACGTCAAGATAATTTACAAGGATCTTATTAGTTAGCAAGGCATGTGATGGTAATAAGAGTTGTCTTTGGCTTTGCATAGGTTATTACATTTAGCAAAAACCTATCTCAAAATTCTGTGTTGCCACATTCGTGATCCAACTACAGTATCCATACTTGAATAGCCAGTTAACTGCATCCATGCCACATGACCTCTTTAGGCTTTACTTGAGGGTTTGAACTAAATTTACTAGCATGTTTTTCAAGATTATTTTTACTTCCTTTTCCTAGTAAGGTGTCTTAGTTAGGATTTCTATTGCTGTGAAGAGATACCATGACCACAGCAACTCTTATAAAGGAAATCATTTAACTGGGGTAGATTATAGTTTCAGAAGTTTAGTCCATTATCATCATGGTAGGACATGGAGGCATGTAAGCAGATATGGTGCTGGAGAAGGGGCTGAGAGTTCTACATCTTGATCCACAGCCAGTAGAAGGAGTGTGAGTCACTCTGAGCATAGCTTGAGCACAGGAGACCTCAAAGCCCATCCCCACAGTGACATACTTCCTCCAATAAGGCCACATCTACTCTAACAAAGTCACACCTCCTAATAGTGCCACTTCCCTTGGTGGCCATTTTCTTTCAAACAATCACATATGGTTCTCTGTTTTACCATTATAAGTTAAATAATAATTGAAACTATTTTTGTTTTGAAAAAATGAGTGACAAACTGGGCTTTGCTTTAAATGTCTTCACAGAACCATGGCAAGTCTAGCTGAGGAGCATATAACACCAAGGAAAGAGGTGATTTTACTTTTCTATTAAAGCAGTAAAAACCTTTCAGTAACCAAATGACAAGTTTTTCTCTTTGACCTCAAAAAGACTTAAATACAACATGCACCATCTCCTGTAAGAACAGTGACTGTCAGCGTATTTTAATTACATTTACTTTCTAGAAATTGAATTCTGGGGATGCATAAATGGGCAGTTTCCTTGTGGCTCTCCCTGATAGGGTGATCATATAATTCAATGTACAAAGTGAGATGCTTGTGGAAGTAAAAGTGGATATTATAAATACAGAATACAAAAACAGGGACTTTGCTGTATAAACCAAGACATATTCTTTCCCTCCTCTGAACAGAACTAATTTTAGCATAGTCAACCTAACAAAACCAAACACACGGGTTTAAGTCAGCTTACATGACATCCTTAGCAGCCCTTAACTTGTGAAGATCTACACTGTACAATGATGAGGCTTCCAATAAAATTCTGAAAATTTTGGCTCCATTATATTGCATGTTACAATTTGAAGATGGAAGAGCAAATATCATCCACAGACAAAATTATTGGGTCAGGACAGAGCAAACAAATTAACTAGAGCCCGGAGTATCCAATCACTACATGATAAGAAGCAAAAGAAAATGTTTCAAAGCAAACAAAATAGTTAAAACACATGTTTTAATAAGCATATAAAGTAATTGTAGTGATTGGCATGAAACAAATTAAGAAACCAGAAAAAGTGAAGGTTTCTGCTTTTATGGCCTCAGCCCAGGCTATACTGATAAGCACAGGCACCGACAGCCTGTGGTTTAACTGCTACAAGGAAGCCATTGCATTTTGGCCATCTCAGGGCAAGGCACAGCTAACAGCAGCCTGTTTGGAGATGGACGAAACAATACTTTCAGTGGCTAGCTCATGGGGATTCTATACAAACATATGCAGAATTCATTGTTTTTCTCAAAGAATCTTTATGCTGTCCTCCAACCCACAGCTTTAATGAATGTATGAACATATTTAAATGGTCAACCATACTGGTCCTTGCCTGGCCAATACCCACATGGTGACCTTTATAAAAGTAAACAACTGTCTACTTAGTAATGATAGTTACTTCTACTATCTAAAATCTGATCTTGCCAATGTTCTGCTTAAAATTAAGTTTTGCCCTTCTAGAATTTATAAAGGATCCACTTCAGTGCTGTGCCTTAAACCAAGTCCTCAACTCACACTCTACATTTACATTCCAGACATTCTTTAGTTCTCAGAAAACCCCACAAGGTTGTAATTCTCTAGACCATTACCTTTCCCCTTCTTCCTTGGAAAGGGTGTGATTAGTAATTACGAAGGATGACCACTTCACTATGTTACCAAAAAAAGTCAGCTAGTTTGGACAGTACTTTGTTAAACACATTGTAGATTAAGAAATGCCAGAAACCTGTTTGTTAGTTGAGCTTGGACAGCTATAAGAAATGAGCACAGCCAGGGGACTCTAAGCGACAGTCCCTTCTCACAGTTCAGGTGACACACGGTCTAGGACGAAGGGGAGCCCAGTTTTGGTGAGGACTTGTACTGGTCTGCAGATTGGTCTCTGCATCTCCATACGTCAGAAAGCAGAGTGGGGCCAGGAAATGCCAACCTGCCACCCATTGTACTAGACCTCTGTGGTAGCATGGGTGACAACACATTAGATAATACAAACACAGGGCATTTACTCCAAAAGACAGCAGATTCTAAAATCAGAATTAGGTCTCATTCAATTTTCTTTTCTCAACCAACAACAACTAGCAGAGTCACTAACACACATATCAACTGCTTATTATCTGAATAGTTCATTTCAGGACTCAACTAAGACCCAAACAAACAAACAAACAAACAAACAACAAACTCAACACCAAGAATCTACTTTAATGCTAATTTCTAGGGCCCCCATTCCTCTCTAAAACCCCTGGTGGAAAAAAATAAGTTTAATCTTGGAACAACTTTGCAACTAATTCACTACTTACTGTCATTACATTCTTCAATCCAGCCTGGAAACTACAATTACATTATTTTTTAAAAATTATCTTCTAATGTTCTTTAGCAGAGCACCATTACCTGGAGATGCAAATTCTCTACCTAGAGATCACAGGTTCTCTATAAGCAGATCCAATGAATTGGTTCTAACAACTGCTGTGACCTTTCCCCTCCCTAGAACTCTACATATACTATGTAGAAATGGATGGGTTTTCCTACTTGCCTCAATTCTTCCTACTTCATGTAGCTATAGATTGGAGTCTTTACCTGTTTTCATACTACATTCAAACACCCATGCAACATTTTAGTTTTAGGTACAGTACACGACAATGTGTAGCATAATCACTGAATTCACTCCCAGAGCACTCAAATGCTTTTTAAAATTTACCCTGGGGAGCTTCCAAATCTTGTAGTCAAACATATCAAAGTCAGTTGTGGTAATGATGGTATCTTTCCCCAAGAAGGGCTCTTGAGTACTCATATTTTTTTTGTCTGAGTGGACCATAGTTTCTCAAGCAATAACAAGGAGTTCTCTGGAGATTACAACAGTTTTCAGCACTAACAAAACAAGCATGATATCTAGAAAATGCACAAATGTGTTATTTTTGTCTTCTTGATGTAAATATACTAATGGATTTCAGGAGCAAATCTGCATGGTTTATGTTTCTACTATCAGGAAGTGAGTGGCAGGGAAAGTGGAACAGAATAAAACAACCTCTCATGAGTCTTTCAATTTTTTTAACTTAATTTTATTCAATTTAACTCTGCTGAGAATTAAAAGCTTTGTGGAGAAAAGTCAGCAATATGTGTATGAGTGAGTAAAATTACGGAAAATGACAGGCATATGAAGAAACAGCATGTTAGAGATAATTTTTGTGTCCAAACCTCCCATTGTCAGGATATGAAAATACTTGTAGGGAAAAAGAATTCCAAAGTATGTTTGTGAATTCCACACCTTGGAGAAATGGGAAGGTCTATCATTCATGGTTTGCAAGGCTCACTTCTCCTATAGCAAACTTCCCATGGTAGTTATTTAGATGAAAATGCAAACATATAACCCATGACACATTCCTACGTTTTCATTGATTGGAAATAGACTTAGGTTATTACAACTGACATTATATAGATCTTGCCCATTGAGGCTAAATTATTGATTGGTAGCCAAATGAAAAATTGAAAAGTTTGGTTTTGAAATCCTACTTAAAAATACTAAGGATTTTTCACAATGGCTAAAAATTCTCTAACATGCATGCTTCTCTACTCAAGATAAATATCTGAAATCTCCTTCCCTTTCTGTGGAAACTGGGTTGTGGTTCCCAGGAGATAGGACCTGGACTATCTTTCTTCATTCTCATAGCTGTGCAGGTAAAGAAAAAGCAGATAGTTTGGCAAACCACTTTGGAAGTGCACTGACCTGTTGTCCCAAAGATTCATACTTTGGAACATGTGGTCATGTGTACGAGCAATGAGAATTCCTTGCATCATGACCATTCATTCTCACCTCACAGGATTTCTTGCTTTGCCTCACCCATAAAATAACACTTAATTGCATATTTCCATCTATCATGATGCAGCAAATGCCTGGTTTCCACTTCTGGAAGAATAAGAATTGGCTATTTGCAGTGTTTTTCATGCATTATTTCCTCAGTCCTTACTAGGTTAAAATTATCTTCACTTTTTAGCATGTAGTTTATAAATGGCAGCTATCAGACTTGCTGTAGTACAATCATTTGCTATTGCAAGCTTATGTTAATTAATCCCTTTCTACCATTAGGAGGAATAGAGTGTTTTGGTAGTAAATTTTGCACTTGGCATCAGCACTTTGATTTCTAGACATGAGCTAGACCATTTTATAATGTCAAATGAAAATGTTATCTGTACTACAGTGACACTAATTACTTCATGCTTACTTCTTGCAATGCTGTACGTTTGCACACATTAATCCATGTGTATAAAATACTTACCATGTCATCATGCTTAGACTTACCTTGATGATATCCACAATGCTATTTGCCATTTTGCTAAATATATTGTATATGAGAATCATAGTAAATTTATAATCTGAGCTAAAATATTTATTTGATAATAAGTTTTTCATGAAATATTTTACTTCTATAAATGCTTTTAAAAAATCAGAATTGTTCTGGTCAATTTTTAGGCATCTGAAACAGATAAAAAGGCAAGCAATGTAATTTGACTGCAGATAGTGCTGTTTCTTAATATGTTGCAGAGTATCATGACATGATAGTTTACTTTAGGAAAGATATGCATTCACATGTGTTCAGAGGGGAAGGTGCTCACGAAAGAAGCTGGAGTGCTTTCATTTATATCCCACATACGTAGACTTGAGTATGGCATTTGCTGATATGGAAGAGTATACTGAACAAACATGAATGCTCCATAGATCTGCTCTTAGGACAGCAGAGCACCAGGGAAACCTGAAAGTATTTTCTACTTCTATTTCCAGAGGCAAGGGTAAAAACTAAGTACACAGTAGTCCAACTTCTCTTACTTAAACGGAACTTTCTGAGATACTAATGCTCAGCAAGTAACACCAAGAGAATATACTTAGACAGAGGGAAAGAGGTATAGCACTCCTCCTGATCACTAGTGAATCACCACTAAGGATACATTAATCTGCATAGGAGTCTCTGTGCCATGCAGTAACATCATTTCAGGATTTTCAGTCATGACTTAATGGCTATGTGGAAATCACTTTTTAAAAATATACACCACTGTCAATGTGGGTGATCTTAGTTATCCATATAGGTGCTACTGCATTTAATATCTTTCCAAGAGAAACAAAAACAAAAACAAAAAAGAGAGGGGCTAGAACATTCTAGTGTATAGTCACTAATCTTGCAGAAGGCCTCAAGATGCAGCTTTTTCCAGCTCTGGTTTCTGAATCTTAATAAAGCTCTCTTTTTCATTCAAGGCCCTATATCTTCTGCAGAGGATCCCCACAACCACCAAAGCTGTCACTCTATACATTACTAGGAAATTCCATCTGGCAAGTGAATCATCAAGTTGAGATGCCTGGTAATCAGATAAACATAACCTTTGTCCTGGGGCCTATAAACACACACTGCTCTTCTTGCAAGAATGAATTAGATTGCCACAGCCTCTAAGGTAGGACACTTGTTATGTCCTTAGCAACATCTCCCAAGTCACTTCAAAGCACTAGGTTTATCTATTTTCTCTTGCTGCACAGCACTATGAAATAGATTTCTGTTCTCTGTGAAGGAGAAACTGTAGCAGGCTTTCTTGGACCGCCAGCCCCTAAACCATGACACAGAGACTTAATTAATAATAATTATGAATGTTTGGCATTAGCTTATGCTTGTTTCTAGCTAGCTTTTTTTTTTAAATACAACTTAAATCAACCCATTTCTACTAATCTATGTGCTGCACTGAGTCTTGTTTACCTCATCTATGCACGGTCCATCCTACTTTCCTGCTTCCTTGTGTCTGGCTGGCTGGCCCCGGGCTGAATGGCTCTTTGCCCACCAGCCCTGCCTATCTCTCTTCTGCCTGGCTATTGCCTGTTCAGGTGGTTTTTTTTTTTTTTTTTTTTTTTTGAGATAAGGTTTCTCTGTGTATCCCTGGCTGTCCTGGAACTCGCTTTGTGGACGAGGCTGCCCTCAAACTCACAGAGATCTGCCTGCCCCTGCCTCCCAAACTTTTCAGCTTTTTAATTAGATCAATCAGGTGCCTTAGGCAGGCAAGGCAAAGCAGCAACACATCTTTACATAATTAAACAAATGCAGCATAAACAAATACAACGCATCTTTATACAGTTAAACAAATATTGTGTTGCATAACAAGAAACAGATGTGCGTTCCTCTTTTGAAAGCCTCTGCAAAATCTCGGAAACAATCTGTTAGTACCTGATGGCCAGAAACTTCCTTCTCCTTAGGTCCTTGTGTGTCACTCAGCCTGTACAGCATTTGTCCCAATACATGGGAATTACTGTGGCACCTCACAAAGGAAACAATGCTGGTTCTGCACTAAAATGTGAGGATTGGTATATGTAGACATATTTATATATTGCTCATAATGTGTGGATAGATGTAGTATACATTTCACATTCCCCCCAAAAAATTACCCATTTCAGCTCCTAACCCTTCTTTGAAGTAAATAAGCCCAGACCAAAAAAAAAAAAAAAGATGGTGAAGCCTGCTGCACATGTCTTACGAACACTGGCTCAGTTACAGAGTCGGTGTTGGAAGTACAGGGTATTCTGTAACTTCCTCAAGATGGATTTATTATCATCAAGTTCACAATGGCGATGTCTTATGAAACAACCAAGATATTCTCTTTTTTCCCTCTTGATATGTGCAAGTCACTTAAAACACAGAAAAGAGATGGGAGTTCCAGAAGTAACAACTTGTGCATTACAGAATGAAAGTAATGTAAGAACTTAATAATAAATTTTAATCATATACAATACACATCCTACCAATCATATAAACCAATCATTATGTTAGGTATATATCCATACAGAACCACATAATACATCAGCATATAATTATATAATAAATGCACTAATGTAATAGTGGATAGGCTCGTGGCTATCCCCATGTATTTCTAAAATAAACATTACAGTTATGATGGAACAGGATCTGTGGCAACAGAATGGGCTTTTTAAATTAAAGCTGGCAAAAATGTTACTAACATTTGATAATAGGGTCTCCTAAATAGGATCCTTCCAAATTTGAACATGTTTATTTTTTTCATAAATATATAGGGAGTTCCTACATGTTACAAATATAGTTTGGGTGCAGTGGACCTAACAGGAGGCTGGTATGCATGAGTACCTGTTCATGTGAAGCTTGCATTCTACCATTTAAAGATATAAAAGAAACAAATGCCCTAAATGCGAAGTATTCCAGATGCCATTGTGTTAGGTAGAGGGAAGAACAAGGAAGGGTCTAAGGACAACAGAGTCAACAGACTGGAAAGGAGGGGTGAGGAGTTCTGCTTAAACAGAGGGGCCAAGGAAGGCCTTGTCACTATGAGCTACATTCTCATTACAAAGAATATCTGTCATTCCATTTTTTCCTCAAATGACAAATGAAAGGATGAAACAGACACAGGTTATATACAATCTGAGAGAAATCCATCCAACATCAAAGTCGGATCTATCTGAAAGTGGTGTACAGCATCTACAATAAATCTGAGTTGCTCCATCTGTCTGTCTCCTGTATTAGATTGGAGGCTATTAGAGGTCATAGCTGTTTACCATCACATGGCTAAACAGAGATCCAAGTGTTACCCAAGAACCTGGGCACCTAGATTCTAGTTATAATGCTTTGTACTAATAGTTTAGAAAAAAATTAAATTGGGATTGCTACTTTTATAATAACTATACTCACTATTACTAATGGTGGAGATGAGTAAGACCCTAGAAAATCTGGCCATATTTTTGAGGAGAGGGAAAGCTACTAGGATGAAGCACAGAGTGTATGTGCAAAGGAAGGTCATAGCATCTTCAGGGGTGTGTACACATGCTGCAGGAGAAACATCTGGTCACTGGCCAAGTATTTACCAAATACATAACAATGGGAGACAATTAATGATTTAAAGCAGATGTTCAATTAATATATAGCTGTGAATTTTCAGTAAAAGGATGGACTAAAGAGGGTCAACAAAAACTAACAACCTAGCTAATGTAGTAATTGTAAGACTGCAAAGAAAAAGCTCTATGCAAGAGAGGGACACCTGTGGAATTTTCAGTAAGTGTGATAAACCACTGTGGACTATATAAGGTAATTTTAAGGTATATATAGGTGGATGGATGGTAATGCCATTGAGTGAGATAAGGAGAATGAGATACTGTGAGCAAGATGATGAATTTTGTTTTAGACACTAAAGCTCTTCTGTCCCACTAGTTAGCTAACAGACATATGGCTTTGTATTTTTTTTTTTTTGTATTAGCGTTATCTAGATCAGGGTACAGAAGTGATAACAGAAGCCAAGTGACCCAGGAGAAGGAGCAGGAGGCAGGTGTGATGCAATGTCAACACAGAGACCTGCGGGAAAGGAGGGATGATGTAGAGTCATGAAAAGGTTATCAGGGCATATAAAGAATGCAGAAATAAACAGTGAGTCCTTTGAGTCCATCTGGTTAATACACCTCATAGGGCAGTTCCATATGTGGAGTTCCATCATGTTATGAAATATATCCCTTGGGGACATGGAAAGATATCGAAGTCCTGGGCTTCCCCTTCTGTTTAAATGCCACCAGTATCAAACTAACATTTCCTAGCAGAGTTTGCTGTTGTTCTGGAATCTTATTCTTTGCTACCCAGCTCCCAAATAAATGACACATGAGGGTTATTCTTCCTTATAAATGCCCGGCCTTAGCTGGGCTTATTTCTTGCCAGCTTTTCTTGACTTAAATTATCCTGTTTATCTTTTGCCTCTAGACTTTTCCCATTCTCTATTTCTGTATATCTTTACTTTCCTTCTTATTCCATGTCTGGCTGGATGGCTAGGTGGTTGGCCCCTGGACTCCTCCTCTCCTTGTTCTCTGGTTCTTCCCAGATTTCTCCTTCTGTTTATTCTGTCTGCCAGCCTTGCCTATCCTTTCTTCTGCCTCACTATTGGCCATTCAGCTCTTTATTAGATCACTCAGGTGTTTTAGACAGGCAAAGTAACACAGCTTCACAGAGTTAAACAAATGCAACATATAAGAATGCAACACATCTTTGCATCATTAAACAAATGTTCCACAGCATAAACAAATGTAACACATCTTAAAATAATATTCTACAATAGTTTTCATCTAAAATAGTTGTCTAAACATGAAGCAGAGAACCAAAATGGGAAATGTTCTAAGGGCATCCTGTAAAGGCTAGTGAACTCACTGTATTCTTGCCCACATCTAACCTGTGTTCTCCACCACTGTGAGACTAGTCATAAAACCTGTGCTTTAGCTCTATGGAAATAACACATTTAAAACAATGATACATTTCTTCTAGCCGACTTTTTATTCTGAACCAATTTTAGATTTACAAAGTTAGTGTTACACAGGTGCGGGGGTGGGGGCGGTGGTGGCGCATGCCTTTAATCCCAGCACTTGGGAGGCAGAGGCAGAGGCAGAGGCAGGTAGATCTCTGTAAGTCTGATGTCAGCTTGGCAGAAGAGCAAGTTCCAGGACAGCAAGGGATACACAGAGAAATCATGCCTTGAAAAACCAAAAAAGGTGTTACAAGGGGGATACAGTATACACTTTACCCAGTTTTCTGTGTTAGCTTCTTATAACCATGGAACATGGAACGCTGGTTACTAGTGCTGAAGCTGTTTACTACTAATAGTTCACATTTCACCATCTGTCTATCAATGCCATTTTTCCACTTCAGACTGTACACCAAGACACTATATCCCTCTGTCATAAATCCTAAGTCTCCTGTGATTTGTGTTAGTTTCTTAACAGACAGACAGAGAGACTGACAGGGAATATCACATTTTGCTTCAGATCTGGACCAAGATATTGACTCATTAGAAAAATCTACAATGGAACCAGTTGGATAATGATGATGCTCTCAGGGATCCATGTCCTCCTACATCCAAATGAGTAAGTCTTAAATTTGATTTTCAAATGAGGTGCTTTTTCAAATGAGACTTTTACAGTATATGCAAAATAAACTCATCATAAGAATATTGTATACCTAAATCCAGTATGGGTAATTAATGGCTGTAACTATTCTAAAACGCACAGCATTTGCTGATGTGCAATGCCAATATGTCTATATGCATGGAAGAGTTTGAAAGAAGGATAACCTGTAATTCTTAACATAGGCTTCATGGTAGTGGAGTATTCCAATCCAGACATAATTAAATAACATAAAAACTATTCCTACCACATATACATCACAATTCAATATTTACTCAGGTTTCTAAGTGAGTAAACATTGAGCTTAATAATATAGAAGCCTATATTTTTACATAGTATTTATATGTGACTGAATAGAATGTAGATGCTCTCAAAACCTATTCAGTATTCTTCATTATTTTATTAAAAATTTCTTAGAGCAGTGTGGCAAAGGCAAGATAAAGTGTTTTTGAGTTTTAGCCTATAAAATTCGAACAGGGTTAAATCTCTAAAAACACAGAAATAAAGTAATGGAAAACTTACTGGTCAATTAATTTCTTTATTATTAATATAAAGTCTATATTTAAAATATTAGCAGTTGTTTTCTGGTCAACTTGGGCTACAGAGTGAAACCCTGTCTCAAAAAAAAAAAGAAAGAAGGATGAGGGAGGAGAGAGGAAGAAAGGAAAAGATGAGATGAGAGAAGGAGGGAGGAGGGAGGACAAGAAGAGGGAGGAAGAAGAGGAAAGGGGGGAGAAAATGTTGAGCACATACGTAAGCTTAGTGCTCAGAGGCTAAGTAAGGTAAGGGGACTGCCCTGAGTTGAGACAAGCCTGTAATACACAGTGAGCCATAGGTCAGCCTGGGCTCTAGATTGATGCCCTAGCCTGGGGTTAAGCAAAATAAATATACGTGGTGTTGATATAAAGAACTATCAGCAATTGAAGTCATCAAATTTACTGCCCTGCAACACCAGTAAATACCTTAACAAGACCTATCCTTTCATTCTTGAGTCTTACACTGCAGACACATTCCTGCTTCATTCTAAGAATGTGCACGTTATTTTTTTTTTTGGTGCTTGGGGCCACAACTTTTAATGTTTCCTACTGAATAGCATGGTTTAGATCTCAAGTGTTTAATCACAGCACTAGAAAATAAGTGTTGTTTGAAGATTCATTCATATCAGATGTCATTCTGATAATGAATTATTCATGAATCCGTTACAGATAAGGAATACTGCACCATGAAAGCAAAGCATTGAAGAGTCACATGCATCAGAGAACCCTTCTGTAGAAGAATGGGACTTGAGGGCAGTTGGGGATGTAATTCATGGGATTTTTCTTCAATTAATCTCATATTCTAGATAGTAAACCCCTTCAGGCTAAGAACAGTATTGAATCCAAACTCTTCAAAGTTCAATGTTACATGGTACAGCTCCACATTCAACTGCACTGGGTACCTCATTTATCTATAATTAAAATTTTATTTTGCAGTAGGATCTTGTATCTTTTGTTATAATTTGGTGCTCAAATAGAAAATGTGTTTTACTAGGAGAACCATAAAAGATTATTTGTTATAGTTCATATATATATTTTAGGAAGAAAAATTTAAAAGTTGTCATGTTCTCATGCTGGGATAGAAGGATGGATAAGGGGAATAGTGTATTATTTTTCTTTCTAATGTTTACCTCTTGCTATTTCATCAAATAAAAACACACACTGTACATCCAGTTTTAGAAAAATCCAAAAGAAACTTGATTTCCTCACATTTAATACATGGCAATATAATAGTAACCAACACTGAAGTAGGACAAGCACAGCAATATGCTAGAGGGAAAGTTATGTGAATGTGGTTTCTGCCTCAAAATACATTATTGTACAGAACCAACTCTTTGTCTTCTTATAGCACTGTGAAATAATATGACTATGTGATGAGATGAAGGGAAGAGAAGGCACTGTGATAAGAGTGTGATGACAGATAGGCCCACTCAGACAGAACTGTGATCCTGTGTGCATCAATCCAACACACAAAACAGCAAATAAATGACTAACGAGAAAGTAGGGAACACAACATGGAAACCCTGGACACAGGGATAAATCCATACTCCCAGAGGAGAATGCACAAAATATTCATGCAGCTACCCACAAAGGCACAATATGTAAAAATTCATGAATTACTGATTTCTGCAACTATCAGTTTAACATTTTCAAACTATCCTTGGCTATAAGTAACTAAAGTACAGACAATGTAAATGCAGTTGAGGGCAGACAACCATCACCATGCTTTTCAGCCTGAATGACAGCTACCTCAACAAGTTTTCATCATGAGCAACACAGTCTTTAGCTTGTATAAACATGCTGTGTGTGTGTGTGTGTGTGTGTGTGTGTGTGTGTGTGTGTGTGTGTGTGTGTACGTATGTACAAGAAGTTAAAGTTGGGTGTTTTCCTCAATTACCCTCTACATTATTTTCTGAGATAAGGGTCTCTTCCTTAACTCAGAGCTCACTATTTACCTAGGCTGTATTCTGGCCTGTATTCTCATGTCTCTGCCTCCTCAGCGCTGAGGATTCATCCTCAGCATTATAATATAATCCTGAGGATTATAGATACATGCCAACACACCCTGCATTTATATTGTATTGGGAATCTAATTTAGGTCTCCATGCTTGTGTAGCCATCTGAACTATCTCCCCACTCTCTATTTCTTAAAATACTAAAATAATAACTGTCTTCTCCATCATAAACTTCTCCAACTGTCTTCCATTGACTATTGAAGCCAAGGAAGCTCATAATAAGCCACCCCAACATATAAAGACCACTCTAATATGCTGAATATTTAAATTATAAACAGTGTAAAATTCAGTACAAAAACATGTCTCTGGCCTTCACAGTTTTTCTTAAAAGCAGAAATTCAGTCCCTGTGTGGAAGAGGCAACAGCTTATCCTCAAAGATGAGAAGAGAAGACTAAGAGAACTCTGCATGGTGCTGGTTAAGGGACTAATAAAATCTGTCTATGCACATAATTTAGGTGCTTTTCCACAATAATTATTCTTTGTCATTCCCTGACCAAGAAAGTAGATCCATGCCTTGTTCACCCATCACCAGAGATTCCTCCCATAGATGATGGAAACAAATAAGAGACCTAAAGTCAAAGAGTATGAAGAAAGTGAGAGACCTTGGAATACTTAGCACTAAATGGGATGTCTTCATCAAATCCCTCCCCTCAGGGCTCAGGGAACCTTGTGGAAGAGGAGACGGAAAAACAGTTAAGAGTCAGAGGGGATGGAGGACACCAAAACAGCAGGGCCCTGTAAATCAACAGGATCAAAGCTCATATGAACTCCCAGAGACTGAGGCAGCATGCACAGGGCCTGCATGGGTCTGGTCCAGATGGGAGTCCTGGAGCTGAAAGGAGAAATGGACACACCCCCTCATTCCTAACCAGAAGCTACCTCCAATTGATAGCAACTTGCAAATGAAATACTCTGTTTTCTCTAGGGGCATCTCACTGGGGAAACAAACTACTCTTAAGGGTAGGTTCCATGCCCAACAGTAAATGACCAAGACAAAAATGAACTCCATAGTATTTTTGTGTCATAATGCTGTCAAAGTATTTTTTTAACCATACAGGTCCATATATATATATATATAATGATTTCCAGTTTCGTGCTTTTAAGGGATTCCTGTGTGTGTGAGCATGAGTGTGTGTTTCTTGTATTTTTTTCCTTTGGCCCATTCTCTTGTCTGATTGTTCTGTCATATTCTAGATTGTTCATTTTGTTTTACCTTATTGTATTGTATTTTATTAGTATTCTTTAGGTGTTTGTTTTCTAATGAGAGACAGAGTGGTGTAGATTCGGACAGAATGGGAGGTGAGGAGGAACTGGGAGGAATAGGAGGAGGGGAATCTTAATCAGAATATATTGTATGAAAAAAAATATTTTCAATACAAATATTCTTTGTCCAGTCCATTACTTTAGTAACTGATTCTAAATTCAACTTTGGGATTTCATATCTCTTCAATGATTCTTATGCTATGTAAAAATCTGTATTAAATAAATGCGTATGCTTTTCTTCTATTGATCCAGCTTATATTAATTTAATTCTAAGGCCTATCTGGGGCCCTGAAGAATGGATATGGTGTTTTCCTGCCTTTACCAAGCAATCTGTCCTTGCTGTACAGTGCAGATTTTAAACCTGCTTTGCCCCTCTGCTGCTTAGCTCCTATTAGTTTGTCACAGTCCCTCTGAAAAGCCTTCCCTGTAACTGTGCTCTTCTTTATGTTCACAAACATCAAACTCACCAAATATGCAGGGTACCTCTTTATGCAAAGCACTTCCATTAAGTCTCTAGTACCTGCACCTGACCCCAGCTTCCTGGTTGGATAGTAAAGATGTGAAGAAAAACTTAGGGCAAATACTTAGAAATAATTAACAAAATGCTTTAAAATGTTCAGCGTGCCCTAAAGGAGAAATAATGGGCTATATGGAAATGAGGAGGAGCAAACCCTAACCTACATGAGCAGTAAGGAAAGCCTGGCAAATGAGTCAAGTATGGTTGAGGCAAGAAAAGAAAAACAAATCAAAATAGGATTTCAAGCAAAGGGATAAACACATAGAATTGCCTGGGGACATAAGGGGAGGGAATATGGTAGATTTTAGGATCTATAAGAAAGATCCATTAAATATAGGACTGAGGATGCAGGTTTGGAGCATACCAGAAGGCCCTGGCCACTAGGGCAGGCAGGCATGACTGCATTTCCTCCACACAAAAGCTCATGCACACCACCACCCAACTACAACCACTTCGGCACACAGCACAGGAAATCCAAGCTGTTCCCTGCAAACCCTGGAGCCAAACCCTACTGCTCCTAGCAGCAGCAGACCTAGGGCCAGCACAGCTAGAAAAAAAGGTCATCGCTATGAGTGCATACTGCTGGTTCTCTAGCAGGTACCTCATTCAAAACTCCTGGTTGGACTTAATAATAATAATTATTATTTGCTTATTTTGATACCATCATATGTTGTTTTGTTTTTCATATCATTTCTTTTACCTTAGTGTGGGAGTTTTCTGTATGTGGAGATCTTGTTGAGTTGAAATATAATTGTTTCCTTTGAGACACATGACTAAACACTGTATTAAAGATACTATCAATTATACAAAAATGGGAATCACATAATTACATTTCTATTTTTTAATAATTTTTCAGAAATGCTTGAAAAATAGAGATACGGTTGCAAAGATTTACAATTTTTTTCTTAATATACCCAAAATCAGCTATATGGGTTAAAGTAGATAATTCTCAATTGGCTGTTTTCTTTCTTTCTTTCTTTTTTTTTACCTAAACAAATACTAAAATTATAGCAATTTACTGCTGGAAATAGCACAAAATATTTAGTACAGTTCAGCAATGTTCCCTGAATTACTTTTGTTGTGTCTGCACATTGAACTACTTGCCAATTATGACAGTTAACAAGGTTTATCTTCAAAGAGAGAAGAGAAAAGTATTTATTCCCCCAACTTAGAACATATATGCCGGAGTAAATCTCTGAGGGACCTCACTGCTAAGGAATAAGTTCTTATTAGAGTTGCTTCTCCCACAACCATGCCATCGTGCCAGATGGATTCTGTGGGCTTAGAATAAATGCTCCAGTGGACCAAGCTCACTCCTCATTCTTGAAAGCAGGCAGGGGACACTCCTCCTCTTTTGCCAACCCATGAGCAGTATAATAGAGAGATTCTGGGAGTGAAGTTGGTGGATGGTGGAAAAGGATGAGTAAGACTTCACAACTTTACCTCCCTGCTGTAAAGAGTAAAAGGCTCTGGTGGCAGTTTTGCCATCAAGGAAGCCTTGTGAAGACACAGCCACACAGCATGTGAATATAAATCAAGCAAACAGAGTAAGGACCTGTCTGAGGTGTGCTTACAGGCTTCCCTACTGCATTAGACTAATGATAGCAGACTGGCGTGCATTTGCTGATACTTGTGCTACCAAAGCATTCAAATATACAAGGGTGTTTCCTTGGTGTAAAATTATACAACTGATAATACATATTGGCTTAAGTTATTGCCCTAGCCAGACCAAACAATAAAAATTTATCATTCAATGCTTCAGTTATAATTTTCTAGATGTTCATTTAAAGAAAGACTTAAAACAAATTTCATACCACTTCCACAGGTACTAAAACATAAGAAATATAGGCTGTATACTACCTAATATAATTGAACATTTGGGTGATGGATGAAAATCATTAAATAATACACAAATGCAAATCAGTAGATGCCTTCTCTAGCTAAAATACAGTAAAAGCAGCATTTTAATTTCTTTACATAAACTTTGCAATGATGGCTCATGGGTCAAATCAAGGCTGTATCTGTTTTCCATACACAATACACAATGTTGATACAGAAATATTACAAAAACACGCATAGCTCTAACTGGCAACAGGGTGTGAGAAAGGATGACTTGTTGATCACTTTAAGTTGGCAAAGAAATCTGTTTGGATTACTTTATACATGGTCCAGTTCACCCGTTTATACTTCTAAGTCATCAATATTTGTGATTTCTTATCTATGCACACATGTTAATGTCTTCCCAGCTCAGTCCAGATTTATGTTATACACAAGAAAAAAAAAACAGATGGAAATTCAAAACTAACAAAACAGAAGTAAAAAAACTACACATGGTCTTCTCACAGCATCTTGACCACCAGACTTTCCTTTCTGGTAGGCACACACCTTACCTGCAGCTCTTTTTCTTCCATCTTCCTTTGGAGCACTTTAAGACACTTGGTGAAGTCAGTGTGGTCTTGGTCAGGAGTTGAAATAAGATCACAGCCCTACATGTTGAAGACAGAGAACGTTAAGAATAAGTAAAGATTTCAGCACATGATCAAAAGGACAAGCTCTAAAAGTAAGGACACGTTTAAAAGTAAAGATAGGCTATCATTAGATAAATCCTATGAGGCCAGTACTACCCCCTCATTAGAATCAGCATCATCTTTATACCTTTTTTCTTTCACATAAAGGGACACACCAGGAATGAAGTTACAATTATAAGATGATTATGTCAATCATTTTTCCTAAGGAAAGTACATATTTTAACATATAATCAGTCCTTCAGAGATACTGATGTAATAACATTCAAGATTAACATAAGGAAATTGTATTAATATAATAAATTATACTCACAGTGAAATTCCTGAATTAAAATGAAAGTATTTCTTTAAAAGTCCAGTTTTCTTTAACCAGACTTCATCACTTGAGTTACATGAATGGAAAAACTAACATTAATATTGAACTAGTGATTATATTTTACACTTTAGGTAAAATCCAGTTAGCTGTCCTATAAGATTCCTTTTATAGTCCTGCTTCCCCATGTGAGCAGCAGCAGAAAGAACTTCCCCTGTGCACATATGTGTCTTGAATTATCTTTGAGACATTATAGAGTCACGTTATAACTTCTTTGCCTTCTTTATAACATCTCACCATCTGCAAGATACCAAAGCCTATTCCAAAAGACAAAGCCAGAAGAGTATAGCTCATCATCTCCCGTGAACTTATATGGATAATGAACCTCTATTTTTTATTCATTTTACATACCAACCACAGATCCCCCTTTCATCCCTCCCCCGCTCCCCCACCCCTCCTACTTTCCTCCAAGAAGGCATGTTCTCCCATGGGGGGATAGTTAAGCCTGGTAATTCAATTAAAACAGGACCAAGCCCCTCCCTGCTTTATTAGGGGTGAGCAAGGTGTCTGACCACATGTAATGGGATCCAGAAAGCCAGCTGATGCACCAGGGACAGATCCTGATCACACTGTCAGGGAACCTTTAAACATACCCAGCTACACAACTGTCTCCTATATGCAGAGGGTCTAGTCTGGTCCTAGGCAGGAAGAACCTGTATCTTTGAAAAGACATCTTTTTTCCCAATGTCATACAGAGGAAAAGGTATGTAAAACCAGACCAAGATGGAACTCTATACTTCCTAAATCAGTAATGAAACAATTCTTGGATTCTTGACAAGCAGCTGAGCAAGGGAAAGTTAAACATAATCCAGTGTATAGAGTTGCCATTCAAAGAGTTTTCAAGGATACAAAACACCCATACGGACTCCTAAATTATTCTAAGAACCATCCTCAGTAGATTTAAGGCTTCTTCTTTTACCTCAAGGTCTCTTTAAATGTGTCAAGCTCAACCTGTGCTTTATTCATTTATGACTTCCTTCCAATGAAGTGACCAGTGAAAAAATTAATTTCTCACCATTCAGAAATATATGATGCTCTAAAAGACATATATGTCATCTTTACAAGATCAAAGACATAATTTCCTGACCCTAAAAGAACATTGAAATTTGCTATAATCACCAAGCAAGGGCATGAAGAAGTGGCTGATCCAAAGCTAACAGTCTTAAAAAGAAAGACATATGTGAGTGACTTAGGGGTATTAACAAAGTGACAGATAAGGCTGTCACTAACTACCACTATATGGAGAGCTCCCTGAGGGTAGGAACTGTGTTTCTTTCTGTACTGTTTCCCATTCTGGCACCTATCTGCTACACAGTAAGCATCTAATAAATATTTTCATGGTGTTTATTTTTTGCAGTGTAGGAATATATTATACTAAATGTGTTAAATGTATACATATTTAAAGATGTTTATAGAAATGTGTATTGGCAATATGCTGGGGCAGCATCTTCTTGCTAAGCATACCACATTTAACAACTGAGATTTGTCTTTCTTTTTAAAATAGTGACAACAGAACAACCACACTGAGGAAATAAAACTGAACAGGCAAATACGAACAGCAATAGACAAAGGACTTAGGACACAGGACTTGCATGATTTGAGCTGGATCCCTCCTGCAGTCTAGCCTGCAAAGGATCAGAAAGTCTTATGCAAGCCGCAAAGGGAAGGAAACAATAGATGTCCAGCTGTGAAAATTATGAACCCCAACACTGACCAACATGGTAAAGAGACATATGGTGTAAGAATAGCATTCTTAGTCTTGCCGGTAGCCAACAGCTCTCTAGTTGTACTGTAGGCCCGTTCAACATTAGCGAAATCAGGCCTGATGCTGGAAACCTAGATAACTACCTGGCAGTAGTGAGGTCATGGGTCTTCAAAAAAAACCTACTACCTCCACTTGAAAAGATCAGCATAATTCTTAACATACTCTGAAATTTATCCTTATACCCACAGATAACTGTAGCTCTCCTCCCATACCAAAGAAGTGTCACTTTAGAGAAAGTGGAGAGCATTACAGAAATTCACAACTAGACACAACACAGAGATCAATAGACCACAAGGACTCCAGCCCCAGGGGATGCACCTACCACACAACTACTATAACTAAGGAAGGCTCCAGGAACACTGTGGGAGAGGGGATGGAAGATTCTAAGAGCCAGAGGATGAGGAAGACTGACGTGAGACTGTGTTTCCGAGAAATGGCTGATTAAAGAAGACCTGAAAAATGACAAGATCAAGACATGCTAACACGGGAAGGGAAGAAAAATCCCAAAATGTCCCATCTGCAAACAAAGAGCGACAGTCAACTAATGACTATTGAGAAAAGGAGAAATACCGTCTCCTAGGGCTGAGACCCATAACTGATTATCTAGTACAAAATGGTCAGCTCTGAAATCATACACACATTAACAAAAATGGACGCAGCGGATTGCACTTACGTATCTGTGCATGCACACACATCAGAATAATGATCTAAGAAAAATAGGTTATCATTTTGAGTATGAGAGGGGCACATGGAATGAGATGGAAAGAGGAAAGGGAATGGGGAAAATTATGTAATTACATTTTAAGTAAAAGACATTAAAACTAAAAATTTAAAAAATTGAAAAATAAAATAAGGATATGAAGTTGGTAGGGGTTATTTTGGATTTGGAAGTGATACTGATGGATGAATATGATCAAACTACATTGTATACTGGTTTGAACTTTTCAAATAATGCATATGTGTGTGTGTGTGTGTGTGTGTGTGTGTGTGTGTGTGTGTGTGTTGACTTCACTTTTTCTCAGTTCTCTAGAAAACAGTAAGTCTAATAAAGAGAAAGAAGGCAACAAAGAAAAAAATGATACTTATGTAAGTTATCCATCAAGGCACATCCATATTAGATGGGGGATATTGACCATGCTAAATAAAAACTAACTTGATCAGAGTCAGAAGCACTAGAGAATTGAACGTTTTTCACTGATTTGGTATTTTCTTTTTTAAAAAGTTAAAGTCCTCACAACACTCAATACTCCCAAATTTAAAAGAAAAGGACATGAAGCTTAGCATTAAAAAGACTTGAGTTTCCAATTGATGGTCTGCAAGATTAGTTTCCTGATAGTAATACATATATTTTAACTAAAAACACACTGAAAAACCCACAAAGTTAAAACTACAATGATCTTAAATAGTCTTGAGGTGCTGCTCCTTGGTAAAAACTGCATTTTCATTGATTTTTCTTAGTTTCATAAAATGTAGGGTTTTATTTAAAGCAAAAAAGTATTATTATTTTATGAGTCAGGAGGTGGTTCCAATTTCATACTGCATTTGTCTGTGTTTATTTTTTTCGTCAGTTAACAAGGAGATACTTACATGACTTAATTTTACTAAGTTTCCTCTATGAATAGGCTGCTTTCTCAAGCTGGATTGTGATTTTTGATATTATATTTCATTAATTGTAGTTTACAGTGACTTAAAACAAAAACATCTGGACTGATGCTACACAGTTCAGAATATGTTGATGCCAAGATTATTCTAATTTTTGTTCTAACCCAAAGTAATCTTTTGAAGATGTGGACTCACACACCCGCCTAAACGCTCCTGAAGTACACAAACACTAGAGGAAAAGCAAGAAGTACGGGAATGAGAGCAACTACTTTAAGAATTCTGTTCTAGTCCCTGAAAAAAGAAATTGAAGAAGATGTCAGAAAATGGAAAGATCTCCCATGCTCATGGATAGGCAGGACTAACATAGTAAAAATGGCAATCTTACCAAAAGCAATCTACAGATTCAATGCAATCACCATCAAAATATCAACACAATTCTTCACAGACCTGGAAAGAATAATACTCAACTTCATATGGAAAAACAAAAAACCCAGGATAGCCAAAGGAATCCTGTACAATAACACAACTTCTAGAGGCATCACAATCCCTGACTTCAAGCTCTACTATAGAGCTACAGTAATAAAAACAGCTTGGTACTGGCATAAAAACCGACATGTGGCCAGGCGGTGGTGGCGCACGCCTTTAATCCCAGCACTCGGGAGGCAGAGCCAGGCGGATCTCTGTGAGTTCAAGGCCAGCCTGGGCTACCAAGTGAGTTCCAGGAAAAGGCGCAAAGCTACACAGAGAAACCCTGTCTCGAAAAAACCAAAAAAAAAAAAAAAAACCGACATGTGGACCAATGGAATCGAATTGAAGACCCTGACATTAATCCGCACACCTATGAACATATAATTTTTGACAGAGAAGCCAAAAGTGCACAATGGAAAAAAGAAAGCATCTTCAACAAATGGTGCTGGCAAAACTGGATATCAACATGTAGAAGGCTGCAAATAGATCCATATCTATCACCGTGCACAAAACTTAAGTCCAAGTGGATCAAGGACCTCAACATAAATCTAGCTACTCTGAACCTGCTAGAAGAGAAAGTAGGAAGTAGTCTTCAACGCATTGGCATAGGAGACCACTTCCTAAATAGAACACCAGTAGCACAGACTCTGAGAGAAACAACCAATCAATGGGACCTCTTGAAACTGAGAAGCTTTTGTAGAGCAAAGGATACGGTCAACAAGGCAAAGCGACAGCCTACAGAATGGGAAAAGATCTTCACCAACCCTACATCTGACAGAGGACTGATATCCAGAATATATAAGGAACTCAAGAAATTAGACATCAAAATGCCCAACAGTCCAATTAAGAAATGGGCTATAGAACTAAACAGAGAATTCTCAACAGAGGAAACTCAAATGGCCGAAAGACATTTAAGGAATTGCTCAACATCCCTAATCGTCAGGGAAATGCAAATCAAAACAACTCTGAGATACCACCTTACGCCTGTCAGAATGGCGAAGATCAAAAACACTGAAGACACCTTATGCTGGAGAGGATGTGGAGCTAGGGGAACTCTCCTCCACTGCTGGTGGGAATGCAAGCTTGTACAACCACTTTGGAAATCAATATGGCACTTTCTTAGAAAATTGGGAATCCATCTCCCCCAAGATCCAGCTATACCACTCTTGGGCATATACCCAAGGAATGCTCAACCACACCATAAGAGCACTTGTTCAGCTATGTTCATATCAGCATTGTTTGTAATAGCCAGAACATGGAAACAACCTAGATGCCCTTCAACTGAAGAATGGATAAACAAAATGTGGTACATATACACAATGGAATACTACTCAGCAGAGAAAAACAATGACATCATGAGGTTTGCAGACAAATGGATGGATCTAGAAAAAATCATCCTGAGTGAGGTAACCCAGACTCAGAAAGACAAACATGGTATGTACTCACTCATAGCAGGATACTAGACATGAAACAAGGATGACTTGTCTGCTACTCACATCACCAGGGAGGCTACCTGGAAAACAGGACCCCAAGAAAGACACAGGGATCGCCCAATGACAGAGAAATGGAATGAGATCTACATGAACAGCCTGGACATGAGTGGGGGTAGTGAAAGGCGAGGGTCGAGGGAAAGAGAGCTTGGGGGAGCAGGAGATCCCGGCTGGATCAACAACAGAGAGGGAGAACAAGGAATAGGAGACCATGGTAAATGAAGACCACATGAGAATAGGAAGAAGCAAAGTGCTAGAGAGGCCCACAGAAATCCACAAAGATACCCACACAACAGACTGCTGGCAATGGTCGAGAGACAGCCCGAACTGACCTACTCTGGTGATGGGATGGCCAAACACCCTAATTGTTGTGCTAGAAACCTCATCCAACTACTGAGGGATCTGGATGCAGAGATCCATGACTAGGCCCTGGGTGGATCTCTGGGAGTCCAATTAGCGAGAATGAGGAGGGTTTATATGAGCAAGAATTGTTGAGACCAAGGTTGGATAAAGCACAGGGACAAAGAGCCAAATGAATGGAAACACATGAACTATGAACCAATGGCTGAGGGGTCCCCACTGGATCAGGCCCTCCGAATGGGTGAGACAGTTGATTGGCTTGATCTGTTTGGGAGGCATCCAGGCAGTGGGACTGGGTCCTGTGCTCATTGCATGAGTTGGCTGTTTGAAACCTGGGGCCTATGCAGGATTGTTTGGCTCGGCCTGGGAGGAGGGGACTAGACCTACCTGGACTCAGTCTACCAGGTTGACCTCAGTCTGTGGGGAAGGCTTTGCCCTGAAGGAGATGGGAATTGGGGGGGCGTTGGGGGGAAGGTGAGGGGGACGGGAGCGGGGAGAACAAGGGAATCTGTGGCTGATATGTAGAACTGAATTGTATTGCAAAATAAAAAAAAAAAAGGAATTCTGTTCTAGCTTTGAGTTGACAATAATCTCATTTATCAAGCATCTCTCATCCCATAAACAAAAGGAAGGAAAGTTACAAAAACTTAATTGTAAGTTATCAGTCAACTGCTTTTTAAGTCTTATTGTATGTCATAAATCTGCAGCTCTGTTAAAATAATGCTGTGTAGTGTCTGGGGTAGGGGTAGGGATAACAGCTCACTTCTAGAGTGCTTGCCTAACATAAGGAAACCTAGTGTTTGATCCTACACACAGAAAAATAAAACATACAATTATTATCTTTATCATATGAAGAAGGGATCTACCAGATACTAAAAACACAGTCTAGCAGAAATGAAATATGAACACCATGAATAGTAGCATATAAAATATAAATTACATTTGATTACTCATGAGAAAGTAAAACAGAAAGACAGTCAGGCTCCTTATCTTCTTCTTGCCATTTAGAAAAACTCCTAGAAAAGCTTGCTTATGTTTAATGTGTGTCTGAAGAAAATAGTTTTCAGTTCATTCTTAAATCACATTTTTCCTTTTGGCAGGTAGTGTGGATATTTGAAATAATGTATTTTAGCTTTTGCACCAAGCCACATTCTCTATAAAATAACTTTATCAGGAAGTCCTGTACTTGAGAAATAAACATGCCTCTACTAATATTTAAAGAGCCATTTTTGCAGGCTTGGATCTGTTCAGTGTGATAGGCTTCAAAGTAGCATCACTAGATCAGAAGGCAAGAAACAATTTGAAAAATTCTTTATAAAAGTAGCTTACATTTTACAGTATGGTATACATAAATGGATATTATAAAGTAATTTACATTTTATAATTCATACATAGAGTTATGTATAATTGTTCCAAGCAAAAACTACCTTAAGGGTCTACATTATTTATAATCTGTGTGTGTGTGTGTGTGTGTGTGTGTGTGTGTGTGTAGAGAGAGAGAGAGAGAGGGAAAGACAGACAAAGACATAGAACGTGACACATAAAGAAAGAAAGATCCTCAAGCTTAGGGAAGTAATGAATGCTACCCATCTAGTCAATGATATTCTACGTGAAATGTGAAAATATCACCATAAACTCATCTGAAACAATGAAGAACCAAGACAACCAAAGGAGATTTTTGAAGTGAGATGGCTGAACTTGCCCTTCCCTCAGACTTAAAGTAATTAAAACCAAAATGTTGGCAAACAATCAATGGAAGACTAGTACCCCCATGGCAGAGGAAGCCACCTGTATGGTATGCAGCTACCTTCTTGGAACCTGACTGGGACCCAGGGACATGTAATGTGCAGGTGTTGGTTGAACAGTCTTGAAGAAGTGGGGAGAAAGAATTAAATATATGCACACGCACATTTGGAAACTGAACATCAGACAAGAAATAGTGTCAGAAAAGTGATCAGACTTTGGGGGTAGGTGATCTCTTAAATGAAATAAAAATACCCATTGTTCTGTAATATTTTGATTGTGTTCTGACAAATAAAGCTTGCCACTAGCTGACCAAAATTAACTCCAGAGGTTTTGGAGAGTGTACACAGGACAGGAAGTAGTAAGGCGGGGCAGAGAGGGATCTTGGCACTTTTGGAGGATGGAACAGAGCAGGTACGAGAAGAGTGCTGGCTTCTCTGCTCTTTCAGGTTCTTACTCTGATATCTGACTCCTGAATTTTTATTGATAAAGAATATTTAGATTAGTGCTTCATCTGGCACCTAATTTTGGGGCAGGAAACCACAAGATAGCCGCTCACCCCTGGCTTTGTGGCCACTGTTTGAAACTGCAGCCACCAGAGGCAGCTGGTTTTTCCTCTTGCCTCAAGCCTTCTGAGTGACTCTGGGATTTTCCTGTTGCAGCCATTCTACAAGTCTCCACAGGCCTCAAACTCCGCAGGTGCCTGGGCTCCAAATGCCAGCAAAGTTAGCAGTCCACTACCGGCTGGCTTTGCCTTCAGACAGTTCCATGCTCTCACTTCCTGCCCATCACACTGCTGCTTCCCCATGTGCCCCTGGGACTGCCTTTTAGACAGCTGGCTCCACCTTTTAGACAGCTGGCTCCTTTGCTCCTTTTTCCTGTGGGTTGTGGGCTTCCCCTGGACCCCCTCCTCAGACTGCTGCCACCCTAGGTTAGCGGCCTTGACACCCGCTTAGAATAGCGGCTTCTATTGTTAAACAGTCCGACCTTGTGTCAATATTTTGTACAATAGCTATTGGAAATAATTCAGAATCAGTTTCTTCAATCTATAATTTACCATTATATGGCTACTATCTTACTAGCTGATTCAGATGCAGATACCTTAGAAAAAATGTTTGAAGAAATAAAGAAAATTTTGCCTTGTTGGGGATTATAAATTGTTTCTGAAAAAATACTAGGAGGAGATTCTATTAATTATCTAAGATATACAATAGGTTTACAAAAAATTCAACCACAGGAAGTACAAATTAGGAGAGGGCGGTGGTGGCGCACGCCTTTAATCCCAGCACTTGGGAGGCAGAGCCAGGCGGATCTCTGTGAGTTCGAGGCCAGCCTGGGCTACCAAGTGAGTTCCAGGAAAGGAGCAAAGCTACACAGAGAAACCCTGTCTCCAAAAACCAAAAAAAAAAAAAAAAAAAAAAAAAAAAAAACCCACAAATTAGGAGAGATAAATTACAAACTCCTAATGATTTTCAAAAATTGCTGAGAGATATTAACTGGCTACTGCCAGTTTGGATTGACAACTCAACAACTAAGAAATTTATTTCAAACCTTACAAGGTGATAAGGATTTAAGTAGTTAAGAAAATTATCAGCTGAGGCTGAGAGAGAATTGGCTTTGGTAGAACAGAAATTCTGTCTTTTTTTTTTTTTTTTTTTACCTTCTATGCATTCTCCTACCGGAATTCTAATGCAGAAGAATATTTAGATTAATGCTTCAACACATTCTACTCAAAATTAATAACACATAAACAACTTGAAGTGAGAAAGAAATTTCCAAACACTGAGAGACACTTTCTACATACAAAGGGTTGGTTTACTATCCAAAAGAAGGAACATCTAAGAATTGATAAAGAATTCATAATGACACAAGAAAAATGGGAAACTATTTTGATGAACATATTAGAGAACAGGAAATAACTCAAATAAGCCAATAATATAAAAAGATACTGATTTTTATCAATCAGAAAAATGAAAACAAAAATCACATTGACACACATCTTCTGCACAGAGCATGAACAAAAATAAAATTGTGGCATAACCAAACATTGCAACATTTTGAAGGTTGAAAAGAAGGAACAGAAATCACACATACAAGCACAGATGTATCATATGTTTATGAGATGCAGAACCACAGACATGTGACTGCATACAGTCCTACAGGGAACTGTCCTAGAACACTGTGGACACCAAACCCCACAAGGCTCATGTCTCATATGTAGAATGGAGCATCACTGGAGTACAACCTATGCATATCCTCCCATGAAACCATTCTGTATTTCCCACATGACATTGCACATAAGTGGCTGCTATGCAGAATATCTTAGTGTAAGATGGTAAAGTGAAAGTCTGTATGTGCTCTTTATGAATGGAACTCTTTTTTTTTTTCTGAATTACCTTTCAACTCTTGATTGTTTGAACTCACACATGGTTATGGTAACCAGTTATATTAATTATCATGTATAATTAACGATTTTTTTGTTAAAGTACAAAGAAATGTAAGGCATTAGGATTTTTTAGATTTAGCAATGAAACAAAGCTACTTTGAATTTTATAGGCAAATATACTTAAGTTGGGTGGTAATTACATATTTATTACTTTTTATGGTTTTACATCTCATGTATTTCATACAATTTTTTGAAATTACCTATAATTTCTTACTAAGTAGGGGTAGAAGAGTAGGTTAACTTTTGTAGTGCTAGTGGCTAAGACAATTATTAATATGGATCAAACACAGCCTTCTTCCATCCTGCCTATTAAAATTGTACAATCCTACAGTGACAGGAAATTTATGACTAATACATTTGAAATCTGAACAATTCTATTAAATGTCTATCACATTATCAGATCAAGTTGGAATATATCATCATTTATTGTCTTATAACTGGTCTTAGTTGTACTCTATGGAATCATATAAAATTAAGAACATTTGCCTAGAGTTTTATTTTTCTCATATGCATTCCACTGATCCTGATTGTTAAATCATTTAAGACAGAATATCAAATAATAAAAATGGTCCCTCTCAGCTTTAGGAGTGCTCAGATATGATAGAGATGTGTTTGTTCCCTGGCTGCATCCCTTTCTAGGGATAACAGTGATGAGGACAGGTGAAGACAACACCCTTCTTGAGAACTTCTGGATTCTCACTGGGCCAGGGTATCTGAAAGCAAGACCCACAGTGAATGCCTGAAAGCATGGATAATAACAAGTGCAATATACACACTATGTCTTCCTATGCATACTGTTGCTATAATTCTTCCATGGGGAAAGACGTAAAGCAATGTCTGAATCTTTTCCCAAGATTTTTCCCTGAGAAAGTGCATTTGGGAATCAATGAAGTTATTGGGCTTTCTTGCAGAGTGTAGGTGAGGGGTGACTTACAAGGATGAGAGCATTTCCCTCTCCCCACAACTGGCTGTACCTAGAAAGTGTTACTCAACAGGGATGATGGTTTCTCTTATAGCAACATTGATGAAGCACTTTCTCCTGTCTTCCACACTTCTATGTACTCTAGCCCTTCCCCCACGTCACAGGCAGTATTATAGGTGGCAGGGAGTATCTGGATACTCAGGGGAGAGTTTTGTGTCCTACACTCATCACCAGCCAGTTGGGATGATCTTGTACAAGGGGACACAGCTGAACTCCCCAAGAAAGTGGCTGCTTGGCTTGGAGGACAGTCACTCATAATACCCATATATGTCTATAATAATGTTTGACTCATAACTTAAGCATAAGATAAATTAAAAATATAGCCAATAACAAACAGACTTCAATAACATTAAATCTCTGTCATTCTCAATATCCTACTGCAGTGGATTCACATTTTTTCACCATGACAATATGAAAAAACATAATGCCTATCTGCCACCCATGTGGTAAGACATGATGAGATGAACAGAGATGAATGTCATAGGTATGGTGACCAAGGATTAGAAGGGTTGCTTGCATATGACCACCTCAGTAGCTGCCATGCTAACTGAGACAGCAACCAGATCACCTCTGATTACACACACACACACACACACACACACACACACACACACACACACACACACACACATACTGTGGACATACTGGGAAAGGGGATGACTCAAGGCCCATACAGAACAGATCCAGATGTTGTAAGACTTGGTGATACTACTTATAATGGTACATAATTTAAAAGTGGCTTTTTTTTTCAGTTTCTAGGGATTTGCATTTAATGTGTTAGGACTTCAATTAATTTTGACTAACTGAATCTACAGAAGATGGAACCACAGCGAAAAGAGACCCATTATATTCTACAAGGCACCTTCTCAACAAAAAAATAGGTAAAATGAAAATATATCTAAAAAATAACATTCTGCCTAAGCCAGACATTTTATTAAGAAAATGCCATAAAGGATTAAGTATTATAGACTGTTTTAAATATGAGGGCATAATATCTGCAAAAAGAAAATAATTTCTCAAGATGATTTATGTTAAAATGACAAAGAACTTACCAATACAAGAAAGTTTTTTTTTCATTCAAATAGCATGGCTCCTAGTCTCATCAGCAAAGCAGTTCTTCTCAAATGTCTACATAAGAAATAATCATATGTAGATGTACTCAAAAAGGCCTATGCAACATCCTATAAGTGATGAAGTCCCAGGAAATAGATAAATCATGCCATGAAAGCTATAGTTTAAGATGCATTGGAACTCAAGACAAGTAAGAACTGAGAAAAATGGCAACAATGACTATAAATATTTCATGAAGGTTCTACACAAGAGATCACTCATATAAAATTATAGGTAAAACTATACCATGAGGTATGAGGTATTAAATAAACGTAAAACATTAAATCATCAATAATAGTACTCACTAGAACATATTAATTATCTGAATCTGCTGAATTAATAAGCTAACAAATATGGGAAGGAATATGAAAATTAAAGGCTAAAAGTAATAGGAAGTAAAGAACACAGAGAAAATGTATTTGTTGGTAACTAAACAGAGTAGTTGCTCAAACAAAGAATAATATCCAAAGGTGGCTGGGGATTCTTCAGTCCTATAATTCCCCTGAAAACCATCACCTCCAACAGCTCTGTAAGCACTACCTACAACAACAACCATCCAACAGCTGTCACCATTACTTCCGAACCATCACTCCCCCCACACCATGATCACCATCATCACAACTTCCAACACCACTGCCATTTATACTACTATTGCCACCATTACCATTTCAACTATCACAGTCATCTCCACTACCACCACCATCACCAATGTCACCCCCATTACTATGATCACCTCCACCCCTATCACCAACATTCCCAACACTGTCATCACCATCATGTCATAACTACCATTTACAATGGGAAGATGAAAAAAAAAAACATGAAGTGCATGTTTCTGTGAATAAGCCCTATCCATTTGCTAGGCAGACACAAAGTGGAAACAATTTGTACTACCTTGAACTGTATGTTCCACCCTCCTACAAGTTTCAGAATCCTCAAATTAAGCATACCATATACCTCAACACCAATGGAACTGCAGATTTGTCTCTTGATTATTTGCCAAAAATACACATTAAAGGTACTTATTTCTTTTCCACAATTCTTTTTTTTTTTTGGTTTTTCGAGACAGGGTTTCTCTGTGTAGCTTTGCGCCTTTCCTGGAACTCACTTGGTAGTCCAGGCTGGCCTCGAACTCACAGAGATCCGCCTGGCTCTGCCTCCCGAGTGCTGGGATTAAAGGCGTGCGCCACCACCGCCCGGCTCACAATTCTTAATTTACAAATCTAACCCAATGAAATAACCTTTGAGATTTTTCTCCTTTTATACTGGCTCACGCCTAGCATCCCTCTGTGAACTAGGCAGAGGAGACTGTTCATGTCAGAAAGTTGTTATCCCTAAAACATGACATTCAATGTGTGAAAGTTCTTCACAACTAACTCCTTTCCTTCCTTAGATTCTTGTGAAAATTCCATCTTCAAGAGGCTGTCCCACCATACCACACTGTTTAATAACACGAGTTCTTAGGTTTCCCTTGGTCAACCAGTGCAGACCTGATTGTGGTGCCTCTAGAATTCTCTTACCTTACTCAAAATCTCCAAACTCTCTACAAGGCCTATCATCTCTTAGCATTCTGTGTGCTACTTACGGTCTCTTCATACTAAGAGGTACCTTCTGTGGAGAAAGTGTGAGTCTTAGTTTTGTTGACTGCTGCATCCTATGGACACTGAGTACCACAAAGTAAAGACACTGCTTTCCCAACAGTGCATGCACTCTGCCTAGGTGTGAGAATATTAATAGAGGTAAAAGATTTGATTTTCCTCCAAATTATGTGTTCTGTACTAGTGCTTTAAAAATTTGCAGTGACAGAATATTCAATGATCTGCAGGCAGGCAGGCAGGCAACTAAGTCTCCCAGAAGGTTCATTCAATAGATGATATGCCAGTCTCAAAGAATGTTAGACTGTTAAGCTTAACATTCTCTAAACAGACTAAAGCTTATCAATGACAGCAATGTGTAGTGTTATTTGCTCCGCCCATGATCTTGGGCTATGGGACCCGAAGAAGGTGGTGCTTCTTGCTCTCATATGTGACCTCTTAAAAGGAGAGGGAGAAGGGTCACATGCCCCTTCTTGCTCCTGCCTGTAAGGTGGATTTGCTCCTGGTCAGATCAGAGGACTACTTCAGCTGTCTATTCCTTTCTGTATTCATGAGTGTACTTCCTCAGTTTACCTTAATAAATTTCCCTAATATTTCTTAAACAGACTCCTGTGGATTTATCACTTTAGCAATGCTTCAAGTTCAAATGAAATAGGCTATACTTTCCTCCCAGATCCATTAGTACCTCTGCTTCTTTATGTTAACATGAGCCCAGAGCAACTCCTGGTACCTTCCTCACTCCCAGACCCAAGTTGTTCTTACATCACTGCTGAAAGCATTGTCAAAGTATGTGAAAATTACAATAAGAAATGACTAGTAATAATGAAATGTGAAGATCTGGCCTCTCCACAACTCCTACCTCCTATTCTTCACGTTCTTGACATGAGTCCTTTGCTAAAACAGGTTTGGTTATTATTTCTTTCTTTTTTTCCTTTTTTGTTTTTTCTAGACAAGGTTTCTCTGAGTAGCTCTGGCTATCTTGGATCTCGCTCTGTAGACCAGGCTGGCCTCGAACTCAGAGATCTGCCTGCTTCTGCCACCTGAGTACTGGGATGAGCTTGGTTTGGTTATTTTTAAAGAAAGAAAACAAAAAAGAACAGAAAAGAAAAAGATAAAAGAAGAGAGAAAAAGATGCCATCCATCCTTGCTTGGGTACTCATGTCCTCTGACTTTCTCAGACACACAGTTTGATATCCATGAGATGCCAGAACTTAAAATATACCAAAGATTTAGAGATAACCATATGCCACAATTCAGATGAAAGGGAGCCAAGAACTGCCTTATGTGATCAAGAACCAGTGAAAAGCCTTCGGCTCCACAGCAGAACATGTGCAGAGACGCTGCCAAGCTGCAGTTTAACTGCCAGAATCCTCAGTGTGGTCCCTGAGCAGTACGCTGCCTCTGAGCAAACGAGTCAGAAGCAGAAGAGCCAGGCACCTGGAGATCATTCCAAGAGCCTGACTGTGCTTGTGCACAGCTCTGTCATTGCAATTACAGGACACAACAAAAGACTTCTATTTCGTGTTGCTGTGGCACACTGCTTTCTAGTACTTGCAACACAAGAATTATCACAGCACCTTTCCACAGAGGAAGAAAACACTAATTTAAAGTTTTAGGTATAGCACATTGGACAAACAACATCTTTCATTTTTTTTTCTACATCTAAAACTAAAAACTGTAGAAGATAAGCTATTATTTGGCTTTGTGTCTGCCATGTTCAGGTTAATACTTAGGAATTTAAAATCTAACAATTTGAACATTATGAACATTTTTAATCAGGGGAAGATAAATAATGTATAGGGTGTGAGCATAGAGAACATACAGGCCAAGACCTTAAAGATATACCAGTCTATTATTCAAAAACAATTCTCTGTCATCTTGAAGAATGAACTTATGCTAATAAAATATTGTTGCTATAATGATATGTAACTTAGTGAGTCAAGAACAATAGACAGGAAGGAGTTCATAATAACACCTATAATTTTAACATAAAAATAAAGCATTAACTGCTTAGTATTCTATTCTAACTTCAGAGTTACTCAAAGTCCTTGAACACAAAAGTTTACCAGAAATACCTGTATATTAAATGAAAAGACAAAGTTTCCTTGTTCTCGTTCTCTCTCTCTCTCTCTCTCTCTCTCTCTCTCTCTCTCTCTCTCTCTCTCTCTCTCTCTCTCTCTCTCTCACTCACTCACTATAGAAGAGGCAAGAATTGAGAATACCTCCGTAGGGTGGGATTTGGATGGAGAGATGACCTAGGTTCAATTCCCAGTACCTACGAGGCAGCTGCTGTCTGTGGCTCCAGTAACTGATGACCTCGTCTGTCCTCCACTGGCACTGCATACACACATCGCATAGGTATACATGAAGGCAAACCACCCATACATAAAATAAAAATAAAGAATACCTCAACAGGGTTGGTAAGACAGCTCTGCAGGTAATACAGCTTGCTGCCAAGACTGAAAACCTACATTTGATTCCTGGAACTTATAGTGGAAGGAGACAACTGACACACTTATGTTATCCTGTGACCTTCTTAATACTCTCTCTCTCTCTCACACACACACACCCCCCTAACAAAAAGAAATACTTCTGTAATCCTAAGAGGAAAAATTTATTCCATAATTATGTTTCAGGTAATGTGAAACAAGAGACCTTCATAAAAGTTTAAGAAGTATCATACAAGTATAACAATGATATATCATTAGAGAAAATGATGGTATAGTGGCCAGCATTGCTACCTTCCAAAAATAATGAATACCTATATATGTAGTTAATCCAATTTTTTATTTCTTTGCAGTACTAGGGATTGAATCCAAGGTGCACTGAGTTACAGCACTAGATCATTTTATTAAATCTCTTAACAGGTGAAAATTTAAAATGTGCAATTTCTACACTAAGGCAACAAAAGCTCCGAGACCCACTGCAATACACTGTGATGGGTGATACTATCCATATAATTGTCCATGGATTACACTTAGTTCTCCATGCAGGAGTAAATGAAGTGTAGAAAATTGAAAGCTAAAGAATTAGATTGTAGGACTGGGGATGCAGGTCAGAGAAAACAGCTTGCCTAGCATGTGCCAAGACTTGGCCTTGGTTTAAAATATCAGACTGTAATGTGAAACTTATAACAACAACAACAACAATAATAATAATGAATTAAATAACAAGTTAAAAATAACAACTTGAAATAATTCATAATTATGTAAAAGACATAAAAATTATAAATAAAACAAATTAGTTTTATGTTTAGCCCAATAACTTATAAGAATTGAGTAAACTGAAGAATAGAAAGAGACAATTTACATTAACTGAGGTAGTGCTTCATATTTGAGATAATACACTCATGGAAAAGGTAGATGTGATACAAATTATGCTTGAGGGAGAACTTCTTTCTAGGGACTAGGAATGTAGGCTCAGTTGGTAGATCATCTGGTACTAGTCAACCCTAGTACTAAATTAAAAAATTCTTGCCTGGAAAATTATTATCTATTACTTCAGGAAAAAGGAACCTTGAGAAAGGCAGGGAAGACATGTTTTTCCTCATGAATGGGGAAATCTGTGCCTGCATCTTAGAGGGGAAGAGGGAGGAGGTACCAATCAGCCAGTGAAAAGGAGTTTGATGAACAGACAGAGAATGGCTGAATTATAACTCTCCTCCTCACATTCTCTTCATTTCTAAAATATAAACTCAGATAAACCAGGCAATGTGTCTAACACAGGAAGGCAACAGTGATGGTGTGAATCTGGGTATTGAATATGGCTGCCTGGAGGAAATGATACTTTCCTTCTGATTCCTAAGGTGGTTTGTCAAGTCTCAGTGATCACTACTGGCTCCAGTAAAGTGCAGCATGCAGTGATGTCACAACGGTGCTTTCCTGCTGGAAAATGCGAAATGCAACCTTGGGGGCAGCTTAACAAACACCATAGTATAAAGAACTCCATAAACAATTCAGGGTACTTTTGAACAAGTTTTCATCTACTTCTAAGGAAAAGACAGCAAGGAAACAAGCAGGCGTCAGGGACAGAGTAAGAGAACTATTGATGAAGAGTTTCTACAATATGACCAAGGATGATAGGTCCACTGAAACACTACCAGTGACAACATGTGTAACAGACACAGACACAAAATGCTATAAAAATTAATCCTGATAACAGCAACATCACAGATAACCTAGAACAAGAGTAGCTTTATGTTCAGTGTGGTGTATACACGGAATTGTTTTTTTGTTTTTTTTGTTTTTTTTTGAGACAGGGTTTCTCTGTGTAGCTTTGCGCCTTTCCTGGATCTCGCGCTGTAGCCCAGGCTGGCCTCGAACTCACAGAGATCCGCCTGCCTCTGCCTCCCGAGTGCTGGGATTAAAGGCGTGCGCCACCACCGCCCGGCGGAATTGTTTTTTAAAGTTCAAAACCTAAAGTTGTGTTCAGTATTTAGATTATTTATTTTTAATAGATTTAGATTCATGTATTTTAAAATTCTTCGTGTGTACGTGTTTTGTCTGCATGTCTCTTTGTGCACCATTTTGTGTGCCTGGTATCTGTGGAGGTCAGAAGAGAGCATCTGGCAGGAACTGGAGTTACAGATGGGTGTAAACAACCATGTGGGTGACAGGAACTGAAGGCAGGTTCTCTGGAAGAGCAGGTGGTGTTCTTAAGCACCCACCCATCTTAACAGCCCCCTTCTATTATTATAACTAATCTATTTTGTTAATATATAAATATTTTATATTTTGCTACAAAGTGTCCCCACAGCCTCATATATTGAAAGCTTGCTCCCTTAGCTGATAGTGTTGTTTTAGGAAGGTAGTAAAAAATTTAGAAGGTATAGCCAAGTAGGAGGAAGTACGTCACTAGGGGGAATGCCCCAGAATTCTCTGTTTCCTGACACCCATTCCCTCCATCTTCTTCCCTCCCCCCTCCATTCCTGACAATTATGATAGTCAGTTTCACCTCAGACCCAAAGCAACAGATCCTGACTTTGGTTGGAAATCAGGAACCAAAAAGCTAATGTGCCCACATGTTGCGAAGCAGGTAGTAAGCATTAAATGAATACAGTCATTTAACAAGTTCAGCATGGAAAGGACAGTATTCCTCTAGGCCAGAGATCAGCAAACTTTATGGAAAGAGAGAGAAAATCATTTTTATTATGATTAGGAGACTACAGGGCCAATTACTAGACTCTATCTTTAAAGAAACAAAGAGGGAGAGCTATGTTCCACTAAACCTGAAACTTTAATTTCATGTGGTTTTCATGTGTCATAAAGTATTATTCTTCTTTTGATATTTTCAACCATTTTAAAAATGTCAGAGCCACTTTTGGCTTGCCCACAGTGCAAATACAGACAGAAGGCTGGGTTTGCCCTGTGGGCTGTCATTTACCAACTGACACCTGTCTGACTTACAATTCACTCTTATGACTATGCTACTAAATCTTACGTATGTGCAAAAAAATTAATAGGAGGAAGGGGGTTCAACACTTTAAAAATATCTCTCGGAATCATACACCTTATTCTTCTGTAAAGAATTTCACAAAAAAGCCAAGTCACTGATCTGAACTATATGGTAGTGTGTGGTAACAGGCACATGGTTGTAGAGCCTTACTACAGGGGCAGAAGAATCTGCAGACCTTAAATGCCACAGGCAGCCCACTTCACCCTGCTGACCAAATTATTGTTAATACTTCCTGAAGAACATTCTGTAGATGTTTACAAAAATACTTTAAATTTACTGACAACTAAAATAAATTATTACAAGGCAATGGGTGTCAATAATAAACCTAATTTCAAAAGACCAATGCAAAAGTCATTAGACTGCCATTTTTGATTACTTAATTTACGGTTTGCCAATAATTTTGCTAATGTAGGTTAATGAGTTTTTACATTTTGCAGTTATAAAACCTATCAGGTTAGAAGATGCTGACTCCTCTAAAACTCCTTAATGGGAAATAAAACAATCTTTTAAAAAAATGTAATAGGATATTAATTGTGATTTCATGCAGTATATCTAAGAAGAGACTTGGCCTCATAAAATAAGAAACAAGGAGTTGAGTCTAGTAAAATCATTCCCAAGTTTGCTATTAGCTCACTCATTTTAGGTCAAGTCATTTAATACCCATCCATCTATCCAGGATAGAAAATAATTGCACAAATTAACCTGTAACCATTTTGTGGGGCTCTGAGACATCCATGGTAACTTCATGGACTATGTTTATAAGGTTACAAATTCAGAACTGCTAGTTCTTCTTACTCACTTTGAAAATGTATCCCCATTGATTTGCACAATGACACACAAAGTACATGAAGTTTATAAAGTCTAATACTCTCTATAAACGGATTTCTTTTCAAGAAAATACAGTGTAATTCTTTGAAAGATTCAGATAATCTCTAAAAGTATCCATTTTAAACTGTAACCAATTGATAATTAACTGCCTTCCTCAATAAATTAACAATAAAAGTCAACCACTGAGTATACGTGGTATTAAATACTAGGTGCTATGTAAATTATATTCTTTAATCCCATGATAATTTAAAAAGTAAGTGTAATTATCACAGTGTAGTCTGCTCAAATGGAAAATTTGAGAGATAAGGTAACTTGCTGAAGGCTACAAGCTGATGAGACTTTGACTGGAAGTCCACATTATTAGCCAACCAAGCCTTGGACTCACCCCTGTTATTTAAATTGGGTATTTTGGAAGGTTTGAGCAGAAACGTGGCTTTAGCTTAACCTTCATTTAGTTTGCTTTCTACAGTCCAAATGTCTGAACATCCTTTAACATGTAAGCATCTGGGACACCATGAGTGCACACAGCTTCCATGTGAACAGAGATTTGGAAAGTGTCATGGCTCTTGTTGTCATCCAACAGTGGCTATGAAGTCTGGCTGTCCCTTAAAAATAAACAGAAAGACCAAAATCGTTTACTGATTTCCTTCCTTATAAATTATGTAGCTTTATTATTCACTGATATATAAAAACATAGGACTATTCATATTAGTGGGGGTGATGTATAATATTTCAATACAGGTAATCTTTCAATCAGTTGAAAGTATATCTATTTCCTTATTATTTCATTACAGTAAAATCTTTCAGAACCTTTTGTTCCGTCTTCTTAAAATAAACATCATTGCTGCTTAAAGTCACTATCATATGTAATAGAACACTAATACTAGTTGCCCCTCTCTAGCTGAAATACAGAATCTATCATTAACCTTTCTCCAGCCTCCCATCCCTCCCAGCCAGCCAAACTATCATCCCACTCTCACCTTTCAGGAGACAAACATTTTTAAATTCCACATCTGAACAAGACAATGCCAGTGTTGCCTTTCTGGATCTGGCATCACTTAACATAGCAATTACTCTTTGACCAGTGTTGCTACAAATGACTGGATCGTACTCCAGATAGTGGCCAAATGGTCTGCTGTGTGTATGTATATCACTTTCTTCTTCTGTTTAACAGGATTTAGGCACTCACGGTGTTTTCATTAAGTTTTGTTTTGTTTTTCTTTTTTTTTTTTTTGTTAAAGGAATTATGTTCTAGAGTCAAAGTTACTGGGGAAATTATTAGACCACTGTTTTAAGATCCCTATTTTTGTCTGTTGAGTGTTTTTAAAAAATATTCTAGAAGTGTACATCCTGTTTGAAAGACATGAATGTGAAGAGTCTTTTTAAAATAGCCATGGAAAAGGTAATTCATGGAGTATTTATCTTGGAATTTAGGCTAATTAATTTACTAAATTTCTCATCAACAATCAAACTCTTTAAGGGAAAGATGACATCCACCAAAGAGGAAGGAAAAAGAAGGGTAATTATAGAGTATAACACAGAGGTGGGTGTTGTCCACCAGAGAATCAAGTGGCTCAAAGGGACTAGAAAGGAATGAATAATCCCTGAGGACGAAGTCACCAAAGATTATCTTTAATACTTGCTCTAAAGACATGAAATACAGTTTCCTCTGGACTTACATTAGAATATTGATAGGTATTTTATATAAGAAAAGGTAAGAGTATTACTGAGTTTTAAACTTTTGGCTTCTACATTTAATCTTTCCTAATTCATTGCTAAAGTTATCTTTCTTCCTGCATGTATGCAAGATATACAATGAAAAGTATCTTCAAAAGTCTTGGTAAAATTGAAGATATTAAATTTTAATAGTCATATTTCAAAATAACCTTTTAAATAAATTGACTGGAATTCTAGAAGTAGAAACTGGCTTGATCGAGGACATAACAGGCAAAGAACGAAAGGAAATGTACTCTAGGTAATCAAAGATACAGATCTAAAATTAGAGCAAACACATTCTCAAACTTTCTAAGAATTGTAACAGTTAGATAAAACCAATTAGAATCCCAGTGATCCATGTGCATGGATATAGTTACAGAAGCTATTTGTTTACCTGGAGAGATGTAATCACAAAAGAACCACCTTCCATTTGTTTGTTTTCAAAAGCACAGTGTGCTAGACTGATGGTCTAACTGGAATTACTGGCCTCTTTACAGGCACTTCAGTTTCTCACACTAAAAATGACTTTTTTTTCCTTTTAAATCACCCAATGGCAACTATGAATGATGATTTCTTGAAGGAGAATGTCACATGATTAAACTTTTAAAACCTCAAAGTAACAGGCAGCTGACGCAATCTTGTATTCTCTTTCTAGTTTTCACCCAATTTCACTTGTAGCAACTCCGCATTCAACCCCAAACGAAGATATTCCAATCTAGTGTCACCTCAAATGCTCTATGCATTGCAAAATAACACTTCTTTACAAGGTGGAATTGACTGAAAGTTACAGCATTTCCAACAAGAAAAGTCACCCCTGTCAATGCAAGTCAAGTATCTTCAGAACAACATAAGGTGCCTAATGGGTGCTTCCTCTTTAAAAGCATGGTCAGAATTCTATGAGTGCCAGAAGGTTCAGAAAAGAAGTCTTCTTTCTTTTTTTTTTCTTCTAACTTTTTATTGATTCTTTGTGGATTTCAAATCATGCATCCCTATCCCACTCATCTCCCTGTACCTTCACTTCTGACCTCTGCCCTTGCAACCCCCCCCAAAAAAAATTTAAAAGCAAAAACAAAAAAACAAAAAACAACAAACAAACAAACAAACAAAAAAACCCAAACCAACCGAACAAACAAATAACAAAAATCTTGGTGTGGAAGCTATAGTGTGGCCCAGTGAGTCACACAGATACCCTTTGTTCCATCCATCTTTACTTCTAAGTGTTCATTGCAATGAATCTCATTCAAGGCCTCTGCCTTTTGCTACACCACCGATAATGGACGATCTCTGGCTCCTCTTGGATATTCTGCTGTTGCCTTGTGTCATGGAGATACTGTAGTTTTGGATGAAGTGGATGTTGGGGTGGGCTACCTTGCAGCCCTGGTTCTGGGCTTGGGTGGTAGCTGGGTTGGTCAGCCTGCCAGGTTTCCCTCACCCTCACCACCAGGGTAAGCTCTCCAGCACTGCCCAGGTTAGCTCTCACAATGCAGCAGGCAGCAAGGCGTGGGGACCAGTTCTACTGCTCTCAGGCCCTTGGGTCCAGCTCACACTCACACCACCAGGGCCAGCTCAACTGTTTTGTCCAGGCAAGGTGCAGGGCCCACTCTCCCAATTGCAGCACTTAATGAGGGGCAGGGCCAGCTCTTCCATTCTCATGCCCCTGAGCCTTGCTCTCCTGCCTGCTGCAGGTGGCAAGAAGTGGGTGGGGGGCAAATTTCCCTCACCCATGCTACCACATGGCATATAAGGGAGGAGGGTAGCTCTCCTGCTCTCATGTTCACAGGTCTGGCGTATCGGTGCCCGCCCCCCCCAACAATAGGGTCAGCTCTAGTGTGCTACCCAGGAAACATGCAGGGCCAGCTCTCCCTCTCTTATGACCTTGGGGCCAGCTCTCTCACTAGCCCAAGGTGTCAAGGGGCAAGGAGGGGGGAAGGCAACTTTCCCTCACCCATGCCACCACATGACATACAAGGAGGGGAAGGGGCAGCTATCCTGCTACCATGTCTACAGGACCGGCTCACCTACAACCCTGCCAACAGAGTCTGCTCTACCATGATGCCCAGGTGAGGGGCAGGACCTGCTCTCCTGAGTGCTGCTGCCAGTGAGGGGCAGTGCCAATTCTCCCTATCTCATGACCTCAGACCAGCTCTCCCACCTGCCACAGGGAGCAAGGGGCAGTGTGAGGAGCCATCTCTGCCTTACCCATTTAATCATATGGCACATAGGGGGTGGGATCAGCTCTCTTACTCTCATGCCCTCCAGGCTAGATCACCTGTGCCCACGTCAACAGGGTCAGCTCTACCGTGCTACCATGGCAAGGTGCAGGGCTCACTTTTCCAAGTGCTTCACCAGTGAGGGGTAGAGTCAGCTCTTCCACTCCCATGGTCCCAGAACCAGCATTTCCCACCTGCAGTAGGTGGTGAGGGGCAAGGGGCAAGCGGGGGTTATTGCCTCTTCACTCATGCTACCGCATGACAGTGAGGCTAGCTCTTCCATGCTCACACCTTCAGGGCTGGTTTACCCAACCCTCCACCAACAGCTGCCCAGGTGAGATGCAGGGCCTGTTCTCCTGAGTGCTATAGCGGGTGAGGTGCAGGGTCAGTTCTCCCTAGTGCTACAGCAGTGAGGGGCGGGACCAACTCTGTGCAGCCCTATTCTCACTATTTTCGGTGGTAAAAGAAGCTGTGGACATCAACACAGACGGCAGCTGCAGCAGAGCCACAAACCCAGACATAGCCCTTGGCAGCTGCCCAGGTCCAGATTGACACCATGGCCCCGGGTGGCAGTGCAGGCCACTCAGATCTGTATGGCCTTGGCAGAGACTCAGCCCTTGGACACTAACATGGCCCTAGGTGGTAGCCAGAGGCTACTGATGTCCATGTGACCCTTGGTGGCAATATAGACCATAGATATCAACACAGACCTCAGCTGTGGTTGGACCACAGACCCAGACATGGTCCTTGGCAACATCCTGGGCCCAGATGTCATCTGGCTGTACAGGTCACTCAGACATGGACCCAGTGGTAGTGTAGTCCTTGAGCACCCACATGGTCCCAGGTGGTGGCCCAGATCCTGGGAAACAACATGGCCTTCAATGCCAACAGGAGCCTTGGACATCAACATAGACCCTGGCTGCAGCAGGACCATGGACCCAGCAGCTGGGGCCATGTCACTGAGGTCCCTTATGTGCTAGAAAGTGGAACAGCCCTTGGATTTTTCATAGCCACTTGAGCCTACTGCCCTCAAGAAAGCCAGTCTACAAGAAGGACCCCTGGCTGATATCAGAGGACCTCATCAATCAATAGCTCTCTCTACTAAAAGATACAAACAATGTGGCTTGGGCTGAGCATTCATTTCTTTCCTCCTAGGAGTCTGGTTTGAAGTACATGCTACACAGAGGGCCCGAGTCTACATGTCATTAGCCTCTGGTAAATTTCTGGGCCAAGTCTCAAGTGAGCTTTCTAACAACAATGTCATTTGTCACAAAGTGGTTAATTATATCCTCAACAACCAAATGACAAAGGACTCAGAATTGGTGACTTTCTTTCCTAACCATGGCCTATGTGCCCCTTTGCTCATTTTGTTTTGTAACCTTTCCAGTATTTAATCATAGCCACGATTTCAACTATAAGCCAAGGTTTCTAAGTCCTTTTTGAGAATCACTGAACTATGGTGGTGACTGAGAATGAATGATATTATTTGTTCCTAGAAGTATCCTGATCAGGGACATGGCATTGGTCTAGGTACCATTCCATTAGAGCCTAGCTTTATATGCATAGTTGCATATGAAAAGAGACACAAATCCATCCATCAGTGCTCTTCTTTCCTTGTTTTTATAAAGTCTAGGGTGCAGGTGAGGAAGGAGTTGAAATACTGAAGATACTAGTACGCTCTGGTGCTCAGTTACTCTACCCATCAGGGCTTTCGGCTTTCTTCCAACTGTCTCCAGAAAGACTAAGATGTGGATGGGAAGGGATTGGAATACTGGACATATTCATGAGTAATAATGCCTGGTTACTTAGAATGTCTTAGACAGCAAGACTTACGTAACAGAAAATGCAAATCCTGTGCAAAGAAAAGGAGATAATGGTACTTCTGGATTATGAGAAACAGTGCTTTTTTTTTTTTGAGAAATCTCCCATCATCAAACAAGATGAATGGGACATAGTGACTAGAAGAAAGCATGTATTCTGGGAGCAGAATGCCCCTTTATCTAAATTCTATTTCAACCAATTCCTAGTTGTGTTACCTTGTAGAAGTTACTCAGCATCTTTTTATTTCTAATTATCTGTATGATGCAGATAATATATTTCTATTAAGTTGCTGCCAAGACTAAATGAATTTATAATGTAAACACATGTAAAATGGTAAATGGTAAGTCCTTAGAATGTGTTGTCACTATCTCAGTTAGCTGTAGCTAGAGCAATTTCATCTACATTCTTGACTACTTTTATAGCAGGTGAGATTCACAGTAAAATTAAAAATTACTTCCTAAGTGTTCTGCCACTGGTCATGCACAGCATTCTTCATTGTTAGCATTCTCCACAGAGTGGCATATTTGTTACAACTGAACCTACAGACACATATCCTTGTTGGCCTAAGTCCACAGTTTACACTAGCATTCACTGTCAGTGTTGCATACTCTGTGAGTTATAAAACTATATATAACTGTACTCATCACCACATCATATGGTGTATTTTCAATGCCCTAAAATCCCTCTTTAGGGGTGCTATTTTTTCTTATGGGTTTTAAAAAGAAGAATAAGTTCATATAACTTTCTTGAAAAGTTTCTGAAACAGTGAAACAAGCTTTGCAGCATCTAGGTACATTTTAGCCTAGTTGGAAAGCAATAAAGAAGAATAGGTGTTGCTGGGTAATAGGTAGACATTCTGGGGAGAAATACATTTGAAAAATATCAAGGTAAATTTCTACTTTTGTAAGACTTATTTAAAACGGCACTGTTCACTGTGGGTTTCCAGAAGGGATACACAGAATGCCAAATTTCCCAAATTCACATCATCTCTTAAGACTCTTTTATGTGAAATATCATACAAGACTTGTGCCTTGTCACTCTAGTTCCAATAGAAGGCTTATATCCTGCTTCATATGAACTGTACTGAGAATCTTCTGGTGACTAGGGGTGCTAAGATGAATGGCCATAGACGTGAAGTTTCACTAGGTCACCTGTTAGAAGGGATAAGGAGGAAAATCATGATAGAATTGTCTGTTTCAAGCTCTGCAAACAAGTACAAAGGAAGAAATAAACAAAGAGGTGGACAGATGAGTAGGTCCCCTCTGCCAGGTGACTAAGGAAGATAGATAGTGCCAGAGACCCTGGAGTATTGTATGTGCAATATAAGAGGACTGAGGAGGGCAGGTGTGCACTGTGGGGTCATGTGGACCTCACTTGGGAGTACTTATGGTTAAAGGTCAAAGGCTCTTCCCTCCTAATACCTTAAGGATATTTAATCACTTCAAACAAAACAGGTTCCAAAAAAATATAGATGCAATCAATTCAGTTTGAACGGGCCATGATTGAAGCAAGCACAGGAATTAAGATACATTCAGGAAACAGTTTCACATGATGTTTCCCTGGCAGTCTCATCATCCCCTTGGTGAGATGCTAATAAAGGTTAGGCAGCCAGTTCAGAGAATGTAAAGCGCCTGCCACTCACTGTCAATGGAAACTGCCTGTCTATAATTCCCTCAGCAACAGCTTTATATCACAGCATATGCTAATTAGTCTTCGTGCCTAAGCCTACAGATTCACTTGCTCAGAATTTGTTTGCTTCATTTTGTTTCTATTTTGTAGAAAAGTATGCAAGTGAATGGAGTTGACCTTTAAGCATCTTATAGTTTATTGTGCTTACATAATAGTCAATTGTGCTAACTTAAAAAATCTCTAACAGTCCAATTTGTTATGTTCTCTAAATTATGTAATTTTACTGTATCTAAATTTTATTGGCATATGGGTGGGTAGAAAGAACCAAAAAAGAGACACCACTAAGGGTGAGAATAATAATATTCATGAGATTTCAGTACATCAGTGCAGATATATTTAACAGGAGACATTCAACAAAATTTAAATAGAACTGAACCCAAGGTTTTGTCAAATTCAAGATATTCTAAAGGATTCTGACAGTTGATTCAAAGTAAATTCATAAATTACATACTTAGAGAAATGAACAAACAAGAAATATTTTAAAACAGCATTAATGAGAAGCAAAAATAGATATTAAGAAGCTCATAGGACAATAACTTTTGCAAATAAAGTACTACATTAGACTACAGTGTTAGTATTTCTAGAACATTTCTGCACTTGTATCATTTTGATCATTACTATAAGCATATAAGGAACCAGGGCCATGAACAGGATTTTTTTCCCACATGTGGTAGTAAAACACTCATGTATGCAATAACTTAAAAATAATTTTCATAGTTTAATAAAACACTATTACTTATAAAAACTAAATGTATGCTATTAAGATCCAATATTATTACTTATTTGACACACATACGTATACCTATCCACCCATTCAACTCTCCATTTCCCCATTTTAACATCTGTGATTAATACCCTTATTCTTAAACTGAAATTAATATTCAAAGCATTACTTAATTAATCTCAGTAAGCCACTTAGGAAAAAAATAAAATATTCTATTCACTTGTCAATTAGAAGCCAGTTTCTAAGGATTTTCACAAAAAAAAAAATTATATGTAAACCCAAATCCCATTTTTAACCTGTAACAGACACACACTGAGGTAGGTGATTGTAATGCAAGGTAAGATAAGGAGCCATTTCCTGCTCCTCTAGACCACTGAATATCTATAAAAAGGAACAATGGTTTAAAAAAGTTTTGATCTTTCTTTGATCTTTGTCGAAAGCAGGCTTTAAAACTTGGTAAATGGCTTTAGCAATTTTATATGATAATAAGATTTAACCAGGAAACATTAGTTTAATAAAAGTCATTCCTAAAAATTCATGCAGCTTGCTCACATTTATTGTGTCTCCCTATGCAGAAAAGTTCACAACACAATAAAAAGTGGGAAAAACAAGGGCCTGGGCGACCTAGTTCTATTTTTGCACCCAGCTGGTGGCCTCACGCCATTTACACACAGTAGATAACTGTGGTCCACAGCACAGTCTTTCCTACCCTCACTCAGCTTTACACTGGGGTTGGAATATACTTCCTTGGTCCTGTCTTTGCCTCTGCAACTGCAGTTCTACAGGGTCTTTAGGTAGCATGTTCCAATCATGCAATATTCTTTTTTTAATTAAATTGTTTTTCATTTATTTTACAGCCCGGCCACAGTTTTCCCTCCCTCCTCTCCTCACTTTTTCTTCCCCCTACCTCCCCTCTGCCACCCTTCCTTCCACTCCTCCTGTTTCTGTTCAGAAAGGGGCAGTCCTCCCACGGGTGTCAACAAAACATGGCACATCAAGTTGAGGGAGGACTAAGCTCCTCCCCTTGTATTAAGGCTGGGCAAGGCAACCCAGTATGAACCAATCATGCAATATTCTTTCCAGGACAATAAAATTAGAGACCAGATTTCAAGTCCCATGCTTGAATAATGATTAGTAATTTTACTAATCTGTCTAGAGGATGGCCTGGTGCTTTTCAGAACTTTCCAAAATGCCCAAACTCTTGTTACAACATAAAGGAACATATATTTGATCACCAATGTCCTCACTAACTTTCTATTACCAATCACCCCAATTCTTCAATAATCTATGCTAGCTTAATCCTATTTCAGTAACTGAATAATTTATCAGACTCTTTAAGTGCTGGTCCTTTTCATCTTGTCGTAGCCCTTGCACCCTGTCCCCTGCTGTCCCTGAACTGAGGAGTGGAGGAGGGCACATGATGGAACAGTGAAGCATCACACAGCAGACTCATCACATGGCTGGTGATGCAGTGAGAAACCCATCCCAAAGATGCTAACTAAGTGGCCCCTGCAAGAACAGCCAAGGAGGTGCTGCTGAGAAGCAGCTGCAGCGACTCCTTCCAAGTCTCCACAGAATTCTCTCACCGAAAGCATGAGAATTAATTAACCTTCAGGTTGTCACACACAAGGAATCAGTTTTTCAAACTTTTGATTGATTCTTTGTAGATTTTACATACATTATGCATCCTGATCCCACTCATCTCCCTGCCCCCCTATCTTCTGCTTCTGCCCTTGCAACCTCCCCCGACAAAACAAAATTTAAAAGTAAAACCAATCAAACACACAAACAAATAAAAACAAATAACAAAAATCTTGGTGTGGAAGCTATAGTGTGGCCCAGTGAGTCATACAGTATTCCTTTTAGTCCATACATCTTTAGTTGTACATTTCATTGAGGTGAGTCCTCTGGCTTCTGCTACATACTGAGCCCTCACTGGGGCTCCTCTTGGATATCCTACTATTGCCTTGTGTTATGGAAATCCTGTAGTTTTGGATCTGCAGGTCTGGCCCGTTTACATGCTCCAGCAGCTCATAGATGAAGTGGATGTTGGGGTGGGCTACCTTGCAGCCCTGGTTCTGGGCTTGGGTGGTAGCTGGGTTGGTCAGCCTGCCAGGTTTCCCTCACCCTTACCAGCAGGGTGAGCTCTCCAGCACTGCCCAGGTTAGCTCTCACAATGCAGCAGGCAGCAAGGCGTGGGGACCAGTTCTCCTGCTCTCAGGCCCTTGGGTCCAGTTCACACTCACACCACCAGGGCCAGCTCAACTGTTTTGTCCAGGCAAGGTGCAAGGCCTGCTCTCCAGAGTGCTGCACTTGGTGAGGGGGCTCTTCCATTCTCATGCCCCTGTGGCCAGCTCTCCTACCTGTTACAGGTGGCAAGGGATGGGCATATTTCCCTTACCCTTGCCACCCTATGGCATATAAAGGAGGGGGCAGGGGCAGCCCTCCTGATCTCATGTCCACAGGCTCAGCTCACCTGCACCCCTGCTAACAGAGTCAGCTCTAGTGTATTGCCCAGGAGAGGTGCAGGGCCCTCTCTCCCATGTGCTGCAGCTGGTAAGGGGCAGGACCAGCTCTCACTCTGGTGGCCTCAGAGCCAGCTCTCACAAGGAATCATTTTACTGAGGTCATCAAACTCTCTGTAGTTACCACATTTACAACATCTTTTTACCTCTGATCCAAATACCACTATTTACAGAAAAACCCTATTATTCTATAACATCTTCAGGAATTACCTAAATGCTGTGACTAGCTCTTCAACCACCCGAGTATCAAGTAAGCATGTTTTAAATCCCCTTTTCTGTAGCTAGTGAAGATCTACAGACCATTCCAGAAATGGGGAAGTGTAGTTTCTCCCAAAGTTCCCAGGAAGCTGAAATGTATGTGCTCAGGATGGAAGGGAAATTACAAAGCCTGAAACTGATGATTTCTGCCCTGAGTCAAAGAAGCTCAGAACTGCCCAGAAAGCAAAAAAAAGAAGAAAAAGAAGGAGGAGGAGGAGGAGGAGGACGAAGAGGAGGAGGAGGAGGAGGAGAAAGAAAAAGAAAGCAAACAACAACAAAAATGTAAAAATAAACAAACAATGAGTATTATTAAGAGACATTGCTCATAGAATAAAAAACGGTGACCCAAGCTGGAAAAACTAAGACAAACAGAGAAAAAAAACAAAACACAGATTTTATAGTTGGATGAAAGAAAGGTGAAATACAGAGTAAATACAGGCTTGTACGCTTTTTGTAAAGTTCAACTTCATATGGGTCAATGCTGGCTCTGTGAATACTCTATGACTGCAGCAGTACTTTAGCACTCTGAAGTTTATCTTTATTTTCTTCACTAGAACCCAAGTATTAGCTCACTGAAACCTCAGACCAGCCTGGGGGCCAGATGGATGTGCAAGTGAAGATAATGTCCTTTCACTTGTGAAAGAGTTTAAAGGCTGTTGAAGTTGGCGATAATGGCTTATAGAAATTGTGTGTAATGTTGCATTAACTTGTAATTATCATCATTATTAAACTCACAGCCAAACACTCAGGGTGCACTCTATGGGGCACAGTAACTGCATGAAGGGCATCACCTGTGCCCTCTAGGAGCATGCCTGGTAACTTCAAAAGCAGAGATTTAACACTCAGGACACAGGGAAAAATTGGACTGTACTATGCAGCTTAGAACTATGCAGCTTAGAAATGAGGAGAAATGGCTAAACATAAATTTTGAAACTAAGTCTTAAAAAAATAGGAGACTTTTAAAGTTTGAAAACAAGCAAACAGGAAATACAAGAGAAATCCGAGTGTTAACTAGAAAATTCCCTTTATTGTTGAACTATGATTTAACATCCAGAAGTTACCTAAGAAGCTCATTTCCTCATCCTGGACAGTAATGATCAGACTGACATTTCTAGTTTTGGCAAAGTGTCAGCATTAAGAGACAGGCAGATAAATCAGATGACTGTCTCTTCACCTTGTTTTTAAGCATGCTGGCCCTTGCCTCTCCCTCTGTTTGCTCTGCTTCTGAAAATATGATTAATGCTCATGCATTAGCACAACTCTGCATTGTAAGCAAGGCCAGAGCTCCTTCCCAGCGAGGTTGAGGTATGGAGTTAATGAGAAGTGGGGCTGTGGGGGAATGAACAGGAACATGCCAATGCTGAAGTAATTGAGTGTGAATATCAAACACTGACTCGGGAACGGTCTTCATTTGTGGAAGGAAGGTCTGATCAGCTGGTGGGCAGATGGGACTCACACAAATCTGCTTTCCAGCCAATCCCAGAATTTGCATTCACAACAGTCTTGGTTCACTCATGCCATTTCTAACTTCCTTTCTCTTTCTTCCCCTTTCCTTGTCTTCCTTTTGCCTCTCTTTCCTAAAACATTTTTTATTATATTTTGAGAACTTTATACAGGAGTACTTTTTTTACATAATGTCCTCCCCATACTCTCCCTCCCTTACTTCAGGTCTCTCTTGCCCTGTTCCATCATTCTTCTTTAAATATGGGCACACACACACACACACACACACACACACACACACACACACACGGGTAGGGGGTACTATCAGGGGTCATGTCCTAAGAGAAGACTGATTCCACTCTTTAAAATTTTATTTTATTTTATTTATTTTTAATTTATAGATATATTTATCCAAATGTATGTGTGTGCGTGAGGGCATCATGGGCATCACAGATTGTTGTGAGCTGCCACATGAGTGTTGGGCATTAAACTGGGTCCCCTGGAAGAGCAGACAGTGCTCTTAACTACTGAGCCATTTCTCCACCCCCCCCCCACCTCTTTTAGTAGCCATTACTTGTCTGTAGCTATTCATCTAATGTTTCCCGTGCATTAAAAAATTATCCCATCTTTCCTCCAGCCTTAAAAGGAATTTACTTTATGATCACAGCCATGGCAGTTTCTTTAAAAGAAAATACGCATGATTTGACTGCATCCGTTTAGAATAATACACATACTGAGACTATAGCTAGAATTACTAATGCTACAACTTTTCCTTTAAAATCTCTTTACTGAATTCTAAAACTTGTGGATCCTTTAATCAGTAACTACTGAAATTCATTACTGTGTGATTCCATCACCCCACTTAGATCTTTTATATGGTTTTTTTTTTTTTTTTTTAATTTATTTTAATTTATTTTGCAATACAATTCAGTTCTACATATTGGTCACGGATTCCCTTGTTCTCCCCCCTCCCGTCCCCCTCACCTTCCCCCCAACGCCCCCCCCATTTGTGTTGTTTCTTTTTTTTTTTTTTTTTTTTTCCCCTTTTCTATTTTAATAAAAAGGAAAAAAAAGAAAAAGGTTATAACTAACAAAAGAAAAACTATATACAAAAGTACAATGACTATATACAATATATACAAGTAATAAATGTCTAAACAATGTCTAGTCCATTTGTATTTGACAAATTCAGAGAAAATAATTTCATTATCTATCCTATTTTGTTAAGTCCAAAATGTATCTAATTCACTTTCTATCCTAATTAATCTTCAACTATAACTAACTAACCTTCAACTATAACTAACTAATCTTCAACTCCCTCAGAGACCCAAGAAGGAAATAATATTAGCTAACAAAAATAAAAACAGAAAGTGCATGCAAGCAACTTCCAAAAAATTTGTGAGTTGACAGAAACAGCCAGCTGCCTGGACAGTCACCTGAGACATGTCGGCTCCTGGCAGTACCAATCTACTTCAGAGAAAATATGGGCATTGAAGAAACTGCATATGGAGTTAACTTTCATTGTGGCAAAAGTTAGCCACTGGACAACAAAGTATCCTTGAATCAACTGCTGACAAAATGGACAGACAGGACATGAAACAAAGGACTACTGATTCTTGCCAAAACGAGTGTGGTTATGGCTTTATCAAAAGGCATCTTCTGAGGCCAGGACAATATGGCACCATCCCTGAAGTGGCCTTCGCAATTTGGAAAAGGTACAGTGCCCTTTTCTTCGAAGGCAGCTGAATAGGCAGTGGGCCGATGGCTTCTGATGTGCAATGGAACAGCAGCTGAAACAGTTATTCTTTTATATGGTTTTTAAGTGTCAAGGATCTGAGGAAAATTTGCACAACAGTGAAGAAGAGTTGCTATTATTAACCTCATAGTAGTTTTATTCAGAACAAAAAAACTAAATAGTGTAGAAAAATTCTAGGAGCACACAATTATACACATTTATAAAAACTCATTTCTAAAGATATTTTAGTAAAGTTTATATTGAGAGAAAATAGATACAGTTTAAGTATATTAATTGGGAATTAGTTAAGTAAAATATAAATATAACCCATTTGTTAAATAAAATTAAAATATTTGTGAAAACATATAACAACCAATGAGGGTATAAATAGCAGTAAGTTATTAAACATGACTTGGTAAACTATAACCATATTGAATACATATGAAACATGCATGGTTAAAGTGTTGATGAATGCATATTTGATGGTGATAGAATTTCTAATACTATGTTTCTGTCTGTCATTTTAAAGTCTCTATTTTAACACATAGTAAGGTTTCTACAGTAGATAGTATGAAAATAAACAAACATGAGTTTTTCAATCTATACCCACCGTCCAAGACGGTCAGCCAGAGCAATGGCATGCGTGAGTATAAAAGTGGGTGTGCTTTACCTTTGCGGTGTAGTACTCTCTGACTTCAGGCCTAATAGAATCAAAGTCCCCACTGACGAATTCAGGCAAAAAGCTGAAAGAAACAGTTCCATGTAAGTTAACTAGACTGAGTCATTCATTTATGAACTTTAAAAGTACAGTTGTAAGGGCCAGAGAAAAAATTAGGACACTCGAAACAAGAGGACTGTGTTCAGAGTAAATGTGCTAGGACATCCTCCTATCACACACTCCTGGCTTCAGTGGCATGCAGTCCAACAACAAATAGATCCACATTCAACTCAAACCATCAGCATTCATTGTTTCAAACAAATAGATACTGATGAAGGCAACTGGTTAACCAAAAACAAACAAACAAAAAACGCAAAAAAACTCAACTAAAATGTTCTAACACAAACACTTTCCCCACTTCCCTATTAACTTCTCACTATATATAGATCTTAACACCACTTAACTCTCACACAAACTTTCAATGGATTTGAACAGAGTGAACATGTGACCAAGTTAGTTCAAACACATTTTCCAAACAATGACATATTTCTAAAAATAAGAGTCTTCCAGAGAGGCTTAAAATACTCATATGAAGACCAGGGTTGGTTTGTTGTTGTTTCCATCCATGGCTCAGCAGATAAAAGTGCTTGTCATCATGCCTGAGGATCTGATTTCCATCTCCAGGACAGATGTGGTGGAAGGGGAGAACGGCCATGGTGTGTTTGCCCTTCCCCCAAACTAGTCAACTACTCAATCAATGTACCTTATAAAAGAACCCCAGCTTTTATACAGGAAGAGACTCTCAAATGTGGAATTTCTTGGGATATTGAAAATTACTTTAATACACGTTCCTGTTTTGTTCAGCTCATTTTAAAAAATCTATTTAACTCTAATCTTTATAAGTCATCATTTATTTTGCATAAAGTACTTTACATGGCTTGAGAATTTCTCTGCCCCACTTAATACCTCTAACCATGGAGGGAAAAATGACCCTGGATTTTCCAGTGCTCTAGCAGAGAATGAGACAGGAGTCTCCCATAGCTGAGGAATGCACAGTAAAGAAAAAATGCGTATTTTCAGATCCTATTAAAATACTATTCATAGAACAGGATAACTAGATCAGTACACATTTGTTTAATTAGTTATCTGATTCAAAGAAATAACAACACCTTTGTAACACTGGCTTACCTCTATAGGTATTGCATGTGGGGGAGCCCCAGAACTGGGAGATCAGTCTAGGTCATAATAGCAAAGACCTCAGCGGTCTTCTTCTGGCTCTGAAGAGATTCTACTCAGAAACCAAAGCGTTAGAGGCAGGTCCACATAATCCTCAAGGAGACCTTTCCCAGGGGCAAGGGACACAGCTGCCATTTTTCACTTAATTGGTAGAGAAATAAAACCACATTTTATTTTCTTTACCCACAGTGTGCCAACAACCAGCAGTAGGCAACTGACCTGGCTTTCAGCACATGGGCTGAGGTTTAAAACCAGAACAATCATATAGTAAGAAATACAACTCACAACACCTTATGTGTGCATTCAAGATAAAACTAGTAAAAATGGAATGATAAAATAACCTTGTCTCTTATACTATTTTGTAGCTCTTAATTCAACTAGAAACCTAAGAAAATTATTTCTTAGGTCAAGCCTAATCTGACTGAGATGGTTTGTGCCAATTTACCCTGAAGTTACACAACTTCCTCTGACTACATGGTAAGAGGAAGGTGTATGACAATGTAGTCCACATAGTGCAGTGCATGGTGGGACATGCCTGGAGCTCAGTACTGGGAGACTGAGGAAGGAAGACAGGGAGTAAAATGGGTTATAAAAGGAGATTCTATCACAAAAACCAACAGCTGAGGCCATGGCTCAACGGGAGGGTACTTGCCCAGCATGCTGGAAGCCCTGGGTTCAATTCTCAGTATCAATAAACAAATAAAAAGCAATAACCTGCACCACATATATAATGTGGGTGAATGAGAATCAATTGCTTGCTGTTCATTACTCACTCATGATCTATTCACTGCATGACTGGGTACTTAGGCTGCTTCAAGATGAGATAGAAAGGAAACAGACTTGGGTTTTAATTGGTTCCAACAGTCTTCCTATAATTTTTCTTTCTCCCTACTTCCTTGGTCACTGTGTACATTATTTCACTTTTTTCTTTACTTGTTTTCTGGTTAAATAAATTTATATACTTTCAAAGTTGCTTTCAAAACCTTCAACTGGACACTCTTTTGCCGTATATAAATGAATACTTTTTTAGAACACAGAGGATCTGGAAAGGGTAAAAGGGATCATTTCTCTAATTTCGTCCCTTATCTCTACAGAGCTGCGATCAAACCAAGTGAATATATGAGCAGCGCCCAGCCCACTTCACTGTGCACAAAAGCCACTTCAGCTGAGGGCTCCCATCTGTATCACTGTTTCAAGCAAACTTCCTAATGAGACTCACTTTGTATTACTCTCCAACTTGTAGTCCCTTAGATATCTAGAAACAATTTGGCAGTTTCCAAATAGTGTATTGATTTTGATAATAAATAAAAACGAAAAATAAAAGTTGATACGCCCAGGCTGATGAGCATCTGTCCCGTAGGATAGATCATCTTTAAAAGAGAATTAGATTTCCTTTTATCTAACACAAAAAATAATCTAAGAAAGCAATCATCTGAATTCATTTATATTTTATGCAAACTATTAATGGGAAACAAAATTATATAGATAAATGACAACTGACTTTAGCTACCTTTTAATATATTTTTCTCCATGTAACATAAATGACACATTCCTATTAAATAAATATGGTTATTTCTAAGAAGACTAATGCCCAAAATAACCTGGCATTCATGCTTAGATGACTAAGATTGTTATAAGTTTCCACCATAAAACACAATTTATGGAACTTCCTGAATTGTACTTTTTTATGTTGTAATTAAAAGTCCATTGCACATGTTATCCAATGCCTGTTACCATGGCACCTGGGCACTCTGAAGGCATTTCCGGGGATGACACTGCACAGATGTAGAGGAGTTATGTTATGACATAAATGACAGTTCACACAAGAAAATTATTTTAGGCTGACTACACTTATCTGCTGACTGCAGGGACAGAGATTTTCATAGCCCCTGACTCCATCTGTCTACTCTAGAAATGGATCCAAATAACATACTTGTTATTTTCAGTCTACAGCAGGTGACTTATTATTAAAAGATGTCTAAAATTTCTCACCCAACAGAACTACAACTCATCACACATCACTTATCAGTGACAAAGAGTCCAAAAAGAGCTGAGATAATTGATGGGTTAATGGCCCACCACATATAATCACCAAGGAGGCTGATACTTGTAGGAAACATAAAACATGAAGAAATGCAATCTTTCAAAATCCCTTTCCCAGTAATTATGTGGGTAGCTATCCCTCCAGAAAGTCCCCTCTGCTTTCTGCCTCCGAGGAAAATGCTACTCCTCCTTTAAAACTCAAATAGCATGAAATCTCTCACAGGTAACAATTCTCCATGTCTTTTACCTTCTGGTAGAGGACAAGTCTTTGAAGCAGGAGTAACTAAGTAACCTTGGTGTTCTTCAAAGCAGCAAGCACACAGATGCTGATAATGGCACAATAAGGTGAAGATGAGGAGAAGAAAACAGTGCGGGGGAGGACAGAAGCATAAGAAAAAGCAAGGATGAAAGAGAGAAAAGAGAAAGCAGGAAGAACAAGGTACAGGCTCCTTTCTTCAGCCTCTGAGATGGAAATTTGCTCACTGTTCATATCTGGATGGACATGTGGCCATCTTGCTGAATAATGACTTTGCAACGTAGCGTATTCCATTGGCAACAGGCCACTTGGGTAAGAGACCACAGAGCACTACAGGCATGGTTCCAGTATCTATAATAGATAGATATCTCAGCTCAGGCTCTAAATGCTCATGGCTGGTTAAAATGTGGGGAATGATCTTTTATTTTTGGCCTATACTCTCCACTTTTCCCACCTGACAGATCAGGAAGGCCAGGTTATTGACAAGGGAGATGATCCACCTTCCGGAGCTGCTTCTGGGCAGAGTAGATGCCAGGGAGCCTTAATTTATTTGGGTTGGCTGCTGCATGGTCAAAGGAATATAAGCAGAGGAGGCAGAGCACTTTGCAGAGAGAAGGGAGTGGCTCCTCCTAGAGGATGAAGGCTAGACTGACATTTGGAAAGAGAGATCTTCAGTGCTGGACACAGGTGTAGATGGCACCAGAAGTGTTGGGGCCCCTGAGACAATACCTTGGGGCTTACTGACCTGTAATCTTTGCTCTGATGTTCTTCAGTGGTTTCCTATCAGGCAGATATGGCAGGACTTTTCTCCCTCCTACAGGCTATTGGGTAGCACTGGGTTTCCCCTCCAGATGGGGAGGACACTGTCATAAGAGTTGGGGTCTGTCTATCTCTACTTCTTCAGAGCAAGGCTTATAGACACATATTGCCAGGCTTGGCATTCTACATGGATGATGGGGATAAAACTCATGCTCTAATGCTTGCATAGCAAGCACTTTACCCCTCTAAATTATATATTATTCATAAATTATATTTAATAGTAAACATACAAGTAACTTCTAAATATTTTATAGTGTGGACACAACATAAAACTTGAAGACAAGATGCTTCCCTCTGTAGTTGTGAAACAGGCTGTCTATCTATAGCCCAAACTGACCCTGAACTCAGTTTCCTACCTCAGACTCCTCACTGCTGGAATTATATCTGACACTCAGTTAAAAACATGCATTTTAGAAGAGCTTCGTGATGGAATTACATTATAATTCAAAACGTGAATCAGCACCCAAATGTTATAAAAGAGATCAATTATTCTTGGAAATGGTATTTAACACTGACTTTATAATCATGTATTTAATCAAAAATTTTCTTGCTCAGTATGATGTCTGCTAAGACACTATTACACCAAGCATTGTGTGTGCTGTCAGAGTGGCTTTCTGCCTTCCCAGGGCTGCCAGGTGATTATTAAATGGGTCATGTGAGGTGTTGCTGCTGACCATGACACGTGAGAATGGACTTTCTAGGCATGAAGGAAAAGGCAGCGTCTGCTGACAGCTTTGCTAGGAAGGCAGTGGTAGGTAGTGTCTGGGGGTGAGATCATGTTTACTCAAGATAATCAGTCTTTTTACTGTGAGATTCTCCCAGCTGGAGCAAAGAATGATGACACAGAAGGCAGGAAAGATAATTCAACAGAAAACCTTAGGCAAAGAATTCTGGAAGAAAGGCAATTTTTAAATTTACTATCAGTTCTGCTTAAAATGCATCATCTTTTTTTGCTGTACAAATAGTGAAAGAAAGAAGAAGGAAAGACGAGAAGCAGCCACAGGCATGAAATCTGTAGCGTACACTACAGACCTGGACACCAAAGATAGTGTGTACACTAAATTATATGTTATACATAAGCTAATAAGCAATGTATTTAGGTGAATTCTTATATATTACACACAATTGAGCAACCTTTCTCTGAAGGCATAGACTGTGTTTCCAGTATTCAATGTGCTTCTAAAAACAATTTATAGCTTATACTACTTACGCACACAGACTGCAGTAATTTTAGTCTTTCAACATTCCTACTAGATGCTGTTTGTAGCAGACTCACTATCTTTTGCTCAGATGTGAATGAATTCTATTCAAAAATTAAGGTAAGAGCTAGAGTCGGTTGCCAATTATTTACGATGTATAATTATTTATCTATACACAAAGTGAAGTAGTATAAGGAAAAACATACCAATAAGCCAGTACTAGCTATTTATATTAGATAGATTTTATACAATGCATCCTACAGGCTGTTAAATTGCCTTTAAAATAATCCTTCTTTACATTTTCCACAAAAGAAATACACAATCTTAGCTTGGATACAGCTAAAACAATACTCACCATATCAAGTCTCACAGTTTAGATTCCACCATGCTACCTTGGACTAAGGCACTTCAGACAGGTGGATTCTAAGGTTACAGAACAAGTCAGTGTGCAATTTCAGCTGAAAATTTTAAATGCAGATTTAAAAGTGAGGAGAGATCAGACCTCAAACACTTTTTGCATAGAGGACGCTTACTTCATCTTATCAGATATTTACTAAGTATATATTGTATGTGACAGGGTCTGAATACAATAGTTACTACAGTCACAAAGGTGTGAAGTTTAATAGTGAACACATCTGACACAGAGTCAGGCTCAGGAAGAACTTGTTAGTGAAAAGGTAAGAGATTTGTGAGAACTGACTCTACACAAAAGTTAAATAAGTGAGGTTCTGGCAAGAAAATCTGGGTGAAAATAAACATATATGAGCCATTTGTTGGCAATGAAGACTACAAAAATATAAAGACAAAAGGGGGAATTAGAAAACATGAAATGAAGGGCACAGGGCAGAAACCATGAAGACAACATCTTGATTGCTGAGACTATACATACACAGTGGTCATATTCTAAATGTTGATGTCCCTTCAAAATTCCTGTGTCAAAACCTAATCCTCAGTGTGCTGGCATTAAACAGTGGGGTCAGGGTGTAAAGAGGTGATTAGGTCATCAGGGTAAAGCCCCATGAATGGATTAATGGACCTTACTAGAGAAGCACAGAAGTTGTCTGTTTCTTTCACGGTATAAGGACACACCCAGAAGGCAGTCCATGTACAAGAGGAGAAGATCCCTCAACACATAAGGAATCTTCTGGAGTCCTGGCCTCAACTTCTCCATATGGGGGAGTATGAGGAGGATTCAAATAGTGTTGTTTAGAAGCTATCTGGTGACGACATTTATTTTAAACACCCAAGAATGGAATAAGGTACTGATTTTTTAGGTCAGTCACCCATATTCACATATCACCATCTCTAAGGGAGGAGAGGCTTTGTGGTCTCTTCTACACCCAGAGTGGAGCTTTGCATACTTCACACACTGGAAGTTCTGTGCGAGTAAATAGCCTCCCATTAACATTAGGTCACTTTTCCCTTTTTACTCTGCCCAAAGCACTTACTTTCCTAACGAAGCTAGAAAGTGTGAGGAGAGAATGATAGCAGCTGATGAAATGGAAAGTAAAGTATGGGGTTATTTTCTTAGCAGGAAGTAGTGTTGGAAATGGTGCAGGGTGGTATGGTACCAGAATGCACCATGTGATGAGAAAAGTCGTGAGAGGCCAATACAGCAAAAGAAGGTTCCATCTCTTATTTATGAACATGAAAGAGCCAGAAGCATACATAGAGGTTAATGCCAATTCTTCACCTTAACAAATAGAAAAGACTGGCTCATGGACAGTGAATTACTTTGTGTAATTTATTTGCTTTATGCTTCCCTCTGTGATTCAGCTGAGACATAATACACAGAATTCAATAAGTACAGCCAGTGATAAATGCCATTAGGGTCACTAATAGGCTGTTTGCTCCTCCCAAGTTTTCTGGAACAAAGTGCAGCAATCTGCCCAGCTCCAATGTCTGCTAGCAGGATTTTACATTTGACTCTGCCTTTTCCCTCCACAGCTGTCTTTAAGGAAAAGACTAGGAAACAAATCATATACTATCGATATATGTATTGATATATATATATATATCAATATATGTATACTATCCTACAAGACAAGTGTCTTAGCAGTACAAGCTGCAAGAAGCTTCTGTCCCTGCCAGTTTCTGGCTTTATCCCACTGCTCCCATCCCTTTATACAGACAATGAACCATGGTCCTAAAGGACAGATGCTGAATGTGGACAGACCTCTACAGCACTGCATAAACAGCCATGTTAGAGGAGTCCCAAGGAAGGAAGTCAGATGATAAGGGCTTAGGCACAGACCTACAAAACACTATGGTCATTGAGTGATAACTATTACTGATGGAATTTAAAGGGAGTCTTTGGAAGACACTTAAAAGAAATACAAAGGACAAACGGTGAGTATCCTTGTTCAAACAATATCTGACACAAAACTAAATTCAAACAGGAAAAAAATAAATAAGAGATATGATACCAATGTCATGGAATTTAAGTATGCAACCTATATACATAGTGCATTTTCCATCTCCAAAGAGTTTTACATTGGTCAATCTAATCAACTCCCCTATGTTACTTTATCCATTCAAAACAGATAATATAGCTGGCTACACCCTATTTCGTAATTCTCGTTTATTCCTTAAAAGACTTCTGGTTCTGGGTTCTATTTCACTGCTTATTCCTACTGTCTCCTAATTCTCTCAGAGTTTGAACATGCACTGCCCCAGCTCGGTCGCTGGCTTCTTTCCCTTCTTTCTGCACTTACTGTTTATTCAACCAAGTTCTGCTGCCTTATATGCCATGCATTCAAGGCTCAATCTTATACCTCTCCTCAGCTCACAATCAAGTATCCAGCAACCTGGTCACTGTTACCCCATCTTGTAGCAGAGTTCTGCCCCAAATCCAAACTACTCCCCTTTCAGCCTCACCAATGTCACCCAATGAAAATTCATTTTTTCCCAGTTGTTCAGTTCAAAATCATTATGGTCATCTTTGACTTTTTTTTTTCTTTTCATAACTGATTGTTCCACCAATTCTACAGGTTCCTCTACAAAATCTGTCCCCTCATTGGCTCTTCTAATGAGTTCCATGGTACAACCTTGATACGACATCTGGTGCAGTTCTACTGCCCCAAATCCTCTGGTATCATCCTTTCTGAAGCATAAGGAATCAGTAATATTCCCTCTCCAGGCCCCCACAGGTACCACTCTTCTTATCCTAATAAGTTCCCACTTTTCTATTTGATAGAAATTCCTGGCAAAGTTATCCATTATTTCTCCCTCCCTAACACACCCAATTATAATGTGACTTCACACATTTTTCTTCAAAAGATGCTATGTCAGCCTAATTCTGAACCATGCAAATGAGTATTTATCTTGTAGTCCTGAAAAGAATGCAGCAGCAGCAGTGGCATGAGAGGTATGAACTGCAAAAGCCTCACATGGAAGTGAGGGCTTCCCTTTACCCCTGGACCTCTCTCTCTAGCCCTGAGAACAACTTGGGCAAGCTTCCTGGAGGTTCGAGTATGAGAAGGAAGAGTTCCAGCTTAACTAACTCTCACCAAAGTGTGATATAATTAGTAATACATATTTCACTTTTTGTCTCAATATTCTGACAGAAGGGACCCTAAGACCCTGGGAATCTCTGGCTAATATAGCTAATATAATTTTACTGATGAGATGACTAGTGACTTGGGTCCCTAAGGTCAGCCTCATGTTGGAAGATGGTCACCACCAAAGAGACATGAACATGATTAGGTTTACTACTCCCCGCCAGCTCAAAGGCAGGGTGCAGAGCAGTAGACTGAGTTAATCAGCAATAGTCAGCGGTCTTATCCAGAGCTAGACAATACAATACTGAACTGCCAGGTAAGATGTGACCCTAGTGTAATAGTGGCATGACTGTTTTTAAAGTGACCAAATACTGTTTTGATTGAATTTGAGGTCTGTTCTACAGGAGAGATTCTATGCCTGGTTGTAGCTGGAGAGCTTCTCTCTGGGTCCCACCAAGCCCCCGCAGTCCTGCAGCCCACTTATAAAATAAACACACAGATGCTTATATTATTTAAACTGTTTGGTCTAATGGCTCAGGCTTCTAGCTAGCTGTTCTTATATCTTAAATTAACCCATTTCAATTAATCTATAAGTTGCCACGTAGCTCGTGGCTTACCGGTATCTTAACATCTTCTCATGGCGGCAGCTGGCAGCTTCTCTCCACTCCAGCCTTCCACTTCCCAGATCTCTCCTCTGTCTTTGTCCTGCCTATACTTCCTGTCTGGCTACTGGCCAATCAGAATTTTATTTATCAATCAATCATCCACAGCACCTGGTATTGAAAACATGGTTTAAAAAAAATGGCTATGGAACTCATAAGCCCTAGGGGAGAAATGCTTGAAGTTTTTTTTTGTTTGTTTGGTTTTTTTTTTTTTTTTTTTTTCTGAGACAGTTTCTCTGTGCAGACCTGGCTGTTCTGGAACTCACTCAGACCAGGGTGGCCTGGAACTCAGAGATCTGCCTGCTTCTGCTTCCTAAGTGCTGTGATTAAGCATGTGCCACTACTGCCTGGTTGAAGTTATTTTTCTAAATGCCCTTGTTGTCAAAGGCTTTCTAAATATGTTTATAATCATAGATTTCTGCTGCTACCAATCCTGGTCAAGAAGCTTATTACTGAAGTGGGTAGTGGGGTAGTGGGTAATATATTAGGCATGTATTACTATTCAAAATGCTGCGATTAAGCAACTGTGTGCTCACCCAGAGATGGTATAGTTCTATCAACTTCTGCTCCCTGCAAGGATCAGGGAACATTGCAGAAAAGGGGACATGAAAAATGTAAGAGCCAGGAGCTGGGGGAGGAGTGCCGTGAAAAGTTGTATTATAGATGTGACATGGCTGTTGCAAACCTGAGCTCACAGAAGCAGTGGTTACCTACATAACACAGGCACATGATCAAGCCAGTTAGAAATTCCATCATGGAGAGGGAAGGGGCTCCTGAAGGCTGCCTATGAGAGGATCTTTTGGCCACTGATGGCTTCTGGGGAGGTAAGGAGTCACTTTTCTTAAGAAGTATGGCCACTGATACATTACCCATGCCCCAGGGGATGAACCCATGACCATAGGCATTTGGTCAGCACTAACTGGACTTTGTAGGTTAAAAACATAAATAAAAAATATAAAAGGAGAATAGGAAGTTGGGAGAGAAACGGGATGGGGGAGTGTCTTAGAAGAAGCTGAAGAAAGAGTGAGAGGTAGAAATGATCAAGGTACACTGTATACAAGTACGAAATTTTCAAAGAATAAAGGGAAATTTTAAAACAAAGAAATAAAAGCATTTACTTTACCTTAGCAAGAATTCACCAAACTATATATATATATATATATATATATATATATATATATATACATAGATAGATAGATAGATAGATAGAGACAGAGATACAGATAGAGATACAGATATATATATATATATATATGTTGGTAAGCGTCTTCTGAGGATGTCTGCCTCTTAATGAAAGCACAGGGGAGAATCAGTCTCATAGAATAATATCTATGCATTTCAGCTTTCTGGAAGTTTCCATATACCATTGACAAGAAGAGAGTTCCTTCAATAGTTAGTGATCAGGTCCTAACTATTTTTATAGCCACATACCCCTCTGCTTGTTGGTCATTACTCCCTACCCATAGCCTACATATTTATACTTTATGTCTAAGTACAATTACCACAAACTTCCACAGAATAAAAAAGATAAGGTTTGCTAAGTTAAAAATAATAAAGAGGAGGATATATATTCTGGAGAGAAAATTGTCAAACTGAATTTAAATTATTTTTAACTCATAATTTGGCCCATGATTTAGACCCAAAAAATTATTCCAACTTCCAGAAGCTCAGTTATATTTAAAAATCCTATCAAGTTTTATTCATCAAGGTTTTATTTATAAAACACTATGAATTATATACATTTCTGATATGTATAAAATGAGCTAATGTTAATGTCAAAACTGTATATATAACATGGTATGTGTATATATAATATTAACCAGGTATTACATAAAAGAATATGTGCATAAAAATTTTTCACACATAAGCATTTATATGTTATATATTCAATAATGTAGAAATATAACTCTTAAAACTTAAAAAAATCTTCATAAAAGAAATAATGGTGGTTATTTATACAAATGTGATTTCAGGCTTTATTATTTAAATGTTTTCCTGTATTTTTATGTATTCCTCAAGTTCATTATAATAAATTTTTTACTATTTCCATAAAGGGCAGAGGTAAATGGGATGGAGAAGGACAAGTCTCAAAAAAAGAAAAGAAGCACAAAGACAAGCCAGGTCGTCACACCTGGATTCCAGCTCCTCTCCTTCAAAGCTGAGGCAGGAAGCCGAGCCCATGTTGAAGACCTGCCTGTGCTGTACAGTGAGGACAGTCCAGCCAGGGAAAGTGAGGAGACCTGTCTCAAAATCAAGAAAAACGCTGGAACTGTAGCTCAGGGCCAGAGCACTTGCCTAACAGGAGTGAGGCTCTGGGCTCAACTGCAAGTATCTCAATGAACCTTGAGAAATCTTAACAAAGCTGAATTCTAAGGAATACAGGTATGTTCTCTATAAACCAACTTACCTTTGTATTCTTTTTCTTAATGAGCATATTAAAATTAATAAACATAGTTTCATCTGTCACCAGATAAACGAGAACAGTCCAGTTAACTCTTTGATCATGTGACTTGGCTTGGTTACTGTTGTTGTTTGTTTTTTGGCTCTTTTTTGGGGGGGAGGGGTCTGCTACCCAGCTCCCAAATACATAACACACAGAGGCTTATTATTACTTATAAATGCCTGGCCTTAGCTTGTTTTGTTTCTTGCCAACTTTTCTTATCTTAAATTATCCTATCTACCTTTACTTCTATAAATCTTACTCTTATTCCATGGCTTGCTGGGTGGATGGCCCCTGGAGTCATCCTCCTTCTCTGGCTACTTCTTTTTATTCCTCCTGAATTTTTCCTTCTATTTATACTCTCTGCCTGCCAGCCCTACCTATCTCTCTCTCCTGCCTTGCTATTGGCCGTTCAGTTTTTTATGAGACCAGTCAGGTGTTTTAGACAGGCAAAGTAACACAGGTTCACAGAGATAAACAAATGCAACATAAATGAAAGTAACACACCTTAAAATAGTATTCTACAACAGGTTACATTTGCTACTCCTTGCTAACTTAACTCCTTCCTAAGCAAAGCATCATGGGATTAGTATAATGGACCTCCACTCCACTTCCCAGCAAAGGAGGAAAGCTTTGGAGTACTAATGTCACAAGAAGAACTCTCCCTGAAAGCCTGATTACTGCTAACAGGAATCATCAGACCACTGTATTATGCAAGAATGTTCTCTTCAATGACAGATAAAATGCTAAGATGACAGAAACTGTAGTTGTTTTTCTTGTTCCTAACGGAGGGAACTGCTCTCCAGTCACTAATAACCAACTAATGTACAGCCAAGCAGGAGGAAATTGAATACACACCAGAGGCCACAGTGATAAATAAGTGGATTTCCCATGAAGTAAAAGAATGATGCTCGCACAAAGAAAACTGCACTCGAGCTGCCAAGCTCAGCTGCCGGCTTAGTTACTACGCCAGAAGTCAGAAATGGCTCCCCACCCCTTTCTGTTCTTTCTGTCTGTAAGGCTGATTCTTTTTAAGGAAAAAATTTTAATCTATGGAATTTTCATCTTTAAATATTTTTTAGAAATTTGTCACTGTATCATTAGAGCAAAGCTCTGCCTTATATTCATGAAATATTTTTACACACAAAAATAGAAAATAGGGCCAGGCATTTAATTCCAGCACTTGGGAGGCAGAAGCAGGTGTATGTCTGTGAGTTTAAGGCCAGCCTAGTCTACGGAGTGAGTTCCAGGATAGCCAGAGCGACACAGAGAAACCTTGTCTTGAAAAATAAAAAGAAAGAAAGGAAGGAAGGAAGGAAGGGAGGGAGGGAGGGAGGGAGGGAGCGAGGGAGGGATGGAGGGAGGAAGGGAGGGAGGGAGGGAGGGAGGGAGGGAGGGAGAAAAGGAAAAAGGAAGAAAATAGGAGCTAGAGAGATTGCTCAGTGGTTGAGAGCACTTGATTCTCTCTCAGAAGACCTGGGTTCTGTTCCTAGCACCCACATGGTATAGCTCACAACCATCTGTAGCTCCATGAGATCTGATAACCTCTTCTGGCCTCTGAGAACACCAGACATACACACAATGCACACACATATTTTTAGGCAAAACATCCATACTCATAAAAACATTATAAAAAAAAGATGGGAAACCTTTTTATTCTCTTAATTCCTGCAAGATCGAGGCTGAGTAAAAAGATACTGTTATCATTCATAATACATGAACTTGTCTTAGTATTATTTCATTAAGAGAAAAAGTCCCAGAGAGGGTTATGTATCAGGTGATGAAGTGAGTAAAACTATGAAGAATATTAGTTAAAGAAACATGCAAAATAACAATACAGCTGCTTTTCTAATTAACAATATACTTGTAAAATTAGGGGAGAATTACACATCTACTATACTTTTAAAATAATTCCATGAGAATTGCATACAACATGTTTGCATCATACATCCCTACTTCCCCCAGTTCTTCCTAGGTCCACCCCCTCTTCCCATCCAACCTCATGTCCTCCTCTGCCCACCCATCAAGGCCATTTGTCCTGTCCAAATATTCTTTTCAAACTGTGAAGGTTTTCTCAGAAGGCAGGAGTTATTTTTATTACTTATGTGCACGGTAGGTGACCACTTCATTCCCTTTCATTCAAACAGAAGACTGTCCTCCAGTACTGAAGAAAGCTTTCCTTTACCCCAGCTTCCTATCATTTGTTGTCATTTGCTTTCTTGACCACAGCCATTCTGATTGGGATGAGACAGAACTTGAAAGCAATTTGAATTTGCATTTCCTTCATGGCTAAGGCTGTTCAATAACTTTTAAAATATTTATTGTACATTTGTATTTCTTATGATCTGTCTATTCAATTTGTTACTTGCACAGCACTATGGAAATAGTATGGGGGTGCCGTGTAGAACTGAAAATACAACTACCATATGATGCAGCTACAATCACTCAAGTATATCTCAAGGGACTCAAGGCAAAGACCCACAGAGATAGACCTCCAGATCCATTTTGCACTCAAAACACCCTGTTAACAGAACCAGCTTCAATGCCTATCAGCAGATGAAAAGATAAGGAACATACATTGAATTTACACAATGGAATTCTGAGCAGCCATAAAGAAAATGAAAGGATGATATTCCATGAAAGTAGAAGAAAATGGAAATTATTGAGTGCAACAAGCCAGAGGCAGGAAAGCAAATGCATGTTTTCTCTCCTATGCAGAACATAAATTTAAAATTATGTGTGTATTTACATGTTTGTGCATCCCAAAAATACAGTAAGGATCATGACAGGGTAGGAAGGGATCTGAAGAGGTGTGAGATAGAGAGAGAGAGTAGTGGAATAGATGCAATAACAAAGAAGAAAGGAGACAGTTTGAGAAAGAAGAAAGAAAATCCCCTGAAGGAAGGAGGGCAGTGGGTGAGGGAATGAATGCAAACAAGGTATAATGATACATATGTATGAAGATGCCATGGTGAAATCCACAATTTTCTGTATGTATTAGTTACATGTTGCTCTAACAAATACCTGACAAAAGCAACTTCTAGAAGGAAGGGTTTAATTTAACTCAAAGTTCAGTGGTATAGTCCATCATGGCAAGGAAATCATGGTAAGGAAGCCAGAGACTGGTGAACTGGCAGATTGTACCTGTGGTCAAGAAACAGAGGGCAATTAATGTCCATGTATAGCTCACTTCCTTCTTTTTATTCGGTCTAGGAATCCAGCACATGGGATGGTACTATTTACATTTAACACAGGTCTTTCTACTACATTAACCTAATCAAGATAATTCCTCACAGACAAGCCTAGAGATGTACTTCTATGGTGATTCTACATTCCATCAAGCTGACAGTCAAGATTAATGTCACAGTATGGTAACTTTAAAAGTAGTTTTTAAAATATGGATCAACATGGAAAGTATAATATTAAGCAAGACAACCTAAAGACAGGGAGGCATAACCACATGTTCTCTCTCATATTTGGATCCTATCTAATGTACATGTGCATACACATATATGCATATACACACATGACATGAAGAAGAAAAAGGATTCTGGAAGAGTTTACAAAAGCAGATCAGGAGGGTACCAGGGAATTAGGGATGAAGGGGCAAGAGAATCTACTAAAACACTTTGTTTCAAAATGCCATATGGTATTTAATAACCTAGTATGCTTATTAAAGAATAAAAATTTAAAATTATTCAAATATAAGACATAAAATACAGAAAAAAGATAACAAGCTTAAAAAAATCCTAAGCAGAGAATTCCAAATCACAGTAAGACACTATTAAGTTAGAGAAGTGAATATAGAGGGGGAAATAAGGATAATAAAGGGCATAAACTGTCAAGATTTAGTATTGAGAACCAGAGAGATGTGGATGTACATTTGTGGGAACTCGAGAGACTGGAGAAGATACACACACACCTGCATGCACACACACCATCACCACCACCACCACCACCACCACTACCACCAAGTTCATTTTGTACTAGCTATCTACTGCTGGGTATGGGGCCTACCATTCAGTGTGGTTCATGTGAATGAAAGCTCTTGAAAGGAAGCTGTCTGTGGAGACTGATTGTAGATTAGTATTTTAGTACTGTGGATAGATTGGAATGTTGCAGGTCCAGGGCTAATTACCTTATCTTGGGCTAAGTTCTGGATCTCTGGAACACCCACTCCTTACCCTCCTCTGTGTCAGAACTAACATCTTGTGACAACAGATAAAACCTTTTAGAATCTATTGACTTGGCAGGCAACTGGCTTTTACCAATCCACAAACTAAGAATGCCATCAGATAGTATCTTAAACCTATAGGAAATCTTCCCCCATCTCAACATACCCACCTCTCTGATGTACCTGCCAATGCGTTTTAAACTTGCTTTGATTTATGACTTTCTCTGTTCTGTAAAACTTGTTGAAACTGCTTCCACATTGAAACACAGAATTTGGGGTAACCTAAATCTGTGTTCCTGGGCTATGGTCACTCACCATGGCTCCAGCATAAACTGTCTTTTACTCTCTTTAAGATGAGAGCTATGGTTTTTGTGTCAAGACTTACATACCCACTGAGATTCCATTGGAGAAAACTAATTTTTCCTTTGCAAATGGTTGTCAATTGGAGACAGCTTTTTGGTGAGGGGTGGAAGCTCACGCCCACTTTCCCTTTCAGCACTGGGCCTCAGTCTGGCTTGAACTTGTGCAGGCGCTGTGAATGTTGCCACAGAGTCGATGAGTTCAAATGTGCATCAGTCCTAGTGTGTATGGAAGGCGCTGTTACTGTGGTGTCATCCACCACTTTGGCTCTTAAATTCCCTCCACCTCCTTTACTCCATAGCTCCCTGAGCTCTCGGGAGATGAATTTCATGAAGACATCCCATTTGGGACTGAATGTTCCAAAGTCTCTCGCTCTGCACACTGTCCAGTTGTGGGTCTCTATGTTTTATTCGTCTTTCTTGATGTGCTTAGAAACTTAAAAGCCGTAAGTATAAAAGGAAGTTATATCACTCTCCCGAAAATAAAACAAAACACCCCCCCCCCCGCCCGCCCCAAATACTCTGCAATAGTAGAAACAAGGACACAAGCAGATATACCATCGGATCCTCAGCTCCACTGACCACAAGAAAGGAGAGACAGATGGGAATCCAAGCACTGCTCCCAGTGCCAGTTCCCCTAAGTGCAAGGCCTAACTTCCTGTTCTTATAATGCAAGCACAGCTGTGGGCCTGCAATCTAGCTTACTCTAAATCCTACATGTTTTCTATAACTATTCTCCAATTTTCCCATAAAGAGAAATTTATGGAGATACTGGAAGAAAAAAATAGCCTCTCATGGAGCCCCTCTCCAGTTGAGAGTTGAGAATTCAGGCACAATTAATGAAATTTACTTTTGAGGTTGACAAGATTCCTTTTATAGAAAGATATTTCAGACAAGAAATTTAAAATAGCAATGCATCATGCTTGGCCTTTCTCCACTCTTAGCTAGAAACCTTCAGTTTCCTATGGATCTCACAAGGAATCCCATTCAGTCACAGCCAAGTCTTAATTTCCTTGTGCAACCTTATGGCCCATAGCTTCATCTTATCAGACAATAGCACCATACAAGGCACTTTTGGAACTACCCTGTCACTGCACTTATCAGAAAGAGGGAAGAGACAAAAAGAATTCTTAGCATCCTTTTACGTTGTGAGTGGAGACATCAAACTGTTGAATATAGCCACTGCTAAGACACACATGAGGCTTCTTGAAAAGCTTACACCCATGCTCTCAAATGTAAGCTCTGTTTTTCTGCTTAAATCTATGCTAAGAATCTTTTTAAAAAGTATCTCTTTCAGTTTTTGAGGTTATATCATATCCCTTCCCTTTTCTTCCTCCAAACCCTCCTACATAATCCTCTTGCTCTCTTTCAAATTCATAGCCTTTTTCAAGAATTGTTTCACACATATATGTATATGTATATAAATATATATTCCTAAATATAACCAGCTCAGTCTGTATAATGTTACTTGTATGTATGTTTCTAGGGCTGACCCTTTGGTATTGGATAACTCATCTCAATTTCTATCTTCTGTTCCTGGCTGCTAAGATTATTTTCAAAGATAAATAAAACAAGGAAACCATCCAGTTAAGTACAGCAGCATGGACAATTTCAACCTTATGAGGCATCATGGTGAAGGATGACTAGGGAAGGGTTTTTTTCCTCCTAATTTAGATCTATTGAAATAGGTAGTTATCAGTAAAGATTTCTTGAGAGATATACACTGGAGATGAGTTTTGAAAGAAAAGTTTAAGAAAGCGCCATATTGATTTCCAAAGTGGCTGTACAAGCTTGCATTCCCACCAACAGTGGAGGAGAGTTCCCCTTGCTCCACATCCTCTCCAGCATAAGCTGTCTTCAGTGTTTTTGATCTTAGCCATTCTGATGGGTTTAAGGTGGTATCTTAGAGTCATTTTGATTTGCATTTCCCTGATGATTAGGGATGTTGAGCAATTCCTTAAATGTCTTTCAGGCATTTGAGCTTCCTCTGTCCAGAATTCTCTGTTTAGCTCTATAGCCCATCTTTTAATTGGACTGTTGGGCATTTTGATGTCTAATTTCTTGAGTTCTTTATATATTCTGCATATCAGTCCTCTGTCAGATGTAGGGTTGGTGAAGATCTTTTCCCATTCTATAGGCTTTTGTCTTGTTGGCTGTATCCTTTGCTCTACAAAAGCTTCTCAGTTTCATGAGGTCCCATTGATTAATTGTTTCTCTCAGTGTCAGCCTGGGTGAAGAGAGGAGGGGACTGGACCTGCCTCGACTGACTGAATCTACCAGGCTAAGCTGAATCCCCAGAGGAGTCCTTGTCCTGGAGAAGGTGGGAAGGGGAGGTAGATTGGGGGTAGGGCAGGGGTGGGGAGGGGAGGAGAAGGGAGGACAGGGGAATCCGTAGCTGATATGTAAAATTAAATTAATTATAAAATTAAAAAAAACCCAGAAAACAAACAAACCAAATAAATAAATAAATACCCTATTAGGAAGCAATTGAAACGTCAACAACAACAACAAAAGAATTTACTTTCATCTACTGGAAAGTTGTCACAAAACAAGAAACTTTACTACCATCTGCTGAAAGCTATAATGAATATACAAATCTAAACTTTGTATGATAGCAATGCTGTCCCCTAGGGTGAACATGTACAACTGTATACCAGCAGTTCTGTTTAATAAATAAAGTGTTTGTCATAAAAGTGGGCTGTGATAAATGCTGAAGATGTAGTTTAACAAAGTATGGTTCCAGCCCCCCTACCTCACAGAATTTCACAGCCCAAAAAACTCAGAGTTCCATTACAGTTTAGCAAGTGTTGTGCTCAGGGGAGGGTCTCTAACCTGGCTGGTAGGGAATCTGTGTTAACATATTTGCTCATACAGAAATGGCTGTGACTGTACAAAATAAAACAGCAAGTCATAACCATAAAAAAAAGAAAAGTTTATACTATATGACAGTTGAAAAAAAAAGAAGAAGAAGAAGAAGAAGAGATGGCGGGCTAAGGCTGAAGGCAGCCAGAGGACACAGAGGGAAAGAAAAGAGGGAGCAGTTTGTGCACTATGAAGAGAGGTGGAACTGGAGACACAGTGAGAACCAGCCTGATGAGAGAGACCTGTGCTGCCACTGAGGGCCATGTCTGGGTCTGCAGCCCCACTGCAGCTGGGGTCTGTGTTGATGCCAGTGGCTCATGTTATCACCCAAGGCCATGGGGATGTCCATGGTTTGAGTTGGCTTTTGAGTACATTTTGAGTACAGTTGATGACTGAGTGCCATGCTAAGCTGACCCCACCCCTCCCTGGCCAACTTATTGTGGCTCCAATGGTGATGTGGGCTTGGGAGAGCTGGCCCCACCCCTCACCTGGGCAGAGTGGGAGAGCTGGTCCCAGTGGCATGGGCATGGGAGAGCTGGTGGGCTGACAAACTCAGGTACACCCAGGCCCAGATGCAGGGGTTTGAGCTGGTCCATCCTAACATCTACCCCACCTATAAGTTTCTGGAGCATGTGAAGGGGCCAGTCCTGCAGAACCAAAGTTGCAGGATCTCCGTGACTCAGAGCAGCAATCGGATATCCTAGAGGAGTCTCTGTGAGGGTCCAGTAGTGATGGTGTAGTAGAAGCCAGATGCCTCGAACGAGACTAATGACCCACTGCAACGAACATTTGTAAGTAATGTCCTGAGACACACCATGACACACCGCAGCTTCCTTGGTGAGATGCTTTTGTTTTAACTTTTTTGGTGGCGGAGCTACAAGGGTTGATATGGAAGGACTTGGAAATGAGTAGGATTTGGGTGCATGATGTGAAATTCACAAAGAATCAATAAAAAATTATGAAAAAATTAGAGATAGGTTTTAGAAATTAAACAGTATTCTGTTAAAAAAAATAATACCCCTACATGCTTTGATTTGCAGAGGCAACACAGGGTTTTTAAGATAACAGCCTGAATGAACAATTAGTATTAAGACAATGTAAGGATTTGATTAATTATTTCTTTAACATTCTAATACTTAACTATCCTGTTCCTATGTGGATGTGACAGCACCATACATCATCCCTGATATAAAGAGCCCCACATGACATCCAGCAGAAACTGAACAAATGTGATGTTCTCATGATGCCAAGCCCTATTACAGAATGGGTCAATGTCTCCTTCCCTCGAGTTCACAAAAAACACTACTAATTTCAGTCCACAAGTGCAAATGCAAGTCTACATAAGAGTGTGTAGAACAGTTTGACAGTAAAAGAATTAATCAGCACATAATAACTGTACATATTTATAGAGTATAGACTATGATAATTCAATATACTGATATAATAGGCAATGACTGGATAATTAACATCTATTTGAAGTTCTGTCTTCCAGCTCTTTTAAGAGTTATAATAAATTGCCACAATCTGGCCACTGTGGTGTGCCACAGAGCCTTGGAACTTACTCCTGTTACCCTTCCTGTCCCTCCTCTCATGGCATTTGGGAGCCTATTACATATCCACACAATGATTTTATTCCTATGGTGGTAATGTATGTTCTTCCTTACTTAAGAAAAAAAATTTATTTATTTTTATTTTATAGGTATGTGGAGGACCAACCCCCACACTTATTTACCCCCAGGAACTCTTGAGGAATGAGGGATAAGAGACTTAGTTAGAAATAGAGAGGGATAGAAACAGAAAACACAAGATAGACTTGGGTGGGCCTGGATTCTTATCCACTGGCCCAGAACTTTATTCCAAAGGTCTATTTATAACAATGCCAAGGGGTGGAGCAAAAGACCTCTCCCTTGCTAGTTAGACCCTTACAAACACCTGGTACTCGAGCCCGTGGTCCAATCAACCTCTTATGCAGTCCTGCTGGGTACAGTCACTAGTGGGCTCCAACATAGGAATAGGTGTGTTGCTTACATGTGTGTATGTGAACCACATGACCGCAGTGCCTGTGAGGGCAGAAGATGATGATGGATCCTTTGGAACTGTAGTTACAAGCAGGTGTGAGATGCTATGTGTGTGCTGGGAACTGAACTTTGATCCTCTGGAAGCACAGTCAGTGCTGGGAACTGCTGAGCCATCTCTCCAGCCCCACCCCTGCTGAGATTCTTCAGCATTTTCTTGACCTTTCTTGTTACTTAGATAAAACTGAAGTTTGTAAGGTTAGAAGCTCAAAGAAACTCCAAGATTGCTACCCTCGACTGCAGTGGTATCCCAAGGCTGTGTAAATGCCATTTAGATATTTCTCCATAAAATTTACAATGAGCCCTTGAGTAAATTGAATCCTGTCAATTTTCTGTCTCCTAGCAATAGGAACATCATTGCTGGTTTGGCTGCAAGTTGGTCATCAATTCAAATTTCATTCCTATAATGACATTTTGGTAAATAGAATGACATCCACCCTAGAATTAGGGATATTTTGCTGGATCTCTGTCCATCAATACAAACCTCCAATTTTAATAAACAGAAAATCACACTGTAAGTATCTAAATAAGTGCTTGCAAGCACACATGTAAATGCATCTACATAAACATGTATGAAAAATCAGACAATTAGATGCTATATTGTGACACATACAAAAGTGATTTTAGAAAAGATGGCTCAGCAGTTCATAGCATTTGCTGGCCTTCCAGAGGACCCAGGTTCAATTCCTGGCACCCATGTCAGGCATCTCACAAGCATCTATACTTCCAGTCATAGGGTATCTGGTGCCTCTGGCCTCCTTGGGTACATACACTTACACACACATATATCCACCTGCAATACACATAATTAAAAATAACAAAAATAAATATTTAAAGAACAAAAGAAAAAACCAAGCTGGAATATATGACAATATGTAATTGCTCACAATCACCATTTTTCATTAAAAGAGCCACATGCTGCCCCAAACTTTTGACAAATGATGCCAGGTTTTTTTGAACAATCACCAGAAGGTAATTTATTTCTGAGGATTCCATCTACAGAGCAGGAAGGGAAAAAGGTTCTGTCAGGAACATACTTTATGAAATAGAATAGCCATAAAGAACAATGGCTCTGATTAAATTTAGTTGTAAACTGACTTCCTGCAGCTGCTGAAAGTGATCTCACTCTAAGAATTTATTCTGAGTTCAGGTGTGATCTGACAAACACGGCCCTTTGCATACACATCTGTCCCTCCTCGAGTACCCCCAAATGATTCACAGCCACGCATGGATAACTTTGAGATCTGTGATTTACAGCATTTGATAACCAACAGACTAAAATTATTACTAAGTTAATCTAATCAATAATTCAAGATAAATATACCCACACAGTCTGTTGTGTAAGGTTCTTTACTACCAAGATTTCTGTTGTAAATTCTCTTTTAAATGTGCTAATCATTTCTCCCTTCCATCATTTTGATTCAAAGATCCAATAGTGTTGGCCTGCCTACAGAGCTCAGTCATTTGACTGCATAAATACTTTTTAAATAGAAACTTAAAGGAGCAAATGACTGAACATTGCACAGGACACTTTGTATGCTAAAGCACAATGAAAACTTTATTTTCTGACTGGGCCTAAAGTACTTGAAAATAGTGAAAATAAATCTCAACACTGACAAAAGTTGTCACAGGGAGGTGAAATGAACTATTTCACATAGTAAAGTTTACTGACATCATAATTTATGCTCAGATACTTGATACCAGTTTATTCCATAGAAACAACACCAATTTATTCCATAAAAATGTGTATGTATTGTCTTATCTTATAAAAAACATCTAACAGGATTGACCTAGCATTTGCAAAATTTCTACTGATACAGCAAATGCAGACCCTTTGTATGAGTTATTTCAGTCGTTATAGAACCCTCAGTGTTGACAACTTCAAGGACTTTCATCAGTTTTAATTAAAATAACTAGGCAGGCGGATCTTTGTGAGTTCGAGGCCAGCCTGGTCTACAGAGCGAGATCCAGGAAAGGCGCAAAGCTACACAGAGAAACCCTGTCTCGAAAAACCAAAAAAAAAAAAATAACTAATATACTTCCCCCAAGAAGCCCTTGGAGAAGCACTGACAGGGGCCAACTCAAAGGTAAATTCAGGAATAAAGTGCTTTGTTGTCTGGTTTTCGCTGCTGTGGTGAGCACCATCATCAAAAGCAGCTCCGAAAGGAGAGAGTTGATTTGGCTTACACGACTGGATCACAGTCTAAAAGTGAGGGAAGCCAAGGTAGAAACTCAAGAAGGGCAAGAGCCTGGAGGCAAGTCCTGTGGGGAAGTTTCTGTATGCTGTGAATATGTGTGGCTCCCATTGGATAATAAATAAAGCTGTTTTGGCCTATGGCAAGAAAGCTTACAGACAGGTGGGAAATCCAAGCAGAGATACAGAGAAAAGAAGGGCAAAGTCAACAGAGGTGCCAGCCGCCACCAAAGGAGCAACAGCATGCCAGCAGACTGGTAATGTCAAGGCCACGTGGCAACATGTAGATTAATAGGAATGGGTTAATTTAAGATGAAAGAGCTAGCTAGCAAGAAGCTGAAGCCATATGCCTACAGTTTGTAATTAATATAAGTCGCTGAGTAATTATTTTATAAGCGGCTGTGGGACCACGGTGGGAGAGATTCATCTAGACTGCTGGGCAAGGCAGGACTGGAGAAATTTCCATATACAGGCAAGAACTGGTGTAGAGGTGTAGAGTGCTTTTGCTGATTTGCTCTCTATTGCTTGCTCAGCCTGCTGTCTTATATACCCCAGGACCACATATGTGCCCAGGGGTAGCACAAACCAAAATGGTATATTCTTAAATCAAGGAAATACCCCAACAGACTTACCTACAGGCCAGTCTTACTGAGGCATTTTCTCAGTAAGTTCCCTCTTCCCAGATAACTCTAGCTTGTGTGATGTTGAGAAAAAAGTAACCATCACAGATGTGTTAATTGTGCTGAGTGTATGGTGCCCCATTCAGTAGAAGACTGAATACAAGCAAAACCAGCAAACTACTGATACACATTAATATGGGGGAAGCTCACAAACTTTTGGTAAGGAGAGAAGTCTGACCCAAAGGACCACGAGACATAAGAGTTTATGACACTCTAGAAGGGCGAGAAGGCCAGGGGCCAATAGAAGGACAGGAGGCATACATAATATATAATATGTAATAAATAAATACTATATATGTACATATAATAAATAAAGGATAATAAACATGTTTTACTCTTGATTGTCGTGGTGGGTACCGAACTGCACACCACTTTAAAGACAACTGAACTGCAAGTTTACAACCAACTTTATCATATAAAATTATACCCAGCAAATACTGAACAAAAATAAAAAGAAATTAAAGGTCAAACACTACATCTTCACTCCAACCATAATTTGAAAAGCACTTAAAATCATTCTATATGTACTCTAGGGATGTGCATAACAGTCACTGATGCAAGGGTATAGTCCAATTTTTCTTTGGGCCCTCAGCTCACAAATAACAACACGAAGACTTATTAATTACAGAAGCTCGGGCTTAGGTTAGGCTTGTCCCACTAGCTCTTATAACTTAAACTAACCCAATGATTTTAATCCACCATCTGTTGTGTGGCTCGTTACCTCACCCCTCAATACTGCCCACGATGCTTCCTCTGAGTCTGGCTGGCAACTCCACCTTCTTCTTCCCAGAGTTCTCTCTCTGCCTGGAAGTCCTGCCTATACCTCTGGCCTAGCTATTGGCTGTTCAGCTTTTTATTACACCATCACAGCAATTTTCACACAGTGTACAACTATCTCGCAGCACAAGTGTGTGTGGCTGTCCCCTGAACTACATAAGGTGTTCACCAAGCTATTTTGTGGCTCATTATACTGTACCTCTTTGGAGGGTCATTCTGAATCTTCATGGCTCATGCACTAGTTTATGATTAGTCAATGTAATATGGTTCATCAAAATTTCTCTAAATACTCCACAGACAGTGATGCCTTCCTGAAACCCACAGCATAAGAAGTGACTGCCCAAGTACCTGAAGTGGCCATGTATGTTTGTTACACTAGTGTGGCAGTACAATCAGATTGAATCCAATGTATCTTACTACAAAATTCCCAAACTGAAGTAGCTGCTATGTGCCTTGAAATAAACAAGAGGAAAAATGGTTGTTACTAATGACATGTCACTAGTTCCTGGGAAGCTGTAAAGAACACTTGTACCAGATGCCTGAGTTAGTTATGTTGGTAGATGCTTTAGAAGCTGTCTTAGGACAGTGGTCTCCATGGGTGTTTGTTTACTTACATATTTGTTATTTTTTGTGGATGTGCTCTGCACATGTTTGTGTCCATATGCACATGTTTGTGTCCATATGCACATGTGTGTAGGTGCACATGGAAGTACATGCATGTGGAGGCCAGAGGTCTGTCTAGTGTCTTCCTTCACCTTTTTGTATTTTTTTTTTTTGGCATTTGTTCTTTTATTTGTTTGGAGTATTGGGGAGCATGCCATGGTGTGCATACAGGGGTTAAAGGACAACTTGAGAGATGTGGGATCTAGGGATCTAACTCAGTTTGTCATGTGGGTACTAGGAAACTGAACTCAGGTCCTCCATACTGATCAAGCTGTCTCCCAGGTCCCAGTTATTTCAATTGTATTTTGACCTTGGTTTAGTTGGAACAGTTTTATAGGGACAAGTGAAGCTACCATAGTCATCTTCTGGAAAGAGTGGCCAATCTGCTGACAGGAGAGTTGCAAGGGTAGAAAAATCTGAAAGTTTGAAAAGAGAACTTTTTTTCAGTGCCTTGTACATTCTAGAAAATCACCTCATCACTGAATTATATTCTCTGCTCCTGACATCTTTTTTTTTTTTTTTTTTTTTTTTTTTTTTTGAGACAGGGTTTCTCTGTGTAGCTTTGCGCCTTTCCTGGAACTCGCTTTGGAGACCAGGCTGGCCTCGAACTCACAGAGATCCGCCTGGCTCTGCCTCCCGAGTGCTGGGATTAAAGGCATGCGCCACCACCGCCCGGCATGCTCCTGACATCTTAATGATAAAAAACTTTAAGGGAGTGAGAGAAAAAAAGTCCAAGATGTGTTTTGCTTTTCTTTGTAAATGAGTCTGCCTCTCAGTCCTACCACTGAGTAAGTATGTTCAGAAGTGAGCCTTTTGTATGAACACAGGGGCATCTTTGAGATGCTTGTCTTTTAAATCATAGTATTCGTTACTATACATCACACCTACCTAAAATAATGTTTACATAAAATTAAGCAGGAAGACTTTCTATTCAGGTTTTTGTATGCATTTACTCTGAGAAACAAAGATGAAAATGATCCTTACAACTTCAAACACTTTTAGACAGAACACCATCAACTCAGAGCTATTTCTTACTATTATGCAAATGAGCCTAAAAATCTCTAACTCCCACAAAGTCATGCACCACACACACACACACACACACACACACACACACACACACAGCACTGATGTTGATACTGTATGCTGTTCCCAACTATTAATGAATTCAAATGTGAGTACCTTGTTCAGAATAAGATGCATTTGATAGAAATTAGAATGCAGAATAATGTAGCACATCTGTTAGAAGTGAGACATAAACTAATTTTTAGATCTAAAGCATTTAAATTATGTATAGTTTATATACGATAACAAAATTATAATGTATATAACTATGAGACATTTCTTTTGCACTAATATACTTAAAAAACCTGATTTTATAAGTGAGAAACTCCTTGCTGAAAAATAGCTTAGCCTTAGTGACATTTCTCTTGAGGTATCAATAAAAAATCATTAATTCAATAAATTTTCAGATGCTCATTAGTGCACTAGATATTAGAGGCATACAAAGATGATTAACTGAGATTACCAACTTCGAGCAGTTCACCACCTAGTGAAGGGTATAAAGCACATCTTCACAAGATAAAATGAGAGAGTAAATAATTAAAAAGCATTATGCAAAGTTAAGGAGCAATAGATCACTAGAAATTTATAATCTAGTAAAGGACATAAGTCCTTACAACTCTAAATCAAGGTAAAATAGGAACGGGACATTGTGATTTGTAGGCAGTATCACAGTGAATGAGACAAGTTGCAGCAGGCTGGAAGGAAAGGGGTGCTCAGATGCACACACAGCATCAGCTCATCAGTGGCATACAGACAGTACTGCTACAAGAAATGCTGGTGTCCTCCCTTAATACTACCCAATAACCAGCACAGCACAGGATCTGCAAGCACTGATCAGTCTGGTCAGAATGGAGCCTGTGTAGCTCCAATGTGTACAAGGTAAGCTATGAGTCAAGACCCAAGCAAAATCAGAGAGAAGAAGTGCATGGCATACTTAAGACAGCTCTGTTTGTTTACAAATCAAAGAATGAATCAGAAATATCTGGAAAGACAACCTTGGCTTAAGGAGTTTAGCTTTTACCAATGAGACAAAGGGTAGTCTGCTGTGGGATGTTCTGTATGGCAAATGTGTTGCTGATTGGTCAATAAATAAAACACTGATTGGCCATTGGCTAGGCAGGAAGTATAGGCGGGACAAGGAGGAGAATAAAGCTGGGAAGTGGAAGGCTGAGTCAGAGACACTGCCAGCCGCCACGATGAGAAACAGCATGTGAAGATGCCGATAAGCCACGACCCATGTGGCAAGGTATAGATTAATGGAAATGGATTAATTTAAGCTGCAAGAACAGTTAGCAAGAAGCCTGCCACGGCCATACAGTTTGTAACCAGTATAAGTCTCTGTGTTTACTTGGTCGGGTCTGAGTGGCTGTGGGACAGGCAGGTGAGAGAGATTTATCCTGACTGTGGGCCAGACAGGAAAACTCCAGCTACAAATGGCGTCCAACGTGGTGGCAAGAGTTTCCACCTAGAAACTGAGAAAAAAGATTCTAAAACGGAGCTTAAATCAGTTCCTAATTGTCTCTCTCAAATGAGTGGCAGCTGCCGGTTTGAGCTACTGGCGGGTTCCTAGCGTGTGTGCTCGACCTGCCATATGGCAGGAATGAGGCCTCTGCAAGTGGCACATTAAGTTGCATGGTGGATTTAGCCTTTGCTAGTACAAAACAAAAAAAGAGGTTTCTGGGCAGCACGCTGCTTGGATAAAGGCATAGAGATCCATGATGGCTCCCAGAGCTGGTGGAGGCGTGCCACTGCCATGTTGGGAAGCTGAGGTGGGCAGAGCCAGCAGCCACAGCTGCTGCAGTTTAAAGCAATAGATTCACAATAAGACAGATTCAGATGTAATAGTTTACAATGTGTGTAAAATATACGTAGGCTTGAAAGAGACAAAAAGTGATATATACAGTTATATAAACAAATACATAGTTTTAAAAAATAAAGTTTTTAAAGAGAGAGTAAAATTAATATAAAAAATAAGCCACGTGAAGATGAATATTACACAGAGAATCTGGATTGTGTTGTCTTTGGGATTTTTAACTGCAGAAAAACATTTGATTGTAAAAGCTGTTGAGTTATGCCAAAATGTATATTTTAAAAGTACCTTGACTTCAAAATTTGGATGTAAGGATGTGTTGCTTTGGAAAGGAGACTCTGCTTTTGTTCCCACAGAAAGCCAAAGGCTATGGATTTGTTCCAGATTAAGATACATACCCTCAACCCCCAGCCACACACAGGCACACACAAATATGCACCCATATACACACCCCACTGAACTACAATGTTCTCTTTATGTCTCATAATTTATTATACTGAATATTTTCTCTTCATATAATTCTACAACATAATACATTTATTTTTCAGTATGGAAGCCTAGCACACAAACATGGGTTAAATCATAGCATCTTCAAACAAACCTGTCGTTGTAATTTGTCTCAATCCTCCCCCTCCCACCCAACTCACCATCTTCCTACCCACTCCCTTCTCTATCTGCTTCCCTTTCTCTCTCCAATGAATCCCAACTTCTACTTTCTTCTATTAGTTTACTTCTATGTATATGTGTGATTGCATATGGTTATATGTGTACCCTGTGTGCCTCGTGCCCACAGATGCCACAAGAGAGCACTGGATCACTTGAAACTGGAGATACAGAGTGTTGTGAGCCACTTGATACAGGTGCTGGGAAACAAATCTGAGTCCTCTTCAAGAACAGCAAGTGTTCTTAACCATTGAGCAATCGCTCTAGCACAGTGGTTCTCAACCTTCCTAATGCTGCAATTGTTTAATACAGTTCCTCATGTGGTGACCCCCCAACCATAAAATTATTTTAGTTGCTACTTCATAACTGTAATTTTCCTACTGTTATGAATCATAATGTAAATATATTTGGAGATAGAGGTTTGCCAAAGGGTTCCTGACTTGAGAACCATTGCTGCTCCCATCAACTATTTTCTTATTGTGTGTGTGCATATAGATATATACGCGTATATATATATATATGTATATATATGTATATATACATACACACACACACACACACATATATATAAAATCACCAAACCTAAAGACTTGATTTCAATTCCTGGAACCCACATGGAGAAAAGAGATAACTAACTCACAAAAATTATGCTTTGACTTCCACCCTCATGCTGAGACCCACACAAGTGTGCACACATACACTAAATAAGTAAGTAAATAAATTATTTAAATTATGTTTTAACAACTTTTCAAGAAGTTAGATGGTGACTATTGTGAGTTTATATCAACATCTACTATTTTATTACACTGGTCTATATGTTTGTTGTCATATCAACACTAAGTTGATTTGCTACTCTGGCTCTGTAGTATAATTTGAGATTGGTTATCTTGCTATCTCTGTTATTGCCCTTTTTGCCCTGGGTAGCTTTAGCTATTCATTGCCTCTATATTTTCATATAAATGTTAGGAATGATTTTACTAGCTTTGTGTTGTAAGCCATTGATATTTTGATAAGGATTTCATTGAGTCTATAGGTTCCTTTCAAGAATCTTCCAAACCACAAAGTATTAACTAGTAAGGATTAGTATGGTGGTATTTTATTTGTACTGAAATGTGATTTTAATTGTATGTTAATAAATAAAGTTGCCCGGGGTCAGAGCTATTACAGCCATAGCAAGAGCGTGGCGGTGGTGGCGCACGCCTTTAGTCCCAGCACTTGGTAGACAGAGCTAGGTAGATCTCTGTGTGTTCAGTCAGCATTGGAGACACACGCCTTTAATCTCAACACCAACCATAGAAGACCTGGAAGTCTCTACAGACAGGCAGTGACGAGGCAGTCATGTGTTTGGGTTTACAACCAATGAGAAGGCAGAACAGAAAGACTATATATATAAAGACATACACACAGGAAGTAGGTCCCCTTTCGGAGAGCTCTCTTGGCTGAAGCAGGAAGGGTGAGGCTCTTAGCTCTGACCTCTTGGCTTTCTTCTCTGAATCGGCTCTGTGTTTCTTATTTAATGAGACGGTTGGTTACATCTACAGATTAGGGCAGAAATTCATTTTATAAATTAACTTAACTAACAATAAGTAGAATCCATCAAAGAGTTGGTTCTTTTGGATAAAGGGGGAGAGTACTGAAGGAGACATCCTGATGGGGGTGCATTTTGGGGTCAGGCAGAAACCTGGTGCAAGGGAAACTCCCACAATTCTGTAAGGATGACCCTAACTAAGACTTCTAGTAATAATGGACAGGTAGCCTAAACTGGCCATCTCTGTAATCAGATTGGTAACTACCCAATTATCATCAGAGAGTGTTCTTCCAGTGATTGATGTAGAGATCCATAGCCAAACATTGGGTCGAGCTTGAGGAATCCTCTTGGAGAGAGGGAAGAAAGCTTGTACAAGCCAGGGGGTGGGGGTCAAAGTCATCACAAAGGATCCCACAGAAACAACTAACTTGGGCTCATAGGAGCTCACAGACTCTGAACCCAACAGCTAGGGAGTCTGCAAGGGACCTACCTAGGCCCTCTATATATGTGTGGAAGTTGTGTAGCTTTACCTACTTGTGGGAATCCTAGTGGAGGAAGCAGGACCTGTCCCTAATGCTTTGGCTCACTTCCAGGAACCTATTCCTTATACTGGTTGCCTCGCCCAGCCTAAATGCAAGAAGAGGAGTTTAGGCCTACCTTAACTTGATATGCCATTGTTTGTTGACACCCAGGGGAGGCCTGCCCCTTTCTGAACATAAACAGAGGAGGAGTGGTTTGGGAGGGTGGGGGAGGGGGAACTGCCTTTGGGGTGTAAAAGTAATGAATAAATTTAATTAATAAGAAAAAAATCATTATTTAATATTACTGGGCAACTTTCAAAGAAAAGGAGCTTTGTGTATCAAGCTTACACTCACCTGAACAAGTAACTGCAGGAGAGTGAATAATATTCTCTATTGTCTCAAAGGGGAGAATCAATATGCAGACTTAATGAGGCTCTTTGCTTCTTAGGAAGAAAGAAGTACAGATACTTTTAATTTTTTCTTCCTACCCACTATCATACAGATTATCATTCTTTGCTTTCACGATAGAAATTTTGTATGTTTTTTACTGTTCATCAAAACAAAACCTGACAATTGGAGGTAAACTGCTTTTAGGACTGAAGCAAAGGTTGATAAATACTGAAGTAACATGGCTTGGACTTGAGGTATTTACTAAGTGGAGTAAGTCATACACACAACTACAGAAACTGCATGGCTACACATACATAAAGCATCTGAAATACACTGACAGAGTGGGAGACGGAAGCTTCCAGAGTTGAAAACACCAGAGGTTAGGAGCTCAAGACAGTGGCCACAATGACATGGCAGTGGAACCAGACACAAGCTCAGAGGCCTGCACTCTAGTGTGTGTCCACACTCAACCGCTCTATACTCTCGGCTCAGCAGTGTGCTGAGGTGAGTTCATGTTTACTGCTCGGGTGACAACAGAAAGTGATAAAGGTTGTGTGGAAGGGGAAGGTACTTGCACACAACTGGAGCTACGAGTGGGAAGAGTTCCAGTTGAATACCAGCCTGGGCTAGACAATGTGTCCAGGCTAACAAAGGCTACACAGAGCCACACCCTGTCTGAGACTCAACATTTACCTTTCAAGGTTTTAGAGCATTAGCCCAGTGGTCTAAAATTAGGTAGTGTGAGAGAAGATTAGATACAACTCCTTTCTTACAACGTGTATTTCTAGTGCCTAGCCATGTACTTTCTGTGCTCCACAATAACTAGTCATGTACTTCTACTAACTGAAAACAGCTAAAGCCAACAGCTACTTTTGAGTCTTCCTCCTCAGGGCATCTAGAGGCATCAAACCCAAGACTCCATGCCGCTACTGTGCAGAATGTTTTCCCTTGGTGCTCAGACTCTATCTCCTTCAGCTTCTCTCGTAATCTGCTGTCTCCCTTATGAATGGCCACAGCCCAGTTCCTAGCTAGGGCGCTGTCTCCTGAGGTCATACAGCACTGCATCCTCCTGAGTCTCCCAGACGGTTCTGCCCTACCTCCCCTGCCACCCTCAATCTTCTCTCTCTATGGGTCTGTGGAGGAGCAGGCACAGCTCCCAGGCCTAGCCAAGGCCTAAGTGGATTCAGTCTTGTTCAGAGGTTCCCATTCCCTTGCTCCACGGGAGCCCAAGCCCATAAACTGCAATTTGGCTTTTTAAAACTCAAGAGTCTTTGTTTGCTTGCTTGCTTGCTTGCTTTTTGTTGTTGTTGTTGTTGTTATTTTGGTTTGGTTTTCATTGTGCAAGTTTTTTGTTTAAAAATACAATTAAGAGGAATTACATGCAGTCACCTGTATCCAATTAGTTTTACTCGTTAGGGCTTGGAAGTAATGAGATTTATTCCAAGGATTTAATTCCCATGCAAGACAGTTAGTTTCACTGATCACTGCTAGGGACTCTACCCTTCCCCAGGCCAGCCATGTCCCAAGGCAATAGAGCAAGAATCATTACAAACATCATTAGGCCCCCAAAATCAATGAGAATTAACTACATTGCTTCAATAAACAACTTCATGTGTAGACAAACAGTTGTAAGATAAATTATGTACACTTTGGAATGTCTTCTATAAGATTATTTGTAAATATAGCTGGGCATAATAACACCTTTGTTCTAGCACATATCTGTGATATGTGGAGGTGGATATCTGTGAGTTCAAGGCCAGCCTGGTCTATATAGTGAGTTCCAGGACATACAGTGTGATATTAGAGAGACCCTGTCCCAAAAAACAAAACAAAACAAAAGAATATTTATAAACAGGATGAAGAATACTTTATTTATTTTGAAATTAATTCAAATAAAGGCAAAAATAATGGTTCTTTCTAAAAGCTACTAAGCTTCTGCTTTTAAATACGAATAAAAGTGTTCTATTAACTTTGTTACCACTGCCTGGCTAAGTCAAAGAAAATAACCGAGACAGACATTTGGAAGTCTTCATAAGCATTCTAGATGGTTCTCATAACTAAGGGAGAGGTGGAAGTGGTGGGTTCATAACTTCCCAAGTTCTGCTTTTTATTGTGTTCCTGAGCTGTGTCTACCATTAGAGAAACAATGTTTAACTGCTGACTACTTGATAGCTACCAGGCTACAGGCATGGGATAAACAGTACCCAGTTTATAACCTGAGCCCCCATGCCCTGTTGGGAACTACATGCTGAGGCACTTTCTAGAACAACCTGGAAGGTTTTCCACCTACTGTCCATGTCAGGTATTAGAGTATACTGTTGGAGGAAGTTGTGAAGGCGTGCAGCCAGTGAGTGAATGAGATGTAACCGTTCCGGGCTGTCACGATCATTGTCTTTTTGATAACTGCATCCCATCCAGTCTCCACACATTAGCAAACAGCATCTGATACCAAAACAATAACAACAACAACAACAAAAACAGAAAACACAGCTTCTCCATGGAAAGCAAGCAGCTGCTCTCCACAGCAGCTCTGGTATCAGAAAGCTGAAGTTAAACATTCTGATGTCATAAAGAGAAATACATGATTTCAAACCACATATGTTTAATGCCCACACAGGGCCTGTTATGCTATAATATTTTTATTTTTGTTTTGGAAGAGAGTAGGCGATTTCTCAAATGCCAACCATTTCAATGCAGCTACTGACACATATGAGAATGACTGAACCACATTTCACAGATAGCGTACTCACATCTATTCCACGAAATCTCATGTTTCCAAATGAGTTGGGCCACAAACATATTCACAACTGAACTAATTTGAAAATCTCTTTCTACCAAACATATTCTCTCATTGAAAAATATCTCACCAGACAAGAATCAGGAAAACAACCCAATGCAGAAAGCAAATCATTAAATAAACTCTCTCTAAACATGTAGGTATGTAACTCAGAAGTAATTAAGAAAGAGTAAGTCCCACTTAGATTTATTCAACACTAATATTAAACCTCACATCTTCACAGTAGACTACATATTTCTTTTCTAGGGGTCCAGTCTGTATTCATTTAAAGTGTTTTAATACCAACATAAATAGCCAGTTGAAGTTTTATTTTAGCCAATCTTCAAAGTCCTCACAAATTTCAATATTTGGTAATGTGACTTAATGAGGCTTTAAAGTAACAGAATAGGATTTTAAAGAGAAGAATAGAGATGATCCTAATTCTAAGAAATCTCATTCAACAAAAGAAATAATACATCGTGGTTGCACAGCTCAGTCCTTCTCATAGAGGCAATTTCCTATGATGAATATGAAGGAAAATAAACAGTTGCCATAAAAAATTACAACTAAGGGCAGCAGACACTGTGAGGGGCGAGCAGACACTGACTTGCAGAGCATACCTTTCTCTCTCCCCTTCGGTGAGGTCATATAAGCGGTTGGCACCTCCATCAGCACAGGCTCTGAAGAGCGCTTCAAACAAAAAGAATACAAATCATTTCAGTACAAATGGCAAAGCACAGTCTCTCTCTCCCGGGAACATCACTGGAAAGCAAACACTCAGAACACAGTCATGCTACCCCTGGATCATAAGATTCACCTTATGGCACTTCTGTCTTTATTACAAGTGACTCTACACAGGAGGACAAAACCACCCTGAGACCCTCTGTGTCTTCTTCAGTCCCTCTGAACCAAGGTGGAGAGTGTGTAGTGCTAGCCTGTTCCATAATGTGCTGACTTATGAGAAGACAGGTTCATGCTCATGGCAGGAAGCAGAACACAGCTTCTGACAGACAGTTGATCTGACTCCATTAACATGCTGGTTTTGGACTTCTACTGGGAACAGGGTGCTTTCAGGTGACTCACTGTTCTGTCTCAATGTTCTGAGCCTTGTTTGTCTTCTCTCTGGAAACACTGAAGACCTTCCTTTTTTCATCGAAGTTTTGAACTTCAAAACAGTGCCTAGGTGAACTGTGCTTCCCAAAGCTTAAGACGCATCCCTTTCAGGTTCTGAATGAATCTTAGTTATCTTAACCCAATTATTTCCCATCCTCCAGTGAAACATATCCATACCAGTCTTACCTGTTCTCAATCTTTCTCCAAACGTTTCATTCTTATTTTCCTTCTGTATGTGACCAACTACTTCAACTCTGTCTTTCAATTTGTGAATCTCTTTTCAATTATTAATAATATTTATTATATGAAATATTAATAATAATTAATATGTTATTAACAATAATATATGCAAATAATATTAGCTTTACTATTACTATTTTAAACTATTAATCTATTTTCAATAAAGGTTCTTTATGACATTTTGCTGCTAATTTTTAAAGCTTCTTTTTTAAGTAAAATAAAACAAGATAAATCAAAAACTAACACATTGGGATTTGACAAAACAAACAAAAGGGAAAGAGCCCTAGAGAAGGCATAAGAAACAGAGACACACTCATTCTCACACTCAGGAATTCCATAAAAATACTAAACTGAAAGGCATAATATATATGTAAAGGGCCTGGTATGCTGTGCATGCTGCCTGAGTCTCTGTGAGTTCATGTGAACTTTGATCATGTTGATTTAGAGAATCTTGGCTTCATTTACTTATTTTAAAAAATCTTTGCCCTAGGGGTTCAGATCAAACTACTCTTTTATTCTGTGGAATAGGAGTAGATGCAAGATATTGGTGATTTAACAGGATATCTTGGCAATTTCTTTAATATATCAAAGTCTTGCCTTCTGCCCCTACACAACCACTAAAAGCAAAGCCACTAAGTATATTAGTTACTTTTTCATTGTAGATCTATGCAAGAGTAATCAGTAATAATGATGCCATAGACCCAAATGTATGCTGTCTTGCAACTTCCCCCACCTAAGAAATTAACCTCAGGCAAGGAGTGGAATGTGACCAGTTTATTTGCCAAAATATTACATGAACAGCTTTAAGCCCAGTTGATAATGGAGCCTTTATTCCTATCTGCAGGTTTCCACTCTCTGTATTACTCTCAACAGCACTATCTTCCAGACTCATAATAGAACAGTCTAAATTCTGCTTACAGCACTCAACTGCTCTCCTAGTCCAAAACTCCAATGTCTTCCACACTAAATCATTAGCATGAGAAAATGTCTGGGACAGGAATGGTTTCAGAATAAACAAACTACCCTGTTGACCTACTTCTTCCTTTTAAAACCATCCTATCATCTTTCTGTGTACAAATTTAGCTATATATTTAAGAAGATTTAGAATGTTTAACTCAGAATTTTGATGTGTTAACATCAGGAAAGATAATGTAATGGGTATCTAACCAACCCTATGGACAGGCACAAAAGCCCCCATCAAAGTCGATTTTCCATGTTCCCTGTTACATATGAAATGAAATACAAGCCACATGTGTAGAACACACTCATTTTAGCTTGAGCTTCCTTACCTATTCAGTATGGTCATTAAACAATTAACAATTTAATAATTACATGTGATCATTCCTATAATTCATGAACACATTGAGAATTCAGTAAAGTTTTCTCTGTTTTTTGTTAGAATTTTTAAAAATACAAAAGCTTATGTTTTTAGAAAAGAACAGCACAAGCTACTATGAAATATTAAATAAAAACAAGAGTTTTTTATAAAAACAACTAAGAGGGATTACTAATTTCACTAACCACCCAAAATACTTTATAAGGACTGGAACCCAGGCTCATATTATGCCAAGAATATAACTACCAGAAGATCATAGAATTTGTGGCACATTTCCTACATGTCAAAATCATCATAATCGAAGAGGAAGAAATGATCTCACATAAAATGTAGTATAATATCACTGACTGGGGAGAATAAAAAGACTGATTAATAGAAACAGATGGTAAACGATCAGTAATTACCCTCGGAGTATAAAAAGTAATTCTCCATAAACAAAATTAACAAGTATATGAGCTCTTTTATGTAACAATTTATTTTCTAAAGCAATATAAAATGTAAGAAATAGTGTTTAATTGATGAAGATTAACAAGTAGAATGATATCAATTTTCCATACAATATTACACAGCAAAGATCAGCTAACTTCAACATTTAAGTCTTTTCAAAAGTCAGGGGTAGAGCTCAGCGACAGAGTGCTGACCAAGCATGTGTGAGGCATAGTTTTGCTCCCCAGTGACATCATAAGCAAATAGGCACATTTACATTTGGTAGGCATCCAAGCTCACTTTGCAGTAGAAGAAAATAGAGTGAGAAGCAAATGTGTGTAATGTCCTTTGGACTAACAAAAGCTTCAAATGCAATGAGCAGTCAGAGGTCAGTTTCAAGGATGAGACAGAAGGAATGCATTAACACATCTAGCTCAGCTAGAGTTATTTTTGTCAATCAAAAAGTTCTAATACTTGTTATTTCTAATAACTATACTTAATTTGATGGATTTAGAGCAGTTTATGAAAAGCAAAACACTTAGTACCTACATTTATTGCTGATTACTAATGTTTTAAATGGAAAACTGAGCAGGAATAGTCATGTGGAAATGTACAGACTACCCTCTCATTACACATGAGTTAGGAATGGGAATTTATTCCATCTGAAGGGAAAAAGAAATCCATTTTTGAAATAATTTGATTCCCATAAGGTACCACAAAAACATTCTTTGCTTTTTAAAGCTTTATTCACAAAAAATGTTTTCAAAATTTGTAAGTATACAAATAGATTTGCACTTAAAAAGAAAATATTTGAAGAGTATAACAAACAATGCTGACATATTGTTTGGGTTCACACATAGCAGTTGGAAAAATGTACAACACATACAACCAACAAAGGGAATGGCCATGTAACAAGACCAGAAGTAGAGGGGCACTCTAGAGGAAGAGCAGATAAATCACAATATTTCGGACCAGAAATGTTCATTCATCATAATTTAAATTGTCCTAAGAATTCCTGCATGAGTTATCTCTTAATGTAAAATGTCCGTTAGCTTATACAGCAAAAATTTTGCAGGTTGCCAAGTAATGGTTGAACAATTCTTACTATGCTTCAAGTTGATAAACATCTGAAAACTCAAATACACTAAAAATCACTGGAGCAACTTTTCTATTTCAACTATTCTGCTTTGTTAAAGATAACTTTAAGTGTTGTTTTTTACCCAGCATTTAGCAATATTTACAAAAAAAAAAAAAAAAACCAAAAACCAAAAACCTGCATTCACAATTACAGGTAAATTGTCTATTTCAAAATCTTCTGTTGAATAAAATTGAGCAGAAATAATTTGACTTACTGCAAAGTATACTATTAAAGTAATTTCAAGTATTTATATGTGGAAAAAACAGAAGAAGAGGAGGAGGAGGAGAGGGAGAAAAGAAAAATCTTACCATTTTAGTAACTTAGAACCCTGGAGTTCGATTTTGATCCCAGTATCTATGAGCACTAACAAACCCAGTGGTTTTTACATTTATTTTTTTTTCTTATAAAGCCCAGTGATTTTTAAATCAATCCCAACAACTCTGATTCTAATGCAAAATCATCAAAATTACTATGGTGTATTCCCCCAATTAATAAAAAGTTCAGAACCGACAGGAAGACAATGTAGATAAAACAAGGAGCGAAGTGCAGGGGAAGATGTTGTGCTATTGATGAAGCTCTACCTCGGAGAGACAGCCCTGTAAACTTACAATACTTTTAAATGTGCTTCCCCTTTGATGCAGAAATTCTATGTAGCCAACACAAATACGTGTCTAATGGACAAGACAGGAAGCATAGGATAACTGCTGTCACATACATGTTATAATGGAAAACATTGCAATAGGCATACATGGCCATTGGGTGAATATTGGTAACTGTATCATATTCAACCACCAAGAAAGAGCTTTTTTTTTTTTTAAGTTTTGAATGCTACTGGCTGTTCAGTTTTTTATTAGATCAATCAGGTGCCTTAGGCAGGCAAGGGTGAAACAAAGGCAACACATCTTTATATAATTAAACAAATAGAGCATAAACAAAGGTAACACACCTGAAAGTTGCTTTTATATGCATTAATATGCTACTTGTTTGTCTGAATTCGTCATCTCCTGGCCTCAGCCTACTACACTATGGGATTACATGAAATGTGTCACTACATTTGACTTATAGTACATTATTTTTAATATTATATCTTTATTTTTATTGTATGTATGTTTTGCCTTTAGGTAAGTCTGGTTGCCAAGTATGTGCCTGGTCCCCTCAGAGGTCAGAAGAGGGTAACAGATCCTCTGGAAAAGGAATGCCTTAGTTAGGATTTCTATTCCTGTGAAGAGACACCATGACCACAGTAAATCTTACAAAGGAAAACATTTAATTGTGGTGGTTCACTGACAGTTTCAGAGGTTTAGTTCATTATCGCCGTGGTGGGAAGAAAGGCAGCATTCAGCAGACATTGTGTTAGAAAAGGAGCTGAAAGTTCTTGCATCTTAACTAATAGGCAATAGGAAGTGGTCTGAGATACTGGGCGGTATCTTGAGCATATATAAGACCTCAAAGCCCGCCTCCACAATGACATCCTTCCTCCAATGAAGCCATACTTCCTAATAGTGCCACTCAACTGGTTGTGGGGGGCATTTTCTTTCAAACCACCACAAAAAGTTAGAGACAGTTCTGAGCTACTGTATGAGTGCTGAGAATTGAACCCTGGTCCTCTGCAAGAGTAGCCAATGTTCTTAACCACTGAGCCATCTCTTCAGCCTCCTAGGATATTATTTTATATGATAAATTCTTTTAAAAATTACTTCTGGTTTAGATCTTCCAGTAAATAGCAACTAAGAGAGTATATAATATACAAACCTAAGAAAACTAAACATCTGATATAGGTTTCCATATCAAGATTATGAATTGGTTAAGCAGTAATCAGCACTGATAAGATGCACCTACACTGAAAAGTAGACATTAGACTCAATTCCCTAAGGAAACTCATGTCAACCAAAGGGTGGGGGGTATTGGTGAAATTATTAAGGCCACTCCACGTAGTTAAAAGGAAAGTTTATTAGTGGCATAACTTACAAATGAAGGGATAGGTAGGTCGCAGGGTCTGGGGAAGGTGTATTGCAGTTCAGCGGTGTTCTCTGGAGCTCTGTTTGGTCAACTTCCACCATCCAGGGTACAGGAACAGAGAGAGCTGGCCCATCCGGATCTCGGGTCTTCAGGGTCCCCCCTTGGCCCCGCCTTGTAGGCGTGACAGTTACCAAAGCCTCAATGGGGGTTGGAACTTCCAGATCAAAGCTGGAATGGCAACCCACTACAGGGGGGAGCACCCAAACATGGATAAATGGCATACTGGAAAGCCACCCTGACAAGACTTCACTATTTTATTATTATGCAAGCATGATGTACTGTCTTGTAACCTTCCTAAAAGGTTAATGAACTTCATTTTTGATCAAGCCTGTCAAACCACATTTGCTAGTTCAATCATAAGACCACCGTCTATTCCTCAAACTAACTATTTAATAGTGAATATTTACAAAAACAATAGGGATGAGATAATGACATTCAAACACTGTGTTATGAATCTTTTTTGAACAAGGAATATGAATTATATTGAATTTTAATTTGAAACTCATAAAAACCAATGAGAAGAAAACCGAAAGTTGGGGTTATAGCTCAGTGGTAGAACACTTGCTTAGCATATGTGAAATCCTGGTATCAATCTCCAACACATAGAGGTGGGAGTCATGCACACATATGTAAGAGGGCAAGAGAAAACACATACATATACTTTGAATAGCAAAAATAATTCAGGATAATCCCCATTTGGGGAAAAGGGATAAAATACTTCATCAGGCAAAAACAGGGGTTTCCCACCCAGAGCCAAGGAGACTTCGCGGGTTTCCTCTTTTCCTGACATGCAGCACTTGACTGGGAATGTGAAACTACAAAGGTTGCCACCCTGACCCTAACCAAGAACATGATAAGAAGACAAGTGTGAACATACCAAGTTGCCACTGCCATGACTAAAGCCAGGCAGAAGTCTTAGTTGTACGAGTTAATAAATTCTCTTTCTGGCTGTGGCAAGTTTGAGTTGGGTTCTACACCACTTAAAATATGAAAGAGCCCAAACTAGCACAAATATTAATTTCTAATTTAAAGACAGAGTCCTCAGATCTATATTGAAACAAGCTCTTAGAGAGGAGCCATCATGCCTATGGCTGGTATGTAAATCACCAGCAAACCCTTGCACACAGCCCGAATCACTTAGTTCCCAGACATGGTAAAATGAGACGGATTAGTGTGCTTTCACTTCCAAGGCTTTATTTCATGTAGAAAAAAAAGCATTTACTCAGAAATTCATGGAAATATATTCTCTCCTAAAGAAATAACAATTTACTTTTCTTAGAGGAGTGCTGAAATGCACACAAAATTAACTGCTGCTTCGAGATCTTTTTCAAGGTTTTTGATGGAAAGTTTTACTTATAGTATATTTATGTGCAATTATTAAGAAAGCTCACATTATTTGTAATATTCTTCAGATAATGAGTAGAATACTCATTAAATTTTAGTCAAATCAGTAGCACAAAATTATCCTTATTTCAAATGAAAGTCAAGTGGTATTTATACTGAGCATCAACATGCAGAGTTCTGCACCAGCCCTAATGACCTGCTTCATGCCACGTAATGGAGATTTTTATTACCTTTTAGTAAATATTACTGTGTAAATTCTATTATCCTTTCTCTCTCTTCCTTCCCTACTAATATACTGCAGAGATAAAGTATGACATCTAGTCTTCTAGGATCTTATTTATAAAGTCTATAATAAAATATCCCTTTAATTCTGGGTTTCACCAACTATTTAATTACTAAGAAATCTCAAGAAAACCACCTACTCTCAAGCTGTACTGTATCACCTAGCACAGAGAAAATTTTCTTAAAAATGGGAAAAGTTCATTCTGTATAAAAACTACTAAGTAACACAGATAAATATAATTATTTTGTATGTATAAAGAACATACGTATTTCTTTAACTAAATATGGGACTGTTACAAAAAGTAAGGTCCCACAACTCTCAAACTTTACATTTTCACCAGTAACCAGCAAATCTTTAGGAATAGAACAGCCAATATGAACTCAGTCCACAGTGAAGGAAGCAAGCATGGAAGGAATCACAGTTGGCATCATAAAGCTTGATAGGATTCACATTTGGGTCTTTGCTGAGTGCTTCTCTAGACATTGAAGGGTATTCAGTATTTGTGACCTCTACATATTACATGCCAACAGTACCTTGCTGTTGTGGTTATGGCAACTGCGTATACCTGCCAAGGTCAAACGCCCACTCAGTCATTCCAAGTTCAGAAACAGGACACCAAGAAGAGCCCACCCACTCCTCAGTAGGCTGACCACACCCCACAGCACACACCTATAAGGAAAACATGCTGCTATTCTGCAAAATTTCTGATTTAAACCATTGCCAAGAAGCTAAATTACCTGGCTACTAAAGACAGGGAAAGTAACAAGATAATTATATACTAGTTAAACTGACTTTACATCTATTTCATATGCACCTCCTATTTACTTAAGGCTCTGTAACTAAATTACTAACACTAGTGACAGCTGAAGTCAGGACTTTCTGACTGCCCTCCAGGCTTGGCTGAGTTGTTGTGAGATATCTGTACACTGTGTGAATATGGATTGTTGTGATTGGTGTAATAAAAAGCTGTACGGCCAACAGCTAGGCAGAAAAGAGAGGTGGAACTTCCAGGTAGAGTGAGGAAGAGGAGATAATGGAGGTATATAGCAGCCAAACATGGAGGAAGCAGGATGGGCAGTACAGAGATGAGGTAAGAAACCTCATGGAGGAACATAGATTAAAAAATACTGGTTAACTTGAGTTATAAGAACTAGTTAGGAACAAGCCAAAGCTAAGGCTGAGCTTTTATAATTAATAATAAGTTACTGTGTTTCTGTGTCAATATTTATGGGCTGGTGGTCCCTACGAAAAAGTGTTACTATACTGAGTGGTTCACATCGTTTCCCAAGTTGATGAGTCTCAGCTATCTCACTCCTCCTTCCAGACACAGTAAACCTGTGGAAGGGTAGTTTCTATTGACCAGTTCATTGCAGAATACACAATTATCCATAAGAGGCAGTGCCACTATGAAGACAGGAGTCAGATCTCTATGAATATAGTGGAGATAAATGCCTATAACTAGCAAGAGGAGCAGGTCCAGAAGAGTCAAAGATGGTGCTTGATTCACTTGGCAAAAATAAAATAGAGTTTTACTTAAGCTTTGAAATAAAAAAATCACTCTGTGTGGGAGCCCATAAAAGCTTCCTAGTGAGATCTGAGCTTGCTTTACACAGCAGGGCTGCAACAGGGGATGGTTTGACCACCTGCATGGTCACCAGGTGTCTGGGATGGTCTGCACTTGGCTGTGCTGGGGGGAGGTCTTTTGCTCCACCCCTAGCATTCCTTTAAAAGCCCTTTAGAAGAGACAGAAGGGGCTGGTGGGTTTGGACCCAGGCCCTCCTGAGGCTATCCTATGTTTCTAACTGTCTCTCTCCTCTATATTTCTATCTAAGTATTTCCTACTTCTCTCTCCTGAAGATTACTCTGGGGGGAAAAGTGGGAGCTGGTCTCTCTCAACTTTGATGATACAGAATGAATATAAAATAAATACAGGAGACTGTGGAGTGGGTGGAACTACTGAGTCTATTTGCTCCTTCTTATCCCACCAAACACTTCCATCCTTTCCTAAAGACAACAAGAAGGTTCCAGTGGCAACAGGTCCCAGAGACACAAGGCATCTTTCAAATGACACATGCACTGTGGCATACTTCAAAAGTAAAACCATTATTAAACAAAAAGATGATGTTTATATTTATTTTATTTTGTATAGGTAGAAGAAAATATTACCTATCCAGCCTACATTTATTCCTTTCCTGACACCTTTGGTATTCATATAAAAATAATTTAAGGTCAGTGTGATGGCTCAGGCAGTCAAAGAGCTTACCATGCAGGCCTGAATACCTAAGTTCAACCCTCAGAGCCCAGAGTGCAAAGCAAGAACCAACTCCCCTAATTTGTGCTCTGACCTCCACACATGCATCATGGTTGGTGTATACACACACACACACACACACACACACACACACACACACACAAACACATACACACACTTCACAATAAATCAAAAACTATTAAGATATATATGTTTAACACAGTTTATAGAGTGAAAGTTCCCAGCAAAAATATCTGTCCTCTTAGTCAGAAAAATCATTACATCTAAAAGGTACTAAATAGGTTACCCTCAACAAATAGACCTTACTGATAAGTAATTTGAAACTGAACAATTATTGATTAGTATTTATATTCAACTAATTCACATATAACTTGACCACCATTTTTTTCCTAATGAGCATAGCCATGAGCTTATTCTTCCTGCTTAAAAGGAAAAAAGGGGGGGCAGAGGGGATACATGATGGCTATGAGTATAAGCAGAAGTAGTATATTTAGAAAAGCAGGAATAACTGGATACAAGCTCAAACTCACAGGAATTACACAAAAATTCAGCATGGGTTTTCTACAGGTCAACATTAATGGCTTTAGTAATGGAAACAGAAAGAGCTTAAAGAAGCAAAACCACCTTGAGTACCCGTCCTTATTCATTGTAGAGCGCAGGAGGCTTTTGGTACATGGGCTATCTCACAGAAGGCTTAGAGACAATCTCTCTCTCTCTCTCTCTCTCTCTCTCTCTCTCTCTCTCTCTCTCTCTCTCTCTCGTGTGTGTGTGGTGTGTGTGTGTGTGTGTGTGTGTGTGTGTGTGTGTGTGTGTGTGTGTAGACATGGTAGCCTCAAGAGAGTAGGATGTCAGGTATCTTCCTCTATTGTTCTCTGGCATATTCCTCTGAGACAGACTCTGACTGAACTTGAAGCCCAGCATTTGGTTGCAGCTAAACTGACTGGTCCATGAGCTCCAGGGATCCACCCTGCAACAAGAGATTATAGACAAGTGTGGCCATGCCCAGTTTTTTACAGAGGTGCTAGGGATTTGAACCTAGCTCACCGTATGTTCCACAGCAAGAGTTCTTACTTACTGAGCCATTTCCCTGGCTCTGAGAAATTAACTTTAATCCTAAGCTAAATCAAGAGGAAATCCTAGATTTAACAAATCAGGAAGAAACTTCCATTAATATTTTAAGATATTTGACTTTATATCAGCATTTAGTCATATAAGATGATACTTGCAAAAGGTAAGTGAGAAGTAAATAAAAGCATTAAGACTACAGTATAAAGAGATTCGGTACACAGCAGAAACCATTATTAGCTTTAATTTAAAGACATGTGCTCATTTATTCAATAAAGATCTTTGGACATTGTAAGAAAATTATAGGAAATAATAGTCCAATGAAAATAGGTTAAAAAATCTTCAACACAAGTTTACACGTCAAATTCAACTACACATAAACCACACATTTACCACCATTGAGTGAGACTTGTCCCTAAGGTAACAGGCTAGTTCAGGTATGCAAATCAGTAAGTGTGAAACATAGCCTTAAAAGACAAAGAGCACAGCTATGCAATCCTTTGGATAGATGGAGAAAGAGCATTTGAAAACAACCAAAACCCTACATAAAAAATTCTAAAATAAAAAGCATAAAGGAATGTAGCTCAACACAGTAACAGTCACACACAAAAAGTCCACTGTTAGCATTACTTAAACTCAACAGCTAAAACACTGAAGTTTTCCTGTAAAATCAGAAACAAGACAAGGATAACCACACTTACTACTTTGCTTTGACATAGTACCGAAAGTTTCAGCCGGAATAATAAAGAATTGGAGTTAGTACATTATCAATACCGAAATCAGTTCCTAGCTACAGTTGGTTATAGACTACATTCTTTGTTCTACCACCAGGCATTTAAGGTTGCTAGTAAAGCAAAGTAAGGGATGAGGGATGAGGCAGCTCCAGCTTAAGGTTAAGAATCATAAAGGTCAATTTTACAGCTAACTGTAAGGTACATGGCTTTTCCAATGTAACAAAATATATGATAGAAGCCTGACACAATCACATATATATCCCTTAAGCCCACTCATAGAGCTAGTTCAGTGTTCTAAAAGGGAGGTGTAACATGAATCTTAAAAGGTCTTATTAATAAAAACAAACCTGGTGCCAGCTATTGAGGCAAATTCTGAAAGATCAGAGAAACAGAACAAGCCACAGCCAAGCTCACCTCAACAACTCCTCATCTGATCCTATTTCCACGAATCCTCAGACTGAAAGCTTCTGAGTCCTCATCCGAATGGAGCTCAACTGAACTGCTGCTAAAAGCCTAAAAGCTTAAAATCCTCTAGTTCCTAGACCTCACACCTTATATACCTTTCTGCTTCCTGTCATCACTTCCTGGGATTAACGGTGTGTGTCACCATGCCTGGCTGTTTGCAGTGTGGCCTTAAACTCACAGAGATCCAATGGATCTCTGCCTCCCAAGTGACAGGTGTGTGTGTCACCATTTTCTGGCCTCTATGTCTACCTAGTGGCTGTTCTGTTCTCTGACCCCAGATAAGTTTATTAGGGTGCACAATATATTGGGGGACACAATATCACCACAGGAGGGGGTAAAGCTTGAAGACATCAAATATCAAAGCCACTTTTATTGACTTTGGCATGCTGAAGAAAGGCTTTTGCCTTTGCATCCACTAGTGTATAATGCATACATTAGGGCATGGCATACAGCATTCTGAACTCGGGAAATGATTTGTGAAAGTAGCTGGAACATGAGAGTGAATCTAAGAAGAGAGCAGCCACTGCCTCTACGGATTGCTGGAAAGGGCTCAGTAGAAAGACTAACTGGAAACACTCACTATGCAGAAACTGGAACCCACTGCAATGTGCCAGAGATAGTGCTGGGGGAAGTAACACTTGGCAAAATCATGTACCAAAGGCATCTGACAAGACAAGAGCACAAGGATGAAAAAAAAAAGTTTCTTCTAGTAATGCCCCTTTCATCCCTCTGTAGACACAGCTAACTATCACATTTGTTGCAATGGAGAAACACTACCAGTAGAATGGCTCAGCATCAAAGGATAGAGGAGAAAGCTTAATAGGCACAGGTCCATCATTACAGTCTAAGTAATTAAGGCTCGTTTGGAGCTAAGAGAGAGCTAATAGACAATTCATAACACACATATGTTTTTATTGAATTATATTTTCCAACTCCCATGGTGAATACATAGCTATTCAACTGTTTCAATGTCCTGTGCAATCCTACCTGGTCTCTTTCTGTCCCTCATTGCTACTCCCTCTCCTAATAGCTCCCCAGCCTGGTGCAATACCCTGCACAGGGCAGCGGGTATCCCGAAGGTGCTTGAACTGAACTGAATATACCACGGCCTAAATGCCTTTCAAACAACAAGGCCAGTCCAGATTTTAAAAACCAACACTTTTAATCTCATGAGGCCCCACAGGGCACTGAGTTTATTAAGCATTTTTGACATTGGGATTAGTACTAAAATCCTACCCTGAAATACAGAACAAAGAAGATTTGATTTAAAATGCCCTTGTGGACCTGCATACCTCAAAAGGATGTGCATATCCATCTGTGCTTCCTCTTCCAGCAAATAACTGAAATAATTCATATGAAGGGAAACGAAGGAAAAATATCCCTTGTGGCTTAATCCTAAATTTTCACTTTCAAAATTATAGAGCATTTATCTAAAGGAAATGTTCTGACTGTATAAAATATACCATATACACCAAAATACACCGATGAACAAAGAATACAACACCCTTGTACCTCACGCCACCTTTGCCAATTGTCACCATTCAACACTTTGGATTTCCATAAAACCACAAATACTTCCATTCCCTAAATTGCCATCCTTATACTCAACAGACCCCCATGCCCTAATCAGCATACCCCCTACTCTGGATTTCTCACAGCTTGTGGTTAGTTGTTCTGTTTTGTTCTTTATAGTGCATGCTTGTAACCATGAGCAGTATGTAATATTGTGTCATGGTGTTTAAATTTTTAAGCAAAGTGTTCAAATAGTTTCTCTTATCATTGAATATTAAGATGCAAGAGATTTCAACTTAAAGTATAAATTCAGTTTACTAGATTCACCTGACTCATACAGATTTAGTGAATTCATTAAAAGATTTATATTTTAATAATTCTGCAATTAGCATCTATATGCATGATTATACACATATGGAATATCTTCTGTCTGGATGTCAAATATCTAAATGGATTGTCACCAGGTCCTAGAATATGCACATTACTAATTTTACTACATCATACCAGATCATTGCCCATAATGACTACACTAATCTACACCAAGTGAAATTTTATTAGATAGTAAAAAACTGAACCAGACTCATGGCTTCTGTTTGTATAAAAGGGGAATAAAAAGGACATGCTTATAAATTAGATCATGGTTACTATGGAAGATGCCCTAATAGTACAAGTGAAAGGGCAGAGTGTCAAATGTTCTTCAATGAAGTCTGAGATGGTAAGTGGACCCTGGAGAGATTGGCATCCTCCTAATTTCCTTTGTTAGTTGTCCCCAACAAGAAACCTTTGGTAATTTACCTCTTCAAAGCCTGTGCTCACTGCCCTGATTTGACTGAAATGTGCAGAATATTCAGGCCTAGGTGTCCTGTTTGTAGCTAATGTACTTCAGTTCTCTTTACAAGAGGCAATAGTATTATTCACAACTTGCATCAGGAATCTTAATAACCCTCCTTGTATACTATATGCCTTCATCCATTCATGCATTGGTTCATAGGTACACACTGAAAGTCAACTAGGTATGGCAAGGAGTAAGTACCACAAAAACCAAACACAGTTCCAACCTTCAGGAGTCTGTAGTCTCCAACAAGCCACATAACAAAGTGGGCATCAGCCAAGTGTGAGGTTGAGTATCTGGGATGTAGCTGTGTCACTTCAAGTGCAAACTACACACTAGACTTGGAAGCAATAAAAAGTACACTAAACTAGACCATTAATAAGTTTTTACATTGGCTATAGTTTGAAATGATGACATTCTGATTCATATTCAAAGAGACTTAAAATTATTTTTCCCTGTTTCCTTTTTCTAAGGCCACATGGTTTAAATTTATATATGTGGCTCACCTTATTTGAAGCAAGCATACCCAATAAGGGGAGAGGCAAGCATAACAACTAAGCAAGATGACTCCCAAGATGAGTAGATGCAAAGCTGTATGGAAACAAGTCAGCGTCAAGAGCAAACTTACAGGTTACTGGAGAATCATGCAAAGTTGGGAGAGCTTAGTCATTCTTACCACACCCATACAAAAACAGGTAACTATGGATGGATGGCTATGCTAGCTTGGTTCACTACAGCACACTTACGATCTAACAGCATGTTGAATGTCTTGAATATGCAGAATAAAATACATATACAAGATGAATGAATAAATCAAAGCAATCAAGTTTGTATGTGTGCAGGCAGAAGAGACTCATCCCAGCAGAAACCATGGCTACTCTCGGTTGTAACAGTAGGGCTTTACTATACCTTATTAATGTGAGTTAGCTAGTTGGGAGAGGGCAGGGAGTGATACAATCCCAATCAGAACCAAGGAGTCAGAGACAGCACAAATGAGCAAGATCATCCAAAAGTAGGAAAAAGTTCTCACGTTAATTCTGGTAACTGCAGGCTAACGGCAATATGTGCATTTCTTTAGACAATTAAAATAACGTACAAAATATAAAGAAAATAATGTTTTATCCATTTGTTTACTTCATATAGTCATCAAATCTACTGTCAGAATTGCCAAAATTAAATGATAAGCATCTTAGGAATACTCATGGAGATATGAGCCACCATAATTCCAAGAGGTCAAACAAGTATGTCAGCACCTGGGCTACTTGACTCAATTCTGTACATAAATGATATAGATATATTTTCTCTGCTTTAGAGCCATGAGCTCTTATATTGTTTACACATATTGTCTCTGTATAATCTAGGACGGCCTGGAACTATGTAGGCCAGGTTTGCCTTCAATGCACAGTGATTCCCCTGCCTCAGTTTCCTGAGTACTAGGATTAACATTGTGAGCAACTATGTATGACTGGCTCCTTTTCTGAAGTTTGGCTTCATACTTTTTGAGTTGTAGAATTAAAAAGATACAAGATTAAAATTTCAATCAAGAGCTGGAAAATGATCCTTTAAATGATGCATATACAAGAATGCTTTTGAGTTCTCATTCTCCTCCTGTCTCAAGCACCAAGCATCTCTGAAAGCTACTTTCCATGAATATAAATAAAATTAAGAAACAAACAGTCAATGGAAGACTAAAAAGACCGAGAGAATTTTCTATTGGATGATAGATTTTAATAAGACTTAAAAAGCAGAATTAACTTCAACAGCTGGAAGCTATATTTGGCTTGCACCAAAGGAACATCACTGCTGCTGTTTGCAAACGTGATGAATGAGAGCAGCTTGCAATGGTGATGGATACAAATAAATATTTCATTCCAAAAACTGTGTTCTAGTGTTGTGTTTGTAAATTTCAAACAATTATAAGGGCTGCACAGCAGCCCAGGCTGTTAGTCATTTTCACTCACATGTAGTCTTTGGTTCTTTTCTCCTTCTGTGAAACTACTCCAGTCATTCTGTCTCTTTTTCTCCTTCTGTGTAATTACTCCATTCACCAGGCTGTAGGGAATTGAAAACTGCTTTTCTGATAATAAAAAAAAAAAGCAGCTACCTTTTTCCCAGCTAACAGAATTATGTACATCTTTTTAATTGCATTTTGATCCTTAGAACTTGAAACTACAATAAGCTGCTAACAATAAGAGTGATTCAATAATAAAGTCCAGAAGTAGCAGAAAGGGAAATGCACCCTTTTTGCAGATGCATTCCAGCTTGTTTCAATAATTCATGAAACATACAAACTCATAAATGCACAAAGAAGTACAAGATAGCCTACAGGAATGAACAGATGAAAATATTGATCCTATAGTATTTTTAATAAATGCACTAACAAGGTGTGTCCTCCAAACAAACAAAACTCCACAGTACAGCAGTGCCCTGTGTTTTCATCATCAACCCATCGGGGAACCAGAGGCTAGACTGTGAGATTCAATTCTCAGTAAAACCACAGCAGGAAGAATAATCAGCAGGCAGTTAAAGGAAAGGATGGAGCGAGCCAAGAAGTCAGATCCCAAGTCTACTCTGCAGGAATCTTCTGATATCTGGGTCACACAGACTGAAGGACATGAAAAGAGAAAAATCTTCTTTTAAGACCCAGAAAGACATCTCTGACTTTTTCCTATGCCAAACAAATGAATAAAAAATAAAACAAATAAAACAAAACAAAACAAACAACAACAACAATAAAAAACAAGAAACAGAAATTTGACCTCAGATAAAACCTGGGCAAAATTTCTTACCAATCACATTATTTATGAAAGAGTTGCCAAAGGCAGTGAAACTCAGTCTGGGGTGTAAGAAGACACCAGAGGTCTTGGCTATAGATTCAGATCCAAGGTCAATGCAGGAGGCCCTGTGGCTGAGGGGCAATGAAAGAGGCTGAACTGCAAACCACCTTGTGGTTACCAGTGCCTTGGCCATAGCCATAAAGCCATCCCTAGCCATCCCGCCTTCCTGAAGCTCCCAGTCCTGGAACTCAGGAGAAGCGCTGCCATCTCTATTACCCCAGCCCAGCTGCCCAGGGACATTAATTCATTAGAACTTAGAGGTCAATGGAAAAGGGAATACAAGGATTTAGAGTAGACAAGTTAATAGAAAGAGAAAGAAAGGAGGGACAGAAGCACATGGGAGTGGGGTTGATAGGAAAAAAAAAATAAGCTAAAAAAATAATAAGGGGAAGAAACCAGAAAAATATTGCCTCCAAGTCAATGACAATCATGATTGGAAATGTCACTAAAACCCACAGGACTTAAAAAAACCTAAAACCATTCAAATATAAGAGCTCTTGAAAGAAATGTGAAAAGCTCAGAGAATGAGTCATAAGCTCAAAGTGTGAAAAATTAAATCAAAACAAGAAATTACTTAATCACTAAAAATCTACTAAAGGGCAGGGGAGACAAAACGAAGAGGCAAACAAAAGTATGAAAACTAAGAACTAATTACAAATGATTAAAAAAATGAGACAAAAATTGGTGAGCTGCTGGGGATAAATTCAGAGCCTCACTTACAGTGGTCAAACACCATGACACATCCTAGATGTCTCAAAAGTTTAATCATATATGTACTACTTCCACGCAAGAGAACTACAGAACTAATTAAAAGCAAGCTTTCCAGTAGTAGCAAAAAATTAAACGTACAGACAAAGACATCAGAACACACCACTAAAGAGTGGGAAGTGGGAAGGCCCTGAGAGATAAACGGTCCAAAGCATCCTCTGGTGGAAAAAGTATCAACGTGTCCTTAGACCTCTATACAGAAGCATTATACTTAAGGAACATGGATGAACCCAAAGGCCACTACGATCAATGAAGTAAGCTAGATACAGAAACTAAATGATTAATCTAGTGAAAAACATGACCTGGGCTAGTGGTCATTAGAGACAGGAATGGTAGAGAAGGTGATAAGGCAGAAATCAAGTACCAAAACAAAGAGAGGGGAAATTAGTTTGGGTTTTCTATAGCCTAGTAGGGCAACTTCTGGCACAAGTGAGATATAATACAAAACAACAGAAAAAAACTTTAAAGTGCAAACACATAAAAATAGTTTGAAGAATTGGAAGTGCATACTGCCTTGAGTTGATCAATACAAGCTGAAAACATGTCTTGAAGTATCATCAAATACCTGATACAGAAATATAGATATTACCACCTCCTAATAAACAAAGTACACAGTAACTATTTAAGCATCCCTAAGGAGGTGGCTAGAGATGGCTCAGTGGTTAAGATCACCTGCTGGTTTTGCAGAGGACCAGAATTTGATTTCTAAAACTCACATCACAATGACCTGTAGTTCCACCTACAAGAGATCTGGCATCCATTTCTTACTTTCAAGGTCACACACACACACACACACACACACACACACACAGAGAGAGACAGAGAGACAGATCCACATGGATGGATGGATAGACGAACTGACGGACGGCCAGTCAGCCAGAGAGAGAGACAAATAGGTAGAAAGATATGGGGAAAAGCCCTTTTGGGCAGCTGAGAACGTAGCTTAGTGACAGAATGTGTATCTAGTGTGCATGAGGGTCCAAGTTTTAGCCCAATGCACATGCACTGACACAAAAATCTCTTAAGATCTTAGGGACTAAATATGCAATCAAACTGCTCTTCTGCTGTGGGATGGTCTGTATGTTAAGTGTGTTGCTGATTGGTCAATAAATAAAACACTGATTGGCCATTGGCTAGGCAGGAAGTGTAGGCGGGACAAGGAGGAGAATAAAGCTGGGAAGTGGAAGGCTGAGTCAGAGAGACACTGCCACCCTCCACGATGACAAACAGCATGTGAAGATGCCGGTAAGCCACGAGCCATGTGGCAAGGTATAGATTAATGGAAATGGATTAATTTAAGCTGTAAGAACAGTTAGCAAGAAGCCTGCCACGGCCATACAGTTTGTAACCAATGTAAGTCTCTGTGTTTACTTGGTCGGGTTTGAGCGGCTGTGGGACTAGCAGGTGATAGAGATTTGTCCTGACTGTGGGCCAGGCAGGAAAACTCAAGCTACACTCTTCAGTTTAAAAGAAAAGGTATTTTAAAGCCTATGAAATTTCATACCCACAGTTTCTTAAAAAACACTCCCAAAAACCAAAACCAAACCAAACCTCAAAAGAACAAAACCACTATCCTCCCAGACCTTCTTTCCTCTTGTATTTATAGACTTTCTCCTCCTCCCTCATGCGCATAGCCACAGCATTCTATGGTCCACACACTCATTTCACCACACGCTCTCCTCACTCACTCAGCACCACCTTCTGTTGGGGAATATTATTTAAGGTGTGTTACTTTTGTTTATGTTGCATTTGTTTAATTCTGTGAAGCTGTGATACTTTGCCTGTCTAAAACACCTGATGGTCTAATAAAGAACTGAATGACCAATAGCAAGGCAGGAGAAAGGATAGGAAGGGCTAGCAGGCAGAGAAAATATATAAAAGGAGAAATCTGGGAGAAAAAAGGAGCCAAAAAAGGAGGAGGACACCAGGAGTCAGCCACCCAGCTATACCACCATCAACGGAGTAAGAAAGAAAGGTATACAAAAATAGAGAAAGTTAAAAGTCCAGAGGCAAAAGACAGATGGGTTAATTTAAAGTTAAGAAAAGCTAGCAAGAAACAAGCCAAGCTAAGACTGGGCATTTATAAGTAAGAATAAGCCTCTATGTGATTTATTTGGGAGCTGGGTGGCGGGCCCCCAAAAGAGCAAAAACATCCAACAACAACCCTCCTGCTGTCAGTGCCTCATCACCCCTGCCCTCCACCAAGACTCCACTCAAGCTGTGTCATCAAGCTGCCCTGCTGTCTCTTTTCTGGACTTGGTTTCCTTTTTCTAAGTATCATATGTGGTAAGTGTATCTAAACCAAGCAATTCCAACTGGCTGAAAATGGGCCACGAGACTTTAACTGTAAAAATAAGGAGTCACGTTAACTAAGAGAAGAACGTTTCCCATTTCATATATCCAAGAATATGGAAAAGAAAGAAAAAAATGAATGAAATAGGATTAAGTGAAACAGATCAAATACTGTAATCTGTAAACAGTGGTTCTATGTGTGCATCAAAACCATAAAAAAAAAAAACAAATATATATGTAAACCACAAAGAAACATCACAAAAACTCCAGAGGGGAAACATGAGTCAGATATTGTTCTATAATAAAGCAATAAAATAAAAAAAATGAATTGATTCTAAAATAGAAATAATGAAAACCCCTAAGTATTGATTTTTTTTTTTTTTTTTACAACTTTTGGTCTAATGGGAAAGAATGGACAAATGATATAGGACTTGACAATTAACCCAAAAATTTTCTTTTCAGGATCCTATAAAGAGGGAAGTAATTTTAAGAAAATGACACCCACATTCCCAAGAGGTGGGATGGGAGGTTTTTGGTCGTTTAATGAGTTATGGATATTGTCATTGTTTATGATGGTTGGTTACAAGTTGTTAACTGTTAATGGTCAGGAAAAAAGCTGAACATGGAGATTAGATTCAGAAGTTTTTTTTAAAAAAGAAAGAAAAAAGAGAAAAGAATATAGATATGAGATAGATCACTGAATAGATTCTGAGAAAAAAGATAAATAATAGGATAAATGGATAGATCATTGAATCTGCAGTAAAAAGAAAAAGAGGATGATATAAAAATGACAAAAGGTAGATTACTGAATCTATTATGAAAAGAAAAAATACTTTTAAAAAGGAATTACTTGTTTTAAATAAGATAAGTAATGAAAATTTTTTGTCTGAATTTGTCAAATGTTATTGGACTGGACATTGTTATATATTTATGGAGTTTTTATCTGAATCTGTCAAATGTTAATGGACTAGACATCGTTAATGTAATCTTGACTGTGTATATTGTATATACTTATTGGATATAATTTTTCTTGTATTAGTTATAAGCTTTTTTTAATTTAAGACAAAAAAGGGGAAATGTGGTGGTATTGTGTTCCCCAAAATATTGTGTACCCTAATAAATTCATTTAAATAACATAAATTAGAGAGATTTTACTTGACTGAGTTAATTATTTGGAAAAAAAATAAAAAATTTTGTTAGTGTCATGGGGACATGAAAAGGGATCATTTAAAAGATATAATCCTGAAAAGCAAAAAATGGAACTCCTGAATTATAAACAATGTCATCATAGTGACCCCAAATCATTTCCAGGTCTATTAAGAGCATCCATAAATGTGCCCAAAATGATAAAGGTGGGCTGTTTCTCCATATGACATATACATGTATAAAGAGAATTAAGAAAACTACAGAAACAGTGTGTTGTATGGCTACCAGAGCCTCCTACATTCAAGGACCACCAGAATGCAGAAATCAGAGAAAACCCTGAAAAGCCAATAGGATGAAACACTAAGAGTACACGCTAGAACAAAGGTAGAGGTGCTTGGACATGGGTCATGAATAAAAGATCTGGGGTGAAGGAAATATCACTTAACATGTCAACTGGACACTTACATGCAACAGCCAGGGACTGTCATCAACTGCCACTGGACAAGGTTCGTAAGTGGAGAAAGCAAGAGCACTTGACTTTACCCACATACAGGAACTCATTCAAGGTTATCATAGGTATAAATAAAATTAAATACAACATTCTAAAAGAAGGCTTGGAAGAAATTATTTTAATGGATAAAAAACATTTTAAGAAATTTCTATTTTGATGATACTCAAATTTTTAAAGAATGAAACAATGTTACTTATGTCCTAAGAAGCAAAACTTGACCTTGCCTTCCCCAGCATTATAAATGATATTACTGAGTTAGGGTTAGCAAATAAAAGCTGTACATATTTAAGACTGGCTGCATGATATTTTATATGCATATATATTATGAAAGTTTCCTGCAATGAACTGAATTACCATATTCATCACCTCACATAAGTAACTATTATTTCCAATAAAAAATTATTAAAAATTCTCAATGAACATAGTAGCCAGAAGCACGAACAGTCCCTGTCCTTATGGTTCAAGAAGGGACAATCCACCCTAAGGAAATGGAACCACAGGGTGGAATGCCACTGAGTATAAGGGGAGTGATGGCAACACCCCCATCTTGACTGGAGTGACTGCTGATGTACTTACATAACTTATAAATTTATAGCATACTTACCTCATTAATACTCCATATACAAATATTACCTCAAACTTTAAAAACAAAACAAAGCACATACAAATCCCACAGCCCTCATGAGTGTGGTATAGACATTTTTAGCCCACAAACTCTACCAAGTGAGAATGACTTTTTAAAGATCACTAAATTAGACTTAGTATCATAATGAAAGTCTAAAATGAAAGGATTAAAAACATGAATTTGCTGTTTTAAGATATTGTAAACCTGGGACCACTTCCAACATTATATGCTACACCAAGAGTGCTTTGTTCCCTAACTAAAATGGCAGAACTCAAATACAGATTGACCACACCCAAGACACTAACACAAAAAGACATACCAAATAGTACTACTGAGAAAGATAAAAAAAAAAAAAAAAAAAAAAACCTATTAATTTAACACTGATACCATGTGTTATTTCCTCTAGGATGCCTTTTATGTACTCAACTATATTAATTAAAAGGAACGGTAAAACAAACAGAACAAGACTTTGAAAAAATGAAACAATAAACAAAAGTCATGGGACTGCAGGCATTCATTCTTAAGAATCAATATTTGCTTTACAAATAATTTAAAAAATACCCACATGACCATATTGTAGGCCACTTCCTTCCAACTTCAGTTATGCGTGAATATTCAATTGAGACTCTTTTTTTCAAAGATCCTACAGATATATATGCACATGTGCATGTATACACACACACACACACACACACACACACACACACACACACGGTGTTCTGCAGCTCTATAATGGCACCTCTGTGATTTGGTAATGTCTGGTCATGTGCAGATGTAAAAACCCTGTTTCATTATTATTATTTCTACCCAGGTGCATAATATTTTTCTCTATCCAATTTTAAAACAATGTCAAGACTCAGGCTACTGGAAAAGGTTTGAACATTCTTCTGGCAGATAAATACTGAGCTCTTCTGAAGTGAAGCCATCTTAATGTCTGTCTGGAGATGATGAAGTGTTTTGAATAAGGTCCTTGACACATCAGGCCATGGAAAAATTCCATCACTGGGCAATGGGGACACTGTACAAACACATGTAAAATCTCAGATTATGTAATTATAGGAAACATTTCACTACCTATGAAGATTATACACAGACTTTATAGAGTTTTGTTTTTCTTATGCCTGAAATACTTTTCAGAAGTCAAAACAAAGGAGGCCTGAGGGTATGTATGCATATTCAATGTGTTGGTAAACTCTCAGAAATCTAAGAATGATGTCCAAGAAAAAAATCATTAACAAAATCCCAACAATTTTTGCAACAGGAAGAACTATTTCACACATTCTGTCAATGAATTTACTGCATCTGGGATACATCTCTTCACAAACAGCTCTGACTTTCATGGTTGCAACAAGTTGTACACTTAAAATACCCTGATTTTATTTTATTCACAAAAGCATTTTTCCTACTTCATATTATTTATAAAACTTATAATTTCTTCTTCTGATAAATTTTACATTGCAGATTTGATCAACATTTTGTGAAGACGCAAATCAATAACTTATGCTGTCTAAACTGGGAACCTCCATCAAATGATGCCACAAAGCACCAACAAGATAATTAGGAGGGATAAAAGACTGAATCTCAAGAATGATTATGTTAACTAATCTAAGTTTACATGGCCACATCTGGCTGATTGCTACCATTGTCCAAACAGAACAACTCCAGGAAAGTCATGGCTGCAAGCTTAGAAGCTTTATCATCGCTCATATTTCCCTAGATCACCTGTGATCCCAAGGACCAGATCCTAACTATGACCTGCCAGCAATGCAAACAAACCAACAGTCACCAAGAGAAGCATGGGACTGTCAACTGTCAATCACACAGTCTTTAATATATATATATTTCCCAAGAATTACTTCTAGTAATAATCATTTAAGGTTTTTAATTCATTTTCCCCTCTAATGTTAACATCTTTGAACAAGTCATAACATGTTTTTGAAACATTCCTAGCAAAACTAGTTACATCATTTAGCCTTGAAACTGGAGCATCAGGCCTGAAATTTTCTTCTCCTTTAAAGTTTTCTGCATACCATCTCCTCCTTGTCATCACTTAGTTCCTATTTCCTCAGGGCTCCGCTTCCTACCCAGAACTGCTGTGGAGAATCATTTTTGCATCTCTTTCTGTATTCTCTCATTACGTTTTCTTTTATCTGGCTTTCCTCAGAGCTAATTCTTATGTCTCTTATCCTCTCTTTCCTCTTGCACTAATTACACATTATCCTGTGGAAGATAATTGGAAGCTTTGTTTCTTTGTTTAACAGCCCTACTAGTTTAAAGAAGCTAGTTCTAGTTCTAAACTAGTTCTAGAACTGGTTTAAAGAACGAGTTTAATAAACCTCAGAATTTCCCTTTGTCCTGATTCTGGAGACCAACACACATTCATCTACAGAAGAAGCAGGATGAAGATGATGAAGAAGAGCAATGGACGAAGACAAGAACAATAGCAATGGTCATGTGTGAGGATATTTAGAAGCTTGCCCTTTCAGTTCACATTTATAAAGTGAAAAGTTTAACAACTCTTCTGATAAGTAGACTCAAATAATACTGCAAGGAAAAGACAAAGGAAGGTACTTTTTGATAAAGCCTAGATAGCTGGTCCAATATTATGAGTATACACCATATATTTCAAGTTATTAAGAAAAGACAATGGTAATCACTGGGTATATTAAAACACGTAAGTATTCAGCATTGTTCTGAAATGTCATTGCACACAAGAAGCTATTTATTCATTTTAGATACATACATAAAAAAAACCACAAAGAATTCATTAGATAATTGAAGAAAAGGACAACTTAGGACCCAATATATAGCATCAACTCTTAGGATGCTTTATAGGTTATCAGCAGACTTGAAGGACATTTGGCCTAGACCCTCCTGATAATCACCAAAGTGTAAAGCCAAGGACAGGAAATGCAAGATCCAATTACTGGTCAGAAGAATGAAACCAGAGTCCTGTTTCTAGCCCTGGGATGAAACAGTGACTTCCTTAATAGCCTGGGAAGTCATTCACTGATAATTACCTTAGCTTTGGTCCCTGGAGCCTGAAATTTTATAGGATTACTATTATTAACAGGACTACCATTACTGTTACCATGAAGCTGGGGACTTCATGCAACATTGTTCCCTCCTGTAGGAGTCTGTCTAAATGGGCCTACCAATCACCGGGAAAGGAAAGCTATCTGTTACAAAAACTTAGGAAATTGTATCAACCCTGCCTAAGTATAGATGGGCAGTAGTCCCTTTGTTTCCTCTCAGCCTTTGGGAATGCTGCACTTGACTCTACAATAAACCTTACCTATATTTACATTCTACGCTGTGGGTCTCCTAGGAATTCTTTCAGTGGAGATCACAAAAACTGAGGGACAAAGGTAAGGCTACAGCAAGATCCCTGTGACATCAATTATTGCCACTTCTGAAAATACTGAAAGGGGAAAGATGACTGTTGGCCTGGAGTCACCAAGAAGAACTTATGAAAATAAGCTGGGTTCTATTGGGAAAAGAGTCAACCCATCAAAGAAAGAGAATAGATTTGCAAACTGAGTAAGGTGTAAGGGAAAGCAGAGAGAGTGGCCAGAGTGTAGAGGGAGAGTTCTTGTGAAGGGGTATCCAGGACATCAGTGAAAATACACAAGTAAGAAAAAGGTGAGGGGGTGCCAGTCAGCCTGGGTGAGAGATGAGTATCAAGAAAAAGAAATTAAACGTGATGGAAGCAACACAGTAGATATTGCAAAAGGAGATGTCAAATGCTACAAGCAGTCTATTCGAGTTTGCTTTCTGTTGGTGTAATCAAGACCATGGGCAAAAGCAACACTGGCATGGGGAAAGGGTTACCTGGCTTACAGGTTTCAGTCTACCATCAAAGGAAGCCAAGACAGGAGCCTGGAGTTGGTAACTAAAGCAGAGACCACCAAGGAACACTGCTTGCTGGCTCAGCCTGCTCACATTCAGCTATCATTCTTGTGTAAGAGTAAGCCCACCTGTCCAGTAAGTCCACACTGGGCTGGGCCTTCCCACATCAATTAGCAATTAAGTTAAAATCCCTACAGACATGTCCACTGGCCAATCCAATGGAGGAAATTCCTCAGTTGAGAGTCCCTCTTCCCAGATGTGTCGAGGTTGGTGTCAAGTTGATCAAAGCTATTACACGGTATAACAGACGAAATGCTGCAGAAAGGAAACCACAATGGCAGAGAATAGGTTAGGAGACTGACAGCAGTGAAGTGAGGCAGCAGCAGTGACACACGGCAGGGGGTGAAGGACATTTAAAGAAGGACAAACAATCGGTTAATCTGAAGGCCTATCAAGAAAGAGGCAAAGGGAAAGAGAAAGCTTCAAAGATGAGGCAGAGTTCCTATCAGTAAAGGCAGAATCAATGACTGGTGGTACATTTGATCACAATATCTGAAACACATAAAATCCCATCTGGAAGCACATCATTGTTGGGCATCTGGCTTAACCCATGCATGCCAGATGAGACCCTCCAGCACCTTTCAAGGGAAGATGCTGAGGTATGCCGTGCTAACAAAAAGCATAACTATATACAAGGCCCAGAAATACATTTTTTTTTTTTTTTTTTTTTGGTTTTTCGAGATAGGGTTTCTCTGTGTAGCTTTGCGCCTTTCCTGGAACTCACTTGGTAGCCCAGGCTGGCCTCGAACTCACAGAGATCCGCCTGGCTCTGCCTCTCAAGTGCTGGGATTAAAGGCGTGCGCCACCACCGCCCGGCCAGAAATACATTTTTAAAACAATGTCTCTTTTATGGGTAAAACTATATGATACCTTGTATTTGTCTGCAAACAATCCAGTGGGAAAGAGTGTAGGTGAGGCAACAATAACTCCAGTTAGCAGCTAAAGATGGATGGGGCATATATACAGGTAAGAATGGAAACTCCCTCAACACATTTGTCCATTTAAAGGAACCTAATGACTTACACAAACATACTTTTTTAAAGAATAATGCTGTATAATGAGAATGACATTTGTAAGTAATTTTTTTTTCCTCTTTTTTTTTTTTTTTTTTTTTGGTTTTTCGAGACAGGGTTTCTCTGTGTAGCTTTGCGCCTTTCCTGGAACTTGCTTTGGAGACCAGGCTGGCCTCGAACTCACAGAGATCCGCCTGGCTCTGCCTCCCGAGTGCTGGGATTAAAGGCGTGCGCCACCACCGCCCGGCTAGTAATTTTTATTAAAAAGGAAAAAATTAACATAGCAATTTTTGCATATAAATGCAAAAAATGAATAAAAACTGATAAAATCGCTGCTTTGTTCAACATTGCCTTTCCATAAAGCTGTAAACTTTAGTTGAAGTCATGAAGAATTAATAAACAGCAACAATTACTCACATGCTAAGATTTTAAAAGTCAAGATTAATATCAGTAAGACATATGAACAGTATACACTGTGTTGCACCCAACCAAACACTATACATCTTACATATGTCAATGCCTCAGGGAAAACTGACAGTATCAGCAGCTACTAATAAAAGCTACTAATAAATCTCTAGATATTAGTTGAAATATTTTACCTTTTATAGTTGCACCCTAATTAAAAATGTTACATACAATTGTGTTCATGAAAGTCTGGTATTCACCTTAAAGTTTGGATTCAGGATTCTCTTTTAAGTAAATGTTTAACTGAGATACTAAGGTAATCTGAAGGATTTGCTCTGTATAACTGCTTTTTGGATGCACATTTTAATGTTAAACACACTAGATTCCAAGCACTGAATTTTAACCACTGCAATTTTAAACATGACAGAATCCAAAGACTTATGCCTGACAGTATTTCACCGCCTGAAAAATAACAGTGAATCAGAAAAGTTGACCAAAGAATTGACAGTCTTACCTTTTGTCTACTCAGCTTTGTTAAGTGCCTAAAACCAGTGAAGAATAAGAACTAAATCACTAGATTCCCTTATACACTATAATTACTTTTCAAATAAAGATATATTGTGTGTGATTGTGTTTGTATATAAATGAAATCTTCAAGGAATAAAATCTAAAGGGACATGTTGCTACCAAAATGGAACTAAAAAGATTCATTCAATCTGGAAGTGGCATTCTAAAATAGTTACACCTCGCTTCATATTTTGTAGTGAAACTCTGAAAGCTTGCCTGCGAAGCTTAGATGAGTACTGGGATACAGTGCAGCTATAACTCCTTAGGTGCTACAATTTACAACTCTTTTTGCAGCTCTGTAAATCACTGTAAACACCATGTATATTTTCCAAAAGAACATATAAGGATAGCCTCAAAGCTGTTTTTCATGTAAAACTCTGGCATATTTATAATAAACATTCATTTAATTAGTCTCAAAAAATCTAGAAGAAATTATTTACTAAAGGCCTAACAGTGTTATTTGGAGAAGATTCTTATAAATTAGGGCCGAATCTCAGATCTGCCATGTGCCCTCTGTGTTGCTGTGTGACACTGAGCCAGTCATTCGACTTCTCCTACCCTCAATTTCCTCATCTGTCCCATGAGACTCATGAGACTTCTCAGTCTAGGAGTTAAATGAGCCAGTCTACAGAACGATCTCAGAGCCAAATGGCACATGGCAGACATTATAAATCGTCAGCCAACTGTGACACTGTATTGTCACAGCCATGATCCTCATCGAAGATTGCTGCTTCTACACAAATGTGGATTATGGTGATATTTTATTTGTACTGAAATGTAACTTGTATGTTAATAAATAAAGTTGCCCGGGGGTCAGAGCTATTAGCAAGCCATAGCGAAAGCTGGGCGGTGGTGGTGCACACCTTTAATCCCAGCACTTGGTAGGCAGAGCTAGGTAGATCTCTGTGTGTTCAAGGATACAGCCAGCATTGGAGACACACGCCTTTAATCTCAATACCAACCATAGAAGACCTGGAGGTCTGTACAGACAGGCAGTGACTAGGAGGTCATGTGGTTGGGTTTACAACCAATGAGAAGGCAGAACAGAAACTATATAAAAAAAGACAGACAGGAAGTAGGTCTCTTTTGGAGAGATACAGCCACAGTGAAGGGTAAGGTTTTTAGCTCTTAGCTATTACTCTGACCTCTTGGCTTTCATCTCTGCTGTGGGATGGTCTGTATGTCAAATGTGTTGCTGATTGGTCAATGAATAAATCACTGATTGGCAGTGGCCAGGCAGGAAGTATAGGCAGGACTAACAGAGAGAAAAATTGAGAGAACAGGAAGCTGAAGGGAGAGACACTGCCAGCCGCCATCAGGATAAGGAAGATGTAAAGTACCGGTAAGCCACAAGCCATGTGGCAAGGTATAGATTAATAGAAATGGATTAATTTAAGCTGTAAGAACAGTTAGCAAGAAGCCTGCCACGGCCATACAGTTTGAAACCAATATAAGTGTCTGTGTTTACTTGATCGGGTTTGAGCGGCTTGGGACTGGCGGGTGAGAGAGATTTGTCCTGACTGTGGGCCAGGCAGGAAAACTCTAGCTACACATCTCTGTATTGGCTTTGTGTTTCTTATTTAATAAGACCGTTGGTTACATCTACAGTGGATGTACAAATTTCTCAATGCCTTCCTTAGTAAATAAAAGTAGATTTGCAATTTTGGACACACAATCTTTCATAGTCTTCATCAATGAAAACAGCCAAGCAGTAACCCTAAAGTGAACTATGAGAATTATAGCAGCTCGAACTTGAGATTTAATTGGGAAAGTGAGTAACTATGTGCACATATAATGGCTTTAAGCAATTTCAAAACACTACATATGACTTGAGGTAAACAAAGAGGCTTTCTTCTTCCTATAACTGGACCAAAAAAATATCAATCTGCATTATTCACTACTGTCTTAGTTACTGCTCTATTGCTGTAAAGAGATTCCACGACCAAGCCAACTCTCATAAAGAAAACATTTAAGGTGGGCTTATTTACAGTTTTAGAGGGTTAGTTCATTATCATCATAGTGGGGCGCATGGCAGCAGGCATGGTGCTGGAAAAATGGCTAAGAGCTTTACATTCTGATGCAGGCAGAAGTCAGAGAACTTAGCCTGGCACAGGAATTTGAATGGTCAAAGCCGACCCCAGCCACATACTTCCTCCAACAAGGCCGTACCTCTTAACTCTTGCAAATAGTTCATCAACTGGGTACTAATCATGCAAATATATAAGCCTACGAGGGCATTCTCATTCAAACCACTCATACTCTGCTATACCTCTCGTTTTCAGACACACCAAACCTTGCTGCCCTTTCTTTCCAGGCCTTTGATCCCATGAATCTCATGGCAAGGGTTAAGGGAGGTCTTGTTTTCTAGATATGTCTGGCTAGACTCCTCCATTGTGAAGACTAACTTAAATGTGATCTCTTCAGAAAGCATACCCTGATCATCTTTGTGTTTTACTTAACCTTACTGCATCTAGATATATACTCCTATGGCTTTTTTGTTTTGTTTTGTTTTGTTTTTCAAGACAGGGTTTCTTTGTGTACCCCTGGCTGTCCTGGAACTTGCTCTATATCTGGCCAGCCTTGAACTCACAGGGATCCACCTGCCTCTGCCTCCTGAGTGCTGGGATTAAAGGTGTGTGCCACCACCACCTGGCTTCTATAGCTCTTTTTATTGCTCTCTATCTTCTCCCTACCCCATCATAAACAAGAGTCCACAAGAGCACAAATGTCTCAGCTCTTAGTGTGTGGCTAACACTAGCTACTCCTAACACATCTACTCAGATTAAGGCAGTGATGCCTAAATACTCTATACTATTCCTAAACAACAAAAAAGCTCTCTGAACTCAGAATAAAAGCTTTAATCAATTTTTTTTTTTATCAAGAACACACAGCATTAACATACTTTAGCTATGCTCTGAGTGGCCCTTGAGAAAGACAGGGACCAATCAAAAGCCAGTCATGTGGCTGCCCAAGCTATGGAAGCAGCAAGGCCCCAGCCACAGGAGCATTCTTAACACCTTTACTCTAGCTGTTATTTGTAATCATATTTATCTAAAATCAATTCCAAACCTATAAGGAGTGACTATAAGTTTAAACCTTACCCTACTGAAAAGGAAAATATTTCTATTTGTGCTTGAGTTTAAACTATTCTCATTATATTTCTGATAAAAGTAATTAGCAGAATTATACGCGAATCACTATCATTAAGTTTACCAATTCCTGCTGAGAATCTATTTTTCCCTGTTTATTCTAGCTGTAAAGGTAACACACAGAAACTTGTTAACATATACCCAAATCGCAGGTGTAACAGAGTTCTGGGGACTTGCTTGGGGTTGATTTCATTTCCAGTTTGAGAGGGTAGAGTTTCACTTCCTTAAAAGTAATCTCTAAACAGTCATCTTGCCCACAGTAGTATCACCTTATGATTTAGTCAGACTGAGGCAGTTACAGATTTATTCCATCTAAACATGTTACAAGACACCACAGGATCTCTTTATAACCAAATGTCAACATTGACTGACTTTCCATGTGCAAAAGAAACAAACCTAAGGAGCAGTAGGGGAGTCAGCGAGGAGGGATGCTCTCCACTGTACACATGACAGGTGAGAGGGCGATGCTCCTGAGCAGAGGGAAGGCCCGGCAGCCAGAGTGGCACAGCTTGCCTTATTGGAAAGGGCACAATCTTCTACTGTATCTGTTCAAAGAATTCTGCTATTTCTCACATTTGATGAGTCTTGAAAGATGAGGATTTTCTAAGTAAAACAGAATTAATACTTTTTTTAAGAGGTACTCTTAATAAAAGAGGTTCTGAATAAAATACATACTTTATATAACCCTATCTGTTTGCATTCCTCATCCTCAACACATGCATGTGAAATGAAACTGGACAGAGAGACAATAAACACACTGCAAGGAACAAACATCACCTGCCAGGATCTGAATTAGAATGGAGATGTTTGCAATTTACCTCCATCCCTTCACTGAAAGCATCAAACGCAGCCTCTGCATGGCATCAGTCAGTGTCTCTCATCCTTGTCAAACTGTTAGTAGCTTGGAAGGATTAAATAAACAACTCTCCCATGCTCAATCTTCAAGCTTCAATGATAAAACGTCATTATTGAATCATCATTACTATGAACCAAAATTTGATGTAACCACAAAATATAACACGAAAGAAGTATAATTGCACAGATTTTCCTCTAAACTTGTTAAGGATGACCATTAAATTCCACTTTCCTCTGACAGCAGTGATTTAGTTGATAGCTAAAAATGCATGAAAATAAACCATGTGCTCCATCTTCTTTCCTCTGTGTATCCTTATTTACGACACCATAACTCTGAGACCCATGAGCAGTGGTCGTGAATATTGTGGATAGCAGCAAAGTCAACACTAGCCAATAAACTCGGGTCTTATCAGAGAGTAACAAAGTTACTAGAGAGCCTTAGGGTCTGGGAAAACACATATAAATCCACTGGAAGACATCAGATAGGAATCTGTATGTCGTCTATTTACCATGGCTAATATATATGTTAAATAGATAACTGAATAAGTCATGTGTATAATTCATGCTAATGCCATTAACTAGATGTTCAAATTGTCATGTTGAATATGTCTTATGAGAAGTAGATCCCTTGAGTACCATTAGAGGCAAAACAGAACAAGAGGACTTTATAAAACCATGTGAATAATCCAAAAATATTTAATCTAAATAAGTAGTAGAGAAGAATTAAACTTAAATGATTTGTTCTGTCTAAATTATAATATAAATATATAAAAAATCATTATGCATCCTGTATCAACTCATTTCCTTAGAAAATCATTTTCTGTAGATTAATACATTTTCTTAAAAAATTTCTCCAGAATGAAATTATACTTTAAATGGTTCATGTGTGCTTGAATATTATGTAAAATTTTTAAAGAGCTGTAAGAGAATTGAAGATTTTGCCTAAATAAGAACTCCTGTATGGTTTATTATTCAGTATAGAATGAGAATCACTTTTCAAATCAGGGATTCTTCACCTACACCGAAAAATTAATCACAATTCTACATTCTAACAATGAACACATAAAAAACAGTATTTAAAACACAGCATCATTTAAATTCATTTCAAATGAAACCAAGTACAGAGATAAAAACCTTAAAAATAAATGTATAATATCAAAATGCTCAAAAAAGAAATCAAAGCAAGTAAAATAAAGGCACTTTTTCAGTAATATATAGTTATTGAAATCCTGGTAAACTGAAAATAAATATTACCAATAAAATTTACATCTAAATTGTTATTCTCCTGAGCAAATCTCATTAGTAGCATAAGGCTTACTGTAACAAACGGCCCATGTACAAAATGAATTGCTCATAACTTCATCTTTCTGTTAATGCTGAGACTTCATTTTTTTGTATTCCAAAATGCTGTTTCCTCTCAGGAGGCAAACTATATGAACTCCTAGGCACTTCCAAAGTCTTACAAATTTTCCTGAAGACTAATTTTGAATTCTTAATAATTTTGCAATGATAGCAATTTTTAGAAGCTATATCTCAAAACTCACTTTCCAAGAGATTATTTCTTTTCCTAACTAAAAGAGAAATGTCCTTGGAAACCATAGAGAGAAGAATCTTCATTTAAAATGAAAAGTGAATGTAAGAAACAGGGTTGGATCCATGGGAGGCCTATCTTTTTCTGAAGAGAAATGGAGGAGCAGTGGATAGTGGGGGGGGGGGGGCACAGTGCAGGTGGGAGGGAGGAACTGGAAGGAGAGGAGGGAGGGGAAACTGCGGTCAAGATGTCAAATAAATATAATAAAAGAAAATTTAAAACTACAAAAAAAAAAGGTGGAGGAAGATGCCCAGAGTTGGCCTCTTCCTTTATTACTTATAAGCAATGAAGTCATCTGCACAGCATTTACAAGCAGCATGACATTCATCTCTGAATATTTATGTATTTTCTATTTTTCCTTTTAAAATGCTTTGGTACCATGCTAATAATCTTTATGTCTACATTCTGTTCTCTAACTGGAGTAGTTTCCTCTCATGTTTGCCCTGATGAGCTCCTTTTTTTATATTTTACTCTTCTGCAAGGCATTCCTCATGCCTAGCTCTCACTGTTCATTCAACTCTTGCATATATTACCTGTTTTTATAAATAGGAAACATTTTTTTCATAAAGAAACAGGGTTGCTTACAAATAAAGCCACAAAACAAAAATCCTATCAGTTTTCATGGTTGATGTGATTTCTATGTAAAGATTTCACAGTGAAGACAGTATACCAAGAGGCTGAAATTCTATTTAAAAAAATTTTTTTCCTCTGTGTAGTTTTGGTGCCTGTCCTGGATCTCACTCTGTAAAGCAGGCTGGCCTCTAACTCACAGAGATCTGCCTGGCTCTGCCTCCCAAGTGCTGGAATCACCACCCAGCTCTATTTTAAATTTTAATGGGCTACAAAAGAATTCTAACTTGAAATACCTTAGGCAAAGTAGGAAAATTTATTTACAAATTTCCTTTAATAGTTTCCCAGCTTTCTGCTGCAGCCTCTGGCCCTAAGACTACAAGCATGAACAACAGTTGTAAGAAAGAAGTCTCTGTCAATTTTCCAATGTAGAGATACTGGTAGAAAGAAGTTGACTTGGATACCTTCCATTTAAAAATGTAATCCAAGGAATACTGATTGAGCCAGCTTGCCTGGTAATCTCAGAACATAAGAGGCTGAAGCAGGACTGATTGATTCAAGTTCAAGACTGGTCTGGACTACATAGTGACTTTCAGGCCACTCTGATAGATAAATAGATGATTGAGTGAGTGATTGATTGATAGATAGACAGACAGACAACCAAAGAAAAACAAAAAACAATGATTGTCCAGGTCATGTACCCATCCTGGAGCCAATCATAATAGCCAGGGAATGACATTCAGGTATACCTTAAAGAATTTACCATCTCAGCAGCCAGAGCTAAATTACAATGATTGGTATTTTCTACCAGAGCTAAAGGGATAAAGAAAAAAAGGGGGGTGGGGGGGGTGGAGATGAAGAACCAGTTCTTCCTCACAAAGTGAAGTACTCATTACCAAAACACTAAGAAACTGTACCCAAAGGAGGAGAATGCTGGGCCAGTAAGAATAATAGCTTTTTACACCACAGGGTAACAACAAGAATACTTGTGCCATTTACTAATCTCAAATTTACTAATCCTAGTGACAGACCTAGATCAGGACAGTCGTTCAGCATTTCAGTCAATAATCCTTTCGAGAACTGAGGGAGGAAAGCAATCTTGGCCTTCACTGAATACCTGCCATAGGCACATAATAGGACGACAAAGAAAACACTGGCACCAGCTTGGTGTTTGCAATGATGGCAGCTTGCAGATCTAGGAGTCAACAGACTATCCTTCTAGAAGTCCTCCAACAACAATGGTACCAAAGGAATAGAGACAGAGTTACACAGAAAAACATGAAAATTGCAACTCATTTGTAAGATTTTTCAGAAGACATTGGATGTGATACTCTATCATATAGCCTTAACCATTTTTACTCACATTTTCTAGGTTGAAGTTTCAAATATGCCTGCCAATTCCTTGATGCCTACTTCTGAAGCTTCAAAAGACAGAGGCTAACTTCTTTCTCCTTAAAGATGGACTCCACTTAGTGACTCACTTCTAACAAATATTATAATGTATATAACTTCTGAAACGGCATCAAAGACATTGGAGCACCTTTCTCGCAAGCCTCTTGGGTCACTAACTCCAGGGAAAGGCAATCAAAGTGTTATGAAGACATGTGAGCATCTCTATGGGGCAAAGAGATTCTCCTGGCAGAATGTGGGTGGTCACAATTCAGCCCTGAGTAAACTCTTACTGATAGAAGGTGTAGCCAACATCTTGAGTGCATATTTATCAGAGGCCACCAGACAAGACTACCTGTGGTGAAATTCTCTTGATTCTTGACCCAGAGAAATTATGAGATTAAACAAAAAAGGAATCTGTTGGAGTTTCTTTTGCTACTGATTTTAAGCTTTATTCTATTGTGGTTAGATTAAGATACATTTACTTATTTTAATTTTCCTAAATTTGTTGAAAGTTGCTTTATGTCCCTACATCTGACATATCTAGAGGAATTTCCATGCTGCTGAAAGAATGTATAGTCTTCATTGCCTGAGTGAATATTCTGTCACCAGTATTAGGTGCATTTTGGTCCATGATGTCATTTAACACTACTGTTTTTTTTTTTTTCTGTTTATTTTTGTCTATAACACCTGAACTGTAGTGAAAGTCAGGTGTTGAACTCATACACTATTACTGTGTTAGATTTTCTGTAGATTAATGGCTAGTAGTGCTTGCTTTATGCACCTGAGTTTTGTACATATGCTTAGAATTGCAATAATTCTTCCTGGTGGATGTGTCATTGATCAGAATGAAGTGACCTATGTCTTTTCTGATTAGTTTAGCTAGAAGTCATTTTGGGGAGACATAGAATAGCAATGCCTGCTTGTTTCCAGTAGTTTATGTAAATGTCTCAAAACATTTATAAATCTGTTCACGTTATAAATACGTTTAAATATACATTTTCACTCTCTTTTGCTTGCGCTCTCTCCTCTCTATGCTCACAAACAGTTCATTTTTTCCACTCAACCTTTTATACTAAGATGTATGTTGCCCCTGATTACATACATACATAAATTTTCACATGCACACAGCACTAACATATTCATAGAGACTTATGCTTTAGTGCCTTTGTTTTAGAAAAGGTGAATAAACTAAACAAAATGTTTTTGTATCTTGATTTTTTTGCCATAAACAATACCACACTGACAACCCTGTATACATGGTATATTTTTCATTCTTTTTCAAAATAGCATACTCTTCTATCACATAGTTTTTACGATTATATATGGTACTACTCAATAACACATAGGCATTTCTTTGTCTTCCAATATCCTATCTCTATTAAGCTACAGTGAATGTCCATGTATGAACATGTCTATATATGCATGCAGATACATGTGCAGATTTTCCCATATTGACTCATATTTGAATTAAGTCAGAGAATCACAGCAGCTGGAACTATAGAATGGGAAGACTGGTTTTCATGTTAAAAGAAGTCCAGGAAAAAAGAACAATCATTTGCCTCTGCCAAGAGCTATCAGATGAGCCTGTCTCCCATGTCCGTCAGTATAATCACAGGAAAAGAGCATCTCATGTGGCATTAACTTGCAACTGCACAATTAAGGTGAATTTATCATGCTTACCTATGTTTAGAATTCCTTTCAATTATTTATCCTCTAAAATACCTATTTGTATCTTCTGTGTGTATGGTGTGCACAAGCACAGGTGTGTGCATATGAGGTATATGCATGTATTCCTGTGGGTATGTAAACATGTACAAACATGTGTCCCTGAATGTAGAAGCCAGAGGTCTATGTCTGGTATCTTTATTGATCTCTCGCCACATTATTTTTTGAGTCAGTGTTTCTGACTGAATTTGGAGCACACTGATTCGGCAACACTGGCCAGCAAGCTCCAGAGATCCACTTGTCTCTACCTCCCCACCACTGGGATTACTGATGTGGCTGCTATAAATGGCTTTTACATGAATGCTGAGGATCCAAAGTGCTAATGCTCACACAACAGGTACCACACCTAATGAGGCATCTCCCTAAGTGCCTCCCCATTTTGATAAATTTTGCTTTTTCTTATTTAATGATAATAGTTTTTTATATAAGAATTTTAAAAAACCCTCTTACCTATTATCTACATATACTTATTTTCCATACTAGCATGATATCATGTGTTACAGAAATTTTACTTTTTTAGTGTTTTACACTTATTTAGGGTTGGGGGAGGACTCATGACACGGCACTTATGTGGAGCCCAGGGGATAACTGTAGGAACTGGTTCTCTTCAGTCATGTGATTCTTAGGGATAGAACTAAGGTCATCAGCCTTGGCAGCAAGCACTCTTATTCTCTGAACCATCTCTCAAGACCGCTACTGATTTTTCAATTTTTCTTTTTTGATTTTTCGAGACAGGGTTTCTCCGTGTAGCTTTGGATCCTTTCCTGGAACTCACTATGTAGCCCAGGCTGGTCTCAAACTCACAGAGATCCGCCTGCCTCCGCCTCCCGAGTGCTGGGATTAAAGGCGTGTACCACCACCGCCCAGTGATTTTTTTCAAAATTTTAGTTAAAATATAATTACATTGTTTCCCCCTTCCTTTCCTCCTACCCCTCCCATGTCCACCCTCTCTTTCTCCCAAATTTCATAGCTTCCTTTTCTTTAACCACTGTTCACACACACACATGTAAAGGAATCAACAGGTAAATTCAATCCCGAGTCTATTCAGTGTTGGCTGCCTGTGTGTGTTTCCACAATGAGCACGTGGTATTAGACAGCCACCAGTCAGAGGGCTCATCCTACAGACCACTACCTACTTTGGGATCTCAACTGTTGATGGAATTGGTCAGGTCTCATTCAGGCAACGATGCCTAATAGATTTTGCCATGTAGAGATTTTGTGGGCACAATTTCCCTGCCACAGCTAGAAGGCACAATCTCATAGCAGACTTCCTGGTCCTCTGGCTCTTAGGAAGTTTCTACCCCTTCCTATGCAATGTTCCTTAAGTGTTGGGTATAAGAGTTGTGCTGCACTTAATAAACTGAGGCTGGGTAACCCACAAGTCAGTTGTTCTCTGAATTGTGACCTTCTGTAATAGTCTCCTCCTGCTTCAAAAAGAAGCTTTTTTGGTGAGGAGTGTAATCTACAATTATCTCTGGGTATAAGGATAAGTATTGAGAATGCAGTTAGGAATTACAGTGTCTTAGTAAAGTGGGGGTAGTAAGTTCACATCTAAGATCCATGATGCTGCATGTAGTTGGCTAACAGAGTAACCAGAGAACACAGGGAAATAAAAAGAGACCATGGGAAATGGGGGGTTGGGGTGAGCCAATGAGGAGAAGAGTAGAGTGTGGGTGATAGGAAAGGGGAAAGGAGAAGAGCAAGGGAGGCTTTAGTTGGAGCAGGGGGACAACACAGAAGGAGAAACAGCGAAGAGAGATGAAAAATATTAAGATGGCTGGAAAAGTCATAGGGAATCATTACTTTATATTTACCTAAAATGACATAGAGCTGTACATGTGTATGAATACTCAACTATCTAGAAATGGAGTTACACCACATTGGATGATAATTCTACCCCGTACACAAGAGCCACAAACTATCTAACAAAGCCCCAGTGCCAGCCAGGTCCTCTGTTCAAGACGTTGGTTGGGGGAGCCCAAGAGACTCCAAAACAACATAAGCTACTGCTGGCACCCTGTTGTTACCCAGATATTAAAGTTAAGTCCCTATTACTGAAGGTGCCACACAATTCAGACATGGAACTTAGAACATTTGAGCTGTAACTGACCAGAAAGCCTCCTCCTTGGGACTACCTTTCATAGTACAGGAAGGTGATATACAAGCTACTATTGAGAAAGCAATCAATAGTCCTATCCAGCTGTGACGAATATGAACTACAACAATGACCAACATGGCAAGAGATCCCTACTGTCCAGTAGTGGGATGTATATCTTGGCAGAAATCAACAGCTTTCTAATTGGACCTTTACTGAGCTTTATTTAATCAAATATGTCTATTTATTTAAATGTCTGATTTTTAAAAACATCTATATCTTCTATATCTTACTTCTGTTATTCTATAAATTATATTTATTAGGTATCATTTTCTATTTAGTCTCATAATTACTTGGAATCTTTTAAATGTCAAATGTTGCCATTCATGAGCATATACATTTAAATTTGAACTAGTACAATTTCCTAATTTCTAATTATACTTTGAAAGTCTTGATCTATACTAAGTCATTAAGTTAGTATTCTATAATGCCCACAAAACTGCTATATTTCTGGTTTTTACTTAAATCTACCATTCACTTGAAGTTGTAGTCCATATTTTCTTGGTTTCACTTTTGGGAAGTGGCAGGACAAGGCCCTCTAAATCAACCGAGTAAAGTTCATCTGAACCCACAGAGATGGAAGTAGCAAGCACTGAGCTTACTTACCCAGGTCTCCACTAGGTTCTCTGCACATATTATGCCTTTCAGTTTAGTGTTTTAATGGGACTCCTGAGTGTGGAGTGGATCTCTGAGTCTTGTGCCTGCTCTGGGGCTCTTTTTCTTCTGTTTGTTTGCCTTGTCCAACTTTGATGTGATAGCTTTTGTTTAACTTCTTATATTTTATTTCATTATGTCTGGTTGTTGTCTTTTAGAAGCCTGTTCTTTTCTAATGACAGACAGAAAGGAAGGAATCCAGAGGAGAGGAGAGGTGGGGAGGAACTGGGAGGAGTAGAGGGAGGGAAATTGTAATCAGGATATACTGTATGAGAAAAGAATCTATTTTCAAAAGGGGGGCGTATCTAGGTTTCTAAACCTAAATGAGAAGGCCTTTCTCCACCCCTACATTTCTGTAGATCTGGTCATTTTTAAAGATTCTTATGTTTTTTATGTTATTTTTCTATATTTAAGGATTTTCTATATTTGAAAATATTCCCATACATGATAAAATAGTCTAATATTAATATATAATCCATAAGTACTTGTGATACACATACATACACACACTTGTGGTGGTTTGAATAAGAATGGCCCCCTACGCTCATATATTTGAATGTATCAAGAAGTGGCACTATTTGATAAGTATTAGAAGACTAGGAAGTAGTAGCCTTCCTGAAGGAAGTATGTCATGGGTTAGACTTTAGGTTTCAAAAGCCCATTCCAGGTCTAGTCTCAGTCTATCTGTCTGTCTGTCTCCTTCCCCTGTCTCTCTCTCTCTCTCTGTCTCCTTCCCCCATCTCTCTCTCTCTCTCTCTCTCTCTCTCTCTCTCTCTCTCTCTCTCTCTCTCTCTCTCTCTCTCTCTCTCTCTCTCTCTTCCTCCCTCCCTCTCTTGCTTTCTCTCCTTCTTTCTCTCTCTGCCTATAGATTAGGATGTAGCTCTCAGCTACCACCATTATGAAAATGAAGCACAACTCTGAAACTGTAAGCAAGCCCTCAATTAAAAGCTTTCTCTTATAAGAGTTTCCTTGGTCATAGAGTCTCTTCACAGCAATAGAATAATGACTAAGACACTTTCCTTATTAAATTATATATCCATCTAATATATCCATCAACTCATATACTGTTAACAAATTCATTTTAAGAAATATGTATTCTTAAATTATATATATATGTGTATATATATATATATATATATATATATATATATATATATACACATATATATATTGGCAACTGTCACGCCTACAAGGCGGGGCCAAGGGAGGCGCCGGGGGACCGAGAGCTGGATTGGCGGGCGCTCGCTCTGTTGTGGGACCCTGGATAGTGGAGGTGAACCGAGCAGAGCTCCAGAGAACATCGTTGGACTGTGATACATCTTTTCTAGACTCCGTGACCTACCTATTTTTTAATTTGTAAGTTACGCCATTAAATAAATCTCCTTTTAACTACGTGGAGTGGCCTTAATAATTTTACCAATATCTGGCGCTCACGTGGGGCAAGTTTCAAAGGCCTGGGTGGCTCCCGCCCTCAACCTCCTCCCCGGCTGGCGGGTACCTAAACCCGCCTACAGAGTTCCATAGAACCAGAAAACGCCTACACGGTTCCATTCCCAAAAAAGAGAACAGCTAGTCCGGTCTCAGCTCCCTAGCTTAGCCCCCAAATGGGGGTGGGTGGGATGGGAGGAGCTGGAGGAAGAGAGAGGGACAAAACGATGTACATACAGTATATAAGTAAGAAATAAAAAGAATATTTGATCTGACTACACTGTGCTGGCAAGATGGATTGGCAGTAAGGGTGCTTACCCCCCTGCCTGACAGTTTAAGTTTGATCCCAGAAATCCACATGGTAAAAGGGGTGAACCAACTCACTCAGGTTGTCCTCTGATCTCCACATTTACTGCCATGTGCAGGTGAGAGTGTACACATATGTACATATACACAAATGAAGAAATACAAAAAAATGGCTAAGTCCAAGAGTCACATTTTTATGCACTAAATATTGCAAGAGCCAGCTAAAACCAATTGCATTAGCGTAATAAAGTACTCACAGAAACTTGACTGCAGTTTAGTACAGATGAATGAAACAGCACACAGCATAAGGCAAGTGTAAGTCAAACAAAGTGTTTTCAGCAGATAATAGCAAAGGTGCTAAGCACACTCTGCCACACATTACCTCTATTACTCATAGAAAGAGGCAATGCAAGTTTTGGTTAAGAACAGACGTTTCAAACAGATTTACTCAGGTTGTTATAACTCGAAGTTGTTCTATTGCTCAGATGTGGAAGATAAGACTGAGGTTGTGGGTTGTTTTTATTATTCTCTGACTTACAATATTTTATTGTATTTTCATTGTATTTCTGCCTCTCTTCATAAAATAGACTTCTTAATCCCAGGGAAATACTTTACTATTATAAAATCTTCTTTATATAATCTGGCTGCTTTTTGGCATACAGGTTTTTCTGGTCTTCCAAACAAGTCCCCAAACTTGTGATGCCAGCCAAACCCTAAGGTGAAATGTCCTTTATAATACAACAGGCAAGAGAGGGCACTATTGTGGCCAGCATCAGTCAGGATTCCTAACTTTGGTACATAGCAGCTGTTCCCTTCCACACTGCACAATAAAATAAAGAACTCTGCATCTCACTAGTGGTTTTGTTTTTTCTTTATTTCCTTTTTATTCTTGAAATATCATTTTTTATTTCCTTCCAATTCATTATCAGAGATGGAATTTCTGCCTACTGAAGTTTTCAACTGGACACCTGACGTGTGTATCCACATAGGTCTCCATCCCCAAAGTCCCTCTCAGAATTCTAGCAGTCTGTGGATACCATTACACAACACTACTGGCATATAGGGGTTTATGTCTTGTGCTGGGTCCCATTTGCATTACAGATTATAAATGCTTAAGGGTGGAGCCTTCCTTTCCTGCCTCTCAAACTCCCTTTCAATAACACTGGCCAATTCATTGATAAAGTCCCAAGTGCTGTATAAATCTTTATGGACTCACTCCATAGACTGTAAACCCATTCAAGGAAAGGATTTTGTCTTTCGGCCTGTGTAATCCCAGATTCGCAAGATCCACAGCTCATTTACTTAGTAATTTAATAAGCATTTTGAATGATCACTAATTCACAGCATAACATCAGACAAGAGGCTTAAGGACTTTGTAGTGGTAGGCTCCTAAGGATATTTCCTTTTCTTGAAACATTTTGCTTGCTTGTTTAAATCAAGAAGATAAATTCCTTCAGAATTTGGTTTCTTTAATTAAGATTTTAATGCTCATAATGAATGCTTCTCACACTCTTCCACGGAAAGCTTACCCTTAGTAAAAAATATATCAAACAAGAATGTTCTAATTAAACTAAAGTCATTCTTTGATCTGAGAATTAAAACAATAAATATTAAGAACCAGAAAGTACACAAAAAACAGTATGACAGGCATTTCTACCTAGCTTCCTAAATCTATCGTGTCATGCTATGAGAAAAAAAAGTGTGATCTTCTTCTGTACCAAGTATTTTATTTCATGCAGCACTAGGCTTTCTAGTGTTCCAAGACATACTCACAAAGAAGTAACTGCCTACTGTAAATGTTAGAGACCCAAGATTTGACTGCTAGAGAGTAAATAAAATCTGCCGCCGAAGCACCAACTTTTATATGCAGATGGGATAAAGGAAGTATTCAGAAAAAGAAAGGGAATATTTCAAATTATATAAATTATAAATGTTATTTTCTCTGATGTAAGAGACAGATAACATAGGGTGTTTTATGGAATTTAAGTTGAGCTATAATCTAAGCCTATCAAGGCATTTTATTATCAGCTAGTAAGAGTTGTGCTTAAAATAATAATTATAAAATAAAATGATATCCACCTAAAATTTAAAGCAATGGTTCTTAAAGTATACCAGAACAGTCTTGTTTAATAAATAAATAAAAAAACAAATAAATAAATAAAAACTCAGCAAGCAAATCTGTTAGAAATATGGATTTGTGGTCACCACTCCACACCAGCTGAGTCCAAAATTCTGTGCTATGACCACATGGTAGATTTGAGAAACTTGCTGCATCATATTTCCAAAAATGAAGACAGAATCTTCATATCTTGATATGTTAAATCTCACAAGGAAATGAGCATCTCATTGTTATGAAAGACTAGAAGAGATTACACCATGCTTTACTGCCTATTGCTGTTTTTTGAATACCCTACTGAAATATAATATACACAATACAACACACAGGCATATGATCCATCTTTTTAGCAAATTCACAGTTGTGCAACTACTATAAAATTGACTTGCAAACATTTTATTAACATGAGAGTCCGTAACTTCAAATAACTCTCTAACTCACTACTCCTCTGTATTGAGCATGCATGAATCTATCTATGTCTATAGATTTGACAGTTTGGGGCATTTAATTGTAACTGAGCTGTAAGATGTTGTCTTTTGTGCCCGAATCCCCTCACTTAGACCACTATGTTCAAGGTTCATCAATTTTGTAACATATCAGTGCCTCATTCTTTTATTGTAATTGAATAATATTGTACTCTCATTTCTCTTGAGCTTGAATCTTGGAGTAGAAATAGGTCAAGTGATAACTCTGAGGAACTTTCAAGTGGTTTTCAAAAGTTACTCTACCACTGACATTCCTATCAGCAGTGTATCTGAGTTGTCATTTTTTAACAATTCCCAACTCTTTTTCTCAACAGAATTTAGTATGTGTGACATGGTATCTCATTGTCATTCAGATTTCCATGATGGTGAGCATCTTTTCATGGGCACGTGCATGTTGGGAATTTGCAGATTTTCCTTGGAAAATGTCTCTTCAGATCCTTTGTCTAGTTTTTGTCCTTTTAATTGGGTCACTTCTTGCTTTCATTATTCAACTGTAAGAGTTCTTCATATGTTCTAGGCATGTGTCCATATGTGGTAGTTTGAATGAAATGGCCCCCTTTGTTCATAATTTGAATACTGGGTCCCCAGTTGGTAGAACTGCTTGGAAGGATTACTAGGATTACTAGGATACTAAGATTACTAGGAAGGATTATGTCCAGTTGGGGGAGCTGTAACACTGGGTGTGGGCTCTGAGGTTTCAAAGCCCACACCATTCCCAGTTAGCTTTCTCTGTCTCTCTCTCTCTCTTTGAGTCTGTGGTTATTGTCTCAAGATGTGAGCTCTTAACTATCTCCTATTGCTCCAGCGCCATGTCTGCTCCCATGTTCCCTGCCATTATGGTCATGGACTCACCTTCTGAAACTGTAAGTCCTCAATAACCTCTTTCTTCTATAAATTGCCTAAGTCACAGCAACAGAAAAGTAACTGAGACACAGTCCCATTCAGATACAAAGTTAGCATATAATTCTTTCTATAGGTAGGTTGACCTTTCACTCTCTTAACAGTAACCTCTGAAATACAATGCACTTTTGAATACATTTTCCTTTAAAGTATTGTATTACTTCAATTTTTGAGAATTTTATATATACACAAGTATACTATATTTATATCCTGATTCTTCTGTACTTATTACTTATATGTACACACGCTAAGGCTGACCATTTGGGACTATATAATCTATCAGGGAACTTGTCCCTGGAGATAACTGACTCTTATTCCCTCAGTGGCCATTAATTGCTTATTTGCTCATTAAATGGGGAAGATACACATCACAGTACACATGTGGAGATCAGAAGACAACTCTGTGGAGTTCTTTATTTCCAAAAATTCTCCTTTTTATTGCTAAACAAACAAATCGGTTTTCCTAAAAATATCTTTGTTCCCTAAAATAATATCAGCCTTGAATCTACTATATAATGCTAAGGATAATTTTTCTTAAGATACTAGCTCTTGGACTATGAATTTACATAGTTTAATTTTTACTACATTAATATAATATTGCAGAGCTATGGTACTGAATCATGATTTGGTAGCAGTTAAATTAAACGTAAACTACTATTTGGAACAGGTAACTGAATGAAAACGATAATGATTCTGGACACTGTGCCATCACTTGTTTTAAGCAATCACTTCCACTGCACGGATAGTCAGAAACACAAAGATACACAAAAGCAAGGAATAACATAGACTGAGGAAAAGACAGATGAGATGCCAGCTGATATGATGCAGGTATGCAGGAGCAAAAAGGTCTAAGTAACAAAGAACTCTGATCATCCACCACATGCAACGTGCAGTACCAGTTCTGATGCAAAGAACTCAGAGACCGAAACTTCCCAAGTGTCTAGCTGTGTACATCTGAGCTGAAGAAGCACTGCTACCTCCTCCCGAGGCTGAAGGTCCCAACTGAGAGAAAGAGAACAGGTGTGAGCAGGTCCCAGGGAAGTTCCTCTGAGATATGACCCGGACTAACCCCTCAGAACTCCCCTGGGAACCCTTGGGCAGAGAAAGTCTGAAAGAAAAGCGCACCTGGACAGAAGAAACTTAGTGGATACCCTTTAAGAGTCTCAGAAGGAAGCCAGGCTAGGCTACTGGGATCTAATATAAGGGGTCATTGTCATGATAAAGGCTGTGGCAATGGCCTGAGAGAAGAACAATGTCCACTACAGTGGGCTGGGATTCAATATGCAGTAAAGAAAAAGAAGCCATGAATTTGAGAGAAGTTGGCTTGGGAGAGGCTGAAGGTAGGAAAAGGAAGGGGAGAAAGGATGCAACTATATTTTAATCTTTTAAAATTGAAAAGAAAAGAAAGCATGCACAGAGCCTGTACGGTTTAAGCCAGATGGGGTCCAGCACTGAGAGGGGTAAGGAGACACAAGTTTCCATCCCTAATCAAGAAGCTATCTTCAACTGGCATCTGCTCACAAAGGAAAAACAATCTTTGCCAATGGAGTCTCACTGGTGTATTAATCACACTTAAATGTAGGTCCCGTGCCCAGCAGTAAATGGCTAATGCAAAACAAACCCAGGGGTATTTCTGTAGACTTTTTGTCTCATATCGCTTTGTTTGGGCATGTTTTTGTCCTATTTGTCATTTTTTATGTATCACACTTTCTGGTTTTGTGCTTTTATGGGTTGAATTTTCTGTGTTTTTCTATTCTCATTTGTTTGTTTGCCTGTTTGTTTCTGTGTGTGTGTGTGTGTGTGTGTGTGTGTGTGTGTGTGTGTGTGTGTGTGTGTGAGAGACAGAGAGAGAGAGAGAGAGAGAGAGAGAGAGAGAGAGAGAGAGAGAGAATGAGAATGGAATTGGGTGTCAACCAAGTTATTCAGTCTCAAAGACAATAAATGCTAATTAAGATTACCTTTTTTCCAAAGATGACGAAAGCGTGTGTCCAAAGGCTGATTAAGAACCACAAGGCAGTATTTCAAATTTCCTAAGAGAAAAGAAAAAGGGTAAAGCACACACTCAGATGAATTGAGCCCACACCCATCATCTGGGTCTGTATCAAAAACTCCATGAACATAAAGTGGGACAGCAATGACAGTTACTCATTGCATACCTTCCTTTTTAGGGAGCTCATGCATCACCAGGACTTACATTGTTTAGAATGTCTATCTCTCTCACATCATTTCTCTGAGGAATGTATCATGAAAGCAGTTCACAGAAAAAGAAGAATAAACTTTTTTTTGCAGGAGATAAAATACTTTTAATATGAATTCTCAACCTTAAGAAAGATCCACCACTTATCGATATGATGGACTCTGCTGGCTGCTGGTTTCACACTATCCTACCATTTTTAGGAACTGCTGTCACTCAGAGGTGCCAGGGTATGCTATCACACTCATTCCCACTCCTTCATGCTACTATTTTCATGCCATCCTACTTTACTTTGAACTTTCTAATGCAAAACCATGTGCGTATTCTCACAAACCCTACCAACTATGTTTATAGTATTCACACAATACTATACAAAGACGTGGGGAATGTTAGTGTCTGTACTTCTCTAGGAGGAAAACAAGCCAAGTTCAAGAAGAAACCAAACAGGTCTGAACAGTGTATACAGGAGCATGTCCACATGCATATCCCTACATGAGGCAGCTCTGTGCTGCTCATATACTGAACCATGGACAATTCCTCTCATCATTCATAAAGTTCAAAGAATCATTAAAAACAAAGACAAAAAACGAACACTCTTATTCTAAGATTTTCTTAAGTTGTTACATTAATGTTGTTTCTGGAGTGGACAAAAAGGTTTTTTAAGCCGGGCGGTGATGGCGCACGCCTTTAATCCCAGCACTCGGGAGGCAGAGCCAGGCGGATCTCTGTGAGTTCGAGGCCAGCCTGGGCTACCAAGTGAGTTCCAGGAAAGGCGCAAAGCTACACAGAGAAACCCTGTCTCGAAAAACCAAAAAAAAAAAAAAAAAAAAAGGTTTTTTAAATAGATATATATCCTCATTATCTTACAAAGACTACAATTTTTCTATCAATACCCTAATTTGTACACAAAATTTCAGGGTTTCAGGTATAATGGCAACAGAAAATTTTCATTTATCCATAAAAACATGTAATATACTCCATTTTAAAGAACAAAGAAAAATATAAATTCACCATTATTCTTCAAAAGATAATGACAAAGTCCCAACCACTGATATACAGAAACTGATAGGCCATAGATTGCATAGATGCACGTTTATGACATGAAAATAAAGATGAGGTCAAATGATCAACCATGGGCTAAAACAAAGAGAGCTTTTGAACAGTAAGGACTAGTGAACATAAGTTCAACGTTAAGAAAGGAGAGCTGTCTTCTGCTACATAGATGGGGCACTGGCTTTGGAGGAATATGCCAGGAGCCATTGTCATGAGCTATTGAGGGCCAGGATGCAAAAACAGCTTATAGAAATTGATAATTCAGATGTCAACCCACCAAAGGAATGATTCTCAAATGGGGTACCCTTTCGAGCATGGCCTGCAGGCCATTGACTCTGAATACTGTTGCTTTCATCTGTAATTTCTTGTACAATAACAGCTATGATATCTCCCCATTACCATGCATTTTCATGAAATGTGCACTTGTAATCTCATGACTGTATCTCAGGCTTATGGGCACACATATATCTATGGATGGTCAGAAAGATGACTTTTCCTTAACTGTACAATTTTTATATATATAAAATATACCAGCAAATTCTTCATAGCTAGATCTGTTGTCCCATGTGGATTGTAGACACTTAAAGCCTGCTTTGTTCCTTTTGCTCAGACTAATACAAGAAAATAACAATTTCTCCTCAGTCTAAGACGAACTGCACACATTTAGCTCATTTTTACCTCAGAGGAAGTTCAAACTAGACTAAAGGCCTTTGTAAATAGATCATAAGTTTAAAACTTTACAGTTATGTACAAGTCAGAGTCGCAGATGTCTTACCAAGGTTACTACACAAAGAACCCCACAAAAAGCCTGCCAATTCTTCGCTTGCCAAGTCTGCTGACAATAGACCTATGTCTCAAAGTTTGTCACTGGGCACTGTGCCCTCCCACCCCCGGGTCTGGTCAGTCTTACTCCTATAACCTTGGAACTTTACATTGCTATGGTAAATGCCCTTATCGCTTACCCTAGGAATGTGCTTTAGACCAATGAGAGGCAACTCTTATAACTTTTTCTATTGCTTCAAGCCTCCTGTGAAAGAAGAATTATTGGGCTAGATGAAAAGAAGCAGGAAGATGAGAACAGAGAATTAGAGCTAAGAAATTATAGACAATTAGGCCAAGAAAATTAGGAGAAAAGCAGAAGAATAAAAGAGACATGCAATGAAGAACGGTGTGAGCAGATATTAGTTTTTCCTCGCTTATTGTAGTGCCTTTCTCAAACCCTGGAAGAAGGCTTAAGGCCAGTCCTTAAAAGTCTTTGTTGGGAATAGGTAACTCTGCAAGCAAGGAAAAAGTAGCAAGGATGGGCCTAGACTACCAAGTGTACCACCAGAAGGAAGGGGCTGCTAGCAGCAACACAACAAACAACTGAAATAGCCTGCTATGGCCCAATGGCTAAACCTGGAACAATCTGAGCCACAAAACAGAATATTAAATTTTTTTCATAGTACAAAATTAAACATTTTTTAAAAGCCAAATCTGAAGCAAGTGTTAATTAAATACTAGCCAAGTGGATGGGCTCTAGCCAGGTCCATACCCAGGTTCCAGGAAAATGGCCCAGAATCACAATTTGCAGCAGGTTAAGAAAGAAAACCCGTAATTCATTATATTTCCCATCAGGTCCAATCAGGGTCAAGCATACATTCTGATGTACCTCTAGCCTACATTCAATTAAGGGCAATTTAACGTTTTTTAAGACCACACTTAGAGGGGAAAAAGCAATAACTGGGAGAACCCTAAATGAGGGGTATATACCTGTTTGCTACCCATGACAACACCTATCAAGTGAAACTGCTGAGGAGGGAAGGCCTTTCCACGGGAGCATCTCAGAAACTCTGAACAACTTCACCATTCTATATGGAGACTAGATTGCAAAAGTCATACTTTCAGTCTGAAACGAATGAGTTTATCATGTACTTAGCAAGCAAAAGTAAAAGAACAAATAACAAGTTGTAGACAGAAACAGCAAATAGAGAAAGATCAGTTTACAACATCTGTGAGAAAGGATTACAGCCTCTTAGCACACAAAAGCAGCAGCATCAAATCAGGGGCCTAGGCATCCAGCAGAATGGCCTGAGAAGCCCTGCTGAGATAGTCTTGCTCTGGTTCCTAATGAGAGCTTTCCATGTAGAGCAAAGTAGTCACTCCATGGATGAGCTCTGTCTTGGCCTTCTCGGGAGCACTACAGGCATTTTGATAGAATGCAATAAACAAGAGACACTTGAAAATGTTTTTCCTCTAGATCAGTGGTATGTCAGCATATGCTAAAACAACATTCAGTCCTGAAGCCCACAGAAACCCAATCTGACTCAGGAGGGAAACAGCAAACATATTTCAACAGAATAGTAGTTTACAATGCCCTTTTCCAGTAGTAGTCAAAATTGTCAGTGGTACCAAAGACAAGGAAAGTCTTGGATACTATCACAGATAAGATGAATCTAAGAGAGTATGATAACTACACGTACTGTGGTATCCTAGATGGGTTCCTGATGTAGAATACTACTTTAAGGTGTGTTACTTTTGTTTATGTTCTGGAACATTTGTTTAATTATGCAAAGATGTGTTTGATTAAATAAAATTCATCTGCAGTCAGGAGGCTGCGTCAGCAACTAGCTGACAGGAAGTAGTAGAGAGGAGCCAGGGGGAGAAGGGTTTTTAAGGATGGGTTAGGAGACACATGAGGGCTTTTTGGAGGAAGCGAGCAAGGAGAAGAGGTGAGCTACTTGCTCTTCAGCCTCTCTGAGGAGCAGAATTCTACCTCAACCACTGAATCTTGAATTCTTTACAGGGTCAGACAGAGATTTAGTCAAGTTCCCTTGATAGCTTTGAAAGAATTGGAGCCTGAGGGAACAGAATCCCCTCAGGCTGCTACTGCTGCTGGTAGCAGGAGTTACAGAAAAGGCAGCAACAATTTAAAAAGGACAACAGGTTCCTGGGGCAGAAAAACAATAATAGTAAGTAAATACTTGAGAAACTTGGTAAAATGCAGAACAAATAATAATGCATATCTTTATTACATCAGCATTGGCTCATTAATGTGAACAAATGTATGTTAATATTGGCCAAATTATACATGGGGCTGGCTACTTGAGAACCCTAGCCTCTTAATTTTTCCAAAACCTTAAAAAAATAAAATCCATTTATTTTTATTATTTATTGATTTAAAATTTTTGAGATAAGGATCTCTTTAGGTAGTCCTTGCTGTCCTGGAACTGGTCTCAAACTCAAAGATCCACCTGCCTCTGCCTTCTGGATGCTGAGATTAGAAACATGTATGTACCACCATGCCTGGCCATATGCAAGGCACATTTAAACCCTTGTGCAAAGACAAAATACAGACTTGAAAACTATTCCATGCAGTATTGTGAGTGATTATTCAATGTGACCAGACTGTTTACACCCATGAAAGAAAATCCAAGTGTATTCGAGCTTCAAAAGTAAAGTTAAAAAAACCTACTAAACCAGAAGGAAAAGGGAACACTATTCCATCTTTCGATAAAAACTGTAGTTTTATCAAGACTTTTAAAAATGTTAAACATGGGCCGGGCGGTGGTGGCGCACGCCTTTAATCCCAGCACTCGGGAGGCAGAGCCAGGCGGATCGCTGTGAGTTCGAGGCCAGCCTGGGCTACCAAGTGAGTTCCAGGAAAGGCGCAAAGCTACACAGAGAAACCCTGTCTCGAAAAACCAAAAAAAAAAAAAAAAAAAAGTTAAACATGGGAAATAAAACTGCATATATCCAGAAAACCAGCTTCTCTGACATTAAAAATTATTTGTATCACAGACAAAAATAATACACTATTCACATCTTTAAATCAATAATCTCAAAATGCAGTAGTGCAATTTAAAAGCGAAAGACTTTTCTATTATTTTCAGAAGGAGAAATTATTATTTGACAGTATTTGTGGTAGTCTGAATAAGAATGTCCCCCCCAACATAGGCTCATAGATTTGAATGGTTGGTCACCAGGGAGTGGCACTATTTGAAAGGATTATGTGTGACGTTGTTGGAGGAAGTATGTCACTGCCGGTCTACTTTGAGGTTTCAAATGCTCAAGCAAAGCCCAGATTCAGTCTCTTTCTGCTGCCTGTAGATCCAGATGTAGAACTCTCAGCTAATTCTCCAGCATCATGTCTGCCTGCGTGTTCCCATGACAACAATGGAATAAACTTCTGACACTGCAAGCAAGCTCCAATTAAATGCTTTCCTTTATAAAAGATGCTATGGTCATAGTGTCTCTTCACAGCAAGAGAACATTGATACATTTTAGAAAACTGATACATTGATAATATTTAGTATGGAGACCAGGACAAAGGCCTCCCTGTGATTACAAAAGAAAGTCCTATGTTTTCTACCTAAGCTGATGTCTTAGGGTTTACATAACTCTGATAAAACATCATGACCAAAAGCAAATGGGGGACGAAAAGGCTTATTTCACTGTATAGTTTACAGTCTATATCCAGGAAAGCCAGTGTAGGAACTCAAGGCAGGAACTTGGAGACAGGAACAGATGCAGATGCCTAGAGAACACTGCTTACTGGCTTGCTCTTCATAGCTTGCTCAGCTTGCTTTCTTATAATACCCGGGATCACCAACCCAGAGTTGGCACTTACCCATAGGACAATATCCCACTCTTAGGGAGACATTTTCTCTATTTTGATTGCCTCTCTTCCCCAGTGTATCTAGGTTTGTGTCAGTGACAGAATACACACAGCCAGTACAGTTTAACTACAGAAAAGAAGAAGGGCCCCCTCATAGGGTGCTGATGGGTGCCCTCACTCACCTCTGCAGTTTACAAGGCACACTATGCTTTACCTGTGCCCTGGAGAGCACATTAACAAACCAACTGGTTTCATATAAAATAATCTCTAAATATGACAAACTTAAAAATATTCCTCAGCACACCCTGAAGACAATACATGTTCTATGAAAGCATCACCATACATATCAAGGTCAGAAGCTTCATGTAGAATCTCACCAGCTCCAACAGGAAATAAGTGGCAGGAGGAGAGGACAGGAGAGTCTGGGAGGATGGACAGGCAGGCAGGCAAGAGAGTCTTATGGATGACCAAGGTTGAGAACCATTGGTAAAAGTCCTGATAATGACATTATTTCATGTTAAAGATTTTTAAGTGTATTTGTTTACTTGCATAGTTATTCATTTATTTATTCTGGGAGGGAAGGTGTCCTGTGGCAGTCAGAGGATAACTTGAGGGAATCAGTTTCTCCTTCTAGCACATAGGTCCCTAGGATTGAACTTGGGCTATTGGGTTTGACCACAAGTGCCCTTATACACTGAGCTACCTCCTGGCCCACTAACAACATTTTATAATATTTATTTCATTGTTTTATTTTTAACTTCTGTTTTCTCAATATTTTATATATAATTAAAAAAAATTAAATCCAAATGTGGTGGCACATATCTTTAATCCCAGCACTCAGGATGCAGGTGCAAGAGAATCTCTCTGAGTTTGAAGGTAGTCTGGTCAACATAGTAAGATCTAAGACAGGCAGAGGTACATGGTGAGGCCTTATCTGAAAAATAAAGAGAAAAATTGTGGAGCAAAAATAAAAACTGTCCTCACTGGGGCTGGAGAGATGGCTCAACAATGAGGAACACTTATCACTCTTGCAGAGGCCCACGGTTTACTTCCTAGTACCCACATGACAGTTAAAACTGCCCTTAACTCCAATTCCAGGGACACTAATGACCTCAGCAAGCAAAACATGCATACATATAAAATAAAAAGGAAGATCTATAGGAATGCTGACTTTAATTATAATCTTGGGGATGGGTGCCAAGAAAACGTCAGGGTAAATCAACCACTTAGGTATTAGCATTAAACTGTTGAGGCTTACAGCAGGCAATCAAATTATACTGACAGATGAAGACAGAAACATAAACAGTCATGGGGGTTGGAGAAGAGAGGAGGCGAGGGGAGACGAGGCGAGGCGAAGAGGTGATTTTGCTGTAGTACTAGGGATAGAACTAGGAATTCACTACAGTTGGTAATGATATACCGAGCTACATCCCCAGGCTTATTGCATCTTTTTAAAGGTGAATTACATTATCATGAAGGATGGCTTAAAATTAAACTACTATGATGACAAAAGTTCATTCCTATAAAAAGTTAAAAATGAAAAAAAAAGCTAATAAATGAAATATACTTGACTGAAAAAAGCACTACATGGTAATTTATAAACTGTTATAAATACAGATTACCTTTTTGTGTGTATTGTGTGTGTGTTTACATATGTATGTGTGTTCACAATTATGTGTGCGGGTGAGTGCATATTTGTCATGGTGTGCATTTAGAGGGCAGAACACAACCTCAGGTCTTAGTCCCCAGTTTTCACCATCTTTGAAATCAGAGTCTCTCTAGACTTTAAGCTTCTAGGGGTTATGCTGCCTCTCTCTCCTATCTCTTGGGAGTGCTGGAATTGCAGATGTGTACTACTGTATCCAGCTGTTGCAAGAATTCTTGAATTCAGGTCATCAGGCTTGCATGGTAACTAATTTCCTCACGGAGCCATCTCCCTAGCCCTTCAGATTTCCTTTCAAAACATGAAATAACAGGAGATTAAAAGAATGCACATATATTAAAATACCATTTATAACAGAACAGAAGTATTACTCAAATGAATTGCTAAATTGCCAAGTTTGTATATACTGTATTTTAAAATTACTGGAGCAAAGAAAAATTGTTATTAGCCAAAAAACATGCCAGGCATTACACATATAACTTACTTTGTCAAAGAACCAAAAAACCATTATTATGACTTTCTCATCCCTAGAAAGTATTGCAATTAAATAATAAAAACTCTGGAGTACTTAGTCTCATATCTGCATTCATGAACATCTACTTTCAAACACAGATTTTTTTGTAAGTGCACACAGGGAAATCAACACTGTCAAATCAATTTGTTTTCTGAGGTAATAAATTACATATGGATGAAGCATAACTATTAAAAAGCTCTGAACAAATATTCTAACAAAAGTCTATTAAAATAATTGAATTACCAATAGACTATAAAGAATTGATAAGTCAAATGTAAGAAAAATAAGAAAAGTAAACGAAGAGTAGGATAAACACATTTGTGAAGAAATATTTCCTGGCCTCCCCCACATGCAAACTGATGGCTTATTCCACTTACATTAGCATAATAAAAATAATTACCTTTCTATTCTTAAGGTGCCTTGTTTTGGATAACAAATGAGGTCACTCTACCCTCTATCACCTCCAGCTTCCACCCCATTTCTGTCTTCAATGAAAGTGATTTTTAAAAATTTATTATTTTTATTTCATGTACATTGGTGTTTTTGCCTGCATGGATGTCTGTATGAGAGTGACAGATCCACTGAACCTGGAGTTACAGACAGTTGTGAGCTGCCATGTGGGTGCTGGGAATTGAATCTGGGTCCTCTGGAAGAGTAGCCAGTGTTCTTAATCACTGAGCCATCTACCAAGCCCATTGAAAAGTAATTTTTAAAAGGCATTTATCTTCCAGCATCTGCAACAATCATTGCCAAGGCCAACCGTGCCCTTGTACTATAAAACCCAATGGCTAATAATCCTTTCTCATCTTGGTGTCAGGGCAGAGTAGGTAAGGGGCTTCTCCTACTTGATTGTTCATGCTAACCCTACTGTCTTATATGTGCATTACCATGTAAGTTTCTTGTTCTATCCATACAAAATCATAACATTTCCATCACATGCTTGTGCCTGCCTGAACTCTGAACTTGCTTTGTTCTTCCTAATACATTTATCAATAACACAGGCATGTTTTTCATAGCTCCCTATTCTAGAACATAAGCTCCTGAATCCAATACCTACAACAAGGGCACATACACAGTAAGCATTTAATAAATAGATGTTGACTAGCTCTTCCAAGATAAGACTTTATGTCCATTTATATAATAAATTAGTTCCAGATACTTCTTTAATTAAAAATACTACTCCTTTCAATTTGTCCACATTCTGTCCTTTGGATGCTTCCCTCATATAATTCCTTAGCAAATGGAACTACTCCCTTCTAAAAGCCAATAGTTCTGTCTACATCCTGCAGCCCTGAGCAGCCCTGTCAAATGACCAGTGAATAAAATGTTTCTGAGAGGACACCAGGAAAGAGCAGCAAGCACTCACATTGCTTTCACACAGCTAAGTGCTGCTCTCCTCACGACATCTCAAGACTATCAGAACTAGAGGTAAGCCACAGAAGAGCAGCTATATCAGTAAGAGCTAGGAGATACTTTCATTCAAAACAGACTGACTTTTTTAAATGCTAAATACATGTTTATTATCTTTAACATCTACTTAGGAAATCAAGGACTCCATATAACATTCATCGAGCCCTACAAATTTGACCATATATCTGGTTATTATCATTCAAGTTTTCAGGCTGAAAGTGTAAACCTATCTGAAAAGGTTTAAATCAATTTTCATTTGAAAGCATTATTTCCCATGATGCAACAGAAATGACCCTGTCTGTGTTTAGCAATTCTAAACTCTAAGCTATTATAGACAAAATGACTGAATACATTTTCATAAGAATCCATAGATACTATGAATGTATGTTATATTTCACAACTAGTAAGATTCTATTGTGTAGGAAATAGGAGAAAGAGGACCTAAGCTGGTATTGAATTTTTCTTGCTATAAAAATAGAATGCTATCCTATAGAATGTTTTCTTTTTTACCTTTGAAAGGTTAGTGATATTCTTGCTACCAGTAAACATTCTCACTGTATAACCCAAATGAATAATGCTTAATTCTTCATCTAGGCATACGTGAAGTGCTGACAGAGTTCAAAGCTGTTCCATCAACTGTCCCTTGCCCTGATGATCTGGACCACAATAAACTGTGTTTCCTATCAATCAAGAAAATCAATCACTTCCCAGCAAACTGTGGACAAAATGCCATAACCCAAAGGGTTCATCATAAAGTCTTAAGAAATTATAGTCCATCAAATCAGTTCTGATGTGTTGACAGCTGAGCCCAAAATACTCTTCACACTTGAAAAGTCAGTTCTGAACATTTCCTAAAGACAGAAGCTATATGAGTTTAGAGTATGCCCATAAAACAAATTCAGAGCTAGCTACTCCTATATCCCAAGCCCATTTCTTTTTTTTTTTTTTTTTTTTTGGTTTTTTTTTCGAGACAGGGTTTCTCTGTGTAGCTTTGCGCCTTTCCTGGAACTCACTTGGCAGCCCAGGCTGGCCTCGAACTCACAGAGATCCGCCGGCCTCTGCCTCCCGAGTGCTGGGATTAAAGGCGTGCACCACCACCGCCCGGCCCAAGCCCATTTCTAACCACAACAAACAAACAAACAACCACACAGAACTGTAACCACAAACAGCAGTAAGAAGGAAGGCAAACCAGACTCATGGATCAGAAGCCAATCCCTGTCAATACCCTTTCTAGACATTCTATTTTGTGTTGGTTAGTTTTGGTGAGGACAGTTTAGCAGATATAAAGCCTTCAAAGCTCTGTGGGTTCCACATACAACATCACAGAAAACAAGTACTTATTAAGTGGAGAATATTTCCTTCATTTTTTTTAATATTACTTAGGAGAGATTATTTTACTGAAAAGTCATCTCAATATTTATAATTAAAATAAGATCAAATAAAGCTAAATTGGAACTACTTACGTGACTAATTGAGACTTTAGGTTTGACAGAACAAAAGCAACAATAATTATTTCTAGCTTCAGAGTATTTCCAACCATCCTTTAATTGGTATGGATTGCATGCTACACCATCATATGGTCAAAGCACTTCTAGATAAAATTAAAGTGGTTTGTTTTTTTTTTTACCAATTTTTTCAAACAAGAAAATATACAAGTGTAAATTTGGAAGACTGAATGGTGAGTGAATTCTGATTACATAGTTAATGGTATAAAGAATCCCGTGCAAAATGCAGGAAAATCTACCAGAGCAGATTTTGTTAATGTCACAGTCACCACCTGCAGCTTGAAGAATAAAGACCAAAATGCTGCATCTGGATTCTGGTTTCTCAGACTCCCTGCTGTCCTCTCACATGGTGAAAGGAATAGAAGTGAGAGATTCACACCACTGTGTCCCATGGCAGAGGGGGCACATAAGCATCTCCTCAAATGCTCACCTCTCAATGCTACTGCCTGAGAAGCAAGCTACCAAATAAGTATTCACAGATATACTAGGACCAGGATGTATACATTTAAACACTCTTATAGTTCAAAAATATGAAAGTCTGCATAAAGACTGGCTGAAGAATTATCTTCTAAACAAACAAAGAAAGCAGAAAATTACCACAAAAAATGCCAGCATCATTATTAATTAGAGCTAGCATTTGAATGAAAGTGCATATGCTCATTTCTCAATCCCTAGCACCCAGCACATTGCCTGGTATACAGCAGACACTCAATAATACAGACCAAAACCTAAACTGGATCCTCAATGGAATGGCCCCATTGACAGGGGCCATGTCAGCTGTTCAGATTCCAGCTACTTCAGATGCACTCCAGAGGCTGCTCAGCACTCTATGAAAACATTAGGTTCCTTCGTCGTTTTCGCATCCTCATTCTTGGTTTCTTGTCTGTCTTGAACACTTCTCTAGTAAGCATATGTGCTTGCCAGGTGTGGTGGTGATGCACGACTTTAATCCCAACACTTGGGAGGCAGAACCAGACAGACCTCTAAGTTCGAGGCTAGCCTGGTCTACAAAGTGAGTTCCAGGACAGGCAGGGTTATCCAAAGAAAACAAACAAAAAGAACATGGGGTCTGCAATCGGTTAAATCTCTTCTGTGTCATTTAATAGCTGTATGACTTTGAGATACGTGGGGATTATGTTTAACATCTCTGAGGTTACAATACTGTGGAATATCATAATGGAGGGTTAGCTAATGCACATAGAGAGAGCTCTACCAACACTAAGGAAGGAAACCTGTAGATGTAGTTCTCTCCAGCACAGTCATAGTTAGGCTCCAACCAAAAGACATCTCACTCCCTTGCATCATTGGATACTCAAGTATGTTAATGACAATTGCTTCTCAGTCAATGTTTTACAAGCTTTACACATACAGAAAACATAGTTGGCAATTCCCATTATCTTCAAAATGCAGCAAAGGACCTGGGGCAAGGTGAACTGTTTTCTAGCATGAACTTGAAATGTCACTTGCTCATGGTGTTATTAACTGTGCTGCTAAAACACTGACCTGCAAAACTGAAAATGTGCACGTGCACACAAACAAAACTATCATAGTCTATGGTGTTCTCAACTGCTTTACAATTAAGCTTTAAGACTTGGGTCCCTTGCAAAGTTGGCTGATCTAACACTATACCTTGTAGGAATAGGAACATAACCTTAGAATAGAAAACAAGGTAAACATGGAAGAAAAGATGAATGGTAAGCTATGGCAGGCTCATTCGGGCATTCCTCCCTCAGAGAATCAAATGGTCCAGTTCTAAGTCATCTACAGACTGAATTCTATTTCTGTCCATGACATTCTTATAAAGTCACACACTCAATCTCAAGGGAGAAGAGTAAAGTACTCTTAAGACTTTCAGGGAAGGTTAATTATAAAAAACAACAACTGTTGCCAGTACCTGGAAGGCTTCCATCTGAACTCTGTTTCATCGCCATCCCTCCGCCCACACACACCTGGAAATGATCCAAGCCCAAGGGAAGGACCTTTCAAAGACACTGTAGTTTTCCAGTGAGATGAAATAATCACTTACAATTTTTATGAATAATATGGTTTACTAATTTTCAAAAGATTTCTGCCTTATCTGTTTGTATACTCTTGATGTAATTGGTTATACGCTCAGGATTGTTGTGGCCTGTGTGTCGCCCTGCTATATGACATCTCATGCTATTACTACTCAGTAGCACACCTACCAAAAAGCACATGGAGAAAGGGAAAAGGAATACCACCTAAGCCTTCATTTTGTTCCATGGAGTAATGAGAAGACATGAGACAACACTATTTACCAATCTGAAAATGAACATTTTTGTACATTTTAACATCTCTAGCATATATTCTGATGCATTCAGAATGTCCTTGGCATCTCAGCACTGACAGCTTAGTCAATGTTTCCTTCTTTCTTGTGGTGAATAAACTAATAGTGAAACTTACATTAGTAGCACCACAGAGGCAATAACAAGCAGGTACTCAAGTCACACACAGTACTAGGCTACAGCAGTATCATGAGTATTTCTGAGTTGTAGTAAGGTTTTTAAATAATTTGAAGTTTGTGGGCTAAAGGTGTCTAGATCAAACATCAGCTATAAGCAAAGAATGATGATCTCTGGTATTTATCATTTAAAAGTCATGATCTTCCTGTGATGTCAAAACAAGGCTGGTGATAGGAACACTGTCTTTGATCTTTTAGATCCAATGAAATTCATGGGTTCAGTGTAATAAAAGACTGAACACAACATACTCAATGTACCAGTTGCAATGAGACCACACAGAGGGAAAATCATAGCCTCCACAGAAAAATGGTGCCAGGAGGCTCCTTTTAGTATCTTGAAGGGTTAGAGTATTAAAATGAGGAAGTACAGCATGCAAAAGGATGGGCACACACACACACACACACACACACACACACACACACACACACTTACATGGTGGTAGAAAACCTTAGTGAGAAGGATGTTAACCACACAGAAAAACACACTTCATCTACATTAAGAAATGATCACTAGCCACCTCTTGCCCTCATTTCAACTGGACAACCAAAATAATTTCTTTTGTTTTAAATCTCTGTTTTGTCTACTATTGGCCTTACTGTTTAGCGTAAGGTCTTGGTGTTCTACACAGCTTTAAGGCTGTGGGTATCTTCTTTATATTTAATGAAGAATTAAAAAAATGAACCAATTCTTAACTTCTAGTTAATCAGCTTATATTCTTCAGCATGAGTCAGCACAGGAGCTCCTGAAATTATAAATCCCTAAAACAAGCTTATAATCCTTTGCATATAGAACTATGAATGAAGTCTAAAGAAGACAGTTAGGTCTGCTCAGACACACAAAATTTATCCATTAGCACTGGAATCCTGAGTGCCAACACAGTATGCTGTCCTCTACTCCAAGCAGTTACATCGTCTGAGCTCTGATGAAGAGAAGCCACAAGGCAGGGATCAGTGAGGTTGTAATTAGAACTGCTTCCTCAGAGGCATTTTGATTTGCATTTCCCTGATGGCTAAGGATGTTGAACATTTCTTTAAGTGTTTTTATGCCGTTTGAGATTCTTCTGTTGAGAATTCTCTGAGATTACATCTTACACCTGCCAGAATGGCTAAGATCAAAAACACAAATGACAGCTTATGCTGGAGAGGTTGTGGAGCAAAAGGAACATTCTTCCATTGCTGGTGGGAGTGCAAACTTGTACAGCTACTTTGGAAATCAATATGGCAGTTTCTCTGAAAATTGGGAATCCATCTACCTCAAGACCCAGCTATACCACTCTTGGGAATATACCCAAAGGATGCTCAATCTTACCACAAGGACACTTGCTCAACTATGTTCATAGCAGCTTTATTCATAACAGCCAGAACCTGGAAACAACCTAGATGCTCCTCAACCGAAGTATAAATAAAGAAAGAATGGTACATTTATACAATGTAGTATTACTCATCTGTTAAAAACAGGAAATCTGAAGGCAAAGGGATGGAACTTTTGTAAAAAATCATCCTGAGTGAGGTAACCCAGACCCACAAAGACAAACATGTTATGAACTCGCTCATAAGTAGAAATTAGCTGTAAAGTAAAGGATAACCATGTTATAATTCACAGACCCAGAGAGGCCAGATAACAAAGAGGATCCAAGGGGGACACATGGATCTCCCTGGGAAGGGGAAACAGAAAAGATCTCATGGGAAATCTGGGGGGTGAGTGGGGATGAGAACTTGAGGGATCAGGTTGGGGAGAGGATAGAGGGAGAAATTACTGGAAAAGGGGGCATTTCGGGGTCAGGTAGAAACCTGATGCATGGGAAATTCCCACGAATCTACAAGGATAGATAAGACTCCTAGCAATAGTGGATACATAGCCTGAACTGGCCATCTCCTGTGACCAGATTGGTGACTACCTCAACTGTCATCAGAGAGCCTTCATCCAGTAACTGATGGGAACAGATGCAGAGACCTACAGCAAACATTAGGCTGAGCTCAAGGAATCCTGTTGAAGAGAAAGGATTGTAGGAGCCAGTGGGGCCACAGACATCACAAGAAAACCCACAGAAATAACTAACCTGGCTCAAAGGAACTCAGAGTCTGAACCAATGACCAGGGAGCTTGCCTGGGACCAACCTAAGTCCTCTACATATATATGACAGTTGTGTAGCTTGGTCTACTTGTGGGACTCTTAACAATGGGATCAGGGGCTGTCCCTAATGCTTTGGGAACCTATTCCTCATGCTGAATTGCCTTGCCCAGCCTTATACAAGGAGAGGTGCGTAGTCTCATGGCAACTTGATATGCCACGTTTGTTGATACCCATGGGAGGCCTGTCCTTTCTGAACAGAAACAGGAGAGGAGTGGATTGAGGGTCGGGGAGAGGAGATCGGGGAGGGAATAAAAAGAGAGTGAGGAGGGGAAACCAGTCAGGATGTGAAATAAATAAATTAATTAAAATTTAAAAACTTGAGTGAACAAGGGTTGTTTTCAATAAACTTTATAAACAAAACTTTTTAAAAAAAAGTTTCCTCATTGGCAGCCTCAAGAAAACAAGAAAGAACTGCTGCTTTATTACACAGTACCTGACTATCACATAAACTGTTTGCCATGCATTAAGTACTTCTGCATCCTATGTATCCAGTAACAAGTTCCCCCATAGGAAGGAAACTCAATGGGAGAAACCGTCTATTCACTAATGTCTAATCCCTACTGCCAGGAGCAGAGCAGAAGCTTAGCCCATCATCAGTAAACACAAGAATAAAAAAAAAAAAACTTAGACACCACAGTATCATAGAGGCACTCTTCCATCTACAAGTTATAGGAGAATCCTATTATTTTTCCAGAGAAGACTATGGCTTGAAAAGTCACTGGTCTAAGGTAACTTTAACAAGTTACCATACAAAGCCTGACTGTTTCCCATCAAAGTCTTTCTGCACAGGCTCTCGGCTGCCCTTTCATAACTCTGCTGATGTCCTATTTCAGGACATCATTGAAATTCCATTTATAAACACATGGAAAAGCTAAATGAAAGATTCTCAGGACCCAGTCCCCCCCACCTCTACCCCCTCCATTCTAGATGATCTACTGTCCTCTTATACCTATGGCTGCCTGTCCACCTGCCTGCCAACATACATTGGTCCATAAGCATAAGACAACTCAGTCCCTCCTCCAAGCCCACCATCCCCTTTGGACTCACTGTCATCTGTGGCTAAAGTCAGAGTATGCCTAGTTCTGCTTCTGATGCCCATCGTGGAGCCAGACCCTAAATCCTGCTTGAGAGAACTCCAGAGTCCACCCTTTTCCACTGCCTGACAGCCTATCACCCATGCCACCTAGTGGACCAAAATCTTTGAGTCTAAACCCAAAACTCCAACAAGAACTTCAGATGTGGACCTAGTAGGACTCTGTACCAGACTGCACCCAATACTAAAAAACCAAGCATTATCTATCTAGATTCTAGTCCACAATCTATCAGGCTGGGACAACAGCAGCTAACCAACTAAACAACCCCCAACAAAAGTGAGACCAAGTATCTAGGAAGCCACTATTTCCCTGGTACCAAAACCACCCAAAGACACAAAAAATAAATGAAAATATAGACTAACATCCCTCATAACATGTAATAATTCTCAATAAAATGCTTGCAAATGGAATCAAAGATCATTTCAAAAATATTGTCTACCTTGATTAAGTTGGCTTCATACCAGAGATTCAGGGATGGTGTAACAAACACAAGTCAATAAATAAACATAATCTACCACCTAAACAGAAAACAGATTAAAAGACAAAAATCCCATTAGATGGGAAAAAGACCTTAGGAAAAAATCCAATATACTTTCATGATAGTACTTGGAGATACCAGGACGAGATGTCTTCACCAACTCCCTCAAGGCTCAGGGGTCTAGGACTAAGAGGAGGCAGGAAGATTGTAAGAGCTGGAGTTTGTGGACGACTCCAAGAAAAAGTGCCTTCTAGACACAATAGGCAGGCTTGAGCACATATGAAGTCACAGAGATTTGGACAGCTTATATAAGATCAATCTGGACACAATCCCAGCAGGAAGAAGAGAAGGGGACAGAAAGGCCACCACTTGCTATAAAACTTCTTACAATTGATCTCTGCTAGGAGAGGGAAAATCAGTTTTCTCCAAGAGAGTGAACTGAGTACATCAACCACACTCCAGGCAGGCTCATGCTCAGCAGTAGTCAGACTCGTATGTGTGTGTGTGTGTGTGTGTGTGTGTGTGTGTGTGTGTGTGTGTGTGTGTGTACGCGCGCGCGTGTATGCACATGCTTTTTGTTATTTAGATTTGCCTTGGTATTTTTTGTCTCTTTACATTTCTTGATTTTTTTATTTTTCATTTTTTTTAGGACAGAACAAGAAGTTAGGAAGGGAAGGAGGTGAAAGAGTATCATCAAATACATTGTGTGTATGTATGTATATATATACATATATATGAATATATAGTCAATAAAATGTATAGAAAAATTTAAAAATAAGATTCTCACAGGTCATCAGTGCATACTGATGTCCCAGCAGTACAAGATGCTGCCTGACCTTTAAAAATGCAGAAAAAACAAGGGGACATTATACACTCCAACTTCCTGCACTCTGGCATAAGGACTGTTTAAGCTGGCCATCAGAAGACACAGATTCCTTAAACACTCGGCATTCCTCATGTTTTCCTAAAAAAGGACACTAATTTATAAACACAAAAGAGCATTTTCCTTCTCTCTGAATGAGAAGGGACAATACATTAAAAATCCAAGATGTCCATGGGTCTTTATCAGCCTGGAGGTTGAACCTGAGAAATATACCTAAAATGCTTCACTAAATTGCTCACGCTAACATCAATTTCCTTTTCTGCCTTTTCTACTATAAAAGTTATCACTTCTTTAAAGCTTCCTGTTTTATGTGGAAGATAAAATATAAACCCAAGTTACTTTCCTTGAGTTTTCTTCCATGTAAACAAGACAGAAGTCAATAAACTTCTGCATGTTCCTCTTTCATCTGTCTCTTGCTATAAGGGTCCTAACTAAGAACTAAGAAATATAGCAGGCAAGTTACTTTTTTTCTTCTCTTAAAAGCCTCAGAGATGAAGGACAATTAGAAGATTTTAGCATTTAAAGATCTTATTATTTGAATACCTGAATTTTGCCTGATTGATAAATTATTTTTTATAATACTATTTAACTTTTATTAGTCTTCTAAAGTAATTTCTAGGATGGAGCTAAGCTCAATGACAGAGCACTTTCCTAGCATTGTAAGTGTACGTACACACACACACACACACACACACACACACACACACACACACACACACACTGAACTGACTTCATGGCAAAGTAGTACTTTTAGGAAAGTGAATCCTCAGTTTTTTTTTTTCAGCAAATTTGGTATAAACCTATTGAGTAAAATAACTCCATTTCTCAATATATAACTGCCACCAACTGTTTTGAATAAGTTAGAATATATCTGAATAAAATTAATTATAAAATTGATTTGTTCAATTTTTCAAGTTATTTTTAAAAGATTTTGGAGACATGCTAGGTACCTGAATTACATTCTGGCCCTTGATACAAGGGAGCTTCTCAAATACTTCACTGCTAATAATAAAAACTCATGCATCCTGTAAAATGTGTTAAATCTAACCATGTGGCAAGAATTTGTGAAGATATATTTCAGGAAAGAATTTCTATGGATATATAATCCCACACAACCATAAATGAAAGCCATACCAGTCTGAGACAATCAATGAATCCTTTCATTGATAAATGTAAAAAGTCAACCAGGGTCTATAGATATAAGGATATACAGATAAGAGTTTTAAAAAATAGTGAATTACAGAACAACCACTTCCCTTTGACACCCAGGGGTCCAGGGACAACCTTGGAAACCAGTCCTCTGAGAGAGTAAGGGCATTATAATAGCAAAGGAATGATGAGAAGAGAGCAGAAAGGGACTTGGATTAGTTACCTTTGTATTGCGGTGATGAAACTCCATGACCAAGGCTTATAGACAGAAGAGTTTATTTTGGCTTACAGTTTAGAGGAAGGCATGGTTGCACAGAGCCAGCATGGTGGAAGGACTGGGGAGCGGAGAGCTCACATCTTGAAACCACAAACACAAGGCTAAGAGTGTGAACTGCAAGTGGTGAGTTTCACACATTTTGCTGTGAAATCCTGACCCCATTTATATATGTCCCTCTTAAACCTTCAAACAGCACCACCAACTAGGTACCCAAGTATTCAAATACCAGAGCTTATAAGGGGCATTCTTGTTCAAACCTCTACAGGAATCAACTTAAAAGTAAACAAATTCACGAATTCAGTAAATAGCAAGAGTCTTTAATTTGTAGCTGAATTCAGATAAAGGGAAAAAATATCCAGGAAATATCCTAAAATGAAAATGAAATAGAACATATAAAAAGACAGAAGAAAATATTATTAAATTATAATAAATAGAATACTATGGAAAAGCCCAAGATACCATGAGTAAACTGTTCAAAATTATTAACAAAATATCAATCCTCAAAGCAGAAATGAAGATTTAGTTCCCTTGAGGGTCTATCAACAGATTTTTAATAGTCTCTCTGGAAGTAAGAACATTCAATTCTTTGTTAATATTTGTTAATAACCAAATGCCAATTGATTAAGGAACTCTGGACAAAAGGGTAAGTGGGGTTTAAAAGCAATTCAAGAGTCTAACAGCTGGCTAACTGGCAGCCTCTTACCTCTGGTCTCTACAGCTCTACTAACATACTACAAGTCAATACTACTCATGCTACAAGTCAATCAATTCGAGTACTGGCTAGCAAGAAGTAATCTCCAACCTTGGAGTTTTAGACTCTTTAACTCTGGCACCTAAAACAAAACCACTGACTGTTGCAGCCCTCAGTTTATACAAGTCTTTTATAGGTGCCTGGGTCTGGTGCACTGATTGCTTAGCTACTCTGCAACCCCATGTCCACAGGGCTGCTGTAGACATATAGTCTCTGAAAGAATAACACAGAAGTGAAAATGGACATGGCATCTGTCTTAGGGTTTTTACTGCCGTGAAGAGATGCCAGGACCATGGCAACTCTTATAAGGAAAACAGTTAATTGAGGGGGCTCGCTTACAGCTTCAGAGGTTCAGTCCATTATCATCATGGTAGGCAGCAAGGCGGCATGCAGGCAGACATAGTGTTGGAATAATAGCTAAGAGTCCTACATCTTTCAGGCAACAGGATGTTGACTGTGACACTGGGCTGTATCTTGAGCATAGGAAACCTCAAAGCCTGCCCCCACAGTGACACACTTCCACCAACAAGGCCATACCCACTCCAACAAAGCCACAACTCATAATAGTGCCACTCCCTATGAGATTATGGGAGCCAATTACATTGAAACTACCACAGCATCTCTCAGCAAAGCCCACTGACACTCGATCCCAGAGATCTGGCCAGCATTAGTCTTACTAAATCTTCCTGAGGTTCACTGACTTTTCAGATATTACTAGCATCCTTTCTCAAGCTAGCCTCTGTTTGCTGCTTGGAGTATCTGGGATAGCACCTTCAAATAATTTTCTGAAATCTATTCAAAACTGAATTGATTTGAATAGAGTCTCTTGTCAATGTGACTAATCAGTGTGACTGACAGAGTAGGGTATTCATGTGTGAATTCATTAGGAGCCACAACAATATAGAAGCAAGTATTGGTGTTTCTGGGTTTAATTTCCCAAGAGTCTCTGCAGTCCTTCTCTGCATGTTTTGTGAGTATCTGTTGCCTTTGCTGCCAATCATCTTTCTGAGGACTGTTTTAAGTTACAAGTGTCATATCTGGAGCAAAAGACTCTTTAAAATGATATGTTCCAAGTGGGTTCCTTTCACTATAAAAATTCGAGACTCATAAGCTCTGGGTTCCTCCCATGTTCCCCATATGTGTTATGTGACCCTCTCTACATCATTCCTCAAGAGATAATCTCCAGAAAAGGGACCCAGATGCTTCCCCGCTGACTACTGCTACTGCAGTAATAAACAGACCCATTTGTGATTCAGGTGTCTCACCCCATCTACCAACAGCCATGAACCTGAGGCTGATCCACTGTTAGCTTGTAAGTGCTTTAAGTTTACTCATACTTTAAAAATACATAGTATCACACCACACACACACACACACACACACACACACACACACACACACACACACACCATACTTTTAGGCAGAAGAGTGAGCTCCATATAACCTTTTAGTAAAACCTCTTTGAAAAGGACAAATACACCAAACTGAGGAAGATAAGCCCTTTCTTCTGGAGTGTTCTTCCACCACTTTCTGACAGAACCACGTGTTTGGACAACTCATCAGGGGATGAGTGTACCCTACTCCCTACTCTTCATCTGCTCAGCCACCCCACCCACAACTATTGTAAATACTTCTTAAATATCCAATTTTACCTTCGTCAAGTCATTTGAACTTTCTCAATTTTTAATGTTACATGAACAAGCGTATGGATTTGAGCAAGAGTCAAGAAATGCAGAGCTTAGGGACACCAGAACATTATCCATGAAAGACTTTGTTTCAATATTTAAGCAATTAGTAAAGGCACTAATTGACAGTCTCAAAGGTGGATGTTCAACATGAATATTTCTTAGGCTCTAAGCCTCCAGCTTATGTCATAAATACTGCATCAGCATAAGATAAATATTACACAAGTCACACTTTTGCAGTGGTTATGACTAGCATGGTTTACAGTTACAGTAAACATGTCAGAGGAATACATACTCAGGTTTGTGAGCGGAAAACATAGATCTATGTCAAAAAGACTGCTCAAACTCACAGCACATTGCTTCTCTGCTCTGAGACAATATCAACCACTCCATAAAGCACAAGACACTTTTGTTCACATCATAAACTACCAACTCAAAATATGTGCATATGAGTGTATCCATGGAATATGTCTCAGTAAATACCAGTTATCACCACCATAAATTCCTAACAGCTCTTTATAAACAAAACCAAACAACATGATTCACAATTACATTATTTTAAAGACAGGTCATTGTTCCTGATTGATAACCTCTGTACACAGCTAAGATAGGGAGCTACTTTATAACTTTCATTATGTGAAAAAAAAAAAACCTTACTCATGAGGTGGTTTTATATATAAATGTAACAAAAACATTTAAATAAATCCTAGAAATTATAATATTTAATCTATAAATATTTCAACACGGATCTTCAAGAGTTCTTTAAAGTACATCAATATTTATATCTCTATATACATTTCAGAATATTATCATCACATGCAGAAATTTAATTGATTGTTCCATATCTAGTACCCACTATGCTCAAATTTCCTCTGTTGTCACAAACATTCTTTTCATGCTTGCTTAATTCAAGTAAGAATCAGCGCATTCACACATGCATCTTCGGATGCTTTTCATCCACGTTTCACCTCATTTCTTTTTATTGTTTTATTTGCAAGTTACTTATTGAAAGAGCTAAGTTGTGAAGCCACATTCTAAGTTCTGTTTGTGGTATCTAGTAGCATCAGTGGTATGCTCTGCAGTCGCCTGATCTCTCAGGACTGGGATCGCTTGTCAACTTCCAATGCTTTGGCTGTTAGTTAAATTCCTTCTTCCTTACATATTTCATGGTGATGGAAAAGAACTTAATCTGACTTCTCCAGTGAGCTCTCTAACATGATGTACTGCCAGAAGGTGCTTGAAGGACGCTATAGACGCAAAGATCTCATCTTCCTCTTTCAATTTTCCTTTCCTCTGGGCCTTGATGTAGCATCTAGTTCTTTCCTTCAGCACCAACCAGCACCTACCATACACCCCTCTCCAGAGGTTCACACACAGTGGCCACAGCAGATTATACAACACACTGACTTCAGCAAGCTACAGAGCAGAGTGCAGGTCACAGAATGCCTATGAACTATTCTCCATTGATATCACAGCATCCAATTATGAAACAAAAGTAGCCATCTCCACTTGAACAAATGTTGTTACCCCTTCCCAATCAGCAGGTACCTTCCAGTACATTCTGTGCCACGGTACCTTCCTGTGGGTACTTTCCCCAGTACTTGGAATTTCCTGACAAGACAGGATTTCAAATTCCCCACGGTTAAATTAAGTTAAATTTGGCAAGCTGTAACTTAACTTATTATGCAAGTAAGTTGCAACCAAACTTGAGACCAACCAGGTTATTTCTCTGTTTTATTTTCTTCTGCCATCTGTAAATACTGTCTGCGCTTTAGTTCCTGGGTTGCGCCCTATGAACCTTACTGATTAACAGGACTGCTTAATTCATGAATCACTTTTTGGCTCAAATAAACACTACTAAATTTAATTTGTGCAGTTTTTCCCTGAACACCATCAGGAACTCCAGCTGCACAACCTCTTTCCTGTGGATCCTAGCTATGGATCGCAACACTGCAAGCAAGCAGATAATTTCTTGAGCACTTCACTCAAAAGGCAGAGAAAATACTGCAGTTTGGAACAGTGTCTACTCAAAGACCACACATTAAAAAAAAAATCTCTACACATGGTGCCACCAGGAGGTGAAGGAAGCATTAACAGAGGGGACCAGGTGGAATTCTCCTGGTTACCTGAGAGCTTTGAAGACTCTACCGGAACCTTGAACCCTCTCCTTGACCTTTCCCCTCACCCTCTAGACCACTACCTGTGAGCAGCTTGCTCTATCATGCACTTCCACCCAGAAGTGCTGCCTCATTATAATGGGCAATGCCTCACCTCAAAGGCAATGAGGCTCACACACCAGGGACAGAAACTTCCATTGCTAGCCAAAAGAAGTCTTTCCTCTTTATAGGTTGACTGTTTTCGGTACTTTGTTTTGCACCACTTATATGATGATTAACTTTATACTTCCAAGTCAAACATACAACTTAGAAACTATGTAAGAATGAAAAAAAATACATACAGAAACTATTTGATAAAAATAAAAGAAATACATGTGGAGGGTATAATCTCTCAACTGGAAAAGAGAAAGAAAATAAAAGGAGGCAACAACAAAGTCTATCAACAATGAAGTGCCTAGAAAGGAAGGAATGGAAAGGCTTTTGTTAACTCATGGTTGAAGGGGTAAGCGCAGGAGGCCTTAACCCTAGACAAAGAACTACAGGCAACCACGGAATGTTGAGAGCAGGAGAAACAGGGTTTCCCAGAGTTGTCTGATACCAAGTGGTCAGCCCTGAAATCATCTACATACAAGTAACATTATAAAGACTGAGTAGGTTGTTTTTATACTTTTAGGAGTGTGTGTGTGTGTGTGTGTGTGTGTGTGTGTGTGTGTGTGTGTGTGCTGAACAACAATTAAAGGATTAAAGGAAAGAGGTCATGAATTTGAGATGAAGAGTATATGGAGTAAGAAAAAGGAAGGAAAGAAATGATGTTACTATATTAAAATTACAAAATTAAAAAATATTTTAAAAAACCCTCAAGGTTGACATCCAATGCATATTATATAAAACAATTTGGTAACTAGACCTTACAAAATTAAAACTTGCCCTGTGGACGATCCTCTTGTTTAAAAAGATGGAAAGACAACCTGCAGACTTGGAGAAGACATCTGAAAACTGTATACCTAACAAAGGAGAGAGGAAATTAACTTTCAAATGTCTGTAGTGAAAATGCAAGTAATCTAATTAGAAAAAGATAAAAACATGAATGCACATTTCCCCACAGAACACAAAGATGTCAAATAAGTACACAAAAGGATGGCTATCATTGGTTAACAGGAAATACAAATCAAAACCACATGCTATCATTATACATCTTTCAGAATGTCTAAAATAAACATGGTGGCAATACCAAATGATGGAAAGGGGCAAAGAAACTGGGTACTCACCATTGAGAACGGCCACTCTAGAGAGATATAACAAGTCCTTTAAAAATTAACCACACAGCCACAATACAACCCAGAAACTGTACTTCTGGACATCTACTTAGGGAAACGAAAACAGAACTACACAAAAAGAGCATACAACATTTACATCAGCTTTATTTCCAAGAATCCCAAACTAGAAACAACCCAGTGTTCACTGAGGCGTAACTGTTTACACTAGTACATCCCTACTATGTATCCTGGGCAACAAAAGAACTACTGGTAAGTAGTACAATTGGGGGCGGGGGTTATGAATGAATATAAGCAATCTCAAATCACATACTGTATGTGGTTCTGTTTAGACAAAACTTTTGAACTTTAAACAACAGACTTACTGGCCAGATGACTGGACAAAGAAGATGGGGGGGGAGGAGATGTGATGCCATGAAGGGGAGCACAGGAGTCTATGGTGATGGAACTCATCTGTATCATGAATGCGGAGGCACTGACATATACATATCGGCTAAAGACTGTCAGAATGGACTGAAAACTAAACCCAGCTTGTCTTAGGATTTCTACTGCTGTGATAAAACACCATGACCAAAAGTTGATTTCATCTTACACTTCCAGGTAACTGCTGGAAGTCAGGGCTGGGACTCAAGCAGGAGAGGAGCCTTGAGGCAGGAATTGGAGCAGAGGCCATAGAGGAGCACTGTTTACTCACTTACTCAGTCTGCTTTCCAACAGCACCCAGAACCACCTGCCAGAAAATACTGCCCAGAACAGTATGGGCTTGACCCTATTAATCAATCATCAATCAAGAAGATAGGCCAATCGGTTGAGGGCATTTTTTCAACTAAGGTGCCCTCTTCCCAAACTACTTACTCTAGCTGTGTCAAGTTAACATGAAACTATCCAGCACACAGCTCTATATACTTTACTAGACAAATAACTAAAACATAAGAACCCAAAAGGACTGGAAGTACATAATAGAAAAATACAAAAAAAAAAAGAAAGAAAAGAAAAAGAAAAAGAAAAAATACATGAATTGGAAAATAATAGCCAGCAGTTAATGCAGTTTTAATAGTAACAGTGGGGACTGGAGAGATGGGTCAGAAGTTAAGAACACTGGCTGCTCTTCCAGAGGATTTGAGTTCAATTCTCGGCACCCACATGGAGGCTCACAACTGTTACTCCAGTCCCAGGGAATTTGATGCCCTCTTCTGGCCTCCAGAACTGTACACACATGGTACACATGGTACACAGACATACACGAAAGAAAAAAAAAAAAAATAACGACCTGTGTCAAAACTAGTTTGTTGAAGTTAGTCTTTCAGGATATAACTTGATACTTCATTCAAAAATAAAGTATTATAAAGACTCGCAAAAATCATTCCATGGTTTAGAGAATATATTACCGTCACAGAGGTCTGAGTTTAGTTCCCAGCAGCCATATCAGGTGGGCTCACAGCCACCTGTAACTCCAGCTCCAGGACATCCAATGCCTCTGGTTCCTCAGTTAGCTCCACTTACACACACATACACATAAATAAAAATAAATCTTTTTTAAATTGAGTATCATAGAAATGCATGCCAAGTAACAGTGATGACATTTCCACGACCTTAAAATGTGTTCCAGGGTTTGGGTCCAATAAGTATTCAGATACTGTTAATGGACTAACTGATGGGAAGTATTCCTACAATGTCCTCACAATGCATACCTCTAATAATGGCTATGTGGAGTACCCTAACCAAACATTTACCACCAGGGTTCCACCAGAGCCCTGAGGTAAAAGTTAGCTACCAGTATATCCCTTTCACAAAAAAATACCAATCAACAGAAAGGAAATATTTTATTGACACATCCAAACTCATTTAAAGAAATGGAGAGTCATAATGGCTATAATCAAGAGAACCAATTCTGAAAAGAGTGTGGGAAAAGAAAAACACTCAAGAAAGGAAAACTGTGTAGCCACCAAGGAACTGGTGTAGAGGCTTCTAAGAAACAACTGATTCAAGCATACAGCAATTTTCTTGAAGAAATAAAATTCATCTGTGAGTAAGTACAATATACAAAATTCAACACTTGAATTTTATGCTCATCAAGAATAGAATTACAGTCCTTAAAAGGAAGTTCTAAAGTAGATGACTAATATTACTTTAGGAACAGGAACTAAAAATTGATGTGACCCACAAAGCATATACAAAAATATCAGCTAGAAGATACAGCTCCTAAAACTGCAGCCTGCACACAGGATGTTCTGAATTTATCACACATCCTCCCTCAAAATAGAGCTCCCAGACTGATGGAATATTCTGTAACTTGCAAATTTAAATACATGCTAATACCTCTGTAAGAAGCCAATCAAACCCTGGCAAGCACACTGGTTCTTCATGCAGTTCAATGTAGATTAGAAGGCTCTTCTTGTTAGAATTCTACCTAAGTTCACTGCACATTATCAGACAATCAGGAGCCAAATACTGACCCTATATGTTTTTAAATTAGGAGAAGACTAACTTTTTTTTTTTAAACAAGTACTAAATTTTGAAGCCTCTCTACCCCAGGCCCCAAGGGCAGAAATGTGGTCTCTTTCCATCTCTCCTACAGTACCCTGAACAGGGTGCCAGGACAGTGCTCTACATTCAACAGATAAATGCCTGCTAACTAAAACAGCCCAGAACGACTTCTGTATGCTCTGACTTCAGCACTTACATAAAGGATTTCTATTAGCTCCCATGTCATAGCCCCATGGTTCACTGGAACCCAATTACAATTTTACAAAAACATCTCATTTTAACAAGCTGATCTCTACTGTTCGCAATAAAGCAGTCGTTTTTGCACACTGTAGTTTTAATTCTCTGGTACTTCTGAATTCCTCCAGTTCATAAGCATATCAAACACATCCTTGTAGAAGATGATCACACAATGACATGCTATTTCCTGTGTAAATTTTAAGTATGCAGAAAAGTAATAAATTATTACTTTAGAAATTCTAGTTTACAATAAATATATAGATTTTAAGCCTCTTTTGTTTTCAATAAGGTATTTTTCAATTATGATACCAAGACTCACAACTTGCTTCAAGCTCCTTTCTGCTCAGCCAATGTGCAAAAAGCCAGGGAGGGACATCCATAAAGTATATGTCACAAGCTCTCCCATACACCAAAGGTGGTTAAGAGCGTTTCCTGCTCGTCCAGAGGTCCCAAGTTCAGTCCTTGGGTCCCACATCAGCTCTCAAAGGAATCCGATACCATCCTATGACCTCTGGTAGTCCAGCACACAATTATCAACCAATGCGGCCTGGACTATGTCAACTCAGACTTGAAGCTGTCACATGCTATAAGCTGTAATGATTTTACTACACAAAGTTTTCTGCTCTTATATAAAATAGTGTAATAAGAAAAAATAAGAACTTTTAATATTTTTCCACTGTCAATCCTGAGCAAGTAAGTATCAAGTTAGTACATCTTTTGATTGTATTATATTAGAATGTTTGATTTTAAAATTTGCTGTTTGAGTTGCTGACTTCAGTTTCATAAAAAATAATAATAATAATAATATTCAGGGTCAGCAAGATGGCTCAGCAGGTACAGGCATTTGCCACAAGCCTGACAACCTGAAATCAATGCCCAGCACCTACATGATAGAAAGAAAGAACCAACTTCAGGAAGCTGTCCTCTGACCTTCATAAATGTGTAGTACACACACACACACACACACACACACACACACACACACACACACACACACTATTCCTGCTCATACTACCTCATTTCTCTGCTTATACATTATAGAAAAATGTCTCAGAAGAAATAAAAATAAAAATCTTTGAAAACTGTATAGTAATTGTTTAAACCCATCACACTGAGTCTTTGACTCCTACCTAAGGAAAACACATCAAATCCTCAATGACTCCACAATGCTAGCCACTCAGGCTGCCTTTTAGACACCATCTCCGATAACCACAAACAGCAGTCAACCCTGGCCGTTCCCTCTCACTGTCTTTTCCTTATCTGGATCCGCATCTGTGCATTCCCATAGTCTTCCTTTAGCCTCTCTGGCAACTTCTTCACTGTCTCTTTTCCCCGTTCCTACCTTTTGCTCCAGTCTCTTAATCTCAGAGCAGCCCAGGGCTTAATACTTGAGTCTCAAGTTTCCTGTAAAAATCAACCAGGCATCCAAACAAAAGCCCAGTCTTTCAAAAGAATCCCAGCAAAGGCTTAAAAGTCAAGAAATTCATGCAACTGTTTTTAGTGCATCTCACTGTTCTGTGACAGCTGTAACTAGAGACTAGCATACTAATAACTTCAATGACAGCACCTCTTGTTCCTTGGTGCAGAGAAGTCTTTTATTCCATACTCCAAATTCTCCAGGATGCAATACAGCAATTGCTATGATAACTGCTTCACTCTTCTGTCCTGCATCAGGAAGGCTAGGTGCTGGCTCAGTATTGTATGACCCAATACTCAGGATGGTACCTCGCACACATTAGTAGCTTGTTTAAAAACAAAACAATAACAACAACAGCAATATAGTAGCTGGAGAGGTGACTCAGCAGTCAAAAGCACCAGCTGCTCTTCCAGAGGAACTGAGTACTATTCCCAGCACAACCATGGCAGCTCACAATCATCTGGAACTCCAGTTCCAGAGGACCCAATACCTTCTCCTGAGTGCCTCCAGCACCGCAATTGATGCACTGACTAATATACAAAATAAACATACACATAAAAAATTTTTAATTAAAAAATCCAAATTCAATTAATTAAAACTAAATTTTTTTTTTTAGCTTTTTTTTTTTTTTTTTTTTTTGGTTTTTCGAGACAGGGTTTCTCTGTGTAGCTTTTGTGCCTTTCCTGGATCTCGCTCTGTAGACCAGGCTGGCCTCGAACTCACAGAGATCCGCCTGCCTCTGCCTCCCGAGTGCTGGGATTAAAGGCATGCGCCACCACCGCCCGGCTAAAACTAAATTTTAAGGGGCACTCCGGAGAGTTCTATCAACACTCATATGGAGAGAGGGAAGGGCTCTACTCATGTTTAAAGCTACACTGAGAGTCCTCTAGAGGTAACACTTTTACCACATAGGTTTATAAGATAAAGTAATTTTTAAAGTCTTGATAAATACATCAATCCCCAAGAGAAATAGCCTACAAAATTGTACACTTGGACAAGTCACTAGAGATCTTCACCGAATGTTGGTATGAGATCTAAGTCCCCAGAGCTGACCACAAGGCTCCTTCAACATGTGGACTGATGAAGCTAACCACTGTTCTGGGTTTATACCTTGAAGATTTGTGAGTTCTTAATACTCCATATGCAAATCCAGAATAAATCACAGAACACTTAGAAAAATGTTGAGGTTCGTTTGGCTTAATTACTTTAACTGGCAAACTTTCTTTAGTTTTCAGCAAACACCTGTAGACTGTACAGGTCAATAATGGGCTGATAAACTAGACAGCTGCTTCCACATCACAGCTCGTGCTGTTTTTACAAGCAGCGAGTTTCCTGCTGCCAGCCTTCAAGCTTCTTGCAGCGACATACAGCATCATTCACTACCTTCACTTCATCTTCACAGAAAGATGCAGAACTGACAAGTTAGGCTTCTTCATTTCCACAAATAACCTCCACTCTTCACAGGCTCCTGGCCTCTGTAGTAACCTCACATTTAAGACAAAATCTTACACAAAATCATTATATTACAATATACAACTTTAAAAACTGCCAGTCTCCTCTTTGAATGTTTTCTCGAACTAATATATTCATTTCCCAACCTTTCATAGATGAGACTATATTTCTAAGTTAAACGGGGAAAAAAAAAATCACCAAGTTGTACCAGCCTTTTTGATTGCAAAACCCAATTTACATTTTACCACAATCCTTACCAATCAGCATTATGTAAATTGTGACATAACTGAATGCAGCATAAAAATCTCAATTATTTCTAATAAAATTTTAAAGAAAAAGACTGTTCAAAGTTCATTTTCACTAACAAGATTATTGTACTTTAACTTAATAAAAAGGAAATACTTTTAAAGTAATCCCCACAACATGAGTGGTATATATAGAGTATCAGTATAATATTCCTAAATTAACAACATCAAATTCAAGAAATGGATAACTGCCCAGATTCTATTGCCTCTACAAGTTGAGCAAGTTCGTGGTTTTGGACTTGTTTATTAATAAACAACCAATTATACTAATGCAAGTCTCCTTTTAAAGCAACGTTTTATAGTAATGAAAATTCTGACTATAAAAGATAAATGGTAGGCTGATATTTACCCTTGTGGTTATGACAGCCTATTAAAGCAATTTACTCTCTTGTAATTTAAGTCTCACTTCCACGTTTCCTGCTTAAGTATGCAACAAAATGCAAACTAGATTCCACAGAAATGTATATAAATACTCAGTGGAAGTTCCAAATAAAAGTATTTTCCTACCAAATTACATCCATTTATTTCTATTTAGTCTGCAGTAGCAGTAGAAAAGTACTTACTTTCCCCTGTATATTTCCATAAAGTTTCACATTTTAAAAATAAGACTTCAATTTGGACTCTGAAATCACTGAAAATCTCCAGACTTGCATGCAACTTTTATTAAGTCTTTTTCTCTAATAATACATCTTTGCATATAATTTTAGAGGTTGTGAAGGCTTTTTGGTGCATTGCAAATATTTTTGTCACTTTTCACGTTCTGTTCAAGCAGCTTCCTCAGTGATGAATGCCCAGACATTCTTCTGTGTCTGTAATTATACAGATGAAGTGCTCAGCACTGTTACTCTAAGATCACATGCTGTCTGCTGTCACCACTCAGCCACAGAAGCAGCTCTGTGATCTGCAGCCAATTCAGACCATCAGCCTGACTTCCTCAGCTGACAACCATTCAAGGATATTTATCATACTTCCTTCATTGCCCTTCAGGAAAATCACATTTGATTTCTTCATTACCCGCAGTCAAACTCTCCACCAACCCTAAGCTAGCCCCCCACACAGAAGACAGCTACGTGTTTCATTAGCCAGCACATGGTTCCTGACCTCTTCACCACTGAGCAGAGCTAAGCAGAGTCACAGGCACCTTGGGTAGAAATCAGTATCATCTAATTCAGTCTTCTGTGAACCTCAACGTGGTGATTTCCCTCAAGAGGAGGTAATGAAGACGATGCATGAAAATTCATCAGGAAAAGCGTAAAATGGAAGACTTGCAAGAGGATCATCCTCATATAAAGACAGAGGCATGCGGATAGGATCTAGATAAAAATGACAATTCTGAATTTAGATGACACTTTCAATCTGAAACTAATGCCATGGCATCTAGGGCCGAATTACACTCGGAATAAGTCAGGATGGAGCTGCTGTTCTAGAAGAACCTCCAGACTCTGCTCCAGCTTCTTAGGCAGTAAAGCCGGAGCTACTGCTCTGTTTACAACACAGACACCTTGTGCTCCAAGGGCTGATCACAGCTTTATCAGAATATTAATATTACAGAATTTATCAGAATATAGCCATATTACAATGCAGACACCCTCCACCACTGTTCCTTTGGAAAAAGCAAACCTGTCAGATAGAAAAATCATGAAACCTTCCACTGAGGAGACACTCAACCCCTGGGAAACTTGCATTTCTGTGAAGATTTCATGAGCATCCACTCTGTGGGCACTCACACTTTAAAATATCCTAATTTTTCTAGCCAACTCTAAACAGAACAGTCAATAAAAACGCAATAAACTTTAAAATCTTGGCATGTGCAAAGTATCATAACTGCTGCCTAGAATGCAAGTTTGCGTAAAGATTGACTACACCTGAAATTACAAGTGTAGGATAGTAATAGTTAGAGCCCACAAGAATTATTTGCATCATTCTGCCATGGGCTTGACAGTCAAACTTTGGTGAACATTTTGCATGCTATCACGATGTAGGATTCTAACACTGAGGGGAAGAATAGTCTCCTGAAATTTAGTTCATATTCTAAAAGCTTGTGTTAAGATGCTGAATGGAGATAAAAGAAATTAAAGTAATTTTCAAAAAAAAAGAAAACCTGTCAATATATTCCAAGTTTCTTCAAAAATGTTCAGATTTCAGTTCCACATTATAATTAGCTTTCACCATTGAAAGTTTCAATTGCTCATGTACAATCACCAACTAAAGGGAAAAATAGTATTATAATGCAGCCTATGATTTATTGCACAATTAAAGCTGTAATACATAAAAGGAGGCCTGAAGAAGAAAGCTGAGTTGAAGTACATAAAAGGCAATCAACAGGATTTAGAACCTACATGTGTACAAGGCCACCACTTCTTTTGTCTTTTTCCCTCCTTTTCCAGTGTGCCAGGGTATTGCCCATGTCTCATGCATGCTAGGGAAGTATCCTTCTCTAGTATCCACTTGAGTGCTGGACAGAAGCTGGGCTTCCTCCTGTGTTTCCAGAGTGTTCTCTCTCACACTTGCTAACAAAACTTCAGAAGCTAGGAGCACTAGCTTTTTTCTAGAAATTACAGTTCTGCTACACTGTGCTTTAGGTAGGAGTTCGTGGGCCTCTCTGAAACTTTAACCAACACTGTAACCTCATTTCCAAGAGAAAATGCATTGTAAAATTAGAGGCAAACTACCACAGCCTCAAAAAGCCTGAATGCAGAGTAAGGACCAAGGATCATCTTTTTTAGTAAACATAAATACATTGAAATTAGCATCAGTGTGTACCGCTCAAATATGACTCAGTCTGCAGTGCAGGGGGCTGAAAGCTCCTCACAGAACGCAGCCATCTCTGAAGTGTTCTTGTGTCTGTGAGTGGTACTTCTGTGCCTGTTAACATCTGAAGCAGCAGCACTAACTCACAGACACCGTAAAAATGATTCAATATCACAACAAGATTGACTAAACGCAAGTCATTAACACTTCAAAATACAACAGAAGGGCAGAAGTGTACTGTCGGACTTTATCTCAAGCACTGTTCCTACCTGGCAAGTGGCAACGGCAACTCATGTCCTAACAGTAATGGAAAGGTTATACTGATGATAGGTTTCGAGTATCCATGCTGCCATATGCGTGATCCTTGCACAGCTATCTAATGTCACAGTCCAGAGCACACTTCAGAGTGAGCAGTGGCTTCTATGAATGTCATTAGTTTGAGCCAGTCAGCACACAGATTCTCTTCACTTGTATTTTTTCAATCAACAGGAATTATTGCAGGCTTTCTGGAACTCATCCACTGAAAGCCGTAACACGAATTCAGATGAGTTGACAACAAGCAAGGGAGAACATTCAGAAACCACCTGTTCCTAGGACGACAGCAATTGTGGATCAAGACAGCAGAAACCAAAGAATCAAATTATTTTATGGTTTTAAACCCAAACTGCAGAAGGTTCCCACCAGGCTTCCCAGGCCTAGTCCTGAAAAGTACTTTTAAGCCGTGGGCATTAGACCCCTGGAAATCCTCATCATCCTCTCACTTCCTCTAGCCCTTGGGGATCCACGAGGTTCCCATGTTAGCGCTCACTCTGAGCTATGTCAGCTTCTAACTCTACTCCTTGGAGACCCACCAAGCCCAAATGTGTTCACATTTCCGAAATTCAGATAGAAAGCTAAATGTTTTTTAAGAAAAATTGAAAATGAGGGAAAAAACAAAGTTCAATACAATACTTGGTGACTTGGGGTGGGGGGGGGTCACTTCTATAGTAAGAAAGTAACACTTAGAACATGGGATCAAGCTCAGGGGAACTAAAGCACATAAAACTACACTTATTGCCCGAATGTTACACTCCTGACTACTGTGTCCAGTTCGTTGTAGAGAACAGGTCAGAAAACAGAGGTGCACACCCAGAAAGCCCTAGAGGTTGTTTTCCTGTCTCCCCCTCATCCACTGCTGGGTCCTTTCCAGGAGCTAAAGAAAGAACAACTGAGATCGGCTGCTGAGGAATTAAAACTCCCTCCCTCACCACCTGGAAACTCCTGGTGTTACAGGCAGCTGCTGGGCTGCTACAGCAAATCAGTGGAGCATTACGGGGGTAGAATTCCTCTTGGGCTGTTTCCAGGGCACTCTGCAATGTAGCCGCCCTGTCTGGTCTACGTGCCTTCCTGTGGGAAGCGCCTTCTGCTGCTGCGCCACATGTCTGCCTTTTCTCCTGAAGCACTAGCAACAGCACTAAGTAGAGCATACTCCCTGTGTCCACGCCAAGTTTGTACCGTGTGGTGAAAGGCTATAGTCTGTACTCGGGGGGCACACAGTCACTTGTTATACAGGCTGTTATACATCAGTCATAGAAAAATCAAATTCAAAAAAGTCACTTAACAATGAAATCAGCATGATTTAACTGATACTAAAGCATAATTTCCAAAAACTAAAACTGTGGCTTTCCTATAAATATAAAGTGATCACATGCTAGAGACTTTATTCAACAATGAGGATTAGTTCATATTTCAAGATATGGTTATGGGCCAATAGTATTACTGAAATACATTTCCTGATTATATACAAATGGTGCACCTGCTGTAACAAGGGCTCTCTAAGCATCAGGACAGCTAGTCTTCTGGGAAATACCAGAAACAAACTAGTCCTGTGGGGTTGAGAGCTAACTTTTTTTTTCTGAGACCTTTTTTTTCCCATGTAGCCCTGGCTGTCCTGGAACTTGGTTTGTAGACTAGGCTGGCCTCAAACCCACAGAGATCCGACTGCCTCTGGCTCTCAAGTGCTGGGATTAAAGGTGTGCACCACTACCGCCTCTTGAAACCTAACTATTTAATAAAAAGAATTGTTGGTATTTTTTTGACCATGGTAGAACCAGAAAAAAAAAAAAAAAAACATTATTGAGATAGAATACCATAAACTGGGTGTTTTTATAATTTCTGCTGCACAGCAATTAGCTATAATATCTTGGACCATCTGTTCGTCAGGGTAGAAATCAATTACACACCCCCCTGCACAAAAATTGTTTGCAATATTGTATTTAAGAATCATGTGTGCGACTATTAATTAACTTCTACTACCACAGCATTATAAAACAGTCCATCTAAAGAAAGAAAAAGGGGGGCTGGAGAGATGACTCAGTAGTTAAGAGTGCTCATTGCTCTTCCAGAGGACTAGGTTTCGATTCCCAGCACCCATATGGCATCTCACAACTGTCTGTAACTCCAATTCCAGGAGACTCGACACCCTCGCATACACATCCAGGCAAAACATCGATGAACATAAAATAAAAATTAAATAAATCATTTTTAAAAAAGGAAAGAAAAAGGAGTGCACCCCATACAGTCATTTCAGGGTCCATGAGACAAACCCAGGATTACACAGAAAGGACATGGTAATCTTTCAAGTCCTAATAATTCAACTTGGATTGTGGCTAGTACTAATATGAGTAAAGAAAAAGTCTTGAGAAAGGAGTTGGGAAGCAGAAACAATGTGTCATACATTCTTCCTCCAAAATTTGCAAAGACAGACTGGGGATATATGCATTTGACAGAGTGCTTGTCTAGCATGCATGAGGTCCTGGGTTCAAACCCTAGCGCTGTATGAAACAGGGATGGTAGTACACACCTGTAACCCCACACTCAGAAGTGCAAGTTCATGGGCCTGAAGAGATGGCTCAGTCAGTAAAATGCCTGCTGCTATAAGAAGCACGAGGACCTGAGTTCAGATCCCCAGCACCCACAGAAAAACCAAAGTGTATCTGTACTGACCCTAATCAGTTGGTTCCAGATTCAGTGAGATAACCTGTCTCAAAAAGTAAGGTGGAGAACAACAGAAGAGTCCAGTGCTGACATCTGGCCCCCATTTGCATCTGCATACACATTGAACAGGTACTCCTGCATAACACACACACACACACACACACACACACACACACACACACACACACACACACACACACAAAGAAAGAGAGAGAAACAGAGAGACAGACAGAGACAGAGACAGAGAGACAGACAGAGACAGAGAGATTTCAAGGTTAAGACCAACCTGGGCTATATGACACACTATCTAGAAAAAAATTTTTCTAGCACATTCTGACAAGGCCAGACTGAAAAGGATGCTAATGTACTGTTACTGGGCTGTCAGTTTGATTCACCCTTTCCAGGAAGCCATTTAGAAATATGTATCAGAGACTCAGGTGTCCTATTTCATAATTCTACTCCCAAGAATCTATACCACATCAGATATGCATCAAGGTATACAAATCCAATACAGTATTGATGTAGATTCACCAACTTACATAGTTGTCAGAATCCTTCCATAAGCCCTCAGCTGTTTCGTGTGATTCAGAGTCCCCTCTGATGTCCCTACCATACTGTACTCATATGTGAACATGCTGCCACATGCATAAGAGACTCAAAGTACTGCTCAACACACACACACACACACACACACACAGAGAGAGAGAGAGAGAGAGAGAGAGAGAGAGAGAGAGAGAGAGAGAGAGAGAGAAGGAGGAGGAGGAGGAGGTCTGGGGAGCAGGTTCCTTCTATAAAGATCACACATCAAATAAAAATCACAGGAGGCAACTTGAACACACTTTCAAGTAGCCTAGATCTATTCTATCTTAGAGCAAACAATTTCAGAGCCCTGATTCCCAGAAAAATTAGGAAGAAAAAGAGAAGAAGAAAAAGTCTACTGTACACCCATGCAGGCTCCATGATTGCTGCTTCAGTTTCTGTGAGCTGCTATGAGCCCTGCTTAGTTGATTTTGTGGGCTGTGTTCTCCCGGTGTCCTTGACCCCTCTCTGTCTCCTACAATCCTTCCTCCCCCTCTTCTGCAGGGCTCCCTGAGCTCTACCTAATGTTTGGCTGTGGGTCTCTACATCTGCCCCATCAGCTGCTAAAGGAAGGCTCTCTGATGACTACTAGGTGAGGCATCTATCTGTGAGTATAGCAGAATATCATTAGGAATCATTCCTCGGCATATATGTTGTGGTTGTTTAGCTTAGGGATTTTGTGGAACTCCTAACAATGGGAGTGGGGTGTCTCTGACTCTTGCCTGCTCTTGGGACCCTTTTCTTCCTACTGTGTTGTTTTGCCCAGCCTTGATTTGAGGGTTTGTGCCCAGTCTTATTCTTATGTTGTGTTCAGTTGATATCCCTGGGAGGCCTGCTCTTTTCTAAAGGAAAATGGATCTGGGGAAGTAGATCTGGGGAAGATCAGGGGGAAGACCAGGGGGAGGGGGAGTGGGAGGAGTAGAGGGATGTATTGTATGAGAGAAGATTAATATTTGTAAAAGAAGGAAAAACAAACCAAGATTTAAATAAGAAAAAAAACTCCTATTTTTACAAAAAGAAAAAGTCCAATGATTTCTAACTTCATTAATCTTCAAAGCACATTTCTCAAAACTAGCATATGGATTAATTTATTAGAACAGTGTCATCAGAGAAAAGACTGTGGCAATGTGACTCCTTTGCTGAAGCCATCTGAGGAAAAAGTACTCTTTTACAGATGCCTCTTGCCTATAGGGACAACATAGAGAGCATCATTCAGATGAGCATTTCCCTCAAGGAACCACTCCTGACTTTAATCCTTTTGTATTAGTATTAGGTAGTTTAGCATTGCTGTGAGCACAATACCTGAGAAAAGTAACTTAAGAGGGGAAAGATTTATTTTGTTCATTTCTGGAAATGTCAGGAAGAGCTTGGTAAAACAGAGTAGTTCACATCATGGCAGACCACAGAACAGAGGGAAGGAATGCCAGCTGACTTCCTCCTCCCTGTCCTCTGTGAGCTCCAGCCTATGGGACTAGGCTGTAGTTAGGTGGATCTTCCCTGTTAACCCTCTGTAGATCTGCTTCACCATCTGTTCCGCGGTTCCCAATCAGAGAGGGCAGACTGTGAAGACTACCATTACGGCACCCAAATTTTAGAGTGCACTTCCTAATTTATTATTTGGGGGCTAGTGATTACATATAAAAATTTTAGATTTACTTTCTCAACACTCAAAGCAGCACCAAATCAAATCTATGTGGAAAGTTCCACATTCTGTCTGTACCAAACATTCTGACAGAATCAAATCAGGTGTGGCTATTCTAAGTAGTACAGCAACTGCCCCAAAGGAGACAGTCACCTGAGATGCTACTGAACACAGAACATTAGCATGCCACTCTCAAATTAAATGTCCTCTGCACTAAAGACTTGTCCAGGTATACTGTCACCTAGACAATAACAAAGTTCAAAGGAAAAACACTGGGCATCACTCCCTTAAGAAAAAACCTGGATAGCAACATACATTAGCTCTTAATATGAGGTTTTGCTTGTCTTCATTATTTCTGAAAAGCTTGTGAATGCCTCTTCTGCCATTGCTTCCCAAATTTTAAGGGCCTTAAGTTTGACCTGGAGGTATCACTGAAAGGCAGGTTTAAACAGTCTGTCTGTAGTGGGGCTTGAGATGCTGGGTTTCATAGTCACCTAGGACTTCAGTTGAGTAGCAAGGTTTGAATATACCACACAGAAACTTTAAAAATATATACAATGATGTGGAAAGATTTCTTAGTTTCTGTTGTTACTTTATTTATTGATACGGAAGCTCTATTTCTTTGATGATGAACCACAAGCCCTGGTTAGTGTTATAAATATGCAGGTGTTGTCATTTAAAATAATGGGAAGCAGGGTCTCATTGAGTTTCTGGGCGGTTCTAACTTTCCAAGAAGGGATGGTAGGACTGAAAAGCAGAAGGCCTAAGGAGATCTACTGAGATGCCTTCCCATGCCTTAGAACTGTTCTTAGCACAAGTAATTTTTCAACAAATGATACTAATATAAACCTGGGAAATAGTATAATTTGAATTTTTCAACATTTTGGAGAGTAAATAAAATCAAGTAAAAGTCTTCTGTGATATTTAAGTTGCAAACTAAGAAAAATAAAGATGTTTCCATTATTTTAATATATATTTGATACTTGACCTTAGCCAAAGGCTAAAGGATAAAATGCACATTTTTAACCAGCTCTTTGTCCAGTGTGAAGGGATGTGCCAAAGGAAAAGCCATACCTGCGTTAAACATCCTGAGACTGCTTACAATTCCAGTGATTATAGAGAGATGAAATATTGAAAGCACAGAACTAAATCATCATAGGTTATTTTAGTACCTGAATAACCATTTATTGCCCACTCCTGTGTGACTAGCTTTGTGAGTATTGGAGAAATGTTTGGGGCATTTAGAAATGGACCCCAAGCTTCCACCAACCCAAACTCACACTTGGCATAAAGTAAGTTATCTCTTTTTCCTTTGTGGGTGAACTGGGTTAGTGCATCAACACTAACAAAGCTGTGTGTTTTCTCAAAAAGGCAGAGTTGCCTGACTATGTTGCAACAGAGAGTCAGCCCACCCCAAGGATAAAAAGGACAGCACATGCTGGGCACAATGGGGAGCTGCGCAGACTTCCCATCCCTGCAAACACAGGTTCACAGCTCACAGCACTAGCACTTGGTTTAGGAAGAAACTGCAAGCCCAAGCCCAGTGCTCTTACTTGGAAAAGGGCAAGCTTCTCAGCAGCAACTGTGCCAGGAGCCAGAACCTCACACATGACCCAAGAGTACATCAAAAGCTTAAAGTTGCTGGAAGTCATAGAAACTAAAAAACTATTCCTGTTCACAGATGAGTAGCTTCAAAAACAATGGTGCGATAAAGGCAAGATTACGTTCATAATGAAACCCATTTGTTTGAGCATCTGTTTGCCACCTACAAAGAGTAACACTTTCCAGTGGATTTAACCAAGAGAAGGACAGAAAAGAAAATCACCTTGGTAGGAAGTCAGTGCAGAAACATACTGATCTCCTGGAAGATTTCAAAGCCATCTTCTGGTAAAATACCAAAACCTACAGATTTTATTTTCCCTTGTTTAATTCATTGTGTGGGGGGTGTGCTTAACAATATTAAAAGTGCCCTCAGAGGTTTGCTTTATATTTTCAGTTATTTAATCTAAATGATTAGGATTCCCTTAGTTTCAAAAGGCATGTAACTATCAAAATACTAACAGAACAACTGAGAGAGGAGTGACCTGAGAGTAACTACCACTAAAGCCAAGGAGAATAATGCTCTGCATGGTGTGGAGAAGACAGCGATCGCAGGTAATGAGACATTGCTTAAAATGAGGGAAACAATTTGGCCATCAACAATAGATGCATTAAAACTCTAGTCATCAAATACAAGGAAACATAATTAAAAGTACAACAAAAAGCAAGGCAAATACAAAAACCATCAAACTTGGGGAAAAATTAGACTTGCAGCACACATCCAAAGTGAAGCTCAATGACGGCAGGAAGCCTCTGCATACTGCACATACACTTTATCTAGTAAAGGGGAGAAGCCCAACAATTATGAGTTGCACAGACAGGAAAGAACTGCAGTCAAAGCAGCAACTTGCCAAGGAAGACTGCAAAGCTGAAGGATACATGAGATTTGGATTTGCATGTTTATAGACAAGTGAAACTTGATTAACATAACCCATGTCAATAAAAGACCACAATGCTTGGGCAGTAGCCTCGGCATTAAGACCCCCCTCCCCACTTGTTTTTCTAAACAGTTTTTTTTTTTTTTTTTTAGAAGTCTGTAAGTTAGTTCTAAGTTCTAATGTGGTTAAGAATAGGAGACAGAAACTGGCCAGGGTAGTTGAGGTATTTGTCCTGGGCCAGAAGCTGGAAATATCCTTGGCTCAGTCTTTGGTAGAATGGAGCTGTGGTCTGATCTGGATCCCTGTCATCCTTCTGCCCCTCTTCCACAACTTGCATGCACATCCCCAGGTGTGAAGATGACCCTGAGAGGCACCTGGAAACACTGTGGACTGACCAGCTCACCTCCCCACGCCTCCCCCCAGTTTCTGCCAGCCTTATTAAAAAGGCCCGAGAACAGCAGCCTGATGGTACCCATTTTCTAGAACCCACTCCTTCTATACAGGAGCTGTCTTCTGCTCACACCTATAATCCCTTCATAAAACTCCTTTCTAAACTCACCCTCCCACTGCCCCAAATTTCATTCATTGAGGTGACAAGACAAAGGACCTGGAAGCCACTGCTCTGGAGTGGCTCAGATGGTCATTGATTTTGTGTGACAGCTTTGCTCTCTGAGATATGCACTCTTGAGACAAGAAAACTTCCATTGTACTCAAGGACCACCCTTTGCCAGATTTCAAAAGCAAGTGACTATTTCAGTGCAAACAACAAAGCCCTATTGACATAAAGCAACACATGAACACAACACCCAGGTTTCAGCCCCCATCTATCTCTAATAACACCTTTATTCAGGACTGACCTTGGAGAAGGAATATTCTTCTCATTGTCTGTGAAGGTAATTACAAAGTTATGAGGCTATTCATTGATCAATGAAAAAAGAAGTCAGGATTAACCCTTGAAACTTCAAAGTCCAGTTTGTCTTTAAGATTTTTCTAGCTAGACCCTGACAATGAAATAATACAATGCTTAGCTGTAGCTTTGGCAAAAGGCTTATCTACCATTTGTGATAAATTATATTACAAATTAAATCCATATCAAGTATGTTCAATAAAAATTTAGCATCTAAACTAAGATGTGACAGAAATGCAAACTACTTCCTGAAGCTTGAAAATTTAGAACAAGAAATGTAAACCCTAACAGCTATAACTTTTATACTGATTATAAGTTATGGCAACAGTTTAGAGATACTAGTTTAAATAAACTATAAAATTACCCCCTTTGAAGAGGTAATTGGGAAAATTTTAATTATATACAAAATGATGTTTGTTACCTTAAACCATCTGCTGTAGGCTGAATCTTTTGAGTGTTTTAGGTTGAGACTTATTTGTCCTCCAAAGACCCGTAATTTGAGAGATTGGTCACCAGAAACTACTGGGTGATGAGAACCTTTAGGAGGCAGGGCCTGGGAAAGGACATTAGGTCACCGGACATGGGTGGGGTCTTTAAAGGAGATGTTGCTTCCCAGAAACCACAAAGTGCTCCTTATCATCAAGGGCTGTTTGTTGCCTCCAGAGACCCATAGCAACAATACAAGCAGCCTTGGACTGAAACCAAGGCCAAAGTAAAATCTTTCTTGCTTTCTTTTTTGCTCACAATAATCAAATTCTCTGCCTCGGATGAGCATGTTCCCACCTTTCCCTCCTTTAAGTTTCTCAGGTATTTTGATGCAGTGACAGGAAGTGGCTAGCTCATAGAAAGGCTTGCCAATTCTTTCCTTTCCCTGAAGCACTGAACAGAGCAAGACCCATGTCATAAGAGAGATTTTTTGGTCAGACTTTGGTCAGGATCTGAACTTTCTCATAGGCCCCTTGTACACTTCCTTTAAACATGACGGACCTAAGCCCTGTCTTCAGTATCCTAAGCTTCTCACCCTCTACCATCCCAAAATGATGTCTGTGCATCCTGGCCTGTCTTCAGCAAGAATCCTTCTGACTGTTTTAAGCAAAACTCCCCAACACCTGATGTTTCCACTTGAAAGTGTTCCATCCGCTGATTGCCCACCCTGCTCCTTGGCTAGCAAGTCGCATTAACCATACTACATACACAGCTGAGTCTAATCTCTCACAAACACTGTAAGATTTGACTGCAGGGGTTCCTGTATTCACCTCAATGGTCCTGGATGGACTCTCTCCCTGGCTGTGTTTTAATAAGTACTACTGAATGATGTTTCTTTAGCAGTGGAAAATCAGGAAGTGTTGAATGAACAAACAGAACTGTGTAGATACACACACAGCACCTAAGAAAGACATACACACAAAATGACTTTCTACATACCAGCTATATCCTATGGCAGTGACATTAAAAACTTCCTTATTTGGTCATCAGACTACAGGAGACCTTCCAACTAACAATAGGGTTATGTCCTAATAAAATTATCATAAACTGAAAATATCCTAAGTCAAAAGCATATTTAACAAACCTAAGTACTAAATATATCAGCTCAGCAATGGCATGCATTGCAGAATGCCAGATGTGTAACTCTGCTTTCCATGGCTGACTGGGAACTGAAGTTGACAATGGTTGATCCTATCACAAGAGCACCATGCAGACCACTAGCCATAAATCAAAACTGAAACTCAAATCACAGCTGAATTCTTAACAATCAATACTTCAGAATGTGATGATATTAGAAGGCAAAGTAAAATGAGCTCATAAGGGTTAATATTAATCGAAAATGGCTGGTATTTTCATAAAAATTTGAGATTGTGCCAATCATGTATACACATAGGAACTTAATATCATCTGCAAGACAAAGAGGGAGACTTACAGAAGAAGTCAAACCAAATCAAGATGCCTTATCTTGGACTTCAGGCATTCACAATGGTGGGAAAATAAAGTTCTGATGTTTTAGAAAAGATGTTTTTCTATTTTTTCAATTGTGTGTATGTATGCAAGTCTATGAGAAACAAACCTGGTGCTCAGCAAAAGCAGTCCATGTGTTTAACCACTATCCCATCTCTTTGGCCTCTCAAAATTTGCTCTTAAAGAAACCAAATGTGGCCAGTGAAGGCTGCCCAAGTCACTTAGTATACTGTTACAAAGTATTGAAGATGCTCTAATAATGGAGTGGAATTTTTGTCTTTTTACTCAAGTTATAGTCAGCTACAGGAACAGTAGAGTTCAGATGCTCAAGAGTCACGTGCTGTACTATAGAGCACAGTTTAGAGACCAAACAAAACCAGAAAGGTATAACAACTGCCCCAAGTCAGTTGGGTAGTGTGACCGAGAAACAGTTTCTACTGACTGACACATATTTAATCAATACAAATTCACAGGAATCAAATCTGCTCTCACATGTCAGACCTTCCTCGAGTTTCCTGAGTAGGTTAAGGAAGGCTCATACATATGAACATCATCACTCAGGTTCTTGAAAAGTGAGTGCTGCTACACAACACAGAATGGAGGTATGTGACTGGGGTGTGTTTACCATTCATAGGGGTCAGAATTCCAAGAGGTCAGAATTCCAAGACAGATAATCCAGGTATTCTCAAATACCCATTAGTAACTAGCAAATGTCGGAATTTACCTCAGGTTTTATGATATACTATTTAAACTCGATCAGGTGTTTTCAACAGACACAAATATAAGAAATATCATTAATACTACACTGAACAAAATATTTCAAGTTATTACAACTTAATTGAAAAGTATGCTGGTTCATAATTACTAATCTCATTCATACAGTAACAAAGTTCAACATGCATGAACGCACAGGAGTGACACAAAGAGCAGTTCCGTCAGACTTCCCTAGAACTGTCATCAACTGGACCAAACACTTTTATTTAAATAAATAGCAATGTCACTTGAGAACTGATCAGAAAAATGAATGTTAGAGATTATCAGGGTCTAATAATTACTATGTTGCTTATTTAGTACAAACTTCTAACAAGAGAACTTCGTTTGAAGAGACCCCTCCTTAAATTGACTTTAAAATATCTTACATTTGTCCAGGGACTTAATGTTTAGACTTATTCTTACTTTATGTAGATAAGGAAACTAAGGCTCATAGAAATTAAATGACACAGGTATGTCACATAACTAAGATGGGGACATCGAAAGCTCAAAGCTGGGCCATCTTTGATTTCCACAAATTCTCCACAGGCATTGCATTAGAACTATGCTGAGCATACAATGGCATGTAAATGTTAGTTATTACAAAAGTCTGTAATATAATTATGCTGACTGGATCAAATGTGCATTAATAATACTTAAAATGGTAATTAAGTTTAGAACAAACCTCAATAATGGTAATTCAATTTAGAAGAAATAACTCCCAAGGGCATCATGCTCAAAGGAATCTTTTCTAAACTTAAAAGTCTATAATCTTTTTGCAAAGAAATGCAAAATGATCAATAAATGGCTTGGCAGCATAAAATTTATTTATGAAGATCAAATTATGTGTAGAAACTAAAATGGAATTTTTGACTCAGAAGTTATATTTCTAAAGTGAGTTATATGACATATCAAATTGCTGTATGTTTTATTCCATCAGATCTCTTTAAGGCTGATGTAAAAGCTTTATTTAAAATGTCAACAATGTCAAGGAGAATTAAAAATGTGAGGAACAAGCATGGCAAATTCAAAAACACTGGGTGAAATGCACAGGTGGTCCTCACTGGAAGAAAGCAACTGGAAAAACTCATTCTAGAAAAGCAGCAATTTAAATATGGGCAGCATTACATACTATGGAATATGGTGAGTGGAGTCATAAATTGAATAAAGCAACTTATATCACATTCCTGTTTCTGTTTTAAAAGAGCTTAAATGCATGATTATACATAGTAAATATCGGGGAGAATGTAAATATAAATGCACAGATTAAATGTACACACATATACACTGTGGCAACAGTGGCAGCCTCTGAGGGGTTACAGTGTGGTTCTGTTTTGTGCCGTGTTGGAGATGAAACTAGGGCCATATCCATACCAAAGTACTCTACCACTGAGATACATGCCCAGCTCATTTTGTTAACATTTTCTAATGTTACACAGTGAGTGCGAAAGTCTGAAGATGACATACCACTGTAATGAAAGGTTTGGTCCATAACGTGGAACTACTGCCAGGTGGTACAAACCTTGAAGATCTGAGGCACTCATATAAATAGGATGTACCTTCATAGGAGCCTGAAGGACCCTAGTCTCTCCTTCTGCCCCCTGATGGAGATAAAACTGCTTCCTCCCACAGGGGGCCTTACCATAAAGGGACCACTATCTTCAACCTTTACTAGAGGCTAAATCTATGGCACACTATTTATTCTTGGATTTTGACAATCCAAAATTGAAAGCTAAATAAACTATCTTTATAACCCATTTGTGCCAAATACTTCATTAGTGGCAGAAAGCTATTATGCCGTACATTGTAAAATATATTTTAAACTCTTTTTTTAAGCTTTTGTGGGCTTGTTGAAGTTGTTTGTTTGTTGTGGGTAACATGATTTACTTAAGCTTTAGGGTATTCTAAAGGCTGTTTTTTTATGGAATATCCCAGATGAGGAATGCACAAAAACCTTTACATGTTTTCTGCCTCCTTCCCTGAAACAGTTCTTTATCTTCCACTTCCTGATTTTACTCATCTCTCAACCATTCTCAAACTCCCCCAATGTCCTCCAGCATCATCAGATCTCTTCTCACACCTGCCATTTTAGGTGAGTACTCTCCTGTGTGGATGCAGCACTAGCCCTCCCTTGCAATGTACCTCTGGTTTCCCGGTGCCACTCACAAACAAAACCCCATGCCCATTTGGAGATGCAGATACAGTCTGCTCAACCATGAGTTCTTTGCCTACTCCTGCCTTCCCTAATCCCCGTCTCTGGAAACCCTGTGTTTCATACACAAGCACTGCATCTTACTAGAATCCATCTTACTTTCTTCCTAACATCCCACTACACAGTGCACTCCCGGACAGAAAGCAGAGTCTTCCGCTTTTGTATGGCCCACAGCTCCCAGTAACAAGAGAAAAGCACTAGTTAGCTCATCGTTTCTCCTGACCTTGGAAATGTACAAATACCTTTCACCCAGCAATTTCAGTTCTAAGAATTTATCCAACTGATACATGTGCATAAATTTTCAAAACCATTGTTATCAAAGTACCAACTATAGAAAGGAACCATACAAACTACAAATAATATGACTCTTAAGAAAAGATCAATTTGAATGTATATTGCTAATCAGAAAAACACAGGACATGGTCTGGAGACGCAGCTCAGTTGGTATGGTACTTTCTCAACATGCAAAGCCCTAGATTGGATCCCCAACCCCACAGAGAATCAGGTGTGATGGTGATAAGCATCTGTAATCTCTACAGGAGGAGCTAAGAGGATCAGAAGCTCAGAGGCATTCTCACCTATGAAGCAAGCTGGAGGGCAGCCTGGAATACAAATGACAAAAAGGAGTGAAAGAGGGAGGGAGGGAGGGAGGGAGAGAAGGAGGGAGAGGAGAGAAAAATAACTTAGGATATTTCTCTATACGATCCACAACAAAGAAGTTAGTGAAAAACTGGCAGAAAGAGGGTATAAAATTATTTTCTAAGTTTAGTTATTTAAACATTCAAGCCCACAATTCAGAAGAACACATAAAGTTGTTTGTTTTTAGTGAGAAGATGGAGCACAGGCCACATGCATGCAAAGCACATATTTTACTAGTAAGCTGAGTCCTCAGTTATCAGCTAACTTTTTAGAATGATCATCTCTGCTAAGTAGAATGGGAGCTGTTTACTTAGGAACATTTCTATTTTGTTCAGAAAGAGAATGAACGAGGAACTCATACAATATTTAAAGTTAATATATATATATACATACATACGTACAGTTGTATGTATGTATATATATACATATTTTAACTCACTTTTCTAACATGCCATCTATAAAACAATTTATAATATATATTTTGTTTGAAATGAGTAGTAACAGTTATTTCCAGAAGACTACAGTAAAATATTAGCAGTTTGAGGAAGGCTTTATTTGTTTGATTTAAAAAAAAAAATCCCTTCAATAAAAAAATAAGCTCCAATACTTCTTAAATTATTATAAAGGACTAGGCACTGCACTGGTCTCATAGTAACCACTCAACTTTACTACATCTTACATGAATATAAAGTCAACAGAAACATGCCTAGGAACCCTGTTTCACCACCAAAGCTAAAAATGAGACAGGAATCAACAGAGGAAGAAATTCTGAGAACCACCACAGGAGCACTGGATTCTGGTCCCTGAGGTTTTGGACCTGACATGGTACACCACAGTATTACAAACCTTGCTCCAGTGTAAACTTAGAAATGTTCTAGATTAAAGAGCCAAGGCTTCTCTGCTGAGTATGTCATAAAACTGAAGGCAACACTGCACTTCTTGTACATTACTGTGACCATCTCAGCACTGACCATGAACTCCCACTGCTTCTCTCAGACTCTGCCACTCAATCTACCAGCTCCTAGCCATTCAGTCAAACTGCTCTGTGTATTAGCTGATAGTCCCAATAGCTCTATGACGTTATCTCTGCTCTCCAGACAAAAACCGAATCATAAGATCTCAGAACCACTAAGCAGCAAGCCTAAAATTTAAATCTGGAGATTCGAATTCTTCAGTGTCATCTTACAGCACTCACCCCTCTCTGCACTTCTTTCAAGACAGAAAACATTAGCAATCTTTGGACAGTAACATTCTAACATTTTAGAAGGAGATCTGACGGTCAACAAGTCCACCAGGATCAAATGTTTATTTTTGGAAATGCTGTTGGTTCTGCCATTATTAGATAATTAGAAACTGTGAGATTTAATTTGCAAGATGTTGTGATGCTTTATGTCTGGAAAACTGTTTGCAGTAATAAACAGGAAACATAAGCAAGTTTTAAAAAATGTGTTTTAATTCTCATTCTACCACTCTTTTCTGCTGTGGAACAATCCTCTTTCACACTATGAATATGTACTACTCTCACTGGTTAATAAAAAGCTGACAGGTCAGTAGCTGGGCAGGAAGTTAGGCAGGAAAGCCAAACTGAGAATAGGAAGGAGGGCAGAATCAAGGAAGATGCCAGCCAGCTGCCAAGTAAACAGGATGTGCAGAAAATGAGGTAACAATCCATGAGCCACGCAGCAAAGCATAAATAGAAATATGGGTTAATTTACGTGTCAGAGTTAGCCAGTAACAAGCCTGAGCTACTGGCCAAGCATTTATAATTCATATTCAGCCTCTGAGTTGGTTATTTGGTCAGGGGTGGTCAGGACAGGAAACATCCATTTACACTTTTCCTCTACCTATATAATAAGGTAAAAAGGCACCAATGAAGCACTAGAGACGAGTACATAGACGAGTGACATGGTAGTCCTCTTAGTATGTGCAGATAGACTCCTGCATGTTCGCACAATTGTGAGATTCACATAGTCTTAGAAACCATCTCAGCCCTTAGGGGATGCATGACTATACATGAAGAACTGAGCACAATGAATGACTAAGACTAAAGAGTTAATATCACCTACTGTTATTACTGTAGCCTTCAGATTTTACTATCAGTACTCCCAGGATATATTACTGGTAAGTACAAATCAAATTCAAACCTCTCAGAACAAGACCCCGGAATTATAAAAACTAAAGGCAAACACTGAAAAAAGATGCTTCTTCTGAAACTGATACTAACAATGAACCCAAAATTCCACACAGTGCGAACACAATAAACACTAATGGTAAATATGGGCTAGAGAGGCGATTCAGTCAGGATAGCAGGAAGAAGTGAATCCAGTCTCAGAACCCACATAAAAGTACATGGGATAGTGGTTAGCACTTAATCCTTGCTCTATGGAGGTGGCCACAGGAAGACACCTGGGGACCCTATCCAACTGGCTAGCCAGCCAGCCTACCCTAATCAATGATTTCCAGGCCAGTGAGAGATCCAAAATCAAAGTGGACAGCACCTGAGGAATGACACTCAAGGTGGACATCTTGTCTCCATATGCACACTTACCTACATACACATATATAGACACAGAAACTAATTTGAAAGTTAAATACATCTAGCCTTAATGTATTACGGTAGTCAATTTACAAAATAAATGCTACTAATAAAACTTATTCCACATATTACCATGTGGAGTGTAATCATTTCAAAGTTTTAGAAATAAAAATCCTTGGGGCTGGGCATATAGTTTACTGGTAAAGTATTTGTCTAGTGTGCTCAAGGCCCTTCGTTTGATCTCTAGCACACACACAAAAGCTTATAAGAAAAATTAAAATCCTTAGTGTTAAACCTTTCAGACTTTGATATAACCATTTACTAATCTGTTACTAAGTTCAGGTACTTTCAGGTGGTTAGAAATGCGTCCCTCATGTTCCCAGTGTCGTATGTTCCATTGTTGGAGATGTGTGCAGTGTTAGATGTTTATTTACTCTTGGAACTTCCGGCAGAGGACACAAACTGTATCAACTCCCTGAGTCCTCACAAAGGTTCCACAGGGCCAAGACTAATATTTATGTTCACTTTTCAAACAGGGGAAACAGAGACACAAGTGTGGTTGGGTGACTTGCCGACAGGAAAGAGAAAACGGAGATAGGGGTTAAGGTGCAGACAGCAGCCCTTCAGGGTGGGGATGCTGTCCCTCTGCGGGCCTCGTGCTGACACTGTAAGCATGATAAGGAATACAGTACCCGTGGGTAGCAGGGGCTCCAGCGGGGTAAAGGCATGCTCCATAGCGAGTTATGGGTTCTGCATGGAAAAGAAAAGAAGTTCCAGGTTAAACTTTCCCAAATCCAATTCTGCGAAAGGAGCAAGCACGGGGCGGAGCAGCTTGCACTTTGGCCCGGGCACTGCGGGAGGCCGGGAAGATGCAGCTGTGGGCGGGGAAAAGTCCGGGGAAGGGGAAGGAGGACCAGGACCGAGGGCGAGCTCCCCGCCCCCGCTCCCGCTCCCGCCGCCGCCTCAGTCTCCTAGACGCGCTAGCCTCCATCCGGGCACTGGCGGCGAGGGGCGGCCTCCCTCCCTCCTTCCCTCCCTCCCGCGCCCCCGCCCCGCCGGGCCGCGCGGGCAGCCGGGCACTTACACAATGGCGGGTGGAGCCACGAGCGACGCGAGCGCGGGCCGCGGGAGTGACGGATCGGCCGCTCGGCGCTCGGCTGTGGGGCCTGGGGCGCACAGCGCGTTCCCGGGAGGAGGGCCCGTGCGCGCGCGCGCGCAGAGACCCGCCCCTTCCGGAGGGGCCCGGGGCGGTCGCCGGCGTGTCTCCTAGCGGCCGCGAAGGGTGAGCCTAGCCTGCTGCGCTCAGGTCCCTACACGGCAGAGAATTCCTGTCATCCTTCACCGACTGACTGTCACACCCTGTCCTCTGGGTCCACCTTCTTTTTCAGCTCCTGCTTCGTGCGCTTTGCGGAAACAATCTTTGGAAACATTCCAATGGAAACCCTTAAAAATGAGTCACCGCTTCGAAAGAATGCAGCCTTTTTTTTTTTTTTCTTTTTCAATATAAGCAAAGCCAAAGGGTCAAAGTCTCCTTGGCCACCACCAACCATTCCTAGGCCCGCAGGCAGGACTCAGAACTTCTGCCAGCCCTTAGGGTGGTCTCCTGTTGGCCCAGACATTACAGAGATCGATCCTTGCTTGGGCAAGGTCATCATCTTCCACTAAAGTTAACCCGAAGTGATGCGCCTCAATGTGAATTTACCCCTGACAGACATCAAAAGCACACGTTTAAGGAGCCCTTAAGACTACTAAAACACAAACTGCAGATTTGTAGAGAAGGTTGTGTTTACATGTAACACAGGATTGCTACAATACAAAAGGAACTCTAAAAAACAATAAAACAGCCAGAGGCAAACCAGTGAAATGATAACCCAGATGTATTATTGATGATAATGTAGCAAAAATAAAACAATAAGAGACAAATTTAACAAACAGATGAAATTTATCTGTCATAAAGGATATTAGTAACAATTTACAATCATTAAGCAGTTACCTTTCAGTTACTGTAAAGGGCTTTTGTGTTTTGTTTACTATAAAATGGCTGCTGTAAAAGAACAAGAAAGCATCAAATGCTGACCATTGTTTACTCTTGAATCTTCATAATCGAACCCAACTGCTAGTAAAGAATAATCAGTATCTGTTGAAAATTCATACTGGAATTTTTTTCAACACTCTTGAATGCTACCTCTCTAGCTCTTAGAACTGAACCATCCATCTACCTCAGAACAATTCTCCTTAACCTTTAATCAGCTATAATTAATTCCAACACACTTATGTATGTGTGTGTGTGAAATGAATTCATACTAGGAGGAAAACAAAAATTGTAGTATGCCATATCAGATATTCTTAAAACAACAAACCAAGGCCACAGTCCTTCATGGAATAATGTTACAGTAAATTTCACAAATATGAATGGTAGAATAATTCCAGTTGTACTATTAAATTGTTGTGCCCAGATCATGACCCCCAGAGAGACCACCAAAGACGACCATGCCGGAATGCAAAAGCAAGGTTTAATTCTGGATATCCAAAAGCAATACAAACCTAGGCAGGGACTTCGTCCAATACATCCAACGCAGTGGAGGCTGGAGGAAGTGCCTGCCTGTCTGCAAGCTCAGTTTTTAAAGGAAAAATCACAAGGTTACATCATTTAGGGGTGCTAGTATGGGTACAATTCTGATTGGCTCGCTTCTAGGGGCTTTCTAGAAATCATGGCTTAATCTTACTTCTAAGGGAGTGGTTGCCCGCCACCATTTCTCATTGGCTGCCCTCAGGTGGGGGGCATTTTTATGGTCAGTTACCCTGGAAACCAGGGAGAGGACATTCCATAGTCCAGCAGACATTACCTCGTGACTACCTTGTGACTCTGTACTTTTACACTTCTGGTTTCTGGAATCTGAACTGACTTGTTTCAGTAACTAATGGCTTATTCCTAAAAGGAGAAATCTTAGGCCTTAATTTTAGGGTGAAAGCATTTTGGTCTTATTTCTAAGATGGCTCATTTTGGTCTCACAAAATGTATTTGAATATCCTTAGAACATGGTTAAAGATGTCATGGTGGTTTAGATGAGAAATGTTCCCCATTGTCTGAAGCCTTTGACCACTTGGTGCCAGTTGTTGACACTGGGGAAGTTTAGGTACTACACCCTGGCTGCAAGAAGTCAGTCACTGGGTCTGGGCTTTGAGATCAAATGCGGTTGCCCACTTGCACTTTGCTCTCTGCATCATGCTGGTAGTTGAGATGTGACCTCACAGCTTCCTGCTTCTGCCATCACGCCTGCATACCTCCTTTCCATAATGGACTCTTATCCCTCTGGAACCATAAGCCAAAATAAACTGTTTATTCCTTAATTTACCTTGGTCATAGTATTTTATCACAGCAACAGAAAAGTAACTAAGTAGATGCTCCATGTTAAGAGAGAGAGAGAGAGAGAGAGAGAGAGAGAGAGAGAGAGAGAGAGAGATGGAATAGGTAGAAGTCAATAGGTTGAGGGAAAGATGGCGTTTTTTTCAAACACTGGGTATCATATAACATTTTAAATACTTTTCAGATTTTGGTTGACACAATAATTGCATGTATTTATGTGACTCAGTGTGACAATTCATGTACTCAATAGATAATAATCAGATCAGAGAAACTGGTATATGTTTATTTTTGTCTTAAAATCCAGCTCCATGTATACCAACCAGGTTAGCCTCAAAGTCACTATGTTGCTAACAATGACTTCATACATCTAAGTCTCCTGTTTCTTCCTCCTAAGTACTTGGATTTCAGTCATGGCTATCATATTAGGTTTATATGATTCTAGGTGTCCAGCTAGGCAAGTACTCTGCTAACTGACATACTTCCTCAGTCAGGTAATAGGTATACCTTAGTAACTCCAACATCATTTCTTTGTATTTGAAATATTGAAATACACTCCCCAAGCTCAGGCAACCATTATTAAATTCTCTCCTTTTTTGATACTAACATTTTAGCTTCTAGATAACAGTAAGAACATACACTATTTGTCTTTCTTTACCAACTGTCTTCACTTGATAGACATAATGTCCTCAAGTCTCATGCATGTTTCTGTAAATGCCATTATTTTATTATTTTTATAACTGAAGAATATTTAACTGTCTAAAGAACATTTTTATTAATTTATCACTATATCTTTGCAATTATGAATGCTAATTCAATAAACATAAGAGTGCAGTGTGTTTGATAGAGTGTTTTTCATTCTTTTTGGATAAATGCCTATGGTAGTTTATCTTCGGTTTATTTAAGGAACTGCTATTGTGTTTTCCACAGGTCTATGCTAACTTAAATTTCCGCCAACCATGCTTGTCCCCCCTTCCTGGCCCCACTTTCTACCTATCCCTGTAACTGTCCCTCTTCTCCATCTCCCCATCTCTACCATTGATAGACCCCAGACCCAGGGTACTACCTTCTCGGGTGGGCGCCCCAAGAACCCAGACTCCGGTCCAGTTGATGCAAACAACAAGAGGTTTATTGATGCGGCTGTACAGTCAGGCTCCTCTCGTCCTGAGAGCAAGAGTCGCGCCTACTGCAGCCACATGGGTACTTTTAAAGGAAAAAAACCACAAAAGCCATAAGATTACAATTCCCATACAATTTTGTTTAGATTGATTTATGTCTAGAGGCTAATTTCACAAGATCATGGCCTGATCACAGAGTGGGTACAGTCAGGTCCACATGCACATTCTTCCTAAAACCTCAAGGGGGGTTTCAGGGTGGGAGTGAAGGTGACACAAAGGTTACAGTGGTCTTTCCTGGAACACTTGCAATTATCCCAGTCACAGTTGAGGCATCTCTTAACAGAAATCTCTTTACATTGTTACATTGTGGCAGGGGTGGTTGAGTAATGGCTGAGTCAGTTTGCCCTTGGAACTAGCTTTTTCTTTTAGTTCCTCATTCTTTTGGGGCTTGGGGAGTATGAGCCTGAAGGGTTAGGGTCTTTCACCATCTTGATATCCTGTTGTGGTTTTATTTCATCTCCCTGAAGATTTATGATGTTGGGCATTATTCCTTTTACTTTTCAGGCATTCATGCATCCTCTCTTGAGACATAACTGTTCAAGTCATTGTCCCATTTTTAATTTGGATTATTTGTTGGCATAGTTGTTTCAAAAAAAAAAAAAACTGACTTGAGTCCCTTATATGTTCTAAATGTTAGTCCCTTATACAACAAATGATTTAACATCCCACCTCCAGCTCTGTGGCTGTCACTTTAGGATGTTGATTTTTTTTTTTTCTTTACTGTATCAAAACATGCTTAGCTCAGTAAAGACCCAACATTTACTTTTGCTTTTATTACTTATGCTTTCTGGATCATGCCCCCCTCCCCACAAAAAACTTTGTTTAGACCAATGTCCAAATGTTTTCCTTAGGTTGTCTTCTGGGATTTTCACTTCATTTTCATTCACTTTTATACACAGTAGAAAATAGATGTCTAGTTTCTTTCCTTTGCATATAGATACCCAGAACCTTTCATAAAAGGAGTGTACTTTTTCCAGGGTATGATTTTACTGCCTTTATTGTCATCAATTGGCTGTAAAAACATGGATTTAACCACAAAGATACCCACACAACAGACTGCTGGCAGTGGTCGAGAGACAGCCCGAACTGACCTACTCTGGTGATGGGATGGCCAAACACCCTAATTGTTGTGCTAGAAACCTCATCCAACTACTGAGGGATCTGGATGCAGAGATCCATGACTAGGCCCCGGGTGGATCTCTGGGAGTCCAATTAGCGAGAATGAGGAGGGTTTATATGAGCGAGAATTGTTGAGACCAAGGTTGGATAAAGCACAGGGACAAATAGCCAAATGAATGGAAACACATGAACTATGAACCAATGGCTGAGGGGTCCCCACTGGATCAGGCCCTCTGAATGGATGAGACAGTTGATTGGCTTGATCTGTTTGGGAGGCATCCAGGCAGTGGGACCAGATCTTGTGCTCATTGCATGAGTTGGCTGTTTGAAACCTGGGGCCTATGCAGGATTGTTTGGCTCGGCCTGGGAGGAGGGGACTAGACCTACCTGGACTGAGTCTACCAGGTTGACCTCAGTCTGTGGGTAAGGCTTTGCCCTGGAGGAGATGGGAATGGGGGGGGGGGGGTTGGGGGGAAGGTGAGGGGGACGGGAGGGGGGAGAACAAGGGAATCCGTGGCTGATATGTAGAACTGAATTGTATTGCAAAATAAATTAATAAAAAAAAAAAAAAAACCAGAAAAAAAAAAAAAAAAAAAAAAAAAAAAAAAAAAAAAAAAAAGAAAAAAAAAACATGGATTTAAACTCTGAGTTCTCTTTTCTACTAGTTTGTGCTTTTGGTTTTAACGTGCTGTGTTGTTTTTGTTTTTGTTCTTTGTTGGTGGTGGTTTTTTTTTTTTTTGTTTGTTTTTTCCCCCCGAGATAGGGTTTTCCTATGTAACAGCCCTAGTTGTCCTGGAACTCGCTTTGTAGACCAGGCTAGCCTCGAACTCACAGAGATCTGCCTGCCTCTGTCTCCCAAGTGCTGGGATTACAGGCCTATGCCGCCACCAGCTGTCTTAAGTTGCTATTTTGATTAATGTCACTTTCTAGTATGTTTTGAAAACAGATATTGTGATACTTATAGCTTTGTTCAGAATACTTTAGCTATTTGGGATCTTTCATGGTTCAAAACATTTTCTTTCTGTGAAAAGTATTGATATTTTGACAGTCTATTAAATATACAGATAAATTGGCATAATGTGTGTTGGATTATTTAAAGAGCTGTACAGAGAGGGAACATGGAAATAAATAGAGGCTTGGTCTGACCTTAGGTGGGACTGTGTTTATTCATGACAAGGGGGCACTTTTATCACCCACATGTGCAGAAGATGGGACGTGGCCCCTTATAGAGGTAGGAATGACTTCCATAGTCCACAAGGACACTGAGAAATGTAGATTATCGGTAGGAAGTTATCATCCCATTCTCTGAGAGGCTATAAAAAATGCAAGACGGGTGTTATAACTGTCTTCTGCTGAGGAGGGTCTTTGTTGGATGGGGTAGTTCTGGCTCCATTGAAAAGAGCATCCTCTGGTCCTCTAGCCAGGGAAGAGTCTTAACTTGATCAGCTAAGATGAGTCAGACAATTGCCATCCTGTATTCCTGAAGGGACTTGTAAAACAATTATTAAGTGGTTATAAGCAGATGGCTTGTTTACAGAGTAAAACTGAGAGATATTCTGGGAAGGTTGAGGGATAGGAAGGAACAGAGGCAGGAGAAGCAGAGTGAGCCAGTGAGAGGAAGTGGGCATAGAGTTGATTCAGGGTGACAGTGAATGGTCCCATTGCCAGGGAACTACAGAGCATCAAAGTACAGGAAGAGGAGAAAAAACAGAACTAATGTAGAGAACTGTGTCTGGCCAGGGGTAAAAGGGTTGAAGGTCCCTTTCACGTAGAGTTTCTCCACAGCATCTAAAAGGGCTTTTTACAGATGTATCAGGAACCAATGGAGCTGTTGTAGGGTGAGAGCTATTGGGAAAGCTTATGTGGAGCATTTTGTTTGCGTAGAGGGTGAAGTTCAGCAAGTAAAACATTTAAAAGACAGGGTAAAACTATAAGAATAAGGACAATGAGTAAAGGAATGATCTAGGGGAAGAGCCAGGGTGGGAGTAGGTGGGGAGGGGAACCAGAAGCCCATACTTCTTTGAATTTTTTCTGGTACCTGTTGCAAGGACCTAGACCCTTTTCAAACCAGTTAGGATTTGGTGGCATGGAAGTAGCATTGGTCACAGAAAAAAGCACAAAATGCCATCCTTAGCAATAGTCAGACCTAGCTAGTCCTTTTTAATTTTGAAGTACTGCAGCAGTCAAAGAGGTTGTTTGTTTGAACATCCTAAGGGATGTTCAGTTGATCTGAACTGGGAGACAGAGAGAGGTTAACTGATGCAAAGAAGACTTCGGTCCTGCTGTTTCAGATCTTAGTCCCCAAAAGCAATGTCCAGAGTGGCAAGAAGAAAGATGAGTTGGATGGCCCATGGCCCATTAGTCCACTTTCAGAGGGTACCCAAACTGCTTTTCAGGGTTTGGGGGTGTTGGTCTCTTGGTGACTGCTTCGAGCTGACATATGATAGTTGAAGGGAGCAGCAGTCAGAATGCCTCAGCAGAGGGTCCATCCAAGGGGCCACGAAAACACAGTCGGCAAGAATTCAGAACCTAAGTCAGCAGGTAATAACTGTACAACTTTGTGGGGAGGGTTAAGAGACAAAGTTACATGAGGAAATTTTTTACCTCAAGATTAACATGAATCAATCAATATAAGGTTAAGTATAAAGTTAAGGTTAAATGTAATTGTACAGCCGGTTAGACCATGACCAGAGTTCTATAAAAGGATAAGGTAATTGTAATTAGCAGTTTTATTACATCAGACTCTTACATAAGGAACAAGCACCCAGCAACTTTGTAAAAGAAGTCAGTTAACGTCAGCATCTAAGAAATGAATCTTAATAGCAAGTGTCTAAAGTGACATTCCTTGCTTCCACATACAATAAACTCAGTATGTTTGCTTCAAATATTACCAATATCAGTGATTACTAATAAAGAAAAACAGTATCTCAAGTAAAGCACAAATTTTAGTTAGAAACAATCTGATAAGGTGAAATTTTAAAAATTGGGACTATTACCTTAAATGACCATAGCTTATCTACATATAGTAAATATATTTCATATTGTCAGGCTACATAAAGTGACAACTTAATTCTAACAAAAAGAAATTATTTTTAATTTTCAATGTAAAAATACACTCAGAGACTGTGACTGCCTTGCTTTCTCAACAGGCACTCTTCTAGAACCATTTTAGAATATCCCAAGTTACTATCCAAGTCAGGGACTTGCATGTCAAAAGTAAATGATTCATTTTACAAACTTTACACTGCACAGCCAGAATGTTTTTCTGAAATTAACCCTACTAACAGACCTCTTACAAACCTCTGCATTCTCATTCTATCCACTCAACCAACAAATGAAAGATGAAAGCAGTCAGTCATGTCAGATCTGTAATAAATAACTTACATCATAGACTGAATTAACAAAGAAGGTTAAAGTCAACTCTTTGCTCCTTCTGCCGATGGATAAATTTCTAGGTCACCACATACTAAGAGCAGTAAGCATAATTCTTAACATCATTCTATTTAGAAATAGATTGGTTGTTTAGAGGCATACTTTGCAAAGAAAGTTTATCAAATTAAGTGAGCTTTTGGCTTTTGGAATGTCTTAGAAAACATTCACAAGAATCACTTTCAAAGCCCGTATCTTCCTTGCAGGCTGTAAGATAAGAGCACAGACACTGGCCCAAGAGCTCTCTATAAGGTAGAGACTAGGTTACATCCTCAAAGCACCACAGGTGAGCCCCAGTTGGAGAGAATCTTCTTCATCTGTCATCTCCTGAAGAATCTAAGAGCTTAAGATATCACTTACTAGAATCATTTGTTGACTCTACAAATGTAAAACCAACTCTCAAAGACACCACTTGGATGTGCTGAATAACTTTCCAAAGCTGTGAGTTTGATGATAGAGTATTTGGCATCTTCCTTTAATGAAGAAATATGGGTGGCTTGTGTGTAGACCCTGGAATTACCCTGTGCTAAGAAGAATTGAATGCCATGATAAAGGGCATAACCAATTGAAGTAGGGTGCAGGTCCCATAACAGCCGGAGACATTGAGGGCAAAATAGTGGTATTTGCCTATCTGTTGTTTGAGACATTTAGGATGTGACTGTAGACTCTGAGATATTTCATTGGCTAAGAGACTCCATTCCCCTGTCATGTGAGACATGAGAGGTAATTCATCTTTACATAAGGAGGAGGTTTTACTCTGGTTTGGCCTAGCTGCAGCTGGTCAGACCTACACAGTCAGAAGTTGTCAGGCCTATAAAACTGGAGGCAGAAGCAACAGACTTCTGGAAGGTCTTATTTTCCATGTGTCCTTGTCTTGTAATGAGGCTAGCATGCAACGTACTCTGGTGGGATAGTGCTCCATCCAAGGAACTTGTGCTCATCAAATTGAACTGCTTGTGACTTGGGAGTTTCCAAGTACGTGGTTGTACTGTAAATCAACCCATTTTACTCAAGCATTCAATCTTTTATAACCAATTTTTATATACTTGATTTTGAATATTATTTTACATTAAACAGATTCTAAGTTTACTTTAAACTTGTTTTGCTTTACTTGCTTCAGGCTTAATTTTGACAACATATACAGAATACTGTATGATAGAATAATAGAAAACTACATGAGAATGATGGGAAGAAGAAGGGTGGAGTCAGGGGAGTCACCAGGAGACACAGAGGGAGCAAGACATGCTGGAGAACTGGTAAAGCCACAAGCCATAGATTAATCTAATACATAGATTAATAGAAATGGGTTAATTTAAGTTGTAAGAGCTAGTTAGTAATAAGCCTGAGCTATCAGCCGAGCATTATAATTTATATTAAGTCTCTTGTGGTTATTTGGGAGTGACTGACAGAACACAGAAAAACTCCACCAACAGGTCTCTCCTTCCATGTTTCTCTGTGAATTACACTTGTACTTAGCATGACTGACCATTAACTTGTACATTTTAAATATCTTTTTTAACAGTTTACAATAAGTTAGTAACTATTTTATAAAATTAGGATTTATAATTTTATCCCTGTTAAGTCTGAACCTTAAAATTATAATTCTCAAATTAAAGATTCTTTAGTACCAAAATAAAACTTAAAGCCATAATCATAGTCCACAGAGAGACTGGGAACCTTATTTCCCTGATTCTTTTGTAGTGTACCTTTACAAAATGCCAGTTTTTTATATGAGTCAGTTTTGTTAAAACAAACTGTCTAAGAAGCCTGGTGTTGCCTCCTTAGTCTAAAAAAGGGAATACCGTGATAAGTTGAGGGATAACACATGACCACCTGTAAACACGATGACTACAAAGTAACATAGCACACACTTTCTTTAACGTTAGTAAAGATGGCAACTGAGTCACATGATTGCCAAGATAATGGCATGGTTGTTATTTACTCCAAGGTGAGCCTAGATCATCAGCCATGAACTTTTTGGCTCTACTTCATTTATTTCTGCTCTAATTTGGGGTTTGGTTTATATTTGAAATCAAAGCATTTGTGAGTATTGCTCGTTTTATTTGCACTGTTTGTATGCAGGTTATTACTTGTTTGTATGTACACTTATTATTTATTTGTTTTTATATAGCCATTTATTATTAGTACTGAATCTTAGAACTGCTTTGAGTATTATTACATAGGTCTAATGTTTTGTTGCATCATTTAAATATACTTTTTCAAGAAAAAAATTTTCACTTCCATTTTGAGTTTTTCATTAACCCAAAATAATGTGTTTGTTAAAATTTACTACATTTGTATAGTTTCTAAAATTTCTCCAGTTTATTTCTAGGTCTCATTTTTTCCATTGTTCTTGGAGAAGGTACATGCTAAGATTTTAATGTAAAAAAATTTTTGAGATTAATTTTGAGGCCTAGCATATAGCCTGTTAGTTATCGTATGCATTGCTAGGAAAAATTACCTGACAGAAGCAACTTAACAAAGAGATGGCTTCACAGGTTCAAGTATATCCTGGTGAGGAAATCTGAGGCAGCTGTTCACATCATTGCACATACAGTCAGGAAGCAGAGAGATGGATGTTAGGATTCTGCTGCCACTCCAGCTGCATGACCGTACATGCGCAGTTCAAGAGCTAAGCAAGGGGTCTTGCGTCTTATGTCATCCATGTGCTGCATGATTGCGCAAATGCGCGCTGCGTGGTCACACAATCAGCGCATGTGTGGTGTAGCTCTGTAAGCCCACCTGTGCATGTGCACAGGAATCCTTAAAAAGCCAGACACAGACTCTTCCTCTCTCTTCTCTGCTCTCTCCTCCCCCACTCTCTCTATCTCCTCTCTCTGCGTGTGCTTTTTCCCCAGGCCTGGTTTTTTTGTTCCCCACCCCCCCAATAAAGCTCTGATACTGGGTTTTGTTGTGGCTTGTGACCTTTCTGCACGGTAACCAGTGCCACTTATCATTTTTAAAACCAACATTGAATACTAAGTTCACCTCAGTTTCTTCTTTTTATTCAGTCTGGGCCCCCAGCCAATGGAATGATATTACCCTTATTCAGGATGTGTCTTCTTACCTCAATTAATTTAAGGAAACACCCTCACCAACATTCTTGGAGGTTTTTCCTCTAGTGATTCTAAATACAATTCAGTTGATCACCAACATTTGTCATCACCCTGCTAGTAGAGCATGTGTCCATATGTGAGAGAAACATGTATTCTGGAGCTACTGGTTAATTTATTCTGAAAATATTCATTAGGCCCACTTGGTCCTAACATACTTTAACTCTGATGTGTTTCCGGATTTGTTTTGTTTCCTTTACTTTGAGGAAGGAGCTGAAATCTGCCCATTGCTGCAAGTGGGGTGTTGGGAGCACAAAGGTCTTTGTGCTCACAGATCACTAGGGAAAACAGGAATGTTAAACATGCAGGGTTGTCTCCTCAAAGGAAATACATGTTTTTATCAAAAACCCCTCAGGTGCCTGCCCTGAGGAGATTTCTCCCAGAGTCCTGGGGAAGACACTACAAGCAGCATGGGTTACTAATCTGAGGGATAGCAAATGAATCTACTTACACAAAACTCTTCAGTTCACTCACTTTATTCTTCTAAGGCAGAATTCTATCTACACAGCTTCAATTCCATTCTCATACTTAGCTCCTCTCTGTCACTTCTTCTCCTGTCCTGTAATAGCTCTAAGTTCTTTCCTTCTCATTCTCATCTTCATCTTCGTTCCTCTCTCCATCTTTGTTCCTCCCTTTCCTCTCCCCGTGACCTATCTCCATACCCTACAATCCGCAATACTCTGGCCCTGCCACTTTCTGGTCGGATAGGATAAATCTGCTTGGAGTTAGGAAACCTGCCTCATAGCAGGACTGTACCTGGTATGAAAAAACCCTTTTGTTCTGAGTTAAATGTTGGAGGGGAAATCTGGGGGCGGGGTGGGGGTGGGGACAACGACGGGACTAGGGCTGTGTAAGAAAGGAGGGTCTAAGCTTAATTTACGTAAGAAACAAAGCTATGTACCTGACATCTGCCTGGCCTAGGCAGGTCTCTGTATGGATATTTACCTTAATTAAGGAGACTAACAGGCGATCTGAACTGCTTATTCTGTCTGTCCTTTGTCCTTGGATGTTAACTAAAGGAGATATCTAATTCTCATGCTAAAAACGGAGAAACAAAAGGCCTAGAAGCAGGAAGCCTTGCCTGTGTGGCTGTATCCAAATACCTTAATTGTGTATGCCCAAAGAGTGATCAATCCACACTGTTTAGAAGTTCTTAGGAAAAAGAATCAATTGGGGAAGCTATAATAGCACACATGAAATTCATAGCAGAAAACAGCTGATATATTCAAAAAGCCAAATAACACCAAATACTCCTTGAGCCTTGACTTCCTCTGGAAAGTCTTTGACCTTCCAGGTAATAGCTTTTGTTATAGTCAGCTGAATTCCTGCTTCATCTTTCTGTGGCTTGCAGCAATGTTTTCCATCCAGAAGGCTGGGAGTGGATGTTGCTAATGGCCTGGTAACCTTTGCTATCCATGGGGCCAGACCTCACTCAAATACCCCAGAATGTTTATTCCAGACTCCCCCTCCCATCCTTAGAGGAGATGCCACATGTGATGTATAGCACAAATGATCTCTGTGCTATCTGAATGACTGAGACTACTCCAGATCCTTCCCTAGAACCCACTTTCTTGGAAGAAATGATATGTACTTTGAGTTGAGTTTTGATGTAATTACGCCTCCTTGTGCACCAGGGATTGTATTACACCTGGAAGCTTTTTTCTAAAATTGTACTGTTTAAATATGCTTACAATAAACCGCCTGGGGTCAGACTCTCTAGAAGTTCGAACCAGCACCAACTAAGTTAGGCTGAACTGAATGTTCCTTCTTGCCTCTCTAGGTTCATTTTTCTAAAATCCATAAATCTTGTGGTGTTCACCAACAATTATATATTAGTGTCTCTTTTTCTTTTTTAGATCTTGCTTTGTATAAGGGAGTACATCTATATTTACTATGGTTGTTTCCTCCTCTTGAATTATATAGCAACCTTGTCTTTCTATAGTTTTGTTTTGATTTGTTTTTCAAGGCACGGTTTCTTTGTGTAGCCCTGGCTGTCCTGAAACTCACTCTGTAGACCAGGCTGGCCTCAAACCCACAGAGATCTATCTGCCTCTGCCTCCCAAGTACTGGGATTAAAGGCATATGCCACCACCTCCTGGCTTTCTCTATATAGTTGTTAATTTAATGTCTATTTCATCTGCCACAAATCCTTTTGTACTTGGCAGTCAATCTATAAATAACAGATAGACTCTCTCTAAAGAGTAATGATAGTTGGATTCAGAGTAAATATTACTGAGTGAAACACACATGCCATAGAAGCAAAGAGCAAATAAGAAGAGAGAGAGGAAGGGGGTGTTTTAAAGACAAAATGGGGGAGATTACATAACTGTTTTGGAATAATAATCCTGGATTCAAAATTCAGTAATGAGGATGGCATCATTACATATATAAACAGGCAGTTGGTAGATTATGTCACTGCAGAAGTATTTTCTAAGTAGGGCTCTGGTGGCTCTCCACGAAGTTGTAGTTCTGGCAAACTCTTTCCTGGTCATTCTTTTTATCAAGCACACACATGTAAGTTTCCATCCTTTATAATACTCTAGCATTATTTATTTGTCTGTCTGTTGCTTTTACGGTCCCCCCCCCCCTTAGGGCTCTGTTTTAATCCTCAGAACTTTCATAAAGGAATCTCCTACCAGTAGAGTATGTCTGTTTCCCCAGGACACCAAAAGGCCGCCCTATTTCCCTTTTCTGTCAAAGGCAAAAATGCAGTGGGCAATTAAGGAAGGTCATAACATCTGGGCAGAACGGCTTTGCCTTAGATTTTTATGGGGGAAAGTAGACATATGTTAGCTGTGATGATTTGCAGGCAGGGTTCTTTTGCAATCAGGAAAGTCCAGGTCAGTTGGCTGAATAGAAAATGTATAGAATTATGTTTAACTAGTTTAGGAACATGAATAAGTTTTAGCTTTTTCCACCAAAATATTAGCAAACACACACACACACACACACAACACGCACATGCGTGCATGAGAGAGAGAGAGAGAGAGAGAGAGAGAGAGAGAGAGGGAGAGGGAGAGGGAGAGGGAGAGGGAGAGGGAGAGGGAGAGGGAGAGGGAGAGGGAGAGGGAGAGGGAGGGAGAGGGAGAGGGAGAGGGAGGGAGAGGGAGAGAGAGACAGAGAGAGAGACAGAGACAGAGACAGAGAGACAGAGAGAGAGACAGAGAGAGAGAGAGATTTCTAGAGAGGGAGAGGGAGAGGGAGGGAGAGGGAGAGGGAGAGGGAGGGAGAGGGAGAGGGAGAGAGAGAGAGAGAGACAGAGACAGAGACAGAGAGACAGAGAGAGACAGAGAGACAGAGAGAGAGAGAGAGATTTCTTAGCATGAAAATCTTTCCAAAGCCCAGGGTTCAGGTGAAGCTTAGCACTACAAGAGGCCACCTCAGTTTCACATGGCATGACACTTTTGCATAAAGCAGGACCAAGGAACTGTTCTCTGAAGCTGCTCTGAGGCAGGAAATAGTTTACTGCAGGTTAATGCACAAAGGCTAGAGCATGCCCAACATCACAAGGATGGGTCTTTACACACTATGGTTTCTCTGTCCTTGGGATATTGTTTCATACATTTTGTTTGGGTAATTAAAAACTACTAGTCAGTGATGACTAGAATGAAAATGGAAGTGAATGGCAACAGGCCGCAAGGGAAACATGGGCATGACAAAACTCACCGGCTCACTCGTATAACTGGACTGGACATTGGCCAGCCCCCAATATTTCCTGTTTTGCTGTGTCTTATCCATCAAGGGCCCCTTGCTCCTTTACCACAACACAATCTAGATCACAAGTAGTCAACTTGTGAAGAGTCTCAAGTTGAAAACAAGTTCCTGCTTGCTTAGACTGGTTTTTAGAATTGGCTGATTTTAGAATAGAATGTATAGCAAAAGACACCAAATTGGTGTTGGTTAATCTGTTCTTATTTCCCACCGTTTTCCTCTTTCCATAGGGAACTCCAGGCAAGTTTGTGTGAGCTCATGTGTACATTTGAATAGAACAAGTCCTTCCTAGTTCTCCGTCCCTTCCTCCCCGAGAACATCTAATCCCCCTTCCCCAATTCCTCATATAAGCAGCTTATTCTAAACTCAGATATCACCTCTTCAAAGCTTTCCTTGATTTTTACTATCTACAATAACGTCCCTGGCACACTGCTATCCTCTTCAGAATGGTTATCTTGTTGATACATTTATTGACTTTCCTGGGCTAGGAAGTCGTTTTGTCTGATACATCTAATGCTTCACTCTCACTGTCAGTCAGAGCACATGATTCACAGTAACACCTCCCTTTCTCTCTGTCTACATTTTTTTTTTTTGGTAGGGGAAAAAGCAACAAGGTATCTTAGGGATACCTTAAGCACCTGAGATGGTTAATCTGTATTATCAACTTGATGGGATCAAGAATCACCTAGGTAACAGGCTTCTTGTACCTCTGAGGGATTTTCTAGGTAAGGTTCATTGAAGAGGGAAGACCCATCCACTGTGACACCATTCCATAGGCTGGGAACCTACATCAAATAAAAATGAAAAAATGGGCTGAGCATAAACATTCATAGACCTCTTCTTCCTGACTATAGATGCAATGTGATGGCACCTTCATGCTCTTAGTCACAATAAGTGATAACCTGATGGGTGGTGCCATACTGCCCTAGAGGGACTGCCAGACAGGGATATAGTGAAAAGGTTTGAGTGGTGTCATAGTGCTCTATTGCTGTGAGGAGACACCATGACTGTGGTGGTTTGAATAGTTATGGGCCTCCAAAGACTCATGTGTGTAGCATGAATTTCTGAAGGTCTTACTAATAAAAACAAACCTGGAGCCAGGTAGTGGGGTAAACGCTGAAAGATCAGAGAAGCAGAACAAGCCACATCCAACCTCACCTTGCCAATTCCTCAGCTGATCTCGTTTCCTCAAACTGAAAGCTTCTGAGTCCTCACCCAAATGGATCTCAGCTGAACTGCTGCTCAAAAGCCTATAAGCTTAAAAAGCTTCTAGCTCCTGGTCCTCATGCCTTATATACCTTTCTTTTTCCTGCCATCACTTCCTGGGATTAAAGGCATGTGTCTTTTCCAAACAAGACATGAGATCTCAACTCCTGGGATTAAAGGTGTGTGCCACCATGCCTGACATCTATGTCTATCTAGTGGCTGTTCTATTCTCTGACCCCAGATAAGTTTATTAGGTACACAATATATTGGGGGACACAATATCACCACATTTCCCCTTTTTTGTCTAAAATAATAAAAGAAGCTTATAACTAATATAAGATAAACTATATCCAATAAGTATATACAATATTGGGGGACACAATTTTACCACATATGTGTTTGAATGCTTGGCCCACAGAGAGTGGCACTATGAAGAGGTGTGACCTTGTTGGAGGAAGTGTGTCACTGTGGGCACACGCTTTGAGGTCTCATATGCTCAAGCTATTCCCCGTGTGGTGCACAGTCTCCTTCTTCTGCCTGTGGATCATTATGTAGAACTCTCAGCTCCTTCTCCAGCACCATGCACACCACCATATTTCCCACCATGATGATGATAATAGACTAAACCTCTGAAACTGTAAGCCAGGCCCAATTCAATATTTTTTTTTTGTAAGAGTTTCTGTGGTCAAGGTGTCTTTTCACAGCAGTAGAAACCCTAAGACAATGACCATGGCAACTCTTATGGAAGAAAGCATTTAATTGGGGCTGGCTTACAGTTTTAGAAATTTAGTTCATTGTCAGCATCGCTGCATGCAGGCAGACACAGTGCTGGAAAAGTAGCTGAGAGTTCTACATCTGGATCTTCAGGCAGCAAGAAGAGAGAGCCACTTGACCTGGCTTGGGCTTTTGAAAACTCCAAAGCTCACCTCCACTGACACACTTCTTCCAACAAGGCCACACTTCCTAATCCTTTCAGAAAGTGCCACTCCCTGGTGACCAAGCATTCAAATCTATGAGCCTATGGGGGCCATTCTCATTCAAACCACCACAAGTGGATTAAAAAAATGTTTCCTGGAGCTTTAACTAATAGTAAAACTGACTCTTTGGTGGAGGAAGGTGGCCAGTGACAGGAAATGGAAAAGAAGGGTGACTATGAGCAATATACATGCCCTACATGTATGGTGATGTCACAAAGAAATCTATTATTGGGGGCTGAAGAGATGGCTGTTCTTTCAGAGGTCCTGAGTTTAATTCCCAGCAACCACATGGTGGCTCACAATCATCTGTAATGAGATCTGGTGCCCTCTTCTGGTATGCAGGCAGAACACTGTATACATAATAAATAAATAAATTGTTGTTGGCTGTTTTGGCTCTTTTTTGTGGGGGCCCACAACCCAGCTCCCAAATAAATCACACATGGAGGCTTATTATTACTTATGAATCCCCGGCCTTAGCTTGGCTTAGTTTCTAGCCAGCTTTTCTTAACTTAAAATATCCCATCTACCTTTTGCCTCTGGGCTTTTCCCATTTGCTTACTTCTGTAAATCTTACTCTTACTCCATTGCTGGTTGTGTAGCTGGGTGGCTGGCCCTTGGAGTCCTCCTCCTTCCCTGGCTCCTAGCTCCTTTTTAATCCTTCTTCCCAGATTTCTCCTTCTATTCATCCTCTCTGCCTGCCAGTCCTGCCTATCCTTTCTCCTGCCTTGCTATTGGCTGTTCAGAGCTTTATTAGACCATCAGGTGTTTTAGACAGGCACTATAACTCAGCTTCACAGAGTTAAACAAATGCAACATAAACAAAAGTAACACACCTTAAAATAATATTCTTCAACAATAAATCTTTAAAGAAAAGGAAAAAAAGAAATCTATTATTGTGTATGCTGCTTTAAAAAGTACACTTTCTAAGGAAAAGAAAACAGATTTGGGATGAATCAATATTTGAAATCAAAGCCAGGTGTTCTTTCCTGGTTATATATTAGTTGTGGATGGTAAAAATTTTGTCTCTATAATTATGAGCTTTTGCAACAAAGCATATAGACATTTCATTTACTGAAATGGAGAAAGACAAGACTACTTAAGGGGAGGGAAATGATTTAATATAAACAGCATAATAAAAATTTATATTAAAGTCTTACTTGATATATTTGTCTCGATGATGATATGCTGTTGTTTTTAGGTAAATTGATTACAAAGTTTGTGGGGGCATCAAAAACTCTAAAGTTAAAAAACAGTCTTTTTTTTATTGGTAAAAACTTTGTAAATAATGAACAGACCATGTTCTAAAATGAGAAAAACTCATTATACCAAAAGGGGGGAAAATCCCAATTTAATAAATTGAATGCAATATTTTTCAGTATCCTAATAGTATTTTTATGAAACTAGACAAATTGATTCTTAAATATACCAAGAGAAAAAAAATACATAAGAAGAACCAATAACATATTTTAAAAAACATCAATAAGAGGATTCGTTTATCTGCTAGGTATCAAAAATATCTATTATCACTGTTATTAAAACTAGCTAGTATTGTCCTCTAATTAGATATCTTAGCAGACTAAAATAGATTTTAGAAATAAACTAATGTATATAGAAATGTACTTCATGATAAAGCTGACATTTTATATTAATGGGAAAATACAATGGTACATTTAGTAAATTTTCTTCATAAAATTGTGTATACATGGAAATGATTAAAAATCAATGCCTATATCACACCATAAAAGATAAGTTTCTAAAGTATTAAAAAGCAAAATACAAAAGTCAAATCTACCTGGTGTGATGGATGCTTCATGTATGTAATTCCAAGATTCTAGAGAGTGAGGCAGGGGGATTGCAATCAGACCTTCACATAAGCAATTGTGGAACCCTTCTGACTGCCCTTTGACAGCCCACAGAGATTCAGATCTGTGGGACCCAGGCATGTGGACTTTCATCAGATGCCAGCAGCCCAATCTAAGCTCAACCCCCTGAGCACAGCAGGGTGATTTTGTAGGTTAGTAACTGGGTAAGCGTGGGGAGACAAATGGAAAAGAGATGGTTTTTTATTTCAGCCCTTCCTCCTTCTACTTTCCCTACTTTGGCAGCAACATCTAGGAGAAGAGAAAGATCAGGGGCCCTAATGAAAATACCCAAAGGTTTGGGATTTAACAGCTCTCTCCTGATTGGGTCTATATTTGCATACACACTCACACCCAGCCAGTCAGAGCCCATTTGAATCTAGAAAACAGCAGGCTCTGGATAAACAGACATGTTAGAAGGTCCCTCCAAGGAAGAGAGAGAGGAAAGTTCCGTGCGGCTCCCACACAGATTCTAGGTTCTATCCAGAATCTATCTCTCAGCTGGCCCCTGGCTGTGACCAGAGGCCTAATTCCCATCCCCAGACACTCAGGAGGAAGAAAAGTGCTCCCAAGACTTGCCAGAGAGGTTCTCAGGGGATCTACCAACTGCGGGTTGCTTTTACTCACAGAAACATTGCACCTACTTTGTATGTAGGGAATTGTTTGCTGCCTCTGGGTCATCGCTTCTGCTTCAAGATCCACCAATTCTACCTCAGCCTTCGAGCAGCACAGTGGGACTTGTCCTGGCCATAAACTTATTCTGCTAGTCTCCTTCATGCCCTCATCTCTGCAGACTTGCTTGGCAATGGATGCTCTCACTTGGCATTCTGAGACCCTCTAGACAAATAAAGTTCTACCTATTTTAATCACTGTCTGCCTACTCCACTCTTGGCAAAACAAGAACCCTAGGTGGAAGAATGGACCGCACTGCAGATGCCCTTTGTCATTTTGTACCATCTCAAATCAGTATGTGGAAATAGTTTCCTTCAGCCTGAAGGATGTTGCTAACATTAATTATGATGCATTTCTGCTGGGAACAAATTCCCTTAGCTTTATTTTTCTGAAAATGTCTTTGTCCCACATTCAGTTTGGAAAGATGTTTTTATTACGATAGAAAATTCTAAATTAATAGGAATTTTCTTTCGGTGCCTTAAGGCCTTGTTCACATTACTTTTTGATTTAATTAGTTACTGAATCTAGGTCTGGGATGAGTTTGTTTGCTCCCTCCTCCATACCATGTGTATGGTGTTTATTTGTGTGGCCATTTGCTTTTTCAAGTGTTTTTCCGACTGTTGGCTTTCAGCTAGTTGATTGTGATGTGTTTAGAAATAATATTCTTCATATTTAGCACAATTCTACTATATTGAGCCCCTTAAATCTAGGGATTTAGAGCATCAATTAAATTCATAAATTCCCAGCCATTATTTCTTTAAACATTTTCCATTTTCCTTTCTTTGTCCCTTCTTTTTGACTCCCCTATACACATTAGACTGTATGATATTACCTTAGTTCAAAAGAGACCATTTTCAGTATTTTTTCTCTTTTTGCATAGTAACTTTCTGATGAAATTCAATGACTCTTAGAAATTCTAATCTTCTGATATATCACATCTGTGAATTGTTTGTTTTAGCTATTACATTTTTCCAAGCTATACATTTCATTTGTTTTTTTGTAAGTGTCCTTCATGTCTCGTTAAATACTTGAACATAATTATAATGGATGCCCTGGGTCTTTATCTGCCAATTCCATTGTACTTGGCATTTCAGAGTCTCCATGGAGCTTTTACTCTCTGCTATGGGGTAAGTTTTTGTGGGTCTTTTAATGGCTTATATCAGTTTTTGTTTGGGTGCTGGACATTATGATTTTTAGGTTGTTGAGTGTCTATATTCTGCTTACTTCCTTTAAATATTTTTTCACATTTGCTTAGCAGACATTTACCCAAGATTCTCCTCTATCCTATTAATGTTTAGGGGTAGTTTACAACAGCAGCCACTCTAGGACTTCTCACCCTTACTACAAAGGGTCGCCTCTTCTGATGACTGTCCTGTGTGTCTTATGAATTTAGCAGTAGATCCCCTCCCTGGTTGAGAATTTCAACCTTGTGTGGGCTCAGGACTGATTAACATATAATATTGCTCTTGACTTGCTCTATTCCACCAAGCAAATGTCTACAAATGTCTAACATAGAGTTCAGTCAAGGATGCATAAAGAACTCCACATATTTCTGGATTCATTTTCTTTATGCATTGGGTTGCTGGTACTCCACCCTGCAAATGCCAGCCATCTTGGTCTTTCCCATTCTTATCCTTAGCATTTTCAAATCTCAGTGATGCTGTTGGCTTTACACGATTTCTCCTCACTGTTGTAGTGTGGAAATTACCACAAAACAGAAGGCTGAGATGACCATAGGGTTCATCTAGTTCTGTCTCTCATGTATAGATTATACCAGGTAGTTATTGTCAACCCAACTCAAATTAACTGAAACGAGGGAACGTCAGTGGAGGAGCTGCCTCCATCGGAGCGGGTGATGGGCGTGTCTGTGAGGGGTATTTTCTTGATTGGTGATGAATGAGGAAGGGGCCAGCCCACTGTGAGTAGGCAGGCCTAGGCTACATAGGAGAAGGATCTGAGCAAGCCAGGGGAAGCAAGTCAGTAAACAGTGTCCTCCATGGTTTCTACTTCAAGCCCCTGCCTTGAGTTCCTGCCTTGTTTCCCCTCGGTGATGGACTTCGATCTGTAAGCTAAAATAAGCTCCCCCGCCACATTGATTTTGCTGTGTTTTATCACAGCAATAGAAAAAATATCTTTTCTGTTTGATTCTTTCATGTCCAGTTTTCTATTTGTTTATGCAAGAAGACAGGTTTGGTGTTAAATGGTTGTATGTGGGGGGGAAATAAAGTTCTTTCCATTAAGTTTAAGATCAAAACATAAATCCCCCAAAGGTCAATGGAAACTGCATGTGCATAGTCAGTTGTTTTTGACTGTTGGGCCACAGCTTAGGATGGGCAATTGATTTAATTGCCTTCTCTCATTAAAACCATATCCTGTAGAATGTCGGTTTTTGTCTTTTCACTTTGAAATTCAGCTATTCCTCAAAGACTGAATTCCTCAGTCTTTTTTTTTTTTTAAACAGTCTGTAGAAGGTAAAGTTCTTGTTCTCTGTTAGAGAGAGATTCTCTCTTTGGTGATTTTTTCTGCCACTTAGCAGTAGTCTGATATACTTTTTTTAAAAATTTATGTTGTAATTTGTTCTATGTTATGATGTGGTCTGTTTTTTATTCCTTTTTTTTCTCTCTGTGTAGTCCTGACTATCCTGGAACTCACAAAGCAGACCAGGCAGACCTCAAACTCACTGAGCTCCGTCTGCCTCTGTTTCTCTTATTAGTTTTTTATTTCTTTAATCGCATAAGATTATTTGTGATCTTTTTCAAATGCTCAATCTGAAGATTTCAGATTCGGTTCTCAATTTCATGTAAGTGACATCCTAAACCCGTCCACTTTGATCTTGGTTTGATTATGCGGCTTTGAATATTGACTATCCATTGTGTCAGCCACTTTTCACTGCCCTGATGAACACGCAAGAGGAACATCTTAAAGAACAAGTTCACTTGACTCGTGGTGTCAGAAACTTCCAAGGTCAGCTGGCTCTGTTTCTCTGGGTCCAGATGAGGCAGAATGTCATTAGAGCAGAAGAGTGTCACAGAGGATGCTAACCTAAACAGGACAAGACAGGGTACTTCAAAGACACTGCCCCAGGGATCCATCTCTTCCGGCAAGACCTCACCTCCTAAAGTTTCATTTGCTTTCCAAAACGATACACCAATAGAGACCAAAGCCTTCCAACCCATGAGCCCCAAGGAAGACATTTGAAGTTCAAACTACGTACATGAGTCACAGTGCTGTCTTGGCTTAGGACAGTGACTCTGGGATTGTGAAGTTTCCAAATTAGATTTTTTTGACAATATCAATTAATAGTCTTTGGACAAATTTATGGCAAAAACTTTCCAGTGAGCTTTTTCATAGCTGATTTTTTTCTCCTTTTATTCAACACTCTCTACAAAGACCAAAGACACTGTGTTAAATTCTCATGACTGGCTTGTGAATGTCAGTGGATTATGCAGGATTACATTTCCAGCATCTACCACATAAATCCCAGGTGACATCTCTTGCCCCTAGTGTGCTTTGTAGTTTGAACTCTTGAGGGACTGAATTTCTATTAACAGCAGGTGAATACAGACTTATTCCCTTTCTGTTACCTAAGTGCATGCTGAGTACTGGTCTAAACATTTCATACATGTTATTTCATTCAGTCTTGGTAATATACTAAGTGATCTAAGTATTACAATTAGTACTATTTTATATAAAAAACAGATCTACAATAATTTTCTGAGGATTTGTTGAACAAATAGGCTTTTATCACTTAATTTGCCTCTTGCTTTTGTTACAGGTAGCTCCAATCTCATTCCCATGTTTTTAAAGTTCAGATACACACCCACCCACATATATACACATATTTATATGCATATATATACAGTGTACACATGTGCATTCTTATACTCATGTGCATATAAATATAATTGCATACCTTTTTATAAACAACATATATATATGTTCATATACATATGTGTTTAATAGCCTTAATATCTTCACGTTTTTAGTGAGAAGATGTTTTAGTTTGCTTTCTGTTGTTGTAATAAACATCATGACCAACAACAACTTAGGGAAAGAAAGGGTTTGTTTCATCTTACACTTCCAGGTCACTTCCCGTCATTGAGAGAAGTCAGTGCAGAAACTAAACCAGGCACCATTGAGCACTGTAGCTCACTGGCTCACTCTCAGGCTTATTCCCAGCCCTAGGTTACACCAGCTTTCTTATATAAGCCCAGGCTCACCTGACTAGGGAAGGTGCTGACCACAGTAAGTTTCCTTCCACATCCATCATTAGTCAAGAAAACGCCCCCGCAGACACGTCCACAGACCACTCTGACCTAGGCAATTCCTCAGTAGAAGTGTCCCTTTCCCAGGGGATTCTAAGTTGTGCCAAGCTGACAGCTAAATCTAACTAGGCCAGAAGATGTATATTTGCTGTCAGTTAAGCCTGGCATGGACCTCGAATGTGTTAGAATGTTGAAATTTTGGGCTGTATATGTGGCTTATATGTGAGCAGGGCAGAGTAGTGAGAACATCTGATTTCATTTTGAATTTCAGAGAAAACTTAGCAGGTGTAATGAGTCACATTTCTCCAGTGCTTTAGAGCTGCTTTTGCTTTGCACTCCGACTCCAGTCTCCCCCCTTGCACAGTCCCAACCAGCTAATGTGCTCTATCTTTCTCACTGAACTTTAAAAAAAGTGCTTGCAAGTGTCCACAGCCTTCTCATTCCAAGACCTCCGTTGTGTTTCATGGCAGTACACAATCCTCCATAAAAAAATCCTTGCTCTCTACTTGTCCCAACTTAGATGGCACAGTGATTATTTTCAAACAAAAATGTAACCATGACATTTCTGGGCTGAGAATAATAGGGTGGTGTACACCTGTACACACACACACACACACACACACACACACACACACACACACACACCCCTAGAACTTGAGGTAAGATATATATTTGATATGTTCATTGGTTTTATAGATGAAGTCACAGCAAACATAAGCAGTTTAGAAAGAAATGAAAAATGGAAAGGAAGGGAGCCCCATGCATGTCAAGTTTCCCACAAAAAAAATGTGATTTACTATGATTTCTACTCCATCAAATCTTGATTAGGGCAAAATACAAAACAGTAAATGATGACCTGAAAGCACCAAACTTGTTGGTTTTCATCATTAAAGTGTATATTTTTTATATAAAGAATGATTGGTTAGTTTACAACTACTTTGGGACAAAGTCCCACACTCCTTCCATTGTTCCCCAGAATTATGTATCCCATTTTATTTGTTAGTTTTTTTTTTTTTTTTACCATATTAACCTTTCCGTACCTTGGCTACATCAATTGCGAATCCTTTATACATTTCAGCTCCGCATTCTGCTTTATAATATAACTATAAAAATTGTATCCAATAATTAGTCCTGACATTGCTGTTGTGAAAAGTGTGTGATGTTTCAGACCTGAAGCCCCACGAGAACAGGAACCTGTCCTGTCTTGACTCTTGACAGGGTACTATGGACATATTTAGACTCAGTAAGTGTTTGTTGGCAGAAGGAAGGACAGATAGAAGTAAATATAGGGAACTTTGTGCTTTTGCTCAAAAGGAAATTGGTGGGTTGTGAATACAATCCAGTGGTGGAGTACTTCCCTGACACATGTGAACCCCAGGTTCAGTTCTCAGCACAGAAAACCGAACAAGCAACAACAACAACAATAAGAAATTGGTCCACATGTGCACTTGATTGATACTTGGCTACAAGTTCTATGCTAGTTTTGATAACAGAGAAAAATAAGTCTTTCTCTCCTTAGCAAAGAAAGATGGCATTTAGAAAGAGGAGATTGAGATTTGATGACAGATCTTCTCTCCAGCTATTTTCTTCTGAAGGGAAGCATCCCATCTTACGATCTGGAGGTGATTTCCTCCAGCCAGGACGGAGACAGTTGGCTCCGCTTAGCCTGCCATGTCGTGGTTGTGGAATACTCTTTTAATAATGGTTGACTAGAGTGGCAACCTTTGGCATAGTTTATTGCACTAGAGTTAACCTCCACTCCTTCTAAGTTACTTTTGGTGTTTTCCTCTTCCCAAAGTAAAGCTTTGCTCAATATTCTTATGCCTTTCCAGTTTATAAGCACCGGACCTTACCATATCTGGCAGCTGTCTGCCAATTATAGATACTCACAGTAGAGGGCAGCAAAGGAGCATATGTCAAGATGGAATTACTGGCACGCATCTCGAGGCCCTTTCCTGGGCTCTCTTTGGAATGGTGTGTGACTAGGTCTTTCAGAGGAAGACCCAAGCGACTCCTGGAAGTAAAAGCGCAGAAGACATTATGGAAATACATCACTAGATACCTCAAAACTTGAAAATCAAGGAATTTTAGACATATTGATCTATCTTATGTCTTATTTCATGGACTAGAAGGCACATAGTATTTTTGACAGTAACAGAATTTGCCTGTTTTTTTTTTTAATGATTTATCTTGTTTTGTGTTTGTTTTTCTGAAAAAAAAAAGTGTCAGTGATGCTATTTTAACAGACTGTATTTTATTGCTTGAATAGGTGGGACTGAAGTATGACATAGAAATCTTTTCATCTTTTCAAAGGTCATCCCTAAGAATTAATATCAAGTAGCCCAATGTTTTCTTAGGTATCCAAAGGGTTAATGCATAAAGAGAAATAAGTTCTGTAGCACTGTATACTTTGCATTATGAGCATTTGAACAGGACTGTAGTAGATGCAAACCCTTGCTGGCCCCGTAAGATGCCTCTATTGACTGAGGAGCAGCTCAGAGCAGTGTTCAGCTAGGCTGAGGTCGTCAAGTTAGACTACGTTAGCTCCATGGAATTTATACAAAACCCTAAAGTCTGCAAAGCTTGACAGATGGAACAATCTGTATTTTTTAAGGTCTCCTGTCACAAGAGGAGGGAGAGGTTGGCAGGACAGCAAGTAGAATTACACTTGGCTGTACTTAATGGTCAGTCACAGAGAAAGTCACTGTTAAACCAACATCCTTATTTAGAGGATAAACAACTATTCTGGAGTGATACTGTCCACACTACCTGGAAGACTTTGATAGATCCAGGCACAAAAGTAAAGGATGCAACAACATAGCTGCTTGTCAATGGCATTTGTCCAGAGAAAATTGCCAGAATAACTACTGAAAAAAAGCAGAAAGTAAATGTTCATATTTGTCAAGGAGGATCATACTCATATAGACAAATGATTATTCATGGCAATCATAAATAATAATAGTTGTTTGTATCAATGAAAATGTAATTCCATGCTCTGTAGAGTCTAAGGTGCATTTTCATTCTCTGCATATCAACACTCTGACCTCAATAGCACCTCTGACTGATGGCGGGCAAAGTGATTTTTTTCAGGCAAGAAGAACATGGTTCCCATTACATGTGAATACACAATTTAGTTTCAGCTGTTTATTTCATGTTGAAAGGGATTGTTCACCAAGACAAATTGTAAAATCAAGTGTGTGAATGTGTCTAGAAGAAGGCTAGAAAAACACTTTTAAATGGCTATAAAACAACAACTCCAAAGGGTAAGAAAATATTGTGTCATGATTTAGGTGGGAGTTTTGCTTTGTGGTACATAAAATAATGATGTATGTTAAAATTAATAATATTTCATATTTGATAAAAAAAGGATTTTTTCCATTTTATGAGTGAGGAATATGAAGCCCCAAAAGACTAAAAAATTTTCCAAGAGAAAACAAAGAAATATAATTCCCATCTATTATAAATTGCTTTATATTCCAAATAGATACTAGAAGTAACTGTCACTCACTCTTTCCCACTCATTCTCATTAAAAACTATGAGTGTTTTTATCTATACATTTGAAAAGAAAATTAGGCCTTTGTAAGTGTATTAAAAAATCTGGAACACCAAATTAGCACACGTACTGTGATGTTCTGTCTTAGCATAGAAAAGGAATTCTTTTTTAAAATAAAAGAATTGGTTCTTTGAGTTTCATACCATGTGTTTTGATCATATTCATCCTCTCTTCCAACTCTTCCCAGATCTACTCCCTTTTCCTACCTACTGACTAGGTGTTCTTCCTCCTTCCCTCCTCCCTTTATTTATCTCTCCTTTTCTTTCTTCCTTCCTTTCCTTCCTTCTTTTCTTCCTTCCTTTCACCCTTTCTTTCTTTCTTTCTTTCTTTCTTTCTTCCTTCCTTCCTTCCTTCCTTCCTTCCTTCCTTTCTTTCTTTCTTTCTTTCTTTCTTTCTTTCTTTCTTTCTTTCTTTCTTTTCTTCAAGACTGATTTGTGCTGCCCAAATATTCTTGCATTTGTGGCTGTCCACTGGAAAATGATCAGCTTACCAGGCTATACTCTTAAAGAAATCTGTATCTACCTCTCCTATGCAAGAAAATGAATTTTTAGAAACCTAAATATCAGGGTTTATTTTATTAATTGTTAAATTAAAATATATTTAAAACAGTATGACTATAGAAAGTTGGTAGAATAAACCCATAAAAACCCATACAATTGTTTTACTGTGAACCCTCCCCCAAACCTAATGCCTGAGCATCCTCATCCATGCTGTAATTAAAATTCCAAACACACAGATGTAAAAGAAACTGGTGAATTATTTTATTGTAAGCATTATATCTGCTTATGTCAACAATTCCATGTCTCCTTGCTCTCTAAGTAAAACGTGGACTACAGTTTGAACGTAATATACTTAGGAAGCCAGCTGTTTCAGAGGACCATAACTGGGAACACTTCATAGGATTACCTGATAGTTTTAAAGTACAAATGTTGAGTCAGGCTCTGGATCCATTTCAAATTCACACTCAGCTTCTAGTTCTGGGGAGAAAGTAAATGCCAGCCACAGTACTCATTTATCACATTTCCACAAAGGGTGTGCTTGTAGGCCTGCATCAGTCTGAAAACTGAGGTTTTGTTTGCTTCTGAAGAGTGCAAACAGAGATAGATTTCAGCACGAATACAGGGAGGCCAAGAGCTTTTACTCTATGACCTTGAGGATAACTTTCTGTAGGACAGACAGAGGCTATGTCACATCAGGCTCTGGTGTCTGAGGCAGTGTTCCTGTGAGATGGCCATCTATTCATAGGGAGTGTGGCTGTGCATTACTGAGAAATGCAGATAGAGGATGCTGTGTGTTTTATTCCCTGGTGGCTCAGTTGGCATACATGAAGAGGACAATGTTTCTTGAAGAGGTAAAAAACAACCAAATAGTCTGCTTTCTTCATCTAGCAAAGTACTATCACTGTTTTTTCACAGACAGTTCTTTCCACTAACAACGGCATTTTCTTTCTTGTAAGACGGGAACTCAGCTGAAATCTTTCCTTGTACAGAGCACCTCTCATTTCAAGAGGAAAATCATGAAAATAGAGGAGCTGCCACAAATGTCAGCAGGAGAACATCCACCTATGTGGCCCTCATCTTTCAGCAGCCAGTGTCTCCTTCTTTATATTCAACTGCTCCTTTCTTGATGAAATTTTTAGTAAACACATGTTAGAAAATTCCCACACATACATTGGCTATTTAATTCAAGACAGTCAAGTTTCAAGTACATTTTCTTGCCAATTTCAGTTAACTCTGGGTTGAAACTTGGAGCGATTCCCATTTCTTCAAGGAGTCAAGGAGTCAGGTAGAAGTTCCAGGAAAGCTCTTTTTGTTGGTTCAGCCTAAGGAAGACATACTGATCTGGGACTCTTTAGTAATTTCACATTTCCCAGCAAAGCTACAAATCCTTGTTAGGGACAAGTCAGAGGGACATCTTTATATGGTCAAATATTAAAATGGCTCAACTATCAGAGTGGGCACTTACCCACTATTTTATGAAACAATAACAAAATATGGGTGTTCTAAACCTTAATTTGTTTCACTCAGTTGTCAGCTGAATCTTAAATATTATTCCAGTTTTGTAAAAGAACACATTTGAATAGTTGGCCATATAAACTTTTGCTTACTTGCTTAATATTATCTTAATCCAGGTTTAAACATAAAGTTTTTTTTAACAACTTAAATTTTAATGTGTATGCTTTGTGACTCTTGGAATTATTTTATTGAAAATCACTTTCTGGACTAAGTATTGGAGTGGCTAGCCTTAGAAACAGAAGATGCATTTTGGCAACCTAACAAGATAAAGGAACATGAGTGCTCAGAGGACTTATAAACAGACAGATTGACAGACAGACAGACAGACAGACACACACACACACACACACACACACACACACACACACGTACACACACACACACACACACACACACACACACACACACACACACACACATGGAGGAGGGGGAGAGAAGGTACTTTAGAGGATATAATTGTATCACTCCTGAGCACAATTATTTGCTGATGAGAAGTGGAAATGTTGACACACAGCCAAGATGAAAAAATAAAAACAATTACAAGATTTCTTTATCTAAATCAAGTTGATGTATTATTTTTTATTATTTTGTATTTGTGAAAACATGCAATAAAACATTGCCTCCATATCTTTCTACCTATCCACCTAGCCCTCTCTGTGCCAGTGTCTGTCACTGCTGTAGGCTATTTCTGAGGAATTTCCTCTAACTTTTTCTATGAGGTGAGGTGGGCATGTATGTCAGTGCCCTGGATGAAATTTGAGGGGTGGTGGTGGTGCATAGCTGTACTTTCGGTGGAAAGCATAAATTTTATTAATGTGAAGAGATGATGGTAAAGACGTGGAATAAGGTGAACATTCACTGTGAGTCATTGATAGGTCAGGGAGTGTTTCTAAGAAGATGGGAGAAATGGCAGCTTCTTGTTGCTATGGACAGACATTCATATAGCTTCTTTATTCTTGCGATGATATGAAGGTAGATGGTCATGAACATCGAGCTTCCAACTAAAGAGTAGCAATTTTTCTCCAAAACCCCTGGAGACACAAAAAGGATTTCTGATGTGTTTTGTATTATCAGAATAGCTGCTGCAACTCTGACCAGAACAATGAAGAATTAGGTGGAAATGTAAAATGTGATACTTAAAACTTCATACTTTGGTTTTCTCTTCAGATAACTGATTTAGTGGATACATTAAAAATGCTTTAATTGAGGTGCACTACACTCATTTATGGTGTAAATATGAGTGGCTTTTCATACAGTCTTATTAGACATCGGCAGTCATCATGATGAATTCAGTACTTTGCACCATGATATACAGAAACCCCATACCCAGTATTGTGACCCCCTTTTCCCCATTTGCCACTTGATGGGCATTCAGGTTTTTACACTTTCTGCCTGTTTTGAATTCTACTTCTATAATAACGTTCAGTTTTTATGTGGATATAACTTTTCAATCCTCCACGCTGTGTAGCCAGAGGTTACATTAAGTCACTCTGCAGTTCAATAGTCTGAGGCACTGCAAGGTTGTTATGTGGAGCAGCCACCACGCTTGTCTTTGCCTCTGCAGTGCACGAGGGTTCGAAATTTTTCTGCGTTCTTGTGGTTGTCTGTTGGGCCTCACCATCTTGTGCAGTGTCCTCTCATTGAAGTCCCCTGGATGACTGGTAGCTTTGAGCATCTTTTTATATGCTTCTGGACCATTTCTAGATGTTTATTTTTGTGTATTTGAATGTGTATCTCAGTGTGCTCTTGTGCATGACAGACAGAGGAGCATTAGCTTCCCTCTTTTACCGCTTATTCCTCTGAAGCAGGGCTTCTCCTGAACCTGGGGCTAGGCTGTCTCTACCTGTCACAAGAAGGTGGTTACAGGGGTATGCCAGGCCACACTTGGCTTCTTATGTGGGTACTGGGGACTTGCAACTCATGTCCCCATGCTTGTATAGCTCTTACCCAAGAGTTCTATCCATCTATCTATCTATCTATCATCTATCTATCTATTATCTATCTGTCTATCTTATCTAGAAATGCCTTTTTAGATACAGAGACCCACAGCCAAACATTAGGCAGAGCTCCAGGAAGTCCTGAAGAGGAGGGGGTAGAAAGAATTGTAGAAGCCAGAAGGGTCAAGGACACCATAGGGAAATCCACAGAATCCACTAACCTGGACTGATAGGGACTCACAGAGACTGAACTGACAACCAGGGAGCCTGCATGGGACAGCCTTAGGCCCTCTGCTATGACAGTTGTGTAGCTTGGTCCTCTTGTGAGACTCCTAACAGTGGGAACAGGGGCTGTCTCCCATTCTTTTGCTGGATTTTGGGACCCATACAGTGCCACCCCGCCCAGCCTTAATCTATGGGGAGGTGCTTAGTCTTACTGCTACTTGACATGCCATGTTTTGGTGATATTCATGGGAGACCTACCCTTTCCTAAACAGAAACAGAGGGAGGAGTGGAATGGGGGGCAGAGGGGGGATGAGGGGAGAGAATGTGAGGAGAGAAGGAAGGGGAAACTGAGACCAGGATGTATAATTAATTAATTTAAAAAAGAAGTTAGAACAACATTTACTGGCACGTTAAAAAAAGAAGAAATTCCTACTTAGATCCTTTGCCCCTTTTAAATTGTTTTCCTTCATGTTTGTTCTTGAGTTGTAAGTTATTTATGTATCATGGTCATGTAATGCTTATTACATAGAAGGCTTAAATGATTTTTACCATTCTGTGTGAGAACACTTTTATGAATTATTAATATTTGAAGATGCTCAAAATATTTACTTTTTTCTTTTGTTGTGGTCCTTTTGACCTCATAGATAAAAGTTCTTTGCCAAATTCCAGGTCACAGAGATTTATCCTTATGATGTTCTCTCAGTCTCATATTGTTAACACATTTTAGTCTCTGATGTTAATTGTTTTTATGTGCAATATAAGATAAGCATCCAGTTTCATTCTTTCTCACAGGGTGTCCACCTATTCAAGAATCGTTTACTGAAAGGATTTTTCTCTGATTATTAAAAGATCTCAACTTTGTTGAAGATGGGTTGACAAAAACATACAATTTTGTTGCTTGACCCATAGTTCTGTTCTGCTGCTCTGTTTATATGTCTGCTTTTGGACCAGTGAAGTGCTGTCTTGTTTATTGTTGCTTTGTTAAACACAGAAACTGGGAAGTATGATTTCTCCTATTTTGCTCTAGTTTTCCAAGATCATTGGTATATTCCTGTCTCCCTATAACTCCATGTGGATTTTAGAACCAACTTGTAAAATTCTCTTCTTCTCTCTTTCTCTTGTCTTTCATTTCCCTTCCTTCCTTCTTTGCTTATTTTATTTTTATTTAACATTTACAGGCAGACTCAGCTATACTTTTGATAGAAATCAAACCTAATCTGCAGATCAATGGGGGATATTGCCATTTCATCAATATTAATTCTCTAATCAATGAACATTTATTTGTATCTTTTCAAATATATTTTATGGTGCTTGGTAGTTTTCACAGATGGCATCTGATGCTATTTTAATTGAATTTATTATGAAGTATTTCATTCTTTTTATGTTACTATAAGTGAATTTAAAATTTTTTACCTTTACATTGTTCCTTGCAAGTGCATAGAAGTACTATTGATTTTTTGTATTTTTCTTGTTTCTTGAAATTTTGTTGAACATATTTATTAGCTATAATAGTTGATGGCATACTCTTGACACAAAAAAGAATGAGAAGCTTCTATATATTTGAAGATGCTTGCTTGCATGGAGGGAGCAAGCAGCTGTAATGTTCTCCCTGCCTAGTTAAGTCAGTGTTCTGTGCTCTGTAACACAGCCAGACTGCCTGAGCACCCCTGTGTTCCCTGAGCAGGCCATACCTCCCATGCCTTCTGCATCTCAATGAAGGATAGACAATTGATTTCTTTATTTTTGTTTTGTTTTTCAAGGCAGTGTTTCTCTGTGTAGTTCTGGCTGTCCTGGAACTTAATTTGCAGACCAGGATAGCCCCAGACTCAGAGATCTGCCTGCCTCTGCCTCCCAAGTGCTAGGATTAAAGGTGTGGGCCACCCCCAGGTGATACTTGATTTCTAAACTACAAAAAATATGAAAAGAAAGCCCTGTTTTTCAAACATTCATGCAAGTTTTCTTCCTCTATTTCTTATGGAGAAACCCCAGGTAGGTAGGCAGTTTTAATTATCTTACTCCTTTTAACTTTAATGATACTGGATTGATTGGGTTTTAGTCAGAGGACTGAACACAAAACCCTAAACATTTCCAAGGTTATTAGTGGACTGGCTTCCCAGTACCTCTGTCATCCTCTTAGTCCTCGTCACATTGCGCTTACCACTGGCACGAACCAGTCACGCATCTTTTTTTAGTATTTGTTTCTAATTTCAAATTCTGCTTTACACACTCCTGTGCTTGGAAACAAATTTTTGTTCATGTTGTGTTACTTGGTTTATTGAAGTATCAGTCCTCTGTCCACTCCTAATTAAGTATTAAGGGTCTTGTGCCTTTGGGGAGAACTTACTACTGTTATTTTGTGTTGTTCAAATCTTAGATGGTCTTTTAATAAAAAGAAACTCAGTACCAGATATTGGGGTAAAACCTGAAAGATCAGAGAAGCAGCGCAAGTCACAGCCACCACCTATTACCTCACCAACTCCATGAATCCTCTGAAATCCTCTGAGTCTTCACCCAAAAGGGTCTCAGTTGAGCTGCCTTACTTCCTGTTTCCTCATGTCTTATATACTTTTCTCCACCCTGCCATCACTTCCTGGGATTAAAGGAATGTGTGTTTCCCAGTACTGGGATTAATGGTGTGTGTCAACTGCCTGACTCTGTTTCCAGTGTGGCCTTGAATTTACAGAAATCCAGATGGATCTCTGCCTCACGAGTGATAGGATTAAGGGTGTGTGCCATCACTGTCTCGCCTCTATGTCTAATCTAGTGGCTGGCTCTGCCCTCTGATCCTCTGGCAAGTTTTACTGGGGTACACAATATATCACCACATTTTGCCAAGTAGACGTAGCATCAATCTTCCTTCTAAATACTTTCCTTATACCCATAGATTAGTGCAGCTGTCAACTCTCATCAGAGATGACTCTTATTGCAGGGAACGGAGGCTAACTGTGCAGTCAACACAGAGGCTCACGACTTATCAAAGTTCTTAGAATAAGTGACTGTGAAGTGCTTACCCCCAGTGGGATATACACATCACCCTCCCTTTCTAAGGCACCAAGAATACTGCAGAAGAAGGGGCAGAAAGATTGCAAGAGCCAGTGGTTGGTGACGACTTATGAAGTAGTGTCTTGTGGATGTAGCAGGACCACTGCATTCATGTACTCACAGAGACCATGACACAAGACCTGACAAATCAACATTTCAACATGGGTGAGAAAGGGCTCATAGTACCTGACTATGGTAATATTTTATTTGTACTGAAATGTGATTTTATTTGTATGTTAATAAATAAAGTTGTCTGGGGGTCAGAGCTAATAGCAAGCCATAGCAGAAGTCTGGCAGTGGTAGCACATGCCCTTAATCCCGATCACATGACAGGCAGATCTCTGTGTGTTCAAGGATACCACCAGCATGGAGACACATGTCTTTAATCTCAATACCAACCATAGAAGACCTGGAGGTCTGTACAGACAGGCAGTGACAAGGAAGTCATGTGGTTGGGTTTACAACCAATGAGAAGGCAGAAGAGAAAGTCAATAAATAGGACAAACACACAGGAAGTAGTTCTCTTGCTGAGGTAGGACAGCAGCAGCAATGAAGGGTAAGGTTTTTAGTCTCAGCTCTTGCTCTGACCTCTTGGCTTTTAACTCTGTATTTGGCTCTGTGTTTCTTATTTAACAAGACGGTTACATCTACACCTGACCTCTAACAGAAAGTTGTAACAGTTGAAGGATGCTGGGGGAAGGAGAATCAGGTTTATTCAGGGTTGTGACCTCTTATAGGCTTCCCATTCTCCAGTGGATGGCCCTCCATCTACGTGAATACAGATTACTCAAATTGGGCTCAGTAAGTCATGAAAAAATCATAGACAGAAGCAAAATTGGGGGAGGAAAGTGGATATGACTGAAGAATATTATATATGGGTATGGAATTTGCAGAGAATAAAAAGTACTTTTCCAAAGGGAAAAAACTACTTCAAATTTATAAGTTATCCATTTTTGGTAATTAGAATAATGTTTTTCCTGAATAGCCAACCGTGAATGTGACAATTTTCTTTTTGGAGTCTTGAAAACTTTACTAGATCAATGACTTTTTAAAAAAATAAGTTACTCTACAGTGTGTCAGATGCCTCCTATGAGGTTAACTTGAGTGCCAACTTGATGAATTTTAAAAAAGCCTCAAGGGAGGTTCATCTGTGGTTAAATCTGTTGATGTTGTTTCCAGAGAAGGCTAGATCTTGGGGGCTCTGATCTAATCAATATGTTTTAATCAATGTATGGATTCATAATGTGACAACATTATTTTCAGGTGGTGACAGGTGTGTGGGGAGTAGCTGGATGAAGCAAGTCACTTGGGATGTGTCATTGAGGCTATTTCCACCCTAGTCTCACCTCTATCCCACCACTTTCTGCTTCCAACGTACCAAGAAGTACACATGCTCCTGCGGCTGCGGTATTTTGCCCAACCATGTGGGGCCAGGCCATCATGAACTGGGTCCTTTGAAGCCATGAGCCAAAATAAAACTTTTCTTTCTAAAGTTGTCAAGAATTTGGTTATATCCATGAGATAAATGACTAATGTCCTCATCTCTGCTTTCACTTTTTCAAAATAGCATGGAAAGACCTGGGATTAAAAAGAAGTTTCAAGTTTAGGCCCAATAATCAGAAATGATAGAAAACAAATGCTCAACCATAAATTTGGAAAAATAGGTGTTATCATTTCCTTCCTTCTCCTTTGTCAAATACTCAGGAATACAAAATCAGTGGCAGGTAAATGCTTTATTTGTGTCTTTGCTGGGCATGTAGTAAAATGAAAAATAAAGAAACATAATTTCTTCATGAGTTACCATCAGGCAACAAGTGAAAATCTTACTCATAGCTATTTATTTGCAACATCAACATAGCAGCAAAACAGCTAATTGAGCAACTTGAATCTCCAGAAATGTTAAAAATTGGTAACACTATGAAGACATGATTCATGTCTCCCTGGGCTTCTAGAAACTCAAAGCTTTGGGAAAAGAAAGATTTCTGTGTATTAAAAACCAAACCAAACCAAGAAGAAGCAGGTGGATTCGATCCCACTTCTTTACATTTTCCCCTTGGTCCTAGAGTAAAGCAGAACCTGACACTGCATTCTTCCTGTCAGCACAGTCAGCAGTAACCTTAAGAGCCTGGAAATAGGTAGGGGGGCAGAGGGGCAAGCACATGGTGATCCCGCCCATGCATCAGCTAATTTCTGACTCCAGCGCTAGCCTTGGGAACTTAAGAAATCCCAAACAGATGCTTTTTCTAAAGGTAAGGGAGAAAGTTAAATCTGATCTTGCTAAAAAGGAAATAAAAACAAACAGTGCATCTGTGAATTATTTAAATCCAGCTTTGGAATGATGATGCTAAAGATTTCACTAGGAAATTTAAGCACTTCTGTAAAGATGCCTGCTCTTCCCCCCCCACTTCTTTTTAGCTACTTTATGCAAATTTAACTTCAAGCAGACGTTTTTGGTTTATTTCTTGTCCGAATGTATAGTTGTACTCAATTTTCACCCAAGCATTCATCCAAGCCTCATGATTTCTTTATATATGCCACTTTGGTGAGACTCTTGAAGGAAGCCGGCCTCTAATTGAAGTGTGTAGATGTTAGAGGTGGACTCCTCTAGGTTGGAATCATGGCTGCACATTTGCTATGCATATATCCATAGAAAGAAGTTTCTTAAATGGATAATAGACCTTTGACACAAGTATTTGTTCTTCAGGCAAATATAGAGAAGGACATTGACATGTTGTGCCCCCCACCCCCACTCCCTCACCTTTCTGGGATGGAAGAAGGTTTATTCAGATGCAGGTATCTATTCAAGGATACCCTAAGAATAGAGAATAAGACTGTGTCATTTCCTGAGTCCTGCTGCCAGAGATGCAGAAAGCATTGTGACAAACAAGACTGCTATTATTTAATATGTTAGCTTGCTATGGCTGGTGAAAAGAATACCCACGGAAGAGACTTAAATAGTGAGTTTACTTTCTCATAGTTCTGGGTGACAGGGTTCAAGAGCTTGGTCTCGGCAGGAATATTTTCTAGTGAGGTGCTGTGGAATAAACCTTCTGTACACTGTGATTATGTATAGCTCTCATTAGTTAATAAAAAGCTGACAGGCCGGTAGCCAGGCAGGAAGTATAGATGGGACAGCCAGACAGAGAAGATGATAGGAAGAGGAAGCGCAGAGTCAGACGAGTTGCCAGCCTTTGCAAAGGGTGCAGGAGATGAATGTGCCATGCTAATAAAGGTACCACCATATGGTAGAACGTGAATAAGGAATATGGGTTAACTTAAAATGTAAGAGCTAGTTAGTAATAAATCTGTGCTATTGGCTGAGCATTTGTAATTAATATAAGCCTCTGTGTGGTTACTTGGAATTGGTGGGTGGGAAAGAAACATCTGCCTACAGTGAGGCCCCTAATTTGGTTTGTAAGTGACTACCTTCTTGATGTGTCCTTTTATGTCCTTTTCTGTGAGTACTTCTGGTGTCTCTTTCCACTTTTTATAAGGACATAATCCTATTCAATGAAAGGGACCAGTGTATGACCTCACTTAATCTTAAGATTGTTGAGACACACTCACAATGGAGGATTTGGACTTTAACATGTGAAGTTTGGTGGTAGGGGGGGACACGACACAATTTATTCTATAATACTTAGAAAGCCATTTTTCTATTTAAGGTGTATAATGAAATGAAACCTGTTCTCCTTCCTCATCTCTCTTCCTGTTTCTCTCATTGATGAGACATATAAACACATGTAAATAAGCACACAATATACATGTTAACATCCCTATGTACCTCACATGCATATATACAGCATTACTATCATGCTTTGTTGCTTTGAATCTGTGAGTTTCTGCTCTTCATAATGCATGATTAACAACCAATACTGTTTATTAGTATTGACAATGCTTGATGTTTCCTCTGTGGAAATTGGGGTAGACAGTCACAACAACAGTCATAGCAATGTCTTGAGCATCAAGGAGTATGCTTATTTGTTAATTGTCCCACTTACCTGAGACATGAGAACCATCTCCATCCCCATCCCACACAGGGCAGAGATTTTGAAAGTTAATGAGGTTCCAAAGGCTGCCTAGCTAGTAAATCCCAGGCTGTTTCCTAACCTTCACACATGGAAATGTAACACAATGTCAAGAAACTGAGAACGTTGGCAAATCTCTATCTTGATCACACAACCTGACTCTCAGCCCCATCCATGGTAGGGGCAGATTTTTGAGTAGGGGGGCCTTGGATAGGTCTCCTGCTGTGCATCATTATGGTGTTTGGGGCTGCTCATGTTCATTGTTTACGATTACTCTTCTATAAGTTTACATACTTCTGTTGCTGAACCACCCCAGAAGGATGACAAAGAGTAACAAACACTGGGAGAATCACAAAACATGACTGGGAGACAGATATAAGCAATTAATTAAAATCCACCATGGTAAACCTGGCCCCTTGTGGAGCCTGTTCAAATGACACAGTAGCATAGAGAAAAGCATGGCATTCTTGAAGAGGTCAGAACATACTTTATCATGAAGGTAGTCCTGGGATGTAAATGGAAAGAAAGTAAAAGTTTGCCAGACTGGGCAGAAGGTGATCCACACAGAACCATCATGTGTTTTTATGTGATGACATTTATAGTTTACCTGTTGGGCTCATTCTGTAGAATATTTACAAAGAAATAGTTTGTCTTGGACCAGACCCTTCTGTATCTTGTTCACTTAGCCAGAATCCATGTTTCCTGTCCTGCCAGTTATCCTCTGGGTAAAAAATAATGTGCCAACTCTAGCTATTGCAATAATACCACAAACTCTGGATTATACAAACAGGATGTACAGCAAGAGCAATCTACCTGAATTAGTTTTAAACCAATGGAAACCCACAACCACCTCAAAGCACTATAATTATATAATTAGAACAACAGGATGATCTTTAAGACAATCAGATTGTCTTCTCCTGCTGCTCCAAGGGGAGAGGAAAAAATACCCACTCACTCCATATAACAGTCTGTTTACTTCATTGTCTTACTGACTTCCTCTCAGGGTGGAGTTCATCAAGATCCTGCTTTTCCCATACATCAAGAATTTTACTTCAAACACTTAATCCCCAGTCACTTTGAGTGGCAAATTAACCCTACCTTTAAGATCATAAAGTGCACACATCCTAACAGTCTGGTGGAAGCCCCTTAGCTCTTCAACGTAGGGCAGCATCTGTCCCTTACTCTGTTTTTCTCAGTCCTGTCTTTAGTCTTAAACATAAGTTTCCGATCTCTGGATAATGGTATCTTTGTGATCTTTGCTGTGGTCCCTTCTCCATTCCTGATCTTACAAACCTTCACACTATTATCTTCAATTTTTCTTGCTTCTTGCTGTAAAAGCTGCAACTATCAAGAAAGAAAAGAGACAGGAGGGAATTAGACAAGGGAGGGGGGACTTTCTATGGCTGCCCCTGTGGAGGATTCTTCTTCTAATGGTCCAGAGGACAGATACCTTAGACATAAGATCAGGAGAGCTGGGAGACCATGGGGAACAGTTGTAAAGGGTTAGGCCAACAGTGGAGAAATGAGAAGTTATGGTGTCTCCATGGGAATTAGGACGGAAAACTGACAGAAAGAAAAAGTTCTACTGAAAAATCCACTTAACCTACTTAAAAAGTAAATATCACAGGCTAATGAAATCATTTTGTTTTATTTTTTTTAAAATATGGAGGATTTGAATGAGGAGCATACAAGCTAACCTTTGGACAGATGTCCTTAAGATGCAAAGAAATAAAATGAAGAATAATGATATCTGACCCACAGTGTCTCAAATGGAAACAAGACAAGCAGAAAAGAGAGCTGACATTTCCTCCATGATAATTGAGTTAGATGCTTTGAGCAGAGGTTGCCCACCAGGAGAGGAGCTGAAAAATAGATCATGCTGACTTTTTAGATGTGTTTACTATAAATCCTTAGATATAAGGCCTTGCAAGAGGAGGTGTGTATGTATATATGTATGTATGTGGATCAAATTGTTTGCCTTTTCCATTGCTTAAGATGCTTCTCACATGATTCAGACAACCAGTAACATGGGGACTCACACTCTTCCTTAATACTTTCAGCATGCCTATGAGAGAGGCTGAGATAACTTTGCAGGTTAATAATAAACTAGACTGTTACAGGAAGGCACAACTCAGGGCTTCTGGAACTGAAAGGTGATTTTTTTTTAACAGAATGGGTATGGTAGTTTATGAAATAATGTAGTGGAGAAGGCTTGTTAAGGGCCAGCCTGTGGGGCTGCATCTGCTTGGTTGAATACTTACTGTTCTGCCCGGCTGCCTTCCAGTTCTGTCTACAGCAGTGGTCCTCAGTCTTCCTAATGCTGTGACCCTTTGATACAGTTCTTCATGTTATAGTGACCCCCAACCATGAAATTATTTCATTGCTACTCATAACTGCAATTTTGCTCCTGTTATGAATCATAATGTAAATATCTAATATGCAGGATATCTGATATATGACCTCTGTGAAAGGGTCATTTGACCCCCCAAAAGGGTCATGACCCACAGGTTGAGAACCACTGGTCTAGACACTAGTTCTAGCTGATGTGCTTCTTAATAGACTGGCCATCGCTGTACAGAAATATCCTAGAATGCTGTGGGATAAATGCTTTTGTACACTGGTTTAATAAAATGCTGATTGGCCGGTAGCCAGGCAGAAAGTATAGTCAGGATAAGTAGACAAGGATAATTCAGGGAAAAGGAAGGCTGAGTGAGGAGATGCCAGGCTGCTGTCTAGGGAGCAGCATGTAATGGCACACAGGTAAAAGCCACGGGACACATGGCAACATACAGATGAACGGAAATGGGCTGAGTTTAAGTGTAAGAGCTAGTCAGTTGTAGGCCTGAGCTAATGGCTGAGCAGTCTTAATTAATATAAGCCTCTGTGTGTTCACTTGGGTCTAGGAAATCTTCTGAGTACACTAGGATGTGTGTGTGTGCAAGAAGCAGCAAGGTTTCTTATCTGCTGGGCGGTGTTCCCAGACAGAGAAGGTGACTCCTATAGTACCTTAGAGTCTGAATGAGGCTCTGGGTTCTCCTTGGCTGCCTTGTGACCTTCTGCATATTACTCACTCTCTCTGCATCTTCATGTATCATTGGGGTTATAAATCTATAGACTTCTTTTTTTGTTTTTTTTTGTTTTTTTTTTTGTTTTTTTTTCCGAGACAGAGTTTCTCTGTGTAGCTTTGCGCCTTTCCTGGATCTCGCTCTGTAGACCAGGCTGGCCTCGAACTCACAGAGATCCGCCTGCCTCTGCCTCCCGAGTGCTGGGATTGAAGGCGTGCGCCACCACCGCCCGGCAAATCTATAGACTTCTTAAGGCTGTGGTGAGGATGAAGGGAGAAAATGCCTGTACAGAACTTAGAATAGTGCCCAGGGCCATAGTATGTATCCAGTAAGCAAGTGAGTATTTCATGAAGAGACCTCTCTCTCCCATGTTCCTTTGCTGCACTGTACTAAATGAAGAGCCAGGATGCTTATGTGACATGAGACTACACACTTGAAAGGTGCCAGGTTAGATTTTAAGTGTGAGTCCAATTGACTTTGACCTTATGTCCTTACTGTAGCACGCTAACAAACCTCAGCCACGAGAAAGAAATGAGCCTGGATCAGAGGGGGTTAAAATATGAGTTACCTGAAAAACAAGGTAGCCTGTGATTAGAACAAAAAAGGGTAGGCTACAAAATGTTGCAATTTACCCTACCTTCTAGGACAAGCCCCAAATAGGGGATGATGAAAATAGGACCCTGTCACAACTGAAATGGAAACTATGGAGAAAGTGTGTGGTTGTTGGCTGAATTTGTGTGGTTCTAAATTCAATTTTCAGCTCTCCATGACTTGAGAATTTGAAAGATTTATAGAAGGAAAAGACAAGCCATAGAACAAAAGATTAAGAGTCAAACTGTAATCTGAGGGGAGCAAGTAGTTTCACAAGACTGGAAAAAGAGCCATAATATTATACTTTGCCCTTTAGTAAATAATAATGCATATTAGTAGTAATATAACTATTAGTTACTGATTTAATCTGAAGAATGATGTTACTAGGTTAGGTGGGTTGGAGGAAGCAATGTGCAGGAATTTTAGCTTCTTCTTTCATAGAATAAAATCAATAAATAATGTGTAAGACTGAAAAGAAAAGAATTATTAACATGAACATTCTATATAGAATAGGGATGTAACTTTAAAATCTAAAAAGAGATTAAAGGATGTAACCGGTTACTTCTCCAAGAAAGAAGTTAGAAGATTAATGAAGCTAGGAATAAGAAGGAAATTATTTTCCTAATCTTATTTTATATTTTTAAAGAATTTTTTTCTCTGGGGACTAGGGATTGAACCCAGGGTTTTGCACATACTCTATCACTAATGTACATCCGCTCCTGCCCCACTTAAAAATTATTTTGAGATAGGTTCCCAGTATATTGTCTGGTCTAGCTTTGAACTTGCTCTGTATTCCAGGAAGGGTGAACTGTGATTACCCAGCCTCAACCTCCCACATAGCTAGGATCAGCAGCCTCTAAGTGATCTGTAAATGGTCTTTATTTTTTTCTAGTAAGAGATTCTTATTTATGGAATGCAACTATTCCCTCTTAGAAATGACTTAATTACAGTTCCAGCTGATATTTTCTAGTGTCTGACCTCTCTCCACACTTTAAATTGTTTCGCTATTTCTGCCAGCATCCTTTATGTTAACACATTCCTTAGACTATCTGACTATCCATTGTCTATGAAAAGGAAGGCTGGGTGGGAGGAAGACTTACCTGGGGTAGGGCAAGTCAACTTCACAGGATAGCCTTTTGAGTAGGGGACATTCAATGTCAGTATTTGCAGGTCTCCTTTTCCAGTCTGGCTTATTACAAAAATCCCCTTATCACCTGCCTGGGCTGTCATGGGAATGGTGTGGGGATAGGAGGTGAGGCTCCCTGGATGGCTACACACAGTCTCATTTAAGCTGCATGTGAGCACAGCCCTCTTCTACTGGAGCTCAAGTCCAGAGACTGAGTCAATCTGAGTTTATCTAAGACTGAGTTTACTGAGTTAATCACTCCAGAGAGGCACTGGCTCTGTAGGGAAGGGGTTGTCCACAGAGCCTGATTATTCCTTATTGAGGCCTACCACAAACCCTCTGATCTCCTTTTCACCTAGAATCTACACCTCGGCCTACTTTGTCCTGAATCTCCACTCTTTGTGTTTGTTTTCCCCACAGCTCAGCCTGCAGGCCATTTCATTTCTGCTGTCTCTGCTCTGGTAATTCAATATCTGTTTATCCTTGAATTATTTTTCTCTAAGGATTCATTATTACCTTATGTGTATGGTGGTCTCCCTTCACTTATGCTGGGGGTAGGGAGAGGTAGAATGCTTTGCTTTTTTCCTGTCTTTAATTCTTTCCTGTTGTTTTGGTGGCATTTTTCACTACTTAGCAGAGAGGAACCCATATTTTCTTTATAATCCTTATTTAGAAGTTCCATTATTCATTTAAAGAAGAGTCTTCAGTCAGTAGATTACTTGAGATAGCAAATAAAATCGGGAATTTCATTAGTATTATTTAAAATTATGAATGTCATTTCCAGAGGACAGGGCACATGGAACCAATTTTTTCCCCAAACAATTCCTGGTGACTCAGGCTAAAATTTGAAGTCTATAAATTTATTTATCAGAATCATTAAGTATTGAAAGAGAAATCTACTCCCACGTGGTGTAGGAAAAAAACAATAGATTTGAAAGAGTGAATGTACAATCTTATTTTTGCCATCTTGGGCAAAATACTTTCTCTTGGTATTAGTAAATACCTTAGTAAAGTGATGGTAATTAGATTTTATGGCTGCTAAGATTCCATCTAGACCATTCTCAACCTTCCTAACACTGTGACCCTTTAATACAGTTCATGTTGTGGTAACCCCCAACCATAAAGTTATTTTTGTTGCTACTTCAGAACTCTAATTTTGCTACTGTTGTGAATCACAATGTAAATGTTTTTGGAGCAAGGGTTTGTCAAGGGGTGTTGACCCACAGATTGAGAATTGCTGATTTAGACTAAATACTCTGCAGCTCTGCTAGGTAGACTGAAGTCACCACTTGAATTTGCTGCTCTCACAACTGTTGTCATGCAAACTGTGAAAATTCACATCACTGACGACCAACAAAGTATTATTATTTTTGGAGGACTTTGATAACACTTGTTACACTTTTGCTTGATAAAGGATCTATATTAAACTTTTATAAATTAACTTTTTTGTTATTTATTTATTTATTGATTGATTGATTGATTTAGCCTTCTGGAGATCAAACCCAGGGACTTACACATTCTAGGCAAATACTCTTATCACTGAGCCATATTGCCAGCCAATATGCAGAAACTTATTTTAAATTTTATTTTTTTAATTGTTTTATGTATATGGGTGTTTTGCCTGCATATGTGTCTGTGCACTATATGGATGCAGTGCTGGAGGAGGCCAAAAGAAGGCATCTGATCCTGTGGAACTGGAGTTACAAATGGTTTGTGAGTACCCGTGCAGGTGCTGGGAATTGAACCTGGGCCCTCTGTAAGAGGAGCAAGGGCTCTTAACAGTACCACATGAGTTTATTTTAAATCTAACATAGACTCTCAAAGAAATAATTTTTGATAGTGTAAGACTAATGTTTTTATTTATTTGTGTTTATGTAATAATGAATTCATTTTGAAAGACATAACTAATAATTAGTGCAGTAGGTTGAATTTTTCTTTGTAAGTAGATTTGCTTGAGTTCAAAAATGTGAGTTGATTTAATGAAAATAGTGAAGTAAGGCTGTGTGCAGACAAGTGCAGCTTGTGAAACATGTCATGTCATGTGACACCCTTCCAGGACTGGGCCTTTGTACATATATTAGTTTTCCACTTGGCCACATCTTTAAATGTCCAGCTCAAAGGTTGCTTGCCTATTGAACTGTGCAAAGTAGAAGAGTTTCATCTTCTCAAAGAGTTCAGGGCATTGTGACTGCCCTATTTACACGGACCAGAGGCTGCATCTTACTCATCCCTGTATCTCCAATACATCACTGTGCTTGGCTTGCAATGAATGTTCAATGAACATTTGCTCAAAGAACAGGCCAAGTCACTGCCTCAATAATTGTAATAGGGGAATGTTTCCTAATTCTGATCTTTTTTATTCCTTTATTTTTTCAGTGAGTATCACTAACTCTGTTTCATTGGTCTCTGCTTTTAGCTCATTAGTCACAGGGCAATGCCCCAAAGTAGTCACAGTAGGAAAAGCAGGCGTGATATCAGGGGTCAGAAATAAACAAAAACTCTTGGGATCCCCCAACCCTAGAAAAAGAAACCCAGGATTTAAGCATGTTGGCAAGTCTTCATGTTAGATAGGCCCTCTACCACTGAACTGCACTATAACCTTCTTGAAGGCTTTGGGGTTAGTATTAAATTCATGCAAATTTTAGGAAGGAAATATTTCAGTCATTGAAATGGAGAATTTTGAGGTAATAAAATTCTAGAATTAATGCTCTTCCATAGAAATAGATATTCCCTACCTTCTATTAGAGCAATTTGTATTTTGTATACTTTATACTATAAAATCTAAAGCTTATGTAATTTGAATTTACAGTGCACTTCTACACACATCATTTAATTTTATCCTCACAATAATGTTTTGCAATTGGCCTGATGCAATAGAAAGGAGAAGTGAGGGTAAGAAATCGGTCAAATGATTTTCCAACATCACCAAGCTTGGAGTTAGTTGGGTAGATCAGAAGTCATCAAACTAGACAGGGAAGCTGGGGGAGGCAAGTGTGCTCCTTTTTCATAAATAAGGTTTTATTGGGGCTATGACTTGCTTTTATGAGAGATCATCTCCATTTCACACATGAAGAAGAACTGGAGAAAAGAATGTGCTATTGACACTGTCACACAGTCAGACAGTGGTGCTGTGGGTAAGATGACTGTGTGCCATACCTCCAAACCCTTGTGCTAGCTTTGGTGCCCAAATCAATCCGATTCTAGCTCTGTGACTGTGAGGAGTTTGTTCCCCTAGTCTCTGGTGAACTACCACTTGTCAGTTGTTTGTCACAAATCAAACACTCAAACGAACATTTTAATTTATATTCAAGTCTTTTGACATCCTATTTCTTTCTAATGGTAAAAACCACTTGAATACTGTGGGTGGACTCTCTCTGTCTCTCTGTCTGTCTCTCTGTCTCTGTCTCTGTCTCTCTCTATGTATATATATATATATATATATATATATATATATATATATATATATATATATATATATATATATGTCTTCTCACTTAAGTTTCTTAGGAATTGATTACTAATCTCAAGAAAAATGGAAATGCTGGTTAATTAGCTTTTCTGGTGTCAATCCCTGGTCTGTCTTGCTTTTTAAACCAACTTTCAAGACAAACACCTAATCTCATCATTTCCCCTGTAGGAACTTAGCATGTGTGAAAAACCCAATGATAACCTCCTGACCATTCAATAAAGTAGTGAGCTACTAACTACCCACAGAAGATCCTGTTTCCCTGCATCCAGACTAACCTACCTTGATTTCTTTAAACAAGCTGCTTCTCTTCTGGAATCTGAACTATCTATCCCTGCAGCTCCTTTATTGAAATCCTATTTGTTCTTTGAAACCAGATTCAAATAGCATTGAATCCTTAAAAGACTTCTCAGATCAAAGACTGAACTGGTGTGTTCTCAGAATCCAGTTGGATTTTTGTTTGTAACATACTTAACAGAGTTCACATAGTGCTTACTGACATTTTTTTTTTTTGTACATGTCTTAAAGTACTCTCAGAGATTTGTACTTTTAAACTACTTTGTAGGAGATGGTGGGATCTATATCTGTATCTGTATCTATGTCTTTATCTATCTATCTATCTATCTATCTATCTATCTATCTATCTGTCTGTCTGTCTGTCTGTCTGTCTGTCTGTCAGTCAGTCTGTCTGTCTATCTATCCATCTTTGTGTGTGTGTGTGTGTGAATACGGAATTTTAAGAAATTACGCCATCTGACAGAATGTATAAGAACATTCCTTTTTCAAAAAGATATTTTAACTGGGTGTGGGAGTGTATATGTGTGTCTGTGTGGAAGTCTGCATATGTGAGTGCAGGTGCCCACTGAGGTCAGAAGAAGGCATTAAGGTTCCCGGGGCTGGAGTTACAGGTAGTTATGGGTGCTGGGAACTGAACTTCTCTGAGGGAGCTTATGTGCACTTAACTCCTGAGTCACCTCTTCAGCACGAACATTTCAGGTTGAAACACCTTAAATTATTATTTGGTAAGCACTTGAGTTACCCCCTATGCTCAGGGCATGGTCTTGTAACATCAAATGTTAGGCACCCAGTAAATATTTACTCATTTTTGGTCTCAAGTTCTCTTTATAATGTTAATTTCATGTTTCCATTTAGCTCAGTACAATTAATTTAAAAGCACCAAATAAAGATAAATAATGGACAGAACAGATAATTTATTCTAACACCTTACATCTGCTCCTCACTTCACAGTGTCTTTCCTTAACTCATTTTCCATTCTGTGTTGGCAGCTCATGTTTTATGTTATTTAAAAGTTATTTGGTAAGACTTCAAGCCATTTCAGCAATGCTAACTAACTTATCACTAAAAGGATAAGACCCATGATGTGGCAATTTAGCATTTGTTTGTGTCCAAACCTCACCATTTCAACTTCGTTTTGCAACTTTAGCCTTGCGTTTGAATTACCTCTTTTTTTTTTTTTTTTTTGGTTTTTCGAGACAGGGTTTCTCTGTGTAGCTTTGCGCCTTTCCTGGGACTCACTTGGTAGCCCAAGCTGGCCTCGAACTCACAGAGATCCGCCTGGCTCTGCCTCCCGAGTGCTGGGATTAAAGGCGTGCACCACCACCGCCCGGCCTTGAATTACCTCTTATCATTAATTGGAAATGAAGAATGCATAGAGGTAAAGTATCAGCTGATTTACCCCCAGAGGAAAGGGCAGTGTGAAAGAAAGATTCATCTAGGATTAATAAAATCCTGTATTAGTCGGGTGGTGGTGGCGCATGCCTTTAATCCCAGCACTCGGGAGGCAGAGCCAGGCGGATCTCTATGAGTTTGAGGCCAGCTTGGTATACAAAGCGAGTTCCAGGAAAGGCACAAAGCTACACAGAGAAACACTGTCTCGAAAAAACCAAAAATAAAATAAAATAAAATCCTGTATTATATGAGTTTGTTAAAATATAGAAACACATCTTCAAGTATATTGGCATCTAAGTCCCCGGTGAGTACTTTTCAAATAGAAGCCTTTGTTCCATTTTTTTCATTTTCATTTTGTTGAAAATAGATTTTTTTCACATAATATATCCTCATTACTGTTTTCCCGCCTTCTATTCCTCCCAGTCCCTTCCCATCTCTCCTCCTATCCAGATCCACTCTTTTTCTGTCTCTCATTAGAAAAAACTTCTAAGAGATGATAACAGAATATAATAAAATAAAATATAATAAGATAAAGCAAAAACTATCACATTGAAGTTGGACAAGACAAACCAACAAAAGAAAAAGAGTCCAAGAGAAGGCAAAAGAATCAGGGACCCACTTATTGGCACACTCAGTAATCCCATAACAACATTAAACTGGAAGCCATAATATATATTCAGAGAACTTGATACAGGCCCTTGCAGGCCCTGTGCATTCTGCTTCAATTTTGATGAGTTCATAAGAGCTTTGATCTTGTTGATTGAGAGGGCTTTATTTTCTTGGTGTCCTCATCCCCTTTGGCTCTTATACACTTTCTGCCTCTCCTTCTGCAGGTTCTCTGTGCTCTGAGGGGAAGGGTTTGATGGAGACATCCCATTTAGGTCTGAGTGTTCCAAGGTCTTTCTTAGAACTCTATACAGTATTATAGGCGAATTGAGTCCATTGGTACTAAGGGATATTCATGACAAGTGACTGTTAATTCCTGTTATTTTTTGGTTGTAGTTTGTGTGTGTTTCCCTTCTTTGGGATTAGGTGCTGTGGGGTTATTTATTGCCTGTGTTTTCATGGGTGCATCTAACTTCCTTAGGTTGGAGTTTTCCTTCTAGTGCTTTCTGTAGGGCTGGATTTATGGGTAGGTGTTATATAAATCTGGTTTTTTTCTTGGGTTCTCTTGTGTACTCTGACTATGGTGATTGCAAGTTTTGCTGGATATAGTAGTCTGGGCTGGTATCCGTGATCTCTTAGTGTCTGCATATCGTCTGTGTAGGACCATCTGGCTTTCAGAGTCTCTATTGAGAAATCGGGTATTATTCTGATAAGTCTACCCTTATAAGCCATTTGACCTTTATCCTTTGCAGCTCTTAATACTTTTTATTTATTCTGTATGTTTAGTGGCTTGATTATTATGTGGTGAGGGAACTTTTTTTTGGGGGGGAGCCTAGTCTATTTGGTGTTCTATAAGCTTCTTGTATCTTCATAGGCATTTCCTGCTTTAGGTTGGGAAAGTTTTCTTCTATGATTTTGTTGAATATATTTTCTGTGCCTTTGAGCTGGTATTCTTCTCCCTCTTCTATCACTATGATTCTTAGGTTTGGACTTTTCATGGTTTCCCAGATTTCCTGGATGTTTTGTGTTATGACTTTTTTGGCTTTGGTGTTTTCTTTGACTGACAAATCTATTTCCTCTATTGTATCTTTCATGCCAGAGATTCTCTCTTCTATCTCTTGTATTCTGTTGTTTATGCTTGTATCTGTAGTTCCTGTTCATTTACTCAGATTTTTCCATTTTAAGCATTCCCTCAGTTTGTGTCTTCTTTATTGCTTCTATTTCAATGTTCAGGTCTTGAACTGTTTCCTTCACCTGTTTTGTTTTTCTTGATTTTTTGGCTTTCTTTAAGGGATTTATTGATTTCTTCCAATTTTTTTGTCTTTTCCTCAATTTCTTTAAGGAAATTTTTCATTTTTTATTTAAAGGCCTCTATCATCTTCATAAAGTTATTTTTAAAGTTGGTTTCTTATGCTTCTTCTACATTGTGATGCTCAGGTCTTGCTATTGTAGAACCACTAGGTTCTAGTGGTACGATATTGTTCTTTATGTTGTATGTATTCTTGGACTGGTGTCTACCCATCTCTTCTTCCAATCAGTGCAAGAGGTGTGTGTGTCTGAGGGAGCTACTCTTGGTTCAATCTGTGTTGGCTGTGTCTGTGTCTCAGGAAGCCGCTCTTGGTCCAATGGGTACTCTTGGTCCAATCAGAGCTGCTGGATTCTATGTCTTGGGGAGCTGCTGAAGTTTCTGGGGAATAGGTGGGTTTTAGGGAGGGAGGGGTCTTGTAGATTGCAGAGTCCAATGGAGGGTGTTGATGGGGAGGCCTGCCCACAGAAGTCTTCCCTGCTGGCCTATAACTGGGGCAGCAATGGGTGGTGGTTGCGGGTGTGGGTTGTGCCCCCGGGTCTACATCTTAGAGACAGGATTCTCTGGCTGAGAGGAGAGGTATTCACCTCTTAGTCCAATCACAGCTGGCAGATTCTATGTCTCAGGGAGCCACTGAGTTCACAGGGGGATCACTTCTTCAATTTCTTTCTTTAGTATCTTAGTTTTAAACATACAAATCTTTCACTTGCTTGGGAAGAGTTACCCAAGGTATTTTATATTAATTGAAGCTATTATGATGGGTGTTGTTTCCCTGATTTCTTTCTTAGTTCATGTGTCCTTTGTATATAGAATGGCTACAGATTTTTTTTTTTTCGAGACAGGGTTTCTCTGTGTAGCTTTGCGCCTTTCCTGGAACTCGCTTTGGAGACCAGGCTGGCCTCTAACTCACAGAGATCCGCCTGGCTCTGCCTCCCAGTGCTGGGATTAAAGGCGTGTGCCACCACCGCCCGGCATGGCTACAGATTTTTGTGAATTGATTTTGTATCCAGATATTTTGCTGAAAGTGTTTCTCAGCTGTAGAAGTTTCCAGATAAGATTTTTTTATTTTATAATTTAATTTAATTTTACATATCAGCCACGGATTCCCTTGTTCTCCCCTCCCCCCCCCCCCCCCCCCCGTCTTCCCCCCAGCCCACCCCCCATTCCCTTCTCCTCCAGGGCAAAGACTCCCCTTGGGATTGAGTTCAACCTGGTAGATTCAGTCCAGGCAGGTCCAGTCCCCTCCTCCCAGGCTGACCCAAGTGTCCCTGTAAAAGCCCCAGGTTCCAAACAGCCAACTCATGCACTGAGGTCAGGTCCCGGTCCCACTGCCTGGATGCCTCCCAAACAGATCAAGGTAATCAACTGTCTCACTTATCCAGAGGGCCTGATCCAGTTGGGGGCTCCTCAGCTATTGGTTCATAGTTCATGTGTTTCCATTTGTTTGGCTATTTGTCCCTGTGCTTTTTCCAATCTTGGTCTCAACAATTCTCACTCATACAAACCCTCCTCTTTCTCGCCAGTTGGACTCCTGGAGCTCCACTTGGGGCCTGGTCATGGATCTCTGCATCCGGTTCCCTCAGTCATTGGATGAGGTTTCTAGCATGACCATTAGGGTGTTTGGCCATCCTATCAGCAGAGTAGGTCAGTTCGGGCTTTCTCTCGACCATTGCCAGTAGTCTGTTGTGGAGGTATCTTTGTGGATTTCTCTGGACCTCTCTAGCACTTTGCTTCTTCCTATTCTCATGTGGTCTTCATTTATCATCGTCTCTTATTCCTTGTTCTCCCTCTCTGTTCTTGATCCAGCTGGAATCTCTTGCTCCCCTAAGCTCTCTTTCCCTTGACCCTTGCCCTTCATTTCCCCCACCAGATAAGATTTTTAGAGTCATTTATTTACACTATCATACTGTCTGCAGATCAAGATGCTTTAACTTTGTCTTTGCTCTTTGTATCCTCTTGATCTCCTTCAGTTGTCTTATTGCTCTTGGTAAGACTTGAAGTACTGTATGGAATAGGTATAGAGAGAGTGGACAGTCTTGTCTTGTTGCATATTTTAGGGAATTGCTTTGAATTTTTCTCCATTCATATTGATGTTGGCTATGGGCTTACTGTAAACTACTATTATGCTTAGGTATGTTCCGTGTATTGCGAATTCCCCTAGGACTTTTTTTGTTTTTGTTTTTGTTTTTTGAGACAGGCTTTCTCTGTGTAGTTTTGGTGCCTGTCCTGGAACTTGCTCTGTAGACCAGGCTGGCCTCAAACTCCCAGAGATCTGCCTGGTTCTGCCTCCCGAGTGCTGGGGATTAAAGGTATGTGCCACTGCATGCCTCGTTTATCTACTTTTTTAATGATGATAATATTGCTTAAGTATAGAAAAAATTTCCTTGACTGAGTCACTGCCAGTTGAGAGAAGAATATTCATTGTTCAGAGAGCCACACTTTTCAAATTAAAACTTGAAAAAAGTTTAAAGTCATAGCAGTATGCTCATTTTCAGTATTCTCAAGTAATCTATGATTGACTTTAGGAAGGCTTACTGAATATGTTTTTATAAGGGGAGATGGACACAGAAATCCCAGTCTCTGCAAACAGATCTAGCCACAGGAGCAAAGCCTGTAGAAAGCATCATGAAACTTGAGTTTTCACAGTTTTACTATAATTGGCTTTGGCTGTTTGAATATGGTACAGTGTTGAAGCGAGGAAATGGAAGGATGATGGGGACTACTGATATGTCTGGTTCTGAGGCGCTCAACAGCTGCATTAACTGCCAGCTCCCATGCTGGTCACCCAGCTCCCTTGGTGTCTTGTCCAGCTCACCTCTATCGAGACCCCTCTCTTTCCTCTGCTTCACCTGAAATCTTGGAAGTTCCTTGAACACAATGCCTTTCTCACCTTTGTGATTTCTAGCACATGCTGCCTAAAATGCCCAGTCTTTCCAATGTGACCTGTGAACTGTTTCTTCTTTTCTGTGTCGGAGCCCTTGTCTGTGGCTCCAGTGTACAAAGGTATACTATGTCTGTGCCTGATCACCATTCCAGATCACCTTTGACCTAAATAAAATACACATTAGCTTAGAAATGCTGCAGCGAGGAATCTTAATCTTTTTTTTTTCTTTTTACTTCTTCATTTGCAGAAGTGTCCCTTCATCTGTGAGAGAAACAAATTTTAAGACCCTTTTCTAGGGACTCGGGGTTGTAGCTCAGTTTGTTGGAACTTCCCTGGTTCCATTTCCAGCACTGCATAAAAAGAGGCATGGTAGAGCAAGCCTGTACTCAAAGCATCTGGGAGGTAGAGGGCAGGGGAATCAGAAGCTCGAAGTCATTGTCTGTTACACAGTGAGTTCAAGGCCAGCTTGTGATACATGAGATCATGTCTCAAAGGAGATTCTTAAAATTTCACTCAAATATGTATTTCAGATTAGCATATGGGTAGTAGATACCTATGGAATCTTTATAAAAAGCACATCTTAGTAGATTTTCCTCCCCCTTCTCTCTGACTCTCAGGTTCCCCCTTTGTTAGTGCACAGCCCTAGTTTCTTTCCCTCCTTCACGTCACGTGTGTTCTTTGTACTCCACTTCCCCCGTTCCTCAGAACCCACTTTTACCCTCTCTTGGTCTCTTTCAATTTTTTAGTCTCCACCTACATTTACACCCATTCATGTATATACTAGGTTTTGAAAATGAAAGTGAAGATGTGGTTCATGTCTCTCCAAGTTTGAGTCACCCTACTTGATAGCAGAATACAATTCTACTGTATATATGCCCCACATTCATCTGTTGATGGGCAGCTAGGCTAGTTCCATTTCTTTGCTATCACACATGTAACAACTATAAACATGGACGTGCAAGTGTCTCTGCAGTCCGGTATGCAAATTTTGGATAGACGCTAAGAAGTGGTATGGCTGGGTCATATGACAGTCTTAATTATAATTTTTAAAGGAACTGCCATACTGATTTGCATAATGGCAGTACTCGTTTGCATTTCTACCAGCCATATTTGCCAGAATTTGTCATCAGACTTCTTAATTATATCCAGTGTTTCTGGAGTAAGGCATCTCTGGTTATGGAAATACAAATGAAAAGATCTTTAATATGTACGTGTATTTTCGTACCAGCATATCGATAATTTTGCTAAGTATATAATCTATGCTTGCTTTATCATAACTGTTACCTCAGAATTTAAACATATGTCCTAACATGTAATTGTGTTAAAAGTTGTCTTTGTACATTTTTAACAGTTTCGCATTACATGAGACTATTTGAAAAATTAAGAACTGGCATATTTCCCCATCTTACTTTCAATGACTAGAACTTTTTAACTGAGAATGTTTGTTTTTTTTTATTTGTGTGTGTTGGGGGCATGGACATGGCACATATGTATGGTCAGAGGACAGCTTGAGGGACACAGTTCTCTTCTTTGACTTTGTGAATCCTGGGTGTAGAACTCAGGTCATTGGGATTAGAAACAAGTGCTTTTTTCCCCACTGAGCAATCTTACCAGTCCTGATTTTGTTTTTAAAACAGCAATCTTTACTTAGGCATTACACTTCCCAACTAAGTGACTTGTTTAGCCTTTCTCATGGACTGCTACAAGAATCACCCAGAGATTTCTTTTACTTGTTTTTAGTCTTTGCTTTAATAAACCATTTTTGACAAAGTATTTTTACTTATACTTGTATTTGGGGTTGGGGTAAAAATAACAGTGTGGTTTCTATGAATTGGCTCTTTTATTTTAACTTTGATTATAACTTATTTTTCTAAATAAAATAAACATGATAGTTAGAATCATACTCACAAATATTATTGACAAATTGTGGCCGCTTGTCATGGTATTCTGCATGTACACTGAGGACCATCCTGAATGGTGTCTATGGGCAGCTTTAAGTTTCCATACTTATCTGGAAATTTTTTTTGGTTACATTAATAAGTTTGTGGAACAGATGTGATGGATGGTATAAAGGACCCAGTCTTCTTAGCAGTGACAATCCAGTTAAACAGAAAGGCAGGTGGTTAGACTGCTCAATGATTCTCCTTCCATTGAGTTTTTATGTATCTCCTGTAAGATGGGGCACAAATTACCCACAGTGGGAGCTGGATCTTCTGTACATAATCCATCATTTCTTTCCTTCCTTCCTGTCTCATTTTCTACTTTGTTATAGTTTTATGCTATTATTATGATAAAACACTCTGACCAAAAACAGGTTGGAAAGGAAAGGGTTTATTTGGCTTTCACTTCTAGGTTGCATTTGGCTTTCACTTCTAGCTTGCAATCCATCATGAAAAGAAGTCAGGAGCTTGAAGCAGAAAGCAGAAGAGTACTGCCAGCTGGTTCATTGTCTGGTTGTTTCACTAGCTTTCTGAGAGAGCCCAGGATGGTCTGCCTGTGGATGATACCCACTGTGTGCTGCATCCCCCCGCCCCCAACAACTGTTAGTCAAGACATACTCTCACAGAAATGGCCACTGGTTAGTCTGACCCGAGACTCCCTCAAATGACTCTAGGTTGTATCAGGGTGACAGATGTAGATAACAAGAACACACTTCCTTATGTTGCTACTTGGAAATGCTTTCAACATAAACCACTTTCACTGAAATTCTGATTTTGGGTCCACCCAAAGACAAAAGTTCAAAAAATATCTGTGAATTGGGAGATACTCCATTTCTTTTCAGAGTTGTTTAGGATCTCATGATCTTCAACACATTCTCAGCTTGTTCACTGTTCTGAGTATACAGCTGCCAGTGACTAGTGCTGGTCCTTCAATTCTCAATTGCGTCTGAAAGGTCTCTCACTCTTCTTCCTTCTTAGGTTACAAGCTTACTTTGTCATTGGGCTAAAGACTGTTGACTGACTGTTTAAATTCCCCTACCTGGGCTCTTGAGACCCCAACACTTAGTGCTTGTGTTTATTATCTTAGCAGGCAGATCAACTCCTATGAATGGCCTCTTTGAACTAGGGTCTTGAGAGTGCTGTTGGTCAGTCATGTCTACTGCCGTGGTAGGTAATGAGCTTTGTGATTGTCAGAGCACTCATGTGGGGTGAGACAGCTAATGAAAGGAAAAGAGGGATCTTACAGCATGTAGGAACATGATAAATGGATCAGAACCTTATATATCCTTTCCATTGCAGAGTACACAGGGGCTGTGATGCTGATTGCCCAGAGCCTTGTGAATCCTGTCCATCTGAGAGGGCACAGGGGCTATAGGTCATTTTAAGAGCACATCAGTAAATGGCTTTTAGGAGAGATGAATAAGTCCAAAGGACAGATGATAGCCTGGGACAAAGCTGCTCTGGTTCTGGGTGGGAGCCTTTGTGCCTCCCATGTGATATGAATATAGCCATCCTCTGTTGATGGATTAACACAGACAGAAGACAGTTGATTTCTCTTTGGCAGAGTATTTCTCAAGGTGCATAGCGGCACTTCAAAGAAAGCTGCTTCTTCCACTCTAAGGCAAAAAAGAAGAAACAGTGTTGGAAGGAGGGGTGGGAAAAGGTCACAGACACTTGTTCTGAGTCCATTTATTACAAACTATTCAGCATGGGTAAGTGCCATCTTTGGGGGTTGTCTTAGTTAGGGTTGCTATTGCTATAATGAAACATCATGACCAAAAGTAACTTGAGGAAAGCGTTTATTTAGCTTACACTTCTGTATCACTGTTCATCATTGAAGGAAATCAGGACAGGAACTCAAGCAGGAACTCCAGGAAACCTGGAGCTGACACAGAGGTCATGGAAAGGTGCTGCATAATGGCTTGCTCCCGATGGCCTGATCAGCCTGCTTTCCTGTAGAAGCCAGCTAGGATCGATGGCCAGTCCAGAGGTGGCCCCACCCACAATAGATGGGGCTTTCCTCCATGAATTACTAATTAAGAAAATCCCCTACAGCCTGATCTGATGATGGCATTTTCGCATTTGAGATTCCTTCCTCTCAGATGACTCTAGCATGTGTTAACTTTGATATAAAACTAGGCAGCAGAAGGGTATTACTTCCTAAGCCTCAACAAATATTTAGCTACTCTAATGCATCCAATAGAGTATAAAGTGAAGAACAGGAGACTACAAAAGTAAGTCAACAAACAAACACATAAACAAAGCCTTTGGGAAAGAAGAAAAGGGAGAATATGAAAGTGTAGTGGCTGTTCCCAGCCAGTGTAGCCTCCCTCTGTGTCAGGATGGTGAGTCTTTAGCCTGTCTCCTTTCCCCAGCTCTGTTGGTGGTACCTCCCATAAGTTTCCTGGGAGAACATTTCTCTGGCAGATGCCTGGAAACAGCTCTTAAGAAGTGCTGTTTTCTGAAATGTTTGTCTAGTGAGTATTTAAGTCCAGAAATGTTAATACATGGTAGAACCTGTATGGGTCATCTGCCTGAACCTTTCAGCTGGTGTAGTACTGATTACATCTCTGAGCTGCAGGAGGAGCCCCAGGAATAAGTATAATGCTGATTTTGAGTTTTGTTTTTAAATTATTATTATTTAAAAGAGCCTTTCAAAACCGAACTGAGCTAAAAAACCTGTTCTTGTTCCCTGGGTTGTCAAACATTCTTCTGTGTATTTTGCAATGTATTTGCACATATTCACGCACAGCTTTCAAAGCGGCTGGGACTCGCCAATTAAAGCCCACATTGAAATGATATAAAATGGAGCAATTTATTGTAATCACAGATACTGTACATAACATAGCAATTTACGTCTTGAAAGCTAATTACTAAAGTTGTTTGAAATAATCAGGGCCTTATTCAGCAGCTCAGGGATGGGGACATCTGTACACATACTCACCACTGTAGCAATGGCAAGGGAGTAAGGCAGAAAAATAGGTTAGTTAAAAGTTCAAACAAAGAGTGAAACACGAAATGGAAAAGAATCCCCCTGGCTCTATTCTGGGACTGTAATGAACATTCAAGGGCACACTGTTCCAGATTTTCAGCAAAATATTGAAATACACTTTTGACATGACAACAGATTCTGCTAGAATTACAAAGCGTCGAGTAGCTACTTAATTAATTGTAGCTAAAGTTCCTGGGACTCTTCCAAAGTATAAGCAAACTCTCATTGCCTCTTGAATCATGGCACTTTTCTCTAGAGGGAAAGTGTAAAATATGTACCAGCCAAACAGATGGCTTTTAAATTCTCAAACATCTCCCTCGATGGGATAAATTGCTACCTGTAATGCCAGTGAACCTTTCGGTTGTGTGCCCGGCTTTTCTAAGTGGAAGGTGGACTCTCTGTCTAGTACCTGGCTGTACAAATCCTAGAAAAGCCTGCTTCTTGGCTGAGCAACAGCTGTACTCTTGTGTTTAGGCACTTCATTTTGCCGTGAGACAAAACCAGTGGCATTGTCCTCAAAAGGAATAATTGCAATTTCCCATAATAATTGTAATTGTTAGCAGAGCCCCCAGCATCCTGAACATATGCCTTCAAGGATTAAGAGCAGGCATAGTGTGCCACTGAGCAAGACAGACATGCTTCTCAACTGTGGCACTGCTAGTCATAAATTTCACATACATAGCAAAATTGCATTGATTTATAGCCTCTTTTGGCCAACCATAAAACCAGATTTTATGCTTAAAAATAAATGTCCCTATTGTTCAGGGAAGTTTACACTTTTTTTTTTTTCAAAGAGAAAGTTATTTGGGCACCTGAAAAAAAATCAGGTTATTTTGTAGAGCTCAGAGAGCCCAGTGGAGTTATAAATATATATGCACAAGGCATAGATAATCTTTACTGAGCTTCACTTCTTGAAACTTCTTGATGGTTTCTTTAGACTTGTAATAAATCCTGCTTGAGCCTAATTAAATTGGGGTTCAGGATCACTAGTATTTTATCTTTTACTGAACCTTTAACAGCTGCTTCATTATCCACTGGAGTAGATAGAATGTACACATGAACAGCAGTGAGTAGTGCAATATTTATTATCTTCAGTTCTGGTAAAATATTTTTAGACAGCAGTGTTTTTTTTAATACTAAAGAGTTGTATTTTTAGTATTTAGTAGAGTACTGGGCTGACAGGATGTCAATAAATGTTTGTTGATAGTTCAAATACAATATTATGAATCATTTGAATATATTTTAAGGAAAACTTTTTCCTGATTCATTCATTTTATTTTAAGTAATATTTTAGTTATTCTTTGAGAACTTCATTTAACGTATTTTGATCATATTATTATCTACATTGCTACAGGTGACTGATAATTTTCTGCTGTCTTGTGGCAAGGACTTCTTTTTTTCCAGTTTACAAATATTTTTTCTGACCCTATATTTTAACCCATAATATTCTTTTAAAATATATGTGGAGTCATGCATTGATATATCTAATGAAGTATTTTCTTTTTTGAATAGTCCAGGGCTTAAGTGAACACATCAAAGAGTTAAAAACACACTAGAAATAGTTAGAATTCACCCATTCAACACTAAGCATGTATGTGTGATTATATTTTGACCTCTCTGTAATAATTGCTAACACTATTTTACATGCCAATATATTCATTTGCCAATAGTCACATTTTCTTAGAGAAATTTGTGAAAATTTCTGTAAGGTTATTTATTTATTGTATGTATATTTGTGTGGTGAATGCATCTGTGCCCATGTGTGCAGATGTATTTACCTGTGTGAGTATATGTAGAGGCCAAAAGCTTTTGTCAGAATGACCTTTCATCCGTCTCTCATAGAACCAAGAATTTGTTGTTTTGGTCAGAGGATAACATCATATAAGTCCACTCTCATCACTGAAATTTGTTCCAGAATTATTTAATACTTGTAAAATGTATTTAAAAATCCAAGTCTATTAGAGGCTATCATTTGTTATAATACGTAAGGCCTGGAAAGAATGCATAATATAATGCCATCTTCAATGCAATAGATGCTCAATATATTTCTTTTTTTTTTATTACGGTGATTCCAGTAGCTCTATGCAGAAGATGCACTGTAAAGCTTATTTGAGGCCATCCTCAATGGGAGACAAGAAAATGGAAAGAAAAAATACTTCAGTAGAAAAGGTATTAGAGTATGGCAAGAGAACTTACTTGGGGATTTGTATTATAATGTCACTCTTATCTGGTGGGAGGGGGTAGAGAAAATGTCTTAACTATTCCAATCATGTTTTATTTACATGAAATAAGAAAGCTTGTCTTAGGGTTCATGAAAACAAAGGAGAGCTCTGTGTAAGCTGGAAGTATCTACATAGGTTTATAAGAAACTGTCATGAGTGTGTGATGTTGAATGAACACCGCAGCTCCTGCCTTGATCTTCCTCATCAAAAGCTTCTTTTTAGAGCTATTTTCAGAAGCTTGGAAACAATCATTAACACTAAGATCTGTGCCTTTAAAAAACAATTCAAAGGGTCTTTGGTTAGAGCAGTTGAACAAATCTCAAAGAAAGGAAAACAGTTCTTTTCTAGAATAAAGGGAAACATTTGGCTCAAAGGAATGGCAGTCTCACACTAATTGAGGAAGTGTATTATTTTTCAATATCAGACTAGACAGTGTGGGCGGAACACTATTAATCAGAGATTTACACTGGTGTATTTACTTTATGGACAATTTAATGAAAGCTAAGGAATTATGAAACCTGTATTTCAGAAGCCCAGTCTTGGAGGAGCCCAGCCTCCTCTACACACTGCTCTGGCATCCATTGCCAATCATTTCAGCTCTTTAAATTCCATGTCTACTTCATAAAAGACCTTCTTGGGCATTCTCAGGGCTTAATATAGCAGTAAGCAAAAGGAGTTATGATCTACATAGCAAGAGATTCCTTTCTGTAAAATGAGACAGGAATTTCCTCAAGGGAAAATGTAGCTTGAGTTTTCCTGTCTGGCCCACAGTCAGGACAAATCTCTCTCACCTGCCAGTCCCACAGCCACTCAGACCCAACCAAGTAAACACAGAGACTTGTATTGGTTACAAACTGTATGGCCGTGGCAGGCTTCTTGCTAACTGTTCTTACAGCTTAAATTAATCCATTTCTATAAATCTATGCCTTGCCACATGGCTCGTGGCTTACCGGCACCTTCACATGCTGTTTCTCATCATGGCGGCTGGCAGTGTCTCTCTGACTCAGCCTTCTACTTCCCAGCTTTATTCTCCTCCTTGTCCTGCCTACACTTCCTGCCTAGCCAACGGCCAATCAGTGATTTATTTATTGACTAATTAGCAACACATTTGCCATACAGAACATCCCACAGCACTTCCCCCATTTTTTTTTTTTCAAAAAGGAAGGTTTTAACCTTAACAAAGTAAAATTACATATAATTTGGGAATTTGGGCGTAGCTTCTCTTACTACTTCCTGCTGGAGGGGGGCGCTGTATCTTATGGGGAAACAAAGAAAATTTTAGGATTATGGAATAGTCCATGAGGCTGTATCGTCTGAGCCAGTTGCCTTCAAACCGTTCTGGATGTTGGATCATCTGGGCCATGGTGTCATCGGAGACCTTTCAGGGGGTCTTGGCTGGTCAAACCTGATGTATCTTAATCTGGAACGAATCCATAGCCTCTGGCTTTCTGTGGGAACATAAGCAGAGTCTCCTTTCCAAAGTAACATATCCTTATATTCAAATTTTGAAGTCAAGGTACCTTTAAAATATACATTTTGGCATAACTCAACAGCTTTTACAATCAAATGTTTTTCTGCAGTTACAAGTCCCAAAGACAACACAATGCAGATTCTCTGTGTAATATCCATTTTTACATGGCTTATATTTTATACTACCTTTACTGTCTCTTTAAAGACTTTATTTTTTAAAACTATGTATTTGTTTCTATAACTCTATATATCATCTTTTTTGTCTCTTTCAAGCCTACACATCTTTTACACACATTGTAAACTATTACATCTGAATCTGTCTTATTGTGAATCTATTGCCTTAAACTGCAGCAGCTGTGGCTGCTGGCTCCACCCACATCAGCTTCCCAACGTGGCGTTTTCCACCAGCTCTGGGAGCTATCGTGGGTCTCTATGCTTTTATCCAAGCAGCGTATAGCCCAGAAACCTCTTTGTTTTGTACCTGCAAAGGCTAAATCCACCAAGCAGCTTAATGTGCCACTTGCAGAGGACTCATTCCCGCCATACTGCAGGTCGAGCGCACATGCTAGGAACCCACCAGTAGCTCAAACTGGCATCTGTCGCTCATTTGAGAGAGACGATTAGGAAGCTGTTTTTAGCTCCGTTTTAGAATCTTTTCTCAGGTTTTAGGTGGAAACTCTTGCCACCACGTTGGACGCCATTTGTAGCTTGAGTTTTCCTGTCTGGCCCACAGTCAGGACAAATCTCTCTCACCTGCCAGTCCCACAGCCACTCAGACCCAACCAAGTAAACACAGAGACTTGTATTGGTTACAAACTGTATGGCCGTGGCAGGCTTCTTGCTAACTGTTCTTACAGCTTAAATTAATCCATTTCCATTAATCTATGCCTTGCCACATGGCTCGTGGCTTACCGGCACCTTCACATGCTGTTTCTCATCATGGCGGCTGGCAGTGTCTCTCTGACTCAGCCTTCTACTTCCCAGCTCTATTCTCCTCCTTGTCCCGCCTACACTTCCTGCCTAGCCAACGGCCAATCAGTGTTTTATTTATTGACTAATTAGCAACACATTTGCCATACAGAACATCCCACAGCAGGAAAATGTATGATGGCAAAAAGGGCTGGCAAATCAATGTGGTGCTTTGGATGAGAATGTCCTTCATAGGCTCAGAAATTTGAACACTTGGTCCTTAATTGCTGGCTGCTTGGGGGAGTTTTAGGAGAGGTGTCCTAGGTGGAAAAATGTCACTGGGAGCAGGCTTTGAGAGTTTGAAGTCTTGAGTCAATCTCAGTCTGTCTGTCTTCTCCTTACTCATGGTTAAGAATGTGATCTCTCATTTCCTGCTCCAGGTGCCATCCTTACCTGTTGCCATGACTCCCTCCCAAGACGGACTCTTATATTTCTGAAATGTAAACCCAAATAAATCTTTCCTTTTATAAATTGTCTTGGTCATGGTATTTTATCACAGCAAAAGAAATATAACTAATCCATTCAGTTACTGTGTTGTGGTGTGTGTGTGTGTGTGTGTGTGTGTGTGTGTGTGTGTGTGTGTGTGTGTGTTCAGGAGAGATAATTTCAATCTCAATACTATGAACTATGTCTCTAAAGTCTATTCATCCTATGCAACTGAAACATTTACCCTTTGGCCGCCATCTCTCCATTTCCCCTACCTCTAGCTCTTGGTGATCACGCACCATTTTCTGCTTCAGGATTACTTATGCTGTCATAAGTGGCAGGCTTTCCTTGTTATACTTTATGAAGATGAATGGTATTTACTACATCTATAGACTATATTCTATTCCCTTTGTCAATTCATTTATGATAGACATCTCGGTTGCTTCTTTAGCTTGCCTATTACTAATATTACTATAATGAGCATGAGAATGTAGATAATTGTTCAAGATTATAATTTCCTTTCTCATTTGCACCCTAAATTGAGATTGCTGGCTATATGATAGTTTTATTTTTGATGCTTTAAGCTAACCTTTTATTTAGTTCCCAAATGGCTCTACTAGGTTATGTTTACATTAGGAGTGCACAAGGATTCCCAAAGTACCTGTTCTAGCAAATGTATGGTAATATCTCAAGTGTTTGATTTGAATTTTCCTGATGATTTGTGATATTGATCATTTATTTATACTTGATGTCCAATTGTACATCTTCCTTTGAGAAATATATATTTATGTTCTTGCTTATCCTTAAATAGGCTTTTTGTTTTCCTGTTACTGAGTTGTTTGAGATATCTATATATGATATACATACATATATGATATATATATGTATAATATATATATAATAATTTGTAAGTATTTTCTCTTGTTCCATAGATTATCTTTTCAGTCTGTTGATGAGTTTCTTTTGCCATGCAGAAATTACTTTGGCTTGATGCAATCTCTCTTTGTCTATTTTTGATTTTGTTGCCTGTATTTTAGGAGCAAGGTAAAAAAACAAAAAAAAAACCCAATTCAAACATATCAAGATTTTCCCTTGTTTCCTTCTGTTTTACAGTGTCTGTTTTTTACAATATGTAAACACACTTCCACTTCTCTTCCAGTTTGGATGCTATTTATTTATTTATTTATTTATCTTTTCTCATAGCTCTTGCTACAACATCAAGGAATATATTAAGTAGAATTAGTGAAAGTGGGTGTGGTAACCTTTTCCTGATCTTAGAAGGGAACTCAAAATTTCACCATTTTTATGCTATTAGATATGGGCTTGCTAACTGTGTGTTTACTGCTTTAAGATATATTTCTTCCATGTATAAATTCTTGATAGATGTGTATGTGTGTGTGTGTGTGTGTGTGTGTGTGTGTGTGTGTGATTGGAGGTTCAACCTAGGCCTTTATACATACTACACAAGTGAATACTCTATCACTTAGCTATACCCACAGTCCAATCATGACTTTACCTTTCATTTCATTAATATAATTTATCACATTTATTGATTTTATATATATTATATACATGTATATGCATATTATATATATAATAGTGCCCATAACCACCAGGATGAGCCTTTACTAAGCTTCCAGCAAGTAAATAGTTAACTGCTATTACATAACAGGGCCCAGAAGAGTCTGCTTTAGCACCAAGAACCTTTATCCTTTCTTAGGAATTCATGCCTTTACAGTTAAGCATTTTAAATTTCCATTCAGTGAAATTACATTTACAGACCAATGTATTATCCTTTGGAATCCTGAAATAATTGAAAAACAAAAGGGATGGAGTACCTATTTCACCTTTCTCTCTGTATGGTCCCCTGATGACATACATACATACCTTCATATTTTATCAAATTGATAATCACTACTAGCTCATGGTCATGTCTACCTCAGAGGATTAGCCATATTGAAAGTGGGAGTTGAAAGGAAGATCTTTAAAGCTAATTTAGTACTCCAGAGAGGGTGCAAACAATAAAGATAACTTTCTGCTTACTTCTCACCTTAGGAGGTAGAGTGTTGTATAGTCTCAAATTAGGTTAGATAATGCTAAATAGAAAAGTAGGCTTTGGAATGTATGGTGTGAATAGTCTGCTATCATGAGTGTACAATGTGTTGAGTAGTGGGGTGAATAAACTTATGACTTCATTCCCAGAGGCCTGTTTTCTAGTATCTGAACTTGTAATAGAAAAAGTAATGCTCATTCAGGTTCAGATAGTTTTCATCCTTGGGAAGTTTTAGAAAGAAGTTGCCTAAGAGTTCTCAGTTGATATTAGAGAGTAATTAGGACCAGCATTTTAAGCATGTATTGATTTAAGCAGTTAATTAAGACTTGATGGATATAAATAAGCTGCCTAGAACACTGCAGTGACCAGAAACTTCTATATTGCTTTGAATCACTAAGTTTTTTCACTGTTTTAATTATATCTTTTGCTACTTTCTCCATATGTGATAGAAGCCTAAGTGCCTATCATAAAATAGAATATTTGGAAGAAAAATGGACTTTAGGCATCCAAAATCTGCTATTTTACACACACACACACACACACACACACACACACACACACACACACGCACGCACACACACACACACACACGCATGCACACACGCATGCACATATGCACGCACACACACCATCACCATCATCACCATCATCCCTACAACAACCACCATCATGAAACACTCAAGTGATTTAAAATGCCCAAAATTAGATCCAATGTTGTTTGTACAACTTACCACACCAAGGACACTATGCGGTCATTTCAATAACTACTTGAGTAAAAAAAAAGTAATAGATCATCTACTACTACCAGTAACATTGTACTGCTCAAAGTAGGGACTCCTTGATTAATTTTGATTTTTAACCTCATCGACTTAACAAACATCCAGGCGATTCGTGAATTATATCTGGGTGTGATTATGATAATATTTATAGAGAGTATTGAATCCTAAGGGCTCTGACCTACTCAAGGAATGAATCTCTTAGTGGATCAATAATAGATGATGTTATTAGGACACAGTGAAAACTAGGAGGTGGGGTCTTGGAGGAAGTAGATCTCTAAAGACATTTTCTTGTGGGTATGTCTGCCCTGGTCTCTTCCTGTATGTTCTCCATTCTTTGTTTCTTGTTTTCAAAGATGCTGCTCTGCCTCACATTTTAGATACAATGTTCTGACTTCAACTGGCCTAGAAACACAGACATTCAGGTAACCATAGACGGAGCCCACTTAAAGTAATAAAGCCCAAACAAATAATTCCTCCTGTAAAACATTTCTTTTAGGAATTTGGTGATAGTGGTGAGACACCATTCACGTTGCTTTGTGAACAAAGCTGGTTTGTACCAATTTTTTCAAAACGACTGTTGAATTTCCATTACGTGCTAGGCACAGATAGGGAGCGTTGGTAAATCATGTACAGAGAGCATGAACACTGTGAAGCAGATGTCAGTGTTTAAAGATGGTGTTTCACGTGTCACCTGACCTTCGTTTAATAGATGGAGTAAACATTCTAGTGTGTTGCAGTCAGCAGTGCCACTGTGGGGATTTGAGCATCATTTCTTTAGATGGCCATTTCCACATTGCTTTGATGAGCAGGGAAGCTGAAGTCAAAGGAACTACATAAAATTTCTCTCTCAGAGCCAGTGATGATGGTGCCTACCTATAATCTCAGCACTTGGGAGGTTGAGGCAGAAGGATTATTAAGATGGAGGAAAATCTGGGCTACATAGTGAGAACTTGTGCCAAAAAAACCAAAGCAAACAAGTGAAAAAAGAAAAGAGGGCTAGCTTTTAGTTTCAATATTAGATTATCCTTAATCTCAGTAACTATGTGGTAATTAACTTACTTTTAACTTAAAAAGAAAAAAACAAACAAACAAACCTACTGCCTTCTTTCTTCTAATACCCACACATCTTGGCAGGCTGAGTACAGCAATGAAGGGATCACTGGGAAGACTGGCAGTTCCTTTTGCTCATGTACAATTAATAAAGTATTTTTATGCCTCAAAGAAAACTAGGACTTCATGTGTCCTCCTTCTTAAATAACCATTCTTGTGCTGAGTTGAATTGTTTCTCTGCTTCTTAAGCACTCCCACGTCCATAACAGAAACCTACCATTCAGTCACCATTTCTGCAGATCGGTACAGCATTTCTAATTGCAAATGAAAGTCAACCCACTAATTGTTGAATAAACCACCTAGTGCTCAACCATACAGAAAATAAGGTGTAATTTTATAATTAATAGTATAATGATGCCTCCTGAGCTCTAATCTTGAAACAGTATGGAGAAGCTAATCTTTCCAAGGTGAGGGGAAGGACTTCAAAGCTAAAAGGCCGCATGCTAACACAAGGAACATAGCTCTGCATTTCTACCTTTTTCACTTTAATAAAATATCTGTGACATAGAATTGGTCATGATGATTGTTTTCAAGTGTGTAGTCAGCATTAGTAAGCACACTCATGTTACTGTATGGCCATCATCACCAGACATCTCTGAAACTTTGTCATCACCCCAAACAGAAACTCTGAACCTATTAAAAATAATCTTCCATTTCTCCCTTCTAAGACCCTGGCACCCACCACTCTTATTTTTTGTCTCTGTGTCTCTATGATTTTAATTACCCTAGGTTCCTTGTTAAGTGGAATTACACAGAATTTATTTATTTAATTATTTTGTCTGTCTTATTTCATTCAACACAATGTCTCCAAGATTTATCTTGTAAATACATTATAAATTTAATCTAGTAATGTAATATAATCTTATAAATTTATTTTGTTACTTGGGACAGGATTTCATTCCTTTTCCAGGTTCAATAATATTCTGTTGTGAGTATATGCAATATTTTAGTTAATTTATTCATCTATCAGTAGGCATTTAGGTAATGGTGAATTTTGAGTCAGTTCAACAATAATTGTTTAAAAAGTTTAAAAAGGTGTGAAGATATTGTAGTTGAGATAAAAAGATCAAGGATTCAGCCTGACAGTGAATAGGGTATGTTGTATAAAACACTAGCAGTGTGGACAAGGATTCAGCATGACAGTGAACTGGGTATGTGGGCACAAAACACTAGCAGTGTGGACCATCTGAACTAAGGTGAGCTGAAGAAATAAAACTATGCACCAGATCTAAGTGACCATAGAAGAAAAGAAGTTACAGAAGCTTTTCAATTCTTTACTGCAGTTGAAATGATATCATTTTGGCTACGTATGGTTAAATAAACTTTACTATTATATTAATTTCTCTGTTATTCTCTTTAATGTAGCTGCCAACAAGTTAAAACCACAAACATGGCTCATGTGATATTTCTATTTGACTTTCTCAGGAGATACAAGTATTCATTATTATGAACTCCCTGTACTTTTTGTGCTGAATACCTTGTTTTGTATACTCTGTTCTCATTCCTATATAAGACATTTTAAATTCTCCTCTGGTTTCCCAAGGACCTCTGGTTTGTTCCATAGAATTATGTTGTATTTCTGCGTATTTGTGTCATTCCTCTTACTGATTTCTCCTTTTATTCAATTTTTGTCACAGAATTTAAATGATGTGATTTCAAATATTTGCAGTTGTTGAGATTTCTTTTGTGGCCCAGCATATGGTCTATGGTGAAGAATATTCTACGTGGTGAGAAGAAGAAGGTGAACTTTGCAGCCATTAGAGATAATATTCTGTAAATCTTAAGTAGATCCATCTCCTTTGAATTGTAGCTTAAGTTTGATGTTTCTTTGTTTATTATTACTGCCATGATGATCTTTCCCCTGATAAAAGTAGAGTGTAAAATCCCATTTTTACTGTTTTGGAGCACATGTCTCTATTTGTATTTAATAACATTTGATTTACTAGTCCAGTAACCCAACAGTTGGGGCAAAAAAAGTTGTAATCATGATATTTTCTTGTTGAATTGATGCCTTGATCATTACACAGTGACCTTTGCTTCTTTGTACAGTTTTTGTCTTAAACTCTATTTCATCTGATATAGAACATATGTGCTGTGACTTATTTTTAGTTTCTATTAGCCTGGGATAATTTTCGCTGTTTCTTCTCTTCAGTCTGTATGCCATTATATGGATTTCTTATAAGCTGCATCTCACCAAGTCTTGTTTTTCATTGTTATTCAGTCTATATTGCTTCATTGGGGGAATTAATTTACTTATACTAGATGTTAATATTGATGTGTAAAGACATATTCCTGTCATTTAGAAACTTTCTTCTTATTGTTTTTGAAAGGACCAATCAGATGCCATAACAGACTACTCAGTCTTCTCTCAGAGATCAGGGCTCAGTTTCAGTTTCCTGAGACTGAAGCAAGCAGTTTCTGGGAGGGCCATGAACAAAAGACATAGTCCTTACAGTAGCTCCCTTTCTGCATGTACTCTGACTGCTCAAGGTTCTGCCAGTCGTTTACTGTCTGGGACCCCTCACCAATTTAGAGCTATGTACATGTGTAAGTCAATGTGAACGTGTGAGGCTAGCCAGCCCCCATGGCAGCTCAAGGACAAAGCCTGCAACTTGTCCAGACCTGCCCCCAAAATGATAACTGCAACCCCCCCATTAGGAAATTCAAAGGTTACATACCCTCACCAAATCATATGATGCAAAGGCTTGTACCACCCTGTTTGTGGTTTTTCCCTTGAAAAACCCCTCACCCTGAGAGCTCAGGGTGGTCCTCCTCCACTCACTGTGTCAAGTGTTGGACACAGGCCAAGGCCGGGCTTGCTTGTTATCTATAAACATCTGTGTGTTTTGCATTGAGTATCGACTCTGTGGTGGTCTTGCTTGGGGGTCTCGTGACATGGCCACAACATTTTGAATATCATTTTTTCACTTTTTATCTGTTATATATCTTTGTGGTTTGATGTAGTGGGTAGCCATTCCAGCTTTGATCTGGAAGTTCCAACCCCCATTGAGACTTCGGCAACTGTCACACCTACAAGGCGGGGCCAAGGGACCCGAGATCTGGATGGGGGGGGGCCCGCTCTCTCTGTAGCGGGACCCTGGATAGTGGAGGTGGACCGAGCAGAGCTCCAGAGAACACCCTGGACTGTGATACACCTTCCCCAGACTCCGCGACCTACCTATCCCTTAATTTTTAAGTTACGCCATTAAATAAATCTCCTTTTAACTACGTGGAGTGGCCTTAATAATTTCACCAATAGTTTGATTTAAAAAAAAAAAAAAATGGCCGGGCGGTGGTGGCGCACGCCTTTAATCCCAGCACTCGGGAGGCAGAGCCAGGCGGATCTCTGTGAGTTCGAGGCCAGCCTGGACTACCAAGTGAGTTCCAGGAAAGGCGCAAAGCTACACAGAGAAACCCTGTCTCGAAAAACCAAAAAAAAAAAAAGAAAAAAAAAAAAAAACTATGTATGTGAGCATGTAGAAGACACATGAAGTGTTCTGCCATATCATAGTCCACTTTTTTCTTTTGAGACAGGGTTTTTCACTGAACTTGGAGCTAAACTGGTTAAAATTTTAGCTCAGGTGATCTTCCTGCCTCTACCTCTAACAGGGCTGGTTACAGATGTAGGCAGAAGTTTCTGTTCCGCCAACAACTCACAAATACCCGGCAGCCACTTCCCAAATTATCACACAGAAGCTGTAACACAAAATCTAACAGGTGTTTTAATAAAAAACCTGGAGCCAGACATTGATGTAAATGTTGAAAGATCAGAGAGACAAAGGAACAAGCCACTGCCACGTCTCACCTCGACAACTCCATGAATCCTCTGTTTAGAAGCCTCTGCTGAAAAATCTTTTTAACTAAAAGGGCTCCAGTCTAAAATGCTTCAGCCAAAAAGGGGTCCTCAGCTGAAAAGGGTTTAGTTCCTGTCTCCTCAAGCCTTATATACCTTTCTCCACCCAGCTATTTCACTTCCTTCCTAGTGCTAAAATTAAAGATGTGTGACTCCCAAGTACTGAGATTAAAGGTGTGGGTCACCATTGTCTGGCTTTGTTTCTCTCCTAGACTGAATCAATCTCATATAATCCAGGGTGACTTTGAACTCACAGAGATCCAGACAGATCTCTATTTCCTGAGTGCTTGGATTAAAGGTGTGTGCCACCACTGTCTGGCCTCTGTGTTTAATCTAGTGGCTTGCTCTGTCCTCTGATTCTCAGGCAAGCTTTATTTGATACACAATATATACCACATACAGATATATGTGCATCCAGGATTTCTGTGAGTGATGGGGATTTGAACTCAAGTCTTTATGCTTGTGCAGCATATGTCCTTACTGAACCATCTTTGCCATCGATAATTTGGTGATTTTCTACACTCAGGGAATTTGATTCTCTTATCTATGAGTATTTGTTTTACTGTTGAGTTTTATGTGTTTATTCTTTTACATCCAGAGAAAGAGTCTTTTAAACATTTCTTCCAAGGCAAGTCTGGGGATGATGGATTTCCTTGGCTTTGCTTTTCTTGGAAAATCTTTACTTATTTACTATTTATTTATTATTGTCAATTCTGAAGGACAGCTGTGCTGGGTATAGTATACTTGGTTGGCAGCTTTTTAGTTGTTGTTGAAATGAATGATAAACAGTGCCGGTGGCGGCACTGGTTACCACACAAAAAGGTCATCAGTACTTTATTGGGAGGAAGAGGTGTAGGGAGAAGAACCAGGCCTGGGAAAGAGCATGTATGGAGAAAGAGGGAAGATGGTGGGAGGGAGAGAGAGAAGAGGGGAGAGAGAGAGAGAGAGAGAGAGAGAGAGAGAGAGAGAGAGAGAGAGAGAGGGAGAGGTCTGAGTCACAGCTCTTTAAGGCACAGGTGGACCTACAGAGCTACACCACACATGCGCTGACTTTGTGATCATGTATGCACTGATTGCATGACCACGCAGTGCATACATTATCACCAGTGCAAACTGATGATGTAAGACGCAAGACCCTTTGCTTAACTTCTGAACTGCACATGTGTGGTCATGCAGCTAGAGTGAGGGCAGAATTCTAACAGTTGTTCCTCACATTTTGTTTCTTTTTAGCATTTTAAATAGATCAATCTATTCTTGTGTAGCCTGTAAGATTTCCTATTATATAACTGCTATAAGTTTCTTGACACACTCCTAAATGAGACTTGGTGCTTTTCTCATGCTGAGTTTAGAATTCTAGCTCTGTTGCTGTGTACTTCTATCAGTTTAAACATAATACATCTTCGTGAGCACTTTAGTTTGTCTCTGATGTTCTTTGGAGCTCTTACACCTGGATACTATATTTTTTCTGAGATTAAGGACATTTTTCTGTTACTGTTTTCTTCAGTAGAGTTTTTTTCTTTTTAGTTCTTTCCTGTTCCTTGCATTCTTGGACTCTGTGAATTCAAATACTTATCATTTAAATCAACCTGTAAGTCTTGATGGTAGACTTAATTTCTTCTGGCCTGGGGTATTTAGCAGGCATAGTGGCATATGCCTGTATTTTCAGCAATTGGAAAAGCTGAGAAAGGAAGACTGTGCAACATCTCAGGCAGCCTGAGCAACATAGGTAAGACTCTCTTCACTAAAAAAAAGTTCAGAAAAATCTTTCTTTTGATTGACCCAGTCTATGTTTGATGTTTGCAGTTGTATAATGTATTTGTTGTATTTTCTTAGCTTTCCAAATTTCTGTTTGGTCCCTTTTGTGATATCTAATTTTTCATATGGTTTCGTGTTCATATCATGAATAATTGTTTCTTTTTTAAAAAAGATTTTAAATTTATTTTTAATGGTGTGTGTGTGTGTGTGTGTGTGTGTGTGTGTGTGTGTGTTGGTGCATGCATGTGAGTACAAATACTGTGGACACCGGAAGAGGGAATTGGGTCACCTGGAGGTAGAGTTCCAGGCAGTGGGAACCAAACTTAGGTCCTCTTGGAGACCAGTATGTGCTCTGGACTGCTGAGTCGTCACTCCATCCTCATGAGTCATTTTCTTAATTACATTTCCGGATGTCATTTTTTTTTGTCGGAAGTCTCTTGTCTTTCCCTAGCTTCCCTTAGAATCATTATTTTGACATCTTTAGCAGATACTGTGACAGCATCCTTTTCTTGAAGGTCCTTTGCTAGACAGTTACGGTAAACTCTTGGATGTGTCATACTACTGTAGGTAGGCACGGCAGAAAAGCACCAAACACAGCCACCATGTGGAGAGCACGGTTTAATGAAGCAAGCTGTCTGGCTGCCTCAGACAGTGGAGGGCAGCAATAGCTGCTAATGCTTGATAGGTTTTACAGGGCTAGATGATGGGTGGGCGATCTCAGAAGCTGGAACAGCCAGGCAGTTAGAATGGGAACTCCTAAGACAGATGTGGTCCCGACAGTTGCGGAGAGCAGTGTTCGCCTAGCCTGTAAGGCTTCTGAGAAACGCGACAGGTTTCTGTTTCATGGCAAAACCCAGCTCTGGTTGGGGTCAAGACATTGCCATCAGGACTGCTCCTTCGGGGCCTGCTTTGGGCACCTGACGTTTCAGCCCTTTATAGATGATAAGGAGTGACCATAGTCCTCTGCTTACTGATGAGTAGGGGCTTTATAAAAGTAAGGGCTCAGAATGCTGGTCCAAAGCAGGGTCTCGAGCCGGCAGGCAACAATAGGAGACCTGAGGGAATTCAGTCAGGAGCATCTGATTCTCTGAATCTCAGGTCAGCTCATCAATTCTTTCCTGAAAAATCGGAAGAAGCAAACGTAATCATGATTATGAGGAGGACAGAGATCAGAGAGCTGAGGAGAGGCATGAGTCAAGAGCCCCCAGGAGACCATAGTGAGAGTCCTTCCCATTGTCCGCTCCCTGGGATCAGAGTCTGCATGCCAGCTCACATGTGTTTTTAACCTGATCTTTTACGTGGCCAGATTGGATTTACAAAATAACAGCATATTCCAGTGAGGAAGAGACAAGAGCCTCCTTTCTCAGCAGTCAACAAGTCATGGGCCTTTGGTTTGTAGGACCACCCAAGACTAAGGAGGTGAGCTGTTTGGGGATTAGCAACGGGGCCAAAGTTGATTCCTGGATGTTGTTTGTTATCTAGGTGGAGATTTGCTGGGATAGACAGACTGATAGACAGAAGGTAAAGTTAAGGAGCTTTGGGGGGATGGTTATCTTGGGCACATACTTGAAACTTCTAGACTTGTCATGCACGCTAGGTGCTTGGGAGGGTGGGGAGGAGCCCCAGGACCAGAGAAGAGACAGGTGGGAGCACTTAAGCTTTGGTGGTCCCGTGGACTGACTGGAATACTTATCAGACAAGGGATTCAGAGCCCATTTTAGTTGCGCCGGATAGATCCCAGTTGAGAGTCCCTGACGCTTACATGAATTGTTTTAAGTTGACAAAAAGAGATCAAACTTTTAGATCTATCAGCAGGACTGATTTAATCTGCCCTGAAATCCTCACTGTAGCAAAAGCAGTCAACAATGTCTGTAAACAGCTTGAAAAGACACATGATTTTGAGCCATAGAAAATAAAGCCTAAAATGGTATTAACATGAACAAACTGAAAACAAGGAAATATAAAATTTTTGAGCCTGTGACTATGATAATTTTATTTTTTTAAAAAAAGTTTTAGTAATCAGTACTTATAACTGTTACCAAAAGTAGGTTAATTATTTATGGCAACTCTGTTGATTTAAATAGAGGTATAACATTGACTTTTTTTTTTTTTGGTTTTTCGAGACAGGGTTTCTCTGTGTAGCTTTGCACCTTTCTTGGATCTTGCTCTGTAGACCAGCCTGGCCTCGAACTCACAGAGATCCACCTGCCTCTGCCTCTCGAGTGCTAGATAACATTGACTTTTTATAATGCCATAAGACATAGGTGTTTGATTATTGAGAGTAGTCATTGATAAAGCTCCCTCATGGGAGCATAAAAGGATAGTAAGGAGCAGTGTTTAAGTCAGGAACAAGAGCACAGTAGTTGAGTTTCTTTCTGCATCGAAACTCGTGTGTGAGTTTGCCTATTTCAGTAGGAAGCCTGTCAGCTCCAGAAAATAGCAAGGCCTGACTTCTACACTTGAAACCAGTTTAGGGTGACCAAGCCTCACTTTGAAAGCTTCTTCATTTAAGAGACTTGGGTAATTTTAAACTTACAAAAGTCTTTAAATTTGTATCTTCACTAAGGAGCATATCTATCCTTTGGACCCTGAATTACTGTAAGGCCAGACTGATATCAAGGTGAAAGCAAGCTTTTAAACTTTGACCAAATGAAACACTAGAAGGCTGTGTCTGTCAAAGCATCTCTGTGATTTTTTTTAATGTGATTGGTATAATTTATGAAGTAGGAAAATATACTCAATTATATTTAAAAGCAAGCTAGAGCAGAGCGGTAGGTCCTCAGAAATCAGTAGAAGAAGAAAAGTTCAGGAAGGTGCTGGGTGAAACAAACAAGAAAAAAAGTGTAATTCAGCCATGATATCCCTGTCCAGTAACAGGGTTGGGCATCTAGGCATAACAGGGAATAAGTGAAAGATCACGTGGCCCTGGACGAAACAGAGGAGAGGACTTGTAGCCCTGGGTTGGTGGGGCTGGCCATCAACACCCATCACAGAGCTCTGAGAAGGATAAGTTTTACTGGAGTGAGGAGGAAATATAGACAAAGTGGCCTTTGTATCAATTAAAAATGACAGAGACTTACCTGTTGTCTGGTCCTTCATCCCAGGCTCTTCCATGCTAATCTTGTTGATTTTGTTGGGGCCTCAGGTAACAGAGTAGTTTTCATCTCCATCCACCAGGCCCAGAAGATCCTTGAGATTTTTCCTGAGGAGGAGGAACTAAGGGGACTGACCTACCTCTGTGAGGAGGAATGGGCCAGTCAACCATCCATTATGCTGCCTGTCCGAAGTTTGGGCAGGGTGTTGGAGGTGGGCAAGGCACAGGGCAGTTCTTTGCCCAGTGGCCAGTGTTGTTACACTTGAAGTAGATCACAGGGAGAATCCATTGGTGTCCCTATCTTCTTCAGTGTGGCCTCAGGGCTGCTGCCGGAAGTTGGTATTTCCATCTATCATGGAAAACCATGTCCCTTCCTGTTCCTCCCTCCATTAAACATCTTTTTTTTTAAATTTTTATTTATTTTGCAATACAATTCAGTTCTACATATCAGCCATGGATTCCCTTGTTCTCCCCGCTCCCGTCCCCCTCACCTTCCCCCCAACCCCCCCCCCCCCCCATTCCCATCTCCTTCAGGGCAAAGCCTTCCTCACAGACTGAGGTCAACCTGGTAGACTCAGTCCAGGTAGGTCTAGTCCCCTCCTCCCAGGCCGAGGCAAACAATCCTGCATAGGCCCCAGGTTTCAAACAGCCAACTCATGCAATGAGCACAAGATCTGGTCCCACTGCCTGGATGCCTCCCAAACAGATCAAGCCAATCAACTGTCTCACCCATTCGGAGGGCCTGATCCAGTGGGGACCCCTCAGCCATTGGTTCATAGTTCATGTGTTTCCATTCATTTGGCTATTTGTCCCTGTGCTTTATCCAACCTTGGTCTCAACAATTCTCGCTCATATAAACCCTCCTCATTCTCGCTAATTGGACTCCCAGAGATCCACCCAGGGCCTAGTCATGGATCTCTGCATCCAGATCCCTCAGTAGTTGGATGAGGTTTCTAGCACAACAATTAGGGTGTTTGGCCATCCCATCACCAGAGTAGGTCAGTTCGGGCTGTCTCTCGACCATTGCCGGCAGTCTGTTGTGTGGGTATCTTTGTGGATTTCTGTGGGCCTCTCTAGCACTTTGCTTCTTCCTATTCTCATGTGGTCTTCATTTACCATGGTCTCCTATTCCTTGTTCTCCCTCTCTGTTGTTGATCCAGCTGGGATCTCCCGCTCCCCCAAGCTCTCTTTCCCTCGACCCTCGCCTTTCATTACCCCCCCTCATGTCCAGGCTGTTCATGTAGATCTCATTCCATTTCTCTGTCATTGGGTGATCCCTGTGTCTTTCTTGGGGTCCTGTTTTCCAGGTAGCCTCCCTGGTGATGTGAGTAGCAGACAAGTCATCCTTGTTTCATGTCTAGTATCCTGCTATGAGTGAGTACATACCATGTTTGTCTTTCTGAGTCTGGGTTACCTCACTCACGATGATTTTTTCTAGATCCATACATTTGTCTGCAAACCTCATGATGTCATTGTTTTCTCATTGTGTATATGTACCACATTTTGTTTATCCATTCTTCAGTTGAAGGGCATCTAGGTTGTTTCCATGTTCTGGCTATTACAAACAATGCTGATATGAACATAGCTGAACAAGTGCTCTTATGGTGTGGTTGAGCATTCCTTGGGTATATGCCCAAGAGTGGTATAGCTGGATCTTGGGGGAGATGGATTCCCAATTTTCTAAGAAAGCGCCATATTGATTTCCAAAGTGGTTGTACAAGCTTGCATTTCCACCAGCAGTGGAGGAGAGTTCCCCTAGCTCCACATCCTCTCCTGCATAAGGTGTCTTCAGTGTTTTTGATCTTAGCCATTCAGACAGGCGTAAGGTGGTATCTCAGAGTTGTTTTGATTTGCATTTCCCTGATGATTAGGGATGTTGAGCAATTCCTTAAATGTCTTTCGGCCATTTGAGTTTCCTCTGTTGAGAATTCTCTGTTTAGTTCTATAGCCCATTTCTTAATTGGACTGTTGGGCATTTTGATGTCTAATTTCTTGAGTTCCTTATATATTCTGGATATTAGTCCTCTGTCAGATGTGGGGTTGGTGAAGATCTTTTCCCATTCTGTAGGCTGTCGCTTTGCCTTGTTGACCGTATCCTTTGCTCTACAAAAGCTTCTCAGTTTCAAGAGGTCCCATTGATTGATTGTTTCTCTCAGTGTCTGTGCTACTGGTGTTCTATTTAGGAAGTGGTCTCCTATGCCAATGCATTCAAGTCTACTTCCTACTTTCTCTTCTAGCAGGTTCAGAGTAGCTGGATTTATGTTGAGGTCCTTGATCCACTTGGACTTAAGTTTTGTGCACGGTGATAGATATGGATCTATTTGCAGCCTTCTACATGTTGATAATCCAGTTTTGACAGCACCATTTGTTGAAGATGCTTTCTTTTTTCCATTGTGCACTTTTGGCTTCTTTGTCAAAAATTATATGTTCATAGGTGTGCGGATTAATGTCAGGGTCTTCAATTTGTTTCCATTGGTTCACATGTCGGTTTTTATGCCAGTACCAAGCTGTTTTTATTACTGTAGCTCTATAGTAGAGCTTGAAGTCAGGGATCGTGATGCCTCCAGAAGTTGTGTTATTGTACAGGATTCCTTTGGCTATCCTGGGTTTTTTGTTTTTCCATATGAAGTTGAGTATTATTCTTTCCAGGTCTGTGAAGAATTGTGTTGGTATTTTGATGGGGATTGCATTGAATCTGTAGATTGCTTTTGGTAAGATTGCCATTTTTACTATGTTAGTCCTGCCTATCCATGAGCATGGGAGATCTTTCCATTTTCTGACATCTTCTTCAATTTCTTTTTTCAGGGACTTAAAGTTCTTGTCATATAGGTCCTTCACTTGCTTGGTTAGTGTTACCCCAAGGTATTTTATGTCATTTGTGGCTATAGTAAAGGGTGATGTATCTCTGATTTCCTTCTCCACTTCTTTGTCCATTGTATATAGGAGGGCTACTGATTTTTTTTGAGTTGATCTTGTATCCTGCTATGTTGCTGAAGGTGTTTATAAGCTGTATCAGTTCCTTGGTGGAATCTTTGGGGTCGCTCAAGTATACTATCATGTCATCTGCAAATAGGGAAAGCTTGACTTCTTCCTTTCCAATTTGTATCCCCTTAATCTCCTTATGTTGTCTTATTGCTCTGGCTAGAACTTCAAGTACTATATTGAATAAGTATGGGGAGAGCGGACAGCCTTGCCTCGTTCCTGATTTTAGTGGAATTGCTTTGAGTTTCTCTCCATTTAATTTGATGTTGGCTGTTGGCTTGCTGTAAATTGCCTTTATTATGTTTAGGTATGTTCCCTGTATTCCTGATCGCTCCAAGACCTTTATCATGAAGGGGTGTTGGATTTTGTCAAATGCCTTTTCTGCATCCAGTGAGATGATCATATGGTTTTTTTCTTTGAGTTTGTTTATATGGTGTATTACATTGACGGACTTTCGTATGTTGAACCACCCTTGCATCCCTGGAATGAATCCTACTTGATCATGGTGGATAATTGTTTTAATGTGTTCTTGGAGTCTGTTTGCCAGTATTTTATTGAGTATTTTTGCATCAATGTTCATGAGGGAGATCGGTCTGTAGTTCTCTTTCTTTGTTGTATCCTTGTTTGGTTTAGGAATCAGGGTAATTGTAGCCTCGTAGAAGGATTTTGGTAATGTACCTTCTGTTTCTATTGTGTGGAACAATTTAGAGAGTATTGGTATTAACTCTTCTTTGAAGATCTGGTAGAATTCTGCGCTGAAACCATCTGGTCCTGGGCTCTTTTTGGTTGGGAGACTTTTAATGACTGTTTCTATTTCGTTAGGGGTTATTGGACTATTTAAATAGTTTATCTGGTCTTGATTTAAGTTAGGTATGTGGTACCTATCCAGAAAGTTATCCATTTCTTTTAGGTTTTCCAGTTTTGTCGAATAGAGGTCTTTGAAGTATGACCTGATGATTCTCTGGATTTCCTCAATGTCTGTTGTTATGTCCCCCTTTTCGTTTCTGATTTTGTTGATTTGGATGCTCTCTCTCTGTCTTTTGGTTAGTTTGGATAAGGACTTGTCTATCTTGTTGATTTTCTCAATGAACCAACTCTTTGTTTCATTAAGTTTTTGTATTGTTCTCTTTGTTTCTATTTTATTGATTTCAGCTCTCACTTTGATAATTTCCTGGCATCTATTTTTCCTGGGAGACTGTGCTTCTTCTTGTTCTAGAGCTTTCAGGTATGCTGTTAAGTCTCTAGTGTGAGATTTCTCCAACTTATTTATGTGGGCATTTAGTGCTATGAATTTCCCTCTTAGTACTGCTTTCATAGTGTCCCATAAATTTGGATATGTGGTGTCTTCATTTTCATTGATCTCTAGGAAGTCTTTAATTTCTTTCTTTATTTCTTCCTTAACCCATTGGTGATTCAGTTGGGTATTATTCAGTTTCCATGAGATTGTAGGTTTTCTGTATTTTTTGTTGTTGAAATCCAACTTTAGACCATGGTGGTCTGATAGAACACAGGAGGTTATTCCAATTGTTTTGTATCTGTTTAGATTTGTTTTGTGGCCAAGTATGTGGTCAATTTTAGAGAAGGTTCCATGGGGTGCTGAGAAGAAGGTATATTCTTTTTTGTTAGGATGGAGTGTTCTGTAGATATCGATTAAGTCCATTTGAGTCATGGCATCAGTTAAGTCCTTTATTTCTCTGTTAAGTTTCAATTTGGGAGATCTGTCCAGTGGTGAAAGTGGGGTGTTGAGGTCTCTCACTATTAATGTGTGGGGTTTTATGTGTGATTTAAGCTTTAGTAATGTTTCTTTTACATATGTGGGTGCCCTTGTGTTTGGGGCATAAATGTTCAGAATTGAGACTTCATCTTGGTGGATCTTTCCTGTGATGAATATGTAATGCCCTTCTTGATCTCTTTTGATTGATTTTAGTTTGAAGTCTATTTTGCTGGATATCAGGATGGCTACACCCGCTTGTTTCTTAAGACCGTTTGATTGGAAAGTCTTTTCCCAGCCTTTTATTTTTAGGTAGTGTCTATCTTTGAATTTGAGATGTGTTTCTTGTATGCAGCAGAAAGATGGGTCCTGCTTTCGTATCCATTCTGTAAGCCTATGTCTTTTTATAGGTGAATTAAGTCCATTGATATTGAGGGAAATTAATGACCAGTGATTGTTCATTCCTGTTATTTTTTGGTGGTGATGTGTATGTACTTCTATACGTTGGGGTTTACTGCTGTGGCTTTATCTGTTGCCTGTGTTTTCGAGGGTGTATCTGACTTCCTTAGGTTGGAATTTTCCTTCTAGTGCTTTCTGTAGGGCTGGGTTTGTGGATAAGTATTGTTTAAATCTGGCTTTGTCATGGAATGTCTTGTTCACTCCATCTATGGTGATTGAAAGTTCTGCTGGGTATATTAGTCTAGGCTGACATCCATGGTCTCTTAGTGTCTGCATTACATCTGTCCAGGTTCTTCTGGCTTTCAAAGTCTCCATTGAGAAATCGGGTGTTATTCTGATGGGTTTGCCTTTATATGTCACTTGGCCTTTTTCCTTTGCTGCTCTTAATATTCTTTCTTTATTCTGTACGTTTAGTTGTTTAACTATTATGTGGCGAGGGGACTTTTTTGGGGGGTCTAGTCTGTTTGGTGTTCTATAAGCTTCTTGTATCTTCATAGGCATTTCCTTCTTCAAGTTGGGAAAGTTTTCTTCTATGATCTTGTTGAATATATTTTCTGTGCCCTTGAGTTGGTATTCTTCTCCTTCTTCGACCCCTATTATTCTTAGGTTTGGTCTTTTCATGGTGTCCCAAATTTCTTGGACATTTTGGTTCATGACTTTGTTGGCTTTAGTGTTTTCTTTGACTGATGAATGTATTTCTTCTACTGTATCTTCAACGCTAGAGATCCTCTCTTCCATCTCTTGCATTCTGTTGGTTATACTTGCATCTGAAGTTCCCAATCATTTTCTCAGATTTTCTATTTCCAGCATTCCCTCTGTTTGTGTCTTCTTCATTTTTTCTATTTCCCTTTTCAGGTCTTGGACTGTTTCCTTCATTTGTTTCGTTGATTTTTCTTGATTTTCTCTCAGTACTTTATTGTTTTCTTCCAGGACTTTATTGATTTCTTCTAATTTGTTTGCCCTTTCCTCTAGTTGTTTACAGCGTTCTTCACATTTTTTTGTCTTTTCCTCTACACAAGCCTCTAGCTTCTTCATGATGTCATTCATAAGGCTATTTTCTTCTGCTTCTTCCAATTTCTGATGTTCAGGTCTAGGTGTTGGAGGAGGGCTAGGTCCTGGTGATGCTGTATTGCTATTCATTTTGTTGTATATGTTTCTGCCTTGACGTCTGCCCATCTCCTTGTGGTTCATTCTTGGCCTTATCCGCACACTTGGTTCAGACAGACCAGTGTTCCAAAAGGGAAGTCCGGAGCAAGATGGGAGCTGGGGGCCGGCCTCTAAGTCTCAGGAAGAGGCTTGGGGCTCAGGCGGATGGGCGTGGAGACTGCAGGGTCTGCCAGGGGTCTTGGAGAAGGGGATCCTTCCTGGTGTGGCTAGCAGGGAACCTGCCCGATGGCCAGAACCTGGGGCCAAGTTGGGCAGGTCTTCCCTGGAGTGGCTGGTGCCCAGGGATGGGGTCTGGGGCAAGGAAGGGCACTCACCTGTGTTCCAAAAGGGAAGTCCGGGGCAAGATGGGAGCTGGGGGCCGGCCTTCCCATTAAACATCTTAAATGCCATTTTCAGCAGATCTTTCTGAGAGTTTTGAGGGACATTATTTAGTACCTGACTTTTAATTTATTTTGCATTAAACCAACTTTCCTTGCTTTTTGTTACTTGTTTCAGACTTAATTTTGACACCATATACAGAAGGCTAAAGTTTGTCCCTGTGAAAGAATTGCATTTTGCATGTATTACAGTTATAGCGTGACTATAAATATGGTTCTGAGCATTAAAATTAAAAATTTTGATCAATTGTAAGGTTACTCACCATTAACTTGCTTGTCTTAATTATCTTTACCAGTTTACAATAAGTTAGTAACTTGAATAAGATTAAAGTTTGATCCTAAAATTTTGTAAGTTTTGAATCAAAGATACTTTAGCATCAAGATGTACTTTAAGCCATAAATAGAGTCCACAGAAAGGCTGTGAATATCATTTTCTGATCTTTTAGAGTGTACTTTTACCGAATATCACAGTTTTTTTTTTCTATGACTCAGTTTTCCCAAATAGCTAAAGCTTAACAATGTTACCGAAGACATAATTGGTTAGACATAAGATTTTGTCAGTTTCTGTTAGCCTGAATAGACTTTTATAACCTTAGGAATTCGTAAACCTTAATCATCAAAAGTATGCTGTTAGTAAGTTCTAGTTTCACAAACGAGTTAAGTCCAAATTACATACATGGTGTACTGTAGCAAATTAAGATTATAGGTAGGTTTTTAAAAGTAATAACCCTTTTGTTACAAGTTTTAAGTTAATTTTTTTGTCACAGATTTTAAAATCACATCCAATGAACTTACAAATCTTGAGATAAAGTCTACATTTTAGCAAAGGATTTAAGGATAGTAAACGAAACCAATAAAAAAGGAGGGGGTATGACCTAAGCATTAGTAACTTCTATTGGAAACAGCTGTTTTGCTGTTCTCAAGTACAAAGTGTCTTTCTTCTCACGGGGAGGGGGATGTTTTGGTTTGTTCTTCTTTTTTCTGGCACAGAGTCAGTTGGCCAGCCTGACCCAAGAGAAGAGGTTTTGGAGGAAACCTGTGAACAAACATGCTTGGGTCTAGAGTGAGCAGGGTAAATTCCATCTCTAGAGACAGCTTTTCCATAGAGTAGAACAGCATGTGGCAGTATTTTAACAGCATTTATGCTGCCCTTCCCCAAATTTTAAATCTCTGTAAGACTGAACCCAGTGATCAGAGTGAGGGCTGGGTGTGGAGAGCACAGAAGGCTTAGAAATAAGGATTTTTTGGATTGCCTGTCTGTGCAGTGGCAGAAGTTGCCACAAATCTGTGATAATTTGGAAATTGAAAGTGTCATCTTTTGGCCACTGAGACTGGTTACCAAGTTTGTTCTATCATATTGCACCTCTGCATATATGTTGCAGTTGTGTAACTTGATCTTTGTGTGGGATTCCTAGGAGTGAGAGTGGGGGCTGTCTCTGACTCTGTTTCCTGCTTTAGGGACCCACTCCTCCTGCCAAACTGCCTCATCCAACCTTGGTGGAGGAGGGGGTGCCTGGTCTTCCTGCATCTTAATATACCATAGCTGACTGATATCCATGAGACGCCCACCTGTATCTAAAGAGAAACACTGGAGGAGGAGTTGATGGGTAGGGAGAGGGGAGGTGGGAGGGAAGGGAAAAAGGGAGAGAGGGCAAGCTTTGGTTAGAACATAAAAACAAGAAAATACATAATAAAATAATTAGCCGGGAATATCCCACTTGTTATCTTAAAAAGCAAAAAAAAAACCAAAAAAATTGGTTCAGCTTAATCATTTCATAAGGTCCAAGAGAGAAAAGAGATTTGAGAAGACAGCCAAGAGGAGTGGTGGAGTCAGGCTTGAAATGATAGTTAACAGTTAATGAGATGAAGGAGTCCTGAGAAAGGGACGACAGGAAAAGAATTCCACTCTCAGGCAAAATGTAGGCAAAACAAAACAAAGCAAAACAAAAAACAAGAAACAACAAAAACAAAACCAGGAAAAAAACCTTTCTTCCCAAGTCTGGACACTGAGGACTGTAAGTAGATCTTCTAGGGAAGGAGACCAATAACATATATGCAAGTGAAAGGAGGGAGAGATTATAAAACATAAGGATTCAGAACAAGGACTGTGGTGGTGGTGGTGCTAGTGGTGGTGGTGAGAGTCGTTGGATGGAAACTCAATCCAGAAGGTATCCCCAAGTGGATTGAAGTTCCTTAAGAGAATGCCCAGATCATGAGGGATGGGCATCCCCCTGCCAAGTGATGGATGCCCAGGAAGGCATGAGCAGTTGCTTGTTGTGGGGGCATGATTTTCTGACAAAAGAAAAGCTAAAACTGAGCAGGCTGATTGGAAATAAGGGCACTTACCCTAGTCTGTGAGGAGAGGTATGTAGGCTTGTCAAACTGAAACTCCTCAGGGAGTTCTGCTAGAAAGGAATCTACCACAGGCTGTGGGATGAGGCAAGGAGGCATGCAGGACAGAGAATCAGTCAGACAGACTCGGAATCTGGAGTCAAATATGGTAGATGGCAGAGGACAGGCAGAGGACAGGCAGAGATCTGTACCTCAGGAGGGCAGAGTTGGCAGTTTTTGGTTCAGTTAAAGGAGAGACCAGGTGCCTAGAGGAGGACTATGGCATCCCTACTGAGTTTTAGCACCACATGTAAATAGGTGCAGCAAGAAACCATTGAACATGGTCACCCTCCATAGAGAGAAGACCAGTTTAATTTAAAAATAACTCTCTCTCTCTCTCTCTCTCTCTCTCTCTCTCTCTCTCTCTCTCTCTCTCTCTCTCTCTCAGAAAAGGGAAGAAATAAAAGAGAAAAAGGAAGTAAGTAAGTTAGGAAGACAGAAAAGAGAGAGAGAAAGGAAGGAAGGAAGGAAGGAAAGAAGGAAGGAAGGAAGGAAGGAAGGAAGGAAGGAAGGAAGGAAGGAAGGAAGGAAACCTGTCTGGCTGACTCAGACAGTGAGGACAGCAACAGCTGCAGTCTTATAAGGCTTTGGGTGGATATACAGCGGGAGGACATGGCTTGAAAGCTGGGATGGCCATGTGGTTATCATAGAGAAATGCATTACATTTCTGTTTCCTGCCAAACCCCAGCTTTAGGGTGTGTTGAGCCATTGCCATCCACATTGCCACTTTGGGACCCACTTTGAGACCTAATAATTGCCTTATTTTTCATACTTCTTGTGGTCTTATGTTGATATTTGCATATCTGAATGATCAGTTGTTTCTATTCATTTTGTAAGGTGACTGTTATAGTAGAAGATTTTTTTCCTAAAGATGTATCTTATGGGGATGGTTTGATAGACAGCAGTTTTGGTTCTGGTTGGGTACCATACTGTCATAGTTAATTTTCTGTTACTATGATAAGACACCGTGTCCAAGGCAACTTATACAAGAAATCTAGATTTGGAGCTCACAGTTCCAGAGGATTAGGGTCCACGACCATCATGGAGCCATTGCTGGAATAGTAGCTGAGAGCTCACATGACAATTCAGAAGCAGAGATCTAACTAGGAATGGCATGGGCTTTTGAAACATCAAGTCCCATCTCCAATGGCAAACCTTCTCCAACAAAGCCACACCTTATAATCCTTCCCAAAGAGTTCTACAAACCAGGGACTAAAGTATTCAAATATATGAGCCTGTTCAGGTCATTCTCATACAAACCACCACCACCAGATTTCTATCTGTGATATAGAGAGTTTTCCAGATAATTCCTTCAGCTGCGATCAGTAGGCTTGAGCATCCTGTTTGTGTCAGGGATGAGAGAAAGCAACCCTGTGATCTCTCAAGCAACAGTAGTTGTGATACTAAGGATGTGGGACACAAAGAATATTTTCCCAGGAACCACTGTAGGGTTGGGTTCTCCAACAATGTCAGCTCCTGTAGTCCATTTGGTATGGAGCTTGAATCTTTCTTGCTATCACTGGAGGGGTGTGGGGGTTGCAAATATTCAAGTCCACCAATGACACAAGCTAACACTAGCTATGGAAGAAAGTGGAGTGATACGCAGTATGTGTCATCAGGCAGAGCCAAAGACAGCCAGTTGTGGGAGGTAGCAGAAGTGGTGGCAGGGGATGATGAATGGTCAGCCACAGGAGACAGCAGTGGAGGGTGATTGGCCTCAGATAACAGAGGACAAATAGGTTTCTCTTCCATCTCACATGGGAGTGGTATTGCTCTGCAGTAGATTGAGCTGCCTCTTCTCTGTAGCTCAGAATACTCTGTGGGTTTGGATGCCGGAGTCATCATTTCATTGGTGGGTCTAGTTGGACTGTGATCCTTCAATAGTAGAGCATCTAGGACCTATAGACAGAAATGTACCATGATTCTCTCCCCTAGGCTTATATGATATTCTAGATTTCTGTGGCAACGGTACCCCCTGCGAATCTTTCATTTATTCTCTTCCCTACTATCGGGTTTCCCCCAGCCAGGGAGCCATGTGCTGCTGTCCTTGGTCTACACTGTTATTCTATGACTCTGTCTCCAGGAGTCCTTATTTATCTCTTGCTGGTCCCAGCACTTCAGGGCAGCAGCTACCACTGCTGCTTTTGTAGGAAGAAGGAAATACTGAGCACCGTCCTCTGGATATCTTGAATTTTTTTCTGTTCATTTTTCTATTAGACATAATACTTAAAAATACTTAAAGATACTTAAATCCAATTAGGAAAATTGTCTTCAGGTTTTCTTTACTAACAAGGTTCAGATAGGATCTGATTTGCCAATTCTAACATGGGAGTATTAACAATATAATACGTATATGTATGTATATATATATATGTATATATATATATATAATTAACAGTATAACAGAGTTAGCAGGAGGCAATTTTTTTCAAAGCATTAAATTCTAATTCTAAAACATCACACCTCAAGGCAAGGATGGGAAATATTTTGAATATCAGAAAGTCTATCTTTCCATCAAGTTTCACAATACTGTATAGAAGATTCTGTCCTTTTGCCTAACAAGATTTCTTGTCTGAAGTAAATGAGGAATGATTAGCAGGATAGTATAAGCCTTTCTGTCTTCTCTTTCCCTCCACTGCTTGTGCTACTCTCCTTTATTTGGAATTTCTTTATGTTCATTGGCTCTCTCACATTCTCTCTGTCCTCTGTGTGTCTGTGTGTCTGTCTCTCCCCCCCCCCCACCGCCCCCAGACAAGGTCTTACTATGGTCACCTTAGCTGGCCTGGAACTCCCTTTGTAGACTGTGCTCCCTTGAGCTAGCAGAGATCACCTGCCTCTGCCTCCCAGGTTCTGGGACTAATGACACCATGCCTGATTCACAGCGACCATTTTTATTAGAAAATATTTCTTAAGTTCTCATTAGACATTTGTTGGAAATATTTCCAGGTGAAAAAGACACCATGTTTATACCATCTGACTCTGCTATTCTGGTTGATCAGATTCTCCAAAAAAAATCATGCCAGTCCTTAAAAGAGCAGCAGGAGACAGTGTCTATGGACTCAATCAGCACCATACAAGAGCCAAGAGTTCTGCTGCCTTGCCCCAGCCAAGGGCAAACAAAGCCAAGCCTCAAAGCATAGCAGTAAAAGAAATGTGAAGTCACAATTACTTAGGTATGCAGAATACCACATACACTTCCTGCTTCAGCTGCTTTAGTATGGAATCTTATTACACTGAGGTGTTATGGTTTTGCTGTAGAAGACAATTTCTCTGACTATATCCGTCTTTTCAGCTTCTATTCAGCACCAATGAACCTTTTCTGCTATAACTGACTAAGTCTGATTTCTTTCTCATTTTAAACTGAAAGTTACTTTTTAAAGGACTACATTGATATTTTAGATCCTTTAAGTATGAGTTTTTTTCTTACATAAGTATGAAGATTTTAGGATCACTATTCAGACTATAGGACACCCATTTCCTTACATCTGAAACGTCCCATGTATTATGATCTGAGTGGTGAGTTTCCCTTGTGGCTGAATGGAGGACACATTGGTCTAGATCATGAATTCTATTAAAGAAAATTCTGTTCTGAACAAAGCACTGTAAGATGGGGAAATGGAATGGGGTTAATTGCAAGGGCAGACAAGAAGAAAATACAGAGATAACAGTATGAGAGGGAAGCTGAGAACAGAGAAATGGAAAAGCAAGTGGTCAGTGCACTAGGTAAAAAGTGAGAGGGAAAGGGAAGAGCAGAAAGAGCTAAAGCATGGACAAAGGGAAAAGAAAGGAAGCAGCAGAAACAGAAGAAATCAGTGAGAAAGGAATGTCAAAAGTAGAAGGGAGGGGCTGGCTAGCAAACCCAGGAGACTCAGGCAGGCCTGCTTTGGTTTGTGTTGGTTCTCGACAGCAGAGGATTGTATTTGATAAAAGCACTCATAAAATAATAACAGCTTCATACAGGAATGTATCATTTCAGTGTTGTCACTAAAATGTGATACAGGCTTTTCCAACTATAAAATGATTAATAATTGTTCTTTTTTTTTTGTATGATATATGCACCAACTATGAATCCCTTCACGTCTTGTAGAGTGTAAATAATGTCACATGTGGCTTCTTTTTGTTTTAATTAGAGAAAAACCTTAAGATGCTTCCTTTGGTAAGCATGTGTGTATATGTGTGGTGTATATGTGTGTATATTGAATATTTGAGGTGTGTGTGTGTGTGTGTGTGTGTGTGTGTGTGTGTGTGTGTGTGCGTGTGTGTGTGAAGTCCAATAACTGTAATATTAAGGATGTCCTTGTATCATCTTTCTGGTATTTGTGCAAATTCCTGGGCCCTTCAAAAGCCTCTGCCACTTTAACTGGGTCCTGAGGAAAAACTTCTTTTTTCTTACCGTGCTTACCACTGCTGCACATGTTCCTTTGTGTCCCACCATGTGATGAGGGTGAGCTGGTCCCTCAGCCCTTGCTCTGTGACTGCTTTGTGTTGTTGGGAAGCTCTCATTAGGATTATATATCAGCTGATGTTGTCCCCTAAGCATAGGCCAGGGCCACCAGGCTCCCACCTAGCCTCCAACAATTTGCCTCTGATGCCGTGCTGAAATCTCACTAATACAGATGCGATGCATCTGCCAGCTTGGCTCTCCATCCTCCAGGCTCCTGCAGCACCTCTCCTTCAGATGACTCCAGGAATCAATCCAAGGACAGCTTGCCTTTTTATTTCCAGTCTTCTTTCTTCCTGCAAAACAAAATAAACCTCAGGATTTTATCACACATTTCTGTTCCCAAGAACTTGATAGTTGATCTTCAGGGAATTGGTCTCCTAATGAGGTAGGCTTGGTGCCAGCAAGATGGCTCAGCAGGTAGAGGCTGGCTGCCAAGCCTTTAGACCTGAGTTTAATCTTCAGGACTCAAACTGTTTAAAGAGAGAGAATACCACATGTTGTTCCATGACATCTACCCATGCACTGTGACACACAAGCACTCCACCAAACTAAATCAATAAGTGTAGCTTATGTTTTTTTTTTTTTAAGAATGCAGGTTTTAGACCTCAGAACCACAAGAGAATCCACTTCCATTTCTTACTAGTCAGTCAGGATTAGTACTTAGGACCAAATGCCTTACAACTTTCTGTAGAGTGGGGAGGTCACTCTTCTGGTCATATGAATGTGAAGTCATAGAAACACAAAGTAAAATAAACATATTAAATGAGTAATCTGCCACAATATACTTTTCTAAACAGTGTACATTGTATTTAAAATGTTTGGTTATTTATTGCTTAAATTGTGCAAAAATATATACCACTAATTTCTCCTCTTTAACAAAAGACTACAGTTTAGAGAGACTGAAATGTTTATTGAAGATAACAACAACTCTGTAGTGAAGTCTAGATTATGTTGTCATCTAACCTCAATATATTATATGAGTTTCATAGTGTCATACATGAAGACCACACTTAAGCCAGGTAGACTCACTCTGCTAATTTGAAAGCATAGTCTCCTGAGGTACAGTAGTTAAGCAATATGTAAATGGAGACAAAATTGGAGATCTGGTTAAGTTTTGACACAAATTAATCCAAGATCAGATCCATTTCTTATTAGGCTGATACTAAGACTGAGAAATTGTCTTGGTATGCTTTCAGATTATATATAGAGTAAAATATGTTTTCTTCATATAAAATATGAAAGTACAAATGCTTACAGTGCAAAATAATAAATGATGTGACACAATCGTCTAAAATAACAAGTGGTACAATGAAACATCTGAAAGATAAGCAGAATGAGAAAGGATTGAAGAGCGACAGAAGTAAGGAGGGAGGGAAGCAAGAAAGGAGGAAAGGCAGATAGACTATGTGTAAAGAAAACAGACTTAATGGACTCAGGAGCATGGAAATACAGGTCAATATTTAAGATCACCTGAGCAGCTAACACGCACACTCCCTAGAGTCTGAAGTTTAAGATTGGTAAAATTGCCTTGGTTTGATATGAAAAAAAAGACATTTTGGTTGGTTCTGAACTCCCTGAAGCTTTATTTGGATGATAGTTATTAATATGTTCTGATAATAAGATAAAAATAGGGTGAAAATATTAATATACTACCACAAATTTAAATACAGTAGCTTACTGTCATCATATTCTCTGAAAAAGTTTCTCTGCCAACTCCCCTTCTTCCCTTATACCCACAGTTTTTGTAAATCTCTGATTCAACTACTCATCCTTTGTGTTCTAACAGCTGTAGGTTTATATTTATTAGTGACTGATTCATGACTTCTTCACTTTATGTCAAATTCTATGATACAAAGTTCTTATTTGGCTTTGTGCATCAATATAGTATCAACACCCTTCATAATTTTAGTGTCTGGAATATGGAAGATGCTCAGCAAGCATATTTCTATTAAATCACTTGATAACCCCACTGAGCAAGCAGTAGGAAACTTTAGTTAATTTTCCTGCACCTTAAATTGGAGTAAAGAATAGAAAGTAAAGTTGGGAAGAAGATGTGGAGAGTCATACTTGATGAATGCCAACTTGAAACTCAAACTAGCTAATGAGAGGAATCCATACAAAGTTTACACTGTAGTGGTCTTAACACTGATGCCTACATGTCTGACAAGAAAGAGTCTTTAATTGTATTACCCCTGATGTTAGCTTTTGCTTTGAGATTTTTCTGTGATAGTAAAAATCCGGTTTTATCCCAAGGAAGGCTGGTGGGAGACAATGATAGGTTGCCCTCAGGCCCCCCTGAGTCTAGTTTTTTTTTCCACTTCTTCATATTCAGAACATGGACTTAAAACTAATTTTAACCTACTTAAAAACATCTACTTGTATGGCCAGAACCTAAAAGTCATAAAATAACAACTGTTGATGAGGATGTGGAAAAATCAAAACACTTATGCATTTCCGATTGAAATGTTAAATGGTACAGACACTTGAAAACAGGCTGGCAAATTTCTTGAATGCTTAAACATAGAGTTATCATATCACCCAGAAATTCCACCCTTAGGTGTAAAGCCCAGAAATACATCCACACAGCAATACGAATATAAGCAATTATATTAATACTATGTATAATAGCCTAAGGGTGATAATATCTCAAAGTTCATTCACAAATCTGGATGATAAATATGTGGTATATCTATAGGTATTAGGGTATACTATAGAAACAGAGATATAGATATGGATAGATACACTTATGATAGGAAATTACTCACATAATTGTAGTCACCAAGATGTCTCATGACCTGCAAATTGAAGAATAATGAAAACCAGTAGTGTAAGTCAATTTGAGTCCAGGTGTTTTAGAACCAAGGATTGCCAGTATCCAAGAGCAGCTTGAGAGACCTAATTCACCTTTCTTCTTCTTCTTTGATATGTTTAGATATGCCCTTTGATATATTTAAATATCTAGGGATATTTTAGCTCAACTGAGATAATAGATAGGTTGAAATACAACACAGTGAATGAGGATGTAGAGTAACTGACTAGTGTCTTAGACTTTTATTGGTGTGAAGAGACACCATGACCATTATAAGATGAATTGCTAAATAGTCTTATTAATAAAAATCCAGAGCCAGATATTGGGGTAAAAACTGAGAGATCAGAAAAGCAGAAAGAACAAGTTCTTACTACTTGGACATCCTCAGCCAAAGAGACCTATTTCCTGTATACTCATGCCTATATGCCTTTCTGTTCTGCATCTCACTTCCCCTCTCTGGCAAGCTACATCACTTCCTGTCTGTCTGTACAGACCTCCAGACCGCTATGGTTAGTACTGGGATTAAAGGCATGTGTCACCATACCTGGCTCCGTTCCCCAGTGTGGCCTTGAACTCACAGAGATCTGGATGGATCTCTGCCTCCTGAATGCTAGGATAAAAGGCATGTGCTACTATTGTCTGATTTTTGTTTAATAGAGTAACTGGCTTTTCCCTCTGATCCTGAGATAAACTTTATTAGGGTGTACAATATATTGGGGAGCACAATATATCACTGCAGACCATGGCAACTCTTATAAAGAAAAACATTTAATTGGGGCTAGCATACAATTTAGAGGTTTAGTCCATTATCATCATGATGGGAAGCATGGCAGTGTTCAGGCAGACATGATGCTGGAGAAGGAGCTGAGGGTTACATATCTTGATCTGCAGGAAGTAGGGAGAGACTGTCTCACTGGATATGGCTTGAGCATATATGAGACCTCAAAGTATGCCTCCACAGTGACACTTCCTCCAACAAGGCCACATCTACTCCAACAAGGTCACACTTACTAATAGTGCCACTCCCTATGGGCTAAGCATTCAAACACCATACCTATTCCAACCACCACAACTAACATAAAGATCCTGGGTTAGTCCTTACAACTGTACACAAACAAATGAACCAGAATATTCCACCAAACCAAACCAAATTATTGTCACACAATATAACACATACTATTTCATCATAAAATTGAAGGAAGTGGTGGGACACTGCAAAAAAGGATGAACCTTAAAATCATGATGGTAAGTGAAAGAAGCAAGGCACAAAAGTGGATACCATGTGCTCAATACCTATGAATCTTCAGGTAGGAAAAGAGAGAAAGCCAGGAAGTACATTATATTAGCTACTGGCTAGGTTTGGGGGAATGAGGATTGAGGGAAATGATAATCCATGGGTATTTTGCTCATTTTGAGGTGGTGAGAGCACCGATACACATTACATGTTATAGTGCTTCAGAGAACGTTGGACTTGGACTAGTGGCTGCATGTAAAATGGCATTCCTGTGTGGATATAATGGAGATCAAGAGTGATACGTGGCCATCATAATGCCATCATATAGTGCATAACCCACATGTTTGTGATGGTGTTTGTATAAGTAAACCCACTGTACCCTCAGTTATGTATACACACATAGCAATTATATATGACACATAGGAATTATAGTACATGACTATGATCACTTGATGATAGCAACAGATAACTAGACAACATAAATAATGGCTCACATGTATTTATTGTACTATATTTCTGTTTTCAATCATCATTTTAGTTGTATTTCTTCTACATATAAACAGAAGTTTACTGTAAAACAATATACTGTCTTAAGTTGATAGCAACCTAACATATATATTCACTGTCTTTCTCTGCATTTTATTTAATCTCGTGTTGCTTTATTCATCATGACCTTAGGAGCAATAGGCTCTGAAATTCAGAAATGTAGTTTCAGGCTACACCATCTAGGTTTGTGTAAACCATGGTAATATTAATACAATGATGAAGTCACTCAATGATGCATTTATGGTAATATATCCATATCATTAAATGATATCGGACTGTATCACATAATTGTCTATGCAAGAGAATATCCAAAAGATAGCTGAACTGTACAGTTTAAGCAACTGGTATAGATAGTTAGTGGATTATATTTCAATAAAGCCATTTAAAAATAATCATGTGTTCTATACGTTCACTGCTTCTAAACTTTACTGTAGAATATGCTACAGAAAGAGAGCAAGAGCAAAGGATGTAGTCTTGATGTGGAAAAACTCCTGGTTAGGTCTGTCAGCTGCTCAACTCAGGTTCTTCATCTTCATTTCTATACAGGAAAGTTGCAGCACCCTCCTTTCAGGGTCTCTGTTGCAGCACCCTCCTTCCAGGATCTCTGGAAAGGATCAGTATAATATGGTTTAAATACTTGGCCAACAGTGGGTGTGAATGAGCTGTGTCCCCTGGTGACTCATGGATCAAAGCCTTGATCCTCAAGGTAGCAGTGTTCAGAGGTGGAGTCTTGAGAGGTGATTGAGTCATATGAGCTTTAACTTTATGAATACTTTGATTCCTTGATAAGCTCATAGTTGAATGGTCTAGTAGGAGATGGAGCCTGGTAGCAGGAAGTAGGTCACTGTTGTCATGCCTTTGAAGATATCCTGTCCTTGGTGCCTGGCTCACTCTATTTCAGTTTTCTGCCCATGATGAATCCTCTACCAAACTTTTTGCCATGATGCTTTGATCTCACATCATGCTTAAAAGTGTCAGAGCCAAACAAATAAGGGTTGACACCTCTGAAACCAACACAAACCTTTCTCTACTTTAAGTTGTGTGCTTACAGTGTTTAGTTCAAGTGATGGAAAACTAATGTTCCTAACTGAAGAAAAGGAAGTCTTTACACATAGAGTGTTTCACCCAGTAAAACAGTCTATAGTCTAAGAAAAAATTGAAATATTTTCCTCCCAAATTGACCCCATCCGCAGTCCTGTCACAGCAAAAGACTGGTCCAGGGTCCACTGAGTTCAGGTGATGTCCCATGTTTGTGTGCATTGCTTCACAGAGGACCAAACTGAACTAGATTTTTTTTTAATACTCTGTGAAGATCCCATTCTCCTCCTGGTGAAGACATGTTCTTGTCTGTGTTCTCCATATTAGTAAAAAACTGGAACTATCTTAAGTGTTAAAACTAGGTGAGAGTTTCTTTTCACTATTATCACATGATTGCATTGTCATATATATAAATTCAGTCCTCCTCCATCCACTAAATTAATTGTATAGCTGTGGAGAAAGGAAAAATCGAGAATATTAAGATAAGAGAGGACTATAGAGATAGCTTAAGTGGTTTAGAATGATGGCTACTCTTCCAGAGAACCTAGATTTGGTTTCCTGCACCTACATGGTGACTCACAACTGTTCACTTCTTCCATTCCAGACAATTTCAGGCCTCTTTGACTTCCACCGGCACCAAGAACACATATGATACAGACGCATAAAAACATGTAGGCAAAAAGTTCACACATACAAAATAAAAATAAATCTTTTTTAAAGATAAGAGTACATTATATATAAAACATAATTGTAAATAAAATTAATACTATATTACAGCCTCCTAAAAATCTATATCTGAAAGATAAAAGGAGATTAGGAAGGACTGTAAAATTAGTGTAGGTGTGTTTCTCTAAAATTATGGGACAATGATTGCTTTTTATTTTAAATAATTTACATAATTTTAAAGTTAGTTTAACAACATAGAAGCTGTAATAGGTTAAACTACCTCCTGCTGTTTTGTCCTCTGTTTTATGGACTCTATTAAGAGAGATAAAACAAAAGTTAATTATAAGGGAAGGTAGGCAATATTGATGAAATTCCTAGCTGTTGGGAAAGGAGAATTCTTAAGGAGATAGGTCATTCTTGACAACAAACTGAAAGGACATTTTTAAGGTTGATGAATGATGTCTGTAAGCCTGCTAATTAGCTGTGCTCCCATGAGGAAGCCATTTAACCTCCAAGGATGACAACTCCCTAACTTGCAAAGTAAGGATGAGAGAGAGAGAGAGAGAGAGAGAGAGAGAGAGAATTTTTGACAGTGATGTGAACATTGGTTGTTTGAATACAAAGCTGTCCTCTTAAACTCAGAGTCTCAGGTGTCTTACATGTGGTCTATGTTAAATGTGAAAGACATGAAACTCCCACAAGTTCTGTGATCAGCGGCATATTAGGGAGAGTTAATTGTTGTTCTTTCTCCATAAGGAACTGAGGCCTTTTCCTCTAGAGTGGGGATATTGATGAAAAGAGATGTTTTGAAGCTGACTGAATATGAAAGTAGTAAGTAGAGTGTCCCCAAGGATATGGTGACCTTAAGTAAAGGAAAGGAAAGAGAGGGCATTGGGATACATGTGACATGAACGCAGAAGAGGGACTCTTTGGGGGAAGGAAGGAAACCAGTGAAGGGGTGGGGTAGGGGCAGAGGGAGAGCTATTCAGGAGGGGATAAAAGAGAACAAAGAGAAATGATACGTATGTGTGAAAATGTCACAATAAAACCCATCACTTTGTAAGCTAACTTATTTGGTTAAAAAAAAAACAGAGCACAGGCAAACAGATGAGTAAATATCAAAAAGGCAGGCACTTTAAATGAAATTTAGTGTGACTAGGAAAGAACACAAATAGATTTTAAAGCAGGTGCTGAGCCCTTTCTGTTGTGTCTAGGAGAGAAAATGCAATGGTTATATTATTACTCAGGCTGAGATCAGACAAAACAATTGGGAAAGGAGAGGGTCGCTCTGCAATCCATGTCTCAGAGTTAATTAAGCAGATGAAGGAAGACTGCATTTTAATTTATATCTTCACTCTTCTGCCCTCTTCTGCCCTTAGCAGCATTTTCCCCTGGGGACAGAATTCCAAAGCCCTTAAAACGGAGCTCGTAGCATGTTTTGGCTTCCAGCGCCAGCAGACACAATGGTGTGCAGACTCAGAATCAGAAGGCGAGTGCTTACTCTACTCAGCTGAAGGCTCTCTCCCCTGTGCACAAAGGGGCCTGAGTCACAAGCCCTTCTCCTCCTGCCCCTGCCTTTCCCCCATCACTGTCCCTTCTTCTCTACTTGTCTGCAGCTTCGAGGCCAGCAGTCAGTCCTCTTAACCCTTGGCTTTGTGGATCTCTCTGGTGACTCTCCAGTTCTACCTTGCAAGGATGTTTTAAAAGATGCTTATACTTAGTTAACTCATTCGCAAGGTCTTATTTCATTTTAATTCTCCTGTTTAAAATGCCTTCATTGGGGCCTGAAGAAATGGTTCAGCAGTTAAGAGCCCTGTCTGCCCTTCCAGAGGACCTGGGCTCAATGTCTAGCCCCACATGGAGCGTGAGTTCAAGTGGATCTTACATTCTCTTATGACCTCTTCAGGCACACATGCACACACGTAGGCAAAACACACATGGCACACACATGCTGAGGGATAATGCTTTGTACACTGGTTTAATAAAATGCTGATTGGCCAGTAGCCAGGCAGGAAGTATAGGTGGGATAAGCAGACAAGGAGAATGCTGGGAAGAGGAAGGCTGAGTCAGGAGACACCAACTCACCACCCAGGGAGCAGCATGTAATGGCACACAGGGAAAGCCACAGAAAATGTGGCAACATATAGATTAACAGAAATGGCTGAGTTTAAGAGCTAGTCAGTAGTTAGCCTGAGCTAATGGCCAAACAGTTTTAATTAATATAAGCCTCTGTGTATTTACTTGGGTTTGAGTGGCTGCAGACTGAACAGGACACAGAAAAACTTCAGCTACACACATACATACACGTGGGCAAAACACCCATATAAGAAACAGCTTTACTAAGACATACAGTTTCATTTAGTGTGAGAGGTGGCACTTGGAGGCAGTAAGGAACATGAGTGCTAGTGGGTTTCTTTTATTATTGGAGAGCCTTTTAACTGTCCTCCTTCGAGGAGGTTCCATAGAATCTTATTTTAAAAATTAAACAGTAATTATTTTGTTTATTTAAAAATGTACAGCGTTTTAATTTTGCTTTTTTTTTTTTTTTTTCTCAATCCAAAATGTGTTTTCAGAAAATGTCCCCTTTTCAGTACATTTGTTTGGTTCTATAAATACTGTCAGCAGAACTAGTCTGTCACCTTTTTTTTCCTATTGACATTTTTATTCTATTGTATTCTTTTTTTTATTGTGTAAGAACACTTAAGATGAGATCTACTCTCTTACAATTTGAAGTGTACAATATGGAGTTGTTAATTATAGGCACAATGCTGCAGGGCAGATGGAGTAAGCTTTCCAGAATTATCCATCTTGTATAACTGAAACACTATGCTGGTTGAATGGCAGCTCATTTCCCTTTCTACCCAGGCTTTGGTTGTCACCATTCTGCTCTCTGCAACAGAGCCCTGGGCTATTTGATTTGCCTCACACAGGCTTGCTGTGGGAAGTCCCGTATGCTGTAAATATATGATTGATTGGTAAATAAAATGCTGATTGGCCAGTAGCCAGGCAGAAAGGATAGACAGGACAAAGAGAGAGGAGAATTCTGGGAAGTAGAAGGCTGAGGCAGAGAGACTCTGCCAGCCGCCATGATGAGAAGCAGATGTTAAGATACTGGTAAGCCATGAGAGCCACGTGACAACTTATAGATTAATAAAAATGGGGTTAATTTAAGATATAAAAACAGATAGCAAGAAGCCTGCCACAGCCATACAATTTATGAGTAATATAAATCTCTGTGTGTTTAACTGGGCCAGAGCAGCTACAGGAGCTGGGTGGACACAGGAATACTTCAGTTACATGGGCTTGTGATGCTATGGCCGGCTCTTCTCTCTTGGTGAATATTCTTCAGATTTACCCATATTGCATGAGGCAGGATCACCTGGTTAATGACTTGAAATTATTATGTACCTAGCGTATGCTCTGTGTTTTTCATCTGTCACTGGCTACTTAGGTGGCTTGCACAGCATGGTTAGTGTAACATTTTAACAACCTATTGGATCCTGGCATCAATATTTTTAATATTTATTCATAAGTGGGTTTATAGGTTCTGTAGAAATTCTATTTTTAAGTTTTTTTTAAAGTTACCATACTGTTTTCCTCAATGCCTTTATCTTTCATATCCCTACCATCAATGTACAAGTCTGCTTTCTAATTATTCTTACCAATACTTTTTAAAGTAATAGCTTCCTTCACAGATATGACTTTGATTTACATTTTCTTGTGATAAGTGATGCTTATTTATTTATTTATTTAGAAATGTCTATGGTAAGTTTCAAACCCTGGAAAAAAGTTTGAGATGCCTGTTTTACTTATCAAAGTGGAGCTGCCCTCCAGGTTCTCCCAGCATCCCTCAGTCCCTACTTATAACACTAGACTGAGCTGGTTCACATGAGGAGAGCGGGAGGGGAAGGGGAAGGGAGAAGGGAGAGACGGAAACTAGGTGCAGCAACCAGAAGGCCAAAGGTAATCAAACTGTCTGGATTATAAAGGGAAGGGCCTCTGGGGGAAGGGCAGCCTAGTCCCTGGGTCATAGAATTCAGGGTAGAGGGTACAGTATGCCAGCCATACCCTGTAACAGGGAGAGACTGAGGCATGCTGGTAGAACCTGGAGGCCAGGTTCCTTTGATATGTTAAATAGGCACCTCAGCCATTTGTCCTGGGTTTGAAACTTAACAGTATATGCAAGGGCTTTGTCAAATTCCAATTCTTTATTACTCTTATTGCTCTTGTATTACAGACAATCCTTGTATATTTTGGATATAGTCCCTTATCAGATGTATGATTTACACGTGTTTATCATTTTTTTCAAATGATTCTTTTTTTTTATTGTGGTCTGTTTCCCTTAATGTATAGATGTGAGAGCCAGAGTTACAGTTTAAGTTTTAATTACTGTGCCTAAGAGATCCATGAAACAAAAATGCCTGTAATCTGCAAGCCTTTTTGCTCAAGGCCAGATAGTTCCGGAAATGTGAGGCTATTGTTTATGGGAGACAACAAATCACGTGTTTTCACTCCCCAAAACAAGTTTGTTTAACCTATCTGCACTGGATATGCTTGACCACATGTGGGCGGGAGCTTCACAGGCAGGAAATATGTCAGGATGTATGCTTGTCCCTGATGTAGGCTGGAGGTACACCAGGATTTATGCTTACCTCTGATTGAACCTGATGGGAAATAATTAAGATGCTGTAAATCCTGATTCGTGGCCATTTTCTGGAAACCCAGAGATGGACCTGGCCAGAGCCCATCTACCTGACCATTATTTAATTAAAGTTTGCTTAGAATTTGGATTTAAATTGTGGTAGTGGTCTTATTCTTGACTGGTGGGATTAACGTAGGAACTGTTCAGTTTGTCGGCTTATTGATATCTAATTTTGCTTTTGTTGTTTGTGCACTTGGTGTCACATGATACATGTCTAAGCAAATCTTAGGTAGATACTAAGATTGTAGAATGAGCAGGCAGGCTTTGGCAGTTCAGGAGATAACCATATAATTAGATTGCTTCACCTGTTGAAAATGTGACCTTAGGCAACACAAGCGCAGCTTGGTGTTTTAAGAGAATATCTATGAATTGTCATGATAGGTTTGGACATCTTCTTCATGCTGGGGGAAAAGGCAATTCTTTAGAGTTAATTCATCATCCTCACCAAAGAGTGATTAAAAAAATAGACATTTTGATTGAATTTTTAATGTCATTTTGTCATTGCTTAAAAACACCATCAGCAGATGGGGAAACAGTCGAGTCACAATGAGGAGAAAGAATGACAGCTGTTTAAACGAAAGTGCAAGAAAACATAGACAATGATTTATATTAACGAGTCCTAGTATCCTTGGCAATCACTAGTTTAATAAAACCCTAAATAATTTAAAATGAGAATGTTTACTTCCTTCTCTGTCTTCTTACCACAGTGTCACAGTAATCTGGAAGCTTCATGATCTGTTGAGTAAGACAGATAAGGCACCTTCACAGAGAGACTGGGAAACTCTGGCCTGAGAGAGGAGGAGAACCAAGCTTCACTACCAAATTACCTTGCAGTCCCCTCTAAAGAGGCTGTATGAGCCAGGTTTGTCAACACTCAATACCTGGTTTCCTAAGGAAATTATGCATGATGGTCCCTTTAAACTATGTGCCAAATGTCTTAAGAGCAGTGACCATGTCATATTCATCTTCAGATTTTGTCCATTTCTCAATTCTCATTCCAAATCCCCTTAGTCACAGCAGTCAGCACATGTTATACTAAGACATGGTGAGTGCTTATCATAACTGAAGTGGTCATACATAGAACATTTCTCAGATGCACCTTCAAAATCTGTCCCTTCTGTTTTTCAGTACCCTATCTTCTAGACATTTGGTTTGGACATAATTCACTCCACTTAATGACAGCTCCTAAATTGGGACCTAACTGGCTTAAGCCACATACCCCACCCTTTTGGCCACAACGATTGTATGAGGTACCATACATATCAAATAAGCTCACAAAGGTCTCATCAGTCACAAAGCTTGGGGTCCACCAGCAGCAGAATGTTTAGAATGTCAAACCTGGACTTGTGTAACTAAATGAGATGGGGAAGCTATTTTAGAGTCTCAGGAGAAGAGTAGAATTGGGGAAGGGTGTACTGAATGAGGTAGAACAAAGAAATGGAAGAAATGAGTCTAGTTTATGGTTTCCTTTGTGTGTGTGTGTGTGTGTGTGTGTGTGTGTGTGTGTGTGTGTGTGTGAGAGAGAGAGAGAGAGAGAGAGAGAGAGAGAGAGACTGCTTCTCATGTACTTGATCCTTCTTTTCAACATACCAATTTCTGAATTACAGGTATGTACCCCCACTCCTAGCTAGTTCATATTTTTAAATTTTGATTTATGTGCATTTGTGTTTTGTCTGATTGTATGTCTGTATAAGGGTGTCGGGTGCCCTGGAAATGGAGTTACAGATGGTTGTGAGCTGCCATGTGGGTGCTGGGAATTGAACCCTGGGCCTCTGGAAGAACCGCCAGTGCTCTTAACTGTTGAGCCATCTCTCCAGCCCAGCTAATTCATATTTTTAAGCTATCAAAAAAAGAATGAACTTGAAAATACATTACTTTGGGCTTTGATGTAGGTGAGCCAAAAGATTTATGTGTTTTGAAAAAATTGAAGTCAGTGGTTTTGCTGTCTTAACTCCACATGCTTTAGACAGTGGTCCAAAAAGGATTCTGCATTTGGCCAAGTCCTCACACAGACCTTCTGCTCCTCAGGTGACCTGGGAGCATCAAGTCCCTTAAGAGCAGCCTCTGAGTAGGCCTTGCTGTGCTATAGGTTCTGAACTGGGTTCCACCCAGTGATGTTGTAGGTTAAGCCATATTTTATACATCTTTTGGAAGGTTCTTCTCCTTGATGTACAATGATAACATGCCTATCATATGTTAGATCCTTTTTAGTAGATGTATCACAAATAGTTTGACTGTTTTGGTTGAGTGTTTAAAATGTATTTGTGAGACTGGAGAGATGACTCAATGCAGAGAACAAGGGTTCAGATCCCAGGACCCACCTGGTGCCTTACAACTATCAGTACAACCAATTTTAGGACCTCCAGTGCCTTCTTCTGACCTCCTTGGGCACAAGGCACACACGTGATAAATATGTATACATGCAGGCAAAACATTCATATACATAAAATAAGAAGTAAATCTTTTAAAATGTATTTACCTATGATTATTGAACATAGGTTAATTTTTCTATTATTGATACACAAAATCCATCTATCTGAACACAAACTGCTGATGTCTTGAACAACATGTCTAATCTACCTCCACACACATACCACATGGATGAACTATATTTTATTCATCTTTATCAAATTTTAGTAACGATAATTTGTTTTAGAGGCAGTTCTGTGGCTGTTTCATACTGCTGTCCAGAATGATGCCTGTAAGGGGCAATGCAGCTTATGGGAAGAGCAATTGTTTTGAGTAAACCTGATGATAACTGATGCAGTCCTTGATTCTGACTGCTAACAGCAAAACTGAAGAGAGGTTCAGAGACTTTTTTCTCAGAATTTATGATTCAAGGAACATGAACAGATACAATGTAGTAGGACAAATATTTAATGAGTCAATGATACTAATAAAGATTGGAGCATTTTTTTGAATTGTTATGGTCTCTGTTTATGTAGGTATATTAATCTTTGTTGGTTAAGATATCGCATTAACTTATTTGAATGGGTGCTTCAAGTAAGCTGGGAGAAACACTCTGTGCTCTGTGCATTCTGTGTTCCATCTAAATTCACAGTTTACTCATTAGGACTTAATAAGGGTTTATCTTTTATTAGGGCATCTGTTTGAGTTAGTATTTAGGGTTAATCCTATGTGGTAGTGGAAACTCTTTAAAAGCTGGGTATAAATTGAGGAACTAAATAAATGATCTAGAAGGGACGAGTAATGTGGAGGGCATTGCAAAGAACTCCGAAGAATGCCGGCCTTTGAGGAGTGGGCAGAGCAAGAGGCACAGCCAAGGACAAAACAGCTCCCTGCCTTGTTGCTTCCTGCTCTGCTGGGTTCACAGAGGCAGTCTGCTATTCTTACAGTTGTCAGAGCCTCATCCCTGCTGCCATGGTACTTACATCATTGTATTAGAGAATAATTGTTTATTTACTTGTCTTTCTTCCATTTTAGATGAAAATCCTTGAGGTGAAGGTATTTTTAGCATCTCTGACAGAAGGCCTAAGAGCACCCAATAAAAGCTTCTGTATATTTATTGGAAGAATGAATGGAGAGAGATGGGAGGTTGAAGACAGGCTGATTAAGAGGTAGTTTCAGTTAGATAGGAGAGTAATACATTGAGGTCATGGATAATTTTAATTAGCTTTTTCAGCCTTTCTACTCTATATAATTTAATATTTATATATGATATATTATATATAATGGCTTTACTGGTTTGAAAATACTACAAAATATTTAAATTACAAACCAGCCTTCTTAACTACAGCTTTCCAAATACCCAATACAAGCCATGCATATTATAAATGCTAAGAAAGTACTTATTGATTGATTAACATTGATCAGAGATCCTAGGATCTCATTTAACATTCAGAAAGTGGACAGAGAGGGAAGCCATTCTAGATGCATACTCACCCAAGAGGGGAGCACAGGGCAGCTGAAAGAAATGAGGTGGTGTAGGTTCAATGTCCCTGAAAGGAAAATCACTAGTAGGTTGGTTGCTTGTGACCCTGAAATATTGTTCACTAACAAATTGACTCTGTTATTCCAATAAACTCAGGGATGATTCTTTTAGACTACAGAAAGAAAGCTTTCTTATTTTTCTTATATGAACCAATGACTCAATGAAACTAAATCAATTTTGGGTCACAAACAAGAAAAAGTAACTTAGCCGAAGTTTTAGAGAGAAATGAAAATATAGTCAGTTAATGTGCATACAGTGGACAGTTAGGGGGGTAGAAAAGCCAGGCAATGGAGGTAAGGGGAGAATGAGGAGGAGAAAGGGAGAAAATGTAAAATAAAGAAAAGAAGCTTATAAGGAAAAGGAAAACAAAGGCTCCATCTGATTTTAATAGGAATTATCATGATCTTTTTCTTTTTTAAAAAAGAGTCATTTGTTTTTTTATTTTATGTGTTTGGATGTTTGCATGTCTGCCTGGTGCCCGATGATGCCAGAAGAGGAACTGGATTTCTTGGAACTGGAATTATAGATGGTTGTAAGCTGCTGGATGGTGCCAGGAACGAAATCTGGGTCCTCTGGAAGAGTCACAGATGCTTTTAACTGCTGAGACACCTCTCTAGCCCCAGCTATCTGTTTTTTCCCTTTTTTTGAGATAAGAGTACATATCACCGAGGGTGGCTTTGAACTCACTATGTAGCTGAGGATAGCCTTGAATACTGATCCTTCTGTCTCTAACTCCCATGTGCTGGGATCACAGTCCCGCATCACAACATCTGTTTGGTGCAGTGTGAGGATGGAACCTACAGCCACATGCATGCATCCTAGACAAGCATGCTACCAACTGAGCTGCTGCTGCAGCCCCTACAAGTAGTAATTACTAAGTTACTTCTGTTGGGAGAATTTTTTCCATTGGTCATTTGCTTCTCATGATGGAACAAGAGTTAGTTCTCACTCTTATTATGCAGAGAAGGAAATCCATATAGTCAGTGGTAAGGGCAGAAGGAAAACTCTCGCCCCCTGCCTCCTAGTCCTCTGTGTTTATCTGTGTGTAATGGATGTAAATTGCACTTGTTCAGCTGTGTACTCGCTTGAATGTCTCCAAGTACATTGTCACCTGTTATTGCTACTCTTTGAAAGTCTAATTACAGCACCTCTGGTAGCACTGAGCCACATTTTGTAACACAAGAAAACAGCTTGTCTGTTTTTATTTCCAAACTTTAAAGTTTATTTTTGAAATAAATGTTTACTTCCCCATGGGCTTCTGAATCCTTTGCAGGTGTGTGAAGGAATGATTCTGGCATTAGAAAATTGCCTTGGAACATTAGAGAGAGCTCTTGGTTGCCTTGCTATCACCTGAAGACCCCCTTTGGAGCAGAGAGCTGTCAGATTGAGGTATGTTGTTCTTTCAGTGGTCAGCATGTTTTCATTATGGAGGAGTTATGGTTTAAATGTATAATTAGTGTATCTTTGCTGTGGAATGAAAGCTTCCCCTTTTGCTTAGACAATATAAGCATTTAAAATATTTAGCAAGAGCTAGAGAATGGGCACCTTAAACATTATTACACTTTTATTCATTTTATTATTGTGTGTGGGTGTTCAAATGCAAACTTTGTCCAAGTGGAGGTCAGAGGACAACTTTTGGGAGTCAGTTCTCCCCTTCCATCTAGGTCATAGGAACCAAACTCAAGTTGTCAGCCTTGGAGGCAAGTGTCTTTGCTGACTGAGACATCTGGAGGACTCAGAATGGGGAACTTTTGATTTTAACTAATGCCTGTGTGTCTCTGCTTATAGGCTACAGGTGCCAGCTTCTTGCTAATTATTATAGGGAACACTGCAAGACCAGAACCTCAAATGCCGTATGCTGTCCATGAAGTACATCACATGAGAACTAACAGTATTAGCCATGCTGGTATGTACCCTTATAACTTCATGTGTCTTTCTCTGGCAAGCCAACTTGAGTGGAAAGAGAATAAAGTGAGAACAGTGGGGGACACGGGAGAGACAGAGGAAGGCATAGCCTATGTTGCCTCTGCTTTTGATCCTAGAATTGCAGAGCCAGGAGGCTTCGCTTATCTGGATTCTCTGAGAACTGCTGAGCCCCAAAGAGAACTTGCTCCTTTTTTCTTCCCGATATAAAATGTTTAAATACACATAAGTTTCAACACTATGTTGAAGTTCTTGATGAGTGTTTACAGAATGAACACATCTATGTGATCAATGCCCACCGAGACAAAGGACATTACTTCAAGGTTCTGATTTTGTCATCTCGGTTCCCATCCTGTCCCCATTTTCCTACCTTTGCAACCAGAATCTCAACTTGTAAAGTCACGAATTAGTCCTTATTTTTACACCAGGTCTAAGCCAGAGCCTTGCTGTGTTACCAAGGGTCTTGACCTTGTGGGCGAAAGTGATCCTGTCACCTCAGCCCACTGAGAGGTGGGCTAGTACACATCACTTAGTTTTCAGTTTTATTTCAATAGAGTAAGAATGGTATGCATTCTTTTATGTCTGGCTATTTTTGCTTACAACTGTATGTGAGAATTATCTATGTTGTGGCATGTAATAGAAAGTCTTCCATTTTTATGCCTATATTGGATCCTGTTTTGTGAGCACAATGCAATAGATGATTTTCCATTCTATTGTGCAGACATTAGGTTTGTTTAAGTCTGGAGCTTTTACAAGCAAGCTGCTATGAACATTCTTGAATGTGTTCTTGGTGTACATGTGCCTGTATTTCTATTGGGTGTATAATTTGGGGAAAATAGAACTTCACTTGAATCTCCCATGTTCTTGTCAAAAGTTCTATCCACAGCGGGCTGGAGAGAGGGCTCAGCAGTTAGTAGCACTTTCTGTTCTTGCAAGATTTGTTTTCCAGAATCCATGTCAAGCAGCTCACAGCTGATGCTCTCTTCTGCTTCTGTGGGTACCTGCACTCAAGTGCATATAACCCCATAGAGAAAAACACACATGCATACAATTAAAGCATAAATAAATAATAGCCTGAGCCAGGGAAGCAAATATACTTTAGAGATATACTCTTATATCTCTTAGAATTATTTTCATATACTATGAAGATTAGATCTGCAGGCATTTAAGGGCACACACACATACATATACACATGTATTCACATCTATATAATCTGTTGTGGGATATTTGTACACTGTGTGAAGGTGCATTGCTGTGATTGGTGAAATGAAAAGTTGAACTGCCAATAGCTAGGCAAGAGGTATAGGTGGGACTTCTAGGCAGAAAGAGGAGGTAGGAGGAGATAATTGAGGCACAAAACAGATGCCAATGAGACATGGAGGGAGTCAGACAAACATAATATAAAAAAAGGTAAAAAGCCATGTGGTAGAATGTAGATTACTAAAAGCAGGTTAATTTAAGTTATTAATTAAAATTAAGTTAGTTAGGAACAAGCCTAAGCTATAAGCTGAGGTTTCATAATTGTTTTTTCATTATAGGGTTTCTCTGTGTAGCCCTGGTTGTCCTAGAGCTCACTCTGTAGATCAAGTTGGCCTCGAATTCACAGAGATCCACCTGCCCCTGCCTCCCAAGTGCTGGGATTAAAGGCATGAACCACCACCACCACTAGGCTTGAACTTTCATAATTAATAATGTCTCGGTGTTATTATTTGGTGCTGGTAGTGGAAAAAAGTCCACCTACATATATCCCAAACCCTTTATCTTCTCCCTGTAGCTGTAGGGAGAGACACTCAGGTCAACCTCATCCTGGAGGTTGCTGCTCTGTCCACTGAGATGCTGAGGTGACTCCCTGACTACTTTGCATTTGGAAAAAAATGTATTTACATGAGGAAAAAACTATAATTGGGAGTGTCATTTCAAGGCAGGGGGAGAAAAAATGCATATCTACTTGTCCCTAGCCATGGGGAATCTTGCCATTGTTTATGAGATATGTCCACTAATCTCCCTGTGTAACCTCAGGCACAAGTGTGAAATGGTTGGCATGTTAGAGGACTCACTGTAAGTAGTAATAATATATATATATATATATATATATATAAAACTATATATTATATAACTATAACTATATATATTATTATATATATACCTTTGGTCCAGAACACCTCGTGTATGTCCTGGATAAAATTATTTAAGACAAATAATAACTGAAACCAAAATTGCTGAGTCTTAGTATGTATGCATTTAACTTTAGCAGACATTCCCAGTAGTATCCATTTACATTCTTAGCAGTAGTTTTTCAGAGACTTATTTGCTTAAAACACTAAGGTATAATCAATGTGTGAGGCCCCAGCCCATTGTGGGTGGGACCACCCTTGGCTGGTGGTCCTGGATTCTATAAGAAAGCAGGCTCATAGGGAGCAGGCCAGTAAGCAGCACCCCCTCCATACCCTGTGCATCAGCTCCTGCCTCCAGGTACCTTCCCTGTTTGAGTTCCTGCCATCACATTCCTCAGTGATGGACTGTTACCTGAAAGTGTAAGTGAAATAAACCCTTTCCTCCCCAAGTTATTTTTAGTCATGATGTTTCACCACAGCAATGATAACCCTAACTAAGATATTCATTGAGTTTTAGTTTTAGGCATGGTGATGTATCTGCCATATTATCTCCTTGTGGTTTTGGTTTGCGTTTTGCCAGGTGATCAATGCATTTGATCAGTTGTTTTGCAGGCTTTTTGTCTACGCAAATTTTCTCACTTTTTAAAAAATGCAAATTAAGTTACTTGCTGGTATCTGTCCGGGGATTCATCTTCTCCTTACACACTTCCCCCATTTGAATTGTAGACATTCCTTTCACACACTAACTTTTTATATATACACAAAGCTCTATCATGAACCCTTTTAAGTGATAAGTAGTACAAATACACTTTTCACTCTGGCTTATTTTTCACTCAATTTACAGTCATTTTAAAGTCCCAATTTTCATTAACTATGATTTATCAATCTTCCTTTATGCTTAGTGGGTTTCGTGTCATTTAAAAGTAATCTTCCCCTAATCCTAATGTCATGAAGATAGTCTCTGCAGTTATCACTTAAAACTTTTAATCTTTTCTTTAGTATTCTGATCTACATTCCACTTGGAAATGATTGTTATGTTAAGAGCAGAGGTTCAGATTCATTTTGAAGATTTTATTAGCAGGGATACCTAGAGGAACAGACACAGAGAATGGATGTATTATACAAGGGGATTTTCTAGAATGACTTACAACCAGTAGTGCCTGGGTACTGCATGCTGGAGAGTCTGAGAGGCCGTTAGCAGCTCAGTCCATGATGCAGGATGCTTTAGTAGTCTTAATTCTGGTTCCAGGGGCCTGGAAGATTCTTGAACTGCCATGATCTTCAGCCCACCTCAGGAGGTAAAGAAGCTGGGTTCTGATGCTGGTGAAGAGTGGCAGCAGAGGCCACAGAGACAGGATACATGCCATCACCATCAAGAAACGAAAGTAGGCAGACGAGCAACATTGAGCTTTTCTTCAGTCTCTATATCTGGGCCACCATGGCAAGATGCCACCCACTCTGGTGTTGGGTATTCTCCCTTCAGTTAATTCTCACTGGAAATGCCTTCACAGACTCACTCCCAAGTCTGCTTCTCAGTTGATTCAGAGTCTAATCAAACTGCTAATCAAGATTAACTGACATGAGTATTTTAAGGTATCTAACTGACCCAGCTCTATTACTTTAAGGATATTACCCCTTCACAAGTGTGTGCCAGCCTTGTTTTGTGATGGCATCTTTATCAGCACACACACACACACACACACACACACACACACACACACACACACACATACACACACCACTTTGGGGTTTTAATTCTGTTCTGTTTGTCTATTTGTCACTTCCCATAAACGTCGTAATTTATCTTACTTTACCTTTATAATCAGCAAAAAAATTAGTAAGTGTTTATAGAAAATAAATGCTAGGCTTTTGATGACAGTGGTGTCTGAAGTGCATTAATATGGGGAATACTGTTATCTCTGCCATCTAAGTCTACCACCTCAAGAACACACCCACTGAATCCCTTTTGAATTTGTTTTTGTATTTTAAATGTTAATTTTCTGAGGCTGGAGCGATGGCTCAGTGGTTATAAACATTGGCTGCTCTTCCATAGCTGTGTTCAATCACAGTACCTACAGGATCACTCACAACTGTCTGTAATGTCAGTCTCAGGGGGACAATGCCCTCCTCTCACTTTGGAGATACCAGGCACACACACACACACTGCACAAACATGCATGCATGCTAAATACCCATACACTTTAAAAAAGGATAAATGTTAATTTTCTATTTTCTAAATTTCTATTTTCTAAAGTAATTACATTGATTTTTTTGTTTTGTTTTTGCTTAGTTGTTTTTCGAGACAGGGTTTGTCTGTGTAGCTATGTGCCTTTACTGGAACTCACTCTTTAGCCAAGGCTGGCCTTGAACTCACAGAGATCCTTCTGCCTCTGCCTCCCGAGTGCTGGGATTAAAGGCATGCGCCGCCGCCGCCGCCGCCGCCGCCGCCGCCCCACCACCACCACCTGGCAATTACATTGATTTTTTAAAGTCAATTTCTTTAGTACAATTGCAGAATTATGAAAACATCGAAGATTATGTTTTACCTAGAGATACTCTAATTTTCCATATGGAAAATAGTGTACCATGATGATAAGTTGTGTCTTAACTTCTAGTTATCCTTGTATTATTTCCAACCTGAAAGGAGCATCTCTCAATAATTGACTCTTCATCTGATTCATGGTACAGGAATTTTTTATAGTTAATTATTTGATAAAGGAAGAACTATTTCTAGTGTACAATGCATTTTTTTAAAAATTGAGTTTGTGTGAGAGTGTGCATCAATTTTCTCCTGCACCTTTTGAGATGATCATATATTTCTCTTATTCTGTCAATGTGGTAAATTGCTGCTTGATTTTTCAGATGCTAATCTCTCCTTGTATGGGTCACAGTTTTGGAATAAAGCCATTGTGATTATGATGTATTACCCTTTTTATGTATTGCCAGAATTGATTTGCATTTTCCTGTTTAAGAGAGCTTGTTGTGTAACACGACTTTCCTTGGGGAGATGCAACATACACATCTATTCACTTCAAGTAGGAAATCCAGGCCAGACCAAAGTATGAATACCATCAAAGTCCATCTTGGTGAACCAGTGAGTTTTATTGGTGTTACTTACAGGAATATTGGTGAGGGATTATTATAGGAGCAGAAATGACTCAAGGATAGCCACATCCCTAAAGCCCACTCCAGCATAGGTGACAGCTCACAAAGCTGGGAACCTGGGGCACACTGCATAGCCTGAAGGCAACTCAACAGGTTGGAGAGTGTCCTATCCAGGTGCGTCAGTTGCTCTAAATGTCTTCCAGGAAGCTCAGCTGATTTCTACTTCTTCTAGGCAGTTGGTCTGATCTCAGAGTCTTCTTTGCAGTTTTGCTTTCTGTTCTGAAGGAGACTCTCAGCCTTTATTGCTTACTCTGGCAGGGTGGGGCCTAGTGAATCTGGTTAGTTTCAGGGACTTCCTGAAGGTACTTTTAATTGTTTATTTCCTGTTTCAAGATGTTCCCTGCAGGATTGTTTTAATCTTGACAGGAACTGTGACACAACAGAGCTACACCTTTGTTTCTGAAATAGATTGGTAAATTTTTTTGTGTGTGTTTGAAGGAGTGCAAAGTCTGTAGTTCATGTGTTCTAGATAGTCATTTAGGCCAAATAGCTCAGATTTTTTTTATTGATGCTTTATTATTGAAATTAGTGAGACAAGTCTGATAAAAATTATGCTTTCCAATATGATTGTGGGTTTTCATGTTTATTTAAGTTACATCAACATCTGGCTTACATATTCTGGGGCTAGGCTATTAGGTAGAAAGTATCCCACAACTTTAATACCTTTGTAGTGAGTTGACTCCTTTGTCCTTAGGAAGTGTGAACATTTCTCCCTTGATTTCTAGTAATGCTTCTTGCTTTAAAATTTATTCCATCTAATTGTAATGGTGACATCTTTTTTTGAGCTATCACTTGCAAGTCCTATCTAGATTCCCTATTTCAAACCCACAGACAATATTCTCCTGTTTAGAAGGCTATGGTTATTTAGACCTTGATGTATTTTTACCAGGAGCTGATGGTTCCTATACCTGTGTTTCTGTTCTATTTTTAGCTTTGAAATGGATCTATTTTATGTTTATTTTGGGGGGATTATTTCTACTATGCATACCATCTTAATCTGACAGGTACTCACTTTCAGTATTTAAAAGATTTCATTCTTTTTTATTTGTTTATAATTGGGGAATTATCTTCAGTCCTATGGCTGCCTGTTGATGATGAGGCATCTTGTCAAAAAATTTCTCTTTGATATGGTTTTAATATAGCCATCTTAGATAGATCAGTTTTTAAGTTTTTATTGTATTCTTGCTTGAGATTTATTTTACATCTTGAATCTATAGAAAAACAGACAGAGGATAGAGTTGTGGACATAACATGTGACATAAAATCAACTCTCTTAACAAAACTTTAAATACACAGCATAGTGCTTAACTCAGGGCATGATGGTGTACTAGACTTCACAAGCTCAGCAGGCCCCTTGTAAAACTACATAACTACTGTATAACTGTAATTTGTGTAACTTGTATAGAGCTTTTCTGCTTCTATTTGCCTCTTAACTTTAAATACTTCAAATAAATGAAATCTTGGAATGTTTCTGCTTATATGGTTGGCTTATTTCAGTTGGAGGAATGCCCCCAGGTTCACATATGTTATTGTGTATGACAAGGTTGTCTTATATTTTTCAGGATGAATCTCATTCCACTATAGGACTGTACCACATTTAAAAAAATCTATTCATCTGTTGCTTGATATTTAGGTTGTTTCTGTGTCTTTTCTGTTGTAGATGTTGATGCAATGAACACAGGAGCACAAATATGTCTTTGATTCATGCAAATTAAAAAAACCTCCTAGGCTCACATTAGATGCTGTTAATACCTTTTCTGCTTCCCCTTTGGAATTCCAATTATGCTTTGCACATCTTTTATGTACCATGTCCTTATCTTCATTTTGTTTTTAGCAGTTTTGCTGCTCTGTACTTCATTCTGAATATATTTTGGTTCATTAAGCTTTCTGCAGTCTTTGTTAATCTGTTGTTAAGACCATCTGTGATGGCTAATCTCAATTACCAACTTGATGAGATGTAGAGTCACCTGGAATATGGTCCTCTTGTCATGTCTGTGAAAGATGTTCTTGAATATATTAATTGGGGTAGCAAGACCCACCCATCATAAGCAGCAGTGTTCCTCTGGTTGGGATCCTGGACTGCATAAAAAGAAGAAAGTTAACTGAGCATAAACATTCATCTTCTCTCCTTGTTGATGGTAGATTCAATGTGATGACCCACTCAATCACTGTATCTAATTTTTATTTTATTTCCTGCCATTGTTTTCTGTCTAATAATTGGTATTTGTATGCATCATCAGTCATTGAAAGTTTTTATCTAGTAAATCCTATTCTTGACCTCTTGTTTTAGTTGCTTTTTCTTTCTCGTGGCTTTCTCAGCTGTAACTTTTAAATTTAAATTTTTTTTTTTGTGTGTGTGTGTAGGTGTAATTTTACCTTTTCTTCCTCCAGTAAAATTTCTCTTTGCGTCTGAAATCTGTGAGGCTCAGGACAGGTCACATTAATGTAATCAGGAATCTAGCTAACTAAAAACTGGCCATTAGTCCTGACATCTGATCTTTTTTGATGCAGTTATTCCTAAGGCAGTTCTCTGTGAGACATTTACCAAGGCCTTTCTCCTATTACGGGACTTGGAGAAAACATTTCTCTGTAAGATCTATGAAAGAGCAGAAGCTCTGCTCAGTCCGTAGCCTCTCAGCCTTTGCTTGGCTCTTGTCTTTTCAGTGTCTCAGCCAATGATTTGAAGCAACAAATCTCCAAAGGAGAATAGCAAAGTCGATATTCTTTTCTCTCTGTCAGTGGTTCTCAATCTGAGAGTAGTGACCCCTTTGGTGGCTGCATATCAGATATTCTGCATATCAGATATTTACAGTTATGTAGTAGCAACAAAATAATTTTACAGTTGGGGGGCATCACAAGAAGAAGAACTGTATTAAAGGCTTGAAGTTTGAAGAATTAGGAAGGTTGAGGACCTCTGCTATAGATTCTTAGTCCAATACTCCTCATGACGTTCCCCAGCATATACAATGCAAGACAGTCCGAGCAGTCTTTGCAAGGTTGTTTCTCCAGAGCTGGAACCCAAGGAACCTAGGCAGCCAGTCAGCAAGGGGAGGCTAAGCCGGGAGGAAGGCCAGGAGCATGAGTCTAAAATCAGTTTCATTGCCTCTGGCCTTGGTGCTGAAGGCAGTATAGTGAAGCCAGGGTCTGGCACTCCAGAGCTTTGCAAAGCTATTGTGCCTACAAGACAATTACACCAAGGAAGGGGCAAACTAAAACGAGGTCAACTGCAGGCCCAGATGGTTTATGCTGGTGAAGTGGATTGGCATATTAACAGAAAGAAATGAGTGTAAAAGTGTCAGAATGTAGAGACATATATACAATCCTGCTTTCCTGTGCTGCTTAAGGTTTCTGAACTGCAGAGAGTTTAGTTTCTTTAAATAGCTTCTCCATCATTCAGTCAGTCACACTGGGGGGATCATCCTCTTTGTGTAACTCTAAATTAACTAGAGTATAACTCTGATGACCCGGAGCTGTCATTACATGGCTCTTAGGGTGGAGTTTAACTGAGTAAGTGGGGAAAGGATGGTGACGAAATGTCTGCTCCTTCTCGTCCATCTTCCAGTGTCATGAGGAAAGTTCACCTGTCGCCCTTCCTAACTAGAATCAGAAAGAACAAGTTCTAGAGAGTGCAATGTACACATCACATAGCTGCTGTAATGCACATGGTATGAATTTCACACCTCACCAATACTCCTGTAGATCCCTCCTCCTCAAGGTGCACTTTCCTGACACTCGGCCTTTGGTTTTTAGCAGCCATCCAACCTTTTCAATTCATCACGACCCACACTTTTTCCAGTGCCATAATCTTCAGTGTCTTTTCTTTTCTCACCAAGTGGGTGTCTAGGTCAGTTGTTCAGGGCTGTGCCTGGTGAGAAGACCCTTTCTGATGCCTCTCAATGCCGTTTTTTTCTTGTCTTTACATGCCCTGATCACCTATCTACAACATGAACTCAGTATTTTTCCATTAGTTGGTAGTGAGTGAACAATGCATGATTGTAGTGTGAACATAGTGAACAATGCATGATTGTGGTATGAACAGAGGGAAAGGAAATGGCACACAGTGGATGACATCAGAGTCTTCCTCGGGCTCCCTGTCTTGCTCCAGTAAAACTTCTAACCATGTGTATCTTACAATGGATTACTTCTGCCCCTCTTTCAGTAGGTTTATTCGAACAAGCTCATGATGGACAATTTGAGCTGTACTGTCCCTGAATGCCTGTGTATATACAATCATGTATTTTTGTCTCAATTAGAAAAATTTTCTCCCCAAAATGTATATAAGTCTGCATTTTGGTTGGCATTACTTCACTCGTGACTCCTAGGGATTTACATCAAGACATAGAATGCCTTTTTTTTGGGGGGGGGGTTGATATTCTTGAAAGTCTTGAATCTCTCGAGATGTTTTGCCCTGTGTGAAAGGAAATGAGATAAAGAAAAAGGAACTCTCTCTCTGTGTCTCTCTCTATCTTCCACCCCCCACACTCACGCACACACACACACACACACACACACACACACACACACACACACGAGAGAGAGAGAGAGAGAGAGAGAGAGAGAGAGAGAGAGAAAAGGAATTCCAGTTGTGACCATGAATTAATAAGCAAATATCTCATAAAACCTTCAATCCAGACGGCATATGCAGCACAATTATTTCCCAGAATTCAATATCAATGTGTGGTGAATTTGATATAGATTGGCAGTGTATCCTTCAACAGCAAAGTGATAGGTGATGTGTGCCTTCTAAACAATGCGTATATTTTCAAAACTGTGATTTTTTTTTTCTTCAAGGAAGTGAATCTTAGAAAATACGTTCTTTCTGGGCAGATGAAAATAAAGGCTTGCTGGGTAGTGGTGATGCACGCCTTTAATCCCAGCACTCGGGAGGCAGAGGAAGGTGGATCTCTGTGAGTTCAAGGCCAGCCTGGGCTACAGAGTAAGTTCCAGGACAGGCTCCGAAGCGACACAGAGAAACCCTGTCTCGGAACACCAACAACAACAACAAAAAAAAAGTGAAGGCTGGGGCTGCTGAGAAAGCTGGAATGTGTGAGCAGAGCATATACGAGGTCTATGGGCAAGCTTGGCCTTGGAGTGAAGAAGGCGATATGAGTTGGTGTCCTCTTTTCTTTCCAGGCAGAGTTTAGTGTCTGTGCTTCCCATAATGGTCCCCACCTTAGCCCTCCACAAACATTTCCTGTTCTCTGGAGTGGGTACAGCAGGTTGTTTCTAGCTGGCTTTGTCACAGATCAGGACTCTGTGTGTGTTTAAAAACTATCTAATGAAACCTCCTGTTCTCTTCCATGTCATCCCTTATTTGCATTTTCTGGAAAAGGGCTAAAATTAAAATTACTGATAGCATAATAATTTGAGAAACAAACACCTTTCATAACACGAAGCTGATTTTTTGAAGGTTGCAATTGAAATATGCAATTTTAATAAAAGCCTGTAAAAAGCTCAGAAAATTAAGCTCAAAATGATCCAACACTAAAATAATGAAAACTAATTTTTGTCCCCATTATTACTTTTTGGCACAGCGGTCTATTTCAGCATCTCATTCATCCGTGTGCTATTTTACAGAAATTCAAAAGACCATTTCTCAGGCAGCAAATTACACCTCACAGAAATCAATTACACTTCAGGACAACACTAACACTACACATATTTTTATTAGGAAATAAAACCATAGGATATGGATAGTAATAAAACTGGAATTATTTCACTGGCAAAGTCCATAAAAATATCCAGTCATTTCAAAATCAAAGAGGAAAAACAGTGAAGATCTGTTGCTGAAGTGTTACCAGAGTTATTTTCCCTGAGCTCTCATTAATTTCTTCCTGTAACTTCTGATGTACTGCCCACATTTAGAAAGTCTTGTGCCATTTGCTTACTCCCTGGCTGAGGGAAGCGGAAAACTTTCTCACATTATGCAGCACTCGGTGCCTTTACCCTTTTTTAATTGATTAATGAGGGAGGAGGGAAGGAAACAATGTTGGAGGAAAATTTCATTAGATATAAATTGCAAGACATTTGTTTGAATGAACATAATATCTCAGCTCTATTTTGATGGGCCTTAGGGGAATGCTTCAAGTATTACTGTAAGTACCAGACACGGCACTGAACATTTTAATGGCGCCATTAGAGCATGGCCTTGTGTCTGGATTTTGCTTCACAATGTTCTTGGGGAAAACTTCACTGCTTTATAATAGGAAACAACAGAATTCTTTTGAGTATGTGTGCGATCAACGAACCTTTCAGATGGGAGTTATTTAGGATAGACCAACAAGAGTTCTCTCTCATTTTTATTTTTAAGCTTAAGTCATTTAATTTGTTTTTCCTATAAAAATAAAATCTAGCTATTAAGAAACTATTTTTGGCAGGATAAGCCAGACTGTTCAATCAAGTGACTCATAGCTGGCTTTTGCCATGTTTCTGTGTTTGCAATGACCTGAGATTTTTTTTCAATTACTTTTCACTACCACTAACTTCTGATGCCCCTCTCCATTTTTTTGAAAAACATTGATTTTTTTTTTAAGATTTAGGATATTTCAGGGAAAAGCAGAAGGAAAGAATAATATTCACATATCTCCTTTTGTCCAGCTACTATTGATAAATGTTAATATTTTCTCATAATTATTGTATTTTCTCAAATAAAATATCATTGAGTCAATAAACTGCCTATAATTCTGATCTTGAATAAAATATTATATAATTCATTGTTTCCTTCTTTTAAAAAAGCAAAACACAGGTGGGTGGTGGTGGCGCACACCTTTAATCCCAGCACTTGGGAGGCAGAGCCAGGTGGATCTCTATGAGCTTGAGGCTAGCCTGGCCTACAGAGTGAGATCCAGGAAAGACGCAAAGCTACACAGAGAAACCCTGTCTCAAAAAACCAAAAAAAAAAAAAAAAAAAAAGCAACTCCCCCCATATACTATAGATGAGTGTTTTGTTTGCATATTGTGTGTATATGTGTTGTGTGTGTGTCATACACATTCTGCATGAGAGTTTTGTAATTTGCCACCATGGTAAACTGAACCCATGTTTGCATGTGAAGATAATTTATTTTTAATTTCTATGTAATACTTCATTATAAAAATGTTTGGCCGGGCGGTGGTGGCGCATGCCTTTAATCCCAGCACTCGGGAGGCAGAGCCAGGCGGATCTCTGTGAGTTCGAGGCCAGCCTGGACTACCAAGTGAGTCCCAGGAAAGGCGCAAAGCTACACAGAGAAACACTGTCTCGAAAAACCAAAAAAAAAAAAAAAAAAGTTTGTTTGTTGTTGTGTTTGTTGCTTGGGAATCCCCACCCATCTCTGATTCATATTTTTTCAGTGACTGAAGTACATTGCAGCAGGCATCTTTGTATGTGTTTCCTGAGCATATGCTCAAGGATTTCAGGTGGTTTCTAAAGAGAAGAGGTCATTGATCTGAAGTTGAAATAGCAAGAGCACCATGTAATGAGCATTCTGGAGTCTGTAGGACTCCACTGGGTGCCCCATGACTGCCATGCCCATTTCTGTTCTCACAAGCCCAGTGAGAGAATTCCTCTCTTTCAGAGTTTCACTAGCACATTATACTGTCAGGCTTCATGTTTGACTTGATGTATGGAAAATGGAATCTTGTGTTTGTAACCAGCAAATCTTTGGTTACTATTGTGGTCGAATAACTTTCTATACATTTACTTTCTGTTTGTCTGTCTTCATTAAACTATTTTTACCCATTTTTATCATTGGAATGATGAGTTTTAATTAGTGATTTCCAAGTATTCTTTATGAAATCCAGACACTTTTAAAATTAAACTTTAATATTATTTATGGTTTATTGATACAGAAATTGAGTTTTCATATAGAATCATCTCTGAAAGTTTATCTGTAATGTTTTTGGCACTATGTTAAAAATAATCTTATAAGATAAAATAGTTTGCTTTACTATTTTATTTTCCAGAGAAGTTTAAAAAGAATATTTTTTATTGTGTGTTTATGTGTGTACATGCATGTATGTATGTCTGTCTGTGTGTGTCTCTGTGTATCTGTGTGTGTATATGTGTGTGAGCCTGTGTGTGTGTATCTGTGTGTGTAGGTAAGAGGACAACCTGTGGCAGTTGATTCTCTCTTTCCATAATGTGGTTCCAGGGATTGAATTTAGGAAAGGGAAAATAAGTTCTCTCTAATGGAGCATCATTGGGTATACCAAACAAATTCCAGGGCAGGACCTGTTCTCAGGAACTGTTGATCCGCACAAAATGGACGTAATGTTTTTTTTTTTTTTTTTGTGTGTGTGTATGTATGTGTGTGTGTGTGGTTTCTTTCTTTGCCTTCTTTCTTTCCTTCCTTCCTTCCTTCCTTCCTTCCTTCCTTCCTTTCTCTCTTATTTATTTATTTTGGTATGTGTGTAGGAGAGGGGGGGATTTGGGAGAGATAGAGAGGGATTTGTTTTGTTTTGGTATTTTTTTTCTCATTGAGGAAGTGTTGTGGATATGGTTCTGTACAAATAAAACACTGATTGGCCAGAGGCCAGGCAGGAAGTATAGGCGGGACAAGGAAAGAGGAGAATTCTGGGAAGTGGAAGGTAGAGGAAGGAGACACTGCCAGCTGCCGCCATGACAAGCAGCATGTGAAGATGCCTATCTTTATAGAAATGGGTTAATTTAAGATATAAGAACAGTTAGCAAGAAGCCTGCCATGGCCATACAGTTTGTAAGCAATATAAGTCTCTGTGTTTACTTGGTTGGGTCTGAGCGGCTGTGGGGCTGGCGGGTGAGAGAGATTTGTCCTGATTGTGGGCCAGACAGGAAAACTCTAGCGACAGATTATCTTTTAGTTTGTTTTGAATTTTGCTTTTTTGTTTTTGATTTTCCTGGTTTTGGTGACTTTTCTATTTGAGAGAGAAAGAACATGAAGTTGGGGTGGGTAGGGAGGTGGGGAAGAGCTGGGAAGAGTTGGGGGAGAAAGAATATGATCAAAATGTATTGTATGAAAAAATTTAAATAAAAATTTAAAAAAGATCTGAGTTTCTGTTTCCTTTCCTTTTTGTGCTTTTTACTTTCTTGGCTGCAGGTCTTCTCAGGTAATGTAAACTGATATCTGTCCTAACTGCCTATTCCACTGCTTGGAGTTAGGTCTTTAAATAATATTTGTTATTTTGAAGTTTTTGTTTGTTTTGTTTTGAAGCAGGATGTCACAGTGTTGTTGAGGCTGGCACTGAGCTCTGGATTCTGCTGCTTCAGTCACTTAAGTGCTGAGATTATAGGTGTGCCCTAGCGCCCCTAGCTTGTACTGGATATTCTAACAAAACTTTGCTTTAAAGATTTGTTATGTTTTTATCATTTATCCTTCACAATGAGAAAGAAATTATACAAAATTTAAAATATAGAAAAAGACGGGAGAGAAATAAATGTAAAATGAAATTAATATCGAATCCACTCTCATTTTCCAGACATAACATTTTATGTATGTTTCATGTTAGTAACCTACTTAGTAATACTTATTTCATGCCTGCCATTAACCAGTTTTATTCTAGGACCTGGGTATCTCAAAGTTTCCCAATAATCAAATTTTTAAGTGCTTACAAAATATAACTTCATTTTAAAAGTAATATAGCTATCTATTTCATTCTTCAAAGGATAAAAAAAAACTGCATGGCACCCATTGGAAATGTGCACAGCAATTTATAGGCTGTGATGAGGTATGCTTATTTTTCTGCATGGTGATACTCTTTTCAGTATAATGACATTTTGATTTACAAATTTTACCTGTATTACATTTTAATAGCTAATCACAGAAGTCTAAGTTTTTATTTTGTCATTTCTTTTTGAAACTCCTCGGTATAATAAATGTATTTCTACAGCTAATAATACTTTCAGTTTCCATTTCCACCAAAAAGTTGATGATTTAATAATTCCATAAGAAATATCACTCCAGTTTGGCTTATTATGCTTTCTCTTTATCACTGACAGGTCTAGTCTCAGTACAATGTTCTGGTAAAATTTATAGATTCCTTACATCCAACTGTTTTCCTACTTGCACTGCCTGTGGTACTCCAACTTGTCATTATATACTGGAGTAAGCATCAGGCAGTATACCTTAGCCATCACTTACATTTCATTGCATGGAGAAGAAATAAATGTGAGAAGCTAATATATAATAAGTTTGCTTTGTTGCATTTAAATGAAGGCTTCCAATAACCAAGAAAACAGAAGACAAAAGCTCCTGAAGGAATTAACTTCATTAAAATCAGATGGGCAGAGGTTAAATGCTTTGATCTCTGATGAGAAAACATCTTCCCCACAGAGACAGGAAACTCAGACAGAAGGCAGGTGAAAATGAAAACATCAAGAACTTAGTTTTCAAGGATAATTTTTTTTCTATGTTTTCTTAAAATTGTGAACTGAAGTAGTATGTGCACATCTTTTATAACCTACATAAAGCAGATAGAGTTTGCCTTTCCTCTGTGTAGTTTGTTTATATTAAGAGTTTGGCTAATATTGTTCTAGATCATCATCTTTATGAAATCTTTCCAAACTTTTGTATATTAGAATCTACTCTTTTACCAAGGATATTTGTCATTGTTTAGAGAAAAAGGAGAAATTCATAATAGTTTCTATTTTTTCTTTTTTGATTTAAATAAAAAGGAATAAGAAGATATGAAAATAAAGTGAGTTCTCTTTGATTCAGCTGTACATATTTAATTCCTGTGCCTACCAAATGCCATTGTTTTGATTATAGCTGAGGTTTTTAGCCTTGTTCCCTGGGAAGAATGGCCATGTGACAGCTCTGGTCAGTGAGAGGTATGGCGAAGAAAATGTTCCTTGAAAGGAATCTGAGGGTTATAGCTGCAACCCCAATCATCAGTCAGGCTCATGGGACCATTTCAAGGAGCCCCTTAACATTTTCTTCTTTTCCTACAGAACCTTTCTACATTAAAACAATGGACTCTGCAGTTCCATGGGTTCCAGTTAGGTAAACAAATCCAGTTAGGGATACCTGACCCAGTGAAACTATTCCACCTTGGTATGGTTCACTAATGCTTCTATTTCATAGGACTGGTCCTATTGGTTGACATCTTGGTAAGGTCGTAATGTAGAAAGACTAGGAGAGAGTTTCCACAAAGCCTCCACTGTTCTGTCGTTTTAGGAGGTAGCTGAGAGAAGTGATTATGCAGTTAGTAACTCCTCTAATCCCAAGGGGCCTAAAGATACAACACAGTGTATACAGTATATAGTGGTCTATATGTAGAGGGAAATGGGAATCTAGACCTACCTCAGATAACTGTAGGAAGATAAGGCCTACGAGGTTGAGAGATGAGCCAACCTGGAGTCTGCCTGAGGGCCTAGCAACAGGTGCTGTCAGAGGTCCTAATCATGCCTAGCCAATGAGGGGTGACCATGCAATGTCACCGGATCAGGACTCAGCCTGGGTGCTGGGAGGAGGGTATATAAGGCTCTCCCCATTGCTGAATGAATGTGTCTACTGTTTGCCTTTTACTTGACTCTCAGTGTCTATGCTATTGACGCCATGCTTTCTCACCCCCTCCCTTGAGGGAGCCGTTAGGACCCAGCAACATCTGGCACCTGAACAGAGGGCGCTGAATAGCACCCCCAAGATGGTGTGTTTTGGTGAGAAGACCCCTCAATGTTGTGTGTTTTCATTCCCTTCAGCAGGTAGGCTCTGGGACCTCCCCCCTTTCTTTCGTCCTTTTGTGTTGTCTGTCATGCTTGTCTGCCCGTCTGGTTAGGAAGGCACATTTTTTTTCTGTTTCAGTTTGCCTGGCACCTCCACATGAGGGCTGACTCCCCAGGAGGCAGAAACAAGGTTTGGCTCCTGAAAGCCCTCCTTCATAAACAGCTGTGGCCTAAAAAACTGTGGCTGTAGCCTAAAAAGCCATAGAAGTCCCCCACTAAGCATAAAACTTAAAGTTCTGACACCGTTTTCCAGTCCTGTTGACTGCCATCTTTTCTCTGACTGTTGCTCGCCTACTGTCTCCCTCTACAAAACGAGTAACCTCTCCATCATCTCCACCCCTTCTATGTCTGATCTCTCTACAGCATCTGATGAGGAGGAAGCAGACAGTTCAGGCCCCTTGAAACCTACTGAGGAGAGCTCGGCTACAGTTAAGACCATATGTGTGGCTTTCCTGTTAGCCCCATGCCCACCGTGGGAGGCTATACCTCCAACTGTGGTACCCTTGGAGTGAAGTTCCTCAATGTCCACTTGCCCCTGAAGGCAGAAATTCCCTCATGCTGCAGTATGATCCCTAGCTGCTGCACCCCCCACCCCCCCGCCCCCAGGATTCAAAGGCTGGTGGAAGCCTTTCTGGTCAACCTGGGACAAAATGCCACTAGTCAGTCCTAGATTCCCACCTCCATAGCTGAACTCTCCTTTATCCAGAAGGCAGCTAATGAGTCTGGCCCAGATTCACCTTACTTTGAACAGGTCCTCACTCAATGAGCAGTGCAACTACAGACTTACTTTGATTGATATAGTCTGCTCAAAGCTGTGCTGGAGCCAGCTGCCTTTCTCAGCTGGAAATAGGCTTACAATGATCAAGCAGAAGCTCAAGCACAAACGAACCTCTTAATTAACGATCCAGTGACTCTTGACATGGTCACTGGATGAGGTAACTTTGTCCATCCCATCCATCAGGCACAGATTGGCCATCAAGCCTACTACCAACAGGTTTCTGAACTGGCCTTCAAGGCTTTTAAGGCATACACCCTATGGACCCTTCAGCTTACTTCTGCAATCTTATTCAACAGCCAGGAGACCTTTTTACTGATTTCCTTGTACATGTCAATGAGGCAGTGGAGTAGAGAGTAGACCTGGACCTCATTTGGGAAATGTTAATCAAACAATTGGTTTGGGGAAGGCTTAATGCCCCCACCCGCAATGCAGTCACAGTAGTCTGCAATGAGGATATTCACAAGTGGATACTGGCCACAAGAGATCTTGACCCCAGTAATGGTTCCATCACTGCTTCCCTGCCCAGACTGCTTCCCTGGATGCCCTCCTTGTGGACAGGCAGTGCACCAATGACACACCCAAGGGCCCTCAAGTAGACAGATCTTGCTGGGGATATGGCAAACCAGGCCATTTGTGGCATGACTGCCCCCCGGCAAAGCCTAGGACCTGATGCCTCAGATACAGTAAGGAATTTCATTGGGCAAAGGATTACAGATCACAGTCTGTTGAAGCACCAGTCCCTTTAAATTCCAGGCAGGGCACTCTTAAGTCCCAACTATAAGAGGAGGCTCTGGTAATCCAAAAATCTATTAGATACTGCCCATTTTTCCACACTTCCCAATGCTGACCATCTATCTTGATGGACAAGCTGTTAAAGGTTTAGTGGATGGGTGCAGACATCACCACCCATTAACAGAAACAGAGACACTCTTCTTCCCCCATTGGAAATTTAGTTCTGGCCATCTCATCAGTGGAGTAGGAGGCTAACAAGATTAAAAAAATTACCGCCTGTCTGGTCCATTGGAAAGACTTTGATGGCAATAAGGGAGCCATTCATTCTATCATTTCTACAGTACTGAGAAACTTCTTGGGCAGAGACATCCTGGAGGATATGGGTGCTGTTCTAATAACTGATGATAGAGCTTTCTTTGATGACCTTCAGGTCCATGAAAAGACAGGTGTGGCAAGTCACAATCCTATGCATGAGTCACACTAATTCTAGGGGCCATTGTCCTCAGAAATCCACTGTGATCTGATTGAAACTCCTGGCTCTTTTCCATTGACATGGCTCTCGAATCAAGATGTCTGGGTGGAACAATGGCCTATAATCGAACTCAAGCTGTCAATCCTAAAGAAATTAGTTGAAGAACAGCTAAAGATGGGGCACACAGAACTGACCACAAGTAAACATAATACCCTCATATTTGTTATTCCCAAGAGATCGGGACACTACCACCTCCTATAGGATCTTTGTGCAGTTAATGATCAAATGGAAAAAAATAAGGTCCATATAACCAGGCCTCCCCCACTCTAGTGCTATTCCTCCATCTTATTACATTTTAGTTTCAGATATTAAGGATTGTTTTTTCAAATTCCCCTGGTGCCACAGGATCAAGACTGCTTTGCCTTTACCAAATATGCATAGCCAACCAAGAGATATTAATGAACTGTTTTACCTCAAGGAATGAAGAGTAGCCCCACAAACTGCCAGTTATATGTTTCTTAGGCCTTGGTAAATATTTTCAAGGACATCCTCTTAATTCATTATATGGATGATTTCCTTCTGGCACATCCAGATGCAGTCCATCTGCAAAGGACTACTGGAAGAGTGTTAAAAGTGCCATTACATCTCATGGTGGTACCAGATAAGACTCAAATGATGCCCTCTTTGCATTTTTAGACTCTTGTACTGCTATGCAGGTCTGCCCCCTTTCCTTTAAATTGGAAATGAAGGAATTGTACTCACTCTCAAAATTACAACACTTATATGGCTTGGTTAATTGGCTTAAACCCTTTCTGCCCATTCATGACCAAGAAATGGGACACCTCTTTTCATCGTTGGAGGACCCTACCTGTCCTTCTACTAAGGCTAGGCTTACCCAAGAAGCTAAAGATTTGGTACAAAAGGTTTTGGCTATTCTAGCCACCTCCAGTCTGTAATGCCATGATCCCCAAAGGCCCTTATTGACATGGTCTTCTGGACACCCAGGGAATTTTTGGGAGTATTATGGCAATCTGGACCACTTCTATGGACACACCAAGTACATTCTGACCTGCACAAGGTCACTTCTAAGTTTGACCAGTGCTTTCAACTTGGCCTTAAGGCATGAATGCTGGCACAGAGAACATATGGATGAGAGCTAGATAAGCTTGCCTTCCTCTTTTCTCTAAAGAATAACCAGTACCTCTGGGCAGATTCTATTGCATTCCATGAAATGGTTGCAGAATTCATAGGAACCATCGACAACCATTTGCCAAATAAGATATTAGCAGGGCTCCCTACACTTCCAATACAGATTAAATCCTATACAGTTTCCTGCTCCACTCCCATTCCTCATGCCACCCTGGCCTTTTCAGATTCCAATAAAAACAGATATGGTGTTCTTATCCAGTGTCCTGGCTCCAAAGATGTTACACATGTTATCCCTAACCCTGGTTCTGTTCAATTGGGTGAGCTATTGGCCCTCCTTAAGGTTCTAGTGGAGTGCCAGACTGAGCCTGTCAATATTTTTTTTCTGACAACCAGTATGCTGTACAGGCAGTTCATATGTTGGCCTTTTCTCGAGTCAAAGACTCACTGATTCCCATATGCTGCTCATACAAGATGTCTTAAATTAGAGGACTAAGTCATGGTACCTATCACATATTAGATCCTACTCCAAATTGCCAGGAATATTTGCCCAAGGAAATGAGGTTACAGATACCACCATATTAGAAGCTAGTATAGATGTACTAGAACAAGCCAGGGCTCTTCACCAGCAATTTCACCTGTCTCCACACAACCTGCATAGGCTTCTCCTTGAGCTGCCAATTTTCCAATGTAAACATTTGTCTTGGTCATATGCCACCTGCACCCCTCTTGCCCCTTTGGGGCCACTTCAATGTGCATGGGTCAACCCCCTTGGCTTATTGTCCAGTGCCATTTGGCAAATGGACATTATGCATTTGATCCTTTTGGAAATTTTAGATATGTTCATGTGATAGTGGATACATGTTCCTCCTTTGTGTATACCCTTGCCCTTTCTGGGGAAAAGACCGTCAATGCTATTAAGGCCCTTAAATTGGCCATGTTGGTCATGGGGGTGCTTTGGGCTAAAAGGACTGACAATGGCCCTGCCTATGCCTCTCAACAGTTTAATGACTTCCTGAGATCCTGGAAGATCTCTCATACCACTGGCATTCCTTATAAACCTCAGGGACAAGCCACTGTGGAAAGAACCAACAGAACTCTTAAAGAACTATTGGCCAAGACCATCTCACCAGACGCAAAAAGGGACCCCATTTTGACCCCAATTTAAGTCCTTTTCCATAAAAATTTTCTCAACTTTGATGAGGCAAGACTCAATCCAGTATATAAACATTGAGTATTTCTGACCCATGGGTGAGGGTATGCTTGTGTTTTTCCTTAGAGTACAACTATGTCAATATGGGTCCTAACAAGAGATGTTCATTCCACCACAGACTAGCCCACCTCCACCAAAGAAGAATTGGCTATGGATGAGTAATGCACATACTCACCACCATTGCCCCTTTTATTTCCTCAAAAGCAGAGGATCTATGGGCTCTGGATTCCTTGCCTCCCATTCTGTTGCCAGTGGCAATTAACTCCCCTGCTTTCCCTGTGATATTTAGCACCAACTCTTCCCTAGGCCTGCCCTTTATGGACCTTGTGCTGACCACCAAAAAGGTGGAGTGCACCTGGTCTGTGGAGGAAGCCCTTTGATTTACCCCTTCTCCCTTTTTGCTTGCTTTCTCTTGTCCATTGCCTAAGAAATAGAATTAGTAAGAGACATGTCCTTACTGGCCTGCTTCTAGGCAATTTGCCTCACCCCTTTAATTACTCCATTCTACTCCAGGAACAAATATCCTGTCTCAATATGACTAGGGTCCAAGCAATGTATTTGGCAAAAGATTTTCTGGGACAAATTTTTTTTTATTTAATTTTTTTATTCATTTTACATACCAACCACAGCTCCTCCTCTCATCCCTCCCCCCACTCTCCCCTCCCTCACCTTTCCCTCTGACCCACCTCTAACCCCTCCTTAAAGGGTAAGTCCTCTCATGGGGGGATGGCAAAGCCTCGTACATTCAGTTAAGGTAGGACCAAGTCCCTCCCCCCTACATCAAGGGTGAGCAAGGTGTCTGACCATAGGTAAAGGGCTCCAGAAAGCCAGCTCATGCAACAGGGATAGATTCTGATGGTCTGGGACAACTTTAAAAGGCTATTTGATCCATCCTGTATGCTCACATATGCTTTGATTAGCAGGGTGATACTATTAATCCTTATTCTCTTTATATGCCTCCTGCATCACATATGACAGCAGCGGACAGTGAATAAGGCAATTCTTCAGGTTTTAATGGTTCTTGGATATCCTGTTCATAGCTCTCCACAAGAGGTTATGCATGCCTGGTTCTCTGAAATTCAAAAGACTACTGCCTAATCTTCTCCACCTGGGTGACTCTCCAGGAATGGATGCTCTTCGAGGGCTGATAGTCAATGACCAGTAAGAGCTTGTTAGCAAGCCAACCTAATACAGGCACAGTCCAGATGCTGAGCCCTCCTGAGGTGGGGTCAACAAGGCCTGAGCAATGAACTGTGACTCCCACTGAGTGCCCATGTAATACAATAATAAAGGGTGGATATGTAGGAAGATAAAGCCTATGAGGCCAAGAGATGAGCCAACCTGGAGTCTGTCTAAGGGTCTAGAAACAGGTTCTGTCAGAGGTCCTGCTCATGCCTAGCCAATGAGGGGTGACCATGCAATGTCACTGGATTGGGACACAGCCTTGGTGCTGGGAAGAGGGTATATAAGGCTCTCCCCATTGCTGAATAAATGAGTCTGCTGTTTGCCTTTTACCTGACTCCTGGTGTCTGTGCCATTGATGCTGTGCCTTCTCATCCCTTTCCCTAAGGATGTAAATTGGAGTAAAAATTCTCCTCAAATTTCATCCTCCTCCTCTATGTAGAATAAGAATAGCAATCACTTCCTTTTCTTACTTCAGGAAGTCATGGACGTCAGTGGAAGACTGTGTATATGTCTGGTTTGGAAGTGTGAGACAACATGGAGTACTTCACAAGTAATTGCAAGACGAGAGTTTATATCAGAACATCCTGGCTCTGCCTTCCAGGTGCTGGTGTGGTTTAGAAACCAAGGAGAACTTAAAAAAGCAGAGCATCATTTTGTTGCTCAGAAGACTAGTCATTTGTGAGATGTTTATAGTGGAATACTTGGCATTTTTATGTAGGACTTAAACACAGAATGTATTTTCTTCCTTAGTGTTAAAACAGTGGAGGTTATTATAAAGCATTTATTATATGTGTATTTCCATAATAAAGTTTACATATGCATATGTGTATTTATAGAGATACATATATGTGCATGAATATATATGTGTGTGTGTGTACTTTTTTTTCAAAACAAATTTTCAGCAGCTATTTTCCATATTGAAACATGTTCTTCAGTTTGAAACATTTCCTTAAAGAGGAATACTCATACAGAATTTAGACTTATAAGAAAAACATGAGGTGCACACAAAGCCCCTCCTCTAGGGTATAGATATAATAATCATCTGCTGTTTGAGAGGGCACTGGCTGGTGGAGCTGCCTGGAAGACGTGCAGGGACTCTAGTGATGTAGCTTTTGTGAATAATTACCCATGGTGGAAAGGACTTTTCATTGATGTAGCTACCCAAGTCACCCTGACTTTTATAAGGAACCCTTTACCCATGCTCTTAGATATGGAAAGAATCATTTCTTTGGTCTATTGTCAGTGCCTTTCTTGGATGAATAGACTTTTGTTCATATCTCCCCCTAAAAAGTCACACAATGCAGCAAACATTGTTTTTTAGAGAGGCTGAATTTTCAGACATTTCCTATATATCTCATGTCCTTGCATGGGCATAACCTCCCTCAGCAACAATCCTCAGCAGAGCAGTACATTTGTTTTGACTAATGAACATATATTAACATATGCTAAACTGGCTGGTTTTATGTGTTAACTTGACATGATCTAGAGTCATCAGAGAGGAAGGAGCCTCAGTTGAGGAAATGCCTCCATGAGACCCAGTTGTAAGGCATTTTCTCAGTTAGTGGTCAATGAGGGAGGGTCCAGCCCATGGTGGGCAGTGCCATCCCTGTGTTGGTGATCCTGGATTCTATAAGAAAGCAGGCTGAGCAATCCATGAGGAGCAAGCCAGTAAGAAGAGACCCTCCAAGGCCTCTGCATCAGCCCCTGCCACCAGGTTCCTGTTGTATTTGAGTTCCTGTCCTGATTTCCTTCTATGATGAACAGCTATATGGAAGTGTAAGCCAAATAAACCCTTTCCCTCCCAACTTGCTTTATGGTTATGCTGTTTCATCACAGCAGTAGGAACCCTGACTAAGACATATACAAAGCTTATGGTGTAGAATGGTGTTCTCTCATATTGTTTTTCAACCTATGGGTTTAGACAAATATCTAAATACACACACACACACACACACACACACACACACAATCTCATTATTGTATATCAGATGGAAACCATCTTTTTACCTTTTCCCAATATACATTGTTATTTTTTCATATATATATGTGTGTGTATGCATTCTTGCATGTGTATTGGAACATGTATAGGTGTATGCAGGACAGAGGTTGTGTTATGTGTATGTATGAAGGACAGAGGCTGATGTCACATGTCTCCTCAATTACTCTCCATCCTATTTATATACTGAGGCAGGGTCTCTCCTGCATGCAGAGCATCTGTTTTCTGAACCCAGAGCTTGTTGATTTGGCTAGTCTACCTAGTAATCTTGCTTGGGTGGTCCCTCATCTCCATTTCCTGAGTTCTGGGATTACAGGCAAGCCTCCATGCCAACCCTCTATTTATGTGAGTGTTGGGGATAAGAAAGAACTCTGGTTTTCAGTGCTGAAAAAGCTAGTGAGTTACTAACTGAACTGCCTGTCCAGCCCACATTTTTATTAATTTATGCTAACTTCTATCAGAGGAAATGAGATTTATGTCAATGTTATGACATTTGCTCAAGTGGGTAACCAAAACAAAAGCAGATAAAGCTCACACAAAGTATGTGCCTACCTTTAAAACCAATGATCTTACTCTGACACTGTACACCTAGTAATGGATGATTTGAGTTAAAAGTGATAGGAACCTATATTGCTGAAGATGACCAATCACTGGATTACTGTTAACACTGAGAACAGACATAATAATGAGACTCACTGAGAAAGTCACTAGGCAATTTAATCATTGTGTAAACAACAGAGTCTACCTAGCACAGACCAGGATGAGTGCAACATCACAAGACAACATAATTCTATGGCATAAGCATAATGATGCAGAAGTGACAGTTTGAGTTAGATGTGGCTGATTTTAGCTGAACTATTCTAGATGTATACCTTGCCTTTTCTATATGTTTTTCTTTCTCTAAAAATGGAGACTTTAAAAATTGGTTTTTGAAATTAAAATATATTATTTTCCCCTTCCTTGTTTCTCTCCCAACCACTCCCTTATACCCCTTACTCTCTCTCAGATTTATGGACTTTACCCTCTTTTTAGTATATGTGTATACATATATTACCTATACTCCTAAATATATAAATGCAAACTGCTCAGTCTGTGTATTCTTATATGTATATGAGTTTAGGGCTGACCACTTGGTATTGTAAAAACAATTGGAGACTCTTCCTTGGGGAAGAATACTTTTCCCCATTCTCAACATTTGTTAGTTGCTTGCAGTTGACTACTAATACAGATGATGGAACTATCACAAGGTTGAAGCCCTGTGTGATTTACATCCTCCATGTTAGCATGTCTATTGGTGTTATTCATGTTCAGGTCTTGTTTAGGAAGCCATGTTGTTGAGACTTTATCAATGTAGCTTCCCTGATATCTCTGGGAGTTACAATCTCACAGGTGACATCACTTTTCCTCTGGATCTTACAACCTTCCTTCCTCATCTTCTGGGATGTTACTTAAGTGTTGGTTTAGGAATAGCATCATAGATGGATCAGTTAGTGCTGCACATCACTCAAACTCTCATTCTCTGCATTTTCATCAGTTGTTTCCCATAATAATCTCCATCTGCTGTAAAAAAAGTTTATTAAGGTTTGAGAGCTGCAGTTATTTGTGTATTAGGATAAATATTTAGAATGCAGATAGGAATTTTTCTGGTTTAATAACGTGGTAGTTTGTAAGTTCTCCTTCAAGATCCATGACTTTATTAGTCCTAGGTAGTTGGCTAGGATTCTAGTTCCAGGCATGTTTTCCTTCTTGTTAAGCCTTGAAGTCCGATTAGAGAGCTTTTGGCTACTGCAAAAATATGAGTGCCACCATTGCACCCTTAGAGTTATCATGCCATGTTGGTCAACATTTTAGTTCATAGACGTTAGACTACATAAGACTGTTGGTTGCTTTCCTTCCTTGGCAGCTTGTACGGAACCTACTGGTATCATGAAAGCTAGTACTCAGGGAGGAGGCTTTCAGTTTAGATCCACCTCATATCCTCTGGGTCTTGTGTCCAAACTGCATGTCTTCAGCAATAGGTAGTTATGCCCAACCTCTGGTAGGGAAACAGCTACACAGCCTATAATGCTTTGAGAGTCTCTTGGACTTGACTAACAACGCATTAGACAGCTTCTCATGCTTGGTTATTCGGGTTCTTGTTAGATAGTCTATGGCTTTGGGAAGAGCATTGCCAGACTAGGTAGGGAATTATTTAAAACTATATATCTATATATATTCACAGACTTACATATGCTATATATAACTTTAGGTAAATATATAAGGATTCCTTATGACTTTTTTAGACACCCTTAGTGTTATTTTACTCTTTTCCCTCCCTTTTCTTCTATGTTGACCTCCATCCCCTATTAATTAACCCCACTTCCATCTCCACATTTTCCCTTCAACTTACTTTTCCCCTACTGTCCCCTTCTTGATTGCTTCTCCCCAATTCCCCCCACAACCACCATCATCCCTTTTTGTTTTTCTGGCTTCTGCGGCTACTCCAGGTTATATACCAACATCTGAAAACTTGGAGCTAGCAACCACAGATGAGAGAGAACATTCACATTTGTACTTCTTGGTCTGGCTTACCTCATTTAATATGATCTTTCCCAGTTCCATTCATTCACTTTCAAATTTCACGAGTTCACTTTTCTTTGAAGCTGAATAGTATTTCATAGTATATATGTAACATATTATTTATTATCCATTTATCAGTTGAAGGACATTTAGGTTGTTTCCATTTCCTAGCTATTGTGAATGGAACAGTAATGGGCATGGCTGAGCAACTATCTCTGGAGTAGGATGTCATTGAGTCCTTTGGACATATACTAAGAAGTGGTATAGCTGGGTCATTTGGTGGATTTATTTTTAGCTTTTTGAGGGTTCTCCACACTGGTTTTCAGGGTGGTTGGGCCAATATGCAACCCCATCAACAGTGAGTGAGGGCTCCCTTTTCCCCACATCCCCTCTAGCATTTGTTGTCAGTTATTTTGCTGATCTTTGCCATTATGACTGGGTAAGATGAGATTTCAAAATTGTTTTCATTTGTATTTTCCTAATTGCTATGGGCACTAAACATTTTTTAAAGATATTTCTTAGCTACTTTTATTTTTCTATAGAGAACTCTGTTTAATTTTGTAGTCCATTTTTAAAATCATCATTTGTTTTTCTAACTCTTTGTTTCTGAGTTTTTTATATTTCTGAATATTAATCTTCTGTCAGATTTATAGCTGGCAAAGATTCTCTCCCATTCTCTGTGATTCCTCTTCCCTAGACAGATTGTTTCTTTAGCTGTGCCAAGGCTTTTTAGTTTTATGAAGTCCCACTTTGTCAATTATAATTGACTTTAATTTGTGGGCAATTAGACCTGTATCTATTACATGGCACAAAATACAAATCCAAATGGATCAAAGATCTCAATGCAAAACCTGAAACTCTAAAACTTCTTTTAGAAAACACAGGGTGATCTCTACATGATACAGTTGTAGGAATGGGCTTTTTGAAATTGGAAATTTCTAAGATGATCCTCCTGTGCTAAGTGAATCTTTAACTGAAAGATTGTCATGAGAAAAATCCAGAAAAATGGATGTGTAACAAGAGAGAAAAAATGAACACCAGAGTAAACAGTGGGAAACAACAGCATTCCCTCCCTTCCTAGATATGGGAAAGAGGAACACATGTTATTATGGCCATTGCATATTTGGGTCTCTTTGTTATAGAAATTTTGCTTTTACAGGGTAGTAATTTTACTAAGAAGCAAGTGTGTTTCTTACAATTGAGTAATGAGTGCCAGACTGAAATTCTGTTGGTAGAGATCAGCACACAACTAAAGAGGGACTTATTCTGCTTTTTACTCTATGGAAATGAACTTTTGGTTTTCTTGATCATAAGAATGATGACACACATAGTTAAAAATTAAAGACTATTAAAGCCTTAAAGGAATATAGAGATGATGGACTTCCCTCGATCCCCATCATTAATCAGAAAAGTATCTAGGACAAGAACTGAGCAGTGCTGTTTCAATTCCATGTTCATATTTTTAGTAATTAAGTGAATTTGTATCATAATAATTATGTGAGGTTAAATTTTACAAATGAGCATCTTTATTTATTATTCAAAATGCTTCATCCTCTGTTGACATGTCATAAGGATTTTTGTTGATGTATAGTAAAATATTTAGTAATGAAAATTTAATTCAAAGTGTGTATTATGGTTTAGGTCTTAATTGTCTTCCCAAGACTCATATGCTAAAGGCTTTGATACTGCTGGGAGATGGTGGAATCTAAAGAAGTGAGGTCTGATGGAAGGAGGTTAGGTCATTAGCCATAAGCCTTGTGAGGCTTATTAGGATCCTGGCTTCCTTTTCTCTGTGAATCTCAGCTGCCATGAGGCAACAGATTCTATATATACTCTTTGCCATGACATTTCTACTACTCTGTAGGCCCTAAAACAATGGAGTTGTTGGCTATGGATTGAAACCCCTAGAACCACGAGCCCAGATAAATATTTCATCTTTCAAGTTAATTTTTTAAAGGTGTTTTCCCCTAGACCCTCACAAGGGCATATATGGAAGATAATTCCTAGTGAAAAATGCTTTTTACAGAGAGATTGCTAATATTACTCAGTTATTTCTAGATATTGATAGTGAAGTATTAAAATTAAAAATTTAGGTAATGCCAACTTTAATGGCAAATGACATATTCATCTTTTAATCAGAGTAGGGATGGCTAATGGTTCATAAAAGATGTTGGCATATGCAGTTTACCACTACAATAAAATTATTATGATTAATATATTTTCAAAGCTGAAAACTATTCATATGAATATTTAGTTTTTGATTATATCAAAGTATACACTTTGTTTTGGTCAGTTCTCAACCTGTGGGTCATGGCCCCTTTGAGGATTGAATAACCCTTTTATGGGGGTGCACATCAGGTATTTACAATTCATTATAGTAGCAGAATTACAGTTATGAAGTTGCAATGAAAATAATTTTATGGTTGGGGTGTCATCACAATATTAGAAGCTGTATTAAAGGTTTGTAGCATTAGGAAGCTTGAGAATCACTATATCAAACTGAATGAATCTTTAGTTTTACTTTGATATAGCTGTGTTATTTAGATGCTATCATTGCTAAGGAATATTTTAAAAATAGCCAAGTTTTGCAAATACAAGATGCTTTTATCAAGCTAGGAAAGGTCTATAAATTTTATACCAAGAGTAACCCAGTGCAACTCTATTTTTTACTTTATGTCCTGTCGTCAGCTCTTTTGATACTGTATGAATACACATGCAATAAAGCCTTCCAGTGCGGATGGATGACATTAGCATTGCTGTCACACATCACTTGGGGTTGATTTCTGTATCTATATGTGAGTTAGAAGACAGTAGACTCCCCTGTCTACATTTAGATGTTCATTGACATATGTGGGATAGAAAGTATCTTGGAATTTTCCAGAATGTATCAGAAACCCAGATCTGATGCTGAGATCACTGCTTTGCAGGTGAGTTTTTTACTTTGACATCTATCATGGCCAGTGAACTGTCCAAGGTCTATGAGTTTAAGGCCTTTCTGAGAGAGCCTGTCAGGTTCTATTGGAATCTCCAAATTTTAAGTTACACCTGGATCTATACAGACAAAATGAAAATCGTCTGAATAGCTCATCTTTCCTGCACAGCTTCTTACCCAGATCTGTATATTTATTGGTTCTGAGTGGGGCTGGAATTGGAAGCTTTTATAATTCTTAGACTCTTCTGTTGTGCAGCTAACACTGAGAGTCACTTCTCAGAAGAAGGGCAATCTCAGTGGCTAAATTACCCAGGCCATTTATTCTATGAAGGACAAGTCTCTGTATTGAAAGACATTCCTTTTAGTGGCCATCATTTTCTGAATATTTAATTTCACTGTTATATTCTGTTTGTTACATTCTTAATATGTGTCAGGTGTTTATATTATTTGGTTTAATCTTTTTCAAAATATTATTTTATAGATATGAAATTGAGAGCTGGAGAAATTAAATATCTTGGTCAAAGTAATTTAGTAACCCACACTGATGCATTAATGGTTCAGTCTGGGTTCAACTTCTGGATTATAGATCATTGCTTAATGGTTTTCAAAGTAGACTGCAAAGAAGAAACTTCGGCATTTTAAATTCTCCAGTCAGTAAAACAGAATGATTTGGGGACCCACGAGTCTGTTCTCAGAGAAATCTGAATGGGTTTATGAGTCTGTAAGGTAAAAGACAAATTGGGAAGGTTTGTTATTTAGGCTGAGTATAGGAGGATCTGGTTTTGCTTTATGGAACTGTATTTCCTGCCCCATCCCCATTGCTTGTAGTCCAGTACATTTTGCATTGTACTGGAGAAAAAGTCTTTAGAATAGCTCATTAAAGCCGTATATAAATTCAGGAATTTTCAAAGACTGAAGGAGACCTAGAGGTCATCTGAGGGCAAGTTTCTCACACTGCAAGCAAAGATAATGAAGCCCACAGAGGTTAGGGGAGTTGCCTGGGCTACAGAGCTCTGGAGTGCTGAGCTGACCTGAACTTTCAGTCTGTGGAGGCTTCTCATCACCACAGCTGCAGTTGTATTCGTACAACAGCAGAGAGCAAGAGCCCTGAGCCTGATGTCATTAAAGTCCTTAGTCCTTGGACATTTGCACTCAAGGAGCTGTAGCCTGGATCAGAGTGGAAAACTCAGGAGAAACTCTAAGCAGTGAATTTACTTGTTAGAAGAGCATTAACAATTCTCTGAACAAGGGCTTTACAAGGACCATCCTTTTGTTCTAGGGTGATATTTTAGGTTTTAGAGTATGTTCACAGTTACATCATTGGATTCTATATTTAAGCATGTACTTTCAATACTTTTTCCTATAAGATTCTGTAGCTTTAAGTTTTCTTCCTATTTTTTTGTTCCATTAATTATTTATTTACTTTAAAAAATATTCTTTAAGGGGTTGGAGAAATGGCTCAGCAGTTAACAGTATTGTTTGCTTTTCTGGAAGACCTGAGTTTAGTTCTCAGAACCCATGTTGGGCGGCTCACAACCACCTGCCACTCCAACTCTAGGGGATCTGATGTCCTCTTCTGGCCTCTGTGGGCACTTACACATACCTGCCATGCATTTACACATATACCCCCCCACACCCCGACACTATCCTGGAATATTATTTTAACTAGGTAAAGATGTGTTATATTTGTTTATGTGGAATTTGCTTAGTTAGGTAAAGATGTGTTGCATTTGTTTCACCTTGCTTGCCTAAGACACCTAATTGATCTAACAAAAACCTGAATGGCTAATAGCTAGTCAGGAGAGGGATAGGTGGGGCTGGCAGGCAGAGAGAATAAGTAGGAGGAGAAATTGAGATTCAAGAGAAGGAGAAGAGAACAAGGGAGAGAAAGAGGGAGACACCTGGGTTAGTCAGGCAGGCAGCCGCCAGGCAGCCAAACACTGAAGAAGCAGGAGAAGCAGGACACACAGAAAGAAAAGGTAAAAATCTCCAAGGCAAAATGTAGATTGATAGAAACAGATGAAATTGTAAGGGCTAGCAAGAAACAAGCCTAAGCTAAGACTGAGCATTCATAACTGATAAAAAGTCTTATGTCATGATTTGGGAGCTGGTTGGTCACCCATAAGAAAGTCTGCTATAACACACACACACACACACACACACACACACACATGCAAAAAAAACTTTAAAAAATATATCTTTTAAGTTGAGACATAAAAAATTAATGCTTTAGGAGTACTACAAGATATTTTCCTAAACACATTCATTGGATAAAATGCAAACCAAGAGAGGAATATCTATTTCCTCAAAACATTTATATTTTTGTGATGAAAACATGCTGGATCTTTTCATCAAGCCTTATGAAATATGTAGTGTATTCTTATTTATATTCACCCCACTGTGTAATAGAACACTAGAATTTATTTCCTGCATTTAATGGGTGTATACTTACTCATGAGATCAATTTTTCCTCCATTCCCTCTTGGTCATTCTTTCTATCAGGTGGCAGTCATTATTATACTTCAAGTACTGTGGGACTGACATGCTTGGGATTCCATGCATGAGTGATATTATATGATATGTATCAATCTGTGCTTGCCTTACTTTGCTTAACATGACTGAGTTCCTTTTGATTGGTCCATTTTTATTATTAAATTTGTTCTAGACAATTTCACACATGTATACAATGTATATGGACTACACTCACCCCAGACTCTCTCCTATCCACCTTACCACCCTGTCCCACTCTCCTTCCTACCTATGAATCTCTCTGTCCCACCAATGGCTATTCGTTATATTTTGTGACCCACTGAATTTAACCAGGGCCATCTGGGTAACTATAGGTTTGAAGATGTCCTTTGGAGACTAGTTGGCTCAGCAATTGGCAAAAAACTAAGGGCCATTATTTCCCTCTCTCCCAGAATCTATCAATAGCCAATAATTCAGCACTAAGACATAGGGCATTGTGAGTACCTCCTTCCATGACTTATTGTCAACAGACCAGTCTTGTGCATGACAAATGTAGGTAATCACAGTTGTGGTGATTACAAGGTTGCATCAGATCTAGAAGATGCCACTTCTCAGCACTTCACCCTATCTTCAGGCTCTTACAAACTTTCTGGCCCCTCTTCCATAATGTCTCCTGAGCTGTCTAGTACTCTGACTGCTAAGCGGTGGGGAGGAAGCATCCAGCACTGTTCCAGCTCTCTTTCTCTATACCTTACAACCAAGATGCATGGTGTTTTTTTACAATATGATTTTATCTTCTTGTTCTTGTGGGCAACCAAGAGGACTGACAGGAGCCTACACTGTTTTGGGAGCCTTTAAGACATTCCTAATCTCACACAGGGACTAGGGACTCACTGCTGTTAGCAACAACAGTATCCAGCCATTCAGGGTAAGGCTCTTCAGGCTTTCTTTTGTACTTTTTTATTTGGATTACAAGACATTAAGCTTCCACGTGGCTTCTTTATGCTCCCATTGTCTTGGTTACCCTTCCCCCTCTACCCCCACACTCTCATCTTCCCACTCCACCTCCTGTTCTCCCTCTCTGCTTAAACCTTCCCTTCCCCAGTGTTCCCCTCATACTTTCCTTTTACCTGTGTTGTGCTATTCCTTGTCCTTTAAAACAACCCCACTCATGTCTCCTTCTTAGTTTCTTGGCTTCCACAGGTACCCTGTACTAAACAAACAGAAGTAAAGAGTCTAAGTTAGGATCCACAGATGAGAGAACATTCAGTCATATCTCCCTAGGGAAAGTTTAGCACAGTAGAACAACCCTATTTTCCTTTAAATCTAGTAACAAAGGTGGTTACTCCTCCCAGCAGGAGTGTTTTCTCTCATTCCAGTGTAATCTACTCTGGGGCACAAGAAAGCAATATGTGCACATGCTTCACACCTTGGTCAGCAGAGGATACTTGTTATAAAGTACAACTGCTTACTTTTGCATTTACACATGCCACATCTGACCACTCTCTGGCTTAGTAGAATCAGGAATATTTCCTGAAGAAACTGTGTGCCCTCCCCAGAAGGATGGTCATACCAGGAGGCATTTCTGATTCACATGAACTATCTGCTGATCCCTTGAACATTGAGTGTCCTAAGGGATAGCCCCAGTGTTTCTATTAGCTCCTTCATGTGACGATACCTGACTCCTTGATCTTCCTCAGGTCACTTGACTCAAAGGAGGCCTGTCCTGAGTCTGTCCTGGTTCCTGAGTACTTTTCAGAGGGCTGGCTGTGAGGCAGGACTTTTTGCCACATTTTGTACTAGTCATGGGAGAGCCATGAACAGAGTACCAGAAATAATGAGGCAGAACATTTGTTGGCTCCTAGTCTGAGGGGAGACCCAGAATGCTCTTGACCCTGCCATAGGAAGCACTAGAGGTCAGGGACCCCCTGGTCAGGTACAGCAAGGGATTGGAACTGTGACACAGCTCGTGTTTGCTCTGAGGCTCCCACATCTGTACTGTGGCTAACCCTCTGTGCTTTGGAACATCATCTTTCACATGGCTCACTGTCTGTATGGTGGCTCACATGTCTAGGACATGGCTTATACCCTTTACTATGGCCCACTGACTATGGCACAGTCACTGTGGTCTATACCATGGCTCATCATCTGCCACATGTCTAATGTATCTTTACCATGGCTTGAGCACCTGTGATATGGCTTATGTGTCTGCACCAGGAGTTACATGTCTGTAAGGTGGGTATCACATCAGTAGTCTACCTCACATATCTGTCTTCTAACCTTCTTACCAGCTTAGCAGATTTTTATTCTCAGTGGTTTCCTCGCCATCCTTTGTCAATAAAAGTAAAGCTTAAGTTGAGGAGATTCAGGGCAATTTGAGGACACATAAGAACTAGTGGGAAGTGAAAGGCCACTAAAGTACTTTCTCCCCAGACCCTACAAACTGCTTCTTTTAGGTGGGTTCTGAAATCACAATAGTTTGCCTGCACAAAGAGAGGCTGACAGACTCCCATGAGCCTCCTGCTCACCAGGAAAGGCCTTTATACCTGGGCCATTTGTCTGTTCCACGATTGAACCACAAGAAAGAAGCCCAGAAATCCACAAATGTTTCCTTCCTGTGTGGTTCTGCCAAGTATAATGTTTTAGGAGAGGAGCGGTTGTGGTCCTTCTGTCAGATCTTCTAGCTGCTTGTCCTGCTTATTCAAGTTTTCAGTCTGTTAAATGATAACAATATGCCATTCAGCTAGAAGGTTCCACAGAAGACCCTAAGGCACCATCACTGGCTGTATCCAGCCTGCTTTTAGCCTGTAGAATGCACAGGTCCACATCACTGCCCACTGATGGACAGTACTAAGCTATGGATCCTCACACTCTACTAGGCTGCAGTCATCTTTGTAGACCTCTCTGGCCACCACAGAAGACATTCTTTCATCTCTTAGCATGTAAATCTTTCTTCTTGTTCTTTTTCTTTTGTCCTGTTCTTGAATTTATATGTATGCATCTAATGCACCATGATGAGTGCTAGGCAGACACAGAACATGACCAGGCTCAGGATATAACAGTGACTGCCCCTCTACCTGCAAAAAATGCTGGTCTTTCCATCAGGTGCTCTAACTTAGCAAAGTTCCCAAGTGATATCTACAGGTCCTTATGCCCATGTGCCCCAGAGGAGAACAAGCAGGGTCCTCGCTGGATCTCTTGATGAGACCAGCATTGACTCTCATTGGCCTGTCCTCATTCACCTGTCCTAAAACAAACATCCACAGCATCTCATGACTCACCTCCTAGTGACATTGCCCCATGATGACTGAGCACACACTATCAAGACTTCCCATAGACTGTTTACCTTCACTAACTCATTTCTACATGCATATGTGGTTGTAGAAGTTGACATAGCCACAAGCTCAGAGCTCTAAACCAGAATAGAAGCAGCTGACCCAAGAGCCACCATCTATACAGGAGTCCCACATAGATCAAAAGGCTCACATCTGAATGCAAACATACACACTGTATTCTTAAGCCCTGCTCCTCCCCCACTAAGCATAAGGGATATTCTCTGTCTCTAAGGATGGAGCAGGACAGCTTTCACCAACAGTTACAGGCTTGATAAAAGAACTGGCCCAGCCCTGCATCTGAGTAACTACAGAGGACACAAGGTGGCCCCATAGCCAGCACTTGCCAGCTCTCCCAGTACTACATTTGACAATGTATCACCTCCAACATTTTTTTCATGTAAAATAAAATAGAATACTGGTGGCTGAGAGGTGGTGGTTCCAGTCCAGATGAAGCACAAACTTGCCAAAAGTCTCCAGATCATTGAGGGAAAACAAAACCACTCACCCCTGTATAACCTTCCACTGCATGAGACCAATGAGACTGGAACTCCTTAGGACAGCATGGCCATGTCTTCATTCATTTGGGCTATTCAATAGGAACCTGGGATGGGGACAGGGCAAGAGAACAGATACTACGTCTGTGAACTTCTTGTGATGTAGCTGCCCATGACAAATATTTTTCATTTCTTTTAGTCTTTATTCACACTTTACTATTGATTTATCATCTGTTTATTTTTGTAGTGTTCTAGCTAAAACCCAAGGCCTCTACTATGCTAGGCAAGCACTCTGGTATGGTGTCTCATCCCAACTCAAGCTTATATGTTATAGTTTAAAGGTAGTAAGAGGACAGGAGGGAAGACAGTTTTCAATTTCTTTTGTACTCATATCCCAGAGGCAGGAGATAGCATCCTGCATACTTAGTGATATCAAGGGAACCCTGCTGGTAAAATGAGTAGCTGAAATGATGAGGCAGTGTGTGAGGTTCAGACTTCGGGCTCAGGAAACTGTCATGTGCCTCCTCTTATCAAATCTGATGGTATCTATGAGATGAAGTGCTGACAGAGCTGCATGTGAGGTGTTTCCAATGGAGGAAAGCCTCCAGATGCTTCTGCAAAGCAAAGCATTTCAACGGACATTTGTGCATGGGTCCAGCATTTAAACTGAGGAAGATGTATTACCACCTGTCTTCCTGCTCCCATGGCTGAAGGTCACAATTGAGAGAAGACAGACTGACTGTGAGCTGCTTCCCAGAGAAATGCCTCATAGACAAGCCGTCTGCTATTACCCCAAGAACCTCTGAGTGAATTTGAGCAGGAGACAGCTTGAAGTAAGGGTGGACCATGCTCAGGGTACTGAGTGCCTGGGCACCCTTTAAGTTGTTCAGATTGAAGTAACACCAGGTCTCTGTGACCTCACATAATGGTTACTGCCATAGTGACAGGTGCAGTCTTGGCCTGAGGGCAGTTCAGTGTCTGCTATGAAGAAGCATGGATAGGTAGGCAAGAAAAGTTTGTGTAGTGTTGTGGGTTTGACTGTACCCCAATTTCAGTGTTGTGGATGATGGCCTAGTCAGCCCTCAGTATGATGAACATTGAGCTAGAGGATTTGAAGGCTGAGAGAATAATGCAGCACTTGAAGTGTGCTTTTTCTACAAGACAGGTCCTATGACAAGAAGAGGTATTTGTGAGCAGGAATTGGAGGGGATATCTACACAGAGATAAGTCAAGAAATGACACTCTCTGCACACCATGGAGAGGGGCAACAGGATGAACTCACCCAGCCCGCACCTCTTTTAGCTCTTCAGGCTCCAGACTAGTAGAATTTGAAGCTCTGTTCTCAAACCCATGCTGGTGACATTTCTCATGCTTAGCAGCCTTTGCACCAGGGAAATTCTTCAGGAGTTCTGCTGTCTGGCCTTCCTGAGGGACCGAGGTTCTACTCAGCAACAACCTTTACATTTGTGCTCTTGTGTCCACCTCAGAGTGACCATAGTTATTGATGTAACAGGAAACACCTTTCCAGCAATCTTCCTACCCATTTACTTTTTATATTCACATATTTAAGTTATTTATATTTGATTTAGTGTGTGTGGCATGTGTGCTCATATATGTGAATTCATGTGTTTTCAGAAACGTGCGTGCAAGGAGAGGTCAGAGACCCATCTCAGATGTCTTTTATTCTTACCTTATTTTTTGAGACAAAGTGACATGGAGCTCAAGACAGTGCTAATGAAACCTCTCTCACTGATAATATTCCACTATGCCTGGGCAGTGTGGTTGGCATATTGTGGGAAAGTGTGGCCAGTCAATTTTTCTCGCAGTTATTTGGGAGGAAACTTAGCTGCGATAAACCTAGGAAAGGACAGATACTCCTATGAGTCTATGAAGCTTAGGCAATGTGGCTAGCTCTGCGAAATTATCATAGGTTATTTTATTCTTCAGTCACATCTTTCTCATTTATTTGTCAGGGAATCCATTTATTTAACTATATATCATTTACCTATACATTTTGTGGTGCTGAAGGCCAAACCCAGGGCCTCTGGCATGCTATGCAAGCCCTGTGGCATAGAGCCTTATTATAACTCAAGATTAAAATTTAATGATGGTAAGGACCGTGACTCAAAAATAAAGTTTTCAATCACTTTTGTCCCCTGTCCCTACATGCAATAAATGGCACCCTGAAGTGTTAATAACCACTAGAGCACCATGTTGATGCAGCCTGCCCCGGTCTAGTGCATTAGACTGCTGGAAGGTGAACCTTTGTTGTTTCCCTTAACCATCTGTGACATCTGTCATAGGAGCTCAACAGGACAGGTAGAAAAAGCTCCATCGACATTTTGCTGGAATGCTCTGGGGGGTGTGTGTGGTGTCTCTTTACTTGGAAACAGCAATCTTTATACATGTGCTCATAGGCCCTCTCCAGTGTAAGCAGTCATTGATGTAACAGGAAACTCTGTTCTCTCCTCACTGTTTTGTGTTTAGATTTGTATTATATGAATTGTATATTTTGACTTGTAGCTGGAGTTTTCCTGCCTGGCCCACAGTCAGGACAAATCTCTCTCACCCGCCAGTCCCAAGCCGCTCAAACCCGATCAAGTAAACACAGAGACTTATATTGGTTTCAAACTGTATGGCCGTGGCAGGCTTCTTACTAACTGTTCTTACAGCTTAAATTAATTCATTTCTATTAATCTATACCTTGCCACGTGGGTTGTGGCTTACCGGTACTTTACATCTTCCTTGTCCTCATGGCGGCTGGCAATGTAACAGGAAACTCTGTTCTGTCCTCACTGTTTTGTGTTTAGATTTGTATTATATGAATTGTATATTTTGACTCTGTGATGTGTGTTTTTGCAGATTTCTGAGTACAGGCCAATGTGCTTGTGAGCACACCTTTCAAGGTCAGGTATTGCATCAGACTATGTTCCTCTAGAATTCTCCATCTCATTCTTCTTGAGCCTAGGTCCAGACAGATGAAGCAACTCTAGCATGTCACTAACTGAGGCTTGTGGGCTTGGCACTGTTCAGGACAACACAGGCCTTCCTTTATCTGCTCAGTCATCTGGGAAGGAACTTCACCAAGGACAAACAGTTACATGAGTCTGAGATTCATGGATGTAGTGCTCTTTGCATAATGCCCCTAATTTATTTTAGGCTTTATTCATACTTTATTGACCTATTTTTGGCTTGTTGTGGGTCTAATTCAGGCTTCTGGCATGCTATACAAGTGCTTTGCTATGGAACCACATCTCATCTCAAACTGGCAGCTTAATAATGATGGAATTCAGAGTTTTAGTTACTTTTGTGCATAGGCCCAAGGGGTAGTTGATGTTACCTCTCAAGTTTAGTGACAATGAAACCAGACTATGAAAGCAGATGAAATGATTGCAGCATTTAAGACTTGGACACTTAGGGTAAAGTAGTAGTATCCCTCCCTCCCAACATCCTCCCAGGGCTGAAGTTACCTCTCAAGAAAAGAAGGACTAGATCTGAAATATTTTCAGGAAGGACATTTGAGATAAGCCTCCTGGCACTCCTGCAAAGCACCTCTGAGGACACATATGCATGAGCTGAATGAGAGAAAGCATGACTATACCAGACTGGGAAACACCCTCAAGCCTGGATATGTTTTGTATGTCCATAATGCAGATCAGGCACCTGTGACCTCACAGGGGATCACTGTCATTATTATGGGTGTAGTCTAAGTCTGAGGGCAACAAAATATTCACCATTGACATTGGATTCAGGCTGTGTTTGGCTTGAAATACATCCCAAATTTTTAGATTAAAGGCCTGATCTCATATCTGTGCCTTATACTTAAATTGGATGGTATTTTTTCTTTGTAGTATCAGTAATCTAACAGGACAGGTGGAAAGGTAGAGATAGCAAGGACCATAGGAATGTGTGCACAGGGGCTGTCCATTCAAGAGCACATGGAAAGGACATCCACTATGTCTGGATCTGGTCTAGAAATGTAACATAAACTCTGGGAGATTTTGAAGTTCTACTGTTGTTGCTGACCTCTTGTGACATTCTATCAAGGCAGGCTACCCTAGAAATGGTAGGTGGGAAGACATTTGCAAGGTCCTGAGTTCTGGGCTGCCTGTTTAGTTTTGGCAATCACCAGCAAGAACCGGTAAGATTTCAGTTAACATACATAGAGAGCTGGGGGTCAAATCTAAACCTCAAAGAAGCATGAGCCAAACACTGTAAGGCAAAATAGCCTGGGACAAAGCCCTGACCGCAGAGAAGCCTGTGCCAGACTCTGAAGGAGTCTAGGCTCCTTTGACTTTTTTCACTATAATTCTTCATATCCCAGCTGAACATGATTCCTGGTATTTCACCTGAGAACAACTTGGCCAGCTTTGCCACTCCAAGACCACTGTGACCTCATTCTCGCTCAATAATCATGATGTTTTGACACCTAGTCATGACCTCACTTTTGCCTGCTTGTTCCTTTGCCCAGGCTCTACTCAGGAAGCAGCCCTATTGGGTCCTGACTGTGAGTCTGATAAAGGATGTGCCCCCTCCTTTACTTTAGCAAAATGCTACCGTCGGCTCTCTCTGTATACTTTATATTAGTCGCCTTGTTAACTGACCTCAGCTTCACTCCCAGGCGGGATCTTTCTATATGTCCTCAGGTTTGTGAGATTTGTGAAGTTTTTTTCTTTTTCTTTTTGTTTTCCTGGAAGAGAATAGTAAAACACCTGCTTATTCATTGCCAAGAAAATTTTATCCATTGGTCCTTATGCTTGGACTATACAAAATTTCCTTCCATCAAATACAGGCACATCTAAAGCCTGACTCTAAGGAAGGTATGACACAGTACCCTCACTCACACTGCTGTCCAGAACTATAACTGTTCTGGGCAGCTTTTTTCCTGAGCTACTGGTTTCTCTACTCTTTTATTAGGCCATGCTGTCTGTTTCTGACTCCTAAAACTCGTACGCATTCTTAAGGGGAGAGTTGAGTAGTTTTGTGTGAGTGAACATCAATCAAAGGTTCTGTTGGCCTAACCTAAAGTATTTACACCCAAATCTCCTTAGATCTTTCATCTCTCTAAACATCTAGATGCATCTTCAAGTATACCTTTATTTATTTTTTTATACTTGTTTAGTTACTCTGACTCACTTTTCAGAACTGCTCCTAGCAATTAAGAATTTAGTGAGAAACAATACAAGAAATATTAACTGGAATTCACCCACCCATCCTCTGTTCAGACATGTGCTGGGGCCGTGAAGTGAGTCCAACAGGAGAAAATTCAGAGGTTGAATTTAGCTCTTGGGAGAGGAATTTTTACTGTTATCACTCGTCAGGCTTTATTAGGCTTTGATCAATTTCTAATTAAAAAAAGCATGAATCCTCGAATGACAAGGGGAAAAGGTGATTTCTAAGTGAGGCATTGAATGTCTCATCTCTAATTCCTACTCAGTCAAAACAAATCAGAACTCAAACCACTCAGTAGTAATTTTGCCCTACACTTTTCTCTTAGGTATGAGCAATCCCAAAAGTTCCCTTTGAGTTTTTATGCTACTCCTTGAGATCATTTTGGGAAAAGAAATATGCTTCAGATGATGTGGTTCAAAAATGACTAATGTTAATTTCACTTCACACTCTATAGATGTAATTTTATATTATTCACTTGAGATTTATTACTTTCAGATTTCTGCTTTTGTATTGCATAGTAATTGATCCCATATTTCTCAGATAAACCAGTAACACATATATCATCATAATACAGTATAATTCTGTAAGAAAATAATTTGCATGTGTGAAATACCAAACATAAATTTATTTAATCAAATACCTTTAGAAGACAGGAAAGGAGAGAGGAGGAAGCATGATTGATTCACAATAGTAAGATCAAGTTCATACCTATGACCAATTAATAGAAATGCCAGTTTATCAGAAAGCATGCATTTCTGTTTTGTATGTTTAAGATTGTTTCCCAAACCAGATATTCATAATCAAACTCTAGTTTTGTTTTATATTTCCAGATATCATATAAATTATGTTTATGCTTAAAGCAGCTACAGAAATACAAAACTGGAGAGGCCCCTTAAAAAACCCAGCTCCTAATTTTACATATAAAGAAATGGAAGGAAAGATCAGGGTCTAAGTGTGTCTAAGCTACTTTTTAGTCTTTTGAATGGCATTTGCCTGATTCAAGTGTGTAACTGGAGTTTTCCTGCCTGGCCCACAGTCAGGACAAATCTCTGTCACCTGCCAGTTCCACAGCCACTCAGACCCGACCAAGTAAACACAGAGACTTATATTGGTTACAAACTGTATGGCCATGGCAGGCTTCTTGCTAACTGTTCTTATAGCTTAAATTAATCCATTTCCATTAATCTATACCTTGCCATGTGGCTCGTGGCTTACCGGCATCTTCACATGCTGTTTGTCATCATGGCGGCTGGCAGTGTCTCTCTGACTCAGCCTTCCACTTCCCAGCTTTATTCTCCTCCTTGTCCCGCCTACACTTCCTGCCTAGCCATTGGCCAATCAGTGTTTTATTTAATGACTAATCAGCAACACATTTGCCATACAGAACATCCCACAGCACAAGTGGGATCATATTTCATACACACAAGACTCTGTTCATGTCCCTCCCTGACTTGAACCAGGGTTTTGTCAGACATTAAGGAAACAGAGAGAGTAATACCTGTCCAGTGAATATTCTTTTCCACCAAGCTTCTTTTCACACAACTAGTAACAACCACCCACTATTACTTAGGAAAATGATTGACAATCTCTGCTGGATCTCACCATGAATTCTCCCTCCTTTGCAGTGTGTGTCTGAATTCACACCTTTCATTTGGTGTTTGGGTGTTGTGACACAGACAAGGACTATGATGTCAAGTGGTGGCTGCACTTTGCTTTGTCAACTTAGTTGAAGGGGATTTAACAAGGAGCCTGGGATAAGGATGATATGAGGGGATGGTTGTCATTCACTGCAAAGAAAGCTGGCCTGGAAGGTCAGTGCTTTCACTCTAAACGTGTTACTTTTTACACGATGGCGGGCTAGCCAATGGAACTTCCTGGAACCAGTTTTCTGAGAACTTGGACTAGATGACTACTTTATCACTCAAAACTTGAGGTTGAAACGTGGGTAGTCAGTGTCTAGGTGGGGTTAGTGAGGTTGGTGAGTGGACAAACGTCTTCTAAAGCTTGATGACCTCAGTCCAATCCCTGGGATCATATGGTAGAAGGATTGAATTAACTCCATACATTGTCCATCATTTTTCTCTCTCTCTCTCATTCTCTTACACACACACACACACACACACACACACACACACACACACACACACACAGACACCTTCCTAAATAAATGGAACGGAATGGCTAGGTTTTAAAATATGAATATCTATATGGACTGTGAAAGCTGCACATATATCCATGTATCCTAAACAGTCCAAATTCACACAAATTGAAAACATTTTGCCAAATATTGGTGAGAATGTGGAGTTCCCAGAACTTACATATTGCAGAAGACTATTTAAATTAGTTCACTCATTGTAGAAAACTGTTTGGCAACTTAAAATGTATTTCTAACTTATGATCTGGAGGTTAGCTCCTGAGGATACTCATTCTAAATGAGTTCTTACATCCAACAACACATGACAAGACTGTTTAAAGCAGCTCGACTCACAGACTACATTATATAACTATGCAAAGTTTCAAAAAAAAAAAAGAAAAATATTTCTGTGGTCATAACTCTCAGAATAGTGTTTTTTAATCTGGGCTAATTTGGGTAAAAGTTGTGAGGCAACTCCATGGGCCTTTCAAATCCCCTATTGGGCTACTTCTACAAGTATGCATGTATAAACATTCCCTGAAAATGTGGGTACTGTAGTGTCTCTAAATCATCTGCTGAATAATGAAAAATAAATTAGGCATGGTGGCACACACCTTTTATCCAAGCACTCTGGATGCAGAGGCAGGCAGATCTCTACCAACCACAATGAGTTCCAAGCTAGCTAGTGCCACACAGTGAATTCCTGTCTCAAACAAACAAACAAAAATAGTTAGAGAAAGCAATAAGCAAAAAATAAAAGAAAAAGAGAAAGAAATAATTATTGGTAGAAACTAAATTTTGTCTGTGGACAGAATTCTCCCTGTAGTCAGTCACTCCACTTTTACTGGATTCAGTGATCTCTAAAGTTCTCTGCAGATGAGACAGTCAATGATTGTTTGAATAAGAAAAAAAATGGAGGATGAAAATTTTGGAATGGCTGAGAAAAGTTAACACAGACTTTTATAGCCCAATATTATGATTGTCAATGGACCCATTAACAAGAAAATGATACTAACCATAAAAACCCTAAATTGCTGCGTCAAGTCCCCACTTTCCTCACCTGAGAGCTATGGTTACCTGGTGCATCATAACACTGACTGTAAATTAAGAAATTCATTTTACTTCTGTCTTCAGAGACCTGTGCTTCAAGAGGGTGTGTTGGAGAGGATTTTACAATTCAAATTTAGTGGCACAGAATTTTACTACTCTGTGATGCTGCTTCCTTCGATTGCAATCAGAAAAGCACTCTAGTTTACAGATCATCTATGTGTAGCTACTGTAAGTACAGAGATTCAGGCTAAGCTCTGATTCAAATGTCTAAGCTCTTCTGTGTCAGATAAAATCAGCAGCCACTGCACTGGCTTATTTGGTAGGAAGCAAGGTGCTGTCATCCACACATTAGTGGAGCCTTGTCTTTTTCCAGGAGATTCCAGCAGCATTGACAGAAGTCTACATCATTTGCTATTGTTGTGATGAAATACCATGACCAAAAGCAACTTGGGCAGGAAAGGGTTTATTTCATTTTATAGTCCATCATCCGGGGAAGTTAGGGCAGGAACTCAGAGCTGGAACCTGGAGGTAGGAGTTGAGACAGAGACTATGGAGGAGTGCTGCTTATAGGCTTACTTCCAGGCTTTTTATAAGACAAAAATCTGTTTTCTTATGCAACTCAGGACCACCTGCCCAGGGATGGTGCTCTACCATTGCCACTGTAGGCTGGGCCTGCCCACACCAATGATTAATCAATAAAATGAACTCAAGGTGCCCACAAGCCCATTTATGGAAGCATTTTCTCAATTAAGTTTCTCCCCCAGATAATCCCAACTTGTGCCAAGATGAAGTAAAAACTAGCCAACTCATCATGTTTTACAAAACATTATAGGATTGGATCTTCTAATGTAACATGCTTATTCATGTGTGTGTGTGTGTGTGTGTGTATGTGTGTGTGTGTGTGTGCGCGCGCGCGCGCGCACGCGCGCACATATTTGTGTGCAGTGTGTAAATATGTCCTTTAAATTAAGATATAAATCGTGTGAAGAAGAAAAGGATATTATTGAGGTCATAACATATATTTAAGATTTTTTTCCCTTCATTTAATCCTAAAACACAATTCCCATGTCATAGTTTAAGAAAGGGAGGTCCTATGGATGTAAACACTGAGCCATTGGTGTGACTTAGGATTCACCTTGGTTGGACTGACTCTATGTCTTTTCTCTTTCTCAGCATCTTTCTGCATCTTTCCTCTGTAGAAAGGGGTATTATAATTTGCAAGATGTCAAGAGTCATCCATAATTTAAGGGCCTGAAATAAATTTTAGATAAGTTATTTAAGAGATAGTATGCCTTGCTTTCCTTTCCTACGAATCAAAGATATTTCTTTTGTGTTTTATTTTCTGTGATGGAGTTATGGCTTCAGTCCTGGCTATTCTTGCTTTTAGTATGACTCCCATTCCTGAAGTTACTGATAGGTCTCACAGAGTTGGTAAGGAGTATCAGCTTGTCTAGTATTCATCTCACTGGACAACTTAGGCCATAGCTGCTGTCATCCAGAGCTCAAGATATCTTTAGTTGTGTCTTGAGTCTCATACTTCTTTGACTTGCCTTATCATAAGGGAAAAGCTGGAGGGTTTCTCTGGTCATGTTGCCCTTCTTTACTAGTGGCCCATCCTACTGCATGGATTCATGTATGTGCTTTGGAACAGGACTGAAGAGAATAAGGACAAGACTTTAGTATTTTGTTGCTTTCTAGTTTCTCTTCTAAGGAATTTCTAAGCTTGTAGTTCTGTTAGTTCTCTATGTTAAATGTCACTACAGAAACTTAATAGTCTGAGAAAAGTAGGATGGTTAGATGGTATTAAATAGTACATTATTTCACATAGTTTTAATGTTTCATAGGTTGCTTTTGGCTCTCTGATTTGGTTATACATAACACTCCTCCCATAGACGTCATGAATTGGAAGCTAAGGATTGGAAATCCTGGGGAAAATGTATATTCTGTGAAATGTTACATATAAATGTTATATAAATAACACATATACATATATAACAAAATGCTGAAGTCATTCTCTGCCAAGCGTATTATCAACATTTAGCAAATTCTTATTAAATTGGACTAAGTTAAATATTACAAAAGAGATAATAAATACGTTGTCATCAATTTAGGCATTCTGAACATGGATGATGTGGAGGTTTGGATGAGAATAGATCATGTAGGCTCATATATTTGAGCCTCAGTTGGTAGAAGTATTTGGGAAGTATTAGGAGGTGTGGCCTGATTGGAGGAGGAGTGTCACTGGGGGTGGTCTTTGAGATTTTGAAAGACTTGTATCATTCAACATATGTTCTCTAGCTCCTGCTTGCAGTTCTGGGAGTTGAGCTCTCAGTGGTGGCTTTAGTCACCTGCCACCTGTTACCTCTACTTCACCATCATGAACTCTAACCCTTTGAAACTGTAAGCTCAAAATAAACTCTTTTCTATATGTTTTCTTGGTCATGATGTATCATCACAGCAACAGAAAGGAAACTGACAGGGAAATATTTTAAAAAAATCACCTTGTTGGGGGGCAGGCTTTTAAATTCCAGATTTCTAGGCTCCCTCAAGTTTAAATCTAATGCATCTGAGGACTCATCATTGAAAAACTTAAAGAGAAGCAAAAATCATCCCTCATATAACTGGGCACAGTTAAGAACTCTGATTTAGCTGTTCTGATTATGCATATTTGGTATTACCTTAGGAAAAGCAGAGTAGGAACCTAAGAAAATGAGACATTAAGATAGATATGTTAGCATTAGAAAAACTGAGACTATATTTGAAAATTCTCAGAAAATATTTGGAAATATAAAATTGTGAGCATATATTTCATTTACTTCAGGACAAAGAAATGGATTTGGGGGTCCATGTAATATTTCTTCAGAGATACATTGCCTCTTTGACTTTTAATTACATTAGATCAAATGGAATTTGATGTAATTTATTTTAGCACTAAGATTAATTTGCACTAATGTATTAAATCCCAAACCATTTGAACTTTAGCATTATATGTTTAATGTTGAAGTGGAGGTTTGTTTACTATTAAAAGACTTTTGGGAGTTTAAAAGCTAATCTGAAAGGTATTTTTTAAGAGATAGAATGCCCTCATTTAAAAAAGTGCACGGTATCTAAGGCTTGCTTTGAAATTAGACCTGTGTTGGTAATTTTAGTCATATGTCATTGTAGTAGTAGAGGAGGAAGCTTGAGGATATAGGGTAGCAAAGAGCTCAGGATAATACAACTGACTTCTTTCCCTTTGTGACAATTGGTTGTATCACTCATGCATAGCTCCACATGCCCATGACTAGACATTATTGGTAGTAATTAGAAAAATGGATCAGCAAACATGACTTTGGCTTGGGAGAATTTACAGTCCAGGGAAGGGGAGAGACACAGACATGCTTCAGTACAACTAAGTGATATGGCAGCAGTCCAAATGGATCATTACATAAGACATTCAGCCATGTTTAAGAAAACAAAAGCCTGTTTCTCTAGAGATATTATGAGTGAATGAGGCCTTGAAGGCTGCCTAGGAGCTGGGGATAGGATGAAAGAATGAAAATTCATGAAGAAGGTGTAAAGGCAGGGTGATGAAGTCATGGTTAATGATTATAAAAGTATGTTTAACTGGGTAGAATGACAGGTTACTGGGCCAAAGATGTAGAGATTAGTGTGGATTTAAGAAGGTCATAATACACCATTTCAATGACAATGACAGTCTTTCCTGGGACAGGAATCAAGACAGGTTATTAAACAAGAGAGTGGCACAACAGAGGGAGGACTGTGTATGGTGTACTGGTGAATTTCTATTGTCACCCTGACACAACCTAGGGTGTCCTGGGAAGAGGAAATCTCCATTAGAAAATGCCCAGATTAGAATGGCCTATGGCCATTTCTGTAACAGGTTAACTAATGATTGATATGGGAGGGAGGATCCAGCCCAATGTGAATAGCACCATTGTTAGTCACGTGGGTCTGGGCTATATAAGCAAATTTGCTGAGCATGAGTCAGAGAGTGAGCCAGTAAGCATCCTTCCTCTGTGGTGTTGTCTTTAGGTTCTTCCCTTGAGTTCCTGCCCTAAGTTCTCTCAGTGATGGACTGTGACCTTGAAGTGTAAGCTGCAACACACCTTTGCTCCCCTATGTTGCTATTGGCTATGCTGTTTTAGTACTGCAACAAAAAAGAAGTTAGGACCTAAGGGAAGGTCCAGATAGCCTCTGTGGCAGAAGAGGAGTGTTTCTATGGAAGCAATAGCAGAGGAAATGAGAAGAGGGTGGTGACTAAGAGGCAAAGGAAATAATTAGAAACAGCAGGGCTTGGCATCAGAAAACTTTCGTAGTTTGAGTTCTTTGAAAAGTAGATGACCTTGAGACAAAGGTGTGAATGGAGGAAGCATAATTCTGGATGGAGACGTAGAGATATGGAGGATGCCAAGGAAAAGGTGTTGCATACAAGGCTTTCTATTAGAAGACACAAAATACACACATCTATTCAATTTTGAAAGGGAACTCACAACAGACCAAAGTAATAATTGTAGCCACATCCAACTTGGTTACCCAATGTATTTTATTTAGGGTTACTAGCTTGAATATGGGTGAGGGGTCACTTAGAAGAGCAACAACACTAACAATCACTAACAATCACCAGCATCACTAAAAAGCCCATTATACTAACATGAATGATGATACATAAAAGCTGTATTCTTGGAGTTCTTTGTATATATTGTAGGCAGCTAGACATGCCAGAGAAATCTTTTCAAAGCTTAGCTGGTCAAAACATCCTGCTTCAGCTGTAGCTTTCTGTTTCTAACTTTGAGAAGGTCCCTGGTGATTCAAGTTTCAACTTTCGAAGTTTGGTTACTTCCCGAGTCTCATGAGCCTCCCTCCTCCATACTGAAGGGGATGTTTTAATTTCAAGGAAACTGTTACACACTGGAGGGAGACATGGCCTATCAGTGCTACACGGTGACCTTGTGACCGCTGCTGAACCTTGAAGAGATATTCCTGGAAGCCAGGCAACACAGCTTCCTCTCGGGAGCGAGACGCTGGAATAGTTTCACATTTTCTTCAATTGTCAAGTTGTGTAGTAGTTAGTGGTTGCTTTCAGAATGCTTGGCAGCAACAACCTAAGTAAGGGAAAAGGGAGTCACTCTGATGGAATATATTCATAGTAAAAGAATACATTCCATCCCAGCAGACAAGGCATCATGACTAGGAGCGTGAGGTGGCTGGTCACACCATGGTAGCAGATGGGAGGAAGCAGAGAGCTCTAGTGGAATCAAGCCCTCCCCTAGTGATCCAAACCACACCATCCATGCCCTTTGCTGAAAAGGTTCTACAACCACATAACCATCAGCTGAAGACCAAATATCCAAATACACGAGTCTGCTGGAGAATTTTGAATTCAGAACATGGCAGATGGAATCGTGAGAAGTTCAAAGTCATCATGGATTGTTTTCAAGAGTTTGTGGTTTGCAAGAAAATGATATAGCTAACCATTGCCAAGTCTACTCCCGAGGCAAAAGAGGGAGGATAGTAGCTTCAGGAAGACACAGGACCAAAAATAGAAAAAGAATGGATTTTGGAAGTTCTCTGTTTCCAGAAAAGGAGCAATTGAAAAATGAAGAGAGGAAAATGGAGGGACAGAGAGGAGAAAGAGAAAAAAGTAGAGGAATATAGCTTGAAATAACTGATTCCTTAGGCTGTTGGAAATGCATAGTAGCCACACCATAGTTTAGATTGGTGTCTGAGGGAATGGGGCAAGCTCTTCTTCCTCTGAGGTGAGAGGGAGGGAAACTAGGCTGGGAAGGCTTATGAAGAAAATATTTAGATGGAAGGAAGCTTAGTTGCAGGATGGTTTAGTGTCTGATGGTTTCTTTTCTCTGTGCAATCAGAAATAAGGATGAGGCTAATACGGAAGCTTAGTTGTAAGATGGTTTAGTGTCTGATGGTTTCTTTTCTCTGTGCAATCAGAAATAAGGATGAAGCTAATACAATGATTTGTCTTCCTCACAGATCCACAAGAACAGAAAACATCTGTTGACTACTTGATCTTCAGTATTCAACAGTATGGCTGAAAAGTAAGACTCCCCCGTAGACTTGAGATGAATGACTAAATTAAAAATGGATCATACTCTATCTAGACTCAAACTGTACATCTCTACATGATATGGACTCAATAACTTAAATATTAATTATTTGCTCTATAGTAACGATTGAATAAATAGATGTGCACTATATTTGGTACACAGAAAATACAACGAAAGGTAATAGGATATTTGTTAAATAGCTCTGATGTAAGAAAGCAGAAAGCATACTTTAAAGCTTCATTTCCGATAAGTGATTCTTAAATGTTGTAATTTGCTCCACCAAAACAAGAGCTTATTGCTGGAGCATGGAGAATTTTCCATCATATTTGGAGAAGTACACTGATTTTTCTCCTTCTACCTGAATTAAATGTAGCACCTGAAGTTTTAAAGGGATGTTATTCAACTGTTAGATTTTAAAAACTTTACTAAATGTTATCCAGTGCCAGGAGGGATAGCTAATTTCACAGAAAACAGATTAATATACAGCTGGTTTCCGAGAAGGAAGAGAAAGAGCAGAAATCAATAGAGTGAGGTTTAATCAAGTCAAATGGAAAGTGATTCACCAGGGAAAGATCAAATATGAAGGAAAAAAGTATAAGGCAGAAAACTGTAGATCAGAAGTTGTTAGTGTGTGTGTGTGTGTGTGTGTGTGTGTGTGTGTGTGTGTGTGTGTGTGTGTGTGTGTGTATGTGTGTGGTGTGTGTGTAGGGGACAGAGAGAGGCAGAGTCCATGTGATTGTTGTCAGTAAATTTGATGTGAGTTTAAAATGGGATGCTATTGCCACAAAAGGGCGACTACCATGTAAGAAAGTATTAAGGGATTCTTCTTAGATATGACCTGGGGATAAGTGTCCTCTTTTCTCTCAATATTGCAAGGACCACAGATAAAACACTATATCTATCTAGTCTATGGTCTTTAGTTGATGAGTCTCAAATTAGTTGTAAGATTAGAAAAACAATTACAGAAACGTAAAAGTAGCTGATGTACTACGAGTGTTATACCACACTCCCAGTGTCACACCACAATGAGCTGTTGATCTTCCTTACATAGGCTGCCTCTTAACCTCTCAGCCTCCCACTGTAGCTTGACTGTTTCTCTTTCCTCCATCTGTTTTCTTCCCTGTTCTAGTTACATAAGTCTACCCTGTCAATTCAGGCCAACCTGAAATGACATCCTGCGGATGAAGACTTTCTTCATTGCTCCCATTGTCCTCCATATCCCATGCTACCTGCTGTTAGTGATCCCTTTCCTGAGGAGCAGATTGAGGTGGGAGGAAAGCACTACAGTGGATAGATATCAGGGGTGGGAGCACTCCAGGGTTGCTCTGGGCAAAGCTGTATCTAGACATTTCAAACCCACCCACATTTGAGAACTAAGAAAGTCCTGACCCAGCTTCTAAGAGCACAAGGTAGAACGTACACTGTATGAGGTATGTCTCAGGAAGAAAGATGATGCTTGGGAAATGAAGGATCTCCACAGGACTCCTTGATTACACATATGCCTGCCCCAATCTCTGTGTACTGTTTGTCAGCTCCAAATGCTTGGTTAAACATCCCAGAAGGCAATAGCAGACAAGCAAAACTCACCTGTTCAGTGGCTTGGTTTTTGTTTTTGGATACTGAATTCAACACCTCAACTAGTACCCTTGTCTAGAGGCTATATTTATCAAGGGATACTGTGACACTGGGAATATTGCTCCTTCTAGTACTTAGGATACCTTTGGGACATAGTAACTCATATAGCATGCAAGAGCTCTGGAGAAGTTTGAGGCCACCATGACTTTTGAGTCATAGAATCCAGCAGAGCATGTGTTGGTGGTGCTGATAGTTCACAGCAGATGTTTGTGTGGCTAGTTAGGAAAAGCTTAATAAGAAATCATAACACAGGCCCCTGTAGTTTGAAGCAAGTTCTTGCCAACTGCAGCAAAATACACATCATTTTACAACTAGTTCCTTGCATGTTATTGTGCAGCGATATGCACTGAAGCATGGATCACAAAGTACCAAGTGATTATGATCGGAAATACTCTTTTCAAGACTTTGGAAAGACATTCTCCTTCTTTATCGTGCAATTTCCTGATTGCAGATTACTTATATTCAAATAGTAAGAGAACTATTTATTCTGGCAGTTGTCAACAATTAGTATATCCCTGGCCCTAATATCTGTTTATTTGGCAAATACAAAGTTCCTTTGTACATTTTAAGTAGTTTGCCAAGTTCAGCTCAGATTTAAACTCTCTGTCTAACAAGGTCATTGAACTATATTAATTCTAAGTAGCAGAAATTCTCTTAAGATGTTTCAGCAAAGGTAACACAGCACTGAATAGTGTAAAAATGTATCTTGGCAACTGATGAGTGACAGGAACAACTGCGCCAGGGAGAGTATGCAGTTGGGATTTTCTCTGATTCTTTATATGTTATGATTTATTTTCAGTTTTACTTCTCTTTCTCATGACCCCCTCCTCTCAGCTCTCTTCTTCCTTTCCTGTTTAGACTCCTCTGGTTTCCATACCTCTTCAGGTATTCAATCTATTACAGTCTAAGGCTGGACTGTCATTTGCTTTCAAAATCTTGTTTGTAGTAAAGCAAACCTGGTTGATCTGAACTCATTTGCAAGTCTAGATGACCTAGGGCAGGGGTATGCTCACTGCCTCAGGTGTTTTCATCCAGTTTACTGTGTTTCATGAATTGTCGGAGCGTTTGCTATCAGGTTATTGTTACTGTCTCATACAGGTTTAGGTTGTATGGCATTGGAGGAGACCATTATTGACTGTAAAGAGGTGGTTAGATGGATAGGAGGTGAGGGCTAGAGAGGAGATGGCTTGATAAGAAGTATCTATTAGATATTTATTCACTATCATCAAGAGTGGCTTTTTACTCCTTTAAGATGGGGCTCCTTAACAGCATAGAAAAATAAGAATCTAGAATATGCAGTCAAACGCTCTACCACTGAGCTCTGGGAATCCAATCAATGAGAGAGAGGAGGGATTCTGCAGGCGGGGAACGTTGAGATCATAATGGGAAGAAGTGCAGAAATGACCGGATACACTATTGGAGGCCCATGAACTGTTGACTAGTGGCTGTGAAACCCCCAGGGGACTGGACTAGGCCCTCTGGATACGGAAGATGGTTGTTTGGCTCGAACTGTTTGGGGAACACCCAGGCAGGGGGATCGGGATCCATCCCTGGTGCATGGGCAGGCTTTTGCGAATCCGGTGCCTGTGGTGTGACACCTTGTGCAGCCTTGGTACGGTGGGAAGGGATTTGGACCTGCCTAGGCTCAGTGTGCTGGGCTCTGCTGACTCCCCATGGGAGACCTTGATTTGGGGGGTGTGGGGATGTGGGGGTGGCTTGGGAGGGAGGGCTGGGGGGTGGGAGGAGGAGGAGGTGGGATCTGTGGGTGTTATGTAGAGTGAGTAGAAAATTTCTTAATAAAGAAAAAAAGAATCTAGAATAATTAGTTCTCAATAAAAACTGCTGAGCAGCCACCCTTTAGTTCCATTGTCACTACTCCTCTCCACCACCACTGGGGATTACAGCTTCCAGTTGTCAGCCTGCCCATTGCCAATTCCCTCTGTTTCCTACTTTCACATTTATTGAAATGTGGAGTTCTCACTTGGTATAGGGAACTCATTGAAGGGTTACGTGTATTAGACTGCTTTAGACAGCATGATTTGTTTAGTGCTGCTGGCCTTGTTATCAGTGCTCACCTACTTCTGGCTTACAGTTTTCACCTTATCATTATTATTATTATTATTATTTACATTTACTCTCTCCTCTTCTCCCTCCCAACCATTCTCATTCTATTTCTCTCTCTTTTTTTTTTTTTATCACAGAAATGTCAGTTGGGACTGGACTCCACTGCTCTGAATTTTGATTCATTGTGGTTTTCTCTGGCAGTATTCATCTGATGCAAAGCAAAGTTTCCTTAATGAGGATTGAGGACTAAACTTATCTGTGGCTATGACTTAGGGTTTCCATTGCTGTGACAAAACACCATGACCAAAGTGCGAGCTGGGGAGGAAAAGGCTTATTTGACTTACACTTCCACATCACTGTTCATCACTGAAGGGAATCAGGACAAGAACTCAGAAAGGGAGGGAACCTGGAGGCAGGAGCTGATGCAGAGAACATAGAGGAGTGCTGCTTACTGGCTCACTCCTCAGGGCTTGCTCTGCCTGCCTTCTTACAGATCCCTGGACCACCAGCTCAGGGATGGCACCATCCACAATGGGCTGGCCTATCCCCATCAATCAGTAATTAAGAAAATGCCTTACAGGCCTGCCTACAACCCAATCATATGGAGGCATTTTCTTAATTGAGGTTCCCTCCTTCAGATGACTTTAGTTTATGTCAAATTGACATAAAACTATCCAGTGCTGGGCATAAGGACAAACATTTAGGATGTAGTTAGGGATTATTCTGGTTAGTAAGTGGCAGTTGTAGATTCTCCTTTAAGATCCTTGACTTCACTAGCCCTGGATAGTTGACTAGATTTCCAATACCAGACATGATTTTGCTTGGTATTCAGGTCTTAAGTTTAATTAGGGAGTCGTTGTTTACTACCAAGGCATGCATGCTACTACTTTACCTCTTTTCAATGTATTATGTCATGCTTATCTTTGTTGTGGTACATAGGACTGTTGGCTGATACCCTTCTTTGGAAGCTTGTATGGCACCTTCTGGTATCATGGAAGCTAGTCTTTAGAGAGGAGGCTTCCAGGGCAGTTACAGCTTCGAGGCCTCTGGACCATGTTTCTGCAGTTTATGGTGTCTTCAAGAATAGGGCCTTATCTTCCACCTCTGTGAACAACCAAGGGTAGTAGCAATAGCATGTTACATTTTGAGAGTCTCTTGGATGGCCTTGACCAACAACCTACAAGAGGAATTCTTATGACTTGTGTTGAGATTTTAGTAGTCTTTGGCTCATGAGATGGGGCTACTGTAAGCCCAGATGGAAAAATTTCATTTAAAAAAATATATGTAAACTTACTTACTGATTTATATATTATATGAATTTTAGGTAGATAGTTAATATGATTTCTTATGACTTTCTCAGACATCTTTACTGTTATTTTATCCTTCTCCCTCCTTTTTTTTGGTTTATTCCCCTCTCCTCCATAATTAGAGCCCCTTTGTCTTGTTTATCCTATTTCCCAATTCAGATAATTTGTACCCTGGCATTCCCCTCTCTTCTGCTCTTTCCCACCCCAGCTATACTCCTTTCATACTGCTCTGATTTCTGCAGTTTCTCCAGAATATGGACTCACATCTAAGGCCTGTAATGGCTAATCACTGTTGTTGACTTGACACACTCGGGAAGAGGAAACTCAACTGAGGAACTGCCTCCATCAGATTGGTCCATGGCCACATCTGTGGGACGGTGTCTTGATTGCTAATTGTGGTAGAGCAGCTCAGCCCACTGGGAGTGGTACCATCCCGAGGCAGGTGGGTCTGGACTATACAAGAAAGGTATCTGACCAAGCTAGGGGAAACAAGCCGGTAAGCACCATTCCTCCATAGTCTTCGCTTCAAGTTCTTGCTTCCTGGGTCCTTCCTTTGTTTCCCTGATGATGTACTATAACCTTAAGCTGAATAAATCAATTTTTTTCCTAAGATGCTTTCAGTCATTGTGTTTTATCACAGAAAAAGAAAGGAAAAGGAAAGAAAAGAAAGAAAGAAAGAAAGAAAGAAAAGAAAGAAAGGCAAACTAGGACAATTTCTATCGTATTTTGAAAGAGCAAATGATTCCAATCTTGCAGGCTGGCTCTTATAACCAAGATATTTCATTTTATTTTGAAAATATATACTTTTTTTGTACTGGGACATGAGGACATGGGCGAATATTTCATTGTCTATATAAAAAGAAAATGGAACAATGATCATAGTGGAAGACTGTAGTCAGAGCAGTGGACCATGGATTTGTTTTCCTGTCTTCTAATTTGCATGTTTTAGGGTCAATGAATTCAGATAGACTACTTATTTTTCCATTTGTTTAAACTGGCTTTGCTTTGTATTTAATTTCTGAATTGTAGAACATTTTTAAGTATTATAATTTAAAATGAAATAAACTCAATAATTTAAAATGTTATGTGTTATAAATAAAACCCAAACAACCCAACAACCCAGCCATCACATCCATCCAGTATGGTTAAATACATAATTTGCTTTAAAATAGTTTTATGTATACTATAGTAATTCATAAAAATCAGCATGGGAATAACTAAACAAACCATTTTCAATAGGCTTTCCCTTCTGAATACTATTTTTGAAACCCTACCAGGATATAAAGGAAATTTGTATTTAATAAAGAATTAGTAAGAGTGATTAGGGATTTAGCTAAGTAAATCAGAGAGGATTTTAAAATATGAATGAAATGCCATCAACAGCCTTTTGTAGAGGAATGTTAATCAAGTGTGCTGAGAGTTCGGCAATACCTTGCGCATCTTAAGTGCTGTGGATTCTTTTTGGTAATGATGCTGCATTATAAGAAGAGTCAATATTTGGATGACGGAAGATTAAACAATAGATTGCCTGAATTGGCACTATTCATTTGTTTTGCAGGATAATGTGCCCTGAGTTGAGATGCATATATTAATATTCATTTTGCATTTTGAAATGCTAAATTAGGCTACGAATCCAGACCCAAATATAGCAATGCAAATTTTGAAACACAATAACTGACATTTCAGGGGTCAGGAGACAGCAAAATCTGTGAAAATCCAGGAAGTTTTACCTTCACTTGCTCAGTTTCAATGGGCTATGTGCATTGTCACCTGCTAAAGAGAGTGAGGAGTGGAGGGAAAGGGAGTTAGTAGCTACAGGACTCATTGAATAGACTCTTCACAGTGAGATGGCATGCTGGACATATCCTATGCGATATACGTTGAGAAGCATATCAGTAAATGCATTTATCTGGAACCACCAGTCCCAACCACAGACCTTTAGTGGTGCCATTCAGGCTCCAGGTATTTCTCCCAATCAGTGCTTCCTCTATCTGCTTGCAGTACTGACTGTTAAACCTGAGACCCTGCATATACTAGGCAAGCATCCTACCACAGAGCTAAATCCCTCTACACTTTTTAAGTAGTTTAATGTTTAACGTTGAGATCCATCATCAAGATGACCCAGCTCATCTTGAACTTGCTCTGTAGCTCAGGCAGACCTTGAGCTTGCCATCCTCCTGTCTCCTGAGGTTGCAACCTTGTGCCACTAGTCCCCAATGCTTTCTTTGGCTTCTGTCCCAGAAGACTGGATTAAATTTTGTGTCTAATGTTGTTTTAGCCAATAATAGCGTTATATGCAAATGTGTTTACAAACAATGTATTGTTTAGTTTGATAGTCTATGAATTATGAAAATTACTTCATTATATACATGACTTGAAATTTTTTCTCACTCAACAACTTAAAGGTTCATCCATGCTGATGCTGGTACTACACTTCACATTCACTGTTGTACAGGGTTCTAATTCATGAACATGTCATAATTTGTCTGTTCCTTTGTCGGTGAGTGCTGAGACCCTTTTTTAATGTTCAGAACTGTGAAAATGCTCTGAAGGATGCTCTTGATACATATGCTGGTGGATGTGTTTCTGTTTTGTGCTCCAGTTTCTGTTTTGATGCTGTTTGATACTGCCTCACATTTCCACCAGCTTCTACACAGGCTTTTCAGCTCCTTCTGTGTAGAAGAAATGAGTTCTTATTTAATTCAATTTAGAACTGGGTAAAAAAGGACAAAATTATATATATATATATATATTGTATAATATATGCATGTTATATATACATAGGTACACACATATATTATAACAAATTTTTTTGATCGTCTAGACCAGCTGGTCAGAGAAATGTGGGCATTCTTCTGATGCCACTAGCTCATCACTGAGATTACAAACACTTGTCACTGTGTGCAAATTTTCATGTAGGTGCTGGGATCCTAACTCAAGTGTGTACCCATGCTTCTGCAGAAAGCACATTATACACTGAGCCATTTTCCCCAGCCCTGAAACATAATGTTCTTAATCCCATGTTTGTATACTTTCTTTTGAGAAATGAAGTGATTACAAAGATGTACGATAGAAAAGTACTTCTTATTTTGACCTCATTTACCTCAGGAAGTACTTCTTGCTCTGGAGAAATAATTCCCCACCACAGCAGCTTTATGTCTGTTGTGTTGGGAAGAAATGATTCTGAGTGGTATCTGACTTTCAGTTGGCTGCACTGGCAGCCTGCAGAGTGAAGTAGTCGATGTGAACAGACACTGAGCAGCAGCCTTACCTAAGACAAGTGTAGGGTCTTGTATGTATCTCCATTTACTTTGATTTATATTTTATCATTTGAAAAGAATTGAGGGAATTATCCCATGTTAGGCTCAGTTTGATTTGGAGCAAATGGCGTTTGAAACTCAATTGATAGGCTATTTCATTTAATATTGGCCTAAAAACTCATGTTATAATAAAACAATTGAAGTGTTTTTGTGTGTGTATGAAATAAGGTGTAGTAGTTTGAATGTATTTGACCCCCATAAACACAGAGAATGGCATTATTAGGAGCTGTGGTTTTTGTTGGAGTGGGTATGTCCTTGTTAGAGGAAGTATATCAGTATAGGGGGCAGGCTTTAAGGTCTGTTTTGCTTAAGCTTCTATCAGTGTGACTATCAGATGACTTTCTGTTGCCTGCAAGATGTAGCACTCTCAGCTTCAGCACCACATCTGCCTGCACACTGCCATGCACCCTGTTATGATGATAATGGATTGAACCTCTGAAACTGTAAGGGAGCCACCCTGATTAAATGTTTTCTTTATAAGAGTTGCCGTGGTCATGGTGTCTCTTCACAGCAATAGAAACTCTAACTAAGACAAAAGTATAGTGTGAACACTAGAAAAGAGTAAACTGAGAAGAAGAAACAGGTGGTACATGAATACGGGCTGCAAGGTTGTGCACACATGGTGGAAAAAAGTGACCATAGTAGGCAACACAATCATCTCACCATTCCCAATGCTGCAGTGCTCTCTGTGAAGTTCATTTCAACACATGCACAACCACGCATACACACAGTTACAAATCATCTGCATGGGACATAACTTTTCCTGGTGTCACAGGAAATGAAAATAAAAAGTATGGCAAATTTTAAAAAGATTCATTTTATTATTTTTAAGTGTGTGTGTGTGTGTGTGTGTGTGTGTGTGTGTGTGTGTGTGCCATCTGTGTGTGGCTATGTGCATGTGAGTGCCAGTGACTAGGAAGGTGAAAGAAAGACATTGCATTGGCCTGAAACTGGTGTTACAGGAGGCTCTAACCTCAGTGCCTAAGGACCAGAGCCTATCAGGTCCCATGTAAGAACAGTTTTTTAATTGCAGAGCTGTCTCTCTAGCTCCTAGGGTGAATATTTTTACCAGTTGATTTTGAGGAGTCATAAAGTATTATTTTCTATTCTTTCTATTAAAAATGTATTCTTAGAAAGTTTGTACAATGTAGTTTGATCATATACACATCCACTCCTTCCTTCCAAACTTCTTCTGGTCCTTCCCAAAACATCTCTCTTCCATCTTCATTTTCCTTCCTTCCTTCCTCGTTCTTCCTTCCTTCCTTCCTTCCTTCCTTCTTCCTTCTTCCTTTCTTTTTCACTCTCTTTCTCTCTCTCCCTCCCTCTGTCTTTCTTTATTCCCCCTCCCTCCCTCCTTCCCTCCCTCCCTCCTTCCCTCCCCTCCCTCCTGTCTTTCTTTCTTTCTTTCTTTCTTTCTTTCTTTCTTTCTTTCTTTCTTTCTTTCTTTCTTTCTTTCTTTCTTTTTCTTTTTTCTTTTTTTAAATAGCACATTGAGTCCAGTTAGTGTTGTCTATATGTATATGGTGTGAGATCTTCCATTGGGGCAAAAAAAGACATCCTCTAACAACTCTAAAGTTCTATATTAGTAAACATGATTTTTTTTATATAAAATGTCAAATTTTACACTTTTGTGTGTCTTTTTTTCACACAAGCTGAGCACAAAATATTAATCTTAGTAACTGAGTGCCTTAGTCTGATGGTTGTAAATATTTTCCTTCCTTCCAGCACTGATAAAGTGCCCCTCCCTTGCAAAAGTATCCTTTTTTATTGAACTTTTTTTTTTTTTATACTCAAATGAGAAACAATTCCATTCTGAAAGACAGGAAAAATACTGTGATGGTCATGTCAGCTTACATGGATCTAGCAACAACCCTGGGCTTGCTGGCAAAGGGTCATCTAGGTTAGATCACCTTCTGGGTCTATCTGTGAGGAGCTTCCTAGGTAGAGGTAAGGAGATCCGTAATGAATATGGGCAGGACCCCTCCTGCCCTTGAGGTCCTGGAATAAAGAAAAGAGTGAACAAGCTGAGCACCAGCATCCATCATTCTTTGCTTCCTGACTGTGATGCAGTGTGATGAAGTGCCTCCTTCTTGGCCTCTGTGACTGTCCTAGCATAAGAAAAAGTGTTCTCGTAATGTGAGCCAGAGCAGACTCTTCCTCCACAAGGACTTCGTCGGTTATTTTACCCCAGAGATGCAGAAAGTAACTAATACAGAAAACAAGCCTATCTGAGCACCTATATTGGTTACCTTTATCAAATAGAACCAATATTGATTGTGAATATTAATAAATGGTTACCTTATCAAATAGAACACCAGTATTGATTGTCAATATTCACAAACACTGAAGTGCTAATATTAGAGTATGCTTTTAAGGTTGAAATCCAATGAAAGTCATAAAGTTCATTATGAAATTATACCTAATCAGATCAGGATCCCGAGGAGATACCCTGCAGCCCTTCGATCATAGTGTTCTTATCACTGAAGGGGTGATATAGTCATCTTAGGAGAACCATCGAGTGATGCTAACTATACATTTTCCTATATAGCCTTTATTGAGGGAGGTAGCTACTTTCTATTTTTATGTGGTTGCAATTTTTTAACAAGAATGGTTTTGGATTTTGACAAATGCTTTTTTTTTAAAATACACAGATTGAGATGATTTTTCTTTAGTTTGTTAATGTGACAGATTACATTAATTCTTTATTTTAATAGTCTTTCTATTCTTTGAAATAAAAATATAATTACATTGATCCACTCCCCTTTCCTTCCTCTAACCCTACCTATATACCTAGGCCCTTGTGCATGACCTTTTTTTCTTTGTTTATATATATATATATATGTTTATATATATGTTTATATATATATATATAGTCACACATATGCATATATTCTTAAATATATAAATACACCCTGCTTGGTCCACATAGTGTTACTTGCATATGATTTTAAAGCTGACTACTTGGTATAAAAGTTGCTCAATTTTTTTTTTTTTTTTTTGTTTTTCGAGACAGGGTTTCTCTGTGCAGCTTTGCGCCTTTCCTGGAACTCACTTGGTAGTCCAGGCTGGCCTTGAACTCACAGAGATCCGCCTGGCTCTGCCTCCCGAGTGCTGGGATTAAAGGCGTGCGCCACCACCGCCCGGCATGTTGCTCAATTTTAATAGCTTAAAATACATTTTATGCATTTTGAAGGCTACCTACTTAAAAAGTAAGATGTAGATGGTTTATAGAATAAAGTTCAGTGGTGTACACTACACCTGGCATCACATTACACTTACCAGAAACAATTTTTGATCATTTTAGTCTTTCCCCAAAGCAACTTCAGCCATTGACAGTCACTCTTCATTTCTTTCTAATTTTCTTTTCCCCATATCTTCACCTCAACCATCCCTAGCCAACTTTGTGTCTCTATAGCCTTGCTTATTTTAGATATATGTTAGAAATAGAAGCTTAAAATATGGTCTATTATAATCATATTCTCTTATATGACATAACAGTTTAAAGTTTCATCCATGTAGCATGTATCAGCACTTCATTTTTTTGTTGTTGTTGCTGAGTAACATTCCATATGGACATACCACATTTTAGACCTCACCAGTTGATAACTTGGTTACCTTGCATTCCAAGAATAAAATTCTACTTGCTTTGGATGTATTATCCTTCATATATAGTTGGATTCAATTTACTTTTTCACTTCTTTGTTTTTGTTGTTTTTTTTTTTTTGAGGGGGGAACAGGGTTTCTCTGTGTAACCCTGACTGTTCTGGAACTCACTATGTGGACCAGGCTGACCTCAAACTTGGAAATTCCACCTGCCTCTGCCTCCTGAGTGCTGGGATTAAAGGTGTGCGCCCCCACACCTAGCTATTTTTTCATTTCTTTAATATGTATATGTATATCAGTGTCATGAGACACACTAAACTAAACTTTTTGTAGTATCTTTGCATAATTTTGGTGTCAGGGTAGTGCAGTTTGTATTCGAACTTTCTTTGAACCGCCAATTCCCAAATAATGACAAGAGACTTCTTATTAATTATAAAAGCTTGTCCTTAGCTTAGGCTTGTTCCCTGCTAGCTCTTTTATTTTATTATTATTGTTTTTTTGAGACAGGGTTTCTCTGTGTTGCTTTGTGCCTTTCCTGGAACTCACTCTGTAGCCCAGGAGGGCCTTGAACTCACAGAGATCCGCCTGCCTCTGCCTCCCAAGTGCTCGGATTAAAGGTGTGCGCCACCACTGCTCAGCAGCTCTTTTAATTTAAATTAACCTATTAATCTACATTCTGCCACATGGCTTGTTACCTCTCCTTTACACTGTACATCCAACTTGCTCCATATCTTGCTGACTTAATTCCATGTGCCTCAGATTCTTCTTGAGTTCCTCTCTCTCCCCAGAATTTCTGCCTATTCTCTTCTGCCTAGCTATTGGACATTTAGCTCTTTATTAAACTAATCAAAAGGCACCTTAGGAGGAGACACATTTTCACAGTGTACCAAAAGATCATCCCACAACAGCAGTCCTTGCATAATGCAGTGGGAGATAGCATTTTTAATTTTCTAAAGAGTAAACAGAGAATTGATATTATTTCTTTTTCAAATACTTAGTAAATTTCACCAGTAAAATTATCTAGGTCTGAAGTTTCATTTTGGGGAAGGAATTTAACCCTGATTTCATGTCTTCAGTAGATGGAACATCTTGCCGGGCCAATTGGAAGAAAATTAGGGAGCTTTTCATTAGTAATTTTAGGAAATGTGGGCTGTATGTGGTGACCAAGCATGTATCTGCCTCCACCACTTTTGAACTTCCATGCTTACCATTGATTTAATGGTAACTCTAAGGGATAACAAGCAGCCTCAGAATTTCCTTCTGGAGTGATTGCGAGGAAACTAAAGGAGCCACAGGATTTCAATGGAAAGTCCCCTCTGTAGTCATTTCCCCATAACGTAATCAATAAGTCAGTATTCTCACTCTATGCACTGGTTTTCAAGGCTTAATGTGACTGCTTCTGTCTGTGCTGACATCACCGGACTGTGAGATTTGAACTATAGCAGATTAATGAGAAAGCTGCCCTCTTTTGAAGGCACATGGTGGGTTTGGGAGAGGACTTTCTTTAGCTTATTTTACTCTTTTCCCTCTCAATTACTGTGCTGGCTAACACAATCTTTGACCTATTTGAATTTCTAAACCTGTAATATAAAATACATTTCTAAAGTAAATGATTTAGCCATACCCAGTTGCTATGAAGGGAAGGGGAAAACTATGTAGAAGTTTCAAAAGTCAGCATCCAGCAGATAAGAATTCAAATTCTTCTCAAGCCTCCGTTCTGCTTCAGGCATTACTACATGAAAAGATATACTGCACCAGAGAAGGAAATCAATATCAACTTGTGAAAAGCCCAAGTGAAAACGTCTTGAATGAAGTCTCACATTCAATAGAAAGTTCAGAGTTATAGCCGTCTAATTGTCTAGTGAAAGAAAATAAAAATTCGTGACCTTCCTTAGATCATAGACCATGAGGAGAGTTTTGAAAAAGTGAACAAAAAAGGGAAAGTTCAAACTGGGGAGTTTAATAACCCCCTGATAAAAGCCACTGAAAGCTATCAAACAAACAGTCCAGAATAAAACTCCAAATGAATAAACATGCTAGATTGGAGTGTTGTACAAATAGTAATAATTTTAATAAATTTTTATTCTCTTTAATGAGTCTGTTATATAATATCACAAGAGACACAATTACCATGGGAATGTGTACAATAAACAATGCATGCACACACATTAAGATACTTCAAGTTAGAGATTTCTTTGGTTTAATTTGTAAGGAAGGTTTGTAATTTTACGTATGTTGAATGACTCAAATGAGATACTTGTTTCTTCACAATTTTCTTAGGTTTTTAAAAGTGTTATCATGATTTATGTTGTCTCATATCTGTCCAGTTTGGTTTTCTAATGTCTCTTTCACCTATTAGAAAAGATACCAGATGTGGTGCACACCTTTAATCCCAACACTTGGGAGGCAGAGTCAGGCAGATCTCTGTGAGTTCAATGCCAGCCTGGTCTACAGAGTGAGTTGCAGGACAGGCACCAAAAGCTACAGAGAAACCATGTCTGAACATACCCCCCCCCAAAAAAAAGAAAATAAAATACACCAGAAACAAACTAAAGTCTATCAGTATAACCTTTGTGTGTGTATCTATTTGTACACATGTATGTGCTGAATACAGGTGAGGATACATTCTAATATGCATTTGTGGTTGTCAGAGAACCCTTAGTTATGGCTCTTCATCTTACACTTTTTTGAGTCATGGTCTCCTTGTTGTTTTTTTCTGCTAGGTATGCCAGTCTAGCTTGCTTCCAGCTTCTGGGGATTTTCCCATTTCTACCTCCTATCTCCCCAAAGGAGCATTGGGGTTGTATGTGCTTAATTCCCCCCCCCCTTTACTTGTGCTCTTGGGATTTAAATTCACTTCCTTTTGCTTGTGTAACAAGCAGTTTTACTCACTGAATTATCTCCCTTGTCCCAGCATGATCACTTTTTAACAAAAGGGAAAACTATGTTTTCTAAACATATGTGGCTTGTGGTGATAGTTTAATTGTGCTGAAATGTGATTTTATTTGTATGTAAATAAATAAAGTTTGCCTGGAGATCAGAGGTCATAGCGAGCCAGGAATAGAAGTCAGGCGGTGGTAGTCCACGCCCTTAATTCTATCACATGGCAGGCAGAGTTTCTGTATGCTCAAGGACACAGCCAAGCGTGGTGACACGAGCCTTTAATCCCAGTACCAACCATAGAAAATGGAAATTTGTATAGACAGGCGGTGAGGAGGAAGTCATGGGGCTGGGCTTAGAGCCAATGAGAAGGCGGAACAGGAAAGCAATAAAAGCGCAGGTTAGACAGGGAGAAGCTCTCGTGTGGGAAACGAAGTCTTGGTGGTAAGCTAAAGGGTAGTCAGTGGCTCTTCGCTAATTCTCTGATCTCTTTGGCTAGTGCCCCTCTATTTGGCTCTGTGTTTCTTATTTACTAAGACTGTTTAGAATTTCATCTACAGTGGCCAGACCCTCCAAAGTGGTATAAATAGGTGCAATGAGTTTGAAGAACTATGTAGGAATAGCTAGCAAGTGTGAAGATGCACTTACCCCAAGAGCAGCTAATAGTTACACATCCCATTTCCTGAAATTGAAGAATATGTCTGTATCTATGTCTGTATTTATCTATCTATGTATCTCTGTATGCACAGGGACTAAGATCTACATAGGAATGTACAGGGGCTGTGTGTATATAGTCTTAATTATTTTATATTCTTTAAACAGAAAAAATTCAGCAATAGGAATCAATAAGTAGTTATGTTTTCTTTTTATTTATTTATTTATTTTTGATCAAATTTCATTTGTTTTCTTTGTTGGACTTTAAAAGGGCTATTTAGCTTCCCAGTTTTTGGGTGGGGAATCTCAATTTGTAGCAAAACCTGGTCTCCTGGAATTAACTAGGTAGTTCAGGCTAACCTTGAACTCCAGGCAAACCACATGAATGCTGTTGTTAAAAGGTGTGATCCATCATAGGTCTTATGTTGGGGCTCCCACTTTTGCAAGTTTAATACCCTCCTTTGGCTCTTTAACCTTTGGTACCTCGTTGAAGATGCAAACATAAGAACTGTTTGGGTTGGGAAGCAGGGATGGCCTTTTTGTAATACACTTGAGAAAGGCATATTTGATCCTCAGTTTCCCACATGCTTTCTCAAGATTTTTTTTACATCTGCTCCTTGCTTATCGACAGATGGTGTTTGTGGGCCTCATTCTTTCTTTGCTTCTGCATTTGTTGTCCACACTTTGAACTCTGGTGATCAGGGCAACAGCTTGAATCCTAGGGATCTGGTGTCCTCAGGTTTATCATGGCCTGTTCATCAATGTTTCTTGTTTTAGATTTTCTTTTAGGTTGGCCATTCCCAGAGATAAGAATATTCATAGCATCATCAACCATCTCAAGCCAAGGACATTCTGAAAGTCCTTCATCATTGTGGCAAGGACCGCTCATCATCTTGGTTAGATTTGACTTTTTCTGGATGGCCATCCATAGGTGGCCTGAACAGCATACCTCTCTGAAGTAAAGGAAGCCTGTGCTCTATCCAATAGCCTAAAGACCAGGGTCTGGAAGTCATGGGCTATCAGAATGGTCACTTCTGGCTACTCAGGCCCAAGTCATGGACAGTGTCCCAATCCCTATAGACTGTGTTACAGGGGTATAGCTATGATGGTTATGATGGCTGTAATGGTTTAGGCATCACCAACATTGAAATATATTCTTTTAAATGAATATTAAACTGTAATTAAAGTGAATAAAACATATATATAATATATATAATATATAGTATATATATATATGGTGGTATTTTATTTGTACTGAAATGTGATTTTAATTGAATGTTAATAAATAAAGTTGCCAAGAGATCAGAGCTAAGAGCCTTACCCGCCTGCTGCAGCTAGCCTCTTCAGCCAAGAGACCTCTTGGAAAGAGACCTACTTCCTGTCTGTTTGTCTTTATATAGACTTTTTGTTCTGCCTTCTCATTGGTTGTAAAACCAACCACATGACTGTCTCGTCACTGTCTGTTGGCTGTATCCTTGAACACACAGAGATCTACCTAGCTCTGCCTACCAAGTGCTGGGATTAAAGGTATGTACCACCATCGCCCAGCTTTTGCTATGGCTCTAATAGCTCTGACCCCAGGCAACTTTATTTATTAACATACATACAATTAAAATCACATTTCAGTACAAATAAAATACCACCATATATATATATATATATATATATATATATATATATATATATATATATATATATATGCATAAAATACAAAAGTAAGACTTTTTTTTTTTTGAGACAGGGTTTCTCTGTGTAGTCTTGACTGTCTTGGAACTTTCTCTGTAGACCCTGGTCTCAAACTCACAGAGATCTGCCTGCCTCTGCCTTCTGTGTGCTGGGATTAAAGGTGTGCACCACCACCACCTGGCTACAAAAGTGCAACTTCAAGTAAAAATAGTGCAAGTTGTATGAGTCTGTAGTAAGAACAACAGAACTTATTTGTAGCTTGGATACATGTACAACACCATCATGACACTGAAGGACTTCTATAGTCAATGTATAAAAACAGGTGGGCAAGGCAGAAAGGTTCACACCTTTAATCCCAGTACCCAGGAGGCAGAGGCAGGTGGGTATCTGTGACTTCGAAGTCAGCTTGATACACATAGCAAGTTCTAGGGCAAGGGCTACATAAAGAGACCCTGTCAAATACAAAACAAACAAAACAAAAGCAAGCTGTAGGTGGGATATGAATGTTCATTTAGGATAGTCATTAGCATTGGAAAGAAAAGAGTGATGTTTCTATGTGTGATATGTTTTTTTAGTTATGGGTAAGTGGCACATGCAGCTATTTTATGTATACTTTTCTCAGACTGAAAACCTTTCATAATTTTAAAAACTTTTAGTCTGTTAATTTTGTAGTATTTATTGCACCTCAATATTCTGTTATAAACCATTTAACTATTTTTGAATATAAACTTTATTATTATTTTTACTCCTGAAAACCCTTACATTTGTAACTTTGGCCCAGTGTGTAATCATTTCTTGCAGGCATTTCTTCTTAGTGAGATGCTATGACCTCTGAGCTCTGAAATGCCAAATCTTGTTCTTTCCATCTCATCCTAAATTTAATTATTTGATTTTCTTCTCTTTCTTTTGTGTGTTTTTTTCTTACTCCTTCAAGATTGGATGGGATTATTAATTCAAAATATTTGTCTTAAAATTTGATGATAAAATGACAATAAAGCAAAACAATAGCTTCATTTGCTGACACATTTTTTCAAGAGCATTTATTTTATATTTATTATTTTAACTTTCTTTTTATTTATTCTGTCTTTCACCTCATGTATCTTGATCCTATTTATTTCCCCATCCCTTCGTATCCGCCCTCTGTCCTTGCAACCTCCCTTTGCCCCAAAAGAAAAAAAATTAAGAGAAAAAAAGGAAAAAGGAAAAATTTTGTCATGGAAGCTGTAGTGTGTCACTCAGAGTCATGCAGTAAACCCCTTTGTCCATATATTTTGACTTGCAAAGAGTCATTGGTCTGGTTCGAGGCCTCTGGTTTCTGCTTACACTGTGGATGCTGGGCCCTCACTGGAACTCCTCTTGGATATCCTGTTGTTTGCTCTGTGTCATGGAGATCTGAAGCTTTGGGTTTGCAGGACCAGCCCCTTCACATGCCAGGGCAGGTCGTATATGGGGGTAGATGTTGGGGTGGGCCAACTTATAACCCTGGTTCTGGGCCTGGGTAGTTCCGCTTGCCGACTCTCCCCTGTCCTCACAAAAACAAACAAACAAACAAACAAAAAACGAAAAACAAAACAAACAAACAAACAAACAAAAAACAAAAAAAGAAGAAGTAGTAAAGTGTAAAGTGTGCTCAAACCACCTTTCCTCAGTAAGTATAGCTACCATCCCTTATCAAAGAGACCTCTCTTTACAGCAAATGGAAGCCGTCACAGAAAACCACAACTGGACACAATAAGAGAGGTCAATGGATCATGTATGGAGCCTGTTCCCAGAGGATAAATCTGCATCACAGCCCTGGCATCTATGCCTAGGGAGTATTGTGAAGGAGGGATAGAAAGTTTCTATGAGGCAGAACACCAGGACATCTGCTGGCTGTGAAAGTCTCTCCTAAAAATGGCTGTAGAAAGAAGACCAGAACAACAGCAATATCAGTGGGCATGTTAACGTGGAGAGGGGAAAAATTTCGTGGGGCCCCATCCCTAGAAAAAGAACTACAGGCAAATACTAACGGCTAGGAGAAAGAGAATTAGCTTCTCCAGGGATGAACCCTTTATTTGGCTGTTCAGTGAAGAATAATCAGCTTCGAAATGATGTGTATGTTTATATTTGTTGCATATAAAAAAATAAGCAAAGAAAAAGAGGCTACCAACTTGAGAGGCTGACATGGTTTGAGGGAGGGTAACTGGAAAGGGATGGAGGGAGGAAAGAGAGGGAGGGAATGATTTACTTAAGTCTATTTCAATCAAAAACATTTTAAAAATCTTTTAAAAAGTATTTTAGTAGACTTAAGCTGAAGGAACATATGTTGAAAAATTCTGTTGTGACGTTTAAAAGCAAGTTAAAAGCATCAATATTTCTGGAAAGTTTTAGATACTTGATAATGATTTACATTACATCATGTTAGATTTTAAAATACAAACATAAAGGGTTGGGGAAGTTAAAGACCATTCATTCTGTAGGAGTAGTAACAGCAAGGGCTCTCCTCCCCAAAGGTGTTGAAGAACTTTTACTAACAAAGACTTGGTGATTTTAAAAGTGAATGTCAAATTATTTATTTACAGCAGAGACATACTAAATTTATCCAACCTGCTCTTCATTCTCCTGTGACTTGAGTCATCAGTCCCCAAGTTAATAGCTCTAATAGGACTTCAGCAAAAGGGACAGAACAGCAACCTCGGTGACAACAACATGGTGTTGGGCAGCCATGATCAGGCCAGGCATGTGGGGATATGATGAAGACAGGCCTGGGTAGGAGCTCTTGGCTTCTAAGATTGAATATATGTTTCAACATGCTGACAAAGAGCTGGTGGAATGATGGTCTTTTGATGATTTATTAATTCAGGGCAGTCACTTTAAATACAGTGGGAGCATATGGATTATTTTTGGTATCTTCTAATTGTCTGGTGGGTCTGATATTATTCTATTGATTGCACTTTTCCATTGTGTGTCCCAAAGGCAGAGAAGGGCAAACAGCAATCATGAAATATGAATGAGATGCCTCATTAACCTTTGGGCTGTGGAGGACTTGGAAACATCTAATCTATGTCTTTGGCACTTAGAGCTGGGTGACACCTCAGGGGGTGCAGGGAGAGAGGTGGGGCTGCTTCCTTTGCTCTGGAAAACCGGACACCAAGGGCTGATGAGATGCCTATGCTCACAGAATAGGCTCCTGCTTCAAAGATTCTGAAATTTGAGCAAACCTAAACACTAGTAATGCCTGCTGGAACTCAGATTGGGCTGTCTGCAAAGACTTAAATACATTCTGGGGTATATTGTCAGGATTTGCTCTTTATAGGTACTCAGGCATCTGCCCCTGGGGCATCTATGACCCATACTTTGAAAAACATCCCATCTAAATATACTCAATAAAGAGGTGTTACACTGACAAAACAGAATTCTTTTGGCTTTTAAAAGAGCATGTGAAACTGTTTTTACTTTGGTGTATTTTCATTTGTAAGAAATTTCCTTCAAAAATACATGATTTTGGGGTTAAGGGTATTAGTGTCATATTACCAGAAGTTGCTATCTAGACTCTTTATGGCATGCCTGTCTAGACGTTACAGCAGCCTTTCAGACATAAATTTATAATTATAAAAGTACTGTCTATTAGAGGAAACAGAACTCAAGAATTTAATATTTTCAGGCATTAATAAAATGTGACAGACATGGTTCTGGAAGCTGACATCGTATGATGTCATAGCCAGTAACAGACAGGTTTTTAAAATAGCATGAGGAGATAAGTAGGCCGAGGCAATAGCACAAGAAGAAAGCCCCAGCTTCACAGCGGGGCATATGGAGATGTTTAAAGAAACAAGAAAGGGAAAATTGGTTCCAACTGAAGCAGTGCCTCCAGTTCCCTCAGAATCCACCCATGGCGTCACCTGGTGACGAGCGTCTTGAGTTGTCTGAGTCAGTGCATCCTCCCTGCCTTCTCTTCTCATTGTCTTTAGCGGGCCCTCTCGTTCTGTAACCTGTCCTTTTACAGCACTGCTTTTAGTTAATTTATTTTATAGAGCAGCCGCTTTCTCATTTCAACTGCTTTGCTTCTGCCCTTTGACAGGGCTGCCTCATGCTTGAAAAAACATCTACAGTCAGCCTCCCCTTTCTCTCTTCAGTAGAGAGGTTTAAGAAAACTCTCCACAATTGTGAAGCATAAAGATTATGACAGCTACACGCAGCACGAAGTAGAAAATAATACATTTAGAGATATTTAGATATATAATAATAAGCAAAAAAGGTATAAAAATTTAAAATTCATGAAAATGTTCAGGAACTTTCCATAATTCTTAAAATCGTCTGTCCCTAACCAGCTCACAGCACAAGTGTTAGTCATCCTGAACCATTTGCCACTTTATCTGGTGTGTTGGTTTATACAAACTGCATTCAAGTTTGTCATTTTTGTTTTATTCAGTTTGGAGTACGCATTGCTTGAACACATCCACACGCGCACACACACACACACACACACACACACACACACACACACACACACACACACTTTTATTTGTTTTAATACATTAAATTTAAGGTGAAAGAGATTTTCCTATGAGGGTTGATAGGTCTTGCTTCATTTAAAAATATTGGTCCTGAAGTGACACAGACCTCTCTAGTTATAAAAACCATGTTGTATTGAACTTCTCCGAGCAGAGTGATAAAAGAAACGAGAGGGGGTAGGAGAGAGCCTGAGCAGCCAGCTAACTTAGCTCCTTCATTTCTTAGAAATAGGATCTGAACAAGAATAGGAGCATGGGTGACCAGTGACAGAGTTGGGAGTGGAGCTCATCAGGGGATCGTCACATCTTGACAGTCATGCTTCACATTTGGGGCCTGTGTTTCCCACAGACTGCGTTCATCAGCTCTTTGACTTGGTTTGCGCTATGTTGCGCTGCTCCTGTGCTTGAGCCCATGCTAACATCTCAGATGCCGAGATGGGAATCAAGGAGTTTCTGCTCTCACGTTGTTCTGAACAGGATTTTAAATACTGATCTATAATGTTAAAAAGAGGTCTGTGTCTGAGCATATTTGATCTGCATCTACTCCCAGAGCCTGATGGTGAGTATGTCTGTGTTCAAACAAAATTATAAGAGAACTCTGAACCCCAGGCTGCAATGAGTTTGATCTTGCTCGATAGCTCCTTTCAAGAGTTACTTTGTCAATTAATTAAGAATTCACTTTATTCTAGAAATGTCAAATACCTTAACATTATGTTTCTTGTAAGTAAAGTGATATCTGGGAGAAATTTGGAGCAAGAATTAATCCAAAACTCAAATGATGTAATATGAAATCTAGGCATTCTTTCAACCATTATTTATTTGGCTATAAGACAAAGATAACACCTACCTCCTTGGATTTTCTGTTTTAGAGATGAGAACATAAATAAAAATATAAAACAACAGACAAGATAAACCCAGATTCTGATCACAGCTGTGAAGTAACTAAACATGGCACTGTTGCAGGAGAAGGGTGATATAGAAGAAGAATATCCTGTAGATTCGATACTTGGGGTGCATCTCTCATAGTTGACATTGAAGGTGGGATGTGAAGCACAGCAAGGGACCCACCAAGGAAAGGTCTGAAGAGAAGCTGGTCCAGGGATGTGATAGTGATGGTGTGAAACTGAGACTGTGGTGTTGTAATCTAACGGGCAATGTGAAGAGGTCAAAGACAAAGGGAGAAGGGATGTGATGCAAACATTATATGAGATGCAAAAAACTTAACTTACGTTTTCATCAGTAACATATTGAAGTTTTTAAAATTATTTTTTATGATACAACGATGGTAAAATACATTCCACGGTGTGTAGTGATTTTAGCAGTTGCATTAAATCACAGTGACTTCCAGTCATGAAACAGCACAATCTCACCATCTCCCAAACACTCTTATGCTCTTGCTGCTCCATTTAAAAAATTATATTTTTATTTTAGGTGCTTGCCTGAATATATAGATATACACACTACATGTGTTTCTGGTTCCAACAACAGAAGAGAACATTGGATCACCCAAAACTGGAGTTATAGATAGCTGTGAGCTGCCACATGAGGGGAAACAAAACCTAGGTCTGAAAGACCAGGCTCTTAACTGCTGCGCCATTTCTCCGGTCTCTACAATGCAGGGTCAGTCAACTCATTTCTTTTCTCCAAACCCCAGACTGTATCTCTGATTCTAACAGGCTACCCCATCTGTGTCTCTTTACTCATTTGCTCACACTGTTCTCTGAGCGTTATCACATTATCACTCTTTCTAGGCTGGTGACAGTAAAAGCTGATCATTAATTTTGAGTTCTCACTCTAGCAAAGCTCTTCTGCCTTGGCAATTTTTATCCTGAGCGAGGGATCTAACAGTCATCACATGCCAAGAAGAACATAAACTCAAAATGCTGAAGCCTGGGATCTGAAGGTAGCTATGAATTGCTCTCCAGGCGACATTCTTTCTCCTGCAAGTGACCATGAACAGATTACCCATGAAAGTATGCAATCTGGCATGTATGAGTTAGATCCGCAAGTCAAAATGGTTCCTGGAACATTCTAGACCTTCTCCAGCTCTTCTATTTACCCGTGCTTTGAAAAAACTCTATGTTATGAAATCTGAGCAACTGTTACTAAGCATAGCCAGGATTTATTCCATAGGATACTTTCAGGCAGCTGACACAGGCTGGGAAGTTTGGGGAAATAATCCCTGTTTTTTTTTGCTGTGATCTCAGGAGCATTATATCTTGAAAATCAGATTTTTTTTTTTATTCCTGGCCCTCATGAATTAAATTAGGATTCCATAGAATGCACACAAAGGTAATAAATAGCTATACATTTTCATATTTTGTCATTGTCAAGGTGGCCTTCAAGTTTATAGCTATTTTATTTTTATAATGAATACTTCCCAAATATGTTAAGTAGTTCTATACTTGTTACCTTATTAACTCCATGTATTATAATCTTCATTATTTAATGAAATATGCTATTGGACATCACTTTTTATATTGTGCAAACAAATAAACAATGAATTGTCTTCTTTCAATTATCACCTCATTTGCCTGTTCCTCTGATGCAGACCGGAGCATAACTTTTCAGTGGATGGCTGGTATTTGAAGAAGATGTGGGCACCTAAGTGGTACAGTTAGATTGTCAGGCAAAACATAAAATACCCATTTGAATTTAGATTCAGGCAAAAACACTTTTGTAGTAAAGTTATATGTCAAATATTGAATGTAAAATTTGACAGGCTCTGGCTATCTTCGAAGAGAATGTACACATAATATAATAGTATGGAATAATGCTATCATATACTGTTCTATTATTATTGAACTTCATGTTCAGATGGCTTGCTTTTATTGTTGGATCTTCAGAATATCAAGAAATTTTAATATTACATTGCTATTGATTGATTTTTTTTCTCAAAAATCTTAGGTCAAGATACTGATTACTATGTGATGTCATTTGAGATGGTTTCTGTGGATATTATTAGTTCAGGTGAGTAGATCCTTCATGATAGGACCAGTGCCTTGTCACAATGATCCAGCTTCTTTCAGAATTTTGTCCCTTGAAGTCATACAGAGAAGAGGCTCCTCCTCAGGGTTCAAATGGTAGGAGTTTCATTTTAGACTTCTCTCTCCAGAATTATGGAAGAACAGTTTCTGTTGGGCTGTCCAGTATATGGTATATTTGTTCTAGCCTTCTGAATTAAGATACTGATTAATATACTAAGATATTGATTAAGAAATTCACTAGTTCTCCAAACCTTCTAAATTGTTATAGCATTTAACTCCTGCTTATATAAGATGTTAATTTCAAGCCTACTTATTTGCAATTTTATTGTTTTATATTTTACCTCAGCAAGTGACAGTCTATGTATTTATTTCATACAACACAGTGCTTTGATATACATGTACATTTAGAATGATTAAACGAGGCTCATTAACATATCCACTTATCATTTTCAATGACATATTATATTGATTACTTACTGCATGTTTTACTGCCAAAAGATAAATACTGTGTAATATTGCTTGTGGCATCTACCAAAGTTGATCACAGGACTAGAAAGAAGAATGATAGTTTTCAGGAGTCCGGGACAGTTGGAGGGAGGAGAGAATGATGTTGGGCAAAGAAACAAAACTAAAAAGAAACAAAACTTTAGCTGGATGGACAGACAAAATTCAGAGATGTCTATTTAATATATATTCAGATTTTGTGTATCCTTTCAGTTATTATTGTAAAATTTTTAACAAATCAACTTTGGGAAATTCAATGCTTTTACTGATGAGTTACCTTTATCTGCGTTATTGCCAGTGAGCATTTTTGGTTTTTTGCACATTCTCTTTCTCTCATTCTTTTAGCTAAAATAACTTAATACAATATAGTTTGATCTTCTTTTTCTCCTTCCCTAACTCTTCCCAGATTCCTCTCACCTCCCTAACGACCCAACTTCATGTCCTTTTCGATGTGCGATCTGTTTATATTTTAATTTATATGTACTAAATACCCACATGATGCATGCATTCATGCCTATAAAATAATTTTTATCAAGAAGTTATTTGCCTTTTGTTTTTATGTCTCAGTTTTAAATATTTCTCTATTATTTTAATCAGTTTCTTCAAAGTTTAGGAAATGATCCTTTTAAATGGCAAATTTGTCTTCTAGAAATTTGGATTTTAATTTTTCATGTTTAACTGTCAAGTTTTCTGGGATTTCTTTTAGTGTGAATTCCTTTTTTCCATGCTATGTTTTTCGAATGTACTGTATTTTTTTTTCAAATGGAATGAAGAAAAAGTGACTTTTTAGAAAATGACATGTACTTTTAGCACTGTGGTGCAAACATACGGCTGGCATTTAGAATAGCAGAGGAAGCTCCATGGACACCAAAGGCCACAGATGCTCAAGATTTTTGTAAAATGGAATTGTATTTGTCTATAACCTACAGAAATCATTCTGGATACTTCTAATCATCTCCAAACTCCTTAGGGCATGTGATGCAATGCCAATCCTATGTAAGTCATCATTACACTGCATTCTCTAGGAAGTAATGATAAGAAAAAAAAATCTCTGGGCTTGTTTTGTTGAGCTGCATCCATCCTAAGCCCAATACTACAAGTCAGCAGCAATGAAACATGTGAAGCTTAGTTTTGATCTGAAATTGACAGACTCTGTGGCTGCAGAACCTGTTCCCTTCCTTTGCTCTCTTCATTTATTATCTGTTAAGGACTCATTGCTCACCAGTGTTGGGAGGTTAGAAATGGTGGGTGAAAGCATGCAAATGGTGTATTCAGTTTTTGCTCCCAAAGACCTCATAGCCTAGCATGGAACAGGTGAGTGAATGAGGAATTGTGACGCAGTAAGAGGAAAATAAACAATAGCCATAGATATGGGAGATGGGCTAAGGAAGGTTTGGGAGGAGTAGATACCTAGTGGAATTAAGAAAATAGTGAGATTTCTGTTACCTCCATCATTGTCTAATGCTAAATAAGACTGTTTCAATCAGACACTTTCATTAAAATTAGCCTCCTTTACTCTGTTTTCATTCTTGGTTACCTGTTAAATTTATGTATTCTTTTCTGAGAAAGAAGACAGAACTAATACAGCAGCAAGCTTTGTCATCGTGAATACACGCATACATCTTGTAATTTACAAACCTTTCCTTTGTTTATATTTTTTGTTGAGTCAGTGAATACATGAGATCCAACTACTTATTATATACTAAATTTCTAAATGGGCAAATCATTCCCTCAACATCCAGAATTTAGGGCACAAAATTCAACATTTGATGGCCAAATTAATCTTTTTCTACACCATAATATCAGCACTGTACGGATGCTGCCATAATTACAGTCAGTCCTGGGGAAACATGCCTTAACACAGAGAAAGAACATTTATGGTCATGGGCCCAGGGACTCGGCTAACACATCAATAACAGAAACAAAAAGATATTGTAATCTTTTCCCACTGAAGAGAACTGAGAGATTTGAAGGAAAGTCTTGAGGGAGGAAAGTATCTTGTAAACTAAAAGTAATTCTACTTTAAAGTCCGTGTTGAACGTGCAGCCAGGTGTGGAAAAGAGAAAGGTGTTGAACAGAGAGATTACATGAATGCTTTATGAGTTTTTCTGATCAAAAAGGAACTCTTCATTTCAACCCATGGATAGAACTGAGAATGTTATCATTTAAAAAGTCTTTTTCAAGACATTCAGAATCAGGTAAAATAGGAAACAGCATTTTTAAAGGAAAGTTAATGCACTCAAATACAGCCTCATATTCAATGAAATTTTGATGTCCATTTTATTGGACTTGTGAGCCTCATCTTCTAAGTCAGGAAGGGAAAATTGTAGCCTATTTCCTTTACTTAGAAAGAGGCACGAGTTTATACTACATTATTTTTCTTCTTGAGTCTATGGTATACTCTGGAAGCACCATTAGTCATTTATTAAATCTAGCACAGTGCTTAGGATATGGTGCACATTCAAGGGTTTCTCAAATGAGTAAATGTACAATTGCATGCTAATAAGATACAAGCTTAATTCTTTGAGTTAATTATCATTTTTCATATCTAGGAACTTTACCACCTTATTAGTGTTCATAAACAATTTTGTTAGGTTACATCAAGTCCAATGTAATATCCTAGGAATGCAATTAGACATCTCTATTTAGATCTCACCATTTGAAATTATGTTGCACTTAAGATAATTATCTTAATTTTTCTAAAACATTATATAGGAGCTAATTATCATTACTCTCCAAAGCTCAATTAAGATATACATTATCTATTTTATCAACTGATTTTATTTAAAAATGAAATCATTTTGAAGTTTCATCAAGTGATTTGAACTATAAAAGGCAATAGTGATGATGGACTTTGATTAAACTATTCTGGAAATGCTGGCACTAGCAATTCTATAGATTTTTATGTTTTAAAAATATGAACTTTATTTCAACCTAGTTTGAGTGTTATAGCATCTTTTCATGGTTCACTATTCAGTTATAGTCCTAAGTTTGTGAATTCTAGAACACTGGTACCATCTTCAAAGAAGACTCTTAACCACTCTCAGGTGCTTTCAGTTTATTTCTATTTCTTCCAGCCTCTGGCAAGCACATGCTTTTTGTATAAAATTGCCTAGTCTAGAAATTTCATGTAAACAAAGCCATGTGTATGACCTTTTGCATTTTGCATAATCTTTTCAAGGTTCATACATGCTATCACATGTATCACTTTATCATTTCACTTTATGGCTTGTGGACATTTCTTTAACTGTGTAAAGATGTGCTATATTTGTTCATGCTGTGGAATACTACTTTAACTTTATAAATGTGTGTTACATTTATTTATGCTGCATTTGTTTAACAATGTAATCATGTGTGTTTAATTATGTAAAAATGTGTTGCATTTGTTTCGCCTTGCCTGTCTAAGGCACCCAATTGGTCTAATAAAAAGATGAACAGCCAGTAACTAGGCAAAAGAGGGATAGGTGGGGCTGGCAGGCAGGGAGAATAAGTAGGAGGAGAAATCTAGGCTGGAGAAGAACAAGAGGAAGAAGAGAGGAGAGAATGAGGGAGAAAGAGAAGGAGATGCCAGGGCCAGGCAGCTGCCAGCCAGCAGACACTTGTAGAAAGAAAGGTAAAAAGCTCTAAGGCAAAACATAGATGAAGAAAAACATTAAAATAAAAGCTAAGATAAGGCCGAGCTTTCATAACTAAGAAGAAGTCTCCTTGTCATGATTGGTGGCCAAAGAGGAAAAGCTTGGTACAATGACTGAATAATGTTCCAGCATGTTGTATTATAGAAAATTAAAGCACTACGAAGAAGAAAACATATTATCATTTCTAAAGTGAAATATATTGGCTATGTTTCTTAGCTATATATTTTCCCTTTGGAGTTGAAGGAGAAAATAATGCTTGGAGGATTTTAGGGACAGAAGATGTGAAACAGAGCATGTTGGGGAGAATTAATCAGATAGATGGAAAATGTTTCACACTATGAGAGGAAGCAGCACCAGGGAAGGGAAGTAGAAAGGTAGGGTAGTGAAGTGGTTATACCCTCTCTCTGTGGTAGGGTATGATCTTCTGTGAATGTGTAAGGGGAAAGATGACTATGTTACTTTCAAATAATTTTCATGAGAAAGTTGTAGAGGCCAGCAGAGGTTGCAAAACCAGTTCTTACTAATGGACTAATCGCTTCATTTGGAGCTATTTGACTAGGATTATATTATATTCTATAATACTATATTCTATATATGGCATATTCCTAGTCAAATACTATATTGGTATATATAGAATATAGTATTATAGTGTTATAGAAGAACTTGGTTATATAATTTAAGATTATTGCAAAAAAATGAAAAGAATTCTACAGAGCTTCAGGGAATCTAGGCAAATGGAAAAAATGGGTAACACTGGGGAGACTCTGAGTGGGAGAAAAGATGGGAGTTAATGACCTGGTGATGCCAGTGACCTCGGGCAGCATATGAAGTGGAGAAACCAGATCTCTGAAAGATGGGAGACTGTGGTCATGGGCTGCAGTGTAGGATTAAAGATTGCGGAGCTGTTTTGAGTGATGGCAAGGTCAACTGTGTAGCCGTGGGGAAGGCTCACTGAGGTGAAGTGCAAGCAAAGTCGGTTCAGCTGAGAAAATTGTGATGGTGAGCATTAGTTTGAGTCACCCAAGTGAAACTTGAACTTAGCAACATAGATTAAAGTGCTGAACCAGCTGTCAAAAACACCGTCCATAGGTTTAGGTCATGTCCTTTCTTGTTTTCAGAACACTTCACTGGTCATTAAGCAATCCAGCTCTTTGTGAACTCACTTTGTTTCTGTGAGCTTCAAACTCTCCACTTACAAATGAACAAGTCAAACAAATGATTTATGGTGTTTTTAAGTGTTTAAATTCTTTACATTTAAACTTTCTTCATTTTCAGTAATCACCTTCCTGGCCTTTGATTTCTTGATACTTCTATAATGACTTTTAATGGAATACTTGGTTTGATTTATGCCTTATTGTATCTTATATCTGAGGATCCTATAGATTGCAGTAGGTGACTTGCTTAGTAGATCCATACTGGAGATGGGGATGAGGAAAGAAAGAAGAAGAGGAAAGATATTTCACATTTTATTATTTACTTATCAGGCAGTCTCATTTCCACATTAAAATAAGCTTCCAGAGATTTATTATAGTTACATTAATGTATGAAAAAGTTTAACTTTAGGAAATAACAGCTCATATCAAAATAGCAAATGGTAGACACTCTATTCAAGCCTGTTTGCTTAAATGCAGAGGCCATTTTAAAAGTCCCATTGACAAATTAGCTCACTACACAGACACATGTGTTTTCAACAGGCACACAGGTATACTATCTTGCCCCACCTCCTTCAAACAGGCTGTATAATATGGTCCAACTCTATTATTTTATAATCTAGGAAACTATTATTACATTTATCTGTTTGCATGTCTCTCTCCCCCACCTTCCCTCTCCCCCAGATCCACCCTTCCCTCTACCTCCCTTCAGAAAAGAGTGAGCTTTCCAGGAATATCAACCAAACACCACATAATAAATGACAACAAGACCAGGCACACACCATTACACTAAGGCTGGAAAAGGTAAACCAGTAGGAGAAAAAGGGTCCCAGAAGCAGGCTAAAGAGTCAGAGAGATCCCCTCCCCCTGCACTCCCACTGTTAGGAATCCCACATGAACACCAAACTACTGAGCCATAATGTATATGAAGAGGACCTAGGTTAGACTCCTACAGGCTTCCTGATCTCTGTGAGCTTCCGTAAATCCTGGTCAGTTAATTTTTGTGGGTAGTGTAATTGTGGTGTCCTCGATTGCCGTGGTTCTTCTGATCTTTGATCCTTTCTTCTCCTCCTCCATAGGACTTCCTGGGCTCTGCCTAATGTATGGCTATGGGACTCTGCATCTGCTCTCATCAGCTGCTGGAAGAAGCTTCTCTGGTCTCTTTGATGATGATTCTTCTAGGCTCCGGGTCCAGAACACTCTGCAGGCAGGACAAACTGTAGGTCCAAAGTTTTGTGGCTGGGTTGGTGTTCCAATCCCTCCACTTGAGGCCTTGCCTGGTTACAGAAGATTGCTGGCTCATGCTCTATGTTCCCATTACTAGGAGACTTTGTTAGGGTTACTCTCATAGATTTCATGAAGTTTCCTTTGCACTAGGTTTCGACCTTATCCCTGAAATGCCCCCCCCCCAATGCTAGTCCTTTTTCCCAGTATTTTTTCTTCCCTCCCCATGTGATCTTCCCTGTTCCCAACCTCACCTACCCTCAGTTCAACCTGAAATCTAGTCTATTTCTTCTTCCCAGGGATATCCTTGCACCCTGCCTCCCCCTTAAGCCCTGCTTGTTACTTATCCTCTTGGGTCTGTGGATTGTAGCATGATTTTTTTTACTTTACAGTTAATGTCCACTTATGAGTGAGTACATACCATGTTTGTCTTTCTGGACCTGGGTTACCTCACTCAGGATGATTTCTTTATATTTCCACCCACTTGCCTGCAATTTAATGATGTCATTGTTGTTAACAGCTGAATAATACTCCATTGTTTAAATGTACCACATTTTCTTCATCCATTCTTTGGTTGTGCTATATCTAGGTTGTTTCCAGTTTCTGGCTATTATGAATGAAGCTGTTATGAGCAAATGTCCTTATGGTAGGATAGAGTGTCCTTTGGGTATATGCTCAGGAATTGTATAGCTGGGTCTTGAGGTAAATCAATTCCCAATTTTCTGAGGAGCTGCCTTATTGATTTGCAAAGTGGCTGTACAAGTTTACACTCCCACCAGCAGTAGAAGAGTGTTCCCCTTGCTTCACATTCTTGCCAGCATATGATATTAATATTAGCCATTCTGACAGGTATTAAGATGGAATCTCAAAGTCATTTTGATTTGCATTCCCTGATTGCTAAGGACTGGGAGCATTTCTTTAGATATTTCTCAGCCATTTGAGATTCTTCTGTTGAGAATTCTATGTTTAGATCTGTAGCCCATTTTTTAATTGGATTATTTGGTTTGTTTGTGTCTAGTTTCTTCAGACTTTTATATATATTTTTGATATTAGCCTTTTATTGGATATGGAGTTGGTGAAAATCTTTTCCCATTTTGTAGGTTGTTGTTTTGTCCAATTGAAGTGTCCTTTGCCTTACAGAAGCTTTTCAGTTTCCTGAGATATCATTTATTAAGTGTTGATCTTAGAGTCTGCATCATTGGTGTTCTGTTAAGGAAGTTGTCTCCCATGCCAATACTTTCCAGGCTATTAACAATTTTCTCTCCTATCAGGTTCAATGTATCTGGATTTATGTTGAAGTCTTTTATTCAGTTGGATTTGAGTTTTGTGCAGGATGATAGATATGGATCTATTTTCATTCTTGTATATACTTATATCCAGTTATACCACCACCATTTGTTGAAGATGCTTTCTTTTTTCCATTGTATATTTCTGGTGTCTTTATCAAAAATCTTGTCCTTAGGAATGGATTCATATCTGGGTTTTCAATCTGATTCCATCAATCACTGTATCAGTTTTTATGTCAATTCCATGGTGGTTTTTTTTACTACAGCTCTGTAGTATAATTTGAAATCAGAGATAGTGATACTACCAGAGTTTTTGTTTGTTTTTGTATAGCATGGTTTTAGATATCCTGGGATTTTTGTTTTTCCACATGAAATTGACAGTCATCCTTTCAAGGTATGTAAAGAATTGTGTTGGAATTTTGATGGATATTGCATTTAATCTGTAGATTGCTTTTAGTAGGATTTTTAAAACTATGTTAATCCTACCAATCCATGAGCATGGGAGATATTTCCAGCTTCTGATATCTTCTTAAGTTTCCTTCTTCAAAGACTTGAAGTTTTTGCCATACAGGTCTTTCATTTGCTTGATCAGAGTTACAGCAAGATATTTTTTATTATTTGTGGCTATTGTCAAAGATGTTGTTACCTTGATTTCTTTCTCAGCCAATATGCCATTTGTTAAATAGGAGGGCTATTGATTTTTTTTTAGTTAATCTTGTATCTAGCCACTTTGCTGAAGGTGTTTATCATCTGTAGGAATTTCCAGATATATTTTTTTGGGTCACTTTTGTATAGTATCATATCATCTGCAAATAATAATACTTTGACTTCTTCATTTCCAATTTATACCCCCTTGATTTCCTCTAGTTGTCTTACTGCTTCAGCTAGAAATTCAAGTAGTATATTGTACAGATAAGGAGAAAGTAGACAGCTCTGTCTTGTTCCTAATTTTAGTGGAATTCCTTTGAGTTTCTCTCTATTTAATTTGATGTTGGCTACTGACTTGCTGTATATTGCCTTTAGTATGTTTAGGTATGTTCCTTATATCCTTGCTCTCTCCAAGACTTTTTATCATGAAGGGGTATTCAATTTTGTCAAAGGGTTTTTTCAGCCTCTTATGATATGATCATGTTTTTTGTCTTTCAATTTATTTATATGATGGGTTATTTTGACAGATTTTCATATGTGAAACCATCCCTGTATCACTGAATGAATCTTACCTGATCATGGTAGATGATCTTTTTGATGTGTTCTTGGATTCGGTTTGTGAGTGTTTATTGAGTATTTTTGCATCAATATTCATGAGGGATATTGGTCTGTAATTCTCTTTGTTGAGTCTTTGTGTGGTTTGGGTATGAGGGTGACTGTGACTTCATAAAATGAATTTGTTTCCATTTTATGTTCCTTCTGTTTCTATTTTGTGGAACAATTTGAGGATAATTGGTATTAGGTCTTCTTTGAAAGTCTGATAGAATTCTACACTGAAACCATCTGACCCTGGATTTTTTTGGGGGGTTGGCAGAATTTTAATGACTACTTTTATTTCCTTAGGGGTTATAGGTCTATTTAAATTGTTCATCTGATCTTGATTCAACTTTGGTAAGCGGTATCTGTTGAGAAAATTGCCCATTTCTTTTAGATTTTGTGGAGTACAGGTTTTTGAAACATGACCTAATGATTCTTGGATGTCCTTGGTGTCTGTTGCTATATTCTTTCATTTCTGATTTTGTTAATTTGCGTATCTCTCTTTGTCTTTTACTTAGTTTCGATAAGGATTTGTCTCTCTTGATTTTCTCAAAGAATGAACGCTTTGTTTTGTTGATTCTCTGTATTGTTTCTATTTTATTGATTTCAGGCCTTAGTTTGATTATTTCCTGCCATCTACTCTTCCTGGGTGAGCTTGCTTCTTTTTGTTCTAGAGCTTCTAGGTGTGCTGTTTAGTTGCTAATATGAGATCTCTCCAATTTCTTTATGAAGGCTCCTAGTGCTCTGAATTCTCCACTTAGCACTGCTTTCCTTGTGTCCCATAACTTTGAGTATGTTGTGCACTCATTTTTATTGAATTCTAGGAAGTCTGTAATTTCTTTACCTCTTCATTGACTCAGTAGTCTTTTGGTGGGGCCTTGTTCAGTTTCCATACATTTGTAGGCTTTTTGTTGTTGTTGAAATCCAGTTTTAATTTGTGGTGTCCTGATAGGATACAGGGGGTTATTTCAATTTTCTGGTATCTGTTGAAACTTGCTTTGTGACTGAGTATATGGTCAATTTTGGAGAATGTTCCATGAGTTTCTGAAAAGAAGTTATATTCTTTTGTGTTTAGGTGAAATGTTCTGTAGGTGTGTTACATCCATTTGATTCATCATGTCTATTAGCTCCACCATTTTTCTGTTTAGTTTCTGTCTGGATGACTATTCTGTTAGCCTGTGTCTTTTTATTGAGGAATTGAATCCATTGATATTGAGAGATAATAATGACCAATGATTGTTAATTCCTGTTACTTTGTTGTTGTTGATGGTGGTAGCAGTGTGTCAATTTCTTAAACTTAATAAAATAGAATGACAATACATTTGCATTCTATGGATGATGCATTCAACGGAATTGATTAAAGATATTTCTTTTAAAAATTATAGTCCTGGAGAGTTAGCAAGCAGGAGAAACTGTCATTTTATGGCAAAAATAAAAATACTGAAAAGTACCTGCTATCAAGGACTTTCCATCATATTGGAAATATATTACAGATTATAGTAAATATGCTTGGATGCTCAGAATGTTGCCCAATTTCTTGGGAACTTCCTTTACCTACTTTTGCTCTAAGTCTATTCTCTTGGTTATTATTGGTTGGCTGTGGAACCCACCTCAATCTGGTCAGCTGGATTATTCTCTCCCAGTGTACACTGAGCTTCAAAATGCCAGCAAATCTTTGTGTGCAGCTCTAGTCTGTAAATGCAAAAGATAGAGTCATGTGGCTGTCACATTATAGGATACATGTGGGGAAAATGGCAAAATTGCTTCACAAAGAGAGAACATCAGGAGACTTATATTTAGGCTTTCTGGTGGTTTTTTTTTTTTTTTTTTGTGTGTGTGTGTGTGTGTGTGTGTGTGTGTGTATACGCACGCGCACACGCGCGCGCGTGCGTACATAAGTTCCTGTGTGTGAGTATGGGCTTGTGTGTGCCCCAGCACAAATGTCCAGGTCAGAGGAGAACCTTGGGTTGTATCCTCGCCTTCCACATTGTTTTATTTTGTTGTTTTTGAAATCCAGTTTTAATTTGTGGTGTCCTGTGAGCTGAAAGTTTCTCTATCTTTACCACTCTTTTATCTGTAAAGGTACTTGATTTGAAAACATGCACTGCATGTCAAGTCCAGGTTTATAGAGGGTCTGTGCATCTGAACTCGGGTCCTCAGGCTTGCACAGCAAGTGGCTTGTGCCTTGAGCCATCCCCTAGACCCCATGTTCTATTTTTGCAATTAGTTTTAAAATATTATGAACATGCTAAACTAGTCTTAAATAATTCCCAAAATGACAGGCTCTGGATATAGACAGCAGCACGAGATATTATTATCATTCTATGGTGGATTGGAGTAGGAGACAGACAAGACTTCATTGATGTTATTTTGAACACTGAGTAGTATTTATCATTTGTACAGGCTTGGATGTTTGAAAGAGTTCTAAAGACAAAAGCAAAGATCAGAAGTTGATGTAATGTGGTAACTCTGAACCCTTCCACCTGCTAATATACATAGGTATCTTAACCTGAATCATTGTGTTCCTATATATATAAAATCAGGGTATTGACCAGCCTGATTTTACAGGAACAAAGGCTCTAGTAATTTCCCACCTAAAAGTCCCATTAAAGCAAAAAATATTCAGAAACAAAACAATCCCCAATGATTCAGAAAGTAAGTGTGATTTTATGTCTCTAGAAATGATGAAAGCTCTAAAGATTTAAAAAAAATTTTTTCCCTGTAGCAGAAATATTAGATGGTCTTATTAATGAAATCAAACCTGGGGCCAATTATTGGGGTGAACACTGGAAGATAAGAGAGACAGAACAAGCCACAGCTAACCTCACCTGGCCAACTTCTCAGCTGATCTTGTTTCCTCAGACTGGAAGTCTCTGTGTCCTCATATCCAAATGGCTCTCAGCTGAACTGTGCTGCTCAAAACCTAAAAGCTTAACCAGCCAAATGCTTCTAGTTCCTGGTCTTCATGCCTTATATATCTTTCTGCCTTCTACCATCACTCCCTGGGATTAAAGGCTCACTTCTGGGATTAAAGGCGTGAGTCACCATACTTGGCTGTATCCTTGAACACATGGATTTCTGCCTCTGGAATGCTAGGATTAAAGGTGTGAGTGCCACCATTTTCTAGCCTTTGTATCTAGTGGCTGTTCTGTCTCTGACCCCAGATAAGTTTATTAGGGTGCACAATATTTTGGGGAACACAATGCCACCACATTTCCCATCGATAACCTCTAATCTTCAAGTTCCGACATATATTTTTCTCAGTCAGTACTTACAGGAAACTATCTACTGAAAAAATTTATTAGGGAGAAAGACTCACTACAGCAGGAAAGATTTATCATGGTGTTCTGGAAGGCCGACTTACGATCCCATGCTGTTTTTCCACCTGAGTCCATCTCAACATCCAAGCCCACGATGGAGAGAAGGGAGCAGGGTACACAATGTTCAAGTCGAGGGTAGCCCGAGGCCACGCCCCGGGGGCAGGTACTTCAAGGTCATAGGTAGTTAGGAGAGTTATCCACTGCATCAGGATCTTACTGTAAAGTTCTGGCGAGTACCCAAAATGGTTTGCAATTGCCTGTAATGTTTAGGGGTCTATTGGAACCCACTGACCAATAACTCCAAAGAAATAACGCATTCCTGGGACTGGATTTTTTGTTAGCCTCTGATATCTAGCAGAGGCATTGTTGCCCCAGTATAGGCTAACTCCATTTTAGCTCTTTTATTTGTATAGACATATTTTAGGCAGATTCTAAGAAGTATGTTTCCACATGAGTTTTTGAAGTCTTTAGTTTCATTTATCGCACTTATTCTGCGTTTCCTTCCCCCAACATTTTATTTCTTCTTGTTTCATAACCCTTTGTACTAATCTATTATATCTCTCTTATCCATTAAGTCCCTCCCCAAGGCTTTTTCACAACTTCCTGACCTCGTGGGTGTTCCAAAAGAAAGGTACCTGTCCAAATATTCAAAGCTAACATCCATGAATGAGAAAAACTGCAATGTTTGTGTTTGGGAGCAGAGTTACTTTACTCAGAACCATTATTTCTAGGTCCATTTATTTTCTGTGAGTTTTATAATTTCCTTTTTTAAATATCTAAGTAATATTCAATTATGTAAATATACCATATTTTTAATCATTCATTCATCAATTGTAGACATATAGGCTGTTGCCATTTTCCAATTACTATGAATAGAATGGTAATGAACATGGATGAGCAAGTATCTCTGTAGCAGGACATAGAATCCTTCGGGTATATACCTAAGACTTGTACATCTGGACCATGTGGGAGAATGATTTTAAGCTTCTCAAGGAACTCAGCACTGATTTCCATAATGGCTGCACCAGTTTGCACTCACCAGTAGTGAATATAAGTGTTCCCCTTTCTACACATCCATGCTAGCATTTGCCCTAATCTGTAAGTTATCAATATACCACTAGGAGCCACTTTATTGCTATGTTCCTTTAGCAGAATGATAGTAGTAGGTTTTCCTACAGGTGTATGACCTATTTAGTCTCAACTTCTTGGCCACATTTCTAGAGAATCCAGCCTTAAATGAGATGTTGTCATCAAACTCCTCCCATCAGGGCTCTGGAATCTATGCAGAAGAGGGGGCAGGAAAATTGTAAGAGCCAGAGGTGATGGATAACTCCAAGTAAACATAGTCTCCCACACACAACAGGACTGATACACATATGAAATCAAAGAAATTGTGACAGCACACATAAGACCTGTACAAGTTCAAACCAGACAAAAATCTCAGTACAGAGAAAGGGACATGGACACAAAATCCCACACCTAATCGAGAAGCTATTTGCTATTTATACTTTCTAGGAAAACAGATAATCTGTTTTATCTAATGGTGCAACACTGGGTATATCAACCACATTCCAGAGTAGGCCTCATGTCCAGGATTTTTTGACCAATATAATGAGCCTCATTTTGTGTGTGTGTGTGTGTGTGTGTGTGTGTGTGTGTGCGTGTGTGTGTGTGTGTGTGTGTGTGCGTGTGTGTGTGTGTGTGTGTGTATGCGCGTGCGCGCACACGAGTGTGCATGTGCATGTGCAGAAGTGGGGATGCCTTTTTCTCTTATGACTTTTTAAAAAAGAGAACATGAAATTGAGTGAGGTATGGGAAGAGTTGGAAGAGGGAAAAGATTATGATCAAAATATATGGAAAATTAAAAAAAATATGAAGAATATATTATTATATTAAAAATGATCATAAAAATAAAAACAATTATGTGAGGGGTTGTAAATTATGGGAACCTTTTATCACCTTATACTCCTTAATTTTGTTAGAATTATCTAGGTTCTAAGTTAGATATTCATATGTAAGAAGTTTTTTGAGTGCTGATACTGAGAACAACTGTAAGAGAGAGAAGGATCAGCTGAGGAAGAAGCTGAACTGTAAGATGGATACTGTGTAGAGCCCTGGTGATCCTTTGTTGGCTCTAGAGTTGGGTGGCTCTCCAAAGAAATTTAGTCACTGGTGGCTCATCTGTCTTACCAGGACATCCAGAACTCTTGTCTCCTGCTGATATCATCTTATATCATCTCACACAATGTCTAGGGAATAGGTCAAAAACCTGTCACCCACAGACTAATTGGTCTACTACCTGCTTCTCCCCCGTGTGTGTGTGTGTGTATGTGTGTGGTTTGTGTGTAGAGGAGTGTGTGAGTGTATGGTATGAGTGTATGTGTGCATGTTCATGTACGTGAGTGTGTGTATGTGTGTGTGCATGTGTGTGTGCTTGAATGCATGTATGCATGTATATTTTGTGTGTGTGTATGTGGTTTGTATGTATAAAAGTGTGGAGTGTATTGCATGAGTGAGTTTGAGTGTGTATGTGCATGTTCATGTATGTGTGTGTGTGTGTGTGTGTGTGTGTGTGTGTGTGTATTTGTGTGTGTAGAGCTTGAAATTTAACTTCAGGCCTTACACTTAATGTGAACACATAAAGTGCTGTACTTCTGAATTACTATATAGCTTTAACTTCCATTTTTTTTCTGCTAATGAAATTCTACTGTAATATAACTGCACCAATGGGCTAAGGAACTGCCAGTAGCTATTTTTGTACTTTTATCTATGGAGTTGCAATAGAGATTTGCATGACTTCTGATATCTCAAAAACATCATGAATAACCTTCATGGAGAAGCCAGACAATGTGTGATCCAGTCCATCTCCATGCTATCATGTGGGACAAGCAAGTAGACAGAGCGCTGTAACATGTCCATTTATTTATCCCTACACTTATGCCCTAGAGATTTTTATCATAACCTTTGCTAGTCAAGTCTCTGACCATGACTAATTATTCTTGTAGTTGTCTTCCTTCTTTATTTTTACTAAGCTTAATTTTTGACCTTACTGACAGCCTAACTCCACTGAATTAGATACAAATCCACCAGCTACTCCTCATTTCAGGGACTGTGGCCATTAGTTTGTTTCCACAATTTCTGTCAAACAGCTACACCCATTTCCATTTACCTCAACATGCAGAGATTTGTACCATTCAAACTTTATATTACCTACTCTTATCTGACTCCCCATGGGAAGTTTGTATTAATTTAAGATCAGCTCCAAACTTAAAAACAAACTCCTCTAAAGTTTAGTACTCTCTTGATGTTCCTATATATACTCCCCAGGAATGTCCAGTCTTCTCTTATATAAAGAAATAGGAGGTAATTTATCTTGAGCTTGGACACTTAATTTTTTATGCTTCCATGAGCAAGGTAAAATCCTGATTTCTTTGCCCTCTGAATCTTTTTTTTCTCTTGGGACACATTGTCTATCCCCTACATGCAGCAATTAGAAAGGGCTTTTCTTCTTTTTTCTAATGGAATGAAACTTACTTCGTCTTATAAATTCCTTGCTCCAATATTACTTACAATACTATTTGTGTGAAAATTATTTTCTTAAAGTCTGGCTTCTGAAACTATCATCTATCCCTGACTAATACTGGTGTGTCTCAAGTTTTCTGTGATTTCCCTTCTATCATTTTCACTTAAATTCTCCTAAGTTTTATAATAGATGCAGAGGAGTCCAAGTGGAGAATAAAAAGTGTCTCATAACTAAAAGATTAGGCTGCTACCCAGCTGTATGTTACATATATCCATTTATATATTTGTGAAATAATGAAATATAATTTTTTGTTTTCCAGAGCAGTTTTTTATTTTTATTTTTAATTATTTTTTAATTCATTTTACATACCAACCGGAGTTCCCCCTCCCTCCCTCCCCCACTCCCCCCTCCTCCAGCCCACCACCATCCACTCCTCAGAAAGGCCTCCCATGGGAAGTCAACAAGGCCTGGCACTTTCAGTTGAGCAGGACCAACCCCCCCCACATACACCCCAAAGTCTGAGCAAGGCATCCCACCATATGGAATGGGCTTCAAAAAGCCAGTTCATGCTCCAGGGATAGATCCTGGTCCCACTACCAGGAATCCTACAAGCAGACCAGGCTACAAAATTGTCGCCCACATGCAGAGGTCCTAGTTCAGTCCCATGCAGGCTCCACAGCTGTTGGTCTAGTGTCTGTGATCTCCCACAAGTTCGAGTCTTCTGTGTCTGTGGGTTTCCCCATCATGATCTTGACCACCCCCTTACTCCTATAATTCCTCTTCCCTTTGTTTGACTGGACTCCTGGAGCTCGGCCTGGTGCATGGATGTGGGTCTCTGTATCTGCTTCCATCAGTTACTGGATGAAGGTTCTATGATGACAGCTAGGGTAATCACCAACCTGATTACAGAGGAAGGCCAGTTCAGGCATCCTTTCCACTATTGCTAGGGGCCTTAGCTGGGGTCATCCTTGTGGATTCCTGGGAATTTCCCTAGCATCAGCTTTCTCTCTAGCTCCATAATGGCTCCCTCTATTAAGATATCTCTTTCAGTTCGGGCTGTCTCTTGACCACTGCCAGTAGTGTATTGTGGAGGTATCTTTGTGGATTTCCGTGGACCTCTCTAGCACTTTGCTTCTTCCTATTCTCATGTGGTCTTCATTTATCATGGTCTCCTATTCCTTGTTCTTCCTCTCTGTTCTTGATCCAGCTGGGATCTCCCGCTCCCCTAAGCTGTCTTTCCCTCGACCCTTGCCCTTCATTACCCCCACTCACGTCCAGGTTGCTCATGTAGATCTCATCCATTTCTCTGTCTTTGGGCAATCCCTGTGTCTTTCTTGGTGTCCTGTTTTCTAGGTAGCCTCCCTGGTGATGTGAGTAGCGGTCCAGTCATCCTTGTTTCACATCTAGTATCCTGCTATGAGTGAGTACATATCATGTTTGTCTTTCTGAGTCTGGGTTACCTCACTCAGGATGATTTTTCTAGATCCATCCATTTTCCTGCAAACCTCATGATGTCATTGTTTTTCTCTGCTGAGTAGTATTCCATTGTGTATATGTACCACATTTTATTTACCCATTCTTCAGTTGAAGGGCATCTAGGTTGTTTCCAGGTTCTGGCTATTACAAACAATGCTGATATGAATATAGCTGAGCAAGTGCCCTTGTGGTATGATTGAGCATTCCTTGGGTATATGCCCAAGAGTGGTATAGCTGGATCTTGGGGGAGATTGATTCCCAATGGCTGAGGAGCCCCCAACTGGATCAGGCCCTCTGGATAAGTGAGACAGTTGATTAACTTGATCTGTTTTGGAGGCATCCAGGCAGTGGGACCAGAACCTGTCCTCAGTGCATGTGCTGGCTGTTTGGAACCTGGGGCTTATACAGGGAAACTTGGCTCAGCCTGGGAGGAGGGGACTGGATCTGCCTGGACTGAATCTACCAAATTGAACTCAATCCTCAGGGGAGTCTTTGCCATGGAGGAGATGGGAATGGGGGGTGGCCTGGGGAGAAGGCGGCGGGGGGGGGGGGCGGTGGGAGGGGGGAGAACAAGGGAATCCATGGCTGATATGTAAAATTAAATTATAAAATAAAATTAAAGAAACAAACAAACAAACAAAAAGATATCTCTTTCATTGTTCTTCCACTCCATTTCTCCCTCAACATGACCATCTCATTCCCTCATGTTCTCATCCCTCATGTCCTCCCCTTTACCACCTCCATGCCCCCTCCCCTACTCCAAGTTTACCCAGAAGACCTCATCTCTTTTCCCTTCCCAGGGCCATCCCTGCATCCCTCTTAGGGTCTTCCTTGTTACCTAGCTTCTCTGGAGAATACACTAAGAGACCATGACTGGGAAATATAAATTTGAGGGCAGCCTGAGCTACTTAGGTTAAGAATGTCTCAAAATAGATGAGTACATGAATGAATAAATAAGAACAAAAAGGAATGCATAATGGAAAACTTCTAAGTTGATAAACATGCATATTTAACTATGTTTCTGAACAGATCATAGTTATGGATATTTAAGGTAGATTCTACTGACATTCTTTAGACTGTATTTTTACTTTTTATTATATGTTTTGTATTATGAAACTGACAGAATTATTTCAGTTATATTGTCTTTCCCATTTGATACCTTAAGCACTTTGTCAATAACATATCTGCTTCATATTTTTAAAAGTTGAACTATATTCACACATATTAGATCCTCAACATTTTTATTATTCATTCATAAATGAATTCCTTACTCTTCTGTATCTTTTAAACTCTATGAGAATATTTAATTGGGAATATTTAACTGAATGCTTAGAGAGCAACACAGGAAAAGAGAAGACAGGAGAGTCATGGAGAGGGAAGAGAGAATTGGAGAGCAGAGAAGAGAAGAAAAAGTGTATTCAGTAAATGAGGGATTTCGAGAGGAAATGGAACTATATTATGTGCTTATTGATGTATTGATTTGAATTGAACCTGGAATAAAAATCTTGTTGGTATACCATTAAAGATGAAATAGTTTTGATTATATATGTACACAAGCCCTTATAAAGGACTGAAGATGGATGTCTTTGAGTAATTTAAGGAATGCCCATGTGACTTACTTGTTTGTATCTGTGTCAAAAGCAGAAGGAAGGAGAAGAGTACCAGTCTAATCTGAAGATGTTTTACAGCATGCAACTACAAAGCCAAGAAGGTCTTCATATGGACAGAACAGTTCTCCTCAGTATTATAATTTTAATGCCCTGACAATCTGTACTCCACAGAAACATGTCTATAAGAACATGTCACTGACAGACAGTTGATATTCCATCACTGTTGGTTAATCTCCTTAGGTTACTAAAGTAATTTTTCTTTTATGAAATACATACATGTGGTAATATTATGTTCCCCAAAATATTGTGCCCCCTAATGAACTTATCTGGGGTCAGAGAACAGAACAGCCACTAGATAGACATAGAGGCCAGAAAATGGTGGCACACATGCCTTTAGTCCTATCACTTGGGAGGTAGAGATCCATCCGGACCTCTGTGAGTTCAAAGACACACTGGAAACAGCCAGGCATGGTGACTCATGCCTTTAATCCCAGGAAGTGATGGCAGAAAGCAGAAAGGTATATAAGACATGAAGCCAGAAACTAGGGCTGGTTAAGCTTTTAGGCTTTTGAGCAGCACAGTTCAGCTGAGAGGCATCCAGTCTGAGGAAAAAGGATCAGCTGAGGAATTGGCAAGGTGGGGTAGTTGTGGCTTGTTCTGCTTCTCTGATCTTCCAGCATTTGCCCCAATACTGGCTCCAGGTTTGTTATTATTAATAAGACCTTTTAAGATTTGTGCTACACATATACTCTTGAGAAATCATTTCAATAACTACAAAACTTTTTAAATGAGAGATGAAAGAAACACAGTGATGAAGAAAAGCTGACAAGTTAAAGAAAAGTTATATGTACTGGAGAATTAAATTCAATGGAAATATTCTGAGCTTTTAGACTCAATAGCTCTAAGAGTAGGCCATGGAGCCATGAGTTGCTTAACCACAATGCCCCTGTACTGCTTTTACTATTCAGATTTTCATGGGTTGGAGTGCAAATGAAAGCACTAATTGGAGGGAAGTGAGAGTCTACCACTCATGAAGCTCCAGTTCCATGTTCATACTTTCTCTTGAATGCTTCACTTCTATTTCACAGGTCATTGAGACTGCTCTACTGGAAGGTTGTACAGACGTTTTAAACTCATTTCCTTTGATGAACATTTTCATTTTAAGCATACATTAAAAAAGCTTTCTACCTACTACCTGCTTGATAACTATTTCTTGAGTAAATATAACACTTTTGGTTCAATGAGTCTGCTAGCACAATAATCATTATTTACTGATCTGTATAGACAGAGAATACTAAGTTAGACAAGACTAAAGATACCATTTAGTTCAAAATCCACTCATTTTATTTTTTTAAAAAAAGAAAAGACAAGACATGAGAGGGGAAGTAAATTTCACCAGATGACAGACATGGGCTAGAACTCAGATCTTTGGCTCAAAGTCAGATAGATGTACCTTTAAGCCTTAGTTCTTCATAGTGGTTTGACTCACTCATTGTCTAATTAGTGTTTTATTTTAATCATGTCTCTACATCATACCTAAAATACTTTTCAGCCTCACAGTCAAACTATATCAATATTGGCTTAAATTAATTCCTTTGTTGATTTTAGATTCAACTTAGGACATGGCAATCTATTTTTTTTACCCGATTTATTTCTCTTCCTTCCAGAAAAACACAACTGAAATCACTCAGAATGCCTCTCATTTCACTTGATACAGTCTCTGACTGCCATGTAGCCAACCATCTCCCTAAGAAATGTGCTCAATTTAAATGGTACTGATTTCATGTCAGTGCACAGAAGTCCTTGTCACTTGGTAAAATATCTTGTGCAATGGGAATCTCTTTTTAAAAAGGTCAGCAATCTTCGGGGTTTAGTGAATCGATACCGTCTATTCAGGGATGATCTTGCACTGCTTATTCATGGCAGTAGATGGACACATTTATAAAAGCAACAGAAGAGGTCTCTGGAAGAATGGTGACACATTTTAAATTTCATGTAGAATTGGATGCAGACTTGGACAGATGAAGAGATAAAATGTCAGCCAGAGAATTTGGAGAAGAGAGAGCTTGAGGGTGACAGCAAGAGAGAGAGAGAGAGAGAGAGAGAGAGAGAGAGATTCAGGAGGGAAGTGGATTAAACACTGCTTCAGATTGTCTGACATCTTTCTCTGTAACAATTTGGAGTCCTATGGATCCGCAGTTGCCATAGTCTATAAACATTAAGGTGATTGGTACATTGAAGGAAGTTAATGGATGTTTCCAAAGTCAAGATATAATTTTGGTATAATTATTCCTTTGTACTTAATTTTGTTATGCATTAATCAAACCATCTATTTACTCAGTATCTACCCTGTACACACTACAGTCTTATTAAGAAGAGAATGAGCCTGCATTTGTGCGACAGAAACACAAAGCTGAGACTGTAGACAGAAACAGAACTCTGTGTTGACCCTTTCTGTATTTACATTTCTCACTTTCTAAAAGTCATGAAAGTTGTCACTTGTAAGACTTCTGTTTACCATGTGCTTATAGTTCTTTTGATTGGCAGCTGCGTCTTTTTTTCCCCTTACACATCTTCAGTGATAATGAACTCAAGATTTGCTGAAGTAGGAGGCCATTTCCTTTTTGGACAACTTGAATTTTAGAAATTGAGATTTTTGTAAGAAGTAATATTTTTATTTGAAATTTAAAAACCAATGACCAGTGAGTTGTCTAACTCTGATATTTGCATTTTTCTCTGAGACATATCAGTTATCCTTTTACTTCTCTGAGTTTAAAATGAGTTACAAAATATATAAGTAAATAAATAAATAAATAGATGGATAAATAAATAAATGAACCTCACTGAAGTACAGGATATATAGTCATCATTATGCAGCTTAGCAAATGCTGAAAAAGGTCAATCAGTTTTGGCCAAACAACTTCCTCTCCCCAAATACACAAACATTCTGGACACTGGAGCATACTTTTTGTATTCATATATGTTGTAGCTTGTTTTATGATATCCTGACTGAACAGATAGCCATTCGCCCTGGCTAGAGAGGTTTCCATTTCTACCCTGACTCCTCCACCGCCCGTTCAATTGTTTCTGGGCACACTGCTTAAGTTTCTTGGACATCCCAGTAGAGTGATCTCATCCCAGCTGCCCTAACTTTTCCTATATAGAGCAATTTATCTGTGTTTAAACAGCAAGAATGGAATGCCTGTGCATTAATCCCTTAAGGGCTAATTCTCTCTTAGGTTTATGAGTCTTCTTTATGTTTCTTGTTTCTTCCTCCTTAAGTTCCCTGGTTTGTTAAAGCCAGATCTGGTTTATGCACCTTGGGCTCCAGGAGTGACTTGGGCTAGGGTAGGAGACTAACATGGCATAGGCCACAGGGGAACAGAGGCAAATCACCCAAGATGGAGGAGTTGCCAAAGAATTCAATGTAGTTTTCAGATATGGATGGCATCAGTTCAAAGCTGCAAGACTATCTGGGTCAGAAATTCTCAACCTGTGGGTCTCAACTCCTTTGGGGAGAGGATGACCCTTTTACAGAGTTGCATATCAGATGTCCTGCATATTAAATATTTACATCATGATTCAAAGCAGTAGCAAAATTACAGTTATGAAGTGGCAACAAGGACCTAAGTCTTAGGTCCTCTCTGGTCTGTGTCTTCCTTATAGCTTCATCAGATCCCTCTGCTCAGATGGCCACACACAAATAGGCTCTGCAAGAGTACACTGCTGAGATCCTCCTGTGCTATCTCACCTGAACCCTCCCAGTGCAGTGCCAGCTTCACAGAGCTGCTCAAAGGGATCCCCTCATTCATCACATGTTATATTGAATCGTGGAGAGCAGTAATCTAATCATTGGCATGGAGAGACAGGGCTGAACAGACTCAAACTGACTTTCTGGCTTTGCTTAACCTTGCACAACTTTATGCTCTTTGCAAGAAGCTCTCTCTACTTCTATCAATATTATGAGATTATAGCTGGAGTTTTCTCTCCGGGTTCTGCTAAGCCCCAGCAGTCCAACAGCCCACTTATAAAATAAACACACAGACACTTATATTATTTACAAACTGTATGGCCATGGCAGGCTTCTTGCTAACTGTTCTTATATCTTAAATTAACCCATTTCTATAAACCTATACCTTGCCACATGGCTCATGGCTTACCGGCATCTTCACATGCTTCTTGTCATGGCGGCGGCTGGCAGTGTCTCCCTCTCTCAGCCTTCCACTTCCCAGAATTCTCTTCTCTGCTTGTCCCGCCTATACTTCCTGCCTGGCCACTGGCCAATCAGCATTTTATTTATACAGAGTGATATCCACAGCATGAGATCAACCTGAGAATAGATTTCCACAAAATAAGAGATTTAGAAAAGTAAAAATTGAGTGTGATATAGTGAACTTGGTATGTTTTGGTGTCTGAATGTATTGTGATGCAAAAATTGTGAAGAAAACCTTTAATCACAGATGACAGGTCTGTGTCAGCAATGGAGACAATTTTCAGAGAAGAGACATGAAACACTATGAATAATTAGGATCATCGTCTCAAAGACCCAGAATGGGCCTGGGAGCCATGGAAATTCACCCAGGATGCTTTCTACCTAACCTGTCCATGTCTAAATAAATTGCATTTCAGCATCCAAACCCCAGTAGTGTTGCGAGGATAGCACATACATATGATTTGCTGATTACAACAAGGAAAATGTGTTCTATTGGACATCAGGGTACAAATAATTCAAAATTGTACTTTGAAGGTACAGTCAATTGTTTTTTAATATTTCTAACACTGAAGTTGTTAAATTATCCTTGGTTTATATCTGACTTTGTGGATTAATTTGTCAGTCAACTAAAAGTAGTTTTATTATTGTGAAAAAAAGTTTTAAAAGCATTCATTATACAGAATATAGTCAGTTTTCACATTGGGGAATGACCTTAGTTATTAACTAAATAAATGGTTGATGGAGTTTAACTTTAAAATTAAAGGCTAGTAGAGTACAATAAAGCTGTAATAAATATCAGCTTGTTATTCATTAAAATTTGATTTGGAGGAATATTCTGCCTTGTTTTCTGACTGTGCAGAGTTGAACAACACTGTAATTGCAATGACTGATAGATTCCTCATTAAAACTTTAGAATTACTTATCTTCATGGGATCAAGCTTCCAAGCTTCTTTATAAAATGTTATTGTTCTGAACAACTGTTGCTACCGTTTTAACAGTCTCTAGCCCAAAACAATAAGAGAAGGAAAAGATTCTTCCAAGAAGTAATAAAACTATATGACATGCAATAAAGAAAAAAAGCAAAATTCTAAGATGCTGTATTACTGTGCATAGATATTCAAGTTTAAATGTTAAATGTTTAAATGTTAACAAAACTCCACCCACTCCTCATTTCAAGAAGACAGGAAATGAACAAGGGCACATACTTAGAACCCAGGACTCTGAGAACCGAGCTCCAAATGCAACAGAGACAACACATTAGTTCTTTAAAAGTGTAAATTAATTGCAGGAGGGTAATAGGAAACTCAAGGTAATAAATGGTTAATGTTTATTTCTACATGCCATTTTCATTACATCTTTTCATTTAGACACAGAGTGGAATATATTTTGTCCACCATTGATGATGAATTTCAAAAGATTTTCTAATGTCTATATTTAGGGTATTAAATATTTAATTAATATAAAATTCTTATAAAACTTGGATTTTTGTATTTAAATTTGTTCAACTATTTTATCCTTGTATACAACACATTCTAATTACTCTCATCCACAACATCTCTTAATTTTCTCCCATACCTGCCAACCTCCCTTTCCCACATTCTTGTAGTTTTGTTAGAGCTTGTGACTCACTGAGTTTACATTGAGTTAATTTCACAGAAATCTACAAAGAGGGTAGAGTGCAGTCCTAGATACCATTCCCTCATTTCCTTACAGTGGCCAGTCCCACCTACACAGAGTCCAACAGTAAGACCAGAGCACTGACATCCATGGAATGTACATAAATGGGAATCTGTCACCTCACCTTAGGTGAGTGTGTGTAACCACCGCTGTGACTGAGACACAGTCACTTTGTGATAAAAATGATTTTTGTCTTTCAATCCCTCTGTGGACACCACTATATTTCTCTCTGAATCCTTAAGTTGTGGCACTGCTTTGCTTTTTTGCAACTCTGCAATTTTATTTAATTTAAATAGAATTTTATATTTATTATATTTATAATCTATACATTTGCATTTATTGATATATTTATAATCTATATAAATAGAATTATATGGTATTTGGAATTTTGGGAGTAACTTTTTGTTTCATTTGGCATAATGTCCTTTAGTTGCATCCAAAGACTCAAGATGTATAAACAATTTGTTTATTTTGATCGTTGATTACAGAATAATATTCTAAAAATGGGTCTTCGTGTGTGTATTTTTAACTGATATAGATGTTGGATACTGGGGTAGTCCCTTGGAATAATGAGGTACAGAGAAATTTCCATCTTAGTAACTAGCAAAATTTAAATATTTGGGAAAAAAAGTATGTTTTAAAATTTTTTAATCTAATATTTAATGTATATAATTAACTTTAATTTCAAATGTAGAATTTGAGAAGTGTTTGAAGGAGCATTCTAAATAATGAAAGCCAAGAACATTTATATTAAGCCGTTTGGATTATGTTTCCAATAGAAATCACTCTTCAAAGAAAAATAATAATGTAAAGTAAATTAGATTTTTTAACTATGCCATGTGGAAATGTTTGGACTTTTAAATGAAACACTATCTTTTCATAAGTATGATGAATAGAAACATAAATTGGATAAACTTTGACTTCCCTTCCCAATATGTGTTAACAATTTATAGGCATTAAAATGATACCAAGATCCACCACCTGGTGACAGCTTCTCCCAGACACCTCCACATAGTGAGTAAATGTTGATAGTAGGTGGTAGTGGTGGTAGTTGTCAGTGTGTGTGTGTGTGTGTGTGTGTGTGTGTGTGTGTTTCCGTGTGCTCATGCACATGTGTGCATATTTCCCTCTTTTGATTTGTTAGTCTGGGATTATTTAATCCTTGTGTTTTCTTGAGTGAGGTTAACCTCTTTATGTAGCTGAAGGTTTTCCTATGTACCACCTAGTCTGTAGCAACTCAGACCCAAATAAACACACAGAGGTTTATATTAATTAAAACTGCTCAGCCATTAGCTCAAGCTAACTACTGACTAGCTCTTACATTTAAACTCAGCCCATTTCTGTTAATCTATATGTAGCCACATGTTCCATGACTTTACCTGTGTGCCATTACATGCTGCTCCCTGGAAAGTAGGCTAGTGTCTCCTGACTCAGTCTTCCTCTTCCCAGAATTCTCCTTGTTTGCTTATCCTGCCTATACTTCCTGCCTGGCTACTTGTCAATCAGTGTTTTATTAAACCAGTGTACAAAAGCATTATTTCACAGAATCTTTAGGTTGAAGTTTTCCTTCTAGAGCCTTCTGTAGGGCTGGATTTGTAGATAGGTATTGCTTAAATTTGGTCTTCTCATGGAATGTATTATTTTCTTCATCTATTGTGATTGAAAATTTTGCTGGGTATTGTAGCCTGGGCTGGCATCTGTGTTTGCTTAGAATCTGTTGAAAATCTGCCAGGCCCTTCTGTCTCCATTGAAAAGTCAAGTGTTATTCTAATAGGTCTACTTTTCTATGATATTTGGTATTTTTACCTTGTAGATTTTAATATTCTTTCTTTGTTGTGTATGTAGAGTATTTTGATTATTATATGTCCAGGGGAATTTCATTTCTGATTTATACTATTTGATGATCTGTATGCTTCTTCTACCTTAATAGACTTCTCCTTCTTAGGTTAGGGAAAGTTTCTTCTATGATTTAATGAAAATATTTTTCTTCTCTTTCCTCTATTCCTATTATTCTTATATTTGGTCTTTTCATAGTGTCCTATATTTCATGGATGTTTTATGCCAGAAGTTTATTTTATATTTAACATTCTTTTTCTCATTTATCATCTTTTTTATTCAGCCAAACATTACAATCAAAGCATTGTACTTCCACATTCAGGATAAGTCTTCTTTCCTGAATTAAACCTTTCTAGAACCACCATCATATACCTAACTAAACATGAGTCTTCTAGGCCATTCCCAGTTCATCAAGTATTTAATGAAGATTAGTCACAATATTGCTTACTTTGGCCATTATCCTATTGTTGTTGATTGAACTGATTTGTGGTATCTTAAGATTTGTGTCCAATGTATTTTTTTAGCTTTAATTGATTCTTTGTGGATTTTACATCATGTATTCCGATCCCACTTATCTCCATGTCCCCTCAAATCCATCCTTTGCCCTTGCCAAATCCCCCACAAAACAAAACCAAATTTAAAAGAAAAACCCAAAACTAAACAAAACAGAGAAATAAAACAAAACAAAACAATTTTTTTTTGACCAAGGTATCTATTTCTCTATTGTGTCTTCAGTGTTTGAGATTATCTCTTCCATCTTTTGTATTCTTTTGCCTCTGTAGTTCCTGAATTTTTCATTTCTGTATTTCCATCAGTTTGGGTTTTCTTTATTGATTCTATTTTCACTTTCAGGTCTTGAAATGTTTTGTTTGTTTGTTTGTTTTGAAGTTCCTTCTACTTCTTATATTTTCCTAGATTTTAAGGAATGTATTCATTTCCTGTTTAAGAACCTCTATCATATTCATAGGGCTGTTTTAAGGCCTTTTTCTTGTGCTTCATCTATGTTGAAATCCTCGGGCTTACTTTGGTAGGGTTACTGGTCTCTAATAGAAACATATTGTCCTGGCTGTTATTGATTGTGTATTTACACTGGTGTCTAGGGATCTGAGACTAGGAAGATTATAATTTTGGATACTGATATCTGGTCTTGTCTTTGTACGATGGGTGTTGTGTTCCTTGGTTTCTGTTACCCTCTTTGGTTCTTTGGAGAGTGTGGTGGCTGTGGGTTTGTTGCCTGGTAATAAATTCTTCTTGGATCCTGCTAGATATTCTGGGTAAAATATGTTTCTTGTTATTGGGAGCTGACACTTAGGAATAAGGATGGGCTAATGTTGATGGATTTTTTTTTAACTCTTTGGGAGCCCACCACCTAGCTTCCAAATAAATACATTGAGACTTAGTCTTACTTATGAATGCCTGGCCTTAGCTTGGCTTATTTCTAGCTACCTTTGCTTAACTTAAATTATTCCATCTGTCTTTGCCTCTGGGTATTTACCTTTCTCTGTTTTATATACTGTCCTTTGCTTCTTACTATGTGGCTGTGGCTAGTTGTGTGTCTGGGTGGCTAGCCCCTGGCTCTGTTGTAGAATATTAGTTAAGGATGTGTTACATTCATTTATGCCATGGAATATTTGTTTAATGATGCAAATAATGTATTATATTCTTTTATGTTGCATTTGTTTAACTCTGTGAAACTGTGCTACTTTGCCTGTCTAAAACACCTGATTGGTCTGATAAAGAGCTGAACACCCAACACATCTTTGTATCATTAAACAAATATTCCACAGTATAAATGAATGTAACACATCTTCAACTAACATTTCACAACAAGCCAGTAGGTAGTTGAGGGGGTCCACAGGAGGGAGAAAACTAGTCTGTTCCATCAAAATTTTCTTAGTCTCCTGGGACTGGGGACAGAGAATGAGGAGAGGCTACAACAGGTAGTCTGATGCAGGCCTTGGGATGATGCTAGGATATTGGATTTGGAGGAGAGGAGACATAGTGAAGATCTGTAGTTAGCCTACCTGCTTCACTGGCAGGTTTGGAAGGGAGATTTTCAGGGAATGCCTTGTGGAGTTGAGGGCTAGGATGACAATATGAGTGAGCTGAAAGATTGGAGGACAGGGTCTACTTGCTTCACTAGAGATAGTGGCAGAGTGGAGGGAAAGTTGAAGGAAGTTGTCTGCTACAGAGTTGGGAGTTTGACTGGGAGATTGGATTTTGAGGAGGGGGGAGGTAAAGATCTACTTTATTTTTTCTCAACTTCTATTGATTCTCTGTAGATTTCACATCATGCTTCCCAATCTCACTTATTGCCCATCCCCTTGCTTCTGTCCTTTGCCCGTGCAACTTCCTCCCACCACCCCCACCAGAAAACCAAAAATTTAAAAGAAAAACCAAAAATCAACCCTCCTCCAAAAGGAGAAGAATCTCATTGTGGAAGTTTTAGTGTGCCCTTGTTGAGTCACACGGCTTACCCTTTAGTCCATTCATCTTTACTTGTAAGTGTTCATTGCTATGAGTCATTGGTCTGGTTAGAGGCTTCTGACTTCTGGGGCTCCCCTTGGATATCCTGTTGTTATCCTAAGTTGTGGAGATCCTGCAGTTTTGGATCTGTAGGTTTGTCCCCTTTACTGCTCCAGCAGTTCATAGATGTAGTGGATGTTGGGGTGGGCTAACTCTTGTCCTGGTTTTGGGCCTTGGTGGTAACTGGGTTGGTCAGCCCACTAGCTTTCCCTCATGGTCACTGCCCAAGTGAACTCTCCTGCACTGCCTGGGCTAGCTCACCCAATGCAACCTGCAGCAAGGGGCTAGGCCAGTTCTGTTCTCAGGTTCCAAGACCAGGCACACTTACACTCACATCACCAGGGTCAGTTCTACTGTTTTGCCCAGGAGGATCTGCTTTTAACCTACTTTCTTCCCTGGGTGGAATGGCTGTTGGGTATCTAGGGAATGCCTTCTAAGGTTTGAGGATGGGATAATGGGATGTACTAGGGAAGGAAGTTTGGAAGGGAAGATCTATATAATCCACTGGACAGGGGGAGAAGAGATGAAGGGGAGGCTGCAGCAGATGGTTTGCTGCAGAGCTGGGGATGAGACTGGGGAATTGGACTTGAAGGAGAGGAGGGAGAGGAGAAGAACTACAGTTAGTCTACATGCATCTCTGGTGGCTCTCATACAGTTTCTGTAGAAATTGACAAAGTTCTTAGAAAATATTATAAGACAGATATTAAAAAGGATAGGAAAATAAACTAAAAATAAATTCTAAAACTTATTACATCGGGAATTCTACATGAGGTATCATGATACCCTGGTTCATTGTGTGCAGACTAGGAAATGGATCCACATGGGTTTATATAGAGACTAGAGGAAACAAAATCAGGCACTGGAGAAGACAACATCTTCAACAAATGGTGCTGGTCAAAGTGGTTAGTTGGATGTAGAAGAATGAAAATATATCTATATATCCCACATAAAACTCAACTCAAAATATATCAAGGACCTTACCTAAGACTGGATACCCTGAATCTGAGAGAACAGAAAATAGAGAACAGGCTTGAACTGTCACAAGAAGGGATTTTCTGAACAAGACACTAATATCATAAGCATTAAGACCTGCAATTAATAAATGGAATGTCAGGGAGATGGAAAGCTTCTCTATAGTTATGGACACCATGATTCATGCAAAATGGTGGTCTATAAAAGAGAAAAATCTTCATCACTTAAGCATTTGATAGATGGTTAGTATCTGGAACATACAAGGCACTAAAAGTACTGAATAGCATGAAACATATTTGGAAAGGCAGACAGTCATAATGTTTGTTACTTCATGTTCTGGTAGGTCATTATATTCTGATTTTAGTGCAAACATATATTTCCTTTTTCTTTTTGTATTTTCCTTCCATGTCCACTTATTAGTATATTCCAAAATCATAAAGAACATATTTAGAATGTCCTTGGATTCACTTAAAATTTTTCCTTATTGTTACATACTTATAACATTGATCTTTACACTGTAGAACTATACTTAGGATAGTAAAAAATAAATCGTCAACAGAATAAATGAAGAGTTTGAGGGTGATAAACATAGACTAAGGGGGACAAAGACAAACTGAGACACAGATAAGCTGACCAAACCATGAGGGCAAAAATAAGAAAGGTGAAGAGTGCAAGAGCAAGAATGTAGCAACATCTCTCAGGTCTGGACAAAGTTCTCGAGGTGTGTTGGATGCTCCAAGTCGAGGTGCCTAGTGAGACAGAAAGACAGTGCTCACTACAGCCCATGGTCATGCTACTTATTTTGTGTTTCATTTCAAGACACTTCTGTCCCTTAGCAGCAATTATTTATAAAGGAAGGAGGTGTTGATTAAAACTGGTGGAAGGGTAGGAAAATAGCACTGGTTTCTCAGACAAAGAAAACATAGCATGGATTCCTGAGGGCACTGCTAGGAAATTAAGGACTTTTAGCTCATCTGTCAAACTTATTGGAGAGTGGTAAATGAAATATAAATATATTGTTTGCTTAAATAAATAAAAGTTTTAATTCTTAAAATGCATTTTTTTGTTGACAACAGGGAATGAGAGAACTATAAGTATTGCATTAGAGTATTTCTGTATAGCATACAAATAGAAGGCAAGCATACTTTCAGAAAATCATGGAATTTGCTTTTTGAGTGGCCTGGTCAATTTTTATTTTCAGTCCTGGTGACAAATCTCAGAGCCTTATATATACCAGGAAAGTTCTTTACCATTGAGCTACATCACTAGCACAGACAAAGTTTTAAAATACATCATGCAGCTGGTGTTCAGCAGCCCTGATTTTTTTGTAAAGCTCATCTGTTGCCTTGGTAACATTTCCTCTTCTATACTGTGCCATGGTACCCAGTAACCTCAGAAACCTAGTCGTTACTGCAACCCGCCCCCCACAAACAAAAAGGAGCTCACTGTAGTAGTTATTTACTCTTTGGTATAAAGGAAGTGGTTCATGTGTTCAAGTATGTGTACATGGATTCTTGTGGTGTGTGTACATGCATGCAGAGGAGAGAGATTGATGACAGGTTTTTAATTCATTCATCCTCTACCTTATTTTTCTCTCACTGAAGCTTGAGCTTTTCAACTTGATAGGCTAGATAGCTACTGAGTCCTGGGGATACGGCTGTCCTGCTGTCCCTGCTCCCATGGTTCTACTGCTGCAGACACATGCTGTGGTGCCCAGGTTTCTCCTCGGATGCTGGAGATCTAAATTCAGGTCCACATGACTGGGCGGGAGCACTTTATCCACCAAACCATCTTCCTTCTCCCATTTTTCTAAATAAAATAGTTGCTGCTGCTAAAAATCTTTAACTTACCTATAAGTAGTCAAGGAGAAAGAATTTCTGAAGGCTAACTGTACTTCCACTATGGTTAATCTGTACCTCAGAACAACGTGTCTAGATGCAGGGCTGTAATGGGACTATTGTTTGCTGAAAAACAGTTAAGTCAATATGTGAGAATAGCATATATGCGTATGTAATATATATTATATACACATGGGAATATTAGATGTCTCCAACGAAAAGCTGACCTTTTCTATCATTGTTCAGCTCAGTGGTTCTCAACCATCCAAATGCTGAGACCCTTTAATACAGTTCCTCATATTGTAGTGACACGTAACCATAAAATTATTTTCATTATTACTTCATAACTGTATTTTTGTTACTGTTATGGATTGTAATGTAAATATCTAATATGTGAATAGTCTTAGGTGACCCCTGTGAAAGGGTCATGACCCACAGGTTGAGAACCATTCGTCTAGATTTTTTTCTTTTTTTTCTTCACAAAAACTTAAATCAATGTTACTTAGTTTCCATGAGCCTTAGTGATCTAGCATGGTGATCTGCAATAGACACTTAGATGAACTCTCTTTTATATTGCTACCGCATTTTGAGTGGTGCTTTCAATCCAGCATTATACTTCTTTCATTCAAACTGAACATTTAATTCCCAAGTTTCAAACTGTCTTAAATACATCAGCAGTGAATGTGAGCCTTCTTATTGTACCTGATGCTCAGGAGAAATATTTCAGTCTTTCTTGCGGGACCCCAAAGCACCAGGGTCTTCAGGTCATTGCTGAGCCACAGCTGCTCCCACACCTTCCAAACTCCTGCCTTTGGCTGCCAGTCAGGAGCAAAGCCCTGACATCAGTGGGCTACTAGGCTCCTCATGAGTTTAGGGAGAGACTATGAATTGTTTACTGAGCAGGATGGACTGCCCACAGTGGTTATAAACACTTGGAGTTTTGAATAATGTTCAACCTGTAAATACAAACTCAAGGAAATGGATCTAAAAGAAGTTTGTTGTTTGGAGGGTATTGGTGTGAAATGGCCTCTGCCATTGGCATTTTTGCTCACTTGTGTTCTTCTCCTTCACTCCATGAATATGATCACTCAGCTCTTTAAATCAATAAGTCCGACATTTATCTAAGCCTTATTACAGGACCCGTGCTGGGGAACACAGAGGCGTTTTAGAAAGCAAATGGATGCATCTCCTTGCCAATGACATTACAAGTCTATTGGGGAAGAAAGTGCCATTACTAGACTCACGTTAGATCATATTTTGCCTGTGAACTCTTGGGACCTTGGTGACATTTTAGCTGTTCTTGAATGTCTATTTACACAATTGTTCTTTGCCTTGAGGGGCCATGGGAAAAGGTTTGAGAAAAGGCAAGTGTGAATTTCCTAGGCTTCCTGGCTGGCTGAGATGAAGATAATCTAGAGGGACAGCCATGGCTGCTTTCCTCACAGTTATTTTCCCCTGCTTACCAATCTGACTGTGTGTCTATTCCATCCTGGGCAGAGTAGTAGTTTGAACATGGTCAGTGGCATTGTAATGGAAGATGATGGAATCTTTGCGAGCCTCTGAGGTCATTAGGTACGTGAGGCGAGCTCCTTCAAGAATCCCAAGAGGACTGTTAGGAAAGGAGCAAGTTTGGTCAGTACCATCTTCTGCTTCCTGATGAGATGAAGTGTCCACCTGCTTCTGCCATCCACCATTGTCCTGAGGTCCTCACCAGAACCGACCTAATGCAGGTACTGTGCTTTGAACCTCTTAAACCATGAGCAAAATGCATTTTTTTTCTTTATATGTTATCTATTTCAGGTATTTCATTGTGGTGATGCAAAGGTAGAAAAAATTTCTGGACAGAATCTGCTTTGCCTGTGCACTTTGGAATTCTCAAAAACTTCCCTACAATGTCTGATCATTCTTCTGTGTCAGACTGTCAGTGAGGTCAAACACGTTTGGGGGTTTATCAGGACTCTATTTTCACCTGATACCTCAGTCTTCACTGGATTTATGGGTCATAAGTGATAGTTGTAGAGGTTCTCTAAGACCATTTTGGTGGGCTTAAGGTCCAGATGGTTTTTGGGCATCATTTGCTGTTTTGTTTTCCACTTTGTTGATACTTGTCTCATAGGTACAATATCACAGTGAGTTGAGCTGGTGGAGCCTTTTCAGAAGTCAGTATAGTTGTATCAACCTGAACATGGAGTTTGTAGTTGTTACACAATGTACTCAGGGTAAAAAGGTAAAGGTTTGATTAAGAAGTTCTGGTAAAATAGCAAAGGTATCTTTGGTGTGTTTGCAGGTACAGGTGCACATATATACATAGGGGCCAGAGGACAACCCTGGGTGTCATACACTGGTTTTGTTTGTGTGTTTGTTTGTTTGGATTTGTTTTCTGAATCAGGCTTTCACTAGTCTGTGGTATTGTATTCCCCCAAATATTGTGCATGCTAATAAACTTACCTGGGGTCAGAGACAGAGCAGCCACAATATTAAACATGAGGATAGGCAGTGGTAGCACATGACTTTAATCCTAGCATTCCAGAGGCAGAAATCCATGTGTTCAAGGATACAGCTAGCATTGGAGACACACGCCTTTAATCTCAATACCAACCATAGAAGACCTGGAGGTCTGTACAGAAAGGCAGTGATGAGACAGTCATGTGGTTGGGTTTACAACCAATGAGAAGGCAGAACAGAAAGTCTATATAAAGACAGACAGACAGGAAGTAGGTCTCTTTTGGAGAGGCCTCTTGGCTGAAGAGGCTAGCTGCAGCAGGCAGATCAGGTCCGAGTTACACTTGGCCAGTTGTGGTGGTACCCGCCAGTAGGATTTACTGAAGGAGAATCCCGAGTTTGAGGCCGGCCTAGGAGGCTTGGGAGAAGCTTCGGCCCAGACCGAACCACAAACAGTGGTGGGACCATGGAGGCAAAAGCTGCTGCTCTGAGTTGCTGACTTCTTCTCATCGTGTTGGTGACTGCGGTGATGCTGCTACCTGGGATAAAGGGTTTACTGCTGCTGGTACAGAGAAGGACCATCGTGTTACAAGAAAGCATCAGCAAAGGTCAGTTTGGAAAAAGTTTGGTAAGACAAATGGTGGGAAGAAATTGCTGTGAAGATTTTCTCTTCTAGGAAAGAATGTTCATGGTTCCAAAAGACAGACATTTATAAGACTGTGATTGCTCCAAACCACAGAGGAGGCACACAAAAATAAAATCTAAAGGGAACCATGACCACGCCTAACAGTGACTTTGGAATCTTCAAAAGGATGACAGGATCCCACAATTGTAGATATAACCAACTGTCTTATTAAATAAGAAGCACAGAACCAATGCAAAGAAGAAAGCCAAGAGATCAGAGCTAAGAGCCTTACCTGTCTGCTGCAGCTAGCCTCTTCAGCCAAGAAAGACCTACTTCCTGAGTGTTTTTCTTTATATAGACTTTCTGTTCTGCCTTCTCATTGGTTGTAAACCCAACCACATGACTGCCTCATCACTGCCTGTTTGTACACACCTCCAGATCTTCTATGGTTAGTATTGAGATTAAAGGCGTGTGTCTCCAATGCTGGCTGTATCCTTGACCACACAGAGATCTACCTAGCTCTGCCTACCAAGTTCTGGGATTAAAGGCGTGCACCACAAACGCCCAGCTCTGCTATGGCTTGCTATTAGCTCTGACCCCCAGGCAACTTTATTTATTAACATACAAATAAAATCACATTTCAATACAAATAAAATATCACCATACACAATGATGATTCTACATGGATAATGATAAAGCCATTAAGCCGATTAACACCATGGAAAAATTGACTTTGGACTACAAACTGGTCAGGACAATTTCAAGATGACTAGCTGAGATGATCCAGCCTGACAGACTACTCAAGCAAGGACTTATGACAAGCCTTGAACTTTCCTTTTATGCAGAGACTGGATAAATGATACAGGACTTGACAATTAACCCAAAAATTTTCTTTTCAAGATTCCCTAAAGATATCTTCATCCCTAGAAAGCAAAAAGAAAAAGAGAATAAGATATGAGATAGATCATTGAATCTACTCTGAGAAAAAAGATAAAGAAATAATAAGATAAACAGGTAGATCACTGAATCTACACTGAAGAAAAAGGGGAAGATATAAAAATGACAAAAGGTAGACCACTGAATGTATTATGAAAAGAAAAAAGAGAGAATATGGATATGATAAGATAAAAAGGGAGATTATGGAATCTACTTTTAAAAAGGAACTACTTGTTTTAAATAAGGTAAGTAATGAAAATTTTTTGGTCTGAGTTTATCAGATGTTACTGAACTGGACATTGTTAATATATATAATGGAATTTTTTTATCTGAATCTGTCAAATGTTAATGGACTAGACATCATTAATGTAATCTTGAATGTATGTTGTATATACTTACTGGATATAATTTTTCTTGTATTAGTTATAAGATTTTTTAAATTTTAGACAAAAAGAGAGGAAATGTGGTATTGTATTCCCCAAATATTGTGCATGCTAATAAATTTACCTGGGGTCAGAGACAGAGCAGCCATAATATTAAACATGAGGCTAGGCAGTGGTAGCACACGCCTTCAATCCTAGCATTCTAGAGGCAGAAATCCATGTGTTCAAGGATACAGCCAGGCATGGTGAATCATCATGCCTTTAATCCCAGAAAGCAAGCCTTTAATCCCAGGGAGTGGTGGTAGAAAGCAGAAAGATATATAAGGCATGGAGACCAGAAACTTAAACTGGTTAAGCATTTGGCTGTTTAAGCTTTTAGCTGGTTAAGCTTCAGGAAGTAGTTAAGCCTCTGCGACCCGTTCTGGATGAGGACTCAGAGGCCTCCAGTCTGAGGAAACAAGACCAGCTGAGGATCCGACGAGGTGAGGTGGCTGTGGCTTGTTCTGTCTCTCTGATCTTCCAGTGTTCACCCCAATACCTGGCTCAGGTTTGATTTTATTAATAAGACCATTTAAGATTCCTGCTACACTAGTCTTTGATCTTGTAAATAGACTAGAGTGGCTTGCCAAGGAACCCGAGGGAGTCTTCTGTTTCAGCTTCCCTAATGTTGATGTTACAGGCTTATTCCTGGATCTTTCTTTAACGTGGGCTCTGAGGATTGAACTCACATCCTTGTGATTGCAAAACAAGCACTTTAATGACAGAGGTAGCTCCTGAGCCCGAGCTATGCATTTTTTTATTCAAAGAAGACTGTGTCTTATTCTTCCATTGTGAAAATATAATTGTTTTCATAAAATGTTTTTGTGGTTCATGGGAGGTTTTTCTGTCCTTTGTCATGAGTTGAGAAGGATGCAGTCAGCATACATGCTGCATGCAAACTCTGAGAGACGTCTCAAGAGACACTTTGAGGCTGAGTTACTCAAGTCATATTGCTCCAAGGGATATCATTTCTCCATAAATGAGCAGCTGATGCAGAGACTCCCATTATTCCAGCTCAGGCAGTTGGCAGCTGTTTTCTTGAAAATGAATGAAGTGAGTATGTTACTTTCAAGAAAACAACAGGATTAGGGGCCAAGGACAATATTAAGGCAGTTAAGCAAAAGTCACGATTAAAGAATATGTTTGGTGCTTGGAGCCGAATAGTTTTTTAATACCAAAAGTTTTTCTTGAAGTGAGTGGGGATTGTAATGATGTGGGCTTTGGATATTGAGAAATTAAATATGTCAGCCTCTGGAAGTTATTATGAAATTAAACATGGGTAGGAAAGTTTATCCCAAATAAAGACATTAAGTATTACACAACTAATTGCTATAAACACCATTTCTGCATTGCTGTAGATGTTAAAAAAGCTACTCTTTACTGGCTAGGCATGGTGGAGCCCTGGTGTAATCCCGAGACCCAGGAAGCTAAGTCAGGAGTGTCACAAATTTGGGGTCAGTCTGTGCTACAGAGTAAGTTTAAAGCCAGATTGAGATACATAGTGATACTATGTCACAAAAATATAAGAAAAGAAAAAGAAAAATTACTCTCTGTCTAAAATTTGAAATGAGTAGCAAAGGAAAAAAAAACAGTCCAATTATCTAAAAAGCTACAAAATATTTTTGTCGTTTCCAACTTCATGTCTCTGTGAGGCAGAGTACTCTTTAACTACTTTGAAATACTCATTACAATAGACTGAATAGAGGAGATAAAAGTCCCTGTCAGAGATCTTCAGTGGATCCCATTACTCTTAACTGCTGTCCATAGTACAGGTCAAAGATTGGTAAAAAAAAAAATCCTATATTTGTACATTTTGTTTATCCATTGAAAGATTGAGGAAAAAGGTGACATAATGGGGTCTTTGTCTCCTTGATCACTATGGCACCTTGAAGTGTCTAGTAAGTGCAGTATGATGGCCTTTGGGGTCCCGGGTGTCACTGTATATAACAGCCCTCCAACTGTTATGAGTGTATTACTTTCCTCACCTGCATGGTTGCCCTTAGAGATAGATGGGCATTTTCATAGGAAGGTCAGGGGAAATGGTGATGTCCTATATCTGTGGGGATATTTCAGGACTATTCTTAGACATTGCCTTCTCACCAGATAATGGGATCTGAGTATCTAACATGTCTTAGACTTGGAGTGAGATGAAAGATTACAACTCTCAAATCTGTAACTGATACCAACATTCTGATAAACAATTCTCTCTTTTTTCTCAAGCAAAGCAAGTAGCTATTTCCTATCTTCTCAATCCCTCTGAGTATCATGTTCTATCAGCCTTGATGGATAGATTATTTTGGGTTAAGGTATTCTGATTGCTGCTCCAGCTCTGCTGCCCATTACAACAATCACATGCATCTTAAGTTGACTGTTTAGAACTACTGCCTCCTTCCTGTCATTCCAGACACAATTCACACTGCTACTAAATATCCCAGTTCCTTGACAACCTACAGAAGACAATCACCATCAATCTCTTCAAAGCACATAAGCCTCTTTACCTGAAAATTCATTATTGTGTTGGTAGAGAGCTTGTTCTCTGGTCCCTCCCGGGAAACATGGATGGCAGTTTCTCCAATACTGTGTAATAAATCCATTCTAACATTTCATGCTCCTGAGTTGTTCATTAGTACTTTGCTAATGCAGTTCTGGCATTTCTACCACACTTGTGGGTCAGTCATAGATCCAAGCTTCAAAGAATCACTTCAGAAACATGTTAGGGCTGGCACTGAGTATCCTTGTCAGAGTTATTAATTTCTGAATCATGGGAGAGCCTTCCTGTAGCAATATACTATCACCTTTCATGTGCATTTCTCTCTAGAGTGACAGCATAAAGATCCATGGCTTCCCGGCTTCCCCACTGTCTGTACATGCACATTTAGTTCTCTCTTCTCTGTTGCCCTGGTGAAACACTGACCAAAAGCAACCTGGAGAAAAAAGGGTTTATTTGACTTACACTCCATGTCACAGTCCATTATCGAGGGAAGTCAGGGCAGGGCCCTAGTGGTAGAATTTGTAGCAGAGATCATGAAGAAAAGCTTCTTACTGACTAGCTTCCCCTGGCTTGCTAAGGTTACCTTGCTTATATGACTCAGACCCACCTACCCAGGAATTGCACCACTCACAGTGGGCTTGGCCGTTTTACATCAACAGCAATGAGGACTGTGTTTCAGATACATGTCCACAGCCCATTCTGGCAGAGACAGTTCCTCAACTGAGATTCCTTCTTCCCAAAGTCACTTCACTGTGATTTCTGTAAATTCACAAACAAGTTACACACTTTTTCTTTTTATCACAAGGGAGAAAAACCAGGGCACAGTTACAACCAACTAAAAGCAAAACCAGAATTCATCAATGTAAATCAAATCCTATAACTCAATGTTTGTCATATGGAATTCACTCATGATCCTTTGGCCTCCAAAGAGTTTGGGCAGCTCTGCTTCAAAGTCTCTGCCATCTACAGCACTCACATACGTCTTGTAGGCTCAGGCCAGTTCCATTATAGCCCATCTCTCTGTCTCTCTCTGTCTCTGTCTCTGTCTCTGTCTCTCTCTCTCTGTCTCTCTCTCTCTCTGTCTCTCTCTCTCTCTCTCTCTCTCTCTCTCTCTCTCTCTCTCTCTCTCTCACACACACACACACACACACACACACACACACACACACACACTGTCCTTGGCAGCCATCTCATGGTACTGGCATCTCGAATATGCTGGAATTTCCACTGTGGCCAAAGCTGCACATTCACCTGTGGCTTCTGTAAGCTCTTCAGAGACTCTGCCACATGAAGGCAAATCTAGTTTTCCCTCCATTATCACTTCCATCTTCAGTGTTTCCACTGTAATTGAGGATGAACAATGTCTCTTGTACCATGTCTTCAGGGAGATTATGGCTATGTCACATAGTGCCAAGCTTTAGCTATTCTTCATAACCTCTTTATGCCTTGAAATCTAGTAGTTTGTGGGAGACTCTTATGCATTACTAAGTTCAAGTGCCAGCTTAAGATGCAACCTCACACCCTCTTGACCAGAGCTTCTGTGTGCTGACCCAGAGGAAATACTTCCCAGATTTCACTTAAGTGGTTGTTAATCACACCTGATTCTTTAGTACCAACTACCAGAAACCACAGATTCTTAATTCAAAGCATCACACAAACAGCCTTAGAGCCCTTGCTTCCCACTCAAACTTCACAAGCTGGGCCTCAAATATCTACATTTCTTTAAGGATTCTTATCTTCCAAGTTCCTCTAGAATAGCCCAAAGTTCTCACTCAATGGCTTTTCCAGACCAAAGTTCCAAACACTTCCCTAATCCTCCCATGAGACAACATAGTCAGGTCCTTTACAGCAATACTCCACACTCAGTATGAACTTACATTCTGCCTGCTTTCTGTTGCTGGGATAAACACCATAACCAAAAGCAACTTGGGGAGGAAAGGATTTATTTCATCTTACAGGTTATAGTCCACCACTGAGGGAAGCCAGGAAGAAGTTCAAGGCAGGAACGTGGAGGGAGGAACTGAAGCAGAGACCATGGAGGAATACTGCTTAAGCTTCCTTCTGGTTTGTTCAGGGGTCCTTTTATAAGCCAGGCCCCCTTGCCCAGGGATAGAACCACTTGCAGTAAGCTGGCCTCTCCCCCATCCACAGCAATGAAGAACATACCCCACAGACATGTCGTCAGGCCAATTTATTACATTCACTACCTCATTTGAGATCCCTTCTTTCCAGGCATGTCTGTTTTATGTCAACTTGACAAGAACTATTCATGATAGAAGGTGTCTGCCATTTTCCTTTGGAACAATCAATATATTTCCTTATCTGGGCTGTGCTGTGAACCAAACCCAATTATTTACCTAGAGATAATGGGATTCCATATGGGTGACTCTAGAGTCTGTACAACTTGAAGTAAGGCTTTGGTCAAATGTTTCAGGGTTTTCAGACATGTGGCACTTCCTCTGCTATTCATGGAGAGGGGTTGGGTTTGCACATCTGAAGTGCTTTGGGCATTTTGGGGGTTCACGAATCTCAGGTTCCTTAGTGATTGTGAACACAGTTTCATCTCAGGAACCCAGCTCTTGCCTGTCAGCTTACAGCAGGCTAAGGCTGATTTATTCAGCCTCCTTTGCTGCTCTGACACCTTTCCAATTAAATCCTGGGCATGGTTTTCAGCCTAATTTTTTTTTTGGGGGGGGCGTGGATTCCAGATGTTAAAGGTTTCTTTTAAGATCATAATGGACATTTTTTTTGACCTACACGGCATGTCTTGAGTTGAAGGTAGACTAACTCTGAACCTATCAATTTCTTTTCTAAGACTCTTAAAGAAGTAGTAAATGCCACAATCCTTAAAATTAAATTTTCCTCATATGATTTACTGCCACTCACTGCGTTTACCTTTCAAATGTGCTTCATCCAACTTGTCATCTTGAGAATCTGAGTGCTTAGTGTCGGCTCCTGAGCATTAAGGTTTGTGAGCAGCCAGCTAACTTCTATATCACCAGTTATAGAATTCCATCTTGAGGGCTTGCTTTCCAGGGTCAATGCTTTTTTATTTTAAATCAGTTCTTTTATAGTTTCAATAGAAAACATAAACTAGAGCAGGGGTTTGTATGCAACTGTTTATTTGGAGGGAGATGTTTTCAGGGAATACAACTAAGGGAACATGAGATAAAGTCAGTACATTTTCACCTATGCTTCTGTTATGGGCCACCCCGCTGTTGCTAGATCATGCTGGGATTCTTTCAGAATATGTGCATAATGACCTTCAGAATTTCCAACTGCAGGAGAACACACAGGATCCAATGTTTCTAAGTTCTTGCACGGAACCAGCTTTGCTCCACTCTTGAGGTCACCCACATTTCCACGGTGCTGGACGCTGAAGAGCTTCTTAGATTCCTAAGCAAGGTTGTCTTAGCAGAGCTGGGTCAGAGTAAAAGTACAGTTGATTCAGGTTGACCTGTAGAAAATGGAATTGGGTAGCTCTGTGAAATGGAGCTCAGGGCAGGTTGAGAGAAGGTGGTATAAACACAGTAAGCCAGGATTCCACAGCATCGTCTCATGCTGACTGCCCCATGGCTATCATCTGGCCATAGCATTTCACCATTAACTGTTCTACATTATTCTGAAATATTTAGTTCCAATTTCCCAACTCTGATTGTTTCAAAATATTTTAAACCATATTGCACAATACCTCTTAATAATAACGAATGCATGAGTACAAGCCGGCAGCAGAAGCTCTTTAGGAAACATTTTTAGAGCTGTCCTTTGTCATTATCTCCAAAGCTATAATTTAGTGAGCATGACTTCATTCATTTGCTACATTTTTATTTTGAACCTAATATAGGCCAGGCACTTTGCCAGGCTCATGCGAGTGCAAAGATGAATGTAATGAGAAGTTTGCAGCACTAATAACATGGTAGAGGATGTGGGAAATGCAAATAAAGCTTCCCAGAACAGTGTGAAAAGTTTCGTTGTAGTTACACTTAAAATTGTGTGATTAGAGAGGGAAGAGGATGCTGTACTCATTACAAAAGCAGGCAAAGGTTTCCCAAGGGAGATAGATCCTGAAGTGGAATTTGAATTATGAGTTGAGCCAGGATAGACAGAGTAGTAATGACCATTGTAAAGGTGCAGAAGCTTGTGTAGCAAGTATGTTGGTGATATGGGGGCCAAGGCAGCATGTCTGGTGTAGTGTTGTTTAGCACGGAATTAGGAAATTAGAAATTAATATGAAAAGGAGAGTCAGAAATGGATCATGACAAATCTTGTGTAGTATGTCTTTTTCTTGTTGAAAAAGAAAAAAACCATATCTGAACCTTATGTTTGTGAAAAGGAAGAAAATAAAGAAACAGGATGCTGGCAAGTTTTATTTCAACTTGATACAAGTTGTCAACAGTCATTTGAGAGGAGGGAAGCTCAGTTGAGAAGTTGCCTCTATAATACTGGGCTGTAGGGAAGTCTGTGGGACACTCTCATAGTTAATGATGTGGGAGGGGCCAGCCCACTATGGGTAGTGCCATCTCTGGGCTGGTGGTCCTTGGTACAATAAGAAAGTAGACTGAATAATTCATGAGGAGCTAGCCAGTCAATGGCACTCCTCCATGGGCTCTGAACAGTCTTCAGCCTCTAGACTCCCACCGTGACTTCCTTTGATGATGAACTGTGATATTGATGTTTAAGCAAAATAAACTCCTGTCTTTCCTTCCCAAGTTGCTTTTGGTCATGATGTTTAATAACAGCAACAGTAGCCCTGACTGACACACAGGCCATTTGAATGGTATAATATATCATCATGAACTGGGACAAAGGGCTATGGGAACTGATAATGATGAGTGGAATTCTGAGGTATGTGTGTAGCAGACACAAAATAATTTGTTTAATTCAATATTGAAGAAAACAAGGAAGAGTAGGGACTTCTATTTTAGTGAGTAGGAAATTGTACCACTAACAGAAAGATGTAAAGGGGGAAACCCTGAAATGAAAAAATGAGGGCATTTTCAGAGATGCTGAAGCATAGCCACGTGATGCTCAGCAAGATAAGGAGTCTAGCTCCCAGGAGAGCTTATCTGTATTTGGGCTTTCAGTACTCAACGCTATGATTAAGATCATTCAATCAATAAAGACTTGTTGAGGTCAAAATGAAATTTCAATTTTGGAAAATAAAACAAAGGGATTAAGAAGATTGGTTTATCTAGGATGATTAGGGGAAGGGTCTCTTATCAGGTACATCTGCACAAGGCTCTAGAGAAAGTGAGGAGTTTCTGGGATACGTGAGATATCACTGATACCACTGTCCTCTTGTTGCTTACACAGAATACCATAAACTTAACGTCAAGACAGTATATATTTGACTTACGGTTGGAGAGGTAAGTAAAAAAGAAAAAAACAAAAAAAAAAAACAACAAAAGTCTTTCCTACCTGGCTAGAATCAGGACACAGGTGGTCCCAAATTGTTCCTGGGATTTCTGGGAGGTGAAATTAGCCCATGTTATCTCCACCCTCATTCCTTGACTCATGTTCAAAGACAGTATCACAGTGTCTGCAAATATCTCTTGGCATCTCTCCAGCTTCCCTGGCCTCCTCCTCTGTTTTGCTCTGGCCACGAGATCCTGTGTGATATTAGTGGACTTACCTGAATAATCCATGATCATCATCTTTTTTACATCCTTAAATTGCATTTTCAATGGCCCTTAGATTTGGAGATAAGAATATGTCTAGTGTGGCATTATTTTGGCTACAATATATGATTCCAAATACTGTGAAAATACTATAAAATCTGTAAGAGGAGAGCATAAGCTTGAGGTTTTGTTCAGGAACAGGAGTTCTTATGCCTGATCACACTAAACCTTTGCAATTGTAAATTTATCTTCTGACTGTTTATTCTCTTCAATTTTCTGTAAAATACCTTTGATCAGAACATAGCATTCTTTTGGATTGATGACTATGTCACCTCAGAAACCATTTCGTCAATTTAATTGACTTTTGCAATTTATTCCCTTCAGGGAATTAAGGATCTTTTGAAAATGCAAACAAAATCACATTGACTCTACTTACAGTTCTTATGTGGATTTCTAGTTGGTCCTACACCATTTGCCTATAAATATCTAAATTACTTTGTACGTTCTCCCAAAAGTCACTTTAAATAGCAAGGAGTATCATACAAGATCAATCACAGGCATGACACCAGAGCCCTCCTTGGAGCTGTTGATACATGTGGGTCTTCATTCATAGAGTCTAGGTGTCTAGGAGGATAAGCTGATTGACTGAAAATAGAGTGTAACACACACAGTCAAAATCACCGCAGAGAACATGTGGTGTGGTGGATCCAGAACTTGGCAAAGAGGGGGATCTTTCAAAGTTTCTTAAATTCGATGTCTATTTCACAAAATTAAAGCTTACTGGAGCAGAAGGTGATAGAAGTGGATGGGCAGAGGGAGGCATCTTACATTTAAGCAACCACAAAGGAAGAAAGAAATACAAGGAGGAACCCAAGGAGACCACAAAGAATGCAGGTCAATTCAGCTTAATGCCTTCCCATTCTTTTTATGGTTGAACCTGTACTACTATTGCAAAGAAAAATGGGATGGAATTGTACAAGCAGACTAGTCCAGCAAAGATTGGAACAGAACAATCTGTTTACAGGTACTATAAGAAGAAAAGGAAGGCATCGTGAATTTTATCCACTTTCTCAAAGAACCAATTCTGTGTTTCATTGATTCTTTGTATCATTTTTTCTGATTGCTTCTATTTTATTAATTTCAACCACTACTTTATTTCTTTTCATTTACTTCTTTGTAGTATGATTTCTTCTTCTTCTTTTGGTTCTAGAGCTCTCAGGTGTGCTGTTAAGTTACTAGTATAAGATTTCTCCATTTTTTTATGTAGCCACTTAGTGCTACAAACTCACCTCTTAGAACCGTCTTCATTGTGTCACATAAATTGGGTATGTTGTGTACTCATTTTCATTTAATTCTAGAAAACAATTTTTTTTTATCAATTTTTCATTCAGTAGTAAGTTCAGTTTCCACAAGTTTGTAAATACTCTTTTATTTCTGTTGTTGATGTCCATCTTTTATCCCTGGTGGTCAGATATGATGCAGACTGTTATTTCAATTTGCTTGTATCTATTGAGACTTCCTTTGTGTTAGCATATGTGGTCAATTTTTGATAAGGTTCTATGAGGTGCTTAGAGGAAGGTGTACTCTTTTGCTTGGGTAAAATGTTCTATAAATATCTATTAGATCCATTTGGTTTATAATGTCAGTTATCTCCAGGTTTTCTCTGCTTATATTTTGTCTGGATGACCTGTCTGTTGTCAAGAGTTGGGTTTGAAGTTTCCCACTAGTCATGTGTTAGGGTCAATATGTGATTTAAGCTACATCAGTGTTTCTTTTATTAACATAGGTACCCTTATTTTTGTTGCAGAGATGTTAAGAATTGCAGTGTACTCTTGGTGTTTTTTTTTTCTTTTTTTTTCTTGAATGAGTATGTTGTGTCCTTCCCTATCTCTTCTAATCAGTTTTGTTTTGAGGTCTATTTTTCTCATATATTAAAATGGACATGCTAGCTTGCTTCTTAGGTCCATTTTGTTGTAATAACTTTTTTCATTTTCTTTCCCTGAGGTAATGTCTGTCATTGATATTAAGGTGTGTTTCTTGGATGCAGCAGAAGGATGGATCCTGGTTTTGCATCCATTCTGTTAGCTTGTGTCCTTTTACTGGGGAATTAGGACCATGGATGAGAGATATCAATTGGTAGTGTTTGCTGATGCTTGTTATTTTGTTGTTGTGGTGGTGGTGGGTGTATTGTGTGTGTGTGTGTGTGTGTGTGTGTGTGTGTGTGTGTGTGTCTTCCCTCTTTTGATTTGCTGGTCTGCTGGTTTGGGATTATTTGTTTCTTGTGTTTTCTTGGTGAGGCTAACATCTTTAGTCTGGAGTTTTCTTTCTGGTGCCTTCCGTAGAGCTTGATTTGTTGATGGATATTGCTTAAATTTGGTTTTAGAATGCCTTATTTTCTCCATCTATTGTAATTTGAATTTTTTCTGGGTCTTATAGTCTGAGCTGATATCTGTGGTCACTTAGAGTATGTAGAACATCTGCCAGGCTCTTCTGTCTTTAGAGTCTCTACTGAGAATTCAAATATTATTCTAATAGGTCTGCATTTATATGTGACTTGGTCTTTTTCCCTCGAAGCTTTTAATATTCTTTGTTTGTGCTGTATTTTAGTGTTTAGATTACTATGTGCCCAGGGAAATTTCATTTCTGGTTTAGACTATTTGGTGTTCTCTATGCTTCTTCTACCTTGATAGGTACTCCTTCTTTAGGTTACAGAAACTTTCTTCTATTATTTTAGTGAATATATTTTCTAGTCATTCTGGGGCCTATGCTGGGACACTTTGCTCAGCCTTGGTGTAGGGAGGAGGAGACTGGACCTGCCATGGCTGAGTCTACCAGGCTGCGCTGACTCCCCAGGGGAGACCTTGCCTTGGAGGAGGTGGGAATGGGTGGTGGGTTAGGGGGGAAGGCTGGGGGGTGGGAGGAGGGAAGACAGGGGAATCCATGGCTGATATGTGAAATTAAGTTAATTATAAAAAAATATTAAATAAAAAAAGAAAAAAATGTTTTGACTGAGGATTCCATTTCTCTTACTGTGTTTTCTGTACCTGAGACTCTCTGTTCCATCTCTTGTATTTGGTTGCTGAGGCTTGCCTCTGTGGTTCCCGTTAGAGTTCTTAAAGTTTTCATTTTCAGATTTTCTTCTGTTTGGGTTCTCTTTACTGATTCTATTTCTACTTTCAGGTCTTGAACTGTTTTTCTTTTTCTTTCCATTTTCTTTCACTTTTGTTTGAGTTTTCATTGATTCCTTTAAGGGATGTATTCATTTCCCTTTTAAACACCTCTATCATATTCATAATAGTCATTTTCAGATCTTCGTCTTATACTTCAGCTGTGTTGCAGTACATAGGGCCTGCTGTGGTAGTGTGCTGTGCTCTAGTTGAGACTTATTGTCAAGGTTGTTATTTATTTTGTTTTTACACTGGCATCTAGGCATCTAGGGTTGGGAAGATTCTAATTATAAGTACTAATATCTGGTTTTGTCTTTGTTGAGTAGATGTTTTGTTCCTTGGTTTCTGCTGCCTTTTCTGGTTCTTAGGAAAGTGTGGTAGCTGTGTGCTGCTTGGTATTTAATTCTTCTGGGATCTTTCTAGGTGTAGCCACCACTGGGTGTTCTAGGTAAAATGTGTTTCTAGGTATTGGGAGCTGCCACTTAGGAATGAGGACGGGCTAGAAGGGAATATGAGGGGGTCAACATGAGGAAGGAATGCAGGGTGTTCCACCAGTGTCTGATTAATTTCCTGGGAACAGAAGCTGAGAGTGAGGAGTGGCTACAACAAGTAGTAGGCTGTAGAGCTAAAGATAATACTGGGGTTTAGATTTGGAGGAGAGGAGGGATAGTGAGAATCAGCAGTTAGCCTACCTTGTTCCATGGTCAGAGTGACCTCTTGGTTCTCTGGGAATATCTGCAGGTGTTGGAGGGCTCAGATAAAGAGATGAGTGAAAGGAAGGAAGTTTACAGGAGGTCTATTTGATCTCCTGGAGATGGGGCCATCGAGGAAGGGGAGGTTGCAGCAGGTGATCGGTTACAGAGCTGGTGATTTAGCTAGCAGATTGTATTTGGAGGAGAGTTGAGAGATGTGAAGATCTGCAGTTAGTCTACCTGCTTCCCTGGTTGGGGTCAGTGGGTTTCATTTTGAACAGCTCATTTGCAGAAATTCAAGACATTTTTACATAGAAGCATTTATTGTAAAAGGAAAAAATAATGTCATAGAAAACTAGTGGGTACTTATTCAATTTAGTAGTCCAAATTTGAATCTCTAACAATTCCCAACACTGAGACACTAACGAAATGTAGTAACATGTCATTTCTTTACCACTTCAGTTGATATCACCTGACTCTCAGTATAAGGAAAAAGTAAACTCCAGTAGTATTATAATAAGTTAAAAATCTCTTCCCTACAAGGCTCAGAGATTCTTGAGGAAGAAGAGGTAGAAGATTATAAGAGCCAGAGGGAACAGATGGCATCTGCAGGGTTCCTTGAGCTCTGCCCAATGTTAGCTGTGGGTCTCTGTATCTGTTCCCATCAGCTGCCAGAGGAAGCCTCACTGATGATGATTGTGGTAGGTATGAATCTGTGAGTATTACAGAATATCACTAGGAATAATTTCATTGACTTTTCATGGGGCAATAGTGTTTGGTTCTACCCTAGGACTCTGCACCATCCAGCTTCTGGTTCCTGGCCATTCAGGCAGTGTCTGGCATGGGCTCATTCTAGCAGCACAGGTCTCAAGTTAGACCAGTGATTGGTTGGACACTTCCACAAGCTCTGAACTATCATTGCCCCAGCACATCTTTCAGGCAGGACAGGTTGTGGATTGAAGGCTTTGTGGCTGGGTTGGTGTCCCAGTCCTACCACTGCATGCTTGCCTGGTTACAGAAGATGGATGGCTGGTTTAGGCTTCTTATCCTCCATTACTAGTAGTCCTCCCTAGGGTCACCCTTATAGGTTTAAGGAAGTTTCCACTGCACTAGGTTTCCATATTGGTCCTCAAATGACCCCCACCCCAATTCTAATCATCTCCTCCCTTACTCTCTCCCTTCATTCCTCCCTCCCCCACCTGGTTCTTTGTATTCCCATCTGACCCAATTCTCCACCCCTCTCCCACTGTACACCTGCATGATCTGTTCTATTTCCCCTTCCCAGGGAGGCCTATGCATCCCTCCTTAGGCCATCCTTGTTATTTAGTCTCTCTGGGTCTGTAGATTGTAGTGTGATTATCCTTTACTTAACAGCTAATATCCACTTATAAGTGAGTATATATCATTTTTGTCTCTTTGTGTCTGGGTTGCCTTGCTCATAATGATTTTTTTTTCTAGTTCTATCCATTTGCCTGCAAATTTCATGATGTCATTGTTTTTAACAAATGAGTAATATACCATTGTATAAATGCACCACATGTTCTTTATCCATTCTTTGGTTGAGGGACACCTAAGTTGTTTACAGTTTCTTGCTATTATGAATAAAGTTGCTATGAACATAGTTGAGCAAGTGTCCTTGTGGCAGGATGGAGCATCTTTTGGGTATATTTCCAAGAGTAGTCTAGCTGGGTCTTGTGGTAAATCGATTCCCAATTTTCTGAGGAACTGCATTATTGATTTCCTTAGTGACTGTACAAATTTGCACTCCCACCAACAATGGAGGAGTGTTTCCCTTGCTCTACATCCTCTACAGCATGAGCTATCACTTGTGTTATTGATCTTAGCCATTCTGACAGGTTGTTAAGATGGAATCTCAAAATCATTTTGATTTGCATTTTTTTAATGGCTAAGGACGGTATTTCTTTAAGTGTTTGTCAGCCATTTGAGATTCATCTGTTGAGAGTTCTCTGTTTAGATTCTTACCCTATTTTTTAAATTGGATTATTTGGTTTGTTTGTGTCTAGTTTCTTCAGATCTTTATATATGTTTTTGATATTAAAAATTTATTAGATGTAGAGTTGTTGAAAAACTTTTCCCATTCTATAGGCTGCTGTTTTGTTTTATTGACAGTGTTCTTTGACTCACAGTGGCTTTTCAGTTTCATGAGGTCCCATTTATAAATGTCAATCTTAGTGCCTGCTCTATCAGTGTTCTGTTTAGGAAGTTGTCTCCAGTGCCAATGCATTCAAGGCTATTCCCCATTTTCTCTTCTATCAGGTTCAGTGTGTCTGGTTTTATGTTGAGGTCTTCAATCCACAAGGACTTTAGTTATGCAGGGTCATAAATATGTATCTATTTGTATTCCTCTACATGCAGACATCCAGTTAGACCAACACTATTTGTTGAAGATGCTTTCTTTTTTCCACTGTATCACTTTGACATCTTTGTTCAAAATCAGGTGTCTATAGGTATGTGGATTTATGTCTGGGTCTTTGATCATTCCATTGATCACATATCTGTTTTTTTATGCCAATCCCATGCAGTATTTATTTCCATAGTTCTGTACTAAAGCTTGAAATCAGGGATCATGATGCCTCTGGAAGTTCTTTTATTGATCAGGATTGCTTTGTCTATCCTCGGTTTTTTGTTTTTCCATATGAAACAGAATACTTCCAAGGTCTGTAAAGAATTGGAATTTTGATGGGGGTTCCATTAAGTCTATAGATTGCCTTTGGTTGAATGATCATTTTTACTATATTAATTCTACTGATCCATGAGCAGGGGAGATCTTTTCACTTTCTGATAATTTAATTTCCTTCTTCCAACTTAGAAGGAAGAGTTAATGCCAATACTCCTAAAATTATTCCACAATAGAGAAACAGAAGGAATATTATCAAATTAATTTTATGTGGCCACAATTACCTGGAAACCCAAACCACACAAAGATTCAACAAAGAGAATTATAGACCACTTTCCCTTATGAACATAGATGCAAAAATACACAATACTCAAAAAATCAAATCTAAGAACACATCAACAAGATCATCCACCATGATCAAGCAAGCTTCATTCCAGAGACACTGGTATGATTCAGCATAGGAAAATCAGTCAATGCAATCCACCATATAAACAAACTGAAAGAAAAGAACCCACATGATTACCTCATTAGATTCCAGGAAGCCTTTGACAAAACTACACACACCTTCATGACAAACATATTGGAAAGCTTAGAGATACAAGGAACATACCTAAAGATAACAAAGGCAACTTATAGTAAGCTTATAGCCAACATCAAATTAAATGGAGAGAAACTCAAAGCAATTCCACTAAAATCAGGAACAAGATAAAGCTGTCTGCTCTCTTCATATCTATTCAATACAATACTTGAAGTTCTAGCTAGAGCAATAAGCCAACTAAAGGAGATCAAGAGGACACAAATTGGAAAGAAGTCAAAATAATTATAATTTGCAGATGATATGATAGTATACATAAGTGACCCCATAAACTCCAAAAATGAACTCCTACCACTGATAAATACCTTCAGTGAAGTGGCTGTATACAAGACTAATTGAAAACAATCAATAGCTCTCCTATACACAAATGAAAAATGGACTGAAAAAGAAATCATGGAAACAATACCCTTCACAATATCTGCAAACAATGTAAAATATCTTGGGGTAATCTTAATCAAGCAAATAAAACACTTGTATGACAAAAACTTCAAGTCTGTGAAGATAGAAAAGTAAATGAATTTTAAAGAGACAAAGCAGGTAAATTCAATGCATGAAGATGGGTTGGAAGTTGGGTAGAGAAATCAAGGCCACACAGGATATTACTGGATGTCAAGCAGTCTGATAGGTCTTTAATCATCAACTTGGTGGCCACCAAGATTAGAAGTGTTAGCATGGCAACTGCTGCAAAGTTTTTCTATGGTTCTTTTGATTTGGTCCAGCTGTATACAGAGAGTTCTTTTCCTCTGTTGTTTATACAGAGTAAACAAGATTATCATGGTACCAATTTCTCATATTCCTGTCCCTCACAAAGTGACACCAAACAAACTCAATGAAACCACTGCAATGGATGAGCTATTCCCTATACCAGGCCCTGTGAAATAGACCCATGCTGGGACATCACTGTGTGTTGTAGCACAAATCTTAAAAGGTCTTATTAATAAAAACAAACCTGGAGCCAGGTATTGGGGCGAATGCTGAAAGATCAGAGAAACAGAACCAGCCATAGTTAGCCTCACCTCGCCAATTCCTCAGCTGATCTCATTTCCTCAAACTGGAAGCCTCTGTGTCCTCATCCAAATGGATCTCAGCTGAACTCCTGCTCAGAAGCCTAAAAGTTTAACCAGGCTCTAGTTTCTGGTCCTCACGCCTTATATGCCATTCTGCTTCCTGCCACCACTTCCTAGGATTAAAGGCATGTGTCACCATGCCTGGCTGTTTCCAGTGTGGCTTAGAACTCACAGAGATTCAGATGGATCTCTGCCTCCAGAATGCTAGGATTAAAGGCATGTGTGCCACCATTTTCTGGCCTCTATGTTTATCCAGTGGCTGTTCTGTTTTCTGACCCCAAATAAGTTTATTAGGGTGCACAACATTTTGGGGGACACATTATCACCACGGTGTGTCTAGTAGGAAAATAGTCGTTTTTTATCAGGACTCAGGTAAGAAAGGCCCAGACTGACTTAAGTGCACTGTGCAACACATACAAAGCGATTAAGGTGCTATGTGACAATACTATTGCTCCATGCAGGCAGAATCATGCCTTTCTCAAAGATGTACATTCCATAGAACTCACGAATGTGTTACCTGACATGGCTAACAGATTTTTGGGTTGATAAGAGAAGGACTTAGGTAAGTTTTTGGTTAGTTCAGGAAAATATAATAAGCATGACAAAATACTAGCAATCAATACAACCCAAATAAAGGAAACTGAGTATATCATTTTTGCAACCTTCAGTTTCAATTTATTTTTGAATAAAAAGATTTTTAAAACAAAACTACTAAGTGATTCCCCCACCCTGTTCTTCTTATTCAGGATTTATTGGACCCAGCAGTCTTGGTGTGACGGGCTGAACTGACCTTTTCAGCCATGCCTGGCTTTATTCTCTCCTTACTCCTTGTAGCTCAGCTGCTGTGTCATTCCTTGGAGCCTTTGGGCTGATCTCTCTGCCTGGTACACTCGGCCCTTTCTTGTTTGACAGTCTTGATGCCAAAGAAAAATAAAACAGAATAGAATGCAACAAAACTCTTTCAACCATTAATGCACTGTAGAAGACAAAAATTAATAATACATTAAAAGACTAAATAAAACTTTAAGTGCTTTTTAAAAAATTTAAATTGCTGATTTAGGAATAAACAACTACTACAGGAAACAGATGTGCCCCCAGTTAAAGATATGCTTCCTTGCAGACAAGATGTGTGTTGGAAAACTTATTTTAGTGATAAGAAAAGATAACTGATTTTAGGAGAATGCGGGGGGGGGGTGGTATTTGTGTATCCTCAAGAAGACAACTGTGTCTCATTTGAAGTGCCTTTCTTGTGAGGTCCTAGAAATGTTTAGCTGGGAAAACTAGGTCCTGTGGTATTGCATTACACACCGTATTGTATTCCATCCCACATAATCTTATACCACACCCATCATCTTAGCCTAATTCACATTGTCATACCTACATCTACTTTACATGTACCATAGTGCATCAGCATGACACATACAGTAATACCTGCTCCAGAGCTATACAATGTTTTGGCTTACAAGTGTCAAGATACTGTCTTGACATTTGTTAGCACTCTACATTACCCAAATTTGGGTAATAGTGGTTAATTTCTCATTTAGTCTTACTCATTGGACAAATATTCATCAATTGATAATGTTGTGTGTATGACAGAAGCTTGTATTCTTCTGCATCCGATGTTTTATGTACTTGGAAGGAAGAAAGTTATTCAAAGTAAGATATGTCTGTGTATAATTACCAAATTAGAAGACAGGTGAAAATGACCGAACGAAAATGAAGATATGTTATGAGCATGGTGTTCCTGTCAAATTAGCTTCTAAATGGCCATTTTTATGGCATTAGATTATTGCTGCTGTCAGTTTTGCTCAAGGAAGCTTCTTTTTGCAATGACTCTTAGTTATGCAGAGGCTTATGATTGACCAAATTACTGAGAATGAGTGACTGTTGAATGCTTGACCTAAATATGACCTCTATGTCATCACCTTCAAAGCTCAGAGAAATGTAAGGAGGGGCAACATAAATCTAAGAGGTGGAGGAAGGGGTGGAGTGTTGTGAAATTCAGTCTTTGGGGGCATAGCAAGGTTACTACGATCTTGAACTCTGAGCAGATATGATTTTCTTGAATAAGACCTTCAGATAATTTGGTCATAAAGCTCTGTCATAAAGTGGAGAGGGCCTCATGAGAATCCATCTCTGAGAATCTACAGTTAATGGGATGTCGGGGGAGGGACAGACATTTTCTTCAGCGGTGTAACCACTTGTAAGTTGCCCATGCCTCTATGCATAATCTCTCATCTTCATTCCTATAAGCAACCTTAATTCAACTCACTGGGCTAACTAAACAAACAAAAAGAAGTCATGACAGTAGAACAAGAGCTAGTTGGGAAGAGAAAGAGGAGTAGCAGGTACGAGTGGGCACAAGAGAGGGTAATAGTGTGAATATGATAGTACATAATGTAGACGTATGAAATGTCATAATGAAACCCTTTATCATATATCATTAATGTATACTAATAAAAACTTTTATAAGGTTGAGATTTTTAAAAAAATGTTTCTTTGTTAATTTTATCTGGAATGTGTCCATGAGGTATTCTGAATCATTTAGGTCCCTTATTAATATCCTCACAGTAAATGATTAGTTGCTCAGCTTCTCCCCACCTTACCACTTACCCTGCAATAAGAATTGGTAGCTTTTCTTCAAGGAAAAAAAGTGAGGTCCTCCCATCATGTGTTAGTACTATAGAGTTACTAGCCAATCCCCTTCTGTGTAACACTAATTGCTAAATGGTCTTATTAATAAAAAAAAATCTGGAGCCAGATATTGGGGTGAAAGCTGAAAGATCAGAGAAGCAGAACAAGCCACAACCAAACTCACCTCGCCAATTCCTCAGCCGATCCTGTTTCCACAACTCTTTAGACTGAAAGCCTCTGAGTCCTCACCCCTGAGGGTCTCAGCTGAACTGTTGCTTAGTTCCTGTCTCCTCATGCTTTATATACTTTTCTCTGCCCAGACATCACTTTCTGGGATTAAAGACTTGTGTGCTTCCCAGTACTGGGATTAAATGTGTGTTGCTACCACTGTCCGGCTCTGTTTCCAGTGTGGCCTTGAACTCACAGAGATCCAGACTGATCTCTGCCTCCCAAGTGATAGGATTAAGGGTATGTGCCACCACTGCCTGGTCTCTATGTCTAATCTAGTGGCTGGCTCTGTCCTCTGATCCACAGACAAGTTTATTAGGGTACACAATGTATCACTACACTTCTGTTTCAAGAAAGATATAAAAAAAAAGTGACCATTCCTTTGAGTAGAGAAGGGAAACCTCTTGGATTTCACTTTTATGGTGCTATATGTCTTATCTGGCTTCCTATGTTTTTTTTTTTTTTTTTTTTTTTTTGGTTTTTCGAGACAGGGTTTCTCTGTGTAGCTTTGCGCCTTTTCCTGGAACTCACTTGGTAGCCCAGGCTGGCCTTGAACTCACAGAGATCCGCCTGGCTCTGCCTCCCGAGTGCTGGGATTAAAGGCGTGCGCCACCACCGCCCGGCTCCCTATGTTTTTTTAAGGAAGCAAAAATGTTGCTAGAAACAGTGGCATTTTCTTCTTGACACCCTTGAAACTAAACCTAGGAATGTATTCCAGGCTGGAAGAGTTTCATTTTGTTTTCCATCTCAGACTCAATGTAATTGATTTTGTAAATGGAGCTAGGCTAATTTTCATGACATGTAAAGAATCTCTACAGGGTACAGGCTTCACAGTGGCACCGAGAAACCTAGGAGAGATTTACTTTCCAACGCAAGTGGTAAGGAAATTAAAAGGAGACATATTTGAAACAGCAGCCGATGTGCATATTCTTAATGAAAAAAGTCATTTAGGTGAGGGTTGAATAGTAAAATATAGCTTCAATAGCTGAAAACAGGAGATCCTGGTGATGCCTCATGAATTACTGATAACAAAAGTTTGTGTATAAAAATTATAAGGTTATTGTTAATAATTTATAAAGGTTGGAAACAATACAGAATTTATGTGCCTGGTTTTTGCTATTGTGTAGGGGGTAAACTTTGAAAAAAATATACACTGAAGTAACTGAACTATCAACCTGGTAGTATACAAGAGAGACAGAATTAAAATGAAACAAAATTGAGTTAATTCTTATTTACAGAGGAAGGGGGCAGTTATAAAGCTTGATTCTCCTGTGATTTCTTTGTTAATTTATCCTTGTGAATGATTGTCTTTTATTTACTTTTCTGTTTGGATTCAGACTGAAGTTAGATGGACAGCATTTCATTTTACTAACTAGCTGGAGTAAGCTGTCTTCTAGCAATTGTGTGTTTTCCTGCTCATTCTTCCATTCCTTTGAATAATGAACAATAATATTGTTCTATGTTTATTATTACAGGCAAGATCCATGGGGTAACAATGCCCAAATAAGAAAGCAATTGTATGAGAGGGTGACTTATACAAAATAAGGGTCTGTTTCTCCCAAGAAATGCATGAGAATATATTATGACATACTTAAGAAATTTTTTATGATTAAGTGACTACTCAATGCAAATGCTGTTATTTTAACTTTATGAACAAACTTTTTGGTTTGGAGTTGTAGGAATGGAGTTTAAATGGAATTTAAAATTGATCATATTCTAGGAAAATAAATATTTGCTCATAAGGTAACCAAGATGATATGAAATATGAAAGACTTTTTACATTAATATCTTGAACTATTTGGTTAGAAATTAAAAGTCAAATCAACTAAATATCACTGAACTTCTATTCATGGTCTTTGTTTTATTTACTTCTCAAATATTGTGCTTTATAAAATGACATTTTTTCTTTCTCAATACATTCCTTTTTTATTTTTATTTTATTTTATAATTGAATTTAATTTTACATATCAGCCATGGATTCCCTTGTTCCCCCCCCCCCCCCCCCCCCCGGCCTTCCCCTTAGTCCACTTCCCATTCCCATCTCCTCCAGGGCAAAGACTTCCCTGGGGATTGAGTTCAACCTGGTAGATTCAGTCCAGGCAGGTCCAGTTCCCTCCTCCCAGGCTGAGCCAAGTGTCCCTGTATAAGTCTCAGGTTCCAAACAGCCAGCTCATGCACTGAGGACAGGTCCCAGTCCCACTGCCTGGATGCCTCCCAAACAGATCAAGCTAATCAGCTGTCTCACTTATCCAGAGGGCCTGATCCAGTTGGGGGTTCCTCAGCAGGAGATCCCAGCTAGATCAAGAACAGAGAGGGAGAACAAGGAATAAGAGACATTTTATTTTTATGTGTATGTACTTGTATGAGTTTATGTTTGCCTTGTGCATAAAGGAGCACAAGAGTCCAGAAAGGACATTGGATCCCCTGGAATTGGAGTTAAAGCAGTTGTGAACTTCTATGTGGGTGCTGGGAAATGAAAATGGGTCCTCTGCAAGAGAAGCGAGTCCTCTGAATTTTTGTGCCATTGCTCCAGTACCCAACCATTTTATTTTGAGACAGAGTTACTCTATGTAGTACTGGCTGTCCTGGAACTACGCTGTTGTGGGATATTAGTTTAAGATGTGTTGCATTTGTTTATGCTGTGGAACATTTGTTTAATGATGCAAAAGATGTGTTGCATTCTTTTATGTTGCATTTGTTTAATTTTGTGAAGCTGTGTTACTTTGCCTGTCTAAAACACCTGATTGGTCTAATAAAGAGCTGAATGCCCAATAGCAAGGCAGAAGAAAGGATAGGTGGGGCTGGCAGGCAGATAGAATAAATGGGAGGATCCAAAGGTGAAGGAGAGGAGGATGCCAGGGGCCAGCCACCCAGCCACCCAGCCAGACACAGAATAAGAAGGAAAGAAAAGATATACAGAAATTATGGAAATGTAAAAGCCCAGAGGCATAAGATGGATGGGATAATTGAAGTAAGGAAAGATGGCTAAAAAAAAGCTGAGCTAAGGCCAAGCATTCATAAGTAGTAATAAGCCTCTGTGTATTTATTTGGGAGCTGGGTGGCGGGCCCCAAAGAGCAAAGAGAAAAAAAGTAAAAAAGCAGCCAACAACATTTTGACATACCAATTTGAGGTTCAAATTTCTGTAGGCCCTGAAAAAGCTTAAACAAACAAAAAATGGACACAGCTCCTTTAAGAAACCCTGTGGTATAGCAGAGAACTTAAACAGCCTTTTTTAATACTAAATAGAAACAAAATACTAAGAGTATAAAATGCCTGCCACAGTGTGGGCCATGGGCATTCCAGAGTTGGGAGGTTGAATACAGTTCCTGGTCATGTACTTCTGACCGGGCAGTCATCTTTAGGCTTGGCATTCACAACCAAGAAGTCCATGGAACCATACAATAAAGCCATGTGGGTGACCCAGCTGTATATTAGCAGTTTAAAGTTTGCTCACATGGTCAAAAAAGACTAGAGATGCACAGTAAAGCAGGTTCAGATGAAAAACAAAAACAAAAACAAAACCCAAAACAAAACAAAAGCAACCTCTGAACAGGTTATAGCATGTTTTACTATGTGTGTAGGCTTAAGAAAGAAAGAATAAGAGTATAGACAGTCATAGAAAGAAATTAGTAGTTTAAAAATAATAAAGTAGTGTCTTTAAAGAGAGCATAAAAGTAATATAAAAGAAAATGTCATGTAATGATGGAAAACACACCAGATGTCTGGATCCTGTATGTTATTGTATTGATTTTGAATTTTTTGAATGCTGATGAGCAGACAATAGCTGCTGACAGACAATGAATTGTGAACTGGACTGCTAAACTGAACCAATCTTAGATACTTTAGAAATGTCTTGACGTTAAAAAAGAAGTCAAGAAATGTGTTACTTTGCAAAAGAGGTTTTGCTTTGTTTCCACAAGAAATGAGAGGCTGTGGATTCCTTTGGTGTTGATATGGATCAGGTTTGATGTTGGGAGACCTCTTGAAACTTGTCCGGTGTTATATATCAACAAGGGTTACTGCTGGTCTTCCCAGGACTTGGTGATTATTTGAATTTTCTCAGGGACTGTTAAAGATGCGTTTGCCCACAGACAACAGGAAGAAATCTGGAGAACACAATGACCACATTCCCAAGAGATGGGGTGGGTGTCTTTGGTTATTTGGTGGGTTATGGATGTTTGTCATTATTTAGAGGGATTGTTTATTAATTGTTACTGATATTGGTAAGGGAGGAAACTGTACAAAAGAGATTAGGTTCGGGGATCTTGTTTAAAAAAAAGAGAGAGGGGTGATATAGGAATGATAAGATAAAAGTGCAAATTATTGAATCTGCTTTAAATAAAAGGATAAATATTGATCTACTTTAAACTGAAAAACAACTATTAATCTCAAATATTTTGTATGGTGTGGACTTTTATATATTGATATAAATTTAAGGTAATTTTTGTTATACTGTGTATATGTTTCTACACTTAAAAGAATTTTGTATATTGATAAAAAATTTAAGGTTATTTTTGTTAGAACATATTGTATATTTGTTTCTACTCTTATTTAAGGTATTGTACCCATGCAGTTCATTAAAAAAAATAAGGTAAAGTTCTAGTTTTTAAAAGCTATAAGTATAAACTATTTAGGATAATCAAGAAACATAGGTTAGTAGTTAGTCATCTATAACAATCAAAGTTGTAGATATATTAGGCATGTTTTCAAGATCATATGGAGATATATTTTAGATAGATAGATGGTCTTCAAACACTTCAAAGACCTATAGAATATAGCATTTAAAATGTTTTGTTAACGTAGGATTTTTCATGACAATGAGACACTTCTGTTTCTGGCAGCACCAATTTACTTCAGAGAAGATAATGGGTAGCAAAGAAATTCCTTATGGAGTTTGCTTTCATTGTGGCAAGGCTAGCTATTTGGGCAGACACTGCTTTAACTTGACTGCTTACAGTATGCTATATAAACTGGACATGCAGGACCAACAAGAAAGTGACTGCTGAACTTTGCCAAAACAAGGTAAGATGTTTCTTCAAGGTTCCTGCTTCACAGAAATGTTTGCAGACATTCTGTAGGGCACACAGGAAAGTGACTGCTAAATTTTGCCAATGCAAGGTAGGGCAGTCCTTCAAAATTCCTGCTTCACAGAAACATCTGGGCAATATTCTAGGCTGGTAAGTCGAAGATGGATTCTTCAACAATGCAGAGGAACTTTGGGCTTATGTCTAGGCAGCCAAATGTCTCTGTGCATCCTTCTGGCTTCTTTGAGGGAGTTAAAGACTAAATAGAGTCATAGTTTTCCTTAGTTATTATAGAAAGTAAATTAGGTATAATACTTCGGAATCACTAAGATAAAATAGTATTTTCTCTGAATTTGCTAAACATAAATGGACTGAATAGTGTAAATGTAAATCTTACTTGAGAAATGTTTTTATTGTATATAGTTTTACTATGTTAAAGTTAAAACCTTTCATTTTTATTTAGACAAAAGGAGGAAATGTTGTAAAATATTAGTTTTTTTTTTTTTTTTTTTTTTTTTTTTTCGAGACAGGGTTTCTCTGTGTAGCTTTGCGCCTCTCCTGGAACTCACTTGGTAGCCCAGGCTGGCCTCGAACTCACAGAGATCCGCCTGGCTCTGCCTCCCGAGTGCTGGGATTAAAGGCGTGCGCCACCACCGCCCGGCTGTAAAATATTAGTTTAAGATGTGTTAAATTTGTTTATGCTGTGGAATATTTGTTTAATGATGCAAATATGTATTGCATTCTCTTTTGTTGCATTTGTTTTACTCTGTGAAGCTGTGTTACTTTGCCTATCTAAAACACCTGATTAGTCTAATAAAGAGCTGAATGGCCAGTAATGAAATAAGAGAAAGGATAGGCAGGGATGGCAGGCAGAGAGAATAAATGGCAGGAGCCAAAGCAGGAGAGGACGACTCCAGGCGCCAGCCACCCAGCCACATGGCCAGACACAGAACAAGAAGGAAAGAAAAGCTATACAGAAATAGAGAAAGGTAAAAGCCCAGAGGCAAAAGGTGGATGGGATAATTTAAATGTGGAAACAAGCCAAGCTAAGATGGGGCATTAGTAAGTAATAACAAGCCTCTGTGTTTATTTGGGAGCTGGGTGGTGGGCCTCGAAAGAACAAAGAGCCAAAGAGTAAAACAACAACCAACAACACTATGTAGATCAGGCCAGTCTTGAACTTATAGATACACTTACCTTTTTCTCCTGAATGCTAGGATGAAAGGTGTGTGCCACACTATACCTGGTTTGCTTTATTTTACTTTATTTTTTTTAATTTAGCAAGTAATAACAAAATTTTAATGCAGAAGTTGTTGCACATAAGAGAATTCTGTACATAGTTTTTGAAAAAAAAATCATATCTGAGTTTTGGTAAAGATTATTGAAAAATAAATTAAGGACTATTATATTTCAGGGATAGAATGCCTACATCAAATGAGGCAGCTTTGAGTTCATTCCCAGCAATGCAAAATACTATTCAGCCATTTCTCTGAGAGATTGTTTCATAGTAGACTTCCTGATACTTACATTCTTTCCACTTGCCTGTTCTGAACTTAAGTGACCCTCTTATGATACGTTGCTTTGTGAGGCTGAAGAGATGCCTTAGTGATTAAAAACACTTGCTGGCCTTGTCCAGGACCTGAGTTTGTTTCCAGCTTCCACATAGAGGCTCACAGCCACCTGTAACTTCACTTTCAATGGTCCTAAGACCATCTTTTGCTTCCACTTGCTTCAGAAACTTCCACACACACAGACAAATGCTCATGCACATAAATATATATATAAAATATATTTTAAAATTAAGTTGCTTTTTATAAATAGAATGTTTGATAAGTGAAGTTACAAGAAACACACAAAATTCTTGGAGAAGTGAACAGTCCACATGAAGTGCTCTAGTGTTTGGAACATCTACTTTATGCTCACTGTAAATCTTTGTTGATCTTTTATAGATTATCCTCTGCAACTCATTGACAACATTTCACTTCTCCTCTGCAGCTCATTTGTGAAACCCAGTGGTGACACTGAGCAGTGGCTCAGCATCCTCATTACTATTCATGTTTCCAAAAACCTACTACTAACTGAGAGGTCCAAACTGCCTGTAAAACCTTTCTTGAAGATTGTTTGGTTTTAAAGTGCAGTTAATGCTTCAGTGAAATGCCTTCCTTGTCCGGGGAAATCATTCTGGTGATGAAGCCCCTTGAAGCTTAACAGGGCGGCTGTTTGCCTTCCAGAATTAGACCTTATGAAGGTAATTGAGCCAAATGGCAGCTTTGTTTCCAAGTGAAAATACTTCCAGGGTAGAGTGTGAGGTGTCTGAAGATTTACCTGACATTCTGGATACATCATCAGTGACAGTGATATTCGATGACATGTTCGACATAAGGGAGGGTCATTTCTCTTTAGAATACTTTGCATTTGTTAGTTAAATGATCACTGGATGCATCCCCTTATAAATATAAGTCACCAGCCAAGCAAAGGGCCCATTGTGGTGTGCTATGTTTTATTATGAAGGATTTTCAAGAGTGTGATGAACCCATCTTATATCAACACTTGACACATTAAGATATTGTTTTATCCAATACTGACCATTGTCCTTAAGTAGCTGTCTTATCCCCAGGATTCAGCTTAGTAAAGATAATCATTCTTAGCCTTGCTTGGAGTGGCAATCTTTTTTTTCTTAACAGGACACATATTTCCAGAAGAGTTCTGCACACTCTTTGGAGATGGCTAGAGTAATTTGCATATTTCTTCATGTGCTTCATTGACAACTGCTCACATTTCAGTTCTTAAGCCTGATCACCATTGTTTTTGATTTCCTGTTAAACTATTATTCACTATTATAGTGAGTCTACCCAGTGGACAACTTGCTTTCTAAAAAACAAGCTCCACAGGACTAGGCTTTTGTCTGTCTTACTCATGAGGGTACCCGGTACAAAGAGCCCTTAAATAAGTATTTTCAGACTGACTGGATTAACAGGATGTAACACATGCTTGATGATATTTGGAGTCTTCAAATGATGGCTTGAACTATGAACACATAAAAGAGAAATGCCAGTCATTGATGTTATGTACTGTACAAATATGATATTTCATACCTAAGTTCCTATTAACTTATTTTGCCTCACTGTAACAGACAGTATGGTTGTATGCAATGTAGAAATCTAAAACCATTTTAGGCATAATACCAGACACAATGTGATGACTAGTATTTACTAGTCATAAAACCAAATTAATCCATTAAACCAAATGATATAATAATCAAAATCTGTGTGCATCATACTATGATTAAAAACATGGAATGATTTTAGACATTTGTGATGTTTGATAGGCTAGGGGTATGTCAACATATACCTAGCATGTGTGAATCCCTGGGGTCAATTCCCAATGTACCCCCACTGTAAACAAAACAAAACTTTCTTCTCTGGGGTTGATGATGCCCCAGCATACAGGAAGCTGAAGCAGGAAGACCTTGAATTACACTGGGACACTGTCTCAAAAAAAGAAAACAAAGCATTATTTGAAAAAAATGTAATATTCATGGTAAGCAGTTCCAGACACTTATGCCAATGACTGGGAGGTCATTGTAGCAACAGCTTATCAGAAACATTTACAAATATATTTTGGGTTATTTTCTATTTTGCTATTACCAGGTCAATGAAAAATAAAGGATATGCTTTCCCAGTCGAAAGTTATTAAAACCTATTTAAAGTCCACCGTAGTCCAATGGATAACTCTAAACTCATGGTCACAAAGATAGCCAAGGCAACTCAGTGAATCACAAAATCAATAAATAAATGAATAGATAAGAAGAAAAGATATGAATGTGTAAAAGGGAATTTTAGAAAAGAGGAAAATTGTCAGAGGGAGATTTGAAAGCACAGAGTAATCAGAATATGATATACATTTATGAAATTATTAAAGAACAGATTTTATTAATAAAAATAAAATTCTATGTGAGACAATGTATTGGAGCAAACGGGTACGGAAAGTATCAGAAAGAGAACTTCATTGTTATGAAAGTGAGATGTAGACTTTTAAAATGAGTACTTATAAATGACTTGGAATTTCCATTATGAATAAAATTTCTGATTTATTATTCTCAGAAACTTGGTTTGCATTTATGCAGAGAGGCTTTATAACTTAGTCATAGCTATTACTGAATAAATTATATTCTTTATTCAATATTAATAAATAAATTAAGTCCCAAGGAAAGACTACTTTTCAAAATTCATATAAAAGCTCTAAATGCATTATAGCCAAACTCTAAATGCTTCCTCACTAGAAAAAGGAGTTGCCATGGGTTATGAAATTATATGGTTAGGGTTTTTATGTTTTTGTCTATGATTACTTGATAATTAGAAAAGTAACAAATAATTGGATTTCATACAAAATGTTTTCCATGCTTATTGTTTGTTGCAATATGGAACAATCACGTAATCTTTCTTTTGTAGAATCTTCAGAATGAATTTTACTTTGGTGTTACATATTTTGTTTTGTATACTGAATTTACTTTAGTAATGTTCTGGTTAGGGTATTTGGGTCATACTAAAGATTGATATTGTCCTTCCTCCCTCCCTCCTTCCCTTCCTTCCTTTCCTTTCCTTCTTTTCCCTTCCCTTCCCTCCCTCCCTTCTTCCCTCCCTCCTTCCCTCCCTCCCTCCCTCCCTCCTTCCTTCCTTCCTTTTGGTGTGTGTGTGTGTGTGTGTGTGTGTGTGTGTGTGTGTGTGTGTGGTATATATATGTATGTATTTCTGTTTGTCCATGTTGGGTGTCTTCCTCCATTGCTCTTCACCTTATTCATTTAGACAAGGTCTTTCATAGAATCCAGAGCTCATCAATTGGCTAGACTGGACAGCTGGCCAATAAGCTCCCAGGACCTGCTTGTCTCCACCCTCCAAGTGCTATAGTTACTGGCACCCACTGCCAAGCTGGTCTGTTATGTGGGTGCTGAGGATCTGAACTTAGGTCTCCATGCTTGTATGTTAAGCACCTCACTGAGTGAGCCACATCCCAGTCATGAAACTGACTTTAATTTACCTTTTTCATACTATCAGTTTCTCTCCTGGTTACTTTAAACTCACAAATGAAGTTAGATATGCAAACTCATCCACTGTTCTCTTTTTAAAGAATATGTCCTTAAGGTCTTGTTTGTTTCTGTCCTTTTCAAATACCCATCAAACTTACCTACCCCAACCCTTCATTTTGATATATTTTTAAGGATTGGGTATTTTTTAAAGCAAAGGAGCTCAGTTGGTGTATTAGTGTATACATTTATATACACATGTATATATACATAAAATTTTCTCCTTTGTGAACCATCTATATTATTCACCCCAGTTAGAGAGGGCAATGACTAAGCATAAAGTGACTTCACCCAAGTCAGCCTGGTGAATCGGTGACCTTACTGGGTTACTTAAAGGGGTGTGGGTGTGAGGTCACTTACAGAAGAATGAGTGAAGGGTTAGTGATAGGAGAATGGGTTACTCCAGCACAGCTGTATTATCAAAACCTCCTCCCTAGCATGGGAGAGAATGCCTGGATGACTATAGAGTTCTGGAGCAGATTATGAGTAGAGTCCTAATATTGCTAATTCACTGAGTGCTTTGTATCAAAGTGTTGAATTTGTCCAATGCTATTTCTGCATCTGTTAAAATATTTATATGCATTCACTTCTTTGTTCCCTTGTTGTAGTGACTCATACTGCTAGTATTGTGAGTGTGCTATCAACTTATACAGTCCCTGATAAGTTCAACCTACTAATCATTTAGTATTCATTAGGTAGAATGTTGGATTTAATTTACAGCATGTAAAAGGGCCTTTTGTATCTGTACTTTTATGAGGAATACTTGTCTCTACTGTTTTATAATTTCTTTGACAGGTTTTGGTATTAAGGTTGTTATTTCCTCTTTTTATATGTGTTTGTGTGTTTGGTGTGAACATGATATTGCATGATATTTACATATGCAAGTGTGTGGGGGGGGCTTGAAGTTGATGTCAAGTGTCTTCCTGGGTCTCTATGTTTTGTTCATTGAAGCAGGGTTTCTTATAGGATCCATACCTTGTCAATTCTATCTAGCTACTCAGCTTGCCTGGGGATCCTGCCTCTGTATCCAGAGTAATGAGATTTATAGGCCCACACACCTGACTGCCATTTACATGTGTTCCAAATACCAGTCCTCCACTTGTACAGCAAGTGGTACTCTTTATCCACTGAACCAACTCCTCAACCCCTCATCTTGCTTAAACTTAAAAATATTTGCTTTAAACTTCTTTGAATGTTTGGTAGAATTAATGACTAAAAACCATGTGAACCCAAAGTTCTTTGAGAAATTTCTTTTTCTCTTCTTTTAGAAAATGTACAAGGAAAGACTACATATGGAGGGTTTGAACACAACCTACAATAAATTCCATTTAGATTAAAATAGTTAAGATCTTTTCATCTCTGTTGATCTTTGATGGAGGGTCCCCGTTGATTACTGAGAGAGCAGTAATTACCTTTTTGCTGTGGTTCTAAAATGTCTATGTCTCTTTCAAATTCTTTCCTTTTTATCCTTCCTTTAATTTGGAGTTCTTTGGTTAGCTACACAAATTTGTAATTGCTGTTTCTTAATAAGCTATACCATTATAATTACTGTTTCATTTTGTGGCTGGCATTGCCCTTTGTACTGAAGTCTGCTCCATTTATTACTAATTCGGGTACTCCATGACTCTATCTTATCCTTGGGGGAAAAAAAAAACCATGGGAAGCTAATCAGACTAACCAGAAAAGTCAGCTTCAGTGACGTTCACTCTCTGCTTCCATACCCACTTGAAGAGTGTCACCTTTCCTAGTCTGTGGGTTATAGTTAGAACAAGAGAAGAGAATGCACTGAGCTTTCTACTGCAGCATAGAGCTGGAACCCTTTTCTCCTTTGTGATTTATGCTATAGCTATAATTTTATTTCCCTTTAAATATGGAATTTATTTATTCCCATTTTGTTTTTTTTTTTTTGAAAATTTGTGTAATGTCTGCCATTAGTCATTCTAAAGATCTGAGTTTGACATTACTTATTTCTCACCTGAATCGTTGTTTTCTCTAACTTTAATATCTGAGTTTGTCTTTGTTATTTTTTCCCTGTCTACTATACTTGAGTTTCTTTTTCTGAATTTAATGAGTTTAAAAGTAAAGTCTGACTAATTAAGTTGAGAGCTTACTGATGGTAAAATATAAGCAATTAAGCTACAAAGTTCCTTGTCAATGCCATTTTCATTGTGTCCTCAGTAATATACAGTATGATATTAAAAATATTATTTAATTGGATTTAAAATTTATATTTATATTATACAAGTTATCTAGAAGTATATATATAATATATGTATATATATATACTTCCCATATATATCTCATATATATGTATATAGATAGGTAGGTAGATAGATGGATAGATAAATAGATAGATAGATAGATAGATAGATAGATAGATAGATAGATAGATAATGATGGCATTTGTCTTATATGTTGAACCATCTTGTTCTCCCCTAGAAGTGCATTTTTTACATGCCTAAACTTAGGTTTTATATGCTTTATTTTTATAATTCATAGTTTGTCTTGGGGTAAAATAACTCACTTATTTGAGGCTAACTTTATGATCTAATATATTATTGTAAATGTGCTGGAAACTTATTAGCATAACATGGAATATTCAGGTAAAGGAATTCCCAACAGGTCTCGGTGGTTCTGAATTTAAAATGAAATATGGGAATCCCGTTCTTTTATCTCTCAATCAATTTTCTGGTTTTATTATTTTGAATCCCCAAGGAAAGTTATGTTATTTGATTTATAGTCAAATGACAAGAGTAAAGAAAATATAAATAAAAATTGAATGTCTATGGGGATTTGAGCATGTTGAGAGAGTTGCAAGGGCTCTGAGCATGCTGATGGGCCACTGGATACATAATCTGGGCTGTAATCAAAGGGAAGGGGTAAGGGGGTGGCATAGATCTGGAAACACAGAGCTTTGATCAAAGAGATTGATGTTCACAATGAGGTTTCAGGGGGATGGAGTCTCCGTGATTGTGACTTACACCGTGAATAGATGGGTTTCAGCAAAGTGTTGGAGCTGAGATATGGAGTAACTAAGAGAGAGAGGGTAGACAGACCCTGTGAGTGTGTACTTAAGATGATAAAATGGTTACAACTGAGGAGAAAGTCAATGAGTATGATGAGTTTAGGATGGTGGGATTTGACTAAAATACAGCATGGAAAGAAAGACAGAGACATATTGTGGCTGTACCTAGGTACTGTAAGACTGAGTGCATTTTGGATTTTGAAAGAAAAGAGAATGTGAAAAGCAGGACTCAAACAACAAAGCATTCAGTTACTTTCTTGGGAGCTACTTGAAATGTAAGAGGAAACCGCCTTAAAAGGATTCTGCTCCCTTGAAAGCAGCAAGCACTTTCTTGAGAAACTGAGTGACAGTATAGAGAAATAAGAGAAAGTATCACAGGGCATATGCATTATACACTCAGTTGAGAAAAATACTACTTATATTTGGAGAGCATGAAGGATTGTATATGTATGCTTGTAGTGTGGAAATGGTCAGTGACAATCTGAATACAGGGAACCAAAATACATGAACAAAATAAGAATTTCTGCTCATGATATGTGTCTTAGTGTTCTATTGCTGTGAAGATACAACGGTCACAGTAACTCATATAAAAGAAAACATTTAATTGGGGTTGGCTTACAGTTTCTGAGGTTTAGTCTGTTGTCATCATGGTGGGGAACATGGCAGCATGCAGGTAGACATGGTGCTGGTGAAGTAGCTGACAGTTCTACATCTGAATCCTCAGTTAGCAGGAAGAGAAGCCACTGGATCTTACGTGGGCTTTTGAAACCTCAAAGCCTGCTCCCAGTGACACATTTTCTCCAACAGGGCCACTCCTAAACTTTTCAAATAGTGCCATTCCCTGGTGACTAAGCATTCAAATCTATGAATCTATGGAGGGAATGTATAGCAAAATCTGTCTCACAAAATACATGAAGAAGTTATAAAAATATGTTTCCTTAGAATAGAAACATTATTTCAAGCTGAATATTATGAAGAACTTTCTGATTTTAAAGTTATAGAATATTATAATTATCTGCATAGAAGATCATGTTCTTTAACAAAGATCTACCTTTACAAATAGGTAATGTTCAGAACTGCCTGGCAGGAAAAAGGACATCATCTGATTTGTCATTTTCACTTTTTGTTATTTATTTATTATATCTTAAGAAGAAAGATTCAGAAGTTTTGAACCTTAAGTTCACTTATTTGCACCCGATATCTACAAATAAGGCTAAGAAATAACAAATGCTTCTGGGTAGAGGAAAGGTCTGTAATCCTTTTGTGTTGACTTTCTTCTTAGTATACAAACACAAGGATCTTCATGGGACCTCCTTCTGTAGTCCTTCTGTTAAAAACAACAGCAGCAATAACAACAGTATCAAATCCTTTCTCATGCTCATTCTGAAGTAGTGGTGTTCTGAATGCTATGGACCATGGAGTCAAGAAGGAATGTTATGTGGTACTCCTTGCTTCATATCAACTTTTATATATTCGAGACAGATTCTCTTTGCTCAGGCTAACTTGAACCATTTGCTCAGGTTGGCCTTGAACTCAAGGCAATCCTGCCTCAGCCTCCTGAATGCATGAACTACAGGTGCATACCATCATTCTTGGCTGATTTCTACTGTTCATTTTTGCTCAAAGAGCAGTATGGAGTCAAATATCTGGAAAAGCAGAAATTTTAAGATTTGTACCAACTGTTTAAATATTTATCCTCAACAATGTACTGATAAGAGCCTCACTTAGCTCAGTGTAGTCACTGTGTTCAGTGGGCAAAAAGGGGGAAAACTATTTTTACACTAGAGAATAGTGCAATTTTTTACTATACGTACTTATTGGAGAGGTTGTATCAACACATATTGAGCACCAGATCAGACCCATGTGTTGTGAACTCCATCTTGTTTGTTCCCTTGAGCTAAAGCTCCATTTCTTTCCCTTAAACTCATCATATTTTGAAATTTGAACTGCTAATCACCCTATCATATAGTTGCTTAATTGGTAAGTGGTTTATTAGTTGCCTTAGTTTTTGTATGAAAGGGAATGTTTGATTCTCACTCTGAAACCTGATAAAAGGTGTGTTTATAAATGTGTGCACTCACATGTTGTCAAATGTGTTTACATATTGCTGTCATAATATAAAAAGAAAAGCATTTTCTTTAGCCAATGAGTAATATCTAAAGACAGAAACCACAGAATTAAAGAGTAGGCAGAAAAAAAATCACTTGAATCTCTGAAATGTGTGAACATGTATTTTCATGTGTATCTTAACAGTCACAAGTATTTAGTCAGGAAAGAAGAGAAATGCTTTTACTCTGTACTGTGGAGGACAAAAGAAGGCCAAGATGTGTGCATTCATCTCTGGTTAAGGAAGGCTATTCAGGCTATTCATGTGTTTTCATGGAAAGGATCATATTTTATCTTAAAGGGCACTGCCAAATCACTAAGATGTATTTCACTAGAGAAAATGAACCAGATTTTCTCTTACTGTTTGGCCAATGTGGTTGGAATGAAATATTTGATCATCATCAAAATGTTCTACAAATTGTTAATCTCAATGGAATTGCTGCATGTGATTTTTGGTCATTTTGGGCACCTCCTCCCCCTTGCCGCTCTGCCATTTGCTTTTTCTGAGAAAAGGTCTCCCTATGTCGCCACCCTAGTCTTCATTTGAGATCCTCCTGCCTAAGCCTCCTAAGTGCTCCACCATACCCATGTTTCTTTTGTCTAATGAAAAAGACTAGTGGGGATCATTTGACTGAGTTACCCATGGTGAAAACATGTGTGTCGGAACTTTGTCATGGACGTACTTAGTTTTTGATTTAAAAATTATTTATTTCTGTATATATGTGTGTGGGTACACACATACAATAACATGCACATGGAATTCATAGGACAGTTGTGGGTTAGTTCTCTCTTTCCATCAGGTGGGTCTCAAAGATCAAACTCAGGTCCCCAGGCTTGACTGCAGGCGCCTTTACCCACTGAGCCATCTCACCAGTCTGAGAACACATTTGTAAGGTTACATTATATGGTAAAATTTGAATCTCTACAAGCAGGAACTTCTGTGACCAAAACTGTGAGTATCTCTGAAGTCCTGAGCATATATATTTATACATATAATCAGTTCATACATGACTACTGACAACTCTACCAATGTTGAGGTGACTAGAAACTACTCTGCTCTTCCTAACTCAGAGTATAACTAAGTCACAAGGTGTGCTAGATATATATCTCTACTTAAGTTAGAGATATTTCCAGGAGAAAGCCATTATTGCCACCAAGATTCTAGAAATACAATGGGATTCACATAGAGCCTATGAAAGTGTTTGAGTGGAGAAAGTGTGTGTCTAAAGAAAGATATGTTCTTGTGAATTCAAAAATCTCTGACTCCTGATAGCTCATTAGTCCAATTCTGAGCATTTACTAACCAGTGACTACAGTGAAAAAGCCCAGAATGTTGCTTTTCATGAAAGCGTTTTTATGTTTTATTAAACCTAATAATCCTGTTCTGATTTGCTGTGTATTTGATTGATGCATTTAAATCTGGATACGGGGATGTGCAATGCTTTAACCATAAAATAAAACAAAATCAAAAACTTAGTGGACCCAATAGGAGGAAAACATAAATTACAATAAGAAATAATAATTTGCAAAATTGTAGTGAAATTAGAGGACAGCTGTGAAAATTTTCAACTGTTTACACCCAGGCAGTCATGCACACACACACACACACACACACACACACACACACACACACACACACACACACAAACATACACACACAGTGTACAGACACATCACACAATAGACACACACACACCAGTAGTATTTTGTTCAGCCCTGTGCAGTCCACTAAGGACTTCTCTTGTGGTCTCAGCAGATTAACACTAGATATACGGATGATCCGGGTCCACCTTGTATCTTTCATCCCCTCAGAGAACATGGTATTACCATCATCTATTGTGAACATGTGTGTTTTCCTCTTTCTGGGGCAGCAAATGGCACTAACCAGAATAATTTTATCAGTGGTTTTCCTAATGGTTCAATGGGAAATCAAATATTTCCCTACCGGACAAAAAGTGGCTAAGAGTACATGTGGCCCATATTTTTATTCTATGACTTGGTTAAAATAATAGTGCTTGATTTCTAAGTCCTGCCTAGATAACTGTGGTGGTATTGTGTTCCCCAAAATATTTGCACCCTAATAAACTTATCTGGGGTCAGAGAACAGAACAGCCACTAGACATAGAGGCCAGAAAATAGTGGCACACACGCCTTTAATCCTAGCATTCCAGAGTCAGAGATTCGCCTGGATCTCTAAGTTCAAGACCACACTGGAAACAGCTAAGCATGGTGAGTCACATGCCTTTAATCTCAGGAAGTGAGCCTTTAATCCCAGGGAGTGATGGCAGAAAGCAGAAAGATATATAAGGCGTGAAGACCAAAAACTAGAAGCTTTTGGCTGGTTAAGCTTTCAGGCTTTCGAGAAGCAGTTCAGCTGAGATTCATTCTGGATGAGGACTGAGACGCTTCCAGTATGAGGAAAAAGAATCAGCTGAGGAACTGGTGAGAGGTAGGTGTGGCTTTTTCTGCTTCTCTGATCTTCCAGCATTCACCCCAATAACTGGCCCCAGGTTTGATTTTATTAATAAGACCATTTAAGATTTCTGCTACAGATAACCATCTCTTGGTTTTATTTGTATCTTTTTATTTTCTTTATGACCTCAGTTATCTTCATCATTCATTATTTCGTTGGTTCCATGAGAAAGGACAATATAGTCTTAGGTGCCATCAATTCTTCCTCATTAAATATCTTGTCCAAATATTTTAAACAAATAATCTATAAACCAATCCAATTACTTATGTTTCAGACCAAGTTATTCTAAATGGCTTTAGTGAGCAATTTATGCAGAGAGTTATTTCTGATTCTAGACAGAAGTATGATTGTGGTAAGTTTTTACTGCCCTCCCTTAATAGTGAAAGCCTTGCTGCCTACTAAAGAGTATCCCCAATGCACATGTGATACTTAATGAGAAATACCATTTAGTATTCAAGAGGTATGTATTGAGCATCAGACACTGGGGCAGACTCCAGGGACATACTGATAACAAGGTACAACACACCCCTACTGTTGGTGCCCTTTATTTATTCCCATGGACAAAACCTAATCTTGCTGAGGGTAAGAATGATATTACATGTTAAACTGATGAACAAAGCTCACTTCAGTCCATGGACTCTTGCCTTGCATCCTTGTGAGTCCAGTGAAAGATTTCCATCCTGTAAAAGTCACAGGGCGTGAGTAGGGCTTTCTGAGAAACCATTCACGTAACAGGTACAACTATGACTTTATACCCTTTCTTCTAGCATTAAATAGATGTGATGCCCAAGCTTAAGCCACCCATTCTCTTTTGGTGGAGAGAAAAAGGCTAAATAGTTGCAGGTAGGCCAGCCTTATAATTATTGAGTTGTAATTGCTCTAACTTCATATTTTAAGTAATGTGAGAAAAACTTTTGAACCTTATATACTTTCCTGATAAAATCATAATGGAATTTTTTTTAGTTCTTTGAGAATTTTTTATGACAGTTTTGAGCATATTAATCTCCCAGCTATCTGCATTTCTATCCCACATCCCTACCCACCAAACTTTGTATCCTGTGTTTTTTTTTTTAAATCCCTCAAGACCAATTTGTGCTGCCCAAGTATTCTTGGGTGTGTGGCTTTCCACTGGAGCATGGTTGATGCCCCTGGGCCAAACTCTTAGAGCAAACTGTGTCTCCCTTTCTCAGCAAGTAACACTTATCAATAGCTCCATGGCAGTGAGTGAGATTGCATGCCCAACTCCTCTCTCTATGCTGGGAATTTGTCTGCTAGGACTTGCACGGGTTTTGTACATACATCCCAACTGCTGTGGCTTCCTATGTGCAGCTGCCCTGTTGTGTCCAGAAGACAGTTTCCTTGTCATCATCCACCACCTCTGGCTCTTTATTCTTTTTTCCCCTTCTGCAATAAGCCCTGAGCTTTCAGGGTAGGGTGCAGTGTAAATGTTCCTTTTATGGTTAGACATTCTGAAGTCTCTTATTCTCTGCTCTATGGCCAGTCATTTGTCACTGTGCTGTTAACCACCATTGTGAAGCTTCTCAGGTGAAGGCTGAGAGATGCGCTGATCTATGGTTATAATGATAAATCATTAAGAGTTGGTTTAATACTATATCCATTTAAAAGAATGATAGTGGGGTTTCCCTAGGGCATATGACCTGTATAGCCAGCCATAGTTTCCTGACCTGATAAAGGTGCCAAGTATAGGTTTCAACTTGTGGTGTGATGCTTAAATCCAATTATAAAGTGATTACTCCCATGGTTTTCATGTCAGTAATGTACAAGGGGCATGTCTTGCCAGGCCAGTCATTATTGTACCTCAAAGGGTTCAGGTCTAGATTTAATTGATCATTACATTTTTCTTCTCACAGCCTGCTTAGTACTTTCCAGCACTACAAAAGCTTGCTAGTAAGGATGAAGCTTTCAAATCTTTGATTTCAGTTTGGTGTGCACCTCATGTTTGTGGTTTCTTTAGCCGTGGGGACTTACTGTCATGTTCTGAAGGGTAACCAAGAGCAATAGCAGTATCTTGTAATGCTTGGAAAACTATGGGACCTCACTGGCCACCAGCTCCAAGAGAAGTATCCCATTCCAAGCACTGAGTTTTTACATTTCAAAGCAACTTCTGTTTTCCATTTAGATTTTACCTTGCTAATATTTTATGCATATGATTGATACAGTGGCATATGGAGTGGTCCAATGTTGCCAGTTCAAAGGAATACATTAAATGCATTAAAGGGTGAAAGATGCTTGATGAAGCAGCATCCTTTAAAAACAGGGAAAAAGAGAACTAAATGGCAGGTCTTTTTCTTTATTTAAGGAAAGGATGAATTACAGATGATGGGCCAGAGACCCCTGGCTCTTCAGGTTTCTGTCTCAGCTGAAGCTGCTGGAAAATGTAAGGGTTTAGACTCAATGACCTCCAAAGTTGCCTTTAGTTCTGAAGGCCTAGACTTATCATGCTAGTTCTATTCTTTCTCTGATTCTGGATGTTATATAAACATAGGGACATTGATTGGAGCAGAGTGTATGTGGCCTCAGTTTTCTCCATAAAATCAATGAAGGCTGAACTGAAGAATCACTGAGAGTCAGGGCAGGTCAGCTGAAGCTGTAGCATATGAATAATTCATGTTTAGGTCTGCATGTCTGTTTTTTTTCCTAAAGTATTCTACAATAAGATCAAAAGCAAAGGGTGAGCTGCATAGGGGCATTCTGGCCAAGATGCACACGTGAAAATATTACAGTGCAGTGTGAAAATATGCATTTACAGCACAATGAATCGAAAGAATCAACAGTTCTTAACAATGTGTAAAGTTTTACAAAGTCTTTTGAGAATTTCTTCTTCATTCTTACATTGTTTGTCTTTTACTCATGAACAAGTATTTGGATAATTTTTTGTTTGCTGGCTTGGAAATATATTATTCAATCTCATAATTATTTTCCACTTCCTTCTTGATGATCTTTCATGTGAATAATTCTGATTTTTTGTATAATTTTTTTCATAAAACATTTTTTTTTGTTTAGAGCTAGTGTATTGGAATGGATCTCCACCTACCCATTTGAAATGATAATATCTTGGTTTATCATACATATGCTACGTAATGAATTTTTTTTGTAATTTTTCATATAAGACTAACTAAAATCTGATTTTTGTGTATAGACATTTCCTTCTTTTGAGATTCACTTTGATTTATCTATGTAACATTAGGGATGGTTAGAGTTATCAAACATTTTTCTCTGGCTCTTGTGGTAGTCATTATTCACTTTATGACTTTAATATAGAAAATTACACTGAGGTATTAAAAAGAATCTTTCTATGAATGTGTTCAATCACTTGTATGTAGCTAGAGTTTTCCTGCCTGGCCCACAGTCAGGACAAATCTCTCTCACCTGCCAGTCCCACAGCCGCTCAAACCCGACCAAGTAAACACAGAGGCTTATATTGGTTACAAACTGTATGGCTTCTTGCTAACTGTTCTTACAGCTTAAATTAATCCATTTCTATAAATCTATACCTTGCCACATGGCTCGTGGCTTACCGGCATCTTCACATGCTGTTTGTCATCGTGGTGGCTGGCAGTGTCTCTGACTCAGCCTTCCACTTCCCAGCTTTATTCTCCTCCTTGTCCTGCCTATACTTCCTTCCTAGCCACTGCCCAATCAGTGTTTTATTTACTGACCAACCAGAGCAACACATTTGCCATACAGAACATCCTACAGCACTTCCCCCTTGTGTGTACAGATATGACTGCCACTGTGCACATGTGGAGATCAGAAGGCAAGCTTGGTGTTAGTCCTTGCTTTCTGCTCTGTTTGAGGCAGGGTATAGAGTTTGTGTGTATGTGTGTGTGTGTGTGTGTGTGTGTGTGTGTGTGTGTGTGTGTGTGCATGTGCAAGCACATGTGTGGCTGAGCAAGCCAGGCTAACTGGCCTGAAAGCCTCAGGGGATACTCCTGTCTCCATCTCACCAGAGGAGCATTGGGATTACAGATGCATGCTAACACATTTGTCTATACATGGGTTCTGGGGCTCTCAGCTTAGACCACATTTTTACATGGTGTATACTTTACCCACTAGGCCATCTGCTGAGTTCCTCACACTGAATTTTAGGAAAGCAAAAGCCACATTGTATTCCTGGGGTAAATTCATTTTTTAAATCAAAAATATTTTTTTCACACAATATATTCTTATTATTGTTCCCTCTCACCCAAGTCCTCTCAAAGCCTCCCAACCTCCCAACTCACCCACATCCTTGTTTTTCGCTCTTAATCATTAGAAAACAAGCAGACATCTAAAATAAATGAAAAATAATTAAATAAAATGAAATAAAACCAAGCAAAACTGAATAAGACAAAACAAAGAAACAGAAAAACAAATAGCCAAAGAAAAAGCACAGAAAACACACATAGAAATAGAGATACACACCTTGGCACACACAGAAATCCTCCATAAACACAAAATCAGAATATTTAATATATAAGAAAAAGATGTGTAGGATAAGAAAAAAAATGCTGAGACAAGGCATTATAAAATAAGTAAAAAGCAAAATAAAACAGAAAACAACCAACCAACCAACCAACAATCAAACAACAAACAAAAAAACCCTCCAAAAATCCCACTGAGTTAATTTGTGTTAATCATCTTCTACTGGACATGGGGTCTGGTTTTAAGAGTGGCTTGTATACCCCGTGAGACTATGTTACAGAAAGCTAACTTTTCATTTGCCTGTGGTTATCAACTGGAGATACCTTCGGGATTTCTGATTTGGATTTGTGTCCACTTCCTCTCTCAGCACTGTAACTCCAACAGGCCCAGACCTGTGCCGGCCCCATGCACGCTGTCACAGTCTCTGTGAGTTCATATGTGCATCCGTCCTGCTGTGTTTAGAAGGCCTTGTTTCCTTTGATATCCTCTATCCATTCTGGCTCTTACAATCTTTCTGCCTCCCCTTCAGTGAGGTTCCCTGGGGGAGAATATTGATGGAGATATCCCACTTATGACCGAGTATTCTAAGGCCTTTCATTCTCTGCACATTGTCCAACTGTGGGTCTCTATGTATTCCCATCTACTGTAGGAGGAAGCATCTCTGATTATGGCTGAGCAAAACACGGACCTATGAGTATAGCAGACTGTCCTTAGGAATCCTTTGTTTGCTAATTTCCTTTAGCAGAACAGTAGCATTTAGTTTTCCTCCGGGTCCTTGACCTACCTAGTCTCAGGTTTTTGACTAACTGAGCAGTGTTGAGGGATGGATTCCATCTCCTGCAGTGGGCCTCAAATCCCACCAAATACTGGTTGGTGACTCCCACCAGCTTCGGGCCACTATTGCACTAGTACATCTTGCAGGCAGGTCACCATTGTGGGTAAAAGGGTTTGTAGCTGGGTTGGTGTTTACCTTTCTCCTTTGTAGCATGCAGAGTACCTTCCAGTACCATGAACAATAGTCAGTGGGGGTAAAGGCTCTAGGTAGGCACCAGCTCGACTTCTCTGTGTTCAACGAGTTGTGTAGTTATTGTTTTCAGCAATAGAGATTTGTCATCTATTTGTGGAGAGCAACCAATAGCTTTGCCAACAGCCTGACTGGTTTGGAGGTTCCCAGGTGACCCCTTTATCCAACAACTTAATTAGATGTAAACCATAGATGTAACTGGAAGCTTCATTTGGTGACAAGAGATGTCCATTTGGGGCCGTGTCTCCCCTGTTATTTGGCAATTCCTTTGAGATCACCTTCATATATGGATATATTTTAGGAAACTTCAACTGTACTAGCTTTCCATACCACCCTACAAGTGGCCCTCATTTTAATTCTCCCTCTCCTTCTCCCCTCTCTCACCTCCTCTTCCCTATCCTCCCCATTTGATCCTCTTATTCAAGGCACCCTCCCATCCATCCATAACTATCTATTCTATTTCCTCTTTCTAGGGTTTCCAATTCTCCCTGTCACCCAAACCTTTACTTTACACCTAACCTCCATAGTTCTGTGGATTGTATTCTGTTTATTGAAGACTTAACACCTAACATCTAAGTGAATACACACCACATTTGTCTTTCTAGGTCTGGGCTACCTTTACTCAGGATGATTTATTTATGGATTTCTTTTTTTAACTGAGAAGTAATATTCCATTGTGTAAATATACCACATTTTTTTATCCATTCATCCACTGAAAGACATCTAGGTTGTTTCAAATTCCTGGATAATATTAGTAGAGCAGCAATGAACACTGTTGAGCAAATATTTCTGTGATAGAATGAAGTGTCCTTAGGGTATATGCCCAAGAGTGGTATAGCTGGATCTTGATGTAAATGTATCCCCAGCTTCCTGAGGAACTATCACACTGATTTTCATAGTAGCTGTTCATGTTTGACTTCTCAATATCAATGGGAAGTTCCTCTTGCTCCACATCCTCTCCAGTATAAACGTCTTTGGTTTATTGATTTTATCCATTCTGACAAGTGTAAGATGAAATCTCAAAGTAGCCTTTATTTTCATTTTCCTGATGGCTAAGGTTGTTCAACATTTCTTTAAGTGTTTCAGAGCCATTTTTATTTCCTCTTTTGAGAATACACTGTTTAGATCTGTACCTCATTTTTTAAATTGGGTTATTCATTTTCTTAATGTTCAGTTTTTTTTTGAGTTCTTTATATATTTTGGATATTAGTCTTCTATCAGATGTGTAGTTGATAAAAATATTTTTCTATTCTGTAGGCTGCTGCTTTGAGTGAATGATGTGTCCTTTGCCGTACAGAAGCTTTGCATTTTCATGAAGCTGCATTCATGGGTTGTTGTTCCCGGTGCCTGTGCTAACAGTGTTGCGTTCAGGAAGTTCTTTCCAGTGCCAATCAGTCAAGACTATTTTCTACTTTCTCTTCTATCAGATTCACTGTATCTGGTTTTATGTTGAGGTCTTTGGGAGTTGAGTTTTGTGCAGGATGATAAATATGTATCCATCTGCAACCTTCAACATGCAGATATCCACTTTGTTGAAAATGATGCCTTTTTTCCCAGTGTGTATTTCTGGCTTATTTATCAAAAATCTGGTGTCCATAGGTGTATGTATTTGTGACTGTTTCTTCCATTCAATTCCATTGGTCGATGTGTCTGTTTTTGTGCCAATACCACTGTGGTTTTTTTCTTCATTTTTTTAAAATTTATTTTAATTTATTTTGCAATACAATTCAGTTCTACATATCAGCCACGGATTCCCTTGTTCTCCCCCCCTCCCATCCCCCTCACCTTCCCCCCAAACCCCCCCATTCCCATCTCCTCCAGGGCAAAGCCTTCCCCACAGACTGAGGTCAACCTGGTAGACTCAGTCCAGGTAGGTCTAGTCCCCTCCTCCCAGGCCGAGCCAAACAATCCTGCATAGGCCCCAGGTTTCAAACAGCCAACTCATGCAATGAGCACAAGATCTGGTCCCACTGCCTGGATGCCTCCCAAACAGATCAAGCCAATCAACTGTCTCACCCATTCAGAGGGCCTGATCCAGTGGGGACCCCTCAGCCATTGGTTCATAGTTCATGTGTTTCCATTCATTTGGCTATTTGTCCCTGTGCTTTATCCAACCTTGGTCTCAACAATTCTCGATCATATAAACCCTCCTCATTCTCGCTAATTGGACTCCCAGAGATCCACCCGGGGCCTAGTCATGGATCTCTGCATCCAGATCCCTCAGTAGTTGGATGAGGTTTCTAGCACAACAATTAGGGTGTTTGGCCATCCCATCACCAGAGTAGGTCAGTTCGGGCTGTCGCTCGACCATTGCTAGCAGTCTGTTGTGTGGGTATCTTTGTGGATTTCTGTGGGCCTCTCTAGCACTTTGCTTCTTCCTATTCTCATGTGGTCTTCATTTACCATGGTCTCCTATTCCTTGTTCTCCCTCTCTGTTGTTGATCCAGCTGGGATCTCCCGCTCCCCTTAGCTCTCTTGGGCATATACCCAAGAAACGCTCAACCACACCATAAGAGCACTTGTTCAGCTATGTTCATATCAGCATTGTTTGTAATAGCCAGAACATGGAAACAACCCAGATGCCCTTCAACTGAAGAATGGATAAACAAAATGTGGTACACATGCACAATGGAATACTACTCAGCAGAGAAAAACAATGGCATCATGAGGTTTGCAGACAAATGGATGGATCTAGAAAAAATCATCCTGAGTGAGGTAACCCAGACTCAGAAAGACAAACATGGTATGTACTCACTCATAGCAGGATACTAGACATGAAACAAGGATGACTTGTCTGCTACTCACATCACCAGGGAGGCTACCTGGAAAACAGGACCCCAAGAAAGACACAGGGATCGCCCAATGACAGAGAAATGGAATGAGATCTACATGAACAGCCTAGACATGAGTGGGGGTAATGAAAGGCGAGGGTTGAGGGAAAGTGTTTTTTTTTTTTTTTTAACTATACTCTATAGTACAACTTGAAATCAGGGATGTTGATACCTCCAACAGTTATTTTATTTTTCAGTATGTTTTAGCTATTTTGTTTTGTTTTCTTTGTTCATTTGTTTGTTTGTGTATGTGTGTGTGTGTGTGTGTGTGTGTGTGTGTGTGTGTTTCCATATGAAGCTGCAAATTGTTTTTTAAAAAATTCTGTGAATAATTGTTTTGGAATTTTGATGGTGATTGTATTGAATCTCTACATTGCTTTTGGTAGAATAACTATTTTTACTGTGTTAATCCTACCAGTCAGTGAGCATTGGAGATTTTTCCATCTCCTGATATCTTCTTCAATTTCTTTCTTCAGTGTCTTAAAGTTTTTATTATATACATCTTTTGTTTGCTTGGTTAGATACTTCTGTTTTGGGGGGATATTGTGAATGGTATTGCTTCCCTAACTTTTCTTACAGTCTCTTTACTCTTTGTATGTAGGATGGCTACTGATTTTTGTGTGAATTAATTTTTGTATCCTGCTGCTTTCCTGAAAGCATTTATCAGCTGTTGGAATTTCCTGCTAGAATTTTTAAGGGTCACTTTTGTATTCAATTATCCACCTATATTACTTTTGTATTTTTGAAAATTTTTAGGGGTATTTTGCTTAATATTCCTGTCTGTGTCCACCCCACTTTTAGTGTTCAAATTGTGTCATCAAATCTTTAATATTTTGAGAAGTATCATTTTTGTTCTGGTATGTCCTGATTAATTTTTTCCCAAAGGTTGTTGTAATTCACTGGTGAAACAATTTGGCCTAGAGTTTTCATGAGACAATTTTATAATTATGGATTTAAGATCTTCAACAGATAAGGAATAGTTCAGATTCTGCATCCACATTTGTCTCAGAAATTTTGAATCACATCCTCTAGGTACGGTCCCATTTCATCTAAATTTTCAAGCTTAATTCACACACATTAGTTGTATCTTTTGAATGTTTGTAGTGTTATGCATCTATTCATATCACCAAATTTTAATAAATAATTTAAAAATTATAGTGCTATGTATTGAACCTAGCATCCCATGCATGCTAAACAGTTATTGCACCTCAAGCCCCAAATGTCCAATTATTGTTATACCTTACTTTCTTTAAAGTCTTTCTGAAAGGTTTATAAATATTTTTCAGTTTCTATTTCAATTCCAACTGTTTATTCTTTAAATATTTGGTTGAATTTATCAATGACGGCATTTGACATTAACATTTTATTTAAGAAATTGGTCCATAAACTGAAGAATAAAATATTTCAACTTTATGTGGCTGAATATTCTTAACAATATATTTTTTCTTCTCAATAAATTTCAGAAGAAGGAGAATTTATAGCCTACTCAAGTTGAAGCAATTTTTTTTCTGCTCTTCTTGGTTGCTATGTGTTTTATTTATCTTTGATTTTAAAGAGTATCTTGCTGTATTACTAGTATTATGAATATCTTTAACATTTTAATTGAAAGGTCAAGTATATAATTCATTTTTGCCTTCTCATGAATGTGGGCATGCTCTTACTTGGCATATTTTGTGTTATATGCACTAAATATATAAACTATATCTTCAGACTTGAAATACAGTAGATAGGAGGCTAAGATTATTTTTAAAACCATTTTCTATCATGCTTGATAAATACTTCTTTTAATAAAATTTTAGTGGGTTTTTTTTTGTGTGTGTACATGTGACTATATTTATGTGTGAATGAGGGCATATGCATGCCAGAGTACGTGTGTGACTGAAAGGAAATCTTTGGGTGTTGGTCCATGCCTTCCACTTTATTTTGAGCCAGGGTCTTCTTGCTGTTTCTCTGCTGCAAATGTCAGGCTAGCAGGCCTGTGAGGTTGTAGAGGTTCTCCTCTCCCCATCCTCTTCTCTCTATAGGATTGCTGGTATTACAGATGCTTGTGCTATGCAGCCTGCTTTTACATGGGTTCTGGGGATTTTAACTCAGGTCCTTGTGGTTTGTGCAGCAAGCACTTTTATCCCCAATACCATTTCTCTTCCTCTAACACCTCCATCTTCTGTTTTCCAATTCACTGATACAAAGGAAATTCCATGAAGATAAGTTATGAGGCTAAGTTAGTTCTTTGAGTATGATAACCGCACATTCACAAGCTTCAGATCTTACAATGAGGATATTTAGGTCATTCCAAACATAGTGCAATAAATTACTTAGTGACAAATAACATAGTGACCACAGTGGTGCTTTTTATTATTTTTTTTAATATTTTTGAGTGAAAATAGTATTACATGGCCCAGACAGGCCTAAACTTTCTATGGAGCATCTTAGAACCTAAGATCTTCCTGTCTTGACCTCTCTGTGAGGGCTGGAACTCCTGATATGCACTATTGCGCCTGATGACATCTGTCGTAGAATATTAAAGATGTGTTACATTTGTTTATGGTATGGAGTATTTGTTTAATGATACAAAGATGTGTGGCACTCTTTTATGTTGCATTTATTTAACTCTGTGAAGCTGTGCTACTTTGCCTATCTAAAACCACTGATTGGTCTAATATAGAGCTGAACGGCCAATAGCAAGGCAGGAGAAAAGATAGGTGAGGCTGGCAGGAAGAGGGAATAAACAGGAGGAGAAATTTGGGGGAGAGAAGATTGAGGGTCAAGAAAAGGAGAAGGAGAAGTGGCATCCAGGAGCCAGCCACCCAGCTACACAGGAAGCCATGGAGAAAAAAGTAAAGAAAGGTAATATAGAATAAAGAAAGCTAAAAGCCCAGAGGCAAAAGGTGGATGTGATAATTTAAATTAAGAAAAGCTGGCTAGAAATAAGCCAAGCTAAAGTCAGGCATTAAAGTTAAGCTAAAGCCAGTAAGAAGAAGACTTCATATATTTATTTGGGAGCAGAGTGGCGGGCCCCTCAAAGAGTAAAATGAAACAAACAACAGCAGACAGCAGTGCTTTGATAGAATTACTTTAAACATAATTTGTAGGCAAATTTCATATGACTCACCTGGTAAAGACATGCTGATTTGGTTTCTTCTAAAATAAACATATCAACAACAATGTGATGGCTTTCCAGTACAATCAGAAAGGAGACAGGTGTTGTGCTTGTGGATACTTACTACATGGTAGGCTCTCATTGCCAGAACACCTATATTCAACTTGTTCCCTAAGGACTTCTTCACTCGAACTTGTCTCATCCAGAGTGGGAAGAGAGTAAAGCTATCTTCAAATTAACCTGTCCCAATTTTACCAATATGCGTGTTCTCCTGATGTACACCTCTTCCCCGGGATCATTTAAACTGTTTTCTAATGTCTGCAGGTAGTCATGATTGAAAAAGAAATTATAATTACATCTTTTTTTGCAGTTTTAAAATTATTTTTCTTATATTGAAAATAGATATTTTTCATTTAATATATCCTGATTACAGTTTCCCCTCTTCTCCACCTTCCCTGCCATCCATTCCCACCCCCTTTCTGTTTCTCATTATAAAACATGCAGGCAGCAGACCTCTTCTCTCTCTATTTCCCCAGATCTAATCCCTCACTCTCATTTCTAGTACTGCAGGGGACCACCAGTTGCAGCTTCCCTCTCCCTCCTGCCCACAGACTATCCCCTCCTAACCTCCCTTGGCCCACTCATAGCTGTATTCCAGCTACCAACCCCAACAGACACCTTCTGCTAAACCACAGGCCTTTGCTGCCAGAAAACCAGGTAGGCTGCCAGTAGACCTTCTTTCCCCTGCCCTCTGCTCCCCAACACCCTATTCCCTAGTCTCATCACCAGGTCGGTAGCAGAACACCCTCCGCAGCCTTCCCTGCCCTCACTTCTGCTTCCATCCCATGTGGATCCCACAGATCTTTCCCATCCAACATTTCTCTCTCACTTTGTTGCTTTGCCCCAGCGACCACCCCATGATAACCCAAGGGTCCCTTTTCCCAGGGCAGCGAATAGGCTGAAGGCAGAACCATACCTCTTCTACGGCTCTTGAGATCCAATCCCCCCAGTCTCATCCCCAGCTCTGAAGCAGGAAACCTGCTGTGTCTTCTTTCCATTCTGACCACATCCCCAATGGACCACAAAGACCCTCTCCTCCCATCTTCCTTCCACCCAATGATCTCAGTATCCCAGCCTATCACACTAGGAGTCGTTTCCTGTGAACACACCAGCTGAGAAGGCCAGGAAAATCGGCAACACATTCATTACACTCTGAAAATCCAGAGAGGAATCAGAAACAAAGGAACAAAACACCACCCAACAAAGACAAATCCAGAAATCAGAACCTAGACATATAATTATCCCAAACCCAGAAGCCTAGATGATAGTATAAGAGCACCATCAATAGCAGCCAGGGCAATATGTCTCCACTAGAGCTCAGCTGACATACCACAGCAGGCCCTGAATAATCCAACACAGCTGAAGCACAAGAAAAAGACCTTAAAGTCAACTACATCAAGATGGTAAAGGTCCTTGAAGAGTAAATGAATAAAGATGTTAAAGAGACTCAAGAAAATATGAACAGAAAAAAAAATGGAGGGAATGAATAAACCTCTTAAAGAAATCCAAAGAAATAAAAACAAACAGTTGAAAGAAATGAAAAAAAACTGTTGAGGACCTGAAAATAGAAATAGGATCAATAAAGAAAATATAAACTGAATATTTAGAAATTGAACAGGAACTCTGGAGGCAAACTTCACCATAAGAATACAAGAGATGGAAGAGAGAGGCATTAAATACACAGTAGAAGAAATGGATGCATCAGCCAAAGAAAATGTGAAATCCAAAAAATCTCCTGACACAAAACATCCAGAAAATCTATGGGACATCCAGGGAGACTATGAAAAGACCAAACATAATAATAATAGCCATGGAGGAAGGTGAAAAAACCCAGTTCAAAGGGCCTAGAAAATGTCTTCAACAAAATCATAGAAGAAAAATGTTCTAACCTAAAGAAGGAAATGATTGCAAAGGTGCAAGAAGCACACAGAATAGCCAATACATTGGACCAGAAAAGAAATAACCATTACCATATAATAAAACACTAAAAATAAGGAACAAAGAAAGGATATTAAAAACTGCAAGGGAAAAAGACCAAGTTAACACATAACAGCAGACCTATTAGAACTACTCCTCACTTCTCAATGGAAAATTTAAAAGTCAGGAGAGCCTGAACAGATGTCCTGGAGACTCTAAGCAACTACAGATGCCAGTCTAGACTACTATAACCAGCAAAACTTTCAATTACCATAGGTGGAGAAAATAAAATATTTCATGATAAAATCAAATTTAAATAATATCTATCTATAAATCCAGCCCTACAGTAGGTACTAGAAGGAAAACTCCAATGTAAAGAGGTCAGCTACCCCCATAAAAACAGTAAATAATCTCACAGAAGCAAAACTAAAAGAAAGGAAACACACACCACCACCACCACCACCACCACCACCACCACCACCACCAGCAGCACAAAAACTACCACCACCATCACATATACAACAGGAATCATCAATCATTGTTCATTGATATCACTCCACATCAATGGTCTTGATTCCCTGATAAAAAGACAGAGACTAACAATGGATGAGAAAACAGCATTGATCATTCTGCTGTATTCAAGAAACACACCTTGACATCAAGGATAGACATTAATCCAGGCTAAAGAGTTGGAAAAAGACAGTTCAAGCAAATGGATGCAAGAAGCAATCTGGTGTAGCTTTTAATAACAAAGTAGACTTCAAAGCAAAACTAATAAAAATCAATGAGAAAGGACACTGCATACTTATCAAAGGAAAAATCCAATATCATAACATTTCAATTCAAGATATTTATACCTCAAACACAAGGGCACCCAAGTTTGTAAAAGAAACACTACTAGAGCTTAAGTCATGTATTGATCCACACACACTGATAGTGGGTGACTTCAATATCCCACTGTCACCAATAGACTGGTCATCCAGAAAAAAACAAAACAGGAATACTGGAGCTAACAGACGTTATAAACCAAAGAGACCTAACATACATTTACAGAACATTTCATCCAAGCACAAAAGAATGTATCTTCTACTCTGTACCTCATGGAACTTTCTCAAAAATTCATGATATACTTGGACACAAAACAAGTCTCAACAGATACAAGAAAAATGAAATAACTGCCTGCATCCTATCAGACCATCACAGATTAAAGCAGGATAACAGCAGCAACAGGAAGCCTACAAAGTCATGGAAACTGAACAACTCTCTACTGAATGAAAATGGGTCAAGACAGAAATACATAAATTAAAGACTTTCTAGAATTCAATGAAAATGAATTCACAGCATACCCAAACTTATGGGACACAATGAAAGTAGGGCTAAGAGGAAAGTTTGCAGCACTAACTACTTTTCTCTTAGGGTTAGGGTTTCTATTGCAGTGAAGAGACACCATGGCCATAGCAACTCTTATAAATGAAAATATTTAATTGGGGTGGCTCATTTACAGTTTCAGTGGTTCAATCCATGTTCGTCATGATGGTGAGCATGGTGGCATGCAAGCATTTGAGTCACTGGAGTAGTAGCTGAGAGTCCTACATCTTTCAGGCAACAAGAAGTCAACTGAGACACTGGGTAGTATCCTGAGCATAAAAAACCTTAAAGCCCACCTCCACAGTGGCACACTTTCCCCAAGGCCATATCCACTCCAACAAAACCACATCTCTTAATAGTGCCATTGTCTATGAGAATATGAGGGCCAATCACATTCAAACTACCACAGCTTACATAAAAAATGGAGGGATCTCATACTAGCAACTTAACAGCGCTAAGTTTCCAACTGTCCTAATGCTGGAACCCTTTAATACAGTTCCTCATGTTGTGGTGATCCCCAATAATAAAATTATTTCCATTGCTACTTCATAACTGTAATTCGCTACTGTTATGAATTGTATTGTAAATATTTTTGGAGACAGAGGTTTGCCAAACAGGTCATGATCATAGGCTGAGAATCAAAGCTCTAGAACAAAAAGAAGTAATTACATCCAAGAGGAGTAGATTGCAAAAAATAATCAAACCAAGAGCTGAAATCAATAAAATGGAAACAAAGAGAACATTATAAATACTCAATGAAATGAAGAGTTGGTTCTTTGAGAAAATCAACAAAGTAGACAAACCCTTATCCAAACAAAAGACAAAAAGAGACTATAAAAATTAACAAAATCAGAAATGAAAAGGGGACATAACAATAGACAACAAGGAAATACAAAGAATCATGAGGACATACTTTAAAAACCTGTACTCCACCAAATTGGAAAATCTAAAAGAATGGATAATTTTCTTGATAGACACCACTTATCAATGTTAAATCAAGGTCAGATAAACAATTTAAATAGACCTATAACCCATAGTGAAATAGAAGCAGTCATTAAAAGTCTCCCAACCAAAAAAAATTAATAATAATCCCAGGGCCAGATGGTTCAAGTACAGAAATCAACTAGAGTTTCAAAGAAGAGGTATTGCCCACATGCCTTTAATTATTACACAATATAGAAACAGAATGAACATTGTCCAGTTAATTTTATGTTGCCACACTTACTCTGATATCCAAACCACTTGAAGTCTCAGTGGAGAGAATTACAGACCAATTTCCCTTATGAACACAGATGCAAAAATAACCAATAGAATACTTGCAAACAAATTCCAAGAATATATCAAAAAGATCATTCAGCATGATCATGTAGACTTCATCCCAGTGTTGCAGGGATTTTCAATATATGATAATCAATAAATGCAATCCACCATATAATCAAACTAAAAGAAAAAAATGTTCATCTCATTAGATGCTGAAAAAGCCTTTGGCAAAATCCAACACTCCTTCATGATAAAAGTCCTGGAGAGATTAGTGATACAAGGGACATACCTAAACATAATAAAGGCAGTTTACAGCAAGCCTATAGCCAACATCAAATTAAATAGAGAGAAACTCTAAGCAATTCCACTCAAATCAGGAACAAGCCAACATTGTCCACTCTCTCCATATCTATTCAATACAGTACTTGAAGTTTTAGCTAGATCAATAAAACATCTGATGGAGATTAAAGGAACACAAATTGAAAAGGAAGAAGACAAAGTATCATTATTTGTAGATGATATGATAGTATAAATGTGACCCAAACATTTCACCAGGGAATTCCTACATCTGTTAAACACTTTCAGTGAAGTGGCAGGATACAACATTAACTCGGAACAATCAGTAGCCCTCCTACATAAAAATGACAACCAGGATGAGAAAGAAATCAGAGAAACAACACTTTTCACAATAGGTTCAAATAATACAAAATATCTTAGGGTAAACCTAACTAAGCAAGTGATTTGTATGATAAAAACTTCAAGTCTTTGAAGAAAGAAATTGAAGAAGATGGAAAGATCTCCCATGCTCATGGATTTGTAGGACTGACACAGTAAAAATGGCTATCCTCCCAAAAGCAATCTGCGGATTCAGTTCAATCCCAATCGAAACTTCAACAAAATTCTTTACAGACCTTGAAAGGACAATTATCAATTTCATATGGAAAAACAAACAAACAAACAAACAAACAAACAAACAAACCCAGGGTAGCTAAAACAACAATGAGCAATAAATGATCTGTTGGAGGTAACATCATTCCTGATTCCAAGTTGCACTATGGAGCTAGAGTAATAAAAACCACATGGCATTGGCATAAAAAGAGATACATCAATCAATGGAATCGAATTGAAGACCAAGACATAAATCCAAACACATATAGACACCTGGTTTTTAATAAATAACCTAGAAATACACACTTGAAAAAAATAACAGCATCTTCAACAAACTGTGCTGGTCAAACTGGATCTTGGCATGTAGAAGAATGCAAATAGATACATATTCATCACCCTGCACAAAACTCAAGTCCAAGTGCATTAAAGACCTCACCATAAAAGCAGATACTCTGAATGTGATAGCAGAGAAAGTGGAGAATAGCTAAGAATACGTTGGCACAGTAGACAACTTCTGAACAGAACCCTTTTAGAGCAGGCAGTAAAATCAACAATTAATAGATGAAACTGCAAAGTTTCTGTAAGGCAAAAGATACCATTAATTGGACAAAGTGACACCTTACAGAATGATGTTGACTTTTGCTATCCTGTGCAGATCTTGTCTGCTGGATCTGGGATCTGAGGCCTGAAAGAATGAGGTGGACTACAGTCTAATGCTGTAGAAAACCTTACTTCAGTTTCAGTGTACTTTTATACACTACTGAAACAAAGAAAGCAGTGATCTAAGGAAGGTTGTTTGAGTTCATAAAAACATGATCTGAAAAACATGTAAATAAATGTCATTAAGCACATGCTAAATATACACAGAGCAGCCTTTTCCCAGAACTTTCTCAGGACAGACCAATTCAAACACAATTGTCTGACACAGACTATAGATTATTTCTGGGAAATCACTAAAGCAAGGCAGAATGCCACATCCAGGTTCAGGGTACACTGACCAGATCAGGTTTTATAGTTATGTTTTGACATCCAACAAGAATAAACATGTCTTATTAATGGAATGTAAATATTTCTCACAAGAGGCATGAAATCACATCCAAGAAAAATCCAGAGAACAAAATTCCCCTGATGTAAAAGGCCCTCTGCCTTTTCCCTTGGAGTCTCTTTTACAGTTCCCCAAGGCATTGTTCACCATGGGTCCTTTGACTGTGTTCCAATAAATGGGAAAAGATTTTTACCAACTCCACATCTGATATAGGAGTAATATCCAAAATGTATACAGAACTCAAGAAACTAGACTTCAAAAAAACAAATAATGTAATAAAAATGGGGTACAGATCTAAATTGAGAATTCTCAATAGAGGAATCTCAAATGGCTGAGAAACGCTAAAATAAATGTTCAACATCCTTAGTCATCAGGGAAATATCAGGGAAATACAAATCAAAACTACCTTAATATTCCATTTTACACCTGTCAGAATGGCTAAGATCAATTAAAACAAATGACATCTCATGCTGTCAAAGATTTGAAGCAAGGGGAACACTCTTCCACTGCTGGTGGGAGTGCAAACTTTTACAGCCACTATGCAAATCAATATGGCAGTTTCTCAGAAAGTTTGAAGTTGATCTGCCTCAAGACCCTGCTATACCACTCTTGGACTTGTACCCAAAGAATACTCCATCCTACCACAAGGATACTTGCTCAACCATATTCATTGTGACTTTATTCATAATACCTAAAAACTGTAAACAAACTAGCTGTTCATCAGCAGAAGAATGGATAGAGAAAATGTGACAGACACATTTACACAGTGAAATATTACTGAGGCATTGAAAAAAATGGATGGAACTAGACAGAAAAAATCAGCCTGAGTGAGGTAACCCAGACCCAGAAAGAAAAGTATTTAATGTATTCATTTACAAGTGGATATTAGCCATTAAGTAAATGATAACAAAGCTACAATTCATTGATTGAGAGGGATTAGGTAAAAAGGATGGTTCTGGGGGCAGTGATGCATAGTTTCTATGGGAAGGGGAAACAATATATTTTTAGGGTGGACTGTGGACATGTGGAGATGGGAATCAACAGGGATCAGGTTGTGAGGAGAGCTGATCTGATAGAGGGAGTGTAGGGAGAGATGGCTGGAATTGGGAGGCATTTAGCGGGTGAAATGGAAACCTAGTGCAGCAGATACTTCCTGGAATCTATGAAAGTCATCCTAAATAAGGATTCATAATAATTCGGGGTACAGAATCTCAAGTGGCCATCTCTTCTAGCCAGGCAAGCCTTACAGAGTAGGGACAAGGTTACATTTAATTGAGTTGTTGGCCAAGGGCATCCCATGGAAATCCTCCAAACAATCCAGGCTGATGCTAAGACAGTGGGTTGCTCTCCAAAAACTGATAGTGGGTCCCTATTGTTTAGGACAACACTCATACAACTTGTTGAATATGAAGAAGTTGAGCCTGTGCCTACATGGAATATTCAACACTACATTCTAGTCTCTTTGGTGTGGGAAGTTACTCTGCAAATGTGTGAAATGTGAACTACTGAAAGTGAAATGTGAACACCAATACAGCCACAAGACCTTAGACCTACAATCTGTCCTGCTTGAAAAATATTCTAGTTCAATGATGGTACACAACTTGTGCGAGTAGCCAACCAATGTCTGATTTGACTTAAGGCCAATGCCACAAGAAGGAACCCATACCTGACACTGTTTGGGTAACCAATAATCAGAGACTAGATAGCTCAGAGACCTAGGGTAAAACCAAACATGATTGGTCAAAAAATCAATTAAATGATTCATAATGATACCCTGTTATACTCATAGATCAGTGCCTTATCTAGTCATCACCAAAGAGGCTTCCTCTTCCTCTGCTGGTAGATGGGAACAAATGCATTGACTCACATCCAGACATCATGTGGAGAGAGTCTGAACTGGAGGTCTCTATCAAATCTCTCTCCTCAGAGCTCAGGGAATCCTGCAGAAAAGGAAGCAAAAAGAATGTAAGAGTCAGAGGGGATGTAGTACACTAGGAGAACAAGACTGTCTGGATCAGCTAAGCAATGTACATATGAGTTCACAGAGACTGAAACACGAAGCACAGGGCCTACATAGGTCTGTACCAGGTCCTCTGCATATATATTATAGCTATTAGCTTAGTAGTTTTATGAGACTCCTGATTTTGAGAATGAATGGGTTTCTGACTCTTGTGCCTGCTCTTGGGACTCTTTTCCTCCTGTTGGAATGCTGTGTCCAACTTTGATAGGAAAATTTTGCCTCATTTTATTATGTTTTATTTTGTCATGTTTGTTATCTTGTTATCTCTTAGAAGCCTATTCTCTCCCCGCTGCCCCCTTTTTTGGTGTTTTGAGACAGGGTTTCTCTGTGTAGCTTTGGAGCCTATCCTGGAACTTACTCTGTAGACCAGGCTGGCCTTGAACTCAGAGTTCCACCTGCCTCTGCGTTCCAAGTGCTGGGATTAAAGGTGTGCAGTAGCACTACCCAGCTTGCCTTTTCTTTTCTAAGGAGAAACAGAAAGGCAATGGATATGGAGGGGAGGTTATCTGGGGAGGAACTGGGAGGAGTAGAGGGAGGGCAAACTATAATTAGAAAATATTGTATAAGAAAAGGATCTATTTTCAAAGAAAGAATTTTTTTAAAAAAAAACAACAGGCCTCTAGGGATAATAACAGAATAAAATATAATATGATAAAACAAAGCCAAACACAAAACACATCTGAATATGACCAAACAAACATAAGGAAGAAAACCCAAGAAAAAGCCCAAGACACAGAGAACTAATTATTTGCACACTCAGTAATTCCATGAAAACAAAAAATCAGAAGCTGTAATGTATAATCAAAGAACTCATAGAGTTAAAAAAGACAAAAAGTACAACAAAAAGTAAAATTAAAATATGAAGAAGATAACTTTTTAAATGAAAAGAAAGGAAAAAAGGCCCTGACATGGTATTACAAGATAAGAAACTTCTGAAGATGCCATTGAGTTTATTTTCTGTTGTCTGTCTAATGCCGGGCATGTGGCTACCCTTAATAGTAGTTTGTTTCCCCAGTGAAACTAAATTTTCATTTACAAGTAGTTATCAATTGGAGATAGCTTCTGGGTTAGGGATAGAGATATGTGTTCATTTCTCTCCTTTTAGTTCTAAGACCCCATCTAGTACAGCCATATGCAGGTCCTGAACATGCTGCTTCAGTCTTTGTGAGTTCGTGTGTGCATTGGTCCTGTTGTGTTTAGAAGACCTCATTCCCTTGGTGTCCTCCATCCTCCCTGACTCTCTTTGACTCCTCTTTGGCAGGGTTCCCTGAACCCTGAGGTGAGGGAATTGGTGGAGATATCCCATTTATGATTATTTATTTTCTGTACAATAGGGTTTTATATAGCTCAGGTTAGTCAGAATAGATGTAGCAGAAGCTAGCCTTGAATTTCTGATTCTTCTGTCACCATCTTCCAAGTGTTGGCATTATAGACTGATACCACATGTGGCTTATTTTGCTTCTCAACAAATGAAGTTTTCACCTTCCTGTAATGTGAATCTTAAAAGGTCTTATTAATAAAAACAAACCTGGAGCTAGGTATTGGGGTGAACGCTGAAAGATCAGAGAGACAGAACAGGCCACAGCTAACCTCACCTTCACAACTTCTCAGCTGATCCTGTTTCCTCAAACTGGAAGCCTCTGTGTCCTCATCCAGAATGAATCTCACCTGAACTCCTGCTCAAAAGCTTAAAAACTTAACAGACACTAGTTCCTGGTTTTCATGCCTTATATACCTTTGTACCTCCTGCCACCACTTCCTAGGATTAAAGGTGTGTGTCACCATGCCTGGTTGTTTCCAGTGTGGCTTAGAACTCACAGAGATCCTCTGTGTGCCTCCAGAAATGCTAAGATTAAAGGTGTGTGCGCCACCATTTTTTGGCCTCTATGTCTGTCAAGTGGCTGTTCTGTTCTCTGACCCCAGACAAGTTTACTAAGGTGCACAATATATTGGGGGACACAATATCACCAAACCTTCCATTTAAATGAGCTTTATCTTCATATGTGTCAAAAGTCACATCCTCTTTCCAGGAAATCACACATTCTGCATGAAGTTGGAATTTAGTCTCCTCTTTCCTAGATGAATTAGACAAATGATGGACCTGTCCATGGTTTGGAAAGCCCTGAGCCAGCTCTCCTTGGTGCATCGTCAAGTACGGCGATTGCTTTTCTAAAACAAAAGGACAAATAGAATATGGAGTCAAGAACAAACTAAAAATTCCTTAAGGCTCCTTCTTGATCAGTAAAGCCATACAGAGGTGCTCAGACAAGCATCTTGTCCCAGTGCATTTCCGAGCTCCTCCAATCCTGATTATATCATGGCCATCATCTGTTTTTTGAATCTCCTAATTGTGCACGAAGAGATGCTTCTGTTATATGAAATATGCTTCTTCAGCAGCTCAAGGAGCTTTTCACATTTTGGAGATTTGTGAGTGCATATATTTTAAACAGACAACTGCACATCTTTGGCTTTATCTTCTTCACCTCACCATAAATATCAGGCACTGTAATTAAAGGAAGGCCTGTAACTGGAGTACAGAATAGATGGCGCGTCTCCCAAAAGGACAACTCTGAAAGGAAAAAAATATCCTTGTAAAGCAACGGGAGTGTGCCCTGTGATTATGTGCTCTGGGGCAGTTACACAGCAAGCATGATGGGGATTACAGATCTGCCTGCTCTGCAGGAAGGATGTGCCTATTAACAGAAACCAGCTGTTCAGAAAAAAATGCTCTGCCCAGGGTACTGAGAGGATGTCTTAATTTAGCTCTGGGCCACATTTATTACTGACGATTTTTCCCTTTTTTTGGAAATCATCGGCCCCATTCAATTAATAACATTCCTCTGCATTTATGCAACACAAAGGAAATATTAAGAATAGTTCATCTAGAGCAAATCTATCTCTGGGACTTAATAACTTGATTTTGCACATGTTGTCTGTAGACTCCCGAACTTGCTGTTTTTCATCCAGGTCTAGGTAAGGTGGCAATTTTCATCAAGCTTGTGCTTTCCTTTAAAGAGCAGTAATCTGACTGTGCAGGTTACTAAGCCTCCTTCCTCCCTGAGCACTGGGGAGACAGGAGAACCACCCCAAGAGTTAAAGAAGTGCCCAAACTCTCCTCTCCTCATCCTATAGCTTCTCTGGGAAATGTCTAGCATCCTCCTAAGTTTGATAGAAAAATCAAATGACAGCCATGAGTTTTGGACATTCTCAATGCAAAAGCGAAAGATGTGAAAATATTGGGGAAAGGGGATACTTTTAGATGGCTTGGAGTGGAAAGACACTTGTCAACCTCTACTATTTGAATTTGAGACCCAGCACTCACATGGTAGAAGGGGAGAATGGACCCTTGCAAGTTGTCCTCTGTTATCTGCACATGAGCTGGCACATTCACACATGAACACACACACACATTCAATAAATAAAAATGTAACCAAGGGAAAAATGCTAATTATAATTCCCAGGATCCAGGATGCCATGTTCTGGTTTGAATCTCTGGAATATTTTCACATCCAGAGTGACCTATATGTGTCTTCCTCTCTTCTACGTAAAAGATGTTAACTGGGACACTGTGAAGGACAGGATGAGATGGTTCACACTTTTATACAACATACCATTGGATTTCCTTTTCCAAGACACATAAGGCAAAAGCAACCAGTGATAAACAAAACAAAACCACAAAGCATGTGGAGAGTCCTATGCATAAAGATTGTAGGAACATGAATCCAGAACACTAGAAAGGGAGAGGGTACTCAGCTCTATGTGTGGTTTGTTGGTATGCCTTCATGTACTCTTGATTTGAGACACTGAATTCATAAATGGAAATGCTGGTGTATGTTTTTCACATGGTGAGTATATGGGAAGACATTTAGGACTCAGGGGTTGGCATGGACTGAGGGTTTCAAAGACATGTGAGAGTCTAATACATGCAGAGGACTAATCAAGAAAGGCGTTGTGAGCCATGCCAAAAAGCTTGAATTTCATTGTAGAGCTGTTTAAAATCTTTGAAGGGTGTTAAGTAAAAGAATGGCACTAAATCAAAGGCTTTAGTGCTCTATCTCTACACTTTGAGCTCTCAAGATACCTGTCAGCATTCAGCCTGTCTGGGAGTGAGTGCATGGGTAAAGTTCTGACTGAGTTCCTAGTGGTTAGGGTCTAATGCAGTAAATATTGTTACACGTCACACCTGAGGATATTTGGGGTGCTGATGGTTAAAGTTTGTAATTTAAAACAAGCGGCTGGATGGGTAATGAATAGAAACACTGTTTTGGGTATTCAATCATCTCTTGTTTCTAGACTAGTATAGAAGCTGATATATTGCTGTATGACCTCAACTTAAAATAGTTAATTTATTCCATATCCTATTAGGACTGTACTTGAAGAAAAAAATCAGAAATAACTCAGTTGTCAGTTTTCAATCTATCTTAAACCTGGTTTATAACAACGAAATTTATTGAAAAATCTACCTGTAACATGTTGGTGTCCAAATAAGCCAAAGGCAATAGAGAAACAATGCTAAGACTTTGCCTACACTTTCATTCAGGTCTTTTATCCAATATACATTTTTCTTTATAGTCTATCTTACTTCATAATTGAAGAGACAATGCAGGGTAATTCAGGTGACGTATTTATTTATTAACTATCCTGCATCAATTTATTACTCACTCAAAAGAGTTCAAGTCATTTCATCTTCATGAGTATGTTTCCATATTTCTCAGCCTATCAGTTAGTCAATCAACAAATCATTTAAAAGTTTATCATTCTTTGCTACACACAGCACATCACTATACACTCACAATTAGCTTTATTGTATATTCTACATGAAAATTTATTTTTAACAAATGCCAACTCTTCTTCAGTTACAGGGAGAAAAGCATGTTACGATTTCCCATTTTAATACATTCTGAGTTAATTTGGTTTTACTAGTGTAGACGCTAAAGTTCTTCCAGGAGCTTAACTGTTGTGGTAGTCAGGTTGGATATCTTTTCCACACACAGTTTTCTTAAGTGAGCTTCATGGTTACAGGTTGGAGAGTAAAGGAATCCTCTATACCAATTCTTTGGAGAAATTGTTAAGTAAATCTGGGCATTGAGACTTCTTTTACAGGTTAATTGTATTAACTTGGAGATAAAAATATTGTTAAATGTTTTTATAGAAAAAATGTGAAAAAATCAATTAAAAGCTAGAACAAAGATTGTCTTTGTTCCTCTATTTGAGACTCATGCGGTCAAATAGCATATAAATAGTACTTTCAAATTCACCTTAAAAGACAACATTTCTAATTTATGGGGATTAGAAAATTTAAAAATCTCACTCTGGAATGATATAAAATTATTTTTATTTTGAAATTATATTTTATGTGACTATAGTGTGTATTATAAGATTACTGCCTCATTACTGAAAATTTTTGAATATTGCATGCTTTAAATTTTTTCCCATTTCAGTAATTTTTTGGCATTCATTTTCCTTTCAAGCATGAGAAAAAGAAAGAAACACTTAAATATGCAAGAAAATTGCATGGTACATTTATAGTTTTTGATGCCTGGGCCAATTTGAAGAGTCGTAACTTGTGCTGTTAAATAAGCATTAAATTCATTTTGTGAATTGAAGAGTACAAAGCTTTGAATGCTTGGTTGCTATCTGGTAGAATTCTTTTGCTAGATTACAGATCCTGGTGTGCTTTTCATTTGGACAAACAGAAGACCAGAGCATTTTAGAAATGTATAGACTAGGCTTCCTGATCTGAGCTAGAGTAATATTGCTGTTAAGTTTTGTTGACCCTGGAGTGAATACCAAAAGTACATGCAATACTCAAAAGAGAGAATTTAAAATTTTCTAAGTATTATAAATTTAAATCATTGTCTTTTAGAGTGACTTGGAAAGTATAGAATTAGGGGTGGTGCTAGATCATGCATCTGTGGTGAATGCTTCCTTTTTGCCTAATAATGACTATCATAAAAATTATAATGTTAACATGATGAATAATACTTTTACATTTTTATTTTTTGAAATTAAAATTACATTATTTACTCTCTTCTCTTTCTTCCTTCCAATACTTCCATGTACCCCTTTGCTTTCTCTCTAATTCATAGACTTTTTCTTTAATTATTGTTACATACACACACATATTCTTGAATACATAAATACAACCTGCTCAGTTGGTCAGTTTGTCTGGTGTTACCTGTGTATGTATGATCTCAGGCCTGACCACTTAGTATTGGATAACCAACAATCTTGATTGTAACAAGAAGTAACACAAGAACTCTCATAAGCAACAAGAGAAACCAGTACAAAAGAGGGGTTATATGGGTAGCAAATAACAAGAGCATATAGGTTTGAGGTGACTGAAGCCCTTGGGAGCTTATGTCATGCAAATGTGTGTTCTAGATGCTGGACTCGGAGCTAAAGGATTGAGTGTGTGCTACACTGAGCTTCATTCTTACTTTGCTCTCAATTATCCTTTCTATGAAACTATTTATGCCTTTGGGAGCATGTGCATTTATGTTATCTCATTGCATTCTGGAAGTATATGGTTTCTTTTTTGATTTTACAAGGATTCACACTTAAGATTTTAGCATGTATCTCAGAGAAGATATTAAATTAGGACTTTTTCAGAATTCCTGGAATTTTTGAAATTTTTAAGGCTCCTGGGTAGTGTGTATTTTGCATTATGAGATGGGTGTGAGGACTTTGAGAGCCAGGAGTGGGGTGTTATAGTTTAAGGAGACATGCTTGTGTGACAAGTTGACAAGAAATAATTATGATTGCTGACATTGATTGTTGACTTGATTGAATTGAGAAGTGTGTAGCAAATTAATAAAGCACATTTTTGCATATCTCTATAAGGACATTTCCAGAGAGAATTAACTAAGTGAGAAAGATTGTATGTGGGTGGTGCCATCCCATAGGCTCAGGGCCCAGATGAGGTCAATTGGGAAAAGGAGAAAGCTCACTACTACAGATATACTCTGTGCCTACTGCCTGCCATGAACCGATAGGTTTTGTTCTGCTTCAGGCTTCCCACAATCATGTTCTACCTCATCATAGCCAAGAACAACCTGGCCAACTGATCATCAGTGGAAACCTTTGACACTGGGTTTCTGAATAAATCCTCACACATTAAATGTTGTTCTGACATACTCTGTCAGCTTGATGGGAAAATTGACTAGATTAACTATTAATTGTACTCCATTCTTGGTGCTAAAATGCCTTATAAAATGTCATTTCTTTCAAACAGTTATGTGAAATCAACTTACATTATAAAGGAAAAAAAACATTTTGGAAAGATGAAGCAGCTCCCAAAACCATAAGAAGAATTGGTAGAGATGGTTGGGATTTGACTGTGTGGCATGTCTTCCTTCAACCACTGTCTTGGCCATAGTGACAGCTCCTCTCCTGATGCTCCTATTCCACTTTGCTCACCTGCCCATGTGAAAGCATCAGTGAGCGGCTGCCTGCTGCTTCATTCCAAGGTATAAAATAAATAGGAGAGAGGACATGGTAGGGAAGGTTGAGGAAGAGGAGTCATTATCAACAGAGATCAATCAAGACAAGAGATAAGACATCCTGGGAAGCTAAGGGCACCTTCTTTTCTGTCAGTAAAGTGTCTATGGAAGCATTTTAAACCAAGTTTACATTCCTAGGATCCATACAAATGTCATGTCTGTTACCTGATTGCTTGTAGGAAGGAGGCAGGGGGTTCCCCATAGCTCACTGACCAGCTGGTCCAGCCAAAACAACAAGCTCCAGTTTGAATAAGATACCTTGTCTTTAAAAATAAAAAGGTAGGGAGCAGTACCTGAAGTGGATGGCCAGCCTCCACCTTACACACACACACACACACACACACACACACACACACACACACACACACACACACCATGCATACACGCGCGCGCGCGCGTGTGCGTTCATGTATGGTGTGTATGTGTGTGTGTGTGTGTGTGTGTGTGTGTGTGTGTGTGTGTGTGCATTTTCTTTATCTGTGGACTGAACTGATTATTTACACATATTGGCTACTATGAACAGTTCTGTAATAAATATGAAGTAGCAGATCTCTGGTTAAGTCAGAGATTTTAGTTCCTCTGGTGGGGTGGTTACATTGTTTGGCATTTTGTCACCTGAGGTTCCTGGCCCAGTTTCACAGACTATCAGTTGGCTGTGGTTTACTACTCCTGACTCACTGCTCATCTTTAAGGTCATGGGAGTTTGTGTAGGCTCTACTGTCGTTTCCTCTCCTAACTTTCTGATGTATTTCTTCCCCACAAAGGACTACTCAAGTCAAGAATGTTGTGTGCATATGCATCCTTCAGGCCTGTTAGGGCAAGGGACTGGAAAAGAAGAGCCAAGAAGCAGATTTTCTCCTTGAGAAGTGTTTGGGTACTGGACAGATCTTAGTTGCACTAGGAAGATTAATTGTCAGAAAGTGACATTCCATACCCTTCTCAGATATTAGCCAGGGAGCTTGCTTCTATGTAATATAATTCCTGAGCCGGTTCAGCCTTTAAATGATTGACCCTCTCATTCACAGGCATTGTTAAATTCTTCCCCAGGGCTGAGATGTAAAACTTTCCCATGTTTACTCCACTGTTTATGCTTCCCTGGTGGAAGACAAACATTATAAGTCCCTTCCTTGATGCAGGGAAATATAAAATCAGAAATATGATTCTTCCTTTAAAAAAGAATCAGCTCTAATTGAAGAGTAGCGAGGCGATTTCCTGGAGGTAAAATACAGAGTACTTGTCTATTCTGTTTCTGTTTTATAAATCCCTTTTGTGTGCTTATAAAAAAAACCCTAAAATCTTAACTTAGTAAAGTAGACAAAAATAAGGAAGAAAACACCTTTGCTTGAATATCTAATCATATTTGAAATAAATTTCACAAATTAGCTTGAACTTGAGGATGCTCTACTCTCGGGATGGTGATGATCAGTTGGTTGTACTTATCAGCTCTCTGCTGTGTTCAGGACAAAGAGGAAAGCATGCCCTTTCATCATTCAGTCAACCAAAATGTAACATCTGACATAGTGTTTGTGTCACAGTCTATGACATGCACTTCAGATATCTCCAGACAATACTAGACTATAATAATCGGTGGGATGGTAAGTTTGCAATTATTGACACTGATGGTTAAATGTTACACAAACCGATAAATGAACTTACTGTATTTTAATCCTTACTGCATTCCAAGGTCAAGGACTTTATTATGAATGCATATAAAAAGCATTGGTAAAATTCTCAGTATTTGGGAGAAACTTGAGGTCCAGTTTTCCAGGCACAGCTCTTTAAAATAGATTGAAATGCTTCCAAACCTCTTCCCATTCCCAATGCATTAACCCACTTTGTCCTTCCCACTGCCTTGTTTCTTTGGTGGCAGGGAGTGAACCCAGGGCCTTGCACATGCAAGGCAAGCACTCTGTCATTGAGCCTTATTTCCATTCTCTTTTCCTTCGTAAACATACATTCACTTCCGGGTCATCCAAAATTTGTGTACCTCTGTCATGCTGAAATTATCCAAGTCAAGGAGGTAGCTGTTACCAAAATGTTCAAGATTGCAGCTAGCTACAGAAAACTTAAAACTGTCAATAGGACAGAAATACTTTTTCAATTGAGAGTTTTGAAGTGTCTTCTACCCCTCCCTCAGACCCAAATCACATCAATGAAGTGTCAATTTTATTCCAAGGGTGTAGCTTGTTGGTTTCACATCCCCCTGCTTGATGCAGATTGCATCTGTCCATTGAGAAGCCAAGCTCTCAATAGCCCCAAGTGTCTCTCTAGTAGCCCCCTTTACACCTCTCTCTCCTACACACACTACAGAGAGCAAGCAACTTCTTTTCAAGTCTTTTTCCTTCTTCTTGTTCTGTGGAGCATTTTGCTCTGGGAAATATGCTTTGAAGGTTGTGTGCTTTTGTCTGGCACCCACATTGATTTGGGGCCACAGAACTTTTGAAACATGCTTTCCCCAAATAGAATTCAGAATCGGTGGGAGCTTCTTAAAAGGTGTACATTGGGAATCTTATGGTTTTACTCTGACTAAAATATGATTAATTGTTTTGAGAGAGAATGGCAGTGCCCTAAATACACCTAAGTGTACCTTATTCAGGCAAACTCTATTGTATTTAAAAGAGAATTTTTTCCTCTACCTCGTTAGATTGCTTAAGGGTTTAAATGTGGAAATACGCTGCATTAGTTAGCAAGACCTTCCAAGATTTGGAAAGAGAGAGTTCAAGCCTTGAAAGGCTTCAAATACAATAAGAAATATCCATACACCAAGCCTAGGAGCTGCATTGAACAGAGGACTTCTTAGATACAGAATAGGTACAACTAGTAGTGAAACAGCGGTACCCAATCTGGGCTAGGGATGCTGCAACCCTTCCATGTTTAAATACTTGATGAGAAAACCAGTTTCTGCATGCTGAATATTGTCACTGTCTAAAAGAGGGCCTTAAAAGCAAGAACTGAAATATATACATACATAAACATATATACATGTGTCTATATGTGTATATACACATATATGTGTCTGTGTGTATACACATATATATGCACACATATATTCATGTATATGTGTGTTTTTGTGGGTATGCATAATTATATGTGTACATATACATATATATGTGTGTATGCGTTTTTAAGAATGCTTATAAAATCATAGCTTTACCTATGGCTTTTTAAACATTCTAGTGTTACTTCCAGCCTCCCTGCTCTGAATCTGCACCTCCTTCCCAACTTTTACTAGGTAAGTTTCCCCACCATTTTTCTTATTTTCTCTTCACAGCATCCATGTTCTACTCATATATGAAATTCTTAAAAAATAAAACCTGTAATATAAGTAAATAAATAAATATTTTTAAAAAACCACTTTTTCAAAATGAGTCCATGTGATGAACACGTTCATTCAGAGACTAGTCCTGTCTAGGTCCTATAGTATTGACAGCCAATGAAATTAAAAATCACACCTAACTTTCACAGTCACTGCCTCAAAAGAAAAACACATGTTGGATGCTTTTGGAATGCAAAAATAGTTCTTGCTACTTCAGTGCATGGAAGGTTTAATTTACATATCCACCACGGGGAAAAATATATGAAAGAATTAAAAACTAAAAAAAAAATGTTTTATACTGTCTTTCACGGGTCATTTGCCCTTTTACCCACAGTATGCTCTTCCTCGTCCCCTATAAATATTACTCTCTCAGTCTCCTTTCTAAATTTGTAGAGATTATCCATACTTACCCCTGACTCTACATGATAAGCTATGTATGTCTATACATGAAGGTCTCCATATAAAAGAACATGTAGTTCATGGAAGATAAAAGGTCATAATCTAAAATAGGGTTCCTGAGAGTTGGGTGAGTCTAGACTTCTATTCCAGGTACCAGGGAGCTGAGGAGGAGGAGTCTCATGGGAATTTTGAGCTCTATGTAGTAAACCACTGAATGAAACAAAAACAAACATAGGTTGTTTCTATGTTCTTAAACATTCATTCTCTGCTTTATTTCTTCAGTATATGTTTAAGCATGTAATTGCACTTAGATGCCATTAGGAGTTGGACAAGAGATAATGCTGTAGCTTTTCAGAGATGTTGTGACTTGAATGAGAAAGTCCCCGACAGGCTCATGTACTTGAACAGTTGCTTCCCAACTGGGAGTGCTCTTTGGGGAGGTTGTGAACCTTTAGAATGAAGAGCTTTGCTGGAGGAAGAACATCACTGGGGAAGGGCTTTGAGAAGTTGTAGCTTTGTCTAACTTCCAGTTCACTCTCTGTGTCCTGAGTAATGTAATTAATTATGCAATTACATAATGTAATAACATGTAATTAACCAGCTTCCTGCTCCAGGCACCTGTTACAATGCCTTTCCCCCTATTATGGCCTAAGCCTCTGGAATAGTAATCTAAAATGAACTATTTCTTCCATATGTTGCTTTTGGTCATGGTGTTTTATCACTGCAATGGGACAGTAACTAATACAAATGTGTTTGGTATATGTGTCTGACAACAGTTTGTTTTCAAGGAATCATCTCAAGCCATAGCTTTCACTCCAGAACAACATTTCTCATCTAGCATCTTGATATTCCTAGTGCTTTCAGATGTGGCCTGGGTATTTTCTGGTTCACTGTTTCTAAATCAATGGGTCACCTTGCTGTTTCCAGACACTCTTCATTAGATAAGTGAATTTTGGTTATGGGGGAAATAGTTTTGCTTTGCTAAGAATTTAAAAGTTTATAAAATAGTACACTGTTATTCTTATAGCATTAAGAGAATTTTTATAGTTTGTATAGTCTCCCGAAAATATATACAGAAATTGTAATTTTCCATTTCCCTTGTAAAATGGAAAAGAAAGAATCCACAAAAGACACTGGGGCTCTTGGCTTGGGGATTAACAGACAATACTAGATTATTCAGCACAAACTAGCTCTTAGTCCAGCTACAGGGTAAAAGCAGTCTTTGATGCTCAAAGCATAAGTGCAACGAGACAAGTATTCATCCTCATAACAACAGGAGAAGAAAGCAAATTTGACTTATTATAAAGGTAACAATAGTGTTTAGCAGAAACTGAAGGAAGAAAGCATGTGTCTTCTATTTTACTTCATAATTCTTAAATTTATCTTGTGAAAATGTAGTAAACAGGCAAATCTGTGACCATTATTTTAAAGGTCTTTTGGAGCAACAATTGTCTAAGGTCTGGGTCTTGTGTTGTAATTGGGATATTGGTTATCTTCAGGTGAAGGGGTTTTCTCTTGATCTAACTTGTTGATGTTTCTTGTGGCTGCTGAGGCATTGGTTGTTAAATGAATTAGATGTTGACTATCATGATAGCTATTGAAATCACACTCTCAGAACCAGAAAGGAATCATTAAAATTTCTAGACCTTATCTAGAGGAGTAAATTTTTGAAATCACAGATTTCCAAACTGAGAAACCTGTGATGATCCTGTATTCAATGCAAAGAAAACATTGGGCTTTGGTCAGTTGTTTCTTTTACAAAATAAACATATGCTAGTAAGTGATCCATGCTAGAAGAAACTCTCCCAGATCACTAGTGCATGCTGAGTTATTGAAAACTCTGGTAGAAAGTAGATGTCATAAGTATTTGATTCTAAATTCACTTTTCATTTTTAAATTCAGTTCTTAGGTTATATGATTTTAAAGACTTCTGCCTGTTTGTCTTTAAATAACTGCATGATTTTGTCTTCTTTGGCCAGAGTCTAGCAAGTCCATGTAAGAGCAGAGTTGAGCATTTTAGTTCGGTTTCATTCACCTTTCTCTTAAGATTTTTTCAATGCTCATCTCTACAGCTTATGAATTTACATTTTGCATCTGCACATCAAAGTGCTCATTTAGTCATCCTGCTTCTCAGCAGGAAGGGCTGGGCATAACCACAAAATGTTCTCTCTGAGTGTGCACGATAGGATGGGATCCTAGAGGATGGGTAAATGACTTCTGTCAAGAGGCACCATCTCACAGAAGGCCTAGCCTCTGACATGAAGCCATTAAGTAGATTATTCATTTTTCTTCTGTAAACATTCATCTCAGACTTTAATCTGCCAAATATTTTGGGACAAGTAATGATTGGTTCCTGTTTATCCTATACATCTTGTGATTTGTAAATGTATTGTACAATATGCTAGCGTTTGCAGTTATATGGGGAGTCTGACCCTGGCTATATCAGTGAGCAACCTCCTTCATAGAACCTTGCTGAAGCTTTTGAGAAAAATGCTACTGATTCACTGCAGTGCATAAACAAGAGCTTTCCTTTTCCTCAGGGGAAATCAAGCAGCTCTGGATGGAGAGTTCCAGTTATCCAAGATAAGCCCAGAAATGCAAGCTGCTGGGACAGGGGTCATTCTGAGAAGAGAAAGGTGTTCAGTTCCAAAGCAACAGGAGACCAAAAAGAATGCCTCTGGAATAGCCAGGGGAAGTGGGTCAGTTCCAATGGGGCCGAGAACAGAAAAACAAGAACAAGGCCTGCCCTGCTGGGGAGCAGTCAGGAGGAAGCCTGCCCTGCTGAGCCTTGTTGGTCCACCCCAACTTCATGACTAAAATACTAATATTTTTCTGATATGTGAGTCCTAGTTAATCATTCTCTCTTTGCTGCCCTTGTGCAGGTACTCTAAGGTCATTTTTTCTTCCATAATTCTCTGTATTCCTTAGTATAATCTCTTACTTGTAATACACATACATATTCACATATACATATATGCAAATGCACACCCATCCATCCATCCAAATGCTCACACATACTTACACACACACACACACACACACACACACACACACACACACACATATGTATAAACACAACACACACACACACATTTGTACACCCAATCAGATGATGATTTCTATTTGAGAGAGGAATAATGTCTTATAGATCTAATGATATTTTTTAACTTTTCCAAACTTTTGAATATTAATTATTAAAACATCAATTCTCATCACAATCAGTTACAGAACAATTAAGATTCTCATTGAGTACAAAACAAAGACAAAAGGAATTGAAAAACAGGAGAGGAGGAGATATGAGTGGACATGAGAGGATGTAACTGACAGCAAATGAGTTTACCTGATTAATGAGGTAAGGATCTTAGCTGTGTAAGGAGAAAGAAGGGGGCAAACTACAGGAGAGGGGGACTTGCAGGCATGCTTCTCTGATCATGTGGGCAGGGCTATTCAAATTCCCATGGAAATTCTACTCACTGATTTTTTTTCTCTGCCCTTGAACTGTTTTCTTTTGAATATTTTCTGTAAGTAAGGTTTTATCTTGCATCCTCAGTCATTACTGAGGGATTCCTCATGGAATCTGGTACTCTGGGCTTCTGGTACACATTGAGATAAAAGTTCTAAAGTAGCCTCAGTTGAGGAAATGCCTGTATAAGATTTGGCTGTAGACAAGCCTATAGGGCATCTTCTTAATTAGTGATTGTTGGGGGAGGGCCCAGACTATGGTGGGTGGTGGTATCCCTGGGCTTGTGGACCTGAGTTCTATAGGCAATCAGCCTGAGCAAGCCATGTGGAGCAAGCCCATAAGCAGCACCCCTCCATGGCCTCTGTATCAGCTCCTGCCTCCAGGTTTCTGTCTTGTTTGAGTTCCTGTCCTGACTTCCTTTAATGATTAACAGTGATGTGGAAGTGTAAGTCAAATAAACTCTATCCCCTCCCTCCCCCACCAACCTGCATTTGGCCAGGGTGTTTTGTCACAGAAATAGAAACCCTAACTAAGACAATGAGCTATATTCTTTGCACAGCTGTTCACAGAACTGCAGAGGGTTAGGAGTTTAACCAAGGCAAGTAAGACAAACTATGTAAGCTCTATCCCAATAAAGTCGAGCATAGCTGTAGCAGAGTTAAATTCTTGCTGTTTTAGTAGGTGGCTACAGGCACTTCAGTCAACCTCAGCATTATTTAGTCAGCCTGCGTGTTATTAATGTCTAGAGGGTTCAGGGTGAAGCTTAGTTTTTACCTAGCACCACTGCAAAAACAAAAATATAAATATCTATGAATTCTAAAATTAAATTAAATGGTGTGAGGTTGAAAATGTATCCCAAATTTAATTTAGATTTTGCAAATGCTTCACACAGAGCTGCTTCTCTCCATTGGAAAACAATTTTTCATGGGATCAGATGTGAGTTCTAAGATTTAGTATTTCTGGGTGTAAAATGTGTTTTAGTGGTGCTAGCTTGCTTGGGAATTGTAAAATCCATAGTTATCAGTCTCAAACTAACTCTAAGCAGAAAGGAGTTGTTCTTGTAGCAAAACAAATATGGAGTAAGCTAAATTTTAGCTCAATGGAGGACAACACCTTTTTTAGGCCCAGGTTTACCCTTGTTCACAAGAGCTGTCATTCACTGATAAAGGAAGTGGCAATCTGGTTTCCAGGTATGGATGGCATGTGGAAAAGGAGAACATGTCTATCCATTCCATAGCCTCTCTAATTATCAAGGCAGAGACTGTGTTTATCTGGTTTCCTTTTGTCCTACTGCCTTTGAAGAACAGTGTTCCCCTCTCCAAATGTTCTACCACAAAGAGGGATAATTGAAGGCATAGAGAGTGTCAAATCTTATATCATTTCACAAATCATGACCACAGTTTTTGCATTTAGAGGTACTATGTCAAAACTGTTATGAAATGCCTTTCTTCTTCACAAATTCAGATAGTAGATTTATTATCACTATAGCTTTTAGTAACCTTAGCATAGCTTTTGGTTGGTTGAAATTCTCTTGTATTTAGAGGCCACTTTTAGTAAAACACAGTTTACTTGGACACAAGTCATTGTGAAGCCATAAGAGGTTGAGCTTATAACTGAGGTGGGTATACTGTAACTAATTGGTGGGTAGTATGTGCAGCAAGGAGACACTGGACAGAGGGTTTGAGTCACACTCTAAGTAGAGTGGAAAGAGGTGGCACAAGATTTCATCTGGTGAGTTAGAACATCACACTATTAAGCTTACTTTATTTCTGGAATTACCACTTAATATTTTTGGATTACAGTTTGACTATGAGTAACTGAATCCAGAAAGTGAAACCAGATAAGCAGGGACTGTATTTGATGAGTGCTCAATTCTCAATAAAGAATGAATTAATGAATGAAGACCTTATGCAAGGTACTATCTTAGCTGTTTTTGCATATATAATTTTATTAATCCTCCATTTGACACCATTGGCATAACTGTTATCCATATCCAAAGACAAAGAAACTTAAAGCAAACTTTACTCATTATTCCAGGGTTGAGTAACTAATGCAGTGCAGAGGTGGAATTTGAATGTAGTTATTTTTAATTTGACTTCCATACATTTGTCAACTTATTTAACTAGTACAGACAGAAGGAGACAAGGAAGACTGAACCTAAGGAGTGTTTGCTTGTGAATTTGGTTATATATTGAAGATGTTTGGGTTTAAGGTTGATCATTTAAAGCAAAGTTAATTACTTTGCTATGGAAAACAAGAGAGAGCTAAGTTATACATTTGGGCAATTTTCATTGAAACATTGGAAGTTTGGAGTTTTGATATTATTACATAAATCCAATAATGTCTTTCAAAACATGTCAGACTCTCCAAAGTCATGCAGTTATTATTCTGAAAGACTTTGCCAGTTTATATCATGAATGATATGTTTGTATTCATGATCAAGTTAACTCCAATGGTGTGTCTTTTCCCCCTTTACTCTAACTTCTGAAAGACCATGCACAATTTTAAGAACCAGTATGCTAAAATATCTAATTTCTATGTTAAAGATAATATATTTCTACATTGCTTATGTTCTATCTTCCTGTGTAGAATATAACCTTATGTTTCATGGAGAGAGTCTTAAGATGCAATGTAAGGGTAGTTTTAAGTACTATAGGTGAGCCTTGGATTTGACAGATTTATTTTTTACAAACTATTGCATTACTTTACAATACTATACACTGATATACTTAGACCTCTTCAAGCAGAACTCTGAATTTAGGCTCCCTGTATCATCTGAAAAACAAGAATTTTAAGTTATGCTGGTGATGCCTGTCAGCCGACAGCTCTGTTTTGTCAGTGTTCCCAATTTCCCACTCTGTCATTTGAAGATTTTATTATACTTACCCTGATTCATTTAGGGAAAAAATAGAATGATAAGTAAAAAAAAATAATAAGCGTAGGTTTCATAAACTTCAAAAATCAAGAAAAAGATTGAAATAATTGGCTATGTAAAAGTGGTGATTTTTTTTTTACTTCAGTTGAGTATTCAGCTAATTGTGTGCTCAATTAGAAGGGAAAAGAGCAAAGTTAAAGAGTATGTATAAAAATCTGGAAATAGAACACTCCAAACTGAGTCTTAAAATTCTATTGTAGTTTGGAAGTTTCATATGGATCTAGATTTGTCTCCAAGGTCTGAAATTTTCATTTCACTTTAGTAATTAGAGTGTTTTTTTTCTTATTTTAGGCAGAAATAATAACTGAAAATAGAGGCTATCTGCGCTGAATTGTGGGTTACCCATTTAAATTTCCCATCCTGGTCAGGGTTTGGTAATTAGTAAGGAATGAATCCCCCCAGATCACAGTATACTCAATAGGAATAGTCTACTTATGATCATTCTGCAGTTCTCTGCCCTTTATATCTCGGTTCCTATATGTTCCAGGTGCACTTGGAGGAGTTCTTCAAAATTAGCTAAATTTCAGTGACAGATTGTTTTTCATTTTTTTGAGAATTATATATATATATGTATATACATGTATATATAATTATTTTATTTACATTATTTCCAGCCCTCCTTTTACTCCCACCAGCTCCTGCTGCGTCCTCTCTCCTACAGCTCCCCAAAAAGCTGAGTATTTAGTGGTCTTTGTACACACATGAATTTAGATCTGATTACTTGAGATATAGTAACAGAACATTTTTAAAAGTTCAGTTGTCAGAATTCAGTTATTTTTTGAAAAATTTGTAATAATTTTGCCTCATTAGTCATCACTTAGTCAAGTTCAAGATACTGCATGTGGTTCTGATTGGTTCAAGGCCAGGGGTCTCTCCATCTCAGATATTTTCATATAACCCACTCGTTTACAGTAAACTGGAACAAACTTTGTAGGTTCAGCTTGGCTCTATGTCATTCTTCATATTTTCAAGAAAAATATTTATAAATATTTTTTCCATTGTGATACTAGTCTACTCAAAATAGCTCAATTGATTATACATCTCAAGATCTGGACTTTAATATACCCCATCAGTTCCTCCCTCCCCATTTCTTCCTCATGAGCCTCATTTTTCATTATTTTTTTTAACTTTGATTCATTAATGAAATCAAATCCATCTTCTTGGCATATCCACATAATGTTCCCTTTAACACTCAGAGGAAGGAGAGAGAAGGCAAGGGCATTAAAGAAGAGAGCAGGGGGGTGAAGAGGAAGGACAGATGTCAACAGAGGAAGCATGAGAGAGGGGAGGGTACCTGAAGGAGAATGGACCAGAGGACACAGAAGGCTTGGGTATTCCATGTGTCTTTGTGTGAATCCAAAGTCATTATCTTTCCAACATGGAGATGACTGGATGCTATGCACAGCTTCATAAGCAACCCAGGTGAGAGGACTTTTTCCACCTAGGGGCACCCTGTCTGTCCGTCTGTCTGCCTCTCCTTAGTGGAGCCTAAATGAGGTTCATTTCTGTACTGTTCCCAAGGGAAAGGTGAACTTTTGTCTCTTAGTGAGGAGATGCTTCCTGTAGACAGCAGATTCTCCCTTGTACACCAGTTCCTCATCTCCCAGAGTCAACACTATCTTCCTGAATGCCTAGAAATTTTAGGATCTACCTTCCTCTCCTCTCCACTGCCTGGACCTTGTTGGCTTAGAGTGTATGGTAGTTACTCCTCTTTCTATGAAAGCTCTCTACAGCCCGTTAAGTCCAGAGGCAATGTGCACTTCTCACTGAACACTATCAGGCACAACTCTTCAGATGTGCAAATTGAATAAGCCGAACTTGATAGCATTGCTGGTGAAGAAGCAGAGGAAAAACCACATAGAATATTTAATTTTTTTTTTTTTTGGTTTTTTGAGACAGGGTTTCTCTGAGAATATTTAATTTTATAACAGTGCTGTGGATCAGCTAAAATTAGGAACAGCACTTCCTCCTTTGGTGACTAAACTCCTCATTTTAAACTCACCTTAAATTCACATAGTTGGATCTCAATTAAAAATACTAAAATAACATCCATATATTTTATCTATCATCTCTGTCATCTGTGTATCATCTAATCTATCTATGTATCATCTACCTATTTATTTATCTATATCTATCATTTATGTGTTTGCAAAATTGACACCCACAATACCCTTCTAAACTTATAAATCTGCAATTTCCAAAAGTCTGTGAATAAATACAAAGGTGTTATGTCTTTGTGGGCAGAATGCAGTAGTTACATGTAACTTTCTCAGGAGTCCCTCCTTGCACCTTGAATATTAGTTTCTTATAGGGGACAGGTCTGAGGAAAAAGAAATTGTCCCTGTGATGTGCCAGGTTCACATCAATTTTTCTGAGTCTCAAGAGAACTTTTTTTTCTTTTTCCTGTCAGAATACGAGCAAGTAATAACCCCAAAGATTTTCTTCTGACAGCCCCTGGAGCTGAAGAATCTTGTCACAGACCTATTTGAACCACCTGAGGACGTCCACTCATGATGTGCTGCACTTACTTATGCAGGCATCTTCAGGAAGGGCTATGGAGAAGAAGCCCAGGCTGCACCAGAGGGCTTATATTAGCATTTATTTATTCCTGTAAATGATTAATTGTATCCAAATGCAAATACTGGGTAAGAACAGTGAAGTAACTATTTATTGTGTCCTTGTAGACTTGCTTGATGTTTGTAAGGAAATGCATTGAAAAAACAAGCCAACTAATGAGTTTTATTTTAGTACAGAGCACACTTACCAAATATTAGTTCCCATTTTCCTTTATTTAGGTGAACAATGAAGGGGGGAGATAATTTTACATATTGTGATTTCAACAATGAGCATGGTGGCTAACATTTCCTTACCATACAGAGTCATTTTGACATAGGTGTGAAGAAAAAAGACTTGGAGATCAAAGGAGAAAAATAAGAAAAATGAAGATGAGTGTCAGACTTTGGGATGCTAGATAGCATGGAATACAGATTCTAATGTCAGTATTCACCAGTAAGAGAACAGGGACCCTGAGATAGCAACTGGCTTGTGTGATGGAGCAGAGACCTGGAAGGTGAAACAAAGCCAGCCAGCATGAGGCTCAGTAAAAGAGACATGCGACTCAGTACAGAACTCCCTTTAGAGGTATCTCTTGTTGAAGAAGGGTGGGGTTACCTACCTGTGATAGTCAGGATGCTGATGAAGATAGTGAGTATGTAGAGAAGTTATTCTGATCCAAGAGCTGTGATCCTGTCTGTAGGTACTCATGACTCAGTCAGCATATAGACTGTAAGATGTTTTCTCACAGACTGAAACTCAATTATTCCAACTTTTCCCAACCATATGCTTTACTTGAGTTTACAAACATCCTTCTTTAAAATAACAGTGAACATTGATATTGGCTAAATTATACATTACCTAAACAGATCTATGTATTCAAAGCTCTGGCAAAATACCAGTGACATTTTTAGGGAAGGAGAAAAATTAAAAACAGGTTTTGTTCCATTCTAAAACCTGTACAGAGCCACCAAACCTCTTTGCTTTCTAAAGCATTCTTGAATAAAATTAACAAAGCAGGAGGCAGCTTCTACCTGGTTTCTAATCAATCACAAAGTTGTAATCAAAATACCATTGTATTGGCATAAAACAGATTCACAGGTCAGGGAACAAACTATAGAGTCTGCTACAATACATGAATTTGTAGACAAGTGACATTTGACCAGTGTGATATGAACATGCATTGCAAAAAAAGGACAGTTGGTGTAAAAATTCATCCTGGGAACATTGGACATGCACATATAGAGGAATGAATCCAGACTCCTGTCTTCCACTGTTGAGAAAAATTGAAATAAGCTAAAGCCTTCAATATAAGACATTAAGCTATGACATGGAACTACTAGAGAAAGCCTACAGAAGAGTCTTTAGGACCCTAGGATAGGCAAAGAAGCAAGGAATCCAAAGGAAAATATATAAGAGGAATCTATCAACTGAAAAGCTTCTGCACAGAAAGGGAACCACAGCAGCCTACAAAAGAGGTGGGAGTGTTTGGAGATCATGTATCTGACAAGGGGTTAATATTCAGGTACATAAGCAAATCAAGACTCAAAGAAGTCTCTTTTCCTTTCCGCTCCTTCCTTCCATCTGTCTTCTTCTCTCCCTCTCTCTCTCCCCCTTCCCTTTCCTCTCTCTCTCTCTCTCTCTCTCTCTCTCTCTCTCTCTCTCTCTCTCTCTCTCTTTCTCTCCCTCTCTCCCTCTGCCCCCCCCAATAAAGCTCTAAAAAGGTAACTATGGCTTGTGATTCTTCCAACCAGCACTCTCCTCCGCCAGCATGGCCGGTGCAGGTGGCAGCCAGCCACGAGGAGCAGCGCCATTTAACCAACATTGGTGCCAAAACCCAGGATAGACCACCGAGGACCTGCTGACTGCTGCCGCTTGCTGCCTCCTCCCCCATCCAGCGAGACCACGAGATTGCGAGCACACATCCCTCACTTCCGCTGGACCCCCACACAGCTACCACTACTGATTCCGCCATGATTTTTCACAGTGAGTCTGCTGTTCTCATGGTGTAGTCTGAGTTATATTCTTTGCGACGGACACCCTGGGGGTTGTCCTTGGGCTGTGCTGACAATGGCAGGCACATTTTCGCTCCTGACAAGGGGGTCAATGCTGTCTCGGGTGGACCAACTGTAGTGCAGCCGCAGCCCTTCCCATCCCTTGATGAAGAGGATGACGAACTTGAGCTGATTCTTAAATCTCTCTTCACTCTCGGGGACTCCTGAGATTGGAGTCTGATCCCGGTTTGTTATTTTAATTTTTTATTTTTCTCTCGGCTACAGCCATGAGACAAAGATATGATACATTTACCACCTACATTGGCGGATGGGGCGGGCACCGGTAAACCTGGCGACATAACAGCATAAACCTGGCCGCATAACAGAGTTGCGGGAACTTCTGCCAGCGAACAGGCAAATAAGAGTTACTTTATCCCCAAGCTTTCTGCTAAAGCTCTAAACCCTTCTCCTTCCTCACTTCTGTGTCTGCCATGTGCAACCTTTTCTGTCTGACTTCCGCCGGCAGTGGGCCAGCTCAAATGGGCGGGCTTGGGCAGTTTCTACAACTTGCCCTAACTCACCTTAACTCCACTCACTCATTCTCATGTGCATACAGACAGGACCCTAATCTTTGCCTTGTCCCTAATTCCAAAAAAAAATAAGTTCTCATGCACCACAAACTTTTCTTTTCCCAGTTCCCTGTTCTAACTCACTGTTCAGCTAATGATACAGGACCACCACAGAACCAGAGTCCAGAGATCATCAACATCTTGTCAAACAGAAAGTTCCCAGCCATAGCCAAGAGGGAGGGATACATGTCTCCAGAGCAAACGGATGACAGACAGCATCCCACAACACCTGTCTACCTTGGAAGACTCTCCCAAGAGCCAACCAACGTCCAATTGTCAGCTGGAAGCAGTTTATGAGAGGAACGATGCCCCTATTCCCATCTACATGCTTTTTTATAATAAGTGAAAGTCTGGGATGTAAGGATTCTGTCCCTAATTACGTCATCAGCCTGCGATGGGGTCCCAGCCTAAAAAGCAGGTGGGCCCTCTGTGCCTCCCTCTCTTTTCCTTTCCGCTCCTTCCTTCCATCTGTCTTCTTCTCTCCCCCAATTCCCTTTCCTCCCTCCCTCCCTCCCTCTCTCTCTCTCCCCCTCTCTCCCCCTCCCCCCCAATAAAGCTCTAAAAAGGTAAAAAAAAAGACTCAAAGAAAATCTAAGACAGAAGAATAATAGAAACACGACTAAAATTGATTGAAATTATTTTTTCCAAAGAAGATGTACTCATAGTCAGTAGATACATTGGAAAGGCAATAGAAAACCAAAATGAGAATATATATATTCTTGCTGGAGTGAAAAAATATGTGTGTTTGTGTGTATATGTTTGTGTGTTGAGGGTGTGTGGAAATAGGAGCACTGCAAACTGATGTTGGAGTATAAAATAGAGCCACTGGGAAAATATTGTGGAGATTTAATAAAATACCACACAGACCTACCATAAGCTCATAACCAAGAATCCCAGTGCTGGCTGTATGAGCCCCCCACTATTAAAGTCACTATGTCAAAAAGACATCCTCACTCCCATGTTTATTGCAACATTATTCACAATAGTTAAGAAATGGAAACTATCAAGGTGCCTGCATACTATTAAGCTGTCAGACAAATGAAGTCTTCTCATTTGCAACAACTTTGTATTAGATACTTTCATTTGCTGTCACAAATGAGAAATCAAAGGAGGAAGGATTTCTTTTGGGTTATGGGTATGAGAGGTTTCAGTCCTGTCTGAAATTGATTCAGTATTCTGGGCCCAATGCAAGGTAGTATATTGTGGCAGAAGTCTGTGCTAGAGAGAGAGAGAGAGAGAGAGAGAGAGAGAGAGAGAGAGAGAGAGAGAGAGAGAGAGGAGAGAGAGACAGAGAGGGAGGAAGGGAGGGATGGAGAAAGGAAGGAAGATGAGGAGAAGGGAGAGGGGAGAAGGGAGAGAGGAGTACAAACAGAAGATGAGAAATGAGAGAGAGAGAGAGCACACACTTAATGTATAGATGTTGTGGAAAATTCTTGCTCAGTAACATATATTCTCCAATCAGATACTGCCTCCCAGAGCTTCTGTCACATCCCAGTGATGCCTCCAATTATGATTCATCAATGGATCCATGCACTCCAGTGACTCAGTCAACTGAGGACTAAGCCTTCACCACATGAGACGTTTTAGGAGACACTTCATTTTTATATTAGGATTCTCTAGAGGAACATAAGTGATAGAGTGAATGTATGCTAAGAGTATTTATGAGATTGGTTTACATGATATAGTCTGAGTAGTCAAAAAATGACTGTGTTCACACTGGCAAGTCTGGGAAGCCAACAGTTGCTCAGTTCACAAGGTTAGATGCCTCTGAAGTTTCAGTATGGTGCTGAAGGCATGAGGCTTCCTGGAGGGCCAGTGATTCCCTAGTCAATATTAAAATCCTGGAGTTTTACTGTCAATGAAGGGTACAGTAGTTTCAACAGCAGCAGGGCAGCAACATAGTAGATTTACTCATCAACAAGCAGTGAAGGAGAGCAGGCAAGGAAGAAAAAAGCAAAAGCTTTTCCTTCAAACATCTTTCTTCCTGGGCTGCAGCTGGAAGGTACTTTTCCCTCAGTTAATCAGTTTAGGAAAGAGATTTATAGATATCCTCAGGAGCATGTCTCTTAATTGATTCAGATCCTATGGGGTTGACTAATAAAACTAACACTTCTAACTCCAACCATAGCTCGAACTTAGAGAAGATACTATGTTAAGTAAAATAAGCCAGGTACATAATGATAAATACTGTATTACCTCCTATGTGAAATGTGGAAGTGTTGGTATAATAGAAGTAGGGGATAGAACAATGTCCACTAGATGCTGGGGAGAGTAGAAGTAGGGAGAGAGGGGACGATGTTAGCAATGGCAATAAAGTTATATTTAGGGAGAATTATGAATGTCTGGTGTGCTACAGCATAGTAGGGCTATTATACATAATATCTGCTATATAGTTTTGAAAACTGGAAGGATTTAGAATGTTTTCATGGTCTAGTAATGCAAAAGGACAAGAATCTGCTTAATTTGATTTAAATGTTATGGAATATATGCATGGCATGGAAATGTCACACAACACACCATTATTATATGTCGTCAGAAATTTCTCCAGTCCTGCCTTGCCCAGCAATCTGGACGAATCTCTCCCATCCACTGTCTTGCAGCCACTTATAAAATAATCACTCAGAAGCTTATATTAATTACAAACTGTATGGCCTATGGCTTCAGCTTCTTGCTAGCTAGCTCTTTCATCTTAAATTAACACATTTCTATAAATCTATATGTTGTCACGTGGCCGTGGTGTTACTAGTCTGCTGACACCTTGTTGCTCTTTTGGCAGCGGGCTCCCATCTCTCTGACTCTACCCTTCTCTCTGCATCTCTGCTTGGATTTCCTGCCTGGCTGTAAGCTTTCTTCCTATAGGCCAAAACAGCTTTATTTGTTATCCAGTGGGAGCCACACATATTCACAGCATATAGAAAGACATCCCACAGCAATTATATGTGTCTAATTTTTATATTTTTTAATTTATTACTTTTATCTTATTTGTATGAGTGTTTTTCCTGCATGTTTGTAACTGCACTAAGTATATGCAGTGCCAGTGATGCACAAGAGAGACTCAGATCTCCTGGATCGGAGTTAAAGTCAGTTGTGAACAGTCATAGTGGGAACCAAACCTGCGTCTCTTAGCGAGAGGTGCTCTTAACTGCAGACACAAACACCTTTCTCACATATCCATATTTTAAAAAGTAATTCTAACTTACATGAGAAAGTCTTAAAAAATCTTCCTTTGCACTTCTGCTTTAACTATGCTATTATCGATTTACGACCTTGCTTCAAACACCTGTATGCCTTGACAAACTCCATAGGCAACTGCTTTCCTGTATTGAACATGAGGTGGTATAATCTGGGGAGCTGCGAAAACAGGGAAATACACTAGGTTAGCTACACATTTGCTTGACCTTCAAGACTGACACTTCTGGCTCACTTCGTGTGTGTCACATACTGCCAAGAGCATCTATCTGGGGTGATAACATTTGGCGTTTACCTCCATATTGTGGGAGAGACTACCAAGTGACAACAAGGTGGGTTGTTCAGTTGCCAAATATGTTTCTTCTGTGAGCAGGGTAGTGAGAAGTACGTCTGTCTCATCCTGATGGTCAAGGTCATCTTTCCAAATCAAGATAACATTACTTGTCCAAGTTGCTAGTATCTTGACAAAAATAGCCTAGAGTGTAGTGGCATTCATTCCACAGATTCCAGCAGAGCTTTCCATGGCAGGACCTTACCTTTTTGGAGGCCAGTATTTCTAAAATCACAGCATACATATTTCAGCACCAACAGTCTAAGTGATTTTATGGCAAGTACGTCAAAGGGGGTTTTATTTCTAGTTTTACTCTTTAATTTTACATAATAAATTATATAACCTTAGTGGTTTCAAATGCTATTCTTTCCATTATGGAGTCCAGAGTCTGGCATGGCCAGAATGTAAGATTGGCATTGGAAGTGAGGCTAAATTCTAGACTGGGGAGTGTGGGAACACTCACTCTTAAGTTCTTCCTTTTTTCTTTATTAACAGAATGCATCTTTTGTAGCTGTATGGCTGTGTTTCTATCTATGTTATTATCCAGAGGGTGACAGTTTTAAGCTTATGGGTGACCTCTGCGCCCCTTCACAAAAGCTTCTTCTGCCTTCAAGAAAGAACAACTGTACCACACATCTTTCTTGAGCTTGAGACCTTGGAGTTTTTCTGTCACCATCTGGAGAAGAGTTTCCACTTTCAAAGTGCTCATGAGTCTAGGCTAGGCCTCCTAGACTGTTGCCATTTTATGGTTAAATATGTTGTTGTGTGACAAACCTTTCCTGGGGAGATGTAAGACGTGAGTCTCCTCACACCAGAAAATGAGCCTGTGACAGACCGAAGTCACAAGTGCACTGAAGTCAAAAGTGGTAAGTTGATGAGTTTTATTGGGGTTACTTACAGGAATATTGCTGAGAGGTTACTTACAGAAGCAAAAATGACTTGAATACGGATGCATCACTAAAGCCCACCCCAGCACATACAGTAGTTCACTAAAGTTGGCAAGTTAAGGCACATGGAACAGCCACCAGGCAGCTCAGTAGGTTGGAGAATGTCTTTTCTAGGTGGCTCTGTTGGTCTGAGTCCCTTCCAGGAAGCTCTGCTGGTCTTTTTTTTCCCTAGGCATTTTGGCAGCCCTCTGCTTCTTACAGGTGGTTGGGCTTGGCTGAGAGTGACTCTTAGGAATCTTTATTGATTGTATACTCTCAAGAAGTTAGGGACCTAGTGAATCTGGTCAGTTTCAGGGACTTTTTGGAGGTATTTTTTAGTTATTTACTTCCTGTTTTAAGGAGCTTTCCAGCAGAATGGAGTGTTTCAACCTTGAAAGGAACTGCTGTGCAGCAGCTATATAATGCAGACTAATTTTAAGAGTGAAATCTATCATATTCTTAACCTGGAAATTATGCAGATTGTATGTCCTGGGATGGAGTGGGAAGGTAATTAAGGAAGCTGACTTAGACTTGGGGTATTATATACTCATTGGCCTATAGATTCTTCCTATAACCTGAGAACAGATCTTATTCTTACAAAGCTGGGCTTTTGAAAGGGCACATAACTCATACTTTTATTAGGATGCTCCATTGCTTCCACACTAGAAACTTCTGGGTGATATAAGCATAATCTCTGTATCATTTTATGTTCTGTACCTATTTACATAATGTGGGTTATAATGTAGCCAACAGTACTACGGATGCCATGTGATAAGATCTGTACTGAGACAATTCTTGTCTAAATGAACCTTCATATCTTTCAGAATATATGGTACCCAGTGTATGGTAATCTTGGTTTAATATAAATATATGATTTTGAGATACAATACCATGTGGGGGACTCTGTTGTGTTGTGTAGCAGGAGTGGCTAGAACAGCTTTAATGTGTGAAGACTCATGCAGTTAGCCCAAACATAACTTCTATCTTTTCCACTGTGGCTGCTCCCTTCATAAGGCCTGTAGATCTTCATTTGGATGTCTGATGACAGAGGCTGACAGATGGCAACTAGTTGCATCTTTTGGTCCAACTCATTTGTAGTGTCTTTTCGTTAGTTGATGATCCATGTTAGCTGATAATGATTGACATAAAGCTCTCCATGTTCTGCTCAGTCTCATTTGTCTGTTCACGCACCTGTGATTCTGACTTCTTGCCCTAAATTTTTCAATATTTTTCTTTCATATTCCTTTTCATACTCTCTCTCTCTCTCTCTCTCTCTCTCTCTCTATATATATATATATATATATATATATATATATATAGTATCGGATAAACATGAATACACATACACACACACACACACACACACACACACACACAAACACATACATCATTGGCCACCTCTAGTCCCCCACAAAGTGAATGAGCAGGTGCACAGCATCAACAACTCGTAGCCTTCACACAGCATGGTCTGTCAATGTTGGTCCTGGGGACATGGACCCACATGCCTAAGTGATGCTTCTGTGAACCAAGCTTAGGTGCTTTATTTTATAGTAAAGAGACTGGCATAGCATTCAAAGTCACTCCCAGGAGCAATGAAAGAGCTGGATGAGAACTGAGTCTCACAACTGTCATTCTGATGATCTTGCCTCTTTACTTTAATCCTACTGATTGTCTTGTTTCTAAGACAGAAGATAGAGTCAGATCCTGGTGGGGTCATATGTCCCTACTCTGAGAGGAGAGCCTTTGGTATTTTATCTACTTTGAACAAAGAACAGTGCTTGCTTCTTGTTATAATGGAGAATTTGGTTGCTTTTGTGGCTCTGAAGTTTTAGGGCCACCTTTAGATTCAGTATTTGAGTGACATCCACCCTGAGATACCTCTCTCATTTGTGGAGACCCATTTTTTTTTCTGGTCAGAGCTCTGAGGTTGCCATAGTAGACATGTATTTGTTGAAGTTTAATTGTTTGGGGACCCTGCCCACTCCAGTGATGTTTTTCACCTGGATATTTGCTTTTGTTGCTACAAGAGATGAAGGGTCATTGATGTGACACTAAGGATGCCTTTGGGATTTCACACTTATTTTTTTTTCTTACCAATCAATACACTCAGCTTTATAGAAATCTATTTCAAATGTACCATTAATGCTTGATATTGATCATGAACTCCATGGTCCTTAGAGTTACTATTCTTACATTTCTCAAATGTTGATATAATGTATATCAGCTACCACATTTCCTTTCAGTAGTATATCATGCCAGTTGACCAGTGGAGAAATTTTAGTAGTTACAGTGATATCTCGTCTCTGGAGATAACTGCTGTATCTACCACCAGTGGTAAGATCTTTATTGCTTTCTGGATGACTGCGTGCTACACCTTCAGAAACATCTCAGTGTCTGTTATTATACACCATTCTTGACACAAATTGCCACAGTTTGGGTTGTCTGGGACCAGACAGTGACATGAAATGCACTTATTGGGGAGTGCTCATGATATCTATATGAGCAGAAGAGGAGGGAAAGAAAGGAGGCTTGGGCAGGGAGGGAATGTGACGAGTGATTCACCAAGACTTCAGCCACTTCATGAGAGTTTTAGAATCAAGATGGCACCTCTCGCTTGTTCAGAGGTGAGTTTAGGGAAATCGTTCTTACCAGAAAATTTCCACACCTACCATTTGATCAAGCAATACGTACAGACACTCTTAGAAAAGGAGCAAGCTTGCAGAGGATGAAACCTTGTTTAGCCACAGGAGCCCTGCCCCCCCCCCCCCCCCCCCCCCCCCCGCAACCTAAGTCTAGTAGGCATGGGATAACTTCATCAGATAAGTCACCAACATCAAGGAATGAGAGTTTCTCATGTTTGAAGGATGACCTGGGTAGCATATTATAACTTCTAACTAATATGTGTACATTTCAATACAGAAACTCCAGAGGAAAAGCACGGAGACTATTTCCTCTTTATCTGTAGTTTGTTACATTTCTTATACCAGGACACTACATTTGCAGAAAATAACCTTTAACTTTAAATTTCATGTAATGGAGAAAATTAACATATCCTATAGTGCTGTGTTTTGTATTCAAAATTCCAAAAGCAAGCACAGATAATTGCAGGATGTTAAGAGAATTTATTTAGTTCCTTAAGTGCATTTGTTTAGAAATCATCCTGTTTATCTACATGACCAATAAGATAAAATCACTGGCTTATGTGGTTGTAGATTACTAGGTTATTTTTCTTTTAAATCTCACAGACTTCTTTACCGCTTTTTCTCAGATCTCCTTGCTTTTACTCCATTGACTTTCCTTAGTTCTCTCGGCAACTTTTTCATGGTTTAAGAATTCCCCATCCCCAACCACCAAAGCAACCTGGTTCAGCTCTTGCCTGATCCCCAAACTCCAAAACATTTCACACAGACAGCTTTTGAATTCCACCTGAGCCAACATTTCCTGCTGCAAGTCTCTGTTGGATGATTGTAATAGCTCCGGATTGAAGTCCACTGCCAGTGGCTGAGTTTTATTTAACATGAGTTTTATGACAGTTAATTTACTGTACATTAGAATGACTATTAATGATGGAAATTTCAGATGTCTATAGCTCAAACTTGACTACTAAAACTCCAAATATTTGTATTCATGTTTGTACAATTGTTATAGCAATGGTTAGCCATCCAAATTGTCCTTTTCATTTGTTTTCCAGATTAAAAACAAAATATTCTTACATTTGTGCCAAGTATTATGGGCATTTAGCCCATGGTATATAATATACTATTTTATTAAGTGACTGCCATAAGCATGAACTTTTCAGAGGGAGTGTGATGTGGTGATATAAGTGAAACCAGGTTTCAGAATCCTCTACTGTATATGTGTAAATCTAAAACCTCAAAGTATTGCTCAAAATCATCATATTTCCTAAAGAATGTGCTTATTACCACATTAGTAAGAGGAAAAAAGGAAAACAACTCCTCAGAAAAACAGAGAAGTCAGACCTTATAAATCTGCCCAATGGAACTGAATACCTTATCTGATAGTCTCACAGCAGTGTGATACAAGGCTGTAAGACAGTAATTGGGATCCCTTTCTGTTCCCAAATGGGCAGGAATTGCGGCAGAAATAGCACACCACAGGGAACAAAGGCAGGAAGCAGACTGTGGCAAGGCTTTATTTGAGGAGTTCAGTTCTCTGAAATCTGAAGGATGGAGACAGTTTCTAGGCTTGGTAGGCTTTGCCACAAGACAGAAAGTAGTCTAAAGGAATTGGCTTTGGGATAACATAATGCTCACAATAAAGTATCCCAAGGGGAATATCATATCTACCAAAGTACCATAGTAACAATAAGGTTCTCAACATGTCCAGGGTAGTTGTGGCACTGAAATTCCATTACTGGAATTGACTACTTACCAAGATTTGCCTCCTGGTGATATCATAGAGAAGGAAGCCAGTAGCGCTCACCTGCCACTGCTCTGAGGCTTTTACTCTTAGGAACTAAAGATGGCCACTCGGGGATAGGCATTTTCCTTCTACAAATTAAGAGTGGCCAGTTTTCAGTGGACCATTCATGTATCATTGTATTCTCAGACTTGGCAACATCAGAGAGTGATAAATAGCACTGAGATAGGTTAAAAAAAAAAGTCAGAACTTACAGATGCATCAGGTAATGGAAACTTTCTGACATAGCTGAATGGAAGCTCTGAGCCAGGGCACTCCTTGACTTGAATAGGTACTGGATCACCAAATTTTTATACTTGTGGGGCAATATAGAAATGTCTGCTCACTGTCTGTCACCAATCCAGTTTTCTTAGTATACTCATATTAAATCATAATTATGGGGTCTACTATTGATACTCATAATGATTGTTGAGGCTGTGGAGGTCACCCCTGTGCCCAGATTACATTCTTTTCATGACACTCAAATTCCTTTCAGGGATCATAGGAAGATGAAGGTCAAGATCTCTCAATATTTGATATCTATCCACTCACTTTGTGTGTGTGTGTGTGTGTGTGTGTGTGTGTGTGTGTGTGTGTGTGTGTGTTTTGTATGTTTTGTAGGATGCTTAGAAAAATCTTTGGGCTCTCCTTGTTACATGCAGTTGGACACCTTCCTGCAAAGGTGACAATTAACAATATATTTGACATTGTCAAATGTTCTATGAGGGAAAAGAACTTCATGTTGAGAACTAATATTGATGATAAAAACCAGTCTATCCACATACAAACCTAGTGTTCTTTGGTAATGTTTGCAAACTTCAAATACAATCAACTCTCCAGAAGTTGATATGTAAGAGGTGTTTGTATTCCTTCTTTCTCCTAAAACACTCAACTCTAAAGGGGGAGTACATTTAAGACAGGTGTTGCTGATCATTCTTATTATTGATGCTTTCCATAATTCTTTCCACGTGTTCCTGGATGTCTCATTCAGTCTTACCCTAGACTTAAAACCTGTCTATACAAACCCTATGACCCTCTGCCTTTCACACCAGCATTTAAATAGGCTTTTCCTCATATCCTGCTTCACTTTATCCTTTTGTGGTATATCAGCTCATCAATGACTGTCAGCATTGATGCCCTGTAGAACTTCCTGTGTATTTCAAATAGTCAACACATCACGCTTGCTAATAGACTCTTGTCTATGTAGATCCATTATCAGACACATTTTTAATAGTTGAACCATTTTTCTCATGTTGGGACTTGCCTGGCATCATGTACCCCATTTATAGCTCAGCGGCAAACATTTCTTTCATCAACTACAAAGCACTTTCTCTGTGATGCCTGCTGCCATAGATTTGGGTTTCACAATGTTCATAATATTTTGGGGGAACAGCTATTGGGGGTTATCAGTGAAGAAGGTGAAGGAGAACCACAGGTGTGTAATGTGAAAAGCTAAGCTGTGGTGGACACTCCTCTAACTCTCTGGAATCCCTGGGATGAGTCCAGTGTGATCCCAAGTTCTCCAAGGTGAAGTGGAAGAATGTTTTTCCTTCTTGCTCAGCTTCTTCCTGTGGATTGTTCTGGTAAATGAGTAGCTTTGAGCTAGCTCCAATGAAGATGGGCCTTTGTGAGCCAAGCTTTGAAGACTTCCTGTTGACCCAGTTCACCAGTTATGCACACCATCCTTCCTTGAAGGGAACTGTTAGTGGATACTTCTTTTCCCATAGGAAAATCAAACTCTAAGTGGGCAGAAATAGACAATCCACTCTCAGGTTCCACTCTGGTAGAATGAAATTCTTCAAAATGAAAGTAGAAATGGATTGGAATAGACAGTTGTGATCATAAAATGTCTTGCTGGATCCCTGGCTCCTTGGAAAAGGAAAGGTTGAGGTTGTCATGCACATTTGATGGCACATGTGCCCTTTTCTGTCAGTTGTCTTCTGCCTACAAATTCAAGATGTCATATTCTAGCACAGTGTTTTTAAAAAGTCTTTCTTTGTAGCCCATGGGAAAGACTTTCCATTTATGGAAATTTAGGCATGCCAGAAGATAGGTGCCAGTGAGTCTGGCTGGAGTTTCCATATTGTATTAGTAATAACTTACTATCTAGGCTTTCACGGAGGGCTCTGATCATATTATCTAAATGAAAATGGGAATACAAAATCAGCTAAGGGAATAGAATTCTGCTAAATTAGTTTAGAGATTCTCTGAGATTATTTTGCGTTATCTCTTAAGAGGAGAATTTCTGCATATGTTGAGACCAGACTATTTTTTTGGACAATCCTGGGCTAATGGAAAAAGTTATAAGTGCTCTTCAAGAAACTCTTATTTTGTTTGTTTATTTTGTTTTGTTTTAAGCCATTTGAGAGTAACATGCTGGATTGATGGCCTGCCACTTCTGAAAAATTTCCCTTCAAAACAGAATATTTAACAGACATAAAATCACAGTGCATACAGTGGTACAATGAAGTTAACCAGGAGATGGCTGCTGCCATCTCCACCTCAGACCAGGAGCAACTTCTTTATTCCTTATTTCTAACTCCCTTATTTTCTTTTATAACAACAGTCTTGCCTTTGCTGAAGTGTTTCTCTGTCTTAGTTAGGGTCTCTATTCCATGAAGAGACACTTTGACTGTGGCAACTCTTATAAAGGAAAACCTTTAATTGGAGCGGCTTACATTTTCAGAGGTTTAATCCATCATCATCATCATCATCATGGTGTGACATGGCAGTTTGCAGACAGACATGGTGCTGGAGCTGATGGTCCTACATCTTGACAGGCAGGCAACAGGAAGTGGTTTGAAACTCTGGGTGGTATTTTGAGCATATATGAGACCTCAAAGCCCATCTCCACAATGACACACTTCCTCCGACAAGACCACACACACTCCAACAAGGTGACACCTTCTAATAGTGCCACTCCCTTTGGGGCCATTTTCTTTCAAACCACCACATTCCATTCCCTGACCCTCAAAGGGGGCCATATCATAATGCAAAAATTCATTCAGTTCAACTTCAAAAGTCCCCAAAAGTTCAGTCTTTTCTGAGATTCATGTAATTTCCTAACTGTAATTACTTATAAAATCAAAGTCAAAATGCAGATTACATACTCCCAACATATAATGGCACAGGATATACATTGCCATTCCAAAAAGTAGGGAAGGGAGCACAGCGAGGAAATACTGAATGAAAGTGAGACTGAAAACCAGCTAGGTGAACTCCAAACTCTGCATCTCCATGTCTGATGTCAAGATGCTCTTCAGATCTCCAACTCCATTCAGCTTTGTTGACTGCAACACATTTTTCTCTTGGGCTGGTTCCACTTCCTGTCAGCAGTTCTCCTTGGCAGGTATCCCATGGCTCTGGCATCTCTAATATCTTGGGGTCTCCAAGGCAATCAAGGCTTCAACTTCACAGCTTCACACAATGGCCTCTTTAGGCCTCTATTCAGGGACACCCCTGACACATGCCTAGCCTCAACAACTTTCCTTAGTCACAGAGGTAAATTCCATAGTCCATTTCTTCTGTCCTTAACTCTAGAACCAAGTGGCTGGAGCTGCCAAGTTCTGCTGCTTACTTGGGCTGGAACATGGTCCTCTGATTCAGTTACATTTTCATCAACTTCCTGCTTTCATTGGTTTTCTTCACTGCCAAAGTTTGGCTATCCTAAACCTGGATCTGTATACCAGGCTGGCCTCAAACTCAGAGATCCACCAGCCTCTGCCTTCTGAGTGCTGGGATTAAAGACTTGCACCACCACACCCTGCTTTAAACTTTTCTTCAATTCCTTTTCACAAGTTGGAAATTTAGCTGGGTGGGATCTTGCCCCGAGGTCACCACTCCCTTTATTCCATTTCTTCATCTGCTTATCTCCTTGAATACAGGATTTTGCTCCTTTCCACTTCCTGGTGCTCCTTTTCTCCTCAGCTTACTCCTTTTTATTATGAATCTTTATAAGCATGAACATTAGTAACCACATGACAGAGTCTATACTAGGCTGTTTTGAGATTTCCTCTGCTAATGGAATTAATCCAAATCTCTTCACTTTAGTCTCAGGCAGACTCTTGGGACAAGGGCAAAAAGTAGCCACTTTCTTCACTAAAATATCCTAAGAATCATCTCTAGGCCAGATACTAAAATTCTTCTCCTCTGAAACCTCTTAGGTGAGCCCTCCATAGTTCAAATCATGCTCATCGCCATTTCTTCCATGCCCTTACTACTACAGCCAACTAAGCAGCAGCACTTAAAGCATTCCACTGCTTTCCTAACCCAAAGTCTCAGTGTCCAAATTCCTCCAAACAAAAATGTGGTCAGGCCTATCACAACAAAACTACCCCAGGCCCTGGTTAGTTAGGGTTTCTTTTGTTGTGAAGAGACACCATGATCACACCACCTCTTATAAAGGAAAAATATTTAATTGGGGCAGCTTACATTTTCAGAGGTTTAGTCCATTATCACCATGGTGTGACAAAGTGACATGCAGGCAGACATGGTGCTGGAGCTGACAGTCCTACACTTTGATAGACCGGCAACAGGGAGTGGTCTGAGATGCTGGGTGGTATCTTGAGCATATATGAGACCTCAAAGCCTACCTCCACAGTGACACACTTCCTCCAACAAGTCCACACCCACTCCAACAAGGTCATACCTCCTAATAGTGCCACTCCCTTTGGGGGTCATTTTCTTTTAAACCACCATACTCTGTTTGACAATCTGAAAACACCCTTAAGTTGTCCTTAATTTTCATAGTCTGATACTGTTCAAGGTTATAGGAAGATTATCATTTTACTTTAATTTCTCTTTCCAGATGAGTCCTCATGACTTAGTTTAGCTGATGCACCTTGGTGCCGATATTTGAACATGACAGTTGCTACTTACCTATTATATAGTGCACAGTTTTGATTTATTTTATCTCTGGTGGAATATTTGATCAAAGTGAGTTCGGCTGTGCTCCTCTGTATGGGAAGAAATGTTTTTCAAGACATGATTTTGAAATTGTAGTTATTCCATTTCTTATCATTCCTTCAACCTACAAATCAGTATTTTTTCTGTTTCAGCCAATGTGTCATACTCCAGTGATTTTACTCATACTGGTGCTCCTGCAGGCTCTCCAAGCAAACTTGTGCATCCTTTGAGCCATCTTTGTCTTTCTCTGAATACCTTCTTCCTTAGTAGCATAGCCCAAAGCACATAAACTTCACCTGCACAGTACCTGGGATGGCTGTTTCTCCTGAGAGATTTTACAGCATCTCATAAAATGTAGTAGAATGGTGTTTAGAAACCAGTACTGGGCACCAGAGGAGCTCCTTGCTTTTGAGAGGTCTTACTCTTGGACATTCTCACAGTTAACAATGCTAAGAAACATAACTATAAGTGACTATATGTATATGTAAATATGCCTTAATATCTACATTCATACACACGTGATTTTATATGTGTATATATGCAAGCATATGAATCAAGTCAATATCTCCAGTTTCATCATAGCACTATAGGATTTACTTAAGTTAGTTTTATTCTCATGTATGTAGTCTTTTCTTCAAAAATAAGAAAACTTAGTTTCAATATACTTAATACATCTGTCACAATCTGCCTCTTGGCCCCTTTGCCTCATAGTTAAACTTTCACCAGTGGCCCTTCCTTTTGTATAGGTGATGCCCACACTAGTCTCACTGGATCTGATATCCTCTGCTGGACCCCACCCTAACCCGTGCCCGTGTGCTTGCCCTCATACTCATGAGGCCACAGCACCTGTAGATACACTATTCATCAAACTCTGGCTCTTCTGTTAGTACTTGGTCTCTTCTTAGTGGATACTTTTTGTAAACCTTGACTTGGCTCCAGTATACCACCCTTCCTATGGACACCTTCCTCACTTGTATCTGCCATGGACTCTGGTCACTATAGCTACCTACCTATCATCTTGCTCACTCTTACATAAATGGCCATTTTGCCTGGCCCATTACAAAGCTTTTGCATTAATGAGGAAAGCAGAAAGAATGGAAGAGGATGTGGAAGAAGAGATGTTCAGTGTTTAATCATGTTTTATAGATTCAGTTTCTGGTAATTAGTACCAATTTGAGACTTTAAACTTACAACGTTTTGTAGATTTTGTCTAACTATAATTTAACTTGAAGTATCAATGCATATATTAAGTCCCAAATAAGTTTTATTTATATTCATTAACTCAAATTATAAGAAAAGCAATGTGAAATGGAGCTTAGCAGTAGCTACTTATGAGAACTTATTTTCTGCAAGTCTTAGCCATCATGTAACTCCTTTATTTACAAATGGCTGTTTAAGTGTGTATATACAAATAGAATGTGTGTATTTTGAAATAAATAATGAGAAAACACAGGCTCTAGAAAATCATATGCCTGATCATTGAGGGATATTGAAAATTTTGTGTTCCAAGCAAATATGATCTTAAACATCATCTTACAAATATTTATTTTAAAAGACCAAAAATCACTAAAGAGAGAAGCCAGGCTACTGTTTGTAAAGAAATTGTGTGGCCTATGTTTGCAGCTTTAGGGCCCCTCCCTGTATACTATCTCCTTAACTAAACCGTTTAGCTGGTGTTTGACAAGGACTTTGAAAACCAGTGAAACATAAATAACTTTGTAAAATAATGGTTTTGGTATTTAGTTAACTTTTTAAAAATATAGCTATTGTTTAATAGCAAAGTGGCTGTCGTTAAGTGACAACTAGCTTTAAATATCATGGTTATTCTCTTCGGTAATGACAGGTGGGGGCAGCTCATCATTTCTGCTCACCCCAGAATTGATTCTGAGCAAACTTCTTGAAGGTCTGGAAATGAAAGCGTTTGACGTGGCTGTAAACTACATCAGCAAAAAAGATTGAGTGTGCATGTGCTTCTGAGAACCCACTCCTTACTCACCTCATTTCCAATTAAACAGCATTGAGCATTGCTGCACGGCTGTAAAACCTGGTGGTTCTGTCAGGAGGGCACTTGCTCACCAGCTTTCTGTCAGGCTGTAACCAAATAAAGCCTCACTAGAACAGCCTTTGCTTGCTCCCAGGTCTACAGTTATGCCCCTCACAGGATGCCATCATCTCCATGGCCAGACATAATCACTTTGTCACCATGGTCAGCCTGCACCCAAGATTTATAACGCAAGCTCATCTAATTCAGTATTAATTCATAATTATTTCCTCTGATCTGTTTTTCAATCCACCAATAGCTATTAAAAGACCAACAAGCTGCTCAAAATAATGACTAATGACTCGTACTAGAGGGGCAAAAAGGGGATCAAAGTAGATCTCTGCCACATAAGTCACTGTTGGATGGAGGTGTAAGATTTTTATACTCAGTCTCATAATTTTAAGTTCTGAGGTAGAGCAAGTAAAGGTTACTTACATTATTGATTTTAATTAAGCAAGAGTAAGAAAACTATTAAAAAGCATGAAAAATGTTTATTCCTTTTTCATCGACAAATGGTAATTATCGGAATAAAACAAGCCATTTGTGCTATTTGGAATCATATAGTTGAAAAGTGGTAGAATACCAAGACTAATTTTAGTTACTTTTGAATGTGATTGATGTTACTTCAGTAGTCTAATAAGGATCTAAACGATCATAAAATAGCTATACCTATAATTGATAATCTACTATGTATATTCCATAAAATTTGTTACTTCCTTCTTTGCATCAAATCTATTGGGTATTCTTAATCAGAACCTTCACATGATTTTCTTTCTTGTTATATTAAAGACTTAAGATACTAATGGATAAGAACATGTGTTGGTGAACTGAAGTTGAAAGTACGCTAAAATCTAAATAAGTAAACACATTAAAAAAAGTTTAAAAAAGATAGAAGCCAGGAACTGGAGCGAGAGCAGCGGGGGATGCAAAGGGAGGAATGTGAGGGGGGAAGGGAAGGGCAAATGGTGAAATCACAGTTTAATTGAAAAGAATAAGATGAATTGAAAGAGAAAAAAATCCACTTTCCTAAGAGATTTTATCTTAAAATATTCAAAACTATCCATCAAAAGGTCAAAAATTTAGACCAATATTTAAAGCTGAAATTTTGTTTATTTTCAAATTTATTAAACTTTACTCAATTTTTTTTTTAAAGTTTAACATTGAGTTCTGGTTTCCCAAATAAACAAAATATAATTACTATAAGTAAGTTTAAGAATAACATTATTATATATTATTATAATGACAGGATAATACATTAACATTGTGGATAGCTTCTAGTCACGGTAATTGTTGCAAATGCCATGCTAAATTATGAGCACTCAGAGAAAACTACAAATTGGATCACTAATTGAGACAAGGAAAGGGACACCGGGCTGTCCTGGGAAATGGAACTTTGCTCTTTAAGACTCCATTGCAACCACACAAACAGGCGTGGGGCTTTGACATGTTAATTTATCTCACCTCTTACTTACTTCATCCTCTCAAAGGCTCCTGTGACTTTTTTAACATAATTTCTTTGTTGATTCTTTGGGAATTTCACACCATGCACCCCAATTCCGCTCATCACCTAGTCCCCCCATATCCTCCCCTCACCTCTGCAGTGCGCCCCCCTGAAAGAAAATTTAAAAAATTAAAACCAAACCAAGCCAAAATGAGCAAACAAAAACAAAAGAAAAACCTCTTCACCCTCTGTCTTTCCCACCTCTCCAACACCTCCCCATTAGTTTTAGTGGCATTGGAAGCTGTGGTGTGTCACATAGTATATTCTTCTGTTCAATCAGCCTTACTGCAAATGTTCATTGCAGTGAGTCATTTGGTCTGGTTCAAGGTCTCTGGTTTCTGGTACACCATCATCGTTAGATCCTCACTGAAACTCCTCTCAGATATCTTGCTATTGCCCCAAGTCATGGAGATCCTGTGGGTATAGTTCCACAGGACCAGGCTTCTGCAGGACATAGATCTGGCAGATGATAGAGTTGGCCATCCCAAGACCCTGGATGTGGGCCTGGATGGCAGCTTAGCTGGTCAGTCCAGACCACTGGGTGTTATATGATGTTTTGTTTGTATTCTGACAAGTAGGGCTTACCTGGAGATCAGAGGGCAGAGCTAGCCACTAGTTAACCATAGAGACCAGGCAGTGGTGGCACACACCTGTAACTCCAGCACTTGGTGAAAGATTTACAACAAGCCCCCAAGGTCAGGCGTGTCTGCATATGCCTGGCGGACACTTCCGCCTAGCTAGGTCCGGGTCTAGATAGCCATTTCCGGGTCAGGGCATCTCGCGTGACCAAGATCCATGACGTCCCACTAGCCACGTAAGCGCGCAATGTGGCCATGTGATCTATGCGCTTGCATGTAGTAGTGACGCTGATCTGTCCACGCCCAGCCTTTAAAATCTGGCGCCATGTTACCGGTTCCTCTTTCTTCTCAACAGACGTGTTTCCCGCAGGCCTGTTCAGTTTCTGTCCTTTTAATAAAACTCTTGTTAGCGGATTCTGTTGTGTTTCGTGGCATTTCCTTGCAGGGTAAGCACACAACGCAGCCGAAAAACTAACACTTGGGAGAAGGAAGCAGGAACATCAGGAGTTGAAGGCCACCCTGGGGTACACAGATTGAACCAGTCTAAAAGAGAAACAGAGCCTGGTGATGGTGGCTCACACCTTTTATCCCAGCACATGAGAGGCTCAAGCCTTTAATCCCAGTACAAGGGAGGCAGAGACAAGAATATAAGGTAAGTGGAGACAGGATCTCCCCGATTCAGTCTGAAATTCTGTAGAGGTAAGAAGTCTCTTAGTGTCTGGCTGTTCTGCTTCTCTGGTCTTTTAGCTTTCACCCTGATATCTGACTCCAGTTTTTTTTTTTTATTTCTTTATTAAGACTAATTAAAATTGGGAATAAGTCTTCCTCAAGACCCAGCTATACCACTCTTGGGTATGTACCCAAGGAATGCTCAATCTTACCACAAGGACACATGCTCAACTATGTTCATAGCAGCATTATTCATAATAGCAAGAACCTGGAAACAACCTAGAAGCCCTTCAACTGAAGAATGGATAAAGAAAATGTGGCACATATACACAATGGAGTACTACTCAGCAGTGAAAAACAATATCATGAAATTTGCAGGCAAATGGATGGAACTAGAAAATATCCTGAGTGAGGTAACCCAGACTCAGAAGGACAAACACAGTATGTACTCACTCATAAGTGGATACTGGATGTGAGGGAAGGGATGGCCAGACTGCAGCCCACAGCTCCAGAGAGGCTAGCTAACAGGGAAAGACCCTAGGAGGGACACATGGATGACCCAGCGAAGGAGAAGTGGATGAAATCTACATGAATGGACTGGGTGTGGGGGGTGTGGCGGAGGGCAAGGAGTGGGGGATGAGAACATAGGGAAACAGGAGGGTCAAGCTAGAACAGGGACAGAATGGGAGGGCAGGGAGGGAGATACCATGATAGATGAGGACATCATGGGAATAGGAAGAGGCAGGGTGCTGGGGAGGCTCTCAGGAATCCATAAGGATGACCCCACCTTGGTCTGCTGGCCGTGGTCCAGAGGGTGCCTGGACTGGTCTACTCTGGTGACCTGTCTAGCGAACAACCTAACTGTCATCACAGAGCCTTTTTCCAGTGACTGATGGAGGCAGATGCAGAGATCTACAACCAGGTACCAGGCTGAGCTCCAGAAATCCAATCGATGAGAGAGAGGAGGGATTCTGTAGGCAGGGGACATCGAGGTCATGATAGGAAGACATGCAGAGATGACCAGTCACACTAGTGGAAGCCCATGAACTATAGACTAGTGGCTGTGGAGTCCCCATGGGACTGGACTAGGCCCTCTGGATACAGAAGACAGTTGTTTGGCTCGAACTGTTTGGGGGGGTATCCAGACAGGGGGATCGGGATCTGTGGTGGTATTGTGTTCCCCCAAATATTGTGTACCCTAATAAACTTATCTGGGTTCAGAGAACAGAACAGCCACTAGATATAGAGGCCAGAAAATAGTGGCACACAAGCCTTTAATCCTAGCATTCTAGAGGCAGAGATCCGCCTGGATCTCTGAGTTCAAGGCCACACTGGAAACAGCTAGGCATGGTGACTCACACACCTTTAATCCCAGGAAGTGATGGCAGAAAGCAGAAAGGTATATAAGGCACGAGGACCAGGAACTAGAACCTGGTTAAGCTTCCAGGCTTTTGAGCAGCACAGTTCAGCTGAGATTCATTTGGATGAGGATACAGAAGCTTCCAGTCTCAGGAAACAGGATCAGCTGAGGAACTGGTGAGGTGAGGTAGCTGTGGCTTGTTCTGCTTCTCTGATCTTCCAGCATTCACCCCAATACCTGGCTCCAGGTTTGTTTTTATTAATAAGACCTTTTTAAGATTCCTGCTACAGGGATCCATCCCTGGTGCATGGGCAGGCTTTTGGGAATCCGGTGCCTGTGGTGTGCTGCCTTGCACAGCTTTGGTGCAATGGGAAGAGGCTTGGACCTGCCTAGGCTCAGTATGCCGGGCTCTGCTGACTCCCCATGGGAGACCTTGATTTGGGGGATGTGGGGATGTGGGGATGTGGGGTGGCTTAGGAGAGAGGGCTGGGGGTGGGAGGAGGGAGGAGGTGGGATCTATGGGTGGTATGTAGAGTGAGTAGAAAATTTCTTAATAAAGAAAAATGAAAAAAAAAAAAAGACTAATTAAGATCACCCTTCAACTGGGGCTGCCCAACTCGGGCAAGCCAGCTCTTCTATGCCTATGCCATCAGGGTCAGTTTTTTTTTTAATTTTATTTTATAATTTAATTTTACATATCAGCCACAGATTCCCTTGTTCTCCCCCCCCCCCCACTGCCTTCCCCCAGCCCACCCCCCATTCCCATCTCCTCCATGGCAAAGACTCCCCAGGGATTGAGTTCAACTTGGTAGATTCAGTCCAGGCAGGTCCAGTCCCCTCCTCCCAGGCTGGGCAAAGTGTCCCTGTATAAGCCCCAGGTTCCAAACAGCCAGCACATGCACTGAGGACAGGTCCCGGTCCCACTGCCTGGATGCCTCCCAAACAGATCAAGTTAATCAACTGTCTCACTTATCCAGAGGGCCTGATCCAGTTGGGGGCTCCTCAACCATTGGGAATCAATCTCCTCCAAGATCCAGCTATACCACTCTTGGGCATATGCCCAAGGAATGCTCAATCATACCACAAGGGCACTTGCTCAGCTATGTTCATATCAGCATTGTTTGTAATAGCCAAAACCTGGAAACAACCTAGATGCCCTTCAACTGAAGAATGGATAAATAAAATGTGATACATATACACAGTGGAATACTACTCAGCAGAGAAAAACAATGACATCATGAGGTTTGCAGGCAAATGGATGGAGCTAGAAAAAATCATCCTGAGTGAGGTAACCCAGACTCAGAAAGACAAACATGGTATGTCCTCACTCATAGGAGGATACTAGATGTAAAGCAGGGATGACTGGACTGCTCCTCACAATTCCAGGGAGGCTACCTAGAGAGTAGGACCTGGGGAAAGACACAGGGATTGCCCAATGACAGAGAAAGGGTCAGTTTTCTCCTGAGTGTAAGAGGAGGCTGGGGAGAGCTCTCTCATGAGGGTCAATACCAGCTCTCTTGCTTCAGTGTCTATAGAGGGGCAGGGCTAGCTTTTTCAGGGCCAGCAAAGCTTAGCATGGCCCTCTGAGTTCATCATGCATGGTTCCTATGACCCCTAAGGTAACATGGGCCACAGACATCAACACAGACCCCAGCTGCATCAGTACCATAGACCCAGACGTGGTCCGTGGTGGCAGCTTGGGCCCAGACAACACCTTGGCTCTGGGTGGCAGCATAGGCCAGTCAGATAGCATGGCTTTGGCAGTAGCAGTCCTGGGACACCAATAAGGCCACGATTTGGGGCCCAGACCCTGGACTTCTGTGTGGCCTTTGGTGGCACACAGGTCTTGGATTTCAACATAGACCTCGGCTGGGGTAAGTCTATGGACTCAGACATGGTGCTCAGCAGCAGCGGGGCCTGGATGTTACAACTGACCCAGGCTACTCAGATCGGCATGGCCCCAGAGGCAGTATGGCCCTCTAACACCAACATGGCCCCACGTGCGCCCAGACCTTGGACATCTGCAAGGCCTTTAATGGTAACAGGAGCCACGGACATCAACACAGACCGTGGTTGCAATAGGGCCATGTCTGGGTACATGGCCCTAAGCTGCAGCTCTGGTCAGAACAACACCATGGTACCAGGTAGCAGCACAGGCCACTCAGATCTGTATAACTCCACTGCAGCATAGTCCTCGATTTAAAGCATCCAACAGTGGCAGATGCAAATCCCTTATAGAAGTTATTAGCTGTAGTCAAGTGCTCCATGGAAAAGGAAGATGGTGGCGCAATGATAGCCACCAAAGTGGATATTCAGGCTGTGGTTGCTCTTTGCCACCATTATCCAAAGGATTCCATGTTAGAGATATTCCCACGTTATAGGGCAGAATGTGGGTATTTGTGTCACACAGCGAGTAGTCTTCTAAAGCTCAAAATCATTTGCCTGTGACTAAGTGATTCTGGTAATTTGTGAACCGGAGAAATATTAATCAACTTCAGACAAAACTTTGAAGATTAGATGGAAAATGAATCTAGGCTTGGAGGACATACAGGATTTATACAGAGAACAAAGTAAAACACCATTAAAAACAAAACACCAACAAAAAATGAAAACAGGCAAAGAGCTAATTCCTGCCCCAAAGTAGCTTAAATATAGAGAGCAGCTTTGTTGTGACAATACCTGCCTGACAAGGTCTGAGGGATTCTGCTTTACAGTGATGGAGGCTCTTGGAAACCCCACGAGGATGTGAACAAAATGGGATTTTACTGTACGAATTAGCTGATTGGTCTACAGGCTGGCTGTGACATGATGATAGCAATATCTGGGGCTTAGATAACAGCTGGAAGTACAGATGATATTGACAAATGAAAACTGAGAAAGACCAGTTAGAAATATACTACAATAAATCTAAGAGGGGTTGATAAAGGCCAGGGTGGGATGGGGCTGAAGAAAAAAAGGATGATTTGGAGAATGCCATGGGAGGAGATAGACAGGGTTATGCCTGTTTTACTTTCTTTTGGATTCAAACTTTAAAAAAGAAATGCTCTTTTTTAGTTAAGAAAAGTGTTTAAGTCAAGAGGTGCATGTAAGGGCTCACTAAGGCTAGAGACTGTGGAAGCTCTTCTTTACACCTTTCCTCCTGGACTTCACTCCATGATTTCCCTCACTGGCTTTCCTAAATCTCTTGTTTCCCTTCCTGTACTGTGGTCCCCAAGACAAAGCTTAAAGTTACAGACAGCAATTGAAGAGATGCCAATTCAATATGACGGAGAATCAACAGTATTATGAGGCATTTCTTAACTAAGAGGCAGACAATCCTTCTACACTCAGGCAGAATGATTAGCCTAACCTGCATTTGCTGCTTTTCTAAGGTGTAATAAACAGGTTCAATTCTCACCAAAAGCTCAAATCTGGCTACATGGCAGTTCAGGCCCTCAAATGGATTAGATAGCATTGATGTTTTTGTAGGGACACTAGAATATTCTATGTCAATATCCCAATCATCTTCGTGGCAGACATAGATTTCCTTGGTGAAAGTCTTTTGTCAAGAATTTGGTCTGTCTTGGGCTCTGAGCATTTGTTAATGGAGCTGATTTTCAAAATCAGTGAACTACTTCATTGTATATGATCCTCTCTCTTGTATACCATACTATATTTGTCATTCCGTAAATGGGTAAAATGGTCTAAAATATTACCTAAATTTACATCTAACTTGTGTGTTAGTGTTCTTGGTGTTTGGTCTCTGACAGACATACTTTATTACATTGAGGTAAAATGTTTTCAGACTCACTATTTGAAACAATAGGGGACTTTTAAGGCACTGGAACACAGGAGGAGTTGGAATGAGAGGTGGAAATGGTGTAAATTCAGTACTCATGTATGACATGGTCAAATATAAAAAAAAAATTTAAAAATATCATGAAAGCACAATATGGGTGTGATGAGACATGCTATATTCCTAGTACTTGTAAGGTAAAGGCAGGAGCATCAAGAATTCAAGATCTTCCTTCCCTATGGAATGAGTTCTAGTACAACCAGAGATAAGTGTTGTCTCAAACAACAAAATTGCAAACAAAACTAATGTGAACATAGATACGTCATTTGTTAAAAATTAGTATAGATGATGTTTATTTTGCGTACTTTTGTGTTTCACTTAAATGCAAATATCTGAGATTCATGCCCTAGGAGCACATATGTATATATCTGGCCTAGCAAACCACTGCTCTGCTTTCTTTTGCTATTGATTCTGAATGTAGAATCAGCATTACTCAAAGAAATCATGTGGGCACAGGATTGTTGCAAAAACATTATAGGGGGACTAGGGAGAAGACACAGTGGCTGAGAGTGCGGATGCTCTTCCCATGGAGCAGAGTTTGGATCTCAGCACCCATCTCAGGTGGCTCACAAGTGCCTGAAACTCCAGCTCCAGGGGACTCAAAGCCTTCTTCTGGCCTCTGCAGGTACCTGCTCTCAAGTGGCATTCACTCACATATACACAAACATATACACATGACAAAAAATTAGAAGTATTTTTAAAAAAGAAAAAGAACAAATGGGAAAGAAAATAAAATCTAACAAAATTTCTGAATTGTGTTTTGAATGAATAGCAATTAAGCTAATAAAAAGTTTCAACAAAGGCTAGAAATTTGAGTCTGTTATGACTCTGCAATCCTCTCCCCACCAGTTATAAGTGGAATTCATATAAAATTTACAGTGCATTTATACCATATAAAATCAAGTGGTGTTGCAATATTCACATTTTTCAACTGAAATTATTGCCATTAAAAGCTTTGCCTGCTCCAAACATCCAGACAGCAAGCACTGGTCAGTGCTAAAGAACTCCAGGAGGTTTTTCTTATTGTAAATAAATCACTTTAATTAAAACCTTATTATAAAGAACTTGCAAATCAAGAAAAGCATGAACCAATATTAACCAGATCCAAAGTCTGCACATCTCAATGAACTTCATTACAGTTAGAATAATCATTCTGAAACTGTATTGCTTCACACAAGATTTTACTCTTGTTCTTATCTACCGCTTTGCAGTATGAATCTAAGCCTGCCTTAGTAGTTCAATATCTATCCTCTTTAGGTGGCCTAAGGAAAATGTCAAAAGCTATTTCTTGGTTCAGAGAGCATGCACACTGTTTCAAGGAAGGCTAGATGATCACCTTCATGAGCCAGGCTATAAATATATAATGCACAGTGGAGTCAGGTTCCTACAGGAGGAGGACTCTTTACACACTCAGTTCTGTAGAGTCAGGCTCCTGATTCTCGTAGAGAGATAGTGGGAGTTTAGAGGCTCTGTACGCACTACAATTCCTTCACTGGCATGGCACCATCCATAGACCTCATGACCAAACTGTGTGGCATGACTACTATGTGTCACCATGAACTTGAATGACAAAGTCTTAGGCATGAAGATGACTTAGTTAAATGCCTAGTTATTGTTAGGTTTTTAGTTGAATGATGCATTTGTAAGGAACATGAAATGTGCTCACTGAGAATGTTGCTCATTTACACAACTATCTGTAGTCTCCATTGAACTTGGCGCACACAATTTTTATATCAGCACCTTTGTTACTGCTGTAACAGCACTGCGAATCGTCCAACACAATTTTTCCATGCCATTTTATCTTTCTGTCTAGTATGAGATATTGCAATTTTTATATCTGTGTATAGAGCTGTCGCTGAAAATTTTATCTCAAGTCCCAGCTTTTGGATATTTGGAATTTTATTCATCCTAAGCATGCATATGTGTGATCTCTATTCCTTTTTCAATAGATCTCTAAAAGGCTTGTTTAAGATGACAATTGCTACAGAATCAGCTAGTGTGCACCCAAAATATGTGCTGTACTTTCCAGGGTTCAGGGTAATCATGAGAAAACAGCTCCCTAGCCAAAGCTACATGTCCCCAGCCCTTTCTAACCAGCTGGTGAGAACCGTGTGATGAATCTTTGCCAGTACCATCCTAGCAGAAGCAAGGTGCCTCATTTCTAGAGGGCATTCTAGGAAAGGGCACATCTTTACCATGTTCCCTTTCTCAGTTTGTGGACTGTTTGGCAGATTCTGTGTAAAGGGCCATGTGAAAAGTGTTTTAAGAGTGGCTTCCTACACAGTTTCTGCCTGCAGCTATGCACATCTGCTCTGGTTATGCAAGCAGACCAACACCATATAAACAAAAGGGCCATGGATTGCTACCCCCGGGATAGGGGTTCCTGGTGACAGCGATTAGAAGCAACCAGGGTCCCCGAGTCACTGCTGGGGATACAGCTCTGAGAATGCAGGCGTGACCTCAGTTTGTTGTTTATTTGACAAGATCTAAGTTTCTGTGTGTTAAATAATGAAAATTCAGAGATTCACAAATGTACTTGTGTCGTGTTTACCATTGCCCTAACACCAAATCCAGCACAAGAGGTAGAGCTATCTCCACAGAATTATTCCTAAATGGGAGTTATATTTTTGCTACCTTAATAAAAGAAACAGATCTACCAGATGGCCATTATAAGCATTCAGAACTAGAAGTCTTTTTCTGAATAATATATTTTCTCCAAATAGTATTCTTTACTGCTTAAAAGAAAGCAAATGGCAGTATCCCCTGTAATGTAATAGATTTTGTTCAAACTCAAATATAAGATGACCCTTTTTCCAGGGGACAATTTTAGGGGGAAAGTCACTTTATATTTCAGTGAATGAGGCTCATTACTTTTGTAGCTTTTATGAAACCAGGTGTTGGGAACCAAAAAAAAAAAAATCAGTTAGAGAGAATTGTATCAAAATCCAGGTGAAATTAAATCATTTTCTTTTCTCAATAAAAACGATTGTGTTTAATAGTGGAAAGAACATAGACTAAGTTAGAACAGACCTTGACAAAATATTAGACCCAACTTTAAACAGCTCATTGAACCTCTCCAAGTCTAGTTGTTTACTTAGAAGTGAGGAATCTAACATCATGGAAATGGCTTGAATATTAAATAAGATGTGCAAACAGTGCCTACATAATCTTAGTTCTATCCACAATAGACCCATTTTCTTATTCCCATAGACACTGAGCAGCACATCTTACCATGCGCTGTTGTGATACAATTTAAGCAAACTTCCGTCCAAAGAATATTAATAACATCATGAGATGAGCTGCCAACTGAGAGACACTGATTTCAAAACAACAGGTGAGCCAGATTTAGAAAAAAATATTCATAGTCCATACATCCTAAAGGGCTTGTGTCTGGGATATAAGAATAAACCCCATAATAAATGCTCAGGTGGCATATAAAACAATGTAAAAGAAGCAAAAGCTTGAACAGACAGTTGGCAAAATAAGATTGTATTAGGCAGCATTCTCTAAAAGAACAGAAGTGATATAATGTGTGTGTGTGTATGTGCATATACATATGTATATATTTATAATGAAGATGATTTCCAAGAATGGCTTATAGCCTATACATCTGAGTAGCACAAAGAATGCTTTATATACACCAGAGAGCCTGAAAACCCAATACCTGGCCAGTGCATGAAATTCAGTCCCTCTTTAGCCCCAATTTAGTTCTAAAGGCCTGGAAGAATCCCGGAGAGTCACTAGTCTTCACAGTCCATGTTTGAATCTGAAGAAGCTAGGTTCTGATGTCAGTGGAGAATAAAAATATTCACCAGCAAGCAGGGAAGGCAGGAAGGCAGCAGGCACTGCTTTTCCCTGGGACCTATTTATATCTGGTCCACCACCACAGGGTCCTGCCCACACTGGGGATGGTTTCCCCCCATCAGTTAATGTTTCATGAAGATGACCTCACAGACGCACCTAGATTCCTTTTGGAGGATACACTCCATCATACTGAGAAAACAAGTACGGAGGCAGGAACATTGAGTCAACATACAGGAAGCAGAGAGTGGATAGGAAGCCAGGCTAGGCTAAGACACCTCAAGACTCACCTCCAGTGATACATGTGCTTCAACGATTCTCCACTTCCTACATAGTTTCCATAATCTTCCAAAATAATGTGACAGGCTAGGAATCATATCTTCAAACATAGGAACCTAGGGGGGCATTTTTTATTCAAATGTCACTAGGACATAGGCAACTTCATAGACAAAGCAGACAGATACCATGCTGAACAAAAGAAAGCCTTGAGAATTCAGTATGCATGGTTTCATTTGCATGATGGTATAGGAGTTCCACAAGTAATTTATGGAACTAGAAATCAAGCAGCCTGTTCATCTAGTGAAGGAATCAAATAGAAATGGGAAAAAAAATCTTCTGGTAATAGAAATATCCCATCTCTTGACTGGTGTCATGGTTATATGAGCACACAAATTCATCAGAACTCACTAAATCACTCAATATTTGTGCTTTTCTGTTCATGTAAACATTTCCTAATAAAAAATATGTTTAAAAAGAGATATCGGGTAAGTTCTGCCCACCATAACTACAACTTAGTGTGCTCTATAGATACTTAAATCTTCCACAGAACATTGATTTTTCAAGTTATGGTATTCTAGATTTGTTATTTTCTCCCCAAATGTTTGCATGGCTCATTCCTTCACTATGTGGTTGCTTTCATTATGATTAAGTAACTCCTTCAAAATCTAAAAGCTTTTTCTCTTTTCTTCAAACAATACTAATTTTCTTTATTTTATTATGCTGATAAATATTCATTCAATATTTTTACTGATTTTTTCTATAAAAAATATCTTTATTTGCGAAACTCCCCTAAGTTGTGTAAAAGTATGTCATGCCATATATTTTACAACTTTCTCCAAGCCATTACCCAATGTGTAATCATATAAACTTTCAGACTTGATATTAAAGGAAGGAAAGGGTTTGAAATGAGTGCATTAGTTAAGGACTATAACCTCCGAATGGAAGTGTCACAGAGAGGATAAAGATCCCACTTTTAATTACTTTGAATATTTCTACATTGTCTGTTTCATACTGCTCAACAGAATGCCTAATCAATTCTTACCCCAGCTCCCTAGCTGTTTCACAGTCAAAGCAGACACAGACTTCTTACATATTTAGGGCTAGGTACATTCTCATTCGATGTTACCTCCTGGTGTTTTAAACTCCATCTTAGTAACGTTTGGTAGAGTTTTTGTGTTGGGTAATGTTTTTTTAAATGTCATGTAGGCTAAATTAAGGGATTCCTGGATTGCTAAACAAATATGGCTCTGATGGGATGTTTTCAGAAAAGAGCATCTGAATGAGAAGACTTAAGCATGCAATGCTGCTCTTCCCCGTGTCCATGGGCTTTCAGGATCTGTTCAGAGTGCAGAGAAGGGCTGCACCCACTGTATACTTGACCTGGAAGGTCCATGTACTCCTGCTCTGGGTCATCCAAGTTCCTGGGCCTTCGGTCTTTGAACTCCGAGACAGATGCCCATAGCTTCTAAGCTCCCGTCCTTCTATTACTTACTCTGAAAGTCACCCCCTCGGTCCTCCTGGTTCTAAAGCCTTCAGACACACACCAGGGATATGTACTTCTGGCTTTTTTGCCATTCCTTTTATTCTAATATAAACATTGTGAGACTTCTCAGTCTTCATAATCACATGAACACATCACCACAATATAGCTCTTCCCCTGCTCTTCTTCTATTGGTCTAGTTCTCTTGGGAACTCTTACTTACATTCGGCATATATATAACTAACCCAGTAGACCTGTAATGAATGAATAATGAGGTTCATGCTCCTATAGCGATCTTAACACCTGAAATCTTCTTTGGACCAGCACTTCTTTTGGTGAGGTGATACATACCTTTAAACCAACATTTAAGGGACTCCCAGTGCAGAGAAAATAAAATTTATTCACTCACTCCTCATTTATTTGGTCTTCTATATATTTTTAACCCATTGAAAATTAGGGAAAAGTATTTTTTAAAATTGCAGCTGGGCGGTGGTGGCGCACACCTTTAATCCCAGCACTCGGGAGGCAGAGCCAGGCGGATCTCTGTGAGTTCGAGGCCAGCCTGGGCTACCAAGTGAGTTCCAGGAGAGGCACAAAGCTACACAGAGAAACCCTGTCTCGAAAAACCAAAAAAAAAAAAAAAAAAAAAAAATTGCGATTAAATTTAAAAAGTTACCCCAAAATAGGCCTAACAATTTGGGAAAGTAATTCAATTCATTTCCTGATTCCTGAGTTCAGACAGTTATCAACTCATCAGAGGGTCCTTTAGAACCAGCAGAAAAGATGATTTCTCCCAACAGTGAGTACAGACACAAGTAGAAAGGCCAGAAGAATGCCTCCCTTACCATTAGATGCATTCACTGTCCCTTGGGGAAAATATGGACACTCTCAGGTTTCTATCATGCTCCTTCTGGGATCAGATAGATTTTGTACATGGGTTGTATGTGCACAGCTAAGTCAGAAACTTATATGACACTATGCTATTGGAATAACTGAGCACTGTGGACCACATGATTCTTTTTATTGATAAGACTCCATTCCTGGTGCATTCAATGGACAAATGGCCCATCAGATAAGAATACTTAGTGTACAAGCATGAGGACCCCAGTACCCATGTAAAAACAAAAACCAAAACAAGACAAAAATTGACTATCCATTTGTCCCCATAACCCTTGAGCATAGACAAGAGGAGGATTACTAGGGCTTTCAGGATGCTAGCCTAGCTCCAAAGAAAAAAGGTATGAGAATGAGATCAGGACATCCAACATCTTCTGGATTTACAAACATAAGCTCAGGTGTATGCAGCTGTATATAACACACACATGCATACACACACTCCTAAATTTCCTGCTGCTGTCATGGGTTATGCCGGTTTTCTTTTTTAATTATTATTAAGAATTTTTCTGTTCATTTTACATACCAACCACAGATGTACCTCTTCTCCCTTCTCCCACACTCCCCAGCCTTTCCCCCTAACCCATCCTCCATTCCCACCTTCTCCAAGGCAAGGACTCCCATGGGTAGTCTGCAGAGCCTAGTATATTCAACTGAGGCTTGTTCAAGCCCCTCCCTCTGAACCAAGGCTGTGTAAGGTGTTCCACCATAGGTAGTGGGCTCCAAAAAGCCCGCTCATGCACCAGGATGGATCCTGATCTCACTGCCAGGGGCCCCTTAAACAAGCCAAGTTAAACAACTGTTTTGCCTATGCAGAAGGCCTAGTTCAGTCCAATAGAGGATCCACAGCTATTGGTCTACAGTTCTTGGGTTCCCACTAGTTTGGTTTGGTTGCCTCTGTACATTTCCCCATCATGATCTTGATGCCCCTTGCTCATAGAATCCCTCTTCTCTCTCTTTGACTGGACTCCTGGAGCTCAGCCTTGTGCTTAGCTGTGGATCTCTGCATCTGCTTCCATCAGTTACTGGATGGAGGCTCTATGATGACAGGGTATTCACCAATCTGATTACTGGAGTAGGTCAGTTCAGACATCCTCTCCACTATTGCTAGTAGTCTCGGTCTCCTTAACATTAGTAGTCTTTTGCTGACTCAGTACTATCTCACCTCCAGGACTGAAGACAATCTCTGAATCTCACTGTATTTCTGTTTTTACCCCAGTCTCAGCCCATTGTGACAGTCACTCTGTTAAGCATCTCAGAGACAGTTATATATACTTCTGGGATTATTATGCTATACATATTATAAAAACAAAAGCAACTCAGACTCCTGTGCATGGACAGCAGTTGCCAGTACCATCATTTGGTGGGTAGTCCTGATTAGGGAAGTCCCTATCTCTGTTTTACATCTTGTTTAGGAGCACAAGGATTGCATATGTGTGCTACTGCTTGTCTCCAGCTCTAAGGAGATTCTTGGGATTTGAACTTAGGTCCTATGTTTGTGAAGCAAGCACATTTCCCCACTGACCCACCCTCTCCATAGCCCTGGCTTGGCCTTTGTGCTATAAGGCAGCCCACCATACTTGTAAAGTACTTGCTTTAGGAAAAAGCTGTCTTCTAACCCTGTATCTTTGGCATGCTGTGCATTCAGTCAGTGCTTATCACGTCTTGTTTAGTTTTGTTTTCATGATCCCTCAATAGACGTTTAGAGCCTCTGATTTCCCATATAGATTCTCTCCCAAGGCTTGTCTCTGAACCTCAGTCCAGATTCTTTTTCCTCAGCACCCCTCACTTGCTCATAGGCATGATGCTTTCTGTTCTCCCCTCTCTTCCTCCTGCACACTGCCTTGCTTGCTAGGGAGTTCTGCTCACATCATTTCCAACATCAGCACAATACCAAGACTCCTTAGCATTCTTGGATCAGCTGCCCTGGTTGAACTGCCATCATCTGACTTTGGATTATTGCAACCGTGTTCCTACTACCCACATTTCTTTTGTCTTCTCTTATGCACTATAGACTGCTTCTAACACCCTGGTGGCCAGCTTGATTATATAATACAGAAAAGCTCCCTGTTGGAGAGTAAAACGGAAATTGGTCCTCTGACCATGGCTTTATTTCCTCATCCCTGCCCCTCATTCAGAGGAGACATGCCTTGGAAATGCAAAACACCTTTGCTAATGACTTTGTTGCTTTGGCTGCTACTGCATAAACATGTTTTTTCCATGAGGGATGGCACTTGCTCATTCAAACCCCTTTTTTCCTGAACTCACCTGAGGATTGGAAGGTACCCAACTGCCTGATTTAACAGTGCAGCCAGCTTACCTCATTGTCCTGACACTCCTAACCCCTTTCCACTATTCTCTTTGCTCCCATTATATTTTTGATTTTCTAACATACTATGGCAGATGTCAGCACTCATTGCATATCTGTATCTTAGTGCTACTCTAGACAGCTCAGCCCACACTGTAATTAGCATGATGGCATGTGACCAGCTTTGACTCCTCAAATCTGAGCAGAAGTCACCTGTATCACTTTTTAATGGAGGCAGTCTTTGCTCTATTTTTATCATCGTTTGTTTCTTGGCATGGTAACTTCAGATGTCATTTTTTTGGATGATTTAGCTCCAAGATGAGTGTGTGCACACAGCACATAACATACCACGATATGAGGGAAAATAAACCTTCTTTGGTTAAACCAGTGAGATACTGAGATATGTATTTTGCAACTACTGACATTACTTATATAAAAACAAATTCTATAACATATTTGATATATTTTATTTTTATTGTCTCTTCTCAGTAGAATATAAATATCATTATGAAAAGCATTATTTTTATTTTATTCACCACTTTATCCTAATTTCTTAGACCAGTATTCAGTGCACATGATACAGTAAGGTTTTATAGCGTAAGTGAATGAATTGAAAACAAAAATGTGATTTTTTTTTTGCATTGTTTTCTTCCTTGCTATAACAAGCTCTTGTTTTTCTTCCTAGCTCTAATGGTTTAATTTCATGCAGTCATGTGATTAAATGCATCTTCTGGAGGAGGTGAGGATATTCAAAATGGGACATAGAGAGTAATAGAGTCCACAGGAAATACTACTTTCTTCCTCTCTTGTTTTGATGCAACGCTAACAATCCCGGCTCAATAGGTACAGTGAGCCCCAGCCAAGCTTGTGTTTGAACAAGCAGATGAACATCCAGGAGCATTTCAAATCCAAACTTAATGTGTTCTGTCTTAGCATACCGCAATTCCCCACTCACTGTGTTGTTCACATAGGTGAAATCCAAATGCCTGTGTGACAGTCTCTCAAAAGAGCGGCATGGGGTTTCATGGGAAGCTCTTCCCTGCAGTCACCATGAACAAGCTGGCTGGCTGTGCAGGACCTGCTTCAGCACCAGCTTCACTTGCTGCCAGGCTCAGCTGTCACACTCCTGGGCAGTCCACACCTGGCAGGTGTCTGGCCACCTTCAGTGGTGGGCGTGTCTTGAAGCTTTATGTTGTCACCTTTGCTCTAGCAGACCACTGATCCCCAAATATTGTGGTGTTCATGGCATAATTATATTTCCAAATATATCTGTTCTCTCATTTCCTTAACAATGTACTTTACAGCCAAAGAACCTCTATTCTCACGGCACTATTGTAAGTACCATTACTTTCGTACTTTTGCATAATACACTTCCATATATGTTACATTGCCAGAATTTCTAGTAAATTGAGTCACTGAGCTATTTTCAGATGGGGAAAGAAAAGTTTATTACACAGGTGGGCTCTATAACAGCATGGGCCTTGTGCCGCTGGGTCAACAGCCTTTTACTATGCAGGAGAGCTGAAGCAAGTGAACAGGAAGGACAATTACAAAATATTGTATGAGGCAGTAAATGAGGGTAACAGGGCAGAGTTAAAATTCCATTACCCCACACCCTCAGTGCCTCCTGTTTCTACAGATACCATGAATGAGGCAGGACAGTTCAATGAAATTGTTTCAGCATTGGGGAATTTCCTCTGTTGGGGATTTTCCACCACAGATATCCTAGAGCCAGAGTTGGCACAATGTCTACAAGAAAGCAAGCATATTATTGTATTTGTTGATTAAATGAATCAATGAGTGAGAAGCATTAAAAATGACTGTGATACTTACTGCTCTGGCAGAGGACCTGGGTTTGGTCCTCAGCATATTGGGTAGCTTACAAGTTACTGTTAGCATCAATCTCAGGGAATCCAATACCCTCTTATGACCTCTTCTGGCCTCTCTGGGAACTTACACTCATGTGGTGCATATGAATTCATGCAGGCACACACAGATACAGATAACTATAGGAATTGTAGGTATGAATGATGGGTTAGGTAGAGCTCAGTTATTCTCTTAGAAGGCAGAAGTCATTTTGGAGTGCAGTTTTTTCTTCTAAGTACAATCCATTGAATGCTTTCTTAATTATGCAGTTATATAAAGATATTGACTTATTGCTTTGAAGGAATGATGTTACCTTTGTCTTGAGTTTAATCAGAAACTTATAGCCCCCTCCCAATATCTCTAGTCATTCAAGTTTCTCCTTGGGTGAAGGTAAGTTTGTTTGTACTTTATGAAAGGAATTGAACATACCATTATTCCTTTTTTTTTAGAGATCTACTGCATTTACCTAATAATAAATAGATGTCACAGCCTGAGAGTGATTCTGAGGAAGGTACCAGAGTCCCTGGAAGAATATCAAGATGTGGCAGAGCTCAGCCTGTTACCCATAGCTTGATGTTAGAGCTAAGCCCATCATTGCACAGAAGCTCCCTGGCTGAAATGGCACCATAGAGTAGAGTGGGGAGGAGGGGGACATTAAACAAATGAACTTAAACTCATTTCATTTAACCTTTGTTGAGATGCAAGTGTAAGATATTAGAAAGCAAAATAGGCTAACACCCAAAGACTTGAACCTCAGACTTTGCTAAGAAAAATACTGACTCCTCATTTGAGTCATGAAGTAATTAAAAACAAGATGAGAGCCTGATGCCCTCTCTCTTCCTTGTGTATCTGTTTCTTTTAGTTTGGGTCAATCACCTGCCTAACCTTGCACAGAGTATCATCACTCAAAGAGCCTTTGTCTAAAAGTGGATGCGATCTGGCCTGTCTCGTTCCTAGTGTTGAAGGCTGATGAGTAACTGAGGCATGTGCCAGCATTTGCAATGTCTTGTTGCAGATCTCCTAGATGACTCCACAGAATTTCCAGCCATTGCCTCAAAACTGCAGTCACCCTGGAATCCAGAACCACAGTGCCTTACAGGTCACTTTATAATGAGATCACTCCCCCAAGCAGGAACCATCATCTCATGGTAACTGATTTGCCCTCTTAAGCAATAAAAACTTTTTCAAATATATTGCTTTGCTGAGACAGAACTGAAGTAATGTCCAACTTCACCACATTTTGACTAAGCTAATTTAATTATGCTTAGTTCTTGCCCTGTGCATAATTCTTTTTCTATTTAAACCCAAATGCTTCTGTGAGTATCCTGAAGATGGAGTTGGGATGATTGGATCGCTATGCCTGAATTTCCTATGAGGCCACATTGGTTGAATCTCTGTCTGCTATTTTAAGACAGTTCCATATATACATTTGGATTTTGTCTATGTGGGTAACATACTATGAGTCTTTGTAATCTGCACATTGGGACTGATAGTCAAGATCACCTAGATGAACTCCCAAGACCATATCTTTTGCCATGAAACTGGAAACATTTCTGTCTCCTTTTAAGCAGGAGGTAGCTACCAGATAGGCTGGAAAGTGTGGCCGAGTCTACAGAGCCCTTCACTGCATGTACCTGGAAGGGAACCTTCCAGCTAGTACTTGTCAGTGTTCCAGAAGGCTCAGACTGTGGGTAAGATCTGTACCTCCCAGCTAATGAATGTTCAGAGTGTAGAATGTATCAGGGACTCATTTCACCTCATACTATCTTCTTACTAACATTTCTAGCTTCTGCATGTGGTAGCATAAAGTTCTTCTCTCCTTGGAAGGACTAAAGATGACTTTTACATAAGAAAATGTTTTGTCATTTGAAATGTTGTGAGATGTTCACTAGAGAAGACTCTCAGACACTGGTTTAAATCTGTAGAAAGTCTTTACTAGTGAGACAGTGACTACACTGAGTGTTCAGAAGCCCAGTGCAGCCCTGAGCCTTTCTCGGGCTTTTTTATTAAACACAGAAATCACATCTAGCGTTGACACACCTCAGTGATCAAGATCAGTTAGCCAGAAGTGGAACTACAGAAGCCAAAGTGCAAGGTTAGTACATTTAGGAACATGCCCAGGACTATGGACTTTGATAGATTAGGTCTTTGTTTTCCTTTTGGCAGGTAGTGCTGTCTATGTGCTGGTTTCTATGTCTTGAGTGGTACTTTCATCATGGCATCAATTGTGCTAAGGTCTGGGACTGTGTTACAGGAAGAACAACATGGTAGTTTGCAACATCGATATTAATATGAAAGCATTTAGGTATTGTGTACTAATTATAGGTGTGGTCCTTATTGGGGTCTTATAACTGGCTTCTAACATGGTCTGTGAAATGAAAAGTTTCCAGGAGGAGGTGAAGTTATGGGGTTAGTTTGATGAGACTCCTGAGGATTTAAGATAAGTTACCAACTGCTAGATTATGAAGATAAAATCTGTGAGACATGTCTGCCCTCTTATAGACCCAAAGGGAAAAGAAAAGTCAAGGAAGGGATGATTTAATTAGTTTATAGATTTAAAAATATTTTTTATTATTTAGAAATGTCATATATTACATAGTTCATCTTGATCATACTCCTCTTCCCCCTTCGACTCTCTCTGGGCCTCCCCAGTACTCCTCTCTTCCAACTTCGTGTTCTCTTTTTAAAAATTAATCCAGTAAATTCAACTACTGATGCATATATGTGCATGGGTGTTGGGCAACCTGTCAGGGGTCAGGCTCCCAAAGAAAGGTGATGCTCCCTCTCCCAGAAACTATCAACTGCCAGGGTGTGGCCTCTGGAATCCCACCTCCAGCCATGCTGTAATTGTAACTGGATTGATCTTGTACAGCTTTTTTGTGGAAGTAACCAAAGCTGCTGTGAATTTCTATGACATGTCATATAACTACCATGCCATATCCAGAAGACAGTATTTTGCATCTTTCCTCCTCATTCTCTGGCTCTTTCATTCTGTATCTCAAAGAATTATTGTTTTAAAATAAAAATACAGTTTGTTTATAGTAGGGCAATGATTGGGTGTGCCTGTTTATGTACAGGAAAGGAAGAACATGGGGGTTAAGGAGTTTATGAAGAGGATGGAAGTGTCCAATCAGATGTTTGTTACTCAAATTCAGGAAGAAATTAGTGGTAGATCAAACTAACAAGAAGGGTATAAACTGAAGGGAGATGAATGCATTAGATATTCATGTCCAGAAAGAACAATTCTGTTTGGTGATTTGATGATTATCAGGTAGGAGTGTATAAAAAGAACTAATGCCCCCAAAGCATTCCTACTAAAGTGTCAATTTAATGTTCAAACTGGAAAAGGTAGCAGAGGAATGGTTGGTACAAATTTCCCTTTCTAATTATAAAAAAAAAAATCGATGTAGTACAATTTTATAAGGAGACATGTCTCTCACCATGCAACTCATTTAATGATGGAATTCAGATTAGAATTAAAATCAAAAGCTGTTTCCATTGCATTTTCTCAGCCCCATGAAATGGGGTGGGGCAATGGGGGACCGTAAATGAACTTGAGTTCAGATGTTTTCAGAGGCCAGAAGAGGATGTTCCATATTCTGAAGCTAGAATTACAGGCAATTGTTAGTTTTGAGACCTGGGTGCTGGAAAACAAACTGGTTCTTCTGGAAGGACAGATGTCATCTCTCCACCCTACACTTTCCCTTTCTTACATGTTAGTAATATGAGTTTATGACTGCTACATGTAATAAGAAAACATATGGAAGTGTTATCAACATATTTTTCTTCCATTCTCCTAGAAGTGTTAGATATTTATTTAAATGATAAATGCAGAGATCCAATTTACATTTATCCATATTAATGGTGTATATGAATTGCTCCACTTAAAAGCCACATTTCAACTTACTGTCCATAGCTTAGACAGTGCTATCTGAAATGCTTAAAATTTTTAAAAGTTAAAAAGTATTGTGTATCCATGTAGTTTCACAAAATCATCGTAAACACTTTTCATGGCATAGATCTTGTTTACCCAGAGTTTAACTGTTGCTAGTTTTCATATTTTGGGAATTCTGCAGCTTTCAGAAACTCTGATACCATAATCACTAAACTTTAGTATTTCTATCCTGCTAGGTTGAATAAATGGCAAGAACTTAATTTTAGGGCTCCTTTAATTTTAGGACTCCCTTTTTTGGGTAATTCAGTGTTGATGTAAAGTTCTGTAAGTTTAATCATGGGAAACCAAGGAAACATAAAATAAAATAAATGCTTCCATTAAGACACCAGCACTTAGATAAAGACTGTGTAAACATGGGCTTTTAATTTTATTGAAATTTAAGTGCATATAATACTCATTTGATATAAGGTCTGTTAATTAAGGTATGGGTGCCTTGTAAATCCTGAGAGGGAATGAATGTCTTTGCCACATATAATTGCAGCTGACAGCAGTCCTTTGTAGAAAACGAAGAATAAATCTGAGTCAATTAAGATACTGTATATATAATTATGAACACTGTAAATGAAGAGGTGACTCTAGATTATACATTTTAGCACTTGTTAGAATCATATTTAATGAATTCTTGGTAGCTATTTGCCACCATCCCGTTACTGTAAAATGTGTCTCTTGAACCCATCTTCACTAGATAGATTTGTAAAGCTCAAGGTAAAACTGGGTCCAGTTCACACTAAAGAACAACATGTTTGAGAGGTACGTTGTTAAATGTGGTATGTAAGAAGAGGTTTGGGGACACTCAAACTCTGAAATTGGAATCATTGTACTAGAAATTCTTGTGGGAGCAGGAGACAGATGGAAGTAACTTGTGGCAGGGACTGGAGAGTTGACAGTTAAGAACACTTGTTGCCCTTGCAGAGAATCTGGGTTCGGTTCCCAGCACCCACATGGCACCAGACAATTGTCTGTAACTCTAGTTCCAGAGACTCTGACACTCTCTTCTGGCTTTCATGAGCACTGGACACACGTGGGTGCACATGTATACATACAGGGAAACACTCGTATACAGAAAATAGATTAAAATTTAAGAAGAAAAAGGCATAAGTTGTGGCAGTTGCTGTTAAAAAAAATGTAGAGTTATATTCAATGCCTTCTTGTCTAAGGTCATGAAAATTCTCAGGAATTAGTTTCTGATGCTTTTTGTTCCTTATCAAGCAAGTGGAAGCTCCATTGATGGAGTGCCTGTCTTGAGCCTACACCATATTAATCATGGTGGGTTTTGTACCTGTGAATATGCACATTAAATTTTACCTTCTGTGTGAGTCAGCTTTCTGTTGCTGTAAAAACACCTAAAATAATTAACTTTAAAAGATTAGAGGTTAACCTTACCTCCCAGTTTTGGAGATTTCAGTCTATGGTCGCTTGAACATGTTTGTTTGTGACTGTGGTAAGGTAGCAAGTGCATCATTCCAGGGAGTCCATAGTTGAATGAGCTAATAGCCTCTTCAGAGTCATGCTCCTGGGGACTTAACTTCCTTCCTCCTACCTAACCTGCCTATAGAGTCTCCAGCACCTCTGAACTGCACCATAGGCCTTTGTGGGATGGTAGCTAAACTCCAGAACCCTCAGACCTATACATGGGATCCATGTGGGTTTGGAAAAAGTTCTGCTAGAAGTCTTGAACTGTCTTTCTCATGATATAGTTTCCAGGAAAAACTTGCTGATGATCACATTGGAAGTCTAGTGTACCCAGTGTTGTCCATGACTTTGCAACTTCTGCTGGGGCCTCAGATGTGAGCAATCCAGTCTGAAATTCAGATAGAAACTAAGCTCTTTCAAGATTAAAAACAATGAAAAAACAAACAAACAAACAAAACCCAATGTCCTGAAGACCCAGAAAGCCTAAGAAGTTGGGACACAGCTCAGTGACAGGGAATTTGCTTGACATATACAAAACCTTTGACTCAGTCTCTAGCACCATAAAAAAGGAAAAAAAAAATGCCAAACCAAACAAACACCACTGTACTTTAAAAGGAAAGCATGCTGCAGCAGTGTTAACAGCAGGACACAGGTCCATTTAGATTCTCCCCACTACTGTTTCTCCCGTTTTCTTCTGGACTTCATTCTTATTATCCGAAGCAACAATTTGCTCAGGGCAGATTTCATTAGCATTTGGGTTGATAATGTACAGTATGCAAATAGGATATGGGAGCCTCTATTGAGAAAAGAAATGCCAATCTAGTTTAGGAGGCTAATCTCCATTTGCAGTTACTTACCCATGTCACCGCTGCTCAACATGACTCCTTGGGCCGGATGCATGATGCCCTGCAGAGGATCATAATAGTGAGTTGTTAATTTTATAGTCCATGGTAGCATCAAAGAATGAGGGCGGCAGCCCACAAGCAGGAGAAGACAGCCAGCTGTGAAGCGGTTAACTGCCCACCTTCCCTCCGGAATGGTAAAAGGCTTTCTGAGGCAACTACAGCAACTTTAGAATTGAATATTCATGCTACAGAAGAAACTAGCCATAAATTTACATTTTTAATAGCAATGCTACAGTAAGGTAGGAAAGGAAGAATAATAACCTCTAGACAAGGCACAAGGCAATAAAGTAAATGCTTCACAAACCTGGCCCAACTTTAATAGATAACTATTGGAAACAGAAACCCCATTTGTTCTTACTTGGGTTCAGAACGGTTCTCAGTATAAGTTGTTCCTGAGCCCATCTTTATTTAATCAGATGCATTCAGGGCTTACCATCTAGTATTATAGCAAAAGTTTGTTGGGCACTGTCAGAGAGTGGGTGTTCCACATAAGTACATTTCATGGAAAATGGAAGCAACACAACCACAGTGCAAAAATTTCATAAAAATGAACCACTTTGATGAAAACACTCCAAAAATGCATTATGTAACACCTGCTATTTAAAATGGCATATGTCAAATAATTACAGCTATTTCTTCATGGAGTAGTTATCTCCACAGACCTGCCAGATGGGATGAGGACAGAGATGAACTTTCTCCAATTCTACTATTGTTACAGGCCCTATAATCACAGATGTCAAGGCCTGTTCCCAAGACACTGTCAATTCTTAGTCTCAGACTGTCCCCGCTGTAGTGGAGCTAAGATGTCACTGTGACTGTCACCCATTATTGCTTTGGGCTGGATACTGCCCAGGAGGGTGATAAAGGGATACCCAATCACTCCCCTGGAGGGAGGGGCATTGACTCTGGAGCCACTTCTTGAGTGGTGAGGTCTGCCAGCTCCTGCCAGGAGGTCACTTCACTGAAATGGCTTTTCAGAGGCAGGGAGTATAGTTTTTCTCTCCTTCCTGCTATATATCCTCCTGCCATGCCACAGAGGTTGTCTGTGGAAACAGCCCTTTCATTTATTACTTCTAGACTCATGATCCTTAGAAATGGACAACTTCACACTCAACTAAAAGACAATATGAGTGGCATGCTATAGAGTGCTCTAAATAATAGAAGGAGCCAAGATTCTTTCCAAGTAGAAGATCTGCATGTGGCTCACTGGCTGTCCTGAGATGTGGACACACAGATGAGTATCGGTGGGAACACAACTGAAGTGCAAGTACTAGAGAAAGACCAGACAGTTGTCGTTATTATGACAAATGGGCTTCTCACTCCACACAGTGCTTAGGTGCCCAGGTCCTTATTACTAGACTGTCAACGGTAAGTGTGACTATTTATTGTAGACCTCCCACCTCTAATTGTCCCCTTTCAATTTATCATGATTTGACAGAATCTTTACTCAAGGTTGTTGGTACTTTTCATAAAAAAAAAAAAATAAAAAAAAAATTCCCAAAAGTAAGATGGAAGAGCTTGCTGCAGTGGCATGAGCATAATTCTCCAAAATAAAGATTAATATTGAAAAGTGCCCAAAGACAGTTTTAAAGTCCAAGTTTAACTATGACACAAAGAGAACTTTAGTGAACCTGCTTATAAAACACGAATAACTCTCTCTTATCTTGGGAACCTTTAACTCATTGTTACTGGACAATGTTATTTAGAACCATTCACTTCCATTACAGCAGACTCTGATAATGTTTCTGCATTCTGGTGACACCACATACATGCAGCAGCAAGAGAGAAATGGATGTTGGGTGAAGCTATGAACTCTCAAAGATGTACTTCCTCCAGCAAGGCTAATCTCCCCAAAAGTTCAGTAAGTCTCTAAACACCACCAACAATTGGGGACAAAGGGTTCACATACTGGATTGCATGGAGCATATTTATCATTCAAATTACGGCATTCATCTAACAGAATCTGTGTAGCTCATCCTTTCATTTGAAAGAAATCTTTAAAACAGCATGAGTATGATACATAAATAAAACACAATGACCAAAATTTGGTGATCTGTCCCAAACAGGACCATATCAGTGGACCATGGCATGCTAGGTGGGAGTCATGCCCTATCTTATACTGAACTTTCCCCATGGGATTGGAACAGACATTCTGATTAAGCTATTTCTTTTGTTTCGACTCCTAGGAAGCCTAGTCTGAATATCGTTTCATTTGAGATATGCCAAAATGTTCTACACTGTTCTTCAGGGAAAATACTATGTTGTTGTTTAAGATTACACCTGGGGCATCTATCAGCAGCTGTCAATCCCATAAAGTAGGAATGCAGATGCTTCTGTGAGGAATTTGGGACTCTACAGATGTCCACTAGCATCAGGATGCTGTATGTTTACAGTGTAGTTTATTCCTTACCTTCCCCTTTAGTCTTCCCTGGACTTGTCCTCCAGTTTCTCTGTACATTTCATAGTCATACTATGTAACAGTAATGCTAGTAACACTGTCTGGTCAAAGTGAGGAAAATTCAGTTTCTTTCTTTTCTGATCATCTTTATATAGTTTTTCACTACATAAACTTGGGATTCGTACAGATGTAGGGAAGAATGAGAAAGGTTAAAACAAACAAAACCTATTTCCTTTGGGTTTACAAATATTCTGAAAGAAAACCAAAGACATATAACTTTTCTGTGTATCAGTGTTTTACCCTGGGTAAGGAGAACAGTGTGAATGAATGACACTTGGCTGTGGTTTCTGGGATTAGTTTCCTCAGATGCCAAGCAAATTACCAACAACCGGGAAGGTTAAAGCAACAGACTTTTTCATTCATGGTTCTGAAGTAGAATTCTTGCCTGTAGAATTTCTATAGGTCAAAGTAAGCAGACAGTAGGGTCCTCTACAAATATTTACTTAGTTAACCCTAGTCTATTCCAGGCTTCTGTTGAGAGGGTTGTTAGTGTCCATCATTTGCAGTTAGCCATATTCTTTCCAATAAGAAGTTGTCTAGTAAGGAATTCATTAGATGGTATAATGAGCCACCAGAGGCTTGGTCTCAGTTTGGTTTTCAGAAGTTCTAGCCCCATATCTCTTCTGAGTAGTAATAGTTTCTTTCATGGTAGATACAGAAATTTCAGGTACTGGGGACACTCCTACAGTCAAAGTCTGTATCAATCATAGCTGTCCAGTAATAACCAATCCAAGAGATAGACATAGAAAGATTTATTTGAAGGAGCTGTGTCATGCTGCTGTAGAATATGGTAAGTCTGAACATATTAGGGCAGATTAATACAGATTTAGTGCAGATAATAGAGCAAGAGTGTGAAGATAAACGGTCCTCACCCCAACCAGCATGCCTCTCCCTGTGTAGACAACACCTCCCTTATTTCATGTAGCATGAGAAAATACTCTGATAACACAGCTCAGAAAATATCAATGTCTACAGGGAGGGGATTTGAGAGTGGCTATAAGCACATGTTCATGGATAGTATTGCCAGTAAACCTTACCAAAAGAACAAGATAAATAGCAAAAATCGTCACCTGTGGTTTCCCTAGCCAGTGCTAGGATTCTGCTTAAAGATTTCTGTCAGCTTCCCACTAAAACAGTCCTCTACAGGAACATTTGGATTAACTAGCCCCATATATGCTTTCTGAAGCTCTGTCCTGCTAACAGGACTGTTTCTACAACCACACACACTCTATTGATTTCTTCTGAAGGATTATATGTGATCATTAGATGATTTTAAATGCATTACCTTCATGCTCCCAAGAATTTTTTTTTTTTAGGTTCTTTATATAGTCCTCTACATTGGTCTAGGACACGTACCTTCAAATATCTTCATGGGTGAGTATTTTCCCTTGATTTCTCTTTCTCTCTTCTTATTTATGATTCTGCCCTTCTCTCTCTCTCTCTTTCTTTCATACTTTCTTTTCTTCTTGGTTTCTAGTTCTTTTTTAGCTTTTCAGCTTCTTTTCTTAGCTTCTCTTATCTCTTTCTCATCTTCTGTTGCCATTTCTATACTGACTACAGTGTGATTTCTTTGTGGAAAATATTGATTTCATTTTCTTCTATCACCTATTTATATATTTATCATGTCTCTATCATATATATATATATATATATATATATATATATATATATCATCTGTCTTCATTATCATATATCTAATCTATCTGTATTTTCAGAGTAGATTGCATATGTGTTTCATTATAAAAAACAAGTTAATAATATTCAATTGATTCTTACTTGTATTGTCATTATCCATTATTCATGTGACTGTATCTGTCTATAGAGCTCCAGCTAGCCTGGAATTGACTATGTAGAGTATGCAAGCTTTGGACTTTGAACATCTTTCTGTCTTTATTTCTCAAATGCTGGGATTACATGTATAAACAACCACATCCAGATTTTCAGCTACTTCCATTTGTCATTTGCTAAGTAATAGCTTTCTATTTTGTCTTGGCATGAATCCATTTATGTCTAAGGAAACTGAGGCTAGGTATTCATCAGGAATAGTACTCAAGGGCCAGAAATGTACAGATATTATAAACAACACACAAAGGGTTTCAAAATTCTTTTAATATCTGAGAAAACTGTATATGGTTTAATCATGTATATATGTACAAATGAAGAGAAGTATATCTTCATATATACAATGTGTCCTCTCTGCCCATTCTGACACATATGAAGAGAAGTATATCTTCATATATACAATGTGTCCTATCTGCCCATTCTGACACATGCACTGACAGTCCTGTCAATATGCAGCATGAAATACCAGAAGATAAATGAGCAACCAAAAAACAGCCTGTAACTGATCAAATATACTCATATATTTGAGAAATTCAAAAGACAATCAAACCCTAAAAGTTCTTCATTTGATCCAATTCTTGACAATGACTTTTGATTTCCTTTTAGTCTATCTGCTAGTAGAAGGAGTTAATGTCTGTAACTGTGAGATAAAAGTTGGACAGCACACTTGACAAAGACTCAAAATTCAAAGTACATGAATGCCGGCCTTAAAATCTTATTGGTTTTAATAGAATCTCAAATGTGATTGGATGACCACTTTTTTATTTCAGAGATGAAGAGGAATTTCTGGGGTTGAGGACAATGCTGTGAAGCCCTGTTTTCTCCTAAAACATTCTCTATTCAGTTAGGTATTTCCTAGAAACATTAGGTTGCATAAGAGTTTTCTCTAAAATCTATCTTTTGCTGAGTGCAAGAGTAACATTGGATAGAGGTGGCCTCACTTTCCGTCCCATCATTTTTAAGAAAGATAAACACGCTCTCCAATTAGGCAAACTTGGAGAGATTTCAAAGTATGTTGTTGAACATGCCTATGGCTTTTGATAAACTTCTGTGTCTTTTTAAAGAAAGTTTTGTTTCTAAAAAAAATTAAAGGATTACTCTTTACTCTGTTTAAAAATATAAGCTGTGGAAGTCTGTTTTATCTGTAGGAAAACACATGCTAAGTAGAAAGAATCGCTAATGAAGTCAAATGTTAGGGACCTACAGATTTCATTAAAATCTGATTCTGAATGCTGTGGCCATCTGAGAGACAGAAAGAAAGAGAGACAGAGACAGAGACAGAGACAGAGCTGCAAACCTGCAAACAGAGAGGGACAACCTGCTGGAAATAGACCCAGATCTCATGTTTTCTTTGAAAGGAGGAAGTTGTGTGGTACAGCACTCCTCTTCAAAAAGACTCAAAGTCCTTTGATTTGGCTTTAGGACTTGAAGCTGAAGAGTTTTTCTCTTGAACATGCGGGTCTCTACTTAGGTAATGTTTAGATTAGAATGTAGTTCCATCTCCAAAGTCAATCACTTGAAAAACTTACTATCAACAGAAGAAAAATTCAATAAATAATAACTTTGAATAAATTGTACTCATTTTTGTTATGAGCAACTCTGAGAAACTCAACAATTAACAATCTAGTGTGAAAGAAAAGTTCTAATCATGAAATCACGGCAGACAATATGTATTAAATCCCAGGTATGTGGCAAATGGTTCCACTATTGAATGAATTTGAAAATATGCTGTGCTCACAAAGCACCTAATTTAGGCATTACATATTGCTGGCTTTGAAAAATGAAACAAGGCCTCATCCTTGCTGATGAGGCCTCTAGAAATAAGATATTCATGGAGACTCAGTTTCCTCATCTGTGAAGTCATAAAGCGAGCATTCAGAATGAATGCTGAAATATGTTGTCCCTAAACTGCTTTCCAGTTCATTTTATGATTCCGAGTAATATAACTTTATTCCAACTGAAATTTTTCTCATCAATAAAACACTTAACTGCTCATTTTGCAAATACAACTTAAACACTGTGAGCCAGTGCTGCTAAAAAAGCAATGTGAACTTAATTTGGTGAAAGCATACAAAAGTGTTCCAATTTGACATATTGCTTTACACGTATTAGTAAAGAATCAAGCAATGTACAATTCCTGTTCGTCAACGAATGCAGCCTAAGAAACTGCTATTAGTGCGTTTCACGCTTATTACGTTTCTTTCTCAAACTGCTGCTTAAATCAGTGACAAGAATAAAAAAAATTTCTTCGCAAGAATAAGTTAACAAGATCCCTTTGTGTTTTAGAAAAGTAACAATTACTATTCATTTCCTGTTTCAAACATCAAGTAAACACCAGGATCCCATATTTTGAATTAGTACCTAAGAAGGGGTTCTTAAGATGCCAACTGTTGCTACAGCTTCACTAAAGAAAAAACAAACAAACAACAAAAAAACAATTTCTGTTTAAAGAAACATAGACCAGAGATCAGAAAATATGTAAATGACCTCTTACATAATGCCAGTATTGTCAGAAAAGCTCAGTCCTCCTGGGTGAAGAAAAAGTAACAAACCTGATTGCAGCGATCTGGACAGGGAGAGCAATTACAGGTAGGGAGGGACTATTTCTGTGTTAAACAGGTGAAATTTTGCCAGCAATGCACTGTGATTTGTTAATTTAATGAAGCTTTCACTGCATTAGACCTAAATAGTGAGTGTTCCTGAGGCTTTGGGGGCTGTCAGAACCCTGGCAACAATAGACACGAAGTACTTGAAGGGGCAGCACCTCTTGAATAATCAGGGGCGGCCATGGGGAATGGGAGACATCTAGATGAACATGGGAAAGTGAGCATGCATTTTTACAACCAGGCAAGGTTCTCAGGAGTTTCATGAAACACTCTTCCTACTTGATTTTTTTTTTAATCTTCAGACTTTATTTTGATAATAATTAAGGAAAAATGTGAAGAAGGAGAAGGAAGGGGAGAAGAGGAGGAAGAAGAGAAGGACTAGAAAGGGAAAGAGAGAAAAGATGAAAAAGAGGAGGAAGAGGAGAAGGAGGAGGAGGAGGAAGGCAATGAGGAAGAGGAGGGAACAAAGCAAACCTAGTAAGTGATCATAAAAAAGATAAAGACAAGAGTCACCATGATAACATGACCAACCGCAAAGGAGAACCAGCTGACTTTAATGGCCTGTACCAGTTGTCTAAGGTTTCCCTGTGAAGGGACTCTAGTCAGAATGAATGTGGCAATCATGGCTGGCAGGCCTTCCTCTTCTCCCTCATTCCCTCTGCCATACTAAAACCCATTAGATTGCATTCCTAAAGCTAACCACCAAGGTCTATTCCCTTATTTGGCCACTTCCTATCCCTGAGGCTAACTACCAAGGTCCAGCTATCAAAGTCTTGAAGTCCAGCAATCAAAGCCCCCCCCTTTGGCTGTCTTAATTAACATGCCCAATCAAAATTAAACACCTCATCCTAACACAGGGTTTCCCATTTCCCTTTATAAACTATCATTTGTCTATGGGCTGATAAATTTTAGGCCTCCTGAAGGCCTCTCCACCGACACACCAAATCCAAATCAGACCAAATCAGGAAAAGCCCAGGTTTAATGGGTAAAACATTCCCAGGTGATTCCCCAGCCCCCCAGAGAGGAGACAGGCCAAGAGACCAGAAGAACCTCCTGTCTGTTTTTGGGGATGCCACTTATATATTCTGTGGGAGTGGTCTTGAGCCTCTCTGGGGGAGCAGCTATGTTTGGCAGGCCTTGAAGGGGTTGGGGTTTAGGGAAAGAGATGGGGAAGAGAGTTGAGGTGGATCTTCCACCAGACTCCTTCCAAACATTCCAGACTCTTTAGATATAGGGATACCAGAGTGCCAGGGGTTGAGGTGGAGCTCCCACCCAAACATGGGCCACCTCTGTCTCCTCTCTATCCAGAGGCAGTCCTTTGTCCCTCCAGGACAAATAACCCTGGCTCCTTTCCCTTGTTCATTTCCCCTTCTCCCTCTTCCTCTATCTCCTGTCGTTGTCTCTTATTTCCTGCCCTTTGTCCCTCTGGGGAAAATAAATCTCCTTTTGCGCTGAGAACTTGATCTTGAGGTGTCTTATGCCAAATACTTGTCCCTTCCCTCTGTAAGACAGGTTTTATTGCTGAGCAAATATGTCCACACGTCTGTGCTCCATCTTTGTACAGCATGAGGCTAGTACAGTCTGATTTTAAGTATAGTTGTGACAATATCCCTGGGCAGCCACTTCAGCCTCTCCCCTGTTTGAGTGCCCTTGTACCTCATGTGCCCCTCTTTCCCACCATTCATCAGTTTCCCTAACTAACATCTCCCAAGAATCTGCTGAAACGTCTTCTGTGTTTTATAATGAACAGACTGTACTCACACTGGGAAGGGGTCAAGGGAAATGAGGCTCTGAAATAGTTCATTCCTTTTGTGGTCTGTTGTCTTCATTAATTGTATCAGTGGTTCCCAGACCTGCAGCTTGTATAAACTAGTAAAATTATGACAACAAAATGGGCATAGGATGGGGACAGGGGATGAGTAAAATAGAGCTATAAGATCTTAGTAGGAAGAGAACACACACACACACACACACACACACACACACACACACACACACACACACACACACAATGGTTTCCCTATATCCAACCACCTACAGACACAGACAGGAGGAGGCAGCTCCACTGAGAATGAGCAGATGTGGCATGTTCAAGGAAGCTTTGTTATTCTCTTGTCTTCCTATGAGGGGTGTAGCTTCCAGTAATGTTTTCCCCGTTAGCAGGAAGCTGCTGGGATTATCTACTGGCTTCCCTAACAATCTGTGGCATTTCTGTCACCATTGAAGAAGTGAGTCAGACTTTGACTACGAAGTCAGTATCACATATATTTGTGCCATGATTTTCTTTAAATCAACCCAGTATGAGCCAAATTTTATCTGTGTGGTCAGGATAAGAGAGAAAGCATGGCAATGTCTAGTGTCTCTTGAGACCTCTTTCAGACTTCTCCAATTAGGCTTACCATTTATGTCAATTTTGTTTTGTTTCTGCCAAGTAAATGAAACAAATGTAGTAATAAAATAAAACCTTTTGCCAATACTACTAAAATAAAATAATTTGCTTATGTTTATTATAACTTAGTTTATAACTATATTACAGTATAATTTTGTATATTGTAATATATTTTAACATTACCGTAAAGATGTTGACTTTAACTTCTATTTGATGCAATCTAGAGTCAAATGAAAAGAAGGTCTCTATTGAGAAATTGCCTAGGCCAAATTGGCTTGTGGACATGCCTCTGGGGGATTATCTTGGTTGTCAGTCGACGGAGTGCCCAGTCCACTGTGGGCAGCACCATACCTAGTCAAGTGGTACTGGCCTGTAGAAGAAGAAAACTATCCTGCACCTAGTTAGGAATCAACACTCTCCCTGGCTTCTGCTGTACTTAGGCTGTGAAATGAGTTCCTTAGTTGGATGGTAGTACTGTGTGGAATAGAAAGCAGGCCTGCCCTCAAGTTCCTACCTTCAGCTCCTGCCCTGAATTTACTCAGTTATAGACTGTAACCTGTAACTGCAAGCAAAACAAATTCTTTGTGCCCCTAGGTTACTTTAAATCAGGGTGTTTATTGCAGCAACAGGAAGGAAACTAGGAAATATCATATTCTCTACCTATACAGAGGCCATGCTGCCAGTTTTAGCAGGCCAGGGAAAGCCACTGTAGTATATTGAAACACTTTACACATTACATCTGCAGCTCACTGAGCTACATCCAGGTTATCTGGCTGTCAATGCTTTGCTTAGTCACTAGCTTTGATTTTTCAGTTGATCGGTCAGGTGTGCAGCCATCTTTGTCTTGCTTTATTTTAACATGCACCAGGTGGCGATAAGGCAACACACAGAAGCTAGTGGCCTTCATTTGAGGTGAGAAGTCATGATTTTCTTTAAAAAGGGACTCATCTTTTAAAATTTGATAAATTTGATAATTAATGAAAATTGATCATTTTATAACAGGACCAAGACTAAGAGCAGCCTAACACCTCATGATACTTGCTAATGTTTTTGACTAACTTAATGGCATATTTCGTTTGATCTTTAGATTTTCTGTTTCTGTTTTTATTTTTGAGACAGGGTCTCATGCAGTCTAAAATAGCCTTGAATTTGTTTTCTTTCTGCCTATGCCCACTGAGTTCTGGAATTATAGGTATGTACTACTGTATGTAGCTCCATACTTACTGTTTAATGGAACTTTCAAATATGTGATGCACTCTAAAATTAGTGCAATATGACATCCTGAAGTGTCTTGCATCTCTATCTTTCAGATAGTTCCTTCTTTGAATTCCAAAGTTCTGGTTCTTTCTTTTTGTATTTTTCCAAAGGTTTACAGATGTGATGAGAGGTGTTTGTTACAACATCTCTTTCCACACTCACAGACAACTTTCAGTTCTCCAAAATGCCACATCTTCAGGCTATTACAATTCTTCCCCTCAAAGTTATTGGAACTGAAGGAAAGACATTGACTGTTAAAGGGTCACCCTTCTAAGTTGGAGTGTGAACCAGGGGAACAAAAGTCATGATAGCAGGACCAACAAAGGAAGTTTGGATTTAAGAACATTCTTGCTTACACTGTGGCAGGTACCAGGTCCAGTGCTAGAGTATGATAAATAACAGTATCAGTGTAGTTAGGGGAGGAATGCATAGATAGGAGGGTAGGAGAAGAATCTTCTGAGCACTGGAAACTCCACTTTTACTTTGTTACTAGACTAAACCAGACACCCAGAGTACTGAGCTTTGAGGTTCAAATCAAATAGACCCACTCTCGTCATTCCAGGTAGATTTAAAAACATGAGTGACGAGGCGATGAGAGGATTTGGGATGCAATCTGTGTTTGGTTTAGTGGGAAACTAAGAAAATGGATCCAAATCTTCCCCATTGGCTTGTACCATTATTAAACATTTTATCTTATGAATTATGGATTCATAAATTTATGAAAGGAGTCTATGCTATTCTATTAGAGTTGTCGCAAAAGTTTGTGAAACTTCTTTCTCAAGAATTTATCTGTAAAGATGGCAATATATAAATAGAGGAAATACATAAATATGCAAAAGCAAATTCCCTGTTCATTCATTATCACAGAGCTTTAGAACTGGAGAAAACATAAAGATCACAATTGTCAGTGTTTTTCACACAGCAGCTGTGACCTAGTGAAGTGCTGTGAAATCACTTGGAAAATTGCAGCTCACATTGTGTGTCAGTGTGTGTGTGTGTGTGTGTGTGTGTGTGTGTGTGTGTCTGTGTGTGCATGCATGCGCGCTTGCACGCACGATTGTGTGCCTGTGGAAGTCAGAGGTCAACCTCAAGTGTCCTTCATTGGGTGCTGTGTACCTTTTTTTGAGGCAGTTTCTTATTGGTCTAGAGCTTGATAGGTAGCCTAGACTGGTTGGCTAGCAAGCCCCAGGATTCACCTGTCTTTTCTTCTCTAGGGCTGAGATTGCAAGGGGATCTCACCATTGCTGACCTTTTCATGTGGACTCTGAAAGTCAACTTAGTTCCTTCATGCACGCATAACAAGCACTTGATGACTGAGTTATCATCCCAGAGCGCATTTTTGAATACAGAAAATAATAGATGATGTAATAGAATAGCCAAGAAGATAAAAAATTAGGTTGTAAAAGGCAATAGGATAAACATTTTGTGAACTACATTGTCATAGACTTCCATGATAACCCATTTCTTTCAATGGCTTGTCATCAAGATGTCTGAACACCATTAGCAGAGTTTTTCCCATTACAGATGAAACAAAAGAGTCATAGCTAAGGGTATGTTTTACATTCAAACACTACTTGTTTGTGCAATAGATTGGGTGAAAACCATGTTTCCTGATTATTCTCATTTTGCGGAAATAGTATGATGTGAGGAATAATAGAACTTTGTAGAACTGGGTGATTACAGCCATCCTTTTGTAGTTGCATCAAGTAGAAGACTTCAAGTTTTAAAAAGTCAAAATATTGAAGTGATGGAATTCAAGTCTACAGTTTCAACATAAGCACCCTAGATTCTGCTACTTTTTGAAGATGTTTGATTAGTTTCACCCATATTTCATCATTTTAGGAATAAGATGCTGACTTTAAGTGTGAATTTGGGCTCAGCTAGAAAACTACTAGATTAGGGGTGAATGAACATGTGGCATTGGGATCTAACTGATGAATGAAAATGATTGTGGGCAGAGAGGGTCCTGGAGATCACTTAGATATGCAGTAGACATACAGCTGGGAGGAGAAATGGCCTAGAGGATGATTTTCCGCAAATTAAATCTCGTCATTCATATATTATTTGGAATCTTAGTTAAAATTCATATACTTTTTTGGAATGACTAAATCAAGGCATTTATTCAATTCCTATTTATGGTTTTGAGATACAGTAGTAATATAAAGGTTATTTTATTTTATTCTTATTACTTTTTATGCAAAATGGAATTACATCACTTTCCCTGTCCCTTTTTTTACTCTAGCCCCTCCAAGTTACCCTCATATTCTTGAGTCCTCCTCTGGCTGTACTGAGACTTAGGAGTTTGCATTTTGATGTATGCCTTGGATGATTCCTAGGCTCTACACAGTCTGAGAAGCACTGTAATCAGGTGTGATAGAGATCAGGAGTCAATAATAACCCACATAGTTCTACCTTAATTGGTTAGCATGTCTGTTGGTAATGCTCGGCTCCACAGATGCTACAGCAGTAGGGTTACTATATTGGGAGAGGGCCATGATTGATCTGTTGTATCGACTTCCTTACCACTTAGCAGGAGCCAAAAATGCCTTCCACTGTGTATTTAATTGCCATTATTCATTTATTCACCCCTCACTCAACCATGAATGCTTGCTCTGCACTTGTCCTCTGCTGAGCTCTGAGAATGCAAAGGTGAATGGAGGATTATATTAGAAGTGTAAGTCAATGAGCTGTTATATCCAACTTCTCTCCAAGCTCAACAGCTTCTCTAGTCCTTGCAAATTGCAGGCCCTTGTTTCCTATGACACACTCTCATTCCCAAGTTACAATTGAATGGGTCAATAATGATTGCTGGTTCAGAGGCCAGGCAATCCATTGACTAGATTCTCTCCTCCAGTACATTGTGAGTGAGTGTTGGAGCTATGGGTTTGTGTCCTAGAGATGACTACAGCTTTTCTCAGATCTAGTCTGTTGAAAATCATACTGTCTCCTAGAGAAGATCCTGCTGCCTTCCAGCTCAGTTCTTCCTGATAGTTTCTGTTTTCAGTGTCATACATTTTTTATTTCCTTTATTACAATTACAATTAAATAAATAACTGCATCATGGTTTATTGTCTGTTTATATCGCTTAGAATATAATTTTCATGCTGTTTTTAGGATGTCTATTGGAATTTCTGTGCTTGGGAAGAGAAATACAATTTAATACACACTTGATCTCAAAATTAACTTGAATTAATTACAAATTTTAATAATTTCAAGTGAGCTCATACTGGTTTTAACTTTTGATTTTCTTAAACAATGGTGGACTTGATCTAATTTTATAGTTTTTTCTTCCAACCATTATTATAACAAAGAGTAAAAACCAGATTACCTCTATCATTGTACTGGAAATATGATTAATCTGCTTTACTTGATCTAAAAATTAAGCCATGGGTCTGTTAGTGCCAAGTTTAAATTCATTGTGAGACGCCTCAATTTCAAGTACTAGCTAATAATTCTCTTCTACTTTTCCAACTAAAGAAAGAAGAGCTGTCTTTGATTCTTCACCCTTCATAATTCCCACATCTATTAACAAGTTCTGTTTACCCTACCCTTAAAACCTAAGAATTCATATAGCTATCTTTATTTCTTCTTTTAAAACATTTTAAATTATTTTATGTGTATTTGTTGTGTTCTTACTTGTCTGTATGTGCACCACATGAATGCAAGTGCACACAGAAGCCAGAAAAGAGTGCAGGATCTCCTAGAACCGGAATCACTGGTGATTGTGAGCTACTAGGAGGGTGCCAGGAACCAAGCTTGGGTCCTCTGAAGAGCTGAAGTGCCCTTAAATTCACAGAGCCATCTCTCCAGGTCTCATGTTTTGAGTTTTCGTTTTTTGGGCAGAGTCTTATTCTATAGCCCAAGCTGGCATTGAACACACTGTGTATCCCAACTTGGCCTCAGAATTGTTGAGATCCTTCTGCATCAGTCAATCAAGTGCTGAGATTACAAATATATGCCACCACATCCAGTGCATTAGTATTGCTCAGTAAATAGGAATACAGGTTTTCTGCATTGCTATTTGAAACTTCCCAGTGGTTCCTGAATATTTGTTATAATAAACTTGACTTCCTTCTTTGATTACACATTCTGGCCCTATGTTAACTTGCCTTCTCAGCTCCCTATTCTTCAGCCACAGTGAACTGCTCTTAGAGCCTTGGCTGTGTGGAGTTCATTGCTACTTTAGGGTTTGTGCTAACTTAATTTTAGTTTACCTTCTATTTCTGTATGGAGCATCCTTTGCCTTTCCCATCCCCTGGAAAGGTAGGTCTTGTTGTTCACCTTCCATTCCACATTCTCAAGGGGGCTTTCTCCCCTGATTACTCAATCTAAAGAATCACCAGTCATTAGTTTCCACACTATTCTGAGCTAATTCTTTCTCTCTTCCTTTGACTATTATTCTCATTGCTCTAAAGTTTTAATGTGAGTCTTAGGCCACTCCAAAGTTTCATTAAAAAGGACGTTGCCCCCAAATTTACTTCAGTATCCATGAAGCCTGGAACTAGCCTCTGGGGGCATGCCTGGACTTTCCTGGGTATTTATAGCAAGAACAGGCTATTGCAGCAAGACATCAGAGCTCTAACCTTAAATGCCTCCACTGGTCACAGATTGAAAAGTTTACCCAAGTGTGTTGACTCTAATTAAATAGAGACTCCTGCCAGGAATTACACTGTATTCTTTGCATGCTTTGTATTAGAAAAGAAATGGCATTTTCAGTATTGTATATGTCAGCAAGGGGAGAAATACTTTCTGACAAAAGCACTCTAATGTTTAGATATTGTCCTTGGAAGAAAGGATACATTATATGCCCGTAGGTTTTCTGGCTCTTGGCTTCAGGTTAATCATGCTGACCTTCCTGGCAGGGATTGTAGAAGAGTTAACTAATCAATGTCTATAAAATACTTGGATAATGAAGAAAGATGCAGAAGTGATGATGACCATCTGTCTTTTGCTGACATATAGTATGAACGAGAAGAGAAGCTGTCTTTGTTTTGTTCCTTATAGATGTGATGAAGTACCCTGGCAAAACCAACAGGGAAGAAAGGGTTTACTTTTGCGCACAGTTCAGCAGTCCAGTCCCTCATGGTGTGTGTGGGGGGATCATGATTGAGAACTGGTCATCCTGCATTTGTGGTCAAGGAGCAAAGAGCTGTGGACGCTTACAGTCAGACAGCCTTTTCCTTTTTATACAGCCCCGGAGAGTGGAATGGTGCTTCTTACTTTTAGGATGGAACTTCGCACATTAGTGGATTTCATTTAAAAAAATCCTCACAGAATATTCAGACTTGTTTCCTAGGTAAGTGTCGATCCTATCAAGTTGACAATATCAACCAGCACAGAAACAAAACGTTTCCTCGTGTGACAGACACTTTCACAGTGATGTTCAGTTCTTTGACTGTTTACATTGTATAGCTTTTATTTTTGGGGACTTAGACCCTAAAATTATTGGGTTTTTTTTTGAGACAGGGTTTCTCCGTGTAGCTTTGTGCCTTTCCTGGAACTCACTTGGTAGCCCAGGTTGGCCTCGAACTCACAGAGATCCGCCTGGCTCTGCCTCCCGAGTGCTGGGATTAAAGGCATGCGCCACCACCACCCGGCTTAAATTATTGTTTCTTTAGGGGCAATCGTCCATATTATTTTTTAAGAATAAAAACATTTTGCCAGGCTGGAGTAATTTTCTATGTGCCACTTTCATTTAAGTGCCAAATTGCCACCCTTTTATCACATGGCTCTTCTTGGTCAAAGAAGACGAAAGACACACTCTTAAGTGTTGCAGATCAAGGACCACCAAGTAGATGCCCTGAACAGATTTAACTGATGCAAATGGCTAGGCATGCTTGTTCTGTGTTTGTGTTTCTAGAGGAGTGACCCCATTTACCAGCTATCCAGTTTCATCCTCAATATTTAATGCTATAGTTATTGAATGGTTAATAAAATATTAGCTATGGCTGCCTATTGTAGGCCTGCCACAAGGATAAGCACTATTAAAACGGCTTAAGTGTTCAGGCCATCATTTTCCTGAACTTCAGGTAACTTTATTATTTTATGTTAGGATATGTCCTTAGTGCTCTGGTGTAAGACAAATGAAGCCATTGTGTATATCAAAATCTGAAACTTTCTATAAATGATATCCAAAGGAAATTGTGGGGACAGAGAGAGAGAGAGAGAGAGAGAGAGAGAGAGAGAGAGAGAGAGGAGCTTTAATCCAAAGAAATGGACTACTGTTCAGAATCTGTGAAAAGGTTGGGATTTCAGATACGGAGCTCTCTTGTATCTTTGCATATTATATCACATCATTTTGCATCATTTTGCCTTATCTTTCCAAATTGTTTTGGCTTAAATCCAGCCTTACTTTAAGTTCCCTACTTAGATCAAAGCTGAATTCAAGATCACATTTCCTCTCTGTGAAAATATTGTGCCTTCTAGAAGCTGAATACATCAAAGGCAAGAAGAAATGTTCCACCACAACTGTACACGCTGACTAGGTCCATCCTTGTCCTTTGATTTTGGGAATTATAAAGAACGAAACTGTTACTGTTGGACCAAACTTAGATTGAACGTAGTGAGTAGCAAGAGACTAAAACACCCACAATGACACAAGGAAAGAACCAGGTTTCTAATATTCCCAATTTGAGAAGACACTGGTGTACTGGGGCTCTTCCTAGCTTCACAGAAACTGAAACTAAGAAGCAATTTTCTCTGAGGTGTTTTGTGTCCTCTAAACCTTCCAAGAAAGTCATGTAACTCTGAGACTAAACTCAAAATGCCAAGAAAATGAAGTTTCCTTTATATGATGCTACCAAGCAGGTCAGGACATCGTTGTGTTGCTGATATTTTAAGGAGCTCTCGTGCCAAAAGGAATTGAGTTCACTTTTAATGAATCAAAGGCTTCAGAGAGAGTTTGTTCACAGCTGTTTGATATCCCCAATCATGAGGTGTATGGGTTCATTTTCATAATTAGATGTACAGAAAAAAAACCCTGCCTTCCCCAATGCAGGGAATGTTTCATATAACAGTGAAGGGCTGCTTCCATATATCCTCAGCCGACAGACAATAAAGGAGAAAATTGGTGTACTAAAAAATGATAGTAGGGCTTTGGAGACCAGAATGGTGGTGGTAGATCTGTTAAGTAGTTGTTTTGGCTTTAATCTTTCTAGAGGACAAAGAAGATAGAGAAGACCTTTTACTTCCCCTCTTCTTTTTCCCTAAGGACCTCATGCTGTGAAATACCATATCAATCAGAGCACCTAAACTCAATACAAAAACAAAACCTGTAGCTAGTGATGCTAAAATTCACATAGAGACTTGAGGAGGCAGCCAGCATCACAGACTAGTAAAACAAGGGTATGGTAATACATTGTATACCTTAATAAAATTTGCCTGAAGATCAGAGAGACAAAGGAACAAGCCATAGCCACCAACTCTTACCTCACCAACTCCTTAGCCCAAAAACTCCTCAGCCGATAGGCCTCCAGCCGAAAGGGATTCCTCAGCCTAAAAGCTTTAGTTCCTGTCTTCTCATGCCTTATATACCTTTCTCCACCCACCATATCACTTCCTTTTTAGTGCTGGGATTAAAGGAGTGTGACTCCCAAGTATTAGGATTAAAAGTGTGTGCCACCACTGCCTGGCTGTTTCTCTCCTAGACTGAGTCAATCTCATGTAGTCCAGGGTGGCTTTGAACTCACAGAGATCCAGACAGATCTCTGGCTCCCAAGTGCTGGGATTAAAGGTGTGTGCCACCATTGCCTGGCTTCTATGTTTAATTTAGTGGCTGTTCTGTTCTCTGATCTTCAAGCAAATTTTATTAGGATACACAATATTATCACCACACAAGGGTGTGGCTGCTACAGTTCCTGAGCCTTTGCACCTGCTATTCATTCTATGTGACCCTCCACCCTCTGCCCAAAGTCTATGTCTGCTTAGTTCAAACCCTGGCTGCCTTCTAGGCTTGCTCTAGGTTCTCATTTCAGTTAAGTCATCTTGATAAAACAGGATCATATAAAAGAAGACGCCTTTCTCTAAGATGCCAGCTTATTCCATTAATTATTTCTCCTTATTCCATTTTATGCTCCATCAGAGCAGTTATCACCTCCAGACCTATTATTAATTTGACTTAGTTTGTTTTCTTATTCCTACTACTGTAGTGTATGCTTTATGCTTTATCTATCTATCTATCTATCTATCTATCTGTCTGTCTGTCTGTCTGTCTGCCTGCCTATCTATCTATCTATCTATCTATCTATCTATCTATCTATCTATCTATCATGTATGAATGTTTTGCCTGCATGTATGTATGTGCAACATATGTGTGCCTGGTACCCATAGATGTCAGAAGAAGGTACAGAACTCCTGAACCTGGAGTTAGAGATGGGTTGTGAGCTGCCATATAGTTGCCGGGATCCAAATCTGAGGCCTCTGCAAGAACAGTGAGTGCTTTTAACTACTGAACAATCCCTCTATCCCTGATTTTGTCATTTTTCCTAATTGTTATATGCTTAGAGCCCACAGAATTATCATAGGGGCCTATGAAATAGCTATTTAAAGAAGTCAGTTGTTTAAAATCATTTATCATTTATAATACCAATATCTTGATTTTGTACTAAATTCTTATTGTTCACTCTTTGCCTTGAGTTTGGGGCCATGGTGTATCTGTATCATAAACCAATTTTTCTAATACATATATGTAAGCTAATTTTGTTACTTGCATGTATAGAGTTTCAGGCTGACCACTCTGCATTGGCCATCTAAAGCTCATCCATGGAAGAAGCTAATTTTCATTCTCCCAGCAGTCATTAATTGCCTATAGTTAGAAGGGTGGATCCCATGAAAATTCCCCCTTCCATGTTAAAATTTCCATCGATATTACCATTGTTCCATCTTGTTTATACAGCCATTTCTAAGAGATTGTTTCACAGCAGACTTCCTGATATTCTGTTGCTTACAATACTTCTGTTCCCTCTTCCATGAAACTCCCTGAGCCGCAGATGCAGGAACTGCGGTATAGATATATCCACTGGGGCTGGGCTCCCTATGATCTGTTTATTTCTGTATTGTGTCCAGTTGTGGTTTTCTGTGATGGTCTCTGTTTACTGTAAAGAGAAGCTTTTTGATGAGACACTTCACAAAGCTATGCTTATCTGTGGTTATAAGGATAAGATTTAGATTATAGTAAGGAGCAATAAGTGGCACTCAGGTGTCAGTGGCAACCGAAAGCTGTCTAAACAGACTTAGAGCTCACTCAACAGGAAGGAAATGAGTCACAGTACTGGAGACATAACCGACTTTCTGGGGCTAGTGAGTCATAGACCTTAGGAAAAAATCTACTACCATCCGTTTTCTAGATTTATTTTTATTTTATGTGTGTGGATGTTTTGCCTGCTTGTATGCCCGTGCACCATGTGTGTGCAGTAACCACAGAGACCAGAAAAGGGTGTTGAATCCCCTGGAACTGGAGTTACAAACAATTGTAAGCCACTATGTAGGTGCTGGAACCTGAACCTAAGACCTCTGTAAGAACAACATGTGCTCTTAATGGCTGAGTCATATCTCTAGTCTTGTAGTCTATTTATGTTTACTATGGAACTAGCCAATTTAGACTACCATACTGTCTATAAGTATACCCTATAACATTGTGGAGGAGATACCAATTTTTGGCTTAGGAAAATTTCTAATCTGGTTCTGTAAAATTGAACCTTCATTTTTCTGTATAAAATGGAGCAAGGAGGCTAGGTATAGTAATGCATGCCTGCAACCCCAGCGTTTGGAAAGCGAAGGTAGGAAGACTGCCACAGATTTAAGGCTATCCTGCTCTAAACAGTGAGTTCCAAACCAACCATACAAAAGAAAATCAAAACAAAATTAGGTTAAGGTATAGTTATGTACAATTGCATAAAGAGACAGAATCTTCATGAATCAATGAGTTTCCCTGTGGTGTTTCTACTGAAAATGCTTTCCCAAGAGTAGTTCACTTCTACTGGAGTTGGGGATGGGTATCCACTTTCCATGCAGATGTCACTGCAGATAGCTGCCAATGCTTCTGGGGGGAAATGAGTATAGGAGAAGCTTCTTGGTTTTTCTGCTTTCTGCTTGACTCTGGTGCTTCCATATTGTAGGAGACATGATTCTGGGCACAGCTCCTCAATTAGTACATGTCTGTCATTTTCCTGTGGCCACATAGGGCTGGGTGAAAAGAGGCTGTGAATGTAGCTGCCTTATTCAGCTTGAGCCAACAACACCTTTCAAATATAAGCAGGGAGCTCTGTGAGTCTTGCATCCCAACAGCCGCCATATATTTCTTCATGAACTCAGGACTGAGATGCGCTGTTTCAAATCCAGAGACTCCACACAATGGCTGCCATAATGGGGTGTAGTTAAAGCTTTCAAACTTGTTCTCTATACTCAGAAGAAGCTCACTCTCCATCGACTCTCTCCAGCCCCAGCCCCTCAAGCCTGCTTGAATTCAGCTTCTGAGTGATTGACAGGGGTGGGAAGTCACAGACTTGCCAGTAAGTTCTTCCTACTGAGTGACTCTCCTTAGATATAATGAATGAGGGGCTCCAGTGGTTTCACATTTTCCCATGATATTACAGTTCAAATTGATTCAGAGTTTTGTTATGACAAATAAAACAACAGAATTGGGAGAAAGACTTCATCTTGTTAGAAAGGTGATAATTTTGGTTTGCAAGGCTCTAATGTTACAACCCCTCTCCCTCTGGCTCTGACTGCCCTTGCTGTGAGATCTTACTCAGCCTACATGCCATCTGCCCTTCCAAATGACCTGCACTCTGACTGCTACCTGTCTATCACAATTACCAGGGGAATGCCAAGTGCTATTCTCATGCTTTAGGATGATCCTGACATGCAGTTAAGGTTTAGAAACACTCCCCAATGTGAGCACAAGACCAAGACTGGTTAAGAAGGCAAGGTTTTTCTCGTGTTTCTTTTTCTCCACTGTTGAAAAAGTGCTGAAATCAGCACTTTGTGTATCATCACTGTTTCTTTATTCTTTCACCCATTTCTAAATTTGCCCTTCCTCTCATACCATTTATGCACTACATGACACCAGGATCCACCAGACGGGGCCAGAATCCTGAGACATAATTGGATCCTTCTTTCTCTCTCTATTTTAATAAGTAGTTTGATGTCTTATAGATTCTCCACAGATCCTCTTAAAATACTCTTTTTTCTTTTCTCTGCCCCTGCCTTCCCTTGGGCCATGGTTGCTTTTTCCTTATGTTGCAGTGGTGTTTCCTGACCTCTTCAATCAGTGCATTGTTGCTGAGGAGTTATACCTCAAATCCCAACCAATCCCCTCTCTCCACTACTCACTGAACTTCAGCTAGTTTACCTAACCTTTATGGTACAATCCAAACTCTTCATGATTGCTCAAAGTGTGTTAGGATTTTCTGCTCCTGACCTTCATAATTCCTCTTCTCAGTCTGTTCCCACCTTCCATCCTCACAGACTCTACCCATCAGGCATTTGGAATGCTGAAACAGAGGATGCTGTCCTCTTACATGCTTTGGTGATTATACACACTGTGTTCACGTCTTTACCCCATGGCCTTCCTTAATAGAGGAATTGCTCTTCTTCCAACTGAGGTAGCTCTTGCCATCTATTAAGTTACCTGGGATCTCATGCAAACTCCCACAGAAAATATCTCATGTTACATTGACAGCCTTTATTAGACAGCTTTGAAGCCAAAACGATTTCAAGAATTCTATACCTAGAAAGAGAGTTGGGTCCACAGCAATCTGTAAATGCTTAAGTTCAACACACATGGATATGCTAAAAGTTTAAAGTTGCCAAGCAGTCTTATAGGGACTGTTTAGAAAATCCAAGATTACATGATCAAAAAGCTTGCTTTCTGAGAATCATGGTCTAAGTAACAAGTTCAATAAGGGGATATGAATAAATAAGTGGCTTTAATGGCAATCTAAATAATTCTCGATGATATAGAATATTGAATTAGAATTACACGTATGTTTTAAAGCTCTCTGTAGAGGTATTTCTGAGTTAAATTCATTCCCACATTTAGCCAATTCTTAAGGAGTTAATTAATGATGTCCTATTATTATACTTTATAAAACAGAGCACGCTGATTCAACTCCAAGCTTCTTTCACTATTCTGAAACTCTTTTACATATGTAAAAATCATTTACGGAGTCATTTCTGTATAAATCAATGAGTCACCAGGTATGTGGTGGCAGTTACAGAAGTGGCATATAAGAGGAGCTAATGGGCTTCTGGGTTGGTGGCAGGAAGTTCAGCTTTCCCCATCTCTCCCAAGGTGATTTTTATAAGCTACTCTGTAAGAAACTGAAGGAATTTGACCCTTTCAAATATATTTTGTTGACATGAAATGTACCTGAAATATTCAGTTCAGTTAATTTTATTTATTTAGCAAAAATGTCAAGTAAAAAGCCATGAAAATCTACCTTCTTATTTTCCATTAATTTTATAGCTTATACAGCCATGAAATCATAGAAGTTTTATTAATATGCCATAGTTGGTTTGGTCTATTTTAAGTATTGGTGTATAATTATATTGTACCAATTTGCTTCCCTTGGCATATTATTAACCAAATTTCTTAAATAATGGCATTGCCCACTTTTGCAAAATGAACCTACCTTCTGTAAAAGCCCCATAAAACCTGAGCTATTTGTTTATGAATGAGAAATAGTGTCTGAAATCAGAACATTGTTCCTAAAATTCATTTGATTAGGACATATGTCAACAATAAGAACATATGCTAAAATAATCGGCTTCATGTAAATATTATCAAATTTCTTTCACAGAATATCAAAACACCTGATGTTCATGAAAAATGTTCATTTAAAAATTCATTTAAAGCTGCTTAGCCATCATCTGTCTATGCATGATGTATGGCTCTTTATGAACTATTACTGCATGGGCTCACCAGTTACAAAATTTCTATTTTTTAGCGCAAAATGTTCCTTGTGTGTGAGTCTTTTGAGAAACTCAGCTACAATTCATGGCCACTACTGTTATGACCACAGCCTCTTCTAAATAATCTTCTATCTTTAGTATCACCCTGATCTTGTTCAAGTTGAATTTAAGACAGGAGCATACCGTCTACGAATCAATTGCTGACAGACACTTGCAGAGAAGTGAAACCATTCCTCCTGTGCATAGCAGAGAGAAGAGATTTGCATATAGGTTGCAAAGATTTTTATTGTGCTTCACTGTGCATCTAGAAATTGAAATAAAGTAAGTTGAATGTGCAGAAAATTTCTCAAGAAATATAACACATGTTTGTTTATGCTTGGAATGTGACCATTGGCACTCTAAGTGAAAATGTGATTGGACTTGTGGTCTAGTGAATGGGCAAAGAGCCAGAACCTTAGTGAGTCCCAGCTCTGCTGTGCTGTGCTTCACAGGCAAACACTTCACTTGTTTGATGATCATTTTCTCCATTTCTAAAAGGACCACTATTCTGTTTTTCAAATTCTATAGACATTCATCTTATATGTTAAATTGAAGACTAAATTAATATTTATAAGAAACATAGCCCTAACAAACAATAATTGCTTTGTAAAATATAATTTCTGATAATTTGTGGCTGCAATCTGTAGACTTAAAGTACTTTTATTCATGTTCCTATTTAAGTATTTTTTTTACAGTAAAAGCAAAATAAATTTTCAAACAAAGTAAGGGGAAAGTATATTCTAGACAAAAAGTTTTATTTACATTTGCTTTTTACCACATGCTGTAACCACAAAAAATGCAGAATATAAATGAAATATTTTTGAGTAAGGAAAACAAATGAGATAAAACAGTGATTTGTTTTAAGTTAGCCTTAACTTTGAACAATTCTTCTCACGTTATAGACAGACAAGACAATTCTTGTCGGAAAGAACAAATATGGTAATGCCATAAGGAAGCAATTTCATGAGTTTCAAGAGGGTAGTAACTTGAACATTTACAATGAGCCATCTCTTTGATAAATGCGAAGCAAAAGCCAAGAAGAGGAGCCTCAAGTCTTTGTGAAGAGGAGCCTCCACAAAGTGAGTGGAGGCATGAACAAGGGTTCATGTCCCTGACTCTCAGCCCTTGTATGCAAAAGGAATCATTAAAGCAAACAACAAAAAAAAGAGTCTGTAGTAATGAGAGTTCATTAACATGACTCAGACAGTGAGGATGACAGGCAGTGCCAAAGCAAAATCAATTGCCTTTAGAGGAAAAGTAATCAGCAACTCACAATGACCCCAGTAGAAATGGGGAGAGAACTTTGTTACCTGTCTGGGAATGATTGAAGTATTGTGAGGTCTGTCCAGAGGTTGAATGATGACCTTCTCTTCTTCCTCTGCCACATTTCGAGGTCCCTGCTACACAAAATCACAATCACCCAGGGCTGTGCTTGTAATCTTTGAGAGAATTGTTGTAATCATCTGTTGTATTCAATGGATATAAATGAATGTGAGTGACTCATCTGCACTCATCATTTAAGACAGACAGAACTGGGAAGCAGGAGAAGGAATCACAATCAACTGCCTACACATTGAAGGTTATTGTTTAATTAACACTATACGCTAGGCAGAGAAGACATCCTGTTTGAATTTGTGAAATTGAACCGGAGTCTAAAGCTTTTTCAAGACATCATAAAAGTTTATAGCATCGTTTCAGGAAGAAAGGCTCAGTCAAAAATGTCCATCTATACATAAACCAGGAAGCTTTGAAATTCTGAGGAAGTGTCTTGTAATATATTTCCTAACAATATCATGATGTTTGATGCGTGGACTGCCTGTTCTCACTCCATAAGCAATTACACATTGAATAGTAACTGTTTCAATGAAGACTCATCATCTCTCAGGATGATATCACTGTGGCCAAAGCTCCTTTGGCTTCCATTTCTCCCACAGCAGAGGGTGGTATACTTTAATATAGATCTTGGAGTCAATAAGCTTGAGATGTTGGTGCTTCTTGGCACACCATAAAACAAAGTTTATCCAATGCTAGACCCCATTGCCAGCTATCATAGATAGATAATATCTCAATGAAATACAGCCACAACATTTATTACTTGTCTATGGATGCCCCACAAAGGAAAACATATGGTGTACAGATATAAAATATTCACTATGTGACCTTTTATATAAAAATGCTTGCTGCTTTCTGCCATGAAGAGAAAAGCATTCTAAAGTTTAGTAACATGAAGTTCTGTTTGGTAACCTTTTATGCTCAACATGCTTAGCAACACTAAAATAAAATATCACTTTTCACAGAGAAGAGTAGACCTCACCCCTTATTGAAGAAATTTCTTTTTGCTCTATAAGGAAACCATTTGAAGAAAGCCACTGTTCATGAAAATATGCAGAACAACTGACTGTTGGACACTGGCCCGAATAATAAATCTACAACACAATATCTGCACCAAAGGCACAGGGAGCATCATGGAAGTAAGGACAGAAATATTGCAAAAGCTGGAGGACCAGGAAATAGGCTGTGAGATCCCACCTTCTGGTTTTGGCAAGGGAGTCATACCCATGAAATAAAAACAATATGGTTGCTTAAACAAGATCCAATGATAGTTAACATCTCAACATAGATGGGGAGATCTCATGGGGCCCTCCCCTTAGATAAAGAGCTACAAGCAATTAGTAACTGCTAAGAGAGGGAGAATTAGTCTTCCCTAGAGATGAGCACTCTGATTAGTAATTCAAAACTAGTAGTTATCCCTAGAAACATACATCACATGCAGGCCACACTGACTGGATACAGCAGGTTGGACTTATATGTTTACTCATTTATATATAAAAATGTAACAGCGCTGGTTAAAGAAGAGGAAGCAGTGAATTTGGGGAAAAGGGGGTTGGATATGGGAGGGGCAGAGGAAAAGAGAGGAAGAGGACATGATATAATTATATTTTTAATAAAAATTTAAAAATTATATCGCTACTTCCCAGATGATATTTTGAAATTTAGATAATATTGAACAACAGCAATTGTAGTGATATTGTATGAGATTACATAGAATTTGTCTATCACCAACTGACATATATGTGTCTTTTTGAGTCTTACTAAAAAAAACACTACTTCACCAGGTATAACATGCACAGTGAAATCCTGCGTGTTATATTATGATAGAAGAGAATATCAATGACCATGAAATAAGACATAGAGGGTTACCACCACTTCTGATGATTTCTTTAGTCATTTTCTGAGTGTCTCTTTATTGGGACTGAGGAAATGACTCACTATTTCATTATGTAGATAAATGTATAAGAATACCAAAAGGATCCTGTAGTTTGTATTAGTAAAATTAGTAAACAGATCATAGTGCAAAGAGACATGTGACTGGCATCACTCTGATAATCTATTGTATGATAACCTACAGTTTCAGGCAAAATGTGGAGTTCTGAAGATTGTGATAGGAATTAGGACCTCACATCCTTGTAGTTGGCAATCTTTCTTTGGAATCTTTGCAAATGCATTTTATGTTCTTTTAAAGAAATCATTCTAAAAGAGCCAATTGCCCTTGTTTTTTTTTTTTTCTTTTAACTATTAACAATCCTGACTTAACACTCCAGGGTGGGGGTTTTGATCATAGTAGAGTGTGCTTTCCTAAAAAACAGGAGCCCAGAATAGTCCTTCAGGTGCACAGGGCTCACAGTAGGAGGGACTTACAAGACTTGAAATAAACCTAATTTCTAGGTTCTCTACTGTGACTGAAAACATGCATGACACTTTAGTTTCCAGAGATTGATGCTGACTCATAATCAGTACCTGGTAATATCTCTTAGAGGACACAGATACCACATTTGGAGATGCTATTGTGACGCATTTAGGAAGAGCCACTGATTATGCTTCAGGTTTCCAATGAGGTCTGTAGCAATGAAGGGGTCTACAAAACTAAGTGCACTCTAATTCTCTTTTCTTGTTTTTAAGGTCAAATTCTTTCAAAGTTCCAAAAATATGTTGTCTTATTTGGTATAGATTCTTACAAGATTTATGCAGGAATTAAACATAGGTGACTGATTTTCCTAGAGCTGTGAAGAGTGCATGTCAGAAAAGAGAACTTCTGAGAGATATTCTTTCTAAAATACCCTTCCTCATTAAGAATTACATTGTGGCCTGCTGGTAATGGCACATGCCTTTAATCCTAGCATTCCAGAGGCAGAGGCAGAGGCAGGTGGACCTCTATGAGTTTGAGGCCAGCCTGGTCTACAGAGCAAGGATAGCCTGAACTGTTATGCAGAGAATCCCTGTCTCAAAACACTAAAAGAAGGAGGAGGAGGAGGAGGAGGAGGAGGAGGAGGAGGAGGAGGAGGAGGAGGAGGAGGAGGAGGAAAATAAGAATAAGAATTAAATCTGAGAAAAGGGGGATTTGGGAAGAAAGAAGTAGAGGAAGGGGAAATATGTGGGAAAAGAATTTGTTTTCAATAGAAGAATTATGTTATTGTTTAAATAATGAAACAATGTCCATAGTTCTTATATTGGCAATCTGTGATCCCCATGGCTGTTTTAAGAAATGGCTGCTCCAGCCAGAATGTTCGTCCTGCCTAGTGTAGATTATGGATTTTCCAACTTTGCCCTGGCATAGTCTTGCTGCCACTGTTTCTCTGCCCAATTCCCTTTGTTTGTAAGTTCAACTTCAATTGCGTAGTTCTTTGCCTTTCCTATAGACTGCTTTCGTTTCTGTCAGTTCAGTGAAATCATCCCCCGGTATTCTGATGAAAAATCAAATGTGAATATGTGTTATCAATTTAAATATTGTCCATCTACACTCACATGGATAGTCACATACACACATAATGTGTATTGTATATGTGTGTATGTGTATGTATGTATATGTATATATGTATATAACTTGTCTCTCACTCATGTTTCTATGTCTAGATCTGCTTTGCTATATTCTATAAATGTATTCCTATTTCTGTCTGACTCCAGAGTGAGGGTGTACTTTCTCCACGTGTAGCCTTGTCAGTATTAGTGACTGATAATGATTAAAAAAATTTCTTGCCGGGCGGTGGTGGCGCACGCCTTTAATCCCAGCACTCGGGAGGCAGAGCCAGGCGGATCTCTGTGAGTTCGAGGCCAGCCTGGGCTACCAAGTGAGTCCCAGGAAAGGCGCAAAGCTACACAGAGAAACCCTGTCTCGAAAAACCAAAAAAAAAAAAAAAATAAAATAAAAAAATTTCTTAATGTTATATAGTTTTAACAATTTTTTCTGTCAATTATTCTTTTTTTAACTGATTTTTCACTCTGTATGTATATGGGTCTGTACATGTTCACATACACAGGTGTGCATAGGTGTGCATATACGTGAAGAGGCCAGAGGAGTCAGTTGGATGACTTGCTCCATCCTTCTCTGACTTACCCCCTTTTGGCTTGGTTCTTCACTCAATCTGGGGCTCACCATTTATTTGGCTAGGATGTGAAAGGGCCAGCGGGGGAAATTGGGCACAGATATTTCATTGTATATATGCATGAAATTTGCAAAAAAATTTTTTTCTTAAAACTCAAGATTTTCGTTGTTCTCCCACTCCATCCCTGTTTCTGGTTGACCAACCTGTTAGAGCAATGAAAGAGATACCATGGGGATGAGATCCAATGATAGAGGGAGACATTGTGGAGATAGGGAGAAACCAGGTGCTAGGGAAGTTCCCAGGAATCCCTGAGGATAGTCCCAGCTTAGACTACTAGCAATAGTGGAGAAGGTGCTGGAACTGGCTTATCCCAGTAATCAGATTGGTGAATACCCCAACTGTCATCATAAAGCCTTCATCCAGTAATTGATGGAAGCAGATGCAGAGATCCACATCCAAGCACCAGGCCGAGCTCCAGGAGTCCAGTCGAAGAGAGAAAAGAGGGATTCTATAAGCAAGGAGCATCAAGATCATGATGGGAAAACCTACAGAGACAACCAAACCAAACTAGTGGGAACTCATGAAATTTAGATCAACAGCTGTGGAGCTTGCATGGGACTGGACTAGGCCCTCTGCATAAGCAAGACAGTTGTGTAGCTTGATCTGCCAGGGCCCCCTGGCAGTAGGATCAGAATCCATCCCTGGTGCATGAGCAGGCTTTTTGGAGCCCACTACCTATGATGGGACATCTTGCATAGCCTTGAGGCAGGGGGAGGGGCTTGGACCTGCCTCTACTAAATGTACCTCCCCATGGGAGGCCTTACTTTCTTGTAGGAGGGAATGGTTGGGAGGGCAAAGCTGGAGGGGCAGGAGGAGGGAAGAAGGGGATCTTTGATTGCTATGTAAAATGAATAGAAAAAAATTTTCTTAATTAAAAAGAAACTCATGATTTTAAAATCTTATTTTTATTATTATTTTACCTATTAGTCAAATAAGGAAGAATAGAGGTGGATTATAATTATGATATACATAGTAAAGTGTTTTGATTTTCTCCTTTCAACTCATTTAACAGTCACTGAAAACAGTGTGTATAGCATATTGATATTCCCTTAATTCAAGATGTGTGGCTGTTCTTTCACAATTTGAAATGATGTGTGGTTTGCTGTATAGCTGGGTCACAAGACAAGTGACTTACGTATCTTCTGATAATATTTATCCTTATGAGATTATCAATAACACAAAGTTTCAACATAAACATAATGACATGTAAGATGCCTTTGTTGGAATTTATTGCATAAGTATTATTGTGTTTGAATTTAGTTTTCCTCAACTTGTCTGATTATGTTCTGGGTTGATGATATATTAGTATAGGAAATACATGTATGCATTTCTTTCCAAATGTGTGAACTCAATAAAAGTACATCATGACATCCTGTCAAGTCACATGATTTGTCCTACAGCTAAAATGCCTCTCTAGTCATTAAAAGTAGATGGAAGTTCAGAAATTATTGATCCCAATAAATGTTATGAATTTGTTGAGAGAGAGAGAGAGAGAGAGAGAGAGAGAGAGAGAGAGAGAGAGAGAGAGAGAAGCAGGAGACAGAGAGATAAGAAAGAATTTTTTCAAAGTTGGTGTAGAGAATATAGAGTTCTTTCATATATAAAATCAAATATGTATTTCCGTGTGATTTCCTTAGATTTTCACTACAGGGCACCAAAGGGCATGTGCATTGACCCTCTCTTTGACACGGCTACAGAAAGTAAACAGATGGTGTTTTTCCCTTAGCCTTTGTTTCTTAATGCTTAGCGTTTCAGTCACTCCATGTGCTTTTCTAAGGCACAAGCGCCAATGTGTTCTAGTTGCTATCATCTGGGCAGCCAGTGCCAATGTGTTCTAGTTGCTATCATCTAGGCAGCTGCTAGTGTATGTGTGATGTTTAATGCTGGCTGTGGTGTCTAATGTGGTCTAAGCATGCCAGAGTAGAACTGATACTCTGCTTTGTGTTTATCTAGACATTGTGTTTCTATGAACCCACCCTAATTTTGACTCAGATACTCTTAGTAATAATATGATATTGATATGTTGTCTATAAATATAGGGTCATCCTAACAGCATCCTGTCTACTTGTCCTAAACTATGCCACTATTTTTTATTTTGCAAAATAAATCTAACCCTTCATGTCAAATCTGTACAGCATTCTCTCATACCACACAGTAAAAACATTTTGAAATATTTTTGTAGTTTCAATACATAGTGGAACTAGTACAATATAGTTCAGTAAATACTTTTTAAATAAATATTGATAAATTAGATTTTTTGAATTCTCTTTAATGTGTAATTTATCAGCACAGTTTTAATGGGACATTTATAGCAGATTTGTTAATTATGATTGCAGGCTTTACTCAGTTTGCTGATATTAATACAGTGCAAGACAAGCTCAAGGATAGGGCTTGATGGCAATCTATCAGGGGCTCCCCAGGGCTTCAATTAAGTTCCATAAGCATTTGTCAGTGCTAAATATGTGTCAGACTTGTGCAATCATTAACAATGTGTTACTCTCCAAAAACACACAGTTGTGTTTCATATGGCCCTATTAATCATCACTGATTAGGTACAGTGATTCAATAGCTGTTAATTCATCTATCTATCTAATCATTTATATCTCACTTCACCTGATAGTTACAGAGATATTATTAGAGAAACCTTTGCTACAAGATAAACTATTCCTTCAGTGTTATATAATCTGCTTACCTGAAAATGACATCCAAAAGATATTAAGATAGGCTTAATGACTCACTCATGAAAAAGCTATATTCAAGAGATTGTTTAGTTGAGCATAGCCAAGCCTCATGTTTGTTGATCAGTTTCTTCTGTGTTCCTGGGGACAAGGATGAGCTTTGATTCTTTTAACTTCAATTCTTGCTTCATGTGTAAAGTATAGACACTAAGGGTACTGGTTTCTTTTATTATCACTATGAAAAATTCCCCAGAGAAACTGTTAAAGGTAAGAATCATTTATTTAAGCTCAAGGATGAAGAGAGTTTAGGTTCCAGAGTGTATGATAGAGACTGTTCATCTCCTAGTAGACAGGAAGTGGGGGGGGGGAAGACAGGAAGAGGTAAGATAAAAGATGCTCATGCAGACCCAATTCCTAAAACCTCTTTCCACCTAAGCCTTATCTCCTAAAACTTCCAGAACTTCTCCATTTGCAGAACATCCCTGAGCACGAGCTTATGAGGGATCTTTCACATCCAAATGTCAACACAAGCAGAATATACCAGAGAGAGTTATCTGGCGTATAAGATAACCATATGTCAAGTCTAGGTCCTTGAGAAATAGATTCTGAGCCTCTGGGATTTTCATACTAGAGGAAATCCAGAGAAGTTCCAAAGAATCAGCACCTTAGGAGACTTATGGACACTGGATAATCTATGTTACTTCATAATTATTCTTGTATATGTTTTCCTTTTTTAACTTCATTTATTCTCCTACTTAGGCACTTTATTCTGGAGTTTTCCTTTGATAATCCACCTAGATTTTACCCTAACTTTTATGAAATCATTCAGTACTCATATTTTTTCTCTGAGAAAATTATTCATTTTTAAAAGATTTATTCATTTGTAATTGAGCCACAATAAACAGCACATGTCTAAAGTATATGAATTAATGACTTCTGTCTTTTCCCACATACGTGCACATCTGTGACGTCATTAAGACAACATCAAGATATTCAACATATCAATCTTTTCTGATGATGTGTAAGTCACCTGTCCTACTCTCATCTTAAAGTAACACTTGAAATACTTACTGTCAACAAATTAGCTGGCATTGGGAGAGCCTTACATAAATGGGATTGTAAGGTATATGCTTAGGGGATATTGTAACTCCTAATGAGCCTATTTTGAGGCTTACCAATAATACAACATGTATTAATATTTCCTATCTTTTAAACCTTTATTTATGTGCCTCTCTCTCTCTCTCTCTCTCTCTCTCTCTCTCTCTCTCTCTTTATTATGTGAGGTAGGGACACATGCATGCCACAGTGTATATGTGGAGGTCAGCAGACGTCCGGCAGGAGTCAGCCCTCTTTTTCTACCATGTGGGTCCTGGGAATGGAACTTGGTTTGTCAGGTTTTGCAGCAAGTGGCATCCTGCAAGCCCAATATTTCTTATTTCCAAAAGTCTGTTTATCTACTTTATTTCATAGGCACAGATTGCTCCATGCTTTTAGCATTGTAAATAAAGCATCTGCGAACATTCAGCTGCAAGCTTTGTGTATCAAGATACAAATTTTATTTCTGTGTTTTGTCATTTTATTCTTACACTAGTTTAACCAAAACTAGTGTGAGATTCCTTTGAACTTCAGTTAGACTGACTATATTATCAAGAAAACTACCAGCAAAACAAATTCTGGTGAGGATGTGCTGAAAGGATAACCCTTTATACACTGTTGCTAGGAGTACAAACTGGTACAGACACTATGAGTTCTGTGTGGAGGTTTCTCAGAAAGCTGAAAATTGAACTACCATATGACCTAGCTACAGCACACCTGTATTTTGGATATGACACTGTTTGTGTAGTCACCAACACACAGCAGTTGTGACTCCATACCCAAGACCTACACACACACACACACACACACACACACACACACACACAAAGAAAAAAGAGGAAGAAGAAGATTCACTAGGAAGGAGGTCAGCAGGGTGGAAAGAGAATGAGAAAATGTAAGTGAAGGTGACTCTGATACGTTGTACACAAACATGAAATTGTCAGTGTTAGTAAAACATATTAAAAACTAAAATCTTCCATAGAATCAATCTTGTAATAAGTGCATTTAAAATTATTTTTTTATTATTAATTTATTTATTTGAAACAAATACCCTAGGTTAGCCTTGATTGAACTTACTAGTTCATCTGATCACCTACCAAAGTGCAGGGATGCATATGTTAAAATGAGATAACAGGCTCAGAGAGATTGCGAGTGACAAGAGTTCATTCACTCATCCCCTGAACACATTATTAAATTTCAAGATTTGGTTGAGTGAGAATCTTATGGGGAACTATTATTGCAAAGACAAATAGCTCAGAGTCTCTGGTCTGAAAAAGTTAACAACCTTTTGTGAAGACAGGGAGTAGTGAGCTCATCCATAAGTGTAGTGGAAGGACTCTAGTGGGTACAGCAGATGTAGCGGGAGGGACTGTGCTGGGTACCTGGGTGGATAGCTCAGGATGCACCCCTCCATCTGCAGATGCTAGGTCTCCCGGGGAGGCAGAGGCTAAGCTAAACTGGAACATGTCTGAGAAGACAGCCCAGGATTAAGTGTGTGTGCATGCCAGCTGGTGTATGTATGTGCTGTGGGGTATGACATTGTTCGAATAGAGTGCTTCAGGTAACTGTAGTCAGAAGTTTTCCTGTGTCCTGTCTGGTCCTGCAACCAGTGGGACCCAAGTAAACACATAGAGGTATATATTATTTACAAACTGTATATTCTATGGCAGGCCTCTTGCTAGCTTTCTCTTATATCTTAAATTAACCCATAATTCTTATCTATGGTTAGCCATGTGGCTCAGTACCTTTTCTCAGTCTTCCTTGTCATCTTGTTTCCTCTGTCTGACTGGCAGTTCCTCATTCTGCCCTTCCTCTTCCCAGCATTCTCCTAGTCTGCTTGTCCTTCTTATACTTCCTGCCTGGCTACTGGCCAATCAGCATTTTATTAAGCCAGTGTACAAGAGCATTATCCCACAGCAAGGTATGGTGGGGTATAGCCAAGATTGAAGGAGGTGAATTTAACACCTTTAAGAATGTAAATCTCTAGCTTTCCTACTTTGCATAGGTTAGAGGACAGTTGTGAACTTCTACATCTAGTCAACTTTCTTTTTCCTTTCTGTGTTCTGTATAGAAATGTGGAGGATAAAAACAACTTCCTGAACTGTACTTTGTTTACTTGGTGAGGGGCTTTTATGATAAAATATTGTTCTATATCAACAACACCTTTTCTTAGGATGAGGGCTTTTATTTTATCTCTGATCATTTTGAAAATTTAGGTGACAGGACACTCAGTTTTTATCTACTGTGCATAATTTACACAATTAAAGATTTTTGATATATGATAACAGAACATGGAGTTAGGATTCATATAGACTTAAAGGGGAGTGTGGGCTCCTGGATTTCATAGGTGGCTGAGAATACTTAGAAATTTACAACTTAGTCATTAGGTTTGAGATCATACACTGTAAAAGACACCTCACAGATGACCCCATACCTTACAAGATGGCTTTTAAACCAAATCAAGTTGTTTCCCATTATATCCCTCTTAATAATCATATTTATAAATGACAAATTTATAATTTATATTTATTAATAAATAATGATACTATTTATTGTGAAATAAGATCAGGGTGCCCAACAGATAATCAGAAACAATAGTGTAGTTAATTATGTTCCACTAAACAAACCTTTCCAAATCTGGTTGCTTAGACATAGACTTGCTACCAGGTGGTAAATAGAATCTCCAAATGATTGTGAGTTAAAGTAATGTTTGCCTTCATTGTGTTATTTATGGGCATAGTGAAGAAAGATCAGTAATTTGTGGGTGAGGTGCAGTGAATGTTAGGAAGCAAGTTGGAGAAGGAAAAGGGAGTTCAAAGTGATTACAAATTGCTGTAAATAGTCTTAGATATGCTCTCACAAGTTTTGACTATTTTATGAAAACAGTGTGTGGCATTTTCAGAAGAATGACTCAATCATATAGGGATTGAAGCCACAATCGTATGTGAATTGGAACTCAATCAGCTGACACAAGGGTCCCAATCTCCACTGCATATTAAATCACCCAGGGAGCTTTGGAACTACAAATACCATGTCCCTTGCCAACCAATTACTTCAGATAGTCTGGGAGTAGGAGACAGACATTGGTGTTTCACTTAGGGGAAAAATATGGGCTTGAGTCCTCCACAGTACTGCCAATCCATTTGTGCATAGAGTTCTAAATCCAATGTCCAAATCTAATTTGGTAGAACACTTACTGCCTGGGCTGAAATTGGAGCCCTGTGAGTAAGCCTGAAAGAAGATCTATTATGTGAATTCACTAGTCCATCAGAGGCATTCATAGTTTACACAGAGAACCTGGTGAACTGAGACCTTTGAAATATCACTGTGTCTTTAATCAGACACCAGGAGCAAACATACATTTGCTCCCCCTGGGAGGCTAATGAAAGGCTGTGTCTTGTCTTTTTTCCTTTTTTTCCCTTAACTGTTATTTCTGATACATTCTGGTCTGACCCAGGATGGTGCAGAATGTAGCAAGATACTCGTTGTTTCACATGGAACTGTGGTCTTCATGTGCACTGCTGCATTGATACCTATGGCTTCACATGGAACTGTGTTCTTCATGTGCAATGCTGCATTGAGGTCTTAAAACTATCATCCAAGTGATTTTGGCTTCCCTTGATGACATTGTGATTATCTGTTTTGGGGGCAGTTTGATGCTTTTTCCACAAAAAAAAAAAGAAATTTATCTCATGTAAATGCCCTTCCTCCACCTCCGAGATAAAGTCTGAGAAAATACATACTCAGAAAAGGAGGAAGAGTGTATCATTGCCTCTCAGGCCTTATAAAGTGAATCCTACAGAACAAAAGACATGCATAGTAACAGTCTCCAGGGCACATAGCACCTTTTTTTCTTCTGTTTGTCTGTTTACCACTGCACCTTAAAACTGTGAGATATTTCATATTTATTAAAGATCTATTTTTAAATGATTTCCAGTTTCCCATGTTAGTGCCATTCAGTTCAAAGAGATGGTCTGTTCTGGTTCTGATTTAGTTAACAGGTATCAGATTCACTTTGAAAAGCAGCAGAACATTTTAACTACAGCATCAGTGCTACCTTGACTAACGAGGTAAACTGTGTTTATTTTTGCTTATTGAATGAGCTCCCATGGATAAAGATCATGGAACTTTGACAACAAAGGCAAGGAACTCTGTAAGAGGAGTTTCAAAAGTAAAACTCACTAGTCCTTTTGGCATGTGTCATTGTACTCCGGGTAAGCTGATGAACACTGAAGTCATTTCACACATTTATCTGCCCACCACACTCTATTCCATCATTAATTAAGATGAACATGCTACACTTTCAGGATAAATTATGGCTGGGACACAGAGATCCTGACGGGGACTTTAGCATTAGGTCAGGTCTATGGGGATACTTGCTGTGACACAGTTGCCAGTAATTTTGAAGCATGAACATTCCAAAAGAATTTTCTCTACCTACTTTTTCTTTTGTGTTTTCCATCCACAAACAGTAATTGTCAACTATAACTTCTACTCAAACACAGTCACATAATTCTCACCTGAATACTGAAGTTGTCATGACTACACTCTTAATCAGTACTGAGTTCTCATAGCCAAATATTCTAACCTAATTGGTGGGGCTCAGATATTCATGAATTCCAAGGTTGTTGATATGCTATGATAGATACTGAAGGATTTTAAGGACTTCTGTTGCACACAGTACCCTATCGCTCTGGACTCAAACAGGAATTCCTATTTTTGGCTTTTCTCACCCATTCCTTAGTGTCTTTCTTCTTTTTTTTTTTTTAAAAAAAATTATAACTGCTTGGCCATTAGCTCAGGCTTATTACTGACTAGCTCTTACACTTAATTTAACCCATAATTCTTATTTATGTTTAGCCACGTGGCTTGGTACCTTTTCTCAGTTCTGCCTTGTCATCTTGCTTCCTCTGTGTCTGGCTGGCAACTCCTGACTCAGCTCTTCCTCTTCCCAGAATTCTCCTCATCCACTTACCCCGCTATACTTCTTGCCTGGCTACTGGCCAATCAGTATTTTATTTATCAACCAATCAGAGCAACACATATTCACAGTATATGACATCCCATAGCATCACTATAGTGTTTTGAGATCATCATTTCTCAGCAGGCATGGAAGTAAACACATTTATTGCTATTCAAGCTTCAGGTCAACATCGCTTCTCTGTAACTCTACAAAAAATATAAGAACCAAAAAGCTTACATGAGTTTACAGGACCAGCATAAACAACTCTCTACTCCTTTGTACTCTTCAGAGGAAAAAAAACTGTGCCAGCTAGATGGCCCATTGAATCAAGGCAATTGCCACACAAACCTGATGACCACAGTCTGATGCCCAGGACCCACAGTGGAAGGAAGGAACTAAGGAAAGTTGTCCTCTCATCTCTCACTTGTGCAGCATGGGACCTGCAAACATATGCAGGTGGGCATGTACACACACACATAAACATACACATAAATAACAATAATAATAAAGTTCTTTAAAAAATAAAACAATACTACCTTACCCACATGGAGAAACTTGAGATACAATCAATCACAAAACAGCAAACTGCTGAACATAATTACTCTAGCATGTCACAGGCATTCAAGTACAAAAGCTGAGGTAATTTCGCAGTATTTTTACTGAACTTTTCTTTCAAAGTTCTCATATGCTGTCCACTGTAGGCCACACTTTGTGTCTTTCTTGTTATCAGCCTCCATTCACTGTCTCTTGTGGACTACATGGCTTCTCTCTACCATTTGCGTATTGACATTCCAGACTTAAAGTAATGTATGAAGAGTTGAGACTCTTCAGAGGTGACTTTGTTATGAAGGAAGAGGCCTGTGAAATGGGATCAGAGTTTCTACAGAGTGAGCTCATGGAACCTGAATGCCCTTGTCCCATGAGAACATAGAGTAAGAAGGCTTTGGAGGTGAAGAACAAGCTGCTATTGACTCCTATTCTGGCAGTATCGCCTAAGACTTCCAGTCTGTAGAACCATAGGAAATAAATTTCTATTATCTATAATTACTCAGATATGCTGGTTAGATTTTTGTCAACTTCAACACAAGTTAGGATCTGCTGAGATGAGGGAACCTCAATTAAGAAAATGTCTCCATAGGCAAGTCTGTGGGGCATTTTTCTGATTAATGTTTGGTGTAGTTGGACCAAGCCCATTGTGAGTGGTACTATCCCTGATCATATGGTCCTGAGCTATATAAGAAAAATCTTGAACAACCCATGAGAATTGAACCAGTAAGCAACTTTTCCCTATGGTTTCTGCTTCAGTTCCTGCCTCTATGATCCTGTTTTGAGTTCCTACCCTGATTTCCCCTCATGATGTACTTCAACTGTAAAATGAAATAAACCCTTCCTTCCTCAAGTTGTTCTTGGTCATGGTGTTTATCACAGCAATAGAAGCTTTAACTGCCAGATTTGGGTGTTTATGTTGGAGAAGCCTGAATAGAAGTGACTCTAGCCTTTGTTGAATGATATTGGGTAAATTACTTAGCTTCACAGAATCATTTGTGCTGACTGGTAAGATGGAAATAATAAAACATATTTCAGGACTCCTATGCTATTGAAATTAATGAGATCTGTGTTTGAAGTCCTTGTATAAGAGGTAGCCAGAGAGGCACTCATCTGGTGTCAGTCTCTGTTTCTGTACAAGTGTAGTTGACAACAGCAATATTACAAGGGACATGACTATGGGCTCTTCTGAGGAAAATTTAGGGGCAAAGAGTTAGTCTTTGCAAGCTAGACAAAATGGCCAAATGTGGCTATTACCCCCAAAATGCGTTGGAATATAAAGTGCTTTGTAGGTCACCAATTTCAAGCATCATTAAATACTGAAAAAGCAGAATTTGAAAGTTAAGGCATTTTACAAACAAACAAACAAACAAACAAACAAACAAACAAACAAGAATCTCAAGTGCTCTAGAGCTTTCCTCCTGGGTACCAGTGGCAGAAACCTGAAATCATCTGCCAGGATGCTAAACTGGGAGCAAGCCTGTCTCTGAAGTCATCAGAAAAAGGCATGTTTTATCTACTGGAGAGTCCGAGGGTCCCATTTACTTCCAGGTGTTCCAGATTAAGACAAATGCTCTGTGGTCCCTGGAAACATGTATCCCAGAAAGATGATGCTTGGAGTAGCAGACAGGTGCCATGCCAGGCAGTGAAACCAAGCACGCAACTCCAAAAGCACACCCAGCTGCTCTTCAGGCACAGGATTAAAACAGAAGCTTCTGTGACAGGTAGAGCTAGTTAATGCAACTGGGTCTGTCTCCCATAATTCAGATCCATTGCTGGGGTTTATCATTAGACAGCCTTATGCCGTAATGCAGATTTACCAAAGGGTTGAACTGTATGATCATCTTTCATTTTATTAAGAAATCAGCCATATAAAACAGCATGCAGCGGTGATCACCTTAAGTAATAACAGATAATGCACCATAGAGGAAAAAGGATCAATGTTGAAATCAGGCCAAATCCACAGGAATTCCAGCTCTATTACTTATTAACTGTGTTACCTGAGGGAAATTATTAATTTCTTTGGACCTGAGCATTTCCAGTAAAAATTTTAGAGGGAACTTTCTAAAAATGCCTTTGAAGTATGTTGACAAAGTTTAGTTGCTAAGCTACTGCTTGTCAAGTGCCTAGCATGACACTAAGAACAGTGCAAATCCTCAGCTCAGAATTGTTTCCACCTTCATTTCATCTTCACTTCTATCATTCTGCACCCCTCCCATTCCTCTCTTTTTATTTCAAGGCACCTTCAGGAATAGATTTGACACACATTTTAGTGGAGAGAATTGATCCATGTGGATAAAGATAACATTATTTCAAATAGTAAGTCTTGTTAAAAGTTACTGGTTGATGGACTGAGAAAAAGGCTGGAAGATAAAAATAGAATGTGTTTTGAATTGTATACTTCTCTCACATTGTGATAGGCCAGGCTTTCAGCCAACACTCATAACACTTGTAGGTATGTGGCACCAGTCTGGGTAATTAGCATCTCGAAGAAGGTGCCTGGTTGATCAAAGGACACTAATGAACTCATTGGTCTTTGTGAGCTAGAAGTGGGTGAACTAAGGTTGAGAGAAATCCCCAAATCAGGAGAAATGAGAAGAAAAAAGGATTGAGATCGTGAGTACCTTCATTACAACTTTGCAAAGACTGATTTCTACCATCTGTAAATAACCTTTTTAGTGACAGTCATGTGACTTGCTCCACTGTTACTTAAAGAGTGGGTTATCACTAGATAGCAGATAGTTTTCTACAAAGAAATGGCATTGAAATTGTACATGATCATAATGATCAAACCAAGGAATTTTACTTTTCTGAAGTATAAAACAATTGGGAACTGGGATGTCAAATATATAAGATTAATTTAGGTTATCCACTGCTTCACATGTAGTATTAGATAAAAACTTGAATTGGTGGATTATAGCCATATATTTCAATGTCCTTTAGTGCTTGAACACTAGGGGAAATAATATGCATATATTTTAAGACAGCATAATTTCAAAGGGCATCATAACAAATAGAAAATTCAGGGCCTTGGGTCTTGGTGACTTTGTCACACCTTGATCTGTTATTCTGAGTAGAGATTTGAGAGAAAGAAGTCTTTGCATATCTTTAGAAACTGTTGCAATAGTAATAAAATAGCAATAACCATCAATAGCAAATACTTTTTGTGAGCTTACAATGGATCGGTTACTATGGTGGGAATTTTTCATATATTCTCTTACCCAATCCTCACCAAACTTTGTAAGATCAGTGTCATGCAGAATTACATGAGTGGAAAAGACATTGTAGTTCTAATTTTATAATTAAAATACCTAGACAAATAGATACAATTTTACTCCAGATTCAAATTCCAGATCTTCAAGTTGTCTCATTTTGAAAAGAGATGTAGGGAATTTTTTTTTCTGTAAGGGGCTAGGTATTAATCTGACAAGCTGTGTGCCTCTTTTGTATCTTTTCAAGGCATCTATGACAGAGCAAAACTAGCCAAAGATCCTAACAAATCAAGGAAAGAATGTCCTGCACTCCAATGACACGTTATACTACAAAAACACTTGATGGCAGTCTGCCTTCACCCCACAAGCCACGATCTGAAGGCCCTTGTTCCACAGCAGAATGTCCAGTAGAGTCTTTGACCATTATTGGCATCTACATTTGTAATTATAGCAACTACTAGCTTCCTGTTGCTAACAAATTTGGCATATGGCTTTGTGACAAAGCAACTAAATTTAAAAATTTATTTTAAAAATTTATTTTATATTAATTTAGAGTTCAATGTAAGTAGCACATCTCCCTAGTGGTGATGTCATTAGGTAAGTTAGCTACAGATCTTAGAATATTAGGTGGCTTTTGTCACAGTGGAACAGATTAGCAGTGATTAAAAGGAAGGTCCTTTTAAAGTGTAACTTCAAAGAACAAATACAATAATCAGTTATGAAGCATGCAGGGCCTAGAAAATATCAGAACACAATAATTTAAATTGTGCCAAATCTTTACCATAACTTCTTTCTTCTCAAGCATCATTCTCAGATTACTGTACTCTTCCCCTTAATTTGTTTTGTCATCCATAGCACTTTCATTAAAAAGTGCAGTACTCTCTATATTCTGCTCTGAGTCCACACAGAACTGAGGGGGGTGCTGCCCACCCCCTTTTGAAGCTCAGCAGATAGAGTTTTAATTCTGAGCTCTACACTATTAGCCATGTCACCTTTGAGCAAGTGATTTTTTTCTATCACACAAGTAGGCTAACATTATTATTTTTTTCTTTAAAACGTGGTGTGTATGAATTGGAGCTATGTGCTTAAAAATGCATAAAACAGAGTATAAAACAGTACAGGTGCCTTGCAAATGTTAGTCCATGGCTTTTTCTTGATGCTTGAAATCCATGTTGTAATGGTAATTTAATTTCACACCGTTGGAAACAATTTCTCTAGCTAAATTAACAATCTAGGTATCCCTTACCCTTTTCATGTATATTTCTTTTTTTTTTTTTTTTTTTTTGGTTTTTTGAGACAGGGTCTCTCTGTGTAGCTTTGCGCCTTTCCTGGAACTCACTTGGTAGTCTAGGCTGGCCTCGAACTCACAGAGATCCGCCTGGCTCTGCCTCCCGAGTGCTGGGATTAAAGGCGTGCGCCACCACCACCCGGCTTCATGTATATTTCTTTCAAGGATAAATCACTGATGTCTTTTATAAACGATATAAGCTTTGTAGACATCAACTGCTCATTGTACATAAAACAAACACTCATGGAAATAGGCAGAAATATAACAATCAACCTAAATTCATTGTAGATATTTTCTACATATTTAAATAATTTTAACTATATAATGATGCTACTAAAATGAATAAAAATAATATGTATTTGAATGTACATTTGATTTGAGACTACATGCCTAATTTAACAAACCCTTTTAGCATCAGAAGAGGTGAATTTTATTTCTGTTTCAGGATGTTTGCAAATGATGTTGAGACCTTGAAAACACTGTTTTGATAAGAGTTGTAGCTAACATTATTTACACACCATAGAAAATGGACCTACATCAAACTAAATCATTTAATCAAATTCGTTTTTACATGTTAAATAAGCTACTTAAAATGTAGCACCATAACATTTATGCATTCAAATAGACTTTGAGGATACAGAGGGGAAATCAAATTGGTACTTCCAAAGTTATATCTCAGTACCTATCAGGTTTTCAACACCTAGCATTTGCTTATTGAAATATAATTGTTGATTTATTAAGGCTCTTAAATATATCTGTACTTAGGGATTCATATGTCACCACAGACAGGGCTATAAGGGTGTTGGCACCTTGCATGATGTGAAAATCTGCAAGTGCACATTTCTGTGCAAGTTTTATAATTTACTCTGCTAAGAAGGATATATGTCAGTAGATTGTTAATATTGAATTTATGCTACGTAGAAATTGCTGTGAAGGTTTGGGGCTAAGAACAAGAGACAGCATCATTTCATATAAACATTATCTCAAACACCTCCTGCTGCTTTTGTGAATGTATTTCTGTGCATATTTAAAGTTTATAGCAGAGCGTAGGTTCAGAGTTTCCTTTCATATTCAAACTTTATTGCAAAGCCACAACTCCATATTAATATAGCAGCTGTAATGTATTTCTAGTTAAGCTGTCATAAAGTCTGAAGCTTTTCCTATCATCATTTTTGAAGGTCGACACCATAGAGAAAAAAGCCATTTGTATCAGATCACCATGGCGGTTTATAACACACCTGGTAATAAATATCACAATATATTTCATCTTTATATGCTTTTGATGAAGAGGTAAAAGTGCATCTTCTACAGTTGCTTTTCAGAAATTGCTCATCTCTTTGGAATGAAGGTAAAAGAGACTGAAGCTCAACGTTATTTATCGAGACATTACTCCTCCTCACTTGTACCATGGCTGAGATGAGAAAAGGATGCCAATGATATTTCTTTTGCGATATTGATTTCCTAAACTCACCTGTGGAAGGGCTGCATGTGTTTGGGGGATTAATATGAGAAAGTGAAGCTACAGAGATAGAGAGATTTCCATTGGGTTTTTTTTTTTTTTTTTTTGCTGTTATTTAGATAATGTATGGCCTTTCAAGATGTAATTGGAAATGTCTTTGCAGAAAACACTGCTTTCCTGTGGCAACTAATGTTTGTGAGAATGTTAGAAATATTTAAAAGCTCAAAAGCATTGATGTGCGTATACTTATATGTATATGCATGCATACATTTTACATAAGTATCGTTTCTTATTGAATGAAGGATTTTGGTGAATGGGGCTACTGTGTTTCCTTCTAAAGGTGACAAAGGAGAGGGATAAATCACACCTGTGCCTTTTTCTTCTGATTCAAATTTTAAAAAAATTAATTGTACTTGTTTTCTGACTGAAAACCGTTTCTCTCTTAGCTAATCCTCATCAGTTTTTCCTTTAAATTACTCTCATGAGGTTCCTTGTGGTGGTTTGAATGAGAATGACACCCATAGGCCCATCATATGTTTGAATCATTGGTCCCCAGTTGATGGAACTGTTTGGGAAAGATTAGGATGTGGAGATTTGTTGGAGGAGGTGTGTTACTGTGGGTGAGCTCTGCCATCATGGATTCTCACCTCCTGAAACCGTAAGTCAAATTAAATGTTTCATCAAAGCAATAGGAAAGCAACCAAGGCATTCCTAGCATGCTGTTTTATTTACCGTTGATGTTGACATCTACTAGAATGGGAAGGCAGAGATTCATAAAAAGGATAGTGATGGATAATTAGAAAGGCCAGGAGATCTGGGGTAGAGGGATCTGCAGATGCATTAGTGTTTAACTCTTTACTTTGGGTTGGGCATACCCATTATCATCTTGAAGCAGAAAAACTCTGATAACATCAAAGAGACTCTTACAAGACTGGGCCTATTAACATTCCCTCACAGTGTCCATGAAACTCAAAGAGCTCATTAGGACTCCACAAGAGTATCTTTTACATATTTCTGGGAAAGAGAACCCAAACATGGACCAACTGAAACAAAGGGTTGTGGATTGGCAGTAGATGAAATCTGAGTGGCCATCTTACTAGGTATAATATGGTAGTTTGTCCCCTTGCTGTTGTGGGACTTGCATGTCCTCTGCTATGGTGACATACATGTAACTGGGTCTGAACTTTCTTCCCAGACAGGCTGGATAGTACTCAGGACAAGTCTTGCCATGGCTATTTTCCTCTGTGTGGTATGAGGTGCCTGCTTCTTTTCTGTGCCAGCAGTTCTGTGGCTCCTGCTATTGGAGATCAGCCATGCAAATGAGGATCCCATCACTTGTACTAGCTGTTCTGTCATGGGCAACGTTTATTCAGTTCCCTAAAACTGATGACCATTCTTCCTGAGCCATACCGCATCTGTACTGAACATGTCTGGCTCTTGAAAGAGCTTTGGGGAGGATGAATAATCGGTATCTTTATTGGCTTCCAATACATGAAACCATCTTTGAAGATTATACCCTCAGATGAAACTTCCCAATGGTACTACGCAAGGCTGTCCTAACAGCATATATAATCCTAGTATACTTCCTTGAGTAATATGCACAGTACACTCTTTGAGAGTATGATAGAATACCCTTAGGAAATGCTAATATGTTTACCTGTATCATTTTCTGCTTCTGCCCACTGTTGTCTCCGGTACTTTTGCTGTTTGTCAGGAGTTAAGGTTTACTTGGTTCATGTATCCATTAAAAGCCCAGTTATTCTGCCCACAAATAGGGGATAAAGAAATCTGCCCTCAATTGCAGGCAACCTTGACCATCCTGTTGGGATAGTGGCTAGAGTAGCTGCTGGACCAGTCAATCTCTTTATTCCACAGTAGCAGAATCATAAAGAATCATCATCATCTCCCTGTCATGCATTATTTCAGTGAATATCAGTTCAGGTCTTAATGATTTCCAAAGGATCACAAGTACAGCTTTCAAGTTTTTGTCAATTATTTTCCTAGGAATTGTTTCAAAATAGACTCCTTGGTCTATTTCTTTTTCCTAATGAAATTCCTGATGCATGCAGGCAACTTCCATACAGGCATGAAGATCAACTTCATTTGCATGCCTGATCTCCTATAGCAGGAGCCACAGAACTGCATTACACTTGGCTAAGGTTCTTTTTTAGTATCTTCTTAGCTGCTGAGTTTCAAGACCGACTTGTACATACTTGAAACAGACACCTGGGACCCTTCAGAGTCCTTTAGCAAGGTTTCCTCCATAGTCTTATCATTTATTTGTAAGGAAATGGTGGTCTTAGTCTTGGCTTTGTTATCTTGCCCATCCATTGTAAAAGGTTTCCTTATATGTACGTTATAATGCAAAATTTTGAATGTCTAATAGATTTGGAAAACTATCTGGAAGAACAAAAAAAGAACAGGTAAAGAGTTTGGACAAAGGCAACATGTGAGAGCAGATGGGGGTGCTCCCAAAAGCCATAGGTTATCAATGAAAATACCAGTGCCAGGCCTTGGCTACAACCCCATCTAAGTAGCCTGGGAGACCCTTGCATCTGCCTCCACTACAGGATTTTTCCAGTTCTGTTGGTTGTACACTGCAAACAGAATATCACAACTAGCTGAAGACACTGCATGCTCTAGTTTCAGGATATGGAGAAACAAAGTGGGGAATGAGATGGAACTTTCTTCTTTACCAGCACACATGCTAAAACCTGCTGGGGAGCTGTCACCAATGATCCTGTGCAGCAAGTTTTCTTGTTGGATATTTTTGGGCCACCAGCTTACAAAGAATGACACGGAGACTTATTATTATTAATTATTAAAGCTTGACCTTAGCTTAGGCTTTTCACCAACTAGCTCTTATAACTCAAATTAACCTGCTTCCGTTAATCTACATTCTGCCACATGGCTTGTTTGGCTTTCCTGTGTACTGTATGTCTTCCTTGTTTTGTATCTCAATGACATCCTTTCCTCACTTCCTCCCACTGTCCTCTCTTTCCTCTGAAGTCCCACCTATTCTCTTCTGCCTAGCTATTGGCTATTTAGTTCTTTATTAAACCAATCAGAAAGCACCTTAGGCAGAGGTGCTTTACATATCTTTACAGTGTAAAAAATATTCTGCAAAAGTTCTGCTCAGATATATTTTATGCATGCTATACTTTCAGTCTGAAGGTAAATATTCTCACTGTTGTAATAGTGGCACAACTATGATGCATACAATCAACTACTTCCCTATTAATATAAGTCCTGTCTCATAGAAGAGAATATATATTTTGATATTGTAAGGTAGGTCAAAAACTTGTGGTAGGGAAAGCATAGGACCAAATGAGAAAGATATAGTTATTGTTTTGTCAAATAGGTATACTATACAGATCAAAATTGACATCTAAATATTTGTGTTCCCACACATATTAGATCTACTCTCAGCCATGTAAATTTTCTTTTGAAAATTACTGTGGATCCTCAAACAAAGTGCCCATAATAGTTGTCTGTTGCTGTGGTCCGTACTGTTGCTATAGCATTACAGTCCAATGTGCAACTCTAAATAATCCCATTCCAAGTATCAGGGAACATCGTGGTGCTGTTCATGTGTGTATGTGCACATGCACAGCACCATGGTGTATGTGTGTGTGTGTGTGTGTGTGTGTGTGTGTGTGTGTGTGTGTGTGCATGTGTGTGTATTCCTCTAGGTTGGACATTGATAATACCATTCAACCATAGCAACTGTGCTGATTCATGGTTAGACCTCATATACATTATTAGGAATATAAACATTCCTCATGGAGGGAGGCAGGGGTCCTAAGGCTAATGAGACTCATGAGGATTATGAGGCCCTTTCTCTTTTTAAGATCCCACTATATAAAAGGTAAGCAATTTTCAGTGAGAATGGGCTTCTTGGTGGTGTAGCTACCCCAGAGTCACCCATACTTATGAGAATAACATCAATAAATTTCTTGGTTCATTAAGCTGCATTTGGAAAGTATCATTTCTTTGCTCTGTCAGCACCCTCTTTCTATGGCATGAATAGACAAAAAATTCTTTACATCTCTCCGTGAATAGTCACAGGCCACACAGCCAGATGTAAATGCTCCAACAGCCAATACCTTCCTTCTTCGGGTATCTTCTTCTACCCCAAATTGGAAAATACCAAGTGATCAATCAATTGGCCATGTGTCAGAATGAAAGCAACTAATTTAATATCTTCTTTCTTTTCTTTGGATCCATCTCAGTTCCCCAAAACCCATACCAATTCATGTTTCTTATGTCAGTGGTTTAAGAATTTCTTTTTTGAAGATGATAGAATAGTGTGAAGTCATGGCTTACCCCTGACTGTAGTATCAAGAGATCCAAAGATACTTAAGCAAAATTTTAGTAGCTACCTAAACACTGTCTCATAACATGTCTACAGAATAATGTGTATCATTGCTGATTTTGGCAATTTCTATGTGACCTCAAGGTTTTCATTTAATTTTTAATTAGCATAGCATGTTAATTCATTGCTTGGGATATATAATAATATAAAAACAAAGGAATAACACAGAAATGCACTTCCTGTTTATTACTTTAGAAACAGCATGAAGCTTTCAGCAAAAAAGACAAAACTCATTATAAAAGAACACATACCTTTAATAACTGGGATTTTCAATATATAGAGTTGAATTACATATTTCTAGCTTGTGAAATGAGATTTTTAGTGAAAAATGGTCATGTCTATGTCTATGATATTTATTTATTGGGAAAGAATGAATAAGAAATGCACCCTTCATCTATTCATACAGGAGTTAAATTTCTCAGTGCAGTTTCATGGTATTCCATCAAGTAGACACACATCCATGGATGCAAACATGGTTTTGAAGAGCAAGTCAGGCCCCCCTGTAGGAAGAAAAAAAATTAACCAGGTAGAAAATTGTAGGACTAAACTCATTTGTAAAAGGTTGCACCAAATTACCTAGACTACAGCTGTGATGGTTAATGCTATGTATTGTCTTGACTGGACTAAGCCATATCTAGGTCATTTTAAAAATATCGTTTCAGAATATACCCATGAAGATATTTCTAGAAGAGACTAACATTTGAGTCAGTTGACTGAGGGAAGAGAATCAACAGCATTGATATTGGTCATGTCATCAATTTCACTGAGGACCTGGATAGAACATAAAAGGCAATGTCACCCAAAGCCTGGGAAATCAGTACTCTCAAGTCCTTGAGTCTTTAGACTCCAGAGCTGATACCAGTCAGCTCCCACCCTCCCAGTTTTCAGAAATTCCTCTATAGACTATGAGTTTTACCATTTTATCAAATGTTTGAACTCAGACTAAATGACATTATAAGATTTTCTTGGGACTTCTCAGACTCCACAATGATGTGAGAGCCAATTTTCAGAATGGAGGTCCTCTCACACATCTACATATTCACATGGCTTTGGTTCTGTCTTTCACAAAAACCCTAACATTTCACTAACTAACCATTAAGGAGCATACAACAGACCAGTGAACATTTGAAAGCATTCATGGATGGAGCTTTCCAGGTACTTAACCTGGACATAGCTTCTCATGCAACTAATTTTTTTTGCATTATTCTTTCATATATTACACACCAGCAATAGTCCCACCTCCCTCCTTTCTCCTCAGCTTTCCCTCCTCTCTCCCAGATCTTCCTCCTTCCATCTCCCTTCACAAAAGAGCGGGCATGCCTCCCAGGGACATCAACCAAGTACTGCATAATATGCTACAATAAGACCAGACACATACCCTCACGTCAAGGGTGGATGAAGACACTCAGTAGAAGGAAAAGGGTCCCACAAGCAGGCAAAAGAGTCAGGAATAGCTCCTGCTCCCACTTTTGGGAATCCCACAGGAACATCAAGCTTCTCAGCCATAACTTCTATGTAGAGAATCTAGGTTAGACCCCTGCAGACTCCCTGATTTCTGCAAGCCCCTATGAGTCCTGGTCTGATGACTCTGTGGGCTATGTTCTCATGGTGTCCCTGTCCCTTCTGGTTACCCCATCCTCCCCTCATCTCAGCAGAACTCCCGAGGCTCTGCCTAATATTTGGTTATGGGACTCTGCTTCTGCTCCTATCAGCAGGTGGATGAAGTCTCTCTAGTCTCTTTGATGATGATTCTTCTAGGCTGCGGTCCCAGAACACTCTGCAGGCAGGACAAACTGTAGGTCCAAGGTTTTATGGCTGGTTAGTGTTCCAATCCCTTCACTGGAAGTCTTTTCTGGTTACAGATGAGGGCTGGTTCAAGCTCCATGTCTCCCATTATCAGGAGTCATTGCTAAGTTTACTCTCATAGATTCTATGCAGTTTTCATTGCTTTAGGTTTCCATGTTGTCCCTCTCAAGTCCAGTCATTTCTTGCAGCGTTTTCTCCCTCCCTCCATCCCCAACTTGATCCTTTCTGTTCCCAACACTACCCATCCCAAGTCCACCTGTGAAATCTATTTTCCCTACCTAGGGAGATCCTTGCATCCCCCATTAAGTCCTTCTTGTTACTTAGCTTCTCTTGGTCTGTAGACTGTAGCATGATTATTTTTTACTTTAGAGCAAGTATCCATTTATAAGTTAGTGCTTACTATGTCTGTTTTTCTGGGCTTGGGTTGCCTCACATAGGATGATTTTTTTCAAGTTCCATCCATTTGCCTGAAATTTTAATGATGTCTTTGTTTTTAACAGTTGAATAATCCTCCATTGTGTAAATGTATGACAGTTTCTTTATCCATTCTTTGGCTGAGGGACATCTAGGCTGTTTTCAGTTTCTGACTTGGCGATGCCAAGTGTCTTGAGGGTGCTGCTTGACAAAGCTCACAGTGCTTGGACAACTTGGACTGACCCTTCACTGCCATTGATGGAATTTGCTGTACAACTCTTGCCTATGTCTTTGACATGTTTAATGTTTGAATTCCTTGCTATTAAAGCCCCTCACCGAAGGCTAGAGCTAGGATAATGTAACAATTCTTATTGTTGATGTTAATATTGATAAGATGTTGATATTAATAAGAATAAAAGTTATAGTAGTCCCCTAGGAGAATCAGCTATGCAAGAAATTGAGTCTTCTATAGAACTCGTTACTTAAGTGGCATTCATAAGCATGAGACACAGGATCTGAAAAAAATCATTGAAGAAAACTTAGGGAAATTTTAGAAGCTGGAAAACTATAATTGAATCATTAGGTTTTCATGTTTTGTCTCAGAAACACGGAACTAGCATGGACAGGAAAATATTTTGATTATAAAATTAATGGCAAGCCTTGGTACACTAATGAAGGCAAAATAAGCAGTTTTAGGACTCTTGATGTTCCTTTACCCTTTGCAGGATTGCAATAAAGATAGAGACCATATTGAAACAAGAGTTCATGACAAAAACACAAAGAGAAACATTCTGGCTCAGTCAACTGCCCGGCTTCCTGAGCAGACTTGTCAGATCAGGACTTTTCTGAGATCGCATAAAAAAAAAAAATAAAGAGCAGAGCCCAGTACTTCAAAAGTCAAAGGAAAGGATGGTGGTCTTACCTCAGATATAAAAGAAAAAACATTTAAAAAGGAACTGAGGAATTAGATTCCCATAGAAAGGTCAGATTTCATTACAGTAGATTAATAGAATAATGCAGGAGAAGCTTGATATAACAGTTAGTAGAAAATAACTTCTGATCTATTAACATTGTCAAACTTAAGTAGAGACAACCTGTCTAGTATTTCTGTAACCGCAAGGCTTTATGACACTGATTTTAAGGGGAAAAAAAAAAACATTGAGTTCAGTGTAGCTTGAGTTTTCCTGCCTGGTCCACAGTCAGGACAAATCTCTCTCACCTGCCAGTCCCACAGCCGCTCAGACCTGACCAAGTAAACACAGAGACTTACATTGGTTACAAACTGTATGGCTGTGGCAGGCTTCTTGCTAACTGTTCTTATAGCTTAAATTAATCCATTTCTATAAATCTATACCTTGCCACATGGCTTGTGGCTTACCGGTGTCTTCACATGCTGTTTGTCATCATGGAGGCTGGCAGTGTCTCTCTCTCTCAGCCTTCCACTTTCCAGCTTTATTCTCCTCCTTGTCCCACCTATACTTCCTGCCTGGCCACTGGCCAATCAGTGATTTATTTATTGACCAATCAGCAACACACTTGACATACAGACCATCCCACAGCAGTTCAGAGAATTGATTTTATCATAAGTTTAGATTTTAGTTTCCATGAAACTTGCTGTTTGCTTGTTTTGCTTCTTTCACGCTAATATGCTTATGTAATCAGGGAAGACTTTAGAAAAAGCATATACCATGAAAAGGCTTTGTCATCAATGATCAAAGTCTATGAGGAAATAATTTTGTATATAAATAAAGCTTGTGAGAGATGCTGGTTGTCAGAGTAGGTCAAGCCATACTGAGATGTGCTACCTCTCAAAAAACAAAATGAAAAGGTGTCCCATATCTGATTTCTCAGGTGCCATTCTTGCATCCACCTACGTCAGATATCTGGAGTTGGACTCCAGCGTTGTCTATTGTGAATAACACTGCAATGAACACAGGGCGACTCCCATAGGGATATATAAGCAGCATCCCAAAAAACAGACTCGTGGTTCTTCCAGTCTCGAGTCCCTGTCTCCTCTCCTGGGCCAGGAAATTGCCCTGGAGTGCTTTACCTATTAAACCTGGGCTTTCCAATTTGGTCTGATTCGGTTTGCTGTGTTGGTGGAGAGGCCTTCAGGAGGCCTAAAACTTATCATCTGGAGGTTCCACCAAGGAGGTTGATTTTTCCCCATTGGCCCAGGGCCACTTGGTGGAAAAACACCCCTCTCCCCCACACCTGCCAGACTAAGATTGGTTCTCAGCTGGGTAAGTTGTCCTTTCCAAGTCCTTGCCTAGGAGGCCAAGGGCCTCTATGTTTTTTGGGGTGTCTTGCTGGAGATACGGTCACATCAGGCTCCTGACCTGTTCCAAGTACAGGGCTGCCTTTGCTCCACCCTGACCCGATCCCGTGCAGAGGACTACTTCTGCTCTACCCCCAATCCATTCTGGTTGGAAGGGCTGCCTCTGTACCTCCCGACCCGTTCCAGAGCAGAGGGCTGCCTTTGTTCTGTGGGACTCCTTCTATGTTCTGTTGAAGATATATTCCCACACCATCTCGTTTTGATCCAAGACTGACCACAGTGGACCACTGTGCTAGGCTTTGGGTCCCCAACATGGACTTGAAAAATAGGCACTTGCCATTCCAAGCTGATCCCCAAATTCCCCTGGGCTGTCTTTTACAAAACTTATTCAAATTGGGGCTATCTGATATGCTCTGTCCTGAAGGCTTGATTTCTCTGAGCACTAAGGCCTGGCCACAATAGACCCTTGATAACCAATCAAGATGGCCTCTGGAGGAAACCTTAGAATTTTCCATCCTCCGGGATCTTAACAATTTTTGTCAGTGTGGAGATAAATAACTCCTCTATGTCCACAGTTTGTGGGTTCTGTGTTCTCCCTCTCCCTACAGCAACCAATGTCTCACAGCACCAGTCTTATTGGCCAGGGTCATGGTGCCTCCATATTCCTGCTTATCTGGGAACTGGGATTCTGAAAATTCTGCCTTGACTGTGTGCTGGAGACACTGGCCCCTCCCCCACTACCCCGACCTCTACTCACCCAACCCCTTCCTACTCGGCCACATGTTGCCTTCAATGTCCAAATCCTTCCTCCTTACCCTCCTTCTGGTCGTCCCCCCACACTGCTCCTCCATATCCCCCAATGCCTCAACCTACATCCTGGTCCCCTTCTACACACTGGCCTAATGCCCCTGAATTTTCCCCAGTTTCTTCTCATACTTGGTCTTGCCAGACTCCTGCCCTCTCTGTCCTCTCCAAGAGGTAGCTGGATTTGACAGAGTTGTCCGAGTCCATGTGCCCTTCTCCCTTCAGGACCTGTCACAAATTGAAAAGCGATTGGGTTCCCTTTCTGCTAATCCTTCTGTTTATATCAAAGAGTTCCATTATCTGTCCCAGGTCTACGATCTGACCTGGCATGACCTTTATGTGATCCAGGCCTGCATTCTCACTCCGAGGAATGAACTCACATTCAGGCAGCAACTAGGCAGCATGCAGACCAAACCCACCTAGTGGACAATACAGTTCCTGTGGGTGAGGTGGCGATGCCAGCTACAGAGTCCTACTGGGATTACCAACCAGGAAACAGTCGCCAGAGAAGGGACCTCATGGTTCATTGCCTCCTCCAAGGTATGAAAATGGTCTCAAACAAAATCATTAATTTTGATAAGCTCCAAGAGATTACACAGCTAGTTGACAAAAACCTGTCTATATTTTTTCTGAACCAGTTACAAGAGACCATGGTTCAATATACTTCCCTTGACCCAGCCTCTCCGTGGGAGCCATGGTCTTGGCCACCCATTTTATTTCTCAGTCAGTGCCAGATATTAAGAAAAAATTTAAAAAGGTTGAGGAGGGCCCTCAAACTCCCTACAGGAATTGATGAAAATGGCTTTTAAAGTTTTTAATGCTTGAGAAGAGATAGCTGAATCATCTCGACAGACAAGGCTACAACAGAAGGGTATGCTCCAAGCCCAAGCCTTAGCAGCTGCCCTCAGGCCACCAGGGCCCTACAAGGGGGACAAGGGAAGTCGGCCATGAGGCTCCATCCCATCAGAGCTTGGCCCAAGTCAATCCCACCAGAAACTTGCTTCAAATGTGGCAAACAGGGCCACTGGTCACAGTATTGCCCTGACCCCAGCCTCCCAGGAGGCCATGCCCTGTCTGCCGATAACTTGGGCACTGGAAATTGGAATGCCCCCATTCAGACTTGTCCTCTATGCAGTGCCATGGAGGACCAACATCGGCAACTGAGACTCTTCTGGCCCTTGAACTCCTAAACCTGGTGGAGGACTGACATGGCCTAGACTTGGTGACACCCATTGCCCTCTCTGAGCCTAGGGTGATGCTGCAGGTAGCAGGTATGTCCATCGACTTTCTTTTGGACACGGAAGCTACCTGTTCTGTTTTGACATCTCACTTGGGTCCTACAGTTCCCTCACCAATTTTTGTCACAGGGGTGGATGGGATCCCTTCCTTCCCACTTAAGACCCTGACACTTCCCTGCATTCTTGCAGGGAGATTTTTCTCACACTCTTTTCTGGTTATACCTGCTTGCCCTACACCTCTACTTGGTTGTGATATTCTCAGTCACTTTGGGGCCACCCTCACCTTGGCCCCCACAACCTCTCCTGAGTCCCATTTTCTTCTCCCCTTAATAGCCTCACAGGTTCCAACCCCAGACTGTCCTGTCCCTACCCTCCCTTATCCAGGGGATATCCAAGTATGGGATACCTCAACTCCAGTGGTGGCTATTTACCATCAGCCAGTTCTAATTCGCCTTAAGGACCCTTCTTCCTTCCCTTCCAGGTCCCAGTTTCCTATTTCTGAAACCCATCACCCAGGTCTTAAGCCTATTATCACCTGCCTTTTATCTCAGGGAATTTTAATACCTATCCTCACCCTGCAACACACCCATTCTTGCTGTACGTAAACCCTCCAGTGCTTATACCATTTAGTTCAAGACCTCCAACCTCATCAATGAGACAGTTATTCCAACCCACCCAGTGAGTAACAACCCCTACAACCTTCTGTCTAACATTCCTCCTGCCACCTCCCACTTCACTCTTCTGGACTGGAAGATGCCTTCTTTACTGTCCCTTTACATCCTGACTCATACTTCCTCTTTGCCTTCACCTGGGAGGACCCCAACACCCGGTCCTCCAGACAGCTTACATGGACCGTTTTCCCAGAGGGTTTTGGGGACAGTCCCCATTTCTTTGGCCAAGCCCTGGCTTGGGATCTCTCCACCCAAAGGAGAGGTCTCTCCACCCAAAGCACACTCCTCCATTACGTAGATGATCTCCTTCTCTGCAGTTCCACTCTGCCTCTGTCCCAACAGGCTAGTTCTTTGCTCCTGAACTGCATCAGCTCCCTGGGATATCGTGTTTCCCTATCTAAGGCCCAGTTATGCTCTCCCACTGTGGTATATTTGGGTGTTCAACTCAGCCCGGGTTCTAAGACCCTCACCTCTGACAGGGTCCAAGCCCTCCAGGATTTACAGTCCCTGACCACTGCAGACCAGATTCTCTCATTTTAGGGCCTGAATGGATTCTTCCATCACTGGATCCCTAACTTTGCCATTATTGCCAAGCCTCTATACCATGCAGTTAGAGAGACTCCCAAGGGACCCCTAACCCATCTGGCAACTGCCTGCCACCACTTCTCTTTTCTGTGAGACAACTTTCTAACGGCCCCCACCCTTGCTCTTCCAGACCCCTCCCGACCTTATCACCTTTATACAGATGAAAGGTTGGGAGTGACCACTGGGGTTCTAGTCCAACCAGTCAGGCCCTCAAACCGGGCTGTGGCATTCTTGTCCAAACAACTGAACCCCACTGTCTGTGGATGGCAACCATGCTTGAGAGCCCTAGTAGCAGCAGCTGAACTTATGAGGCAGGCTCTCAAAATCACCCCATTCCAGCCAATTATGGTATACTCCACCCACCACCTCTCAGACATTCTAAGCCATTCCTCTCCCTCCCACCTTGGGCCCTCAAGAGTCCAAGTCTTTCACTTACAGTTTCTAGAAAACCCTCAAATTACTTTGGTCTCCATTCCTGCCTTAAACCCTGCAACTCTCCTTCGGGCCCCCCTCCCCCTCAAGTACCTCCTCTCACTCCTGCCCAGAGGCTGTAGAGGCCTTATGCTCACCCTGGCCTCGTCTCCTAGACCAACCGCTCACAAACCCCCAATTCACCCTGTTTGTTGATGGCAGTTCTCTTGTAGACAGATCAGGAAACCGCCAGGCGGCATACGCAGTGGTCACTTCCACTAAAACAATTGAAGCGATCCGCCTGCCTATGGGAACCTCTTTACAAAAGGCTGAATTAATCGCCTTGACTAGAGCTCTCCAGATACCCAAGGGTCAACAGGCTAACATCTATATTGACTCTATATATGCCTTTCTAATAGCCCATACCCATTCTGTTCTGTGGAGGGAAAGGGGCTTCCTCACTACCAAGGGCACTCCCGTAGTTAATAGACCCCTTATAGCCAAGCTCTTGGAGGCCCTCTAGCTCCCTACAGAGGTAGCCATTATTCACTGCAGGGGGCACAAGTCCTCCAAGGACCCAGTGACCTTAGGCAATGCCAAGACTGACTCAGCAGTCCGAGGACTAGCCTTCAGCTCCTCTGGATCAACAGAACATATTTTGTTTTTGACACCCTCCTAATCAGCCCTCTTATAAACCAGAAGAGAGGGATTGCTGTGGGATGTTCTGTATGGCAAATGTGTTGCTCTGATTGGTCAAAAATAAAACACTGATTGACCATTGGCTAGGCAGGAAGTATAGGCGGGACAAGGAGGAGAATAAAGCTGGGAAGTGAAAGGCTGAGTCAGAGAGACACTGCCAGCCACCACGATGAGAAACAGCATATGAAGATGCCGGTAAGCCACGAGCCACTTGGCAAGGTATAGATTAATGGAAATGGATTAATTTAAGCTGTAAGAAAAGTTAGCAAGAAGCCTGCCACGGCCATACAGTTTGTAACTAATATAAGTCTCTGTGTTTACTTGGTCGGGTCTGAGGGGCTGTGGGACTGGCAGGTGAGAGAGATTTGTCCTGACTGTGGGCTAGGCAGGAAAACTCTAACTACAAGGGACGAGCTCCTAAAAAAGGGGCCATGCAGACAATGGATGGATGGTTTTACTTAAACAACTGCCTCATCCTCCCTCAGGACCAGGCACTGTCCATCATTTCAGACATCCACCAGACCTTACACATAGGCCCCAAAGCTTTGTTCCACTTCTTAGAGCCCCTCTTTGATCCCACACATCTTCGAGCTTGTATTTTGCAGATTCACTCCTCCTGCCAGACATGTTCCAAAGCCAATCCACAGGGAGCTCTCTAGATACATCAACCTCTACACCAGCTTCGAGGACACCAACCAGGCAAGGATTGGCAGGCTCATGGAGCTCATGTCAGATGCTTTCAACATCTCCTGGAAGCTCCACATTCCCCGTTGCCAACAATCCTTGGGAAAGGTTGAAAAGGCCAATGGACTCATCAAACAACAGCTCACCAAGCTCTCCATTGAACTCAGGTTATCTTTGCCCTCTCTTCTCTCCATTGCTCTTACCTGCCTCCAGGCCACCCCGTGCTCTCCTACAGGTTTGAGTCCTTTTGAGCTCCTTTAGGGAAGGCCCTTCCTCCTCAATCACCACCTCCCAGCCCAAACTACCCCATTAGCCAGGTACCTCCTCTAACTCTCTCTTCTGAGGTCTCTTCTCCATTCACATGCTGACAGCTATCTCCCTGCCCCAACACCAACAGACCCAACTACCGCTGAGCCTGCCCCACTCTCCCCAGTACTCCTCTAACAGGTAGCTCCTAAGTCTCTTGAGCCCAATGAATAGGACCTTATACTGTGATCCTCACTACCCCCTTGGCTGCCAAGCTCCTGGGACATCCATGCTGGTACCATTTCTCCAGGCTCAAGCAGGCACCTATTCAGGATACATGGTCTGTCCAGCAGCTGGGATCCTCCACTCTCTGGTTTTCCAAGATGTCCCAATAAAGGGCCTAACTGCTCTTCTGCTCTGTACATTCATCTTTCCAGTACAACTAGGGCAGATGTTAATGATCTATTTTATTCCTAGAAACTTGCCATCTTTGCTTCCTCAAGAAACAGATGCCTGAGGTCTCCAGGATAACAATTAACTGGATGTTCCTCCACTCACACCTCCTGTTGAATGTGAGTTCATCAATTCCCGACTCCCCTTCCCCACATCACCCCATGCCAGCAGGAAGTAGTCAGACTTGAATCAGCGACCCTATACCCAAAGAGTCTGGAATGTTTGGAAGGAGTCTGGTGGAAGATCCACCTTGGCTCCCCTCCCCATCTCTTTCCCTGGACCTGCCCCTTCAGAGACCGCCAAACACAGCTTCTTCCCCAGAGAAGCTCAGAACGACTCCCACACGGGATGGATATGTAAGCAGCATCTTCTGATCTCCTGTCCTGTCTCCTCTCTGCGGGGGTGAGGGGGAATTTGCCTGGGAGTGCTGTACCCATTAAACCTGGGCTTTCCAATTCAATTCGGACTGATTTGGTTTGCTGCATTGGTGGAAAGGCCTTCAGGAGGCCTAAAACTTATCAGTTTCTTTTAATGATCCAAAGAAATGATCCAAAGATGTGTTGCGTTCTGTTATGTTGCATTTGTTTAACTCTGTGAAGCTGTGTTACTGTGCCTGCCTAAAACAACTGATTGGTCTAATAAACAGCTGAACAGTCAATAGCAAGGCAGGAGAAAGGATAGGCAGGGCTGGCAAGCAGAGAGGATAAATAGAAGGAGAAGAGAGAAGGAGGATCGAAAGAAGAAGGAGAGGAGAACATCAGGGGCCAGCCACTTAGCCACACAGTCAGCCACAGAGTAAGAGTGAAAGTAAGATATACAAAAGTAAGAAAAGGAAAAAAACCAAGAGGCAAAAGGTAGACAGGGTAAGTTGTTAAGAAAAGCTGGCTAGAAACAAGCTAAATTAAGCCAGGCATTTATAAGTAGGAATAAGCCTCTGTGTGTGATTTATTTTGGAGTCGGGTGGTGGGCCCCTCAAAAGAGCCAAAGAGCAAAAGAGTAAAAAACAACAAATAGTAATTCTCTTTCTTTGTTGAATCTTTGTGTAGTTTTGGTATCAGGGTGACATACTCAGGCCTCAAAAAATGAATTTGGCAATGTTCCTTCTGTTTCTATTTTGTGGTATAATTTGAGGAGTATTGATATTAGGCCTTCTTTAAAAGTCTTGTAGAATTCTGTTAGAAACATCTGGCCTAGGCTTTTTGTTGTTGTTGTTGAGAGACTTTTAATGACTGCTTCTATTTCCTTAGGGGTTATAGGTCTATTTAGATTGTTTATTGAGTTAATTTTGGTATATGGTATCTATCAAAACCTGTGGTTGGCATGTAAAATGAGTAAAAAATTTCTTAATAAAGAAAAAATAAAGAAAGAGAATTCTTTTTAGTATTGAATGAGTAAATCAAACTAATTAAAACAACAAAAAAAGCAAATTGTCCATTTCTGTTAGATTTTCCAATTTTGTGGCCTAATATTCTTTGGATTTCCTCAGTGTCTGTTGTTATACTCCCCTTTTATTTCTAATTTTGTTAATATAAATATTCTCTCTTTGTGTTTTAGTTAGTTTGGATAAATATTTGTACATCTTGTTGATTTTTTTGAAGAACCCACTTGTTTTATTGGTCCTTTGTATTGTTCTCTTTGTTTCTATTTTATTGATTTCATCCCTGAGTTTGATTATTTCCTGCCATCTACTTCTCTTGGGTGTGTTTGCTTCCTTTTTTCTAGAGGTTTCAAGTGTGCTGTTAAGTTGCTAGTATGAAATCTCTGCAATTTCTTTGTGGAGACACTTAGTGCTATGAACTTTCCTCTTAGAATCACTTTTATTGTGTTGCATAATTTTGAGTATATTGTATCTTCATTTTCATAAAATTCTAGGGACTCTTTAATTACTTTCTTATTTTTGCTTTGAGACAGTAATCATTCAGTATGGACTTGTTCCATTTCCATGAGTTTGAAGCCTTTCTGTTATTTCTGTAGTTGTTGATATCCAGCTTTACTCCATCGTGGTCTGCTAGAATACAGAGGGTTATCTCAATTTTCTTATATTTGTTGAGACTTGCTTTGTGACCAAGTATGTGGTCAGTTTTAGAGAATGTTCAGTGAGGTGTTGAGAAGAAGGTATATTCTTTTGTTTTTGGGGAAAATGTTCTGTAGGTATCTCATAGGTCCATTAGATCCATAACATCTGTTTGCTCCATTATTTCTTTGTTTAGTTTTTGTCTGGATGATCTGTCCATTGGTGAGAGTAGGGTATTGAAGTCTCCCATGATTAATGTATGAGGTTCGATATGTGATTTAAGCTTTAGTAATGTTTCTTGTACAAATGTGGGTTCCCTTGTATTTGAAGCATAGATGTTAAGAATTGAAACATCATCTGGGCGGTGGTGGCGCACTCCTTTAATCCCAGCACTCGGGAGGCAGAGGCAGGCAGATTTCTGTGAGTTCGAGGCCAGCCTGGACTCCAAAGTGAGTTCCAGGAAAAGGCTCAAAAAGCTACACAGAGAAACCCTGTCTCAAAAAACCAAAAAAAAAAAAAGAATTGAAACATCTTCTTGGTGGATTTTTCCTTTGATGAGTATGAAATATCCTTCTCCATCTCTTTTGATTAATTTAGGTTTGAAGTCTATTTTGTTAGATATTAGAATAGTTTTTGGGTACACTTGCTTGGAAAATCTTTTTCCAATCCTTTACTCTGAGGTAATGTCTATCTTTCAAGTTGAGGTCTGTTTCTTCAATGCAGCAGAAGGACGGATTCTGTTTTCATATGCATTCTACTAGTCTGTATCTTTTTATTGGGGAATCAAGCCTACTGATATTGAAAGATATTAATCACCAGTGATTCTTACTTTGTTGTTGATGATGTTGTTGTTGTTGGTGGTGGTGGTGGTGGTGTGTGTGTGTGTGTGTGTGTGTGTGTGTGTGTGTGTGTGTGTGTGTGTGTGCCGCTTCTTTGAGTTTTGATGGCATGAGATTATTTACTGCCTGTGTTGGGATGTTCCTTCTAATACCTTCTGTAGGGCTAGATTTGTGGATATTGTTTAAATTTGACTTTGTCATGATATATCTTGTTTTCTTCATCTATGTAAATTGAAATTTTGCTGGGTATAGTAGTCTGGGTTGTCATATGTGGTCTTAGAGTCTGCAAGAAATCTGTCTATGTGCTTCTGGCTTTTAGAATTTCCATTGAGAAGTCAAGTGTAATTCTAAAAAGTCTTTTTTTTATATGTTATTTGGCATTTTCCCTTGCAGTTTTTAATATTCTTTCTTTGTTCTGTATGTTTAGTGATTTGATTATGACGTGATGTGGGGTATTTCTTGGTGTTCTGTAAGCTTCTTATGCCTTTATAGGCATCTCCTTCTTTAGGTTAGGAAAATTTTCTTCTATGATTTTGTTGAATATATTTTCTGGGTTTTGAGTTGAGATTCTTCTGCTTCTTTTATTCCTAGTATTTATGAGGTTGTTCTTTTTTTCATTTTTTTGTGACAGGGTTTCTCTGTGTAGCTTTGGAGCCTGTCCTGGGTTGTTCATTCATGTTGTCCCAGCTTTTCTGCATGTTTTATGATAGGAATTCTTTAGATTTAACATTTTCTTTGACTGATGTATCTATTTCTTCTATCGTGTCTTCAACACCCGAGATTCTCTCTTCCATCTCTTGTGTTCTGTTGGTGATGCTTGTGTCTATAGTTCCTGATTGCTTAATCATGATTATCCATTTCCGGAATTCTTTCAGTTTGTGTTTTCTTTATTGCTTTTATTTTGATTTTCAAGTATTGAACAGTTTCTTTAATCTGTTTGTTTTCTTGACTTTCTTGGCATTCTTTAAGGGCTTTATTGATTTCCTCCAATTTTTTGTTTGTCCTTTCCTTGATTTATTTAAGGCATTTTTTTCATTTCCTCTTTATAGACCTCTATCATCTTCATGATGTAGGTTTTAAGGTCATTTTCTTGGGCTTCAGCTGCATTGGAATATTATTGACTTACTGTCATAGGATAGCTGGGTTCTGGCGATGCCATATTGTCCTGGCTGTTGTTGACTGTGTTCTTACACTGGCATTTAGCCATCTGGGTTTGGGAGGATTATAGTTCTAGGTTCTGATTTCTGAGTTTGTCTTTGTTGGATGGGTGTTTTGTTACTTGGTTTCTATTTCCTCTTCCATCTTCTTGTCTTTGTGGCCTGGAATTCAGGCAGCTGGCATGACCTCTGATCCTATAGGGTGTCTCTGTCCAAGTTGAGGCTGGATTTTTGGTGGCTAGCTAGGCCTTTGGTGCAGCAGGGGTCTATGCTCTTCTGACTTGTATGTCCTTCACCCGAGTCTTGGAAGTCTCCTGAAGTTGGGGGCAGGAGCCGGGAAGTGGAACTGTTCCTTGGGTTGGTGTGGCCTGCATCTGAGGAGGTGATGTCTGCTGGTATTGAGGTAGGGGATGACATCAAGTTGGGTGGTGAGTGGAGATGTGAGAGTGGAATGGGTCTTTGAAAACTGAATCTAGGGAGTGGGGAAGTTCAGCTGGTAGGCAGATGCCTTACCTGTTCTTTTGACTTGTGTGGCCTGCTTCTGAGAATCAGAAGTCTCCACACACAAACAATTAACTATTGAATAGTTATAGTAAAATTTCGTCTCATAAGATATAGGGAAGAATTATAAAAGTCAAATATAGTTGTTCTTTCAGATATGGTTTAGTTTTTCAGCATTACTTCTTCCTGGGGAGAATGGAACAAATGTCTACTCACCCCAACAGGGCTCTAATGACAGGTGAAAGTAAGGATTTCACTAAAGTCCAAGTTGATGAAATGAACCAATGACTTTATTCAGTTCATTTATAGGGGCATGGATGAAGGGTTATTATGAGTATGTGAGTATCTTCCAAACAGTTCCATCACCTCAAAGCCACCCCTGTCATAGATTATGACTTTATAGTGGTATCATGGGCCTCACTTTACCAAGTTTATCAATCATACACTTTATCATGTTATTCATATACTTGCTATATATTCTAGTTTCTCCCAAGATCACTTCCGGCTAGGGGATACAGTGGAGTATTGTAACTTCTTTTATTGTTTTATTAAAAATAAATCTCAGGAATCAGATACTAGGGAAGAAACCTGAATGATTCACAGAACAACAGAGAAAGGATCACCTCACCCTCTTCCTCACCTTCCCAGATCAAAGAGGCTGCACATCTTCCCTCTCTCTTCCTCTGAGTCAGCCAGAAAGCTCTTTAGTCCACTCCAGCCAGCTGAAAGTAGAGTCTGCCCTCCGAACCAAGGTCCCATTCCATTGGCAGTCTCAGAGCGACAACACAAACAATCTGCAATGGTGGAGAAAGAAGTCTGTATTCCAAGGTGAGTGTCCTACGACCTCTTTTTAAATTAGTTCTTTGAGAATCTCACAATTCTTTGATCATGTTCATTTTCCCTTCCCAGCTCTTCCCTGTCAATCCCCATTCTTACTTAAGCTTTTGTCCTTTCTTCCCCATCAAAGCCAATTTTTACTCTCCAATTATTCTTCCAATAGAGCACGATCAACATCCCAGTGGCTAAACTTTAGGGAAAATTGGCTATTCCTCTCAGCAGCTAGAAATTGCCAATAGCTTCTCAGCTGGTGGGAAAGTTTGTGCCTAACTCCTCTTTCTGTACTAGAATTTGGTCTGGTTTAGGCTTTTGCAAGTCTTGTGCGTGATGTTACAACCACTGTGAGTTCATACTGGCATTTTCTCTGTTGTATTGAGCAGACACTGTTTCCTTGAAGTGTTTCTCTGTTTTCCTCATTCACAGTCTCTAGCCTCATATTATTTAACAGTTATTTATTTAACCAGGCCAAACTAATCTCTATACCAAGATGGGCATAAGGTAGTCATACCATTATGCCTAGAGCAATGGTTCTCAATCCTTTTAATGCTGCGACCTTTTAGTACACTTCCTCATGTTGTGGTGACCCTAACCATAAAATTATTTCATTGCTATTTCATAATGGTAATTTTGCTACTATTCTGAACCATAATGTATGATATGCAGGATATCTGATACATGATCCCCAAGGGGGTAATTACCCACAAGTTGAGAATCGCCGGCCTAGAGGAAAAAGCTATAATAACAATAATCTAATCTTAAGGTATTTTATTAAATGAAATACTTGAAATTAACTGATCTAATTGTAATACCACTTTTAAGGAAAAATGAACTTATTAATTATTTGTTATTAACATGTAGCTATAGACTATACTTTTATATTTGAAACCTTTTAAATTCACTTATTAAAATCTTTTCTAGGTTTTTGAAGACTTTCTATATCATAATTTTGTCTGTGAATAAAGACAGCTTTGATTTTCTTTATCATTAATTTAATTTCTTAATTCAATGTCTTTTTTTTTTCCTTATTGGTGTAACTAGATCCTCCAGTATATGCTATGTAGGAGTGGCAAACTTGGGCATCGTTGCTTTACTTCTGTTTGTAAGTCGAATATGTTCACACTTTATTATGCATAATATGTATGCTTCTGGTGTTACTAGGAGACACAATCTCACAGCAAACTCTGGCTCTGACAATCTTTCTCACTTCTCTTTAGTGATGTCCCTTGAGCCTTTCATGCAGGGATGTTCAGTGGATACATACATCCTTGGGACTGGGCTCCACAAGTCTGTGTTTTCATTGGTTGTGGTTTTCTGTTGCAAAGTGAAGTTTTGAAAGCATTCTTAGGAACATTTTCATGTTGAACAAGCTTTCCTTCATTTTCCTTCTCACTCCTCTGGTTATGACCTTAGTACGATTCTGTTATTGCAAAATGAAATGTGAACTTTTTCCTTCTTTTCTATTTTGCAGATAAGTTTGGGTAGATTTTGTTTTTAAGTAAAGAATTTAAAAGTGAAGTTCTCTGAGCCTCAAGTTTTTTGTGTAGGGTATTTTAAGCACAATTTATTTAAGTAAATTTATTTAAAACAATACCGGGGTAGTCTATGTAACATTGAGTGAGGTCTTTTGTCTTGTTTCTCAAGTAGTTCATTTATTTCAGCTGAATTTTCACATTCATTAGAATAAAGATATAATGATTGTAATCTGAAGTGGAGCTTCTGCCTTCATTCATAAGATTTGCATATGCCTGTGCATTGCCTTTAAACAAGTAATCATTGCTATTGTTTTTGTGTGCTTTTTTGTCTCACAAGGAGCCCCTGCCAGTTGCACCTTTTCCTTTTTGTTCTTCTACTTTCCATTCACCGGTTTCTGCCTCTACTCTGCAGAGTCCCTTTCCTCTGATTGCTTTGGGCTCTTTGTGCTCTCTTCCTCCTGGTTATTTAGAACAAAAGAATAAATTGCTGATTTTAAAATCTCACTCATTTCTACCATAAATATTTATAGCTATTTTTAATAAGTCCTTCTTAAGTGGTGTTCAAGAAATTATATTCTATTTTTTGAGTTCAAGATATTTTCTAACTATTTCTATTTCATTATTTGCTCATTTAAAATATATGTTTGGAGATCTTCCCTATGTCTCTTGTGTCATCGATTTCTACTAAAATTTCATTATGATTACAGACTATGTGTTGTATTTTATTTTTAATTTAATTGATTTATTATTGTTCTATTTTTTCAATTAAAGATTCATCATTATATTCTGATTGGACTTTCTCCTTCCCTATCTTCTTCCAGATTCTCCCCCACTTCCCACCCATCCAAATGCATTTCTCTCTCACTTTAGAGAATTCTGTAATCACTGAGACTGGTTTATGGCTCAGTGAATGTCCTACTTTGGAGTCCACATAAATTGTCCCATCTCTGTGGAATCTTTCTCTTCATCTTTATGACTTTTTGTTATTCTGGTTAGCAGTTCCTGTTTCAAAACCATTCATTAATTTTGTCATTTCTTTTTACTTGTCTTCTCATTGTGTTCTTGTATTTAAATGTCTTCACGGACAACATGCAGCTTTTCCATATTATTAAATTGAGATAATTTTATATTTTTATTAAGAGCTTAGGCCATTTATATTTAATGTAACCAGCAATTTGTTTTGGTTTTAAACTATAAATGGGTGATTGGTTTTAAATTTGTTTCTGAATCCTTTTCTTTCACCTTTTTTCTTATGTATTATTTCATAACATATTTTATTCCTATCTTGTGTCTTACTAGTAATACTTAATAATTTCTCTTTTATTGCAGAAGTTCCTTTGGAATCCTTGCATCTTTAACTTATAAACCTAGTTGAACTTATCATCAAACAATATCCCACCACTGCTGAAGAGTATAATTAATTTTGTCTCCAAATCATTTTCATTTCCTTCTCCTTCCATTTTTGCTATTGTTATTTTACCTTTCAATATGCTAAATATCTACTATGCATTATTGGTTTTAGTTTATCAAACATGGTATCTTGCTAAAGTCTATTTTTAAATGTTCTTGGTTTACCTCTCTTATTTTTGGACATTCTACTTGATTTTCATTCAGTAACTGCCTGCTTATAACAGGGAGTCTAAAGGAAATCACAGAAGAACATGATGCACCCATCAAAACAAATGTTATATACTTAATATTTAAGGAAATAATTTGATTTCCTAGGTGATGACGTTTTGCCCAAATATAAATCGGAAATAAACATAATTACTTTGGGGACACTGTTTCTGGGGAATTTTCCTTCTGTTATTTAAGAGTTTAAACAGAAAGCTGAGGTGATTGGATTAGGACTATAGTATTAATTTGCCACATTAGATACATATCAGAGACTATTTCTAGAAATTTAATGCTTCAATATAAATTTATATGATTGCTTCTTTATGAAATGTGGATTAGTTTCTCCAAAAAGTGCTGAGTACATTGATGTGGAAATTTGTACCTGATCCACCAGCAGCTGCAGTAAAACACTTCATTGTGTAAAAGTCAAGAAAAACATTACCTGAAACTCTGTTAAAATGAGGCAATTTTTCATTCAAACTATAGTCTGGCCATAAAAAGTTAGGGGTCACATTTACAATGAGGCTTTCTATCAAGACTCGTTTTAAATAAAGCCCTTGGTTATAATCTGGACATCTTGCTTAACCTGGCCATGGGTGATGCAAACCTCCACTGTTTGCAGTATTTGATATTTTATGATGAATTATGTCTAGTCATTTTGAGCAAGTATGACAGTAAGAATATGAAATTTTCATGGAAAATAATACAAAGATTAATTCTATAGTGCAGAATAGGAGAGGATTTTCCTATGTGCATGGAAATCACACAGGGATGGCTCCATACTTTCAGGCTCATAAAACTATTATGGGGGGCCATAAATTGTCTCTATGAAGTCCACTTTGCCCCCAGGAGAAGCTGTGAGGAGCAACATGATTTGAGCTGTGCAGCATGTGATAGAGTTAATGCAGCAGGGGAAAACCCACTTTAATCTCAAATTTAGTTTCACAGTAGCAAAATGCCCAATGTGTGAATAGAAATTAGACATGCACAGGGGCTGAAAATGTGACTCTGAGTCTTTCCAATGACACAACTGTGAGCAGTTATAAAATGTTAAAGAAGGATGTAATTTCTACCACCATTTAAAGACAATGCTGGGGACTGTCGGGAGGCAAATGAGAAACACCCACTTCCACTCTTCTCGTGTCTTGACTGCTATTCTCTAATTCTCCATTAGAATTTTAGAGGACTTTTTTTTTTCTGTCCCTGGACTATGACATCGGGGAAGAGGGAACAGAGGGTTGGCATTTATATCTCCGCTGTGTTCTGCTAAATGGGAAGGAAGCTCAATGCAGTAACTTTCCTCTAAGTGATGATTGAGCTTTGTTATTTTTCAGATTAGAAAATTGTGGCTGTGATTCAATTTATCTGTCCTAGGAACCTTCTTTTACAGTGCTGAAAGACGTGAAGGTATGAGATCTTTTTTTTTTTTTTTTTTTTTTTTTTTTTCTGTTGAAAGCAAATAATGAACTCTTTATTCAATAACAGGGAAGGCCTTATATACCCTCCTCCCAGTGCCCAGTCTGTGTGGTCATCCTTCATTGGCTAGGCATGATCGGGATCTCTAACATCAGTTAGGAACTCTGACAGCAGCTGTTGCTAGGTCCTTAAGCAGACTCCAGGTTGGCTCCTAAGGAGTATGATATGTGCATGCCTTGGCAACTGGTCTGAGCCAATTTCCTCGACCCTATGGGCCTGTCCTACTACATACCCACCTTTTTTTTTTTTTTTTTAATTTATTTTGCAATACAATTCAGTTCTACATATCAGTCACGGATTCCCTTGTTCTCCCCCCTCCCGTCCCCCTCACCTTCCCCCCAACGCCCCCCCCCATTCCCATCTCCTCCAGGGTAAAGCCTTCCCCACAGACTGAGGTCAACCTGGTAGACTCAGTCCAGGTAGGTCTAGTACCCTCCTCCCAGGCCAAGCCAAACAATCCTGCATAGGCCCCAGGTTTCAAACAGCCAACTCATGCAATGAGCACAAGATCTGGTCCCACTGCCTGGATGCCTCCCAAACAGATCAAGCCAATCAACTGTCTCACCCATTCGGAGGGCCTGATCCAGTGTGGACCCCTCAGCCATTGGTTCATAGTTCATGTGTTTCCATTCATTTGGCTATTTGTCCCTGTGCTTTATCCAACCTTGGTCTCAACAATTCTCGCTCATATAAACCCTCCTCATTCTCGTTGATTGGACTCCCAGAGATCCACCCAGGGCCTAGTCATGGATCTCTGCATCCAGATCCCTCAGTAGTTGGATGAGGTTTCTAGCACAACAATTAGGGTGTTTGGCCATCCCATCACCAGAGTAGGTCAGTTCGGGCTGTCTCTCGACCATTGCCGGCAGTCTGTTGTGTGGGTATCTTTGTGGATTTCTGTGGGCCTCTCTAGCACTTTGCTTCTTCCTGTTCTCATGTGGTCTTCATTTACCATGGTCTCCTATTCCTTGTTCTCCCTCTCTGTTGTTGATCCAGCTGGGATCTCCCGCTCCCCCAAGCTCTCTTTCCCTCGACCCTCGCCTTTCATTACCCCCACTCATGTCCAGGCTGTTCATGTAGATCTCATTCCATTTCTCTGTCATTGGGCGATCCCTGTGTCTTTCTTGGGGTCCTGTTTTCCGGGTAGCCTCCCTGGTGATGTGAGTAGCAGACAATTCATCCTTGTTTCATGTCTAGTATCCTGCTATGAGTGAGTACATACCATGTTTGTCTTTCTGAGTCTGGGTTACCTCACTCAGGATGATTTTTTCTAGATCCATCCATTTGTCTGCAAACCTCATGATGCCATTGTTTTTTTCTGCTGAGTAGTATTCCATTGTGTATATGTACCACATTTTGTTTATCCATTCTTCAGTTGAAGGGCATCTGGGTTGTTTCCATGTTCTGGCTATTACAAACAATGCTGATATGAACATAGCTGAACAAGTGCTCTTATGGTGTGGTTGAGCATTTCTTGGGTATATGCCCAAGAGTGGTATAGCTGGATCTTGGGGGAGATTGATTCCCAATTTTCTAATAGAGTAATATGTAATTGCAATTACATAGGTCTAAAGCACACCTCTTTTTAGTATGTCCCTCACACCCGTTTGAGTGGCCCATTCAGAAGCAAACTGGGCTCCTTTCTTTTGCCTGACTCTCAGAGGCTGTGTGTTGTGAGTTCTCCAACCTTGTAGTCTTACATTTAACTAGTTTTCCTCACCTGTCGTAAGTTCCAGCAAAGGGAATCACTTTCTCTGCTCTGCTCTTGCTCCGTACCTGTTTACGTCATTCTTTACTGCCTCCCTGCTGTTGTCCTTTTTTGTAGAGCTCATTAGCTCACAAATAATGACACAGAGACTTACTATTACGAAAGCTCGGCCTTAGCTTAGGCTTGCCTCACTAGCTCTTATAACTTAAACTAACCCATTTATACTAATCTATGTTCCGCCACGTGGCGTTACCTCATCTCTGTACTGCCCATCCTGCTTCCTCGAGTCTGGCTGGTGACTCTACCTTTCTTCTTTCCAGAGCTCTCTCTGCCCAGAAGTCCTCCTTATCCCTCCTGCCTAGCTGTCAGCCGTTCAGCTTTATTATAGCAATCACAGCAGTGTATCTTCAAACAGTGTACAAGTATCCCTCAACACCCTCTCCTACTGTCCTTACTTACCCTCCCCTCTCCTTGGTGAATCTCTCTCCCACAATTCTCCATGAAGTGTTTTTGAGGAATATTATTATTATTATAGTGAACTTATTCTAATGGAAGCCCCAATTTTGTATCTGTCTCATTGTTCAACATACCGTACTAAATCAATGGATGTGGTGGGCACTGAATAATGGGGATTTATGATACCATGGAAAAAAGAATAACCTTAGCACCAGATGGGAAGAAAGCACATTTAACATTTTTCCCAGCTGCTTTTAGAGCTAGCATTAACACTTTCCCTTAATGTAGACAATGGTACCATAAATCCTCAACACACACACTTAAGTGGGCATAGCTAATTTCTAAACCAGAAAGGACTTTTAAGTATAAAAATAGTGACACAACTTTAAAGGAAAATTATATTTGCACACATAAGGACTTTCGAAGATTGTGCTAATGTACCAAAAACTAAGAAGCCAAAAATTGACTGTGAAATATTAGGAATAAATATGATGACTCAACTCCCTTGATGTAAAAAGCATTTTTACAGTTAATTTCAGAGACACAGTTTTGGCTCCAGTCATGACTAGAGTCAGAGGCATTGGAAGTGCCCTGACTGCATGCCCCTTGAAGCTATGAGGAATATCTATTTTCTCAGAAACATGTGCATCTGAGACTAGAAGTAAAGGATACAGGGAAGTAGAAAAGGATTCTAAGATGGTTATTAGTCATTTTCCAATACAGTGGGCCCAAGATGGCTACTTACTATCCCAGCACCTTTCCAGATTTTGTACAATAATCATGAATTATTCTTTTTATGATCAGAATAGCAACTTTGGAGATATGTATCATTTTAAAGAAATGGAGTCTATTTCAATAATGGGAGAGAATAACTCAATGTGGATTTCATGGACTCCCAACTGAAGAACTGACTGAATTTCATGGAATTCCCATCTGAAGGACCCCAGCTGAGGGCACTTAAGCTGATCCAAGCTGAGCATCAATACCTGATCTAGAGTTTCACTGTTAATTATCCCCATTGCTCTCTCTGAGCAGTTTTCAGAAAAACTGTATTTCTTACAAAGAATCATCTGAGGACAGAAGATGCAAATGATATGCTTAAAATGCAGATAAAAATATAGCAACTCTAACTAAATAACATAAATATGGATTTGGAGAGTCCTCAAATTTTTCTGAAAAAATATTATCTTGTAAAGGACATGCAATTTTCTTCAGTTGTTATCTATGTGTGTATGAGTGTGAATGTATACAATGCTTAGACCTCGGGGTTTTCAATTTTTGCTTATATAAGCAAAGATGAACTTTTCCCCAATCCTCTTTAGCCCTAAAATTCCTAAAATTCTCAATCACTGGTGTATATTTAATTTATCTCTTATCATCCATGACCAATCTTGAGGAGACCCAAGAAAATAAGTGTTTGGGCTAAACTACTGGTAAAATTTTCTAGGGTAGTGTCATCCATGTTAGTCATCTTTCTTGGAATTTGCCATTGAGTGTATATAAAAATTGCTGATAGAATTTGTAATTTTCTGTGTTCAAATTTTTGAGCCTGTAAGCTTAGCAATTTTTAGAGAAGAAGTAGATAAAAGTTATATTTCTAAGATATGATTCAGATTTTTAGACATTGCTGCTCTGGTCTGAATGTTGGCACTCTTTAGGCAGACCATTCTGTGATCACCACTTTCATCAGAGCGACTGTTTTTGCAACTCACAATCTTGGGGTCACGGAAACTCTGGGGAGTATTTCCTAAACAGGTTGGATCAGGCTTTGGTAGACAGCTGTCACTTTTGGAGAATATTTTCCCCCTTTTACCCTGTCTTTAGATTATAGTCATAGCCACTACTCAAGTATTATGGAGTAGCAGAGTCTAAAAAAACTTTAAAATAGTCCATTAAAACCAGGAGCCAGTCACAATTAAAATCCTTTACCTTTGTAAAGTTTTGTAAGTTTGCTGGACAATTTGATGAATAGTAGCAACAAGTTTAGGAAAATGTCTCTAATTCCAGAAAAATTAAAAAATAAAATTTGGTTCTCTATAAGCATTGACATGTGAAGAAAGACATGATTTTGAAAGAATGTGTAACTTTTGCCTCATGGTCATTTAATGTAGCATTTTTCAACTTCAGTTTTGTGTTTCAGAAGTTTTTCCTTTAATTAATTTATTCAAAGTTGGCTTTTCTTTGACTTTATGTTGATAACTAACTTTATATTTCAACAAATGAAAACACTTGCAATATATACATGTGTAGTATTTACAAAACATGTATGTAACCAAACTACATTATACATGCATAGTACAATGAATTGACAGTTAAAAATTTAGAGTAACAATGCATGAAATAAATTTATAGAATTCTACATCTGGTAACCTTGGCAAAAATACTGTAGAAAAATTGTTTTAGAATTTTAGAAAATGTACTGCTAAAGAGTTCCACCCAAAAAAAAAGGTTCACCTTTGTTTATGCAAAAAAGAAATGAATGAAAACAGCAAGTTCAAGGCCTTTTCTACATACATGCACATACAGGCAGGCAACTGAAGAAAATTAGTTTTTTGATAAGACTGTGGAATACTTTCACTTGTTCTGAGATTAAAATGGGGTTAAAAATCTTTGTAACTGTTTAATGACAACTAGCATGACTGTGAATTATGAAAACATACCATATATAACTTAAATATTGCTCTAGTAACAATGAATAATAAAACTTAATTTGTAAAAATAATTACCTGTGTTTGGTGTTCAAGAAAACTGTCAATCAGCTCAAGAATGACTTTATTTGTTCTTCATAAGAGATGTTTATTTAATGATTGTTAGTTCTATAAGCACTAAATTTATAATATTTAGGATATTTGCAACAGTGTTTTTGTGTGTTAATAACTAGGTAATTCAAATCATTATATTTGTTGATTGGAAGACTGAATGCCTGAAGTGGGAGGATTTTTTTAAGGGACTGATGGAATATATCACTGAGCACAGCATTTGCAGCCTCATGGGCCACTTCTTAATGCTATTTATTGAGCCTCAAAGAGATGTTGCAATGCATGTAGGCTTCATGTAGCATGCAAATCTCAGAACTAAAGCCAGAATTTAGTTCTGACACTGGATCTCAGTTTACCTGTTTTCACGAAACCCAAAAATCACTCAAAAACTTCACCTCTGCCTTCATCTTCCTCAAGCATTTGTCTGGGTTGTAGCATCAGCTGGCAAAAGCTGGTGTTGCTTAGACTGAATCTTTTCTGACTCTCTGAAAATTCTAAAGCAAGGCTGTACATAGGAAATCTGCCCAAGCTCATGGATGTGTGTAAATGCACTCACATGTACATGCAATGCCAGAGAAGTCTAACAGGACCATTCCAGCAGGCCTGGGCCTCTTCCTGTGTCACTCCCCATCTTGTTTCCATTGCCTGCTTCCAACCTTTTCTCCTAGCTTGGCTCTCCCCTGTCAGCAGAGGCTCAATTCCCTTTCTCAATTCCCGTAAGATCATCTGGTGTAAAATCACAGAGCTTCCACTGTGTGATAGTGGCACTTAGTGTATGCTTAAGAAAAAGCTATCATTAAAAAAATACTGTACAATTAACTTCTTAACATAGAAAAATCTGGTCTGCTAATTTTTAGATTGATAGTTATTTTTTTTTTATTCTGCTGAGTGTATAATTTCAGTCATTTGCTTTTTAAAGACATTAGCCTCATTCAATAAGAACTGTAGGAAGGATGTCATTATGGATATTCCACAAGTGGTTAACAGCTACGGATATAATATAAATTAGCAGGTGAAGGAGCAGTGGGCAGATTGAGATGAATGTTCTGAGTGGGGATTGGTGCTTTGCCAAGTTCTTTGCTTCTGTGCTGACCCAGTTCCCTGCTAATATGGGCAATAAGGAGTCTGTATTTATGGCCTGAAGAACTGAGGTCATGTCAGTTCAGGAGCATTTTAAAACATCACTTTTCCACTTAGAGATTCAGGCTCATATATCATGAGTCTTTCTTTCTCAATCTTAAAATCTCCATCAGCACATATATGTATTCTAGAAACATCCTTTTTAAAATGCATAAATCAATCCAAACTGAAAAGGAAAAAGAGCATAACTTGAAAAGTCCCCTTAGCTTTTATACCCCTGTGGTTGATGCAGCATACTGCTCCCTCCTTTGAAAGGAATGTCTCCTAATATTGTGACCTAACCTCACGGTCTTGACCCCTCACTCCTCTTTCCCTCTTGAATCCACTTCAATTTGCCTTTCTTTTCAATACTCAAGCAGTCCTAAGAAATCCATTTTTCTCTATGTTGCCAAAGTCTATGAGAAGTGTTTGCTCGTTTTACCAACTTTCCAGCAATATTCTACCCAGGACTTTACTCTTTCTTTCCTTGACAATCTTTTATTGGTGTTTGTAACATCACACCCTCTTGGTTTCCTTAATACTTTTATGATTGCACTTTCAACATCTTATTCTTGGCATCTCTCCTTTCAGAACTTCAAAAGTTGAAATGCTTCAGGGGGCAGTCCATGCCCCTTTCTTCAAATACAACACTTCAGATTATATCATTTCATGATTCCAGCCTCTATTATACAAATTATCTTAACATAACTTATACTTAAATGCTCATTTGGGGAGCTTTAACAGATAGACTAGGATTATAATAAATGGAACTACAACCATCAGAAAGTTGTCCCTTTTGTTCAGTAATTTCAAGTAAGATACATCTTCCACTTCTGTATACACAAGTTTCTGTGTAACCATGTAACATGTCTCAAATCATCTACTTATCTTGATCTTTACTACCTCTTCTCAAGGATAGTTTGTGTTATCAATCACCTAGAAAGGTGGAGCTATCTTCAAGTCTTGTCTTTTTGCTTTTCCTCTTACTTTTTCCAACTCACTCTTCACATGTCAGCTCTATGAGCTTATAAAGCAGTTGTATGTTATTTCCATGTTTTACATCCATTCATCAGCTTTCCATCCTTTTGAAAAATTATCTCTCATACAATACATCCCAACTGGAACCTCTTCTCTCTCAACTCTTCTCAGTTCCTCCCCCCCACCCCTGCACTTTGCCTCTTCCCCAGATCCACTGCTCCTCCATTTTCCTTAAGAAAAGAGCAGGCCTCCAGGGATATCAACTGAACAAGATACAATAAGACTAGGCACAAACCACCATATCAAGGTTGGGTGAGGCAATCCAGTAGGATGAAAAGAATCTAGAGGGCAGGCAAAAGAGTCAGAGAAAACCCCCCACTCCAACTGTTAGGAGTCCCACCAAAACCTCAAGCTAAACAACCACAGCATGTATGCAGAGGACCTAGCACAGGCCCATGCAGGCTTGGTAGCTGATGTTTCAGTCTCTGTGTGTCTCTCTGAGCCTACTTAGTTGATTCTGTGGGCCATGTTCTCCTGGTGTCCTCCACCACTCTGACTTCTACAGTCCTCTGCCTCTATCTTGGATTCCCCTAATGTTTGGGTGTGGGTCTCTGCATCTGCTCCCATCAAGTCTCTCTGATGACCACTGGACTAGGGCATTGATCTATGAGTATAGCAGAATATCATTAGGAATCTTTTCAATGACATTTTTTTCTTTTTTTAAGGGGGGGGGGCAGTACTATCATGCTTGGTTCTACCCAAGGTCTCTGACACATCCATCTTTCAGTTCCTGGTCATCTAGGCAGTGTTGGGCATGGATTCCCTCTCATGTCTTGGGCCTCAAGTTAGACCAGTCATTGGTTGGCCACTCCTACAAGCTCTGAGCCACCATTGCTCCAGTACATCTTGCAGGCAGAAAAAGGCCAAGCCTAAGAACAATAGAAATAGAAGAAGGAGAAGAATCTCAGTTTACAGGCCCAGAAAATAGTTTTTGACAAAATCATAGAAGAAAATTTCTCTAACCTAAAGAAGGAGATGCCTATAAAAATACAAGCATACAGAACACCAAATAGATTGGACCAGAAGGGAAAGTCTCTTCACCACATAATAATCAAAACACTAAACATACAGAAGAAAGAAAGAATTTTAAAAGCTACATGGGAAAAAGAGAAAGTAACATATAAGGGTAGACCTAATAGAATTATACCCGACTTCTCAATGGAGACTCTGAAATCTAAATGGCCCTGGACAGATGTCCTGTAGACTCTGAGAGACCACAGATGCCAGCTCACACTACAATACCCTGCTTTCCATCCTATTGGTGAAATTATTAAGGCCACTCCACGTAGATAAAAGGAGATTTATTTAATGGCGTAACTTACAAATTAAGGGATAGGTAGGTCGCGGAGTCTGGGGAAGGTGTATCGCAGTCCAGCGGTGTTCTCTGGAGCTCTGCTTGGTCCACCTCTCTAGTCCAGGGTCCCGCAACAGAGAGAGCGCCAGCCGATCCAGATCTCGGGTCCCCAGGCGCCTCCTTTCGCCCCGCCTTGTAGGCGTGACAGTTGCCGAAGTCTCAATGGGGGTTGGAACTTACAGATCAAAGCTGGAATGGCTACCCACTACATCTCCCCCTTTTTGTCTAAATAAGAAAGTTCTAACCTAATACAAGACTATATACAAAGGAATGGTTATCAAATATAGTCCAGGAATAATGAGGGATAATGACCTAGATAAGATGGAACTACAACCAATGCAAACAATATCAAGCAAGAAACACATACTATTATCCAGAGAAGTATAGAGCATAGGTAAATGGCATGTTACAAAGATCATTCCAAAAGGTGTCCTATCCTAAAGAACCTGAATCTAATACTTAATATGTTCTATCTACTAGGTTGTAACTATAACTGCTAGTCTTCAATCCCATCAAAGACCTGAGAAGGAATATAATGGTACCTGAGAAATGGTAGATGGATGCAAGCAACTTTCGGGAATCTTGCGAGAGTAGACGGAGACAGCTGGCAGCCTGGACAGTCACCTAATGTTTCTCAGCATTGTTGGTGCATTCAAATTGGCTACAGGCCTAAAGTATCTGACAGACCATTTTCAGAAGCAGGAATTCTGAAAGACCATCTTACCCTGTCTTGGCAGAGTACAGTGGTCGCTTTCCTTGTGTCCCGCTTGTCCAGAAAGGATAGCATTGCATTAGTACTGTCAGCCGTCGAGGCAAGGGCAGTTCTTTGCCCAGTAGGCCATTTTGTGCCAAGAAGACAAACTTCCAAATGGAAATGTCTTAGAAGCCCAACATTCTCTCGGGATCAAATTGGTGCAGCCAGGAGCAATTATGTCTCACATCAACAGAATTCTAAGTTATTTAAATGCCATATTCTCTAGGTCTATGAAGTGTTTGAAGATTACCTGTCCATCTGACCTATGTATCTGTAAATCTGGATAACCTAACTAACGTAACTATAGAGATGACAAGCATAGGTGACTATAAATCTATAAGTCTTATCTACCGAAATAACCTAAGGACTAAGGCTTCACGTAAACAAGGTAAACAGTCTATAAGCAAGTGTATGGTAAAGAACGATGACTTCAAAATTGTGACAATACACAAGATGTTATAACAGAGGTAGGAGTATATAGTGCAATATGCAATATGACAATAATCTTAATTATATATCGATATTTATAACAGAGGTAGGAGTATGTAGTGTGATATACAATATGACAATAATCTTAAATACATATCAATATACCGAATATCCTAAACAGAAGTAGAACCTACATAAAGTATGACAGATATAAATTTACATTTGTATCAATATACAAGTATTTCAAATAAGAGTAGAAATATATGTACATTATAACAAATATAGTTCTGTATTTGTATCAATATACAAATTATCTTAGACAGGAATATAAAAATAGTTTACATTTGTATCAACATATAAGAATCCATAACAGTGCAAATTACAGTGCAAATTATTTAAGGCTGCTATTTTACTAAATTTGTTTACTAGTATACATAATAATCTACCATAATACCTTATACCTATCCATTCCATTTCTTCTTTTCATTTTTTTTTTTTTTTTTTAGAATACTGAGTTTAATATTTCCTTCCACCCCCAACCCTATAACCATCATCCATAACCCTGAGAATTATGAAACCTAAGGGAGAAGGGGCGTCGTTTTCTTAGAATTAGTTCCTGCTGTTTAGGGGGTGAAGTTATCTCTGTTGGGTACTGTGAGAAAGCTCAGATAGTTAAATCTCAGTTAGACTAACTGTAGGTTCTGCAGCAAGTCTTAGAGTAATGGGTAAGATTGTCTGAAATTCTGGTAAGAAGTGTCGTATGATGATGATTACCATGGCATCATTCTGGATTGGGTAGAGTTGTTGTCGGGGCCCCCGTCTTCCTTCTGGAGACTTCTGAGATTGCTATTAGAAAAACTTATTTGTTATCAAAATGGAAGGTTTGGATTTAAAGAGGACATAGCATGTAAGAAAGGATTCTGAGAAATCAAGAGTAAGCATGGAGAGAGTTAGACTCTAGAAGACAATGGTCCTTTTTTATTGGTTTCCTTCTGTCCCACACCAGAGGGCTCTTCAGATATGGGACTGAAGAATCTCTCAAACTTCCTTTTAGCAATATGCTTGGGTTTAGAGAAGGAGTGAGCCAATTCCATCTCCAAAGTCAGCTTGGCTTATAATTGAATTGGAACCACAGCTTTTCTAGATTGATAGAGAGATAGATATTAGACAGTGAGATTTTACCGTGTGTAGATTGGTACCAATAGATTCTTTCTTTCTGCTGTAAACATCCGGATATCCAAGGCCTTATGACTTCTGTAAGATGGGTATTTCCATCATCCTGGAAAGACAAAAACAGAACCCTACCCCAACCTTTGATTGTTAAATTTTTCTTACAACTTGTAGAGATGTCACATTGGTGGATGATCTTTTACTTCTCCTCGTCAAGGGGTTTTTCCTGTTCGAATCGAATTTTTATTAATTTTGTTGGTATCCATAGCTTTTCTTCTCCTGCAGAAACAAAGGCAAAACCCCTTCCCCAACGTAGGACATATCCAGGTTTCCATTCTGAGGTCAGCACATCCTTGAAATAAACTGGTTGGTTTAGCTCAGGAGTTTTGTCTGTTGTCCAATGTCTCTCTGCAGCTGTTGTTCCTTTCTCATCAGCATTGAGAAAATTCAAGGTTAATAAAGCACTATGCAATCTATTTCTAGGAGTCATTGTTACCCGTTGCTGTTTATTTAGCATATCTTTTAAAGTTCGATTGGATCTTTCTATGACTGCTTGGCCTGTGGGATTGTGTGGTATACCTGTAACATGCTTTATATTGTAATAGGCAAAGAATTGTCTCATTTTATTGGAGACATATGCTGGGGCATTGTCTGTCTTAATTTGTACAGGTATTCCCATGATGGCCATAACTTCTAATAGGTGTGTAATCACAGAATCAGCCTTTTCAGAACTCATAGGAGTTGCCCACTGAAATCCTGAATAGGTGTCAATGGTATGATGTACATACTTTAATCTTCCAAATTCTGCAAAATGAAACACATCCATCTGCCAAATTTCATTTCTTTGTATACCTTTTGGATTGCTCCCTGCAGGTAATGGAAGTTGGTTATAGATGGAACAAGTAGGACATTTTTTCACAATATCCTTAGCCTGTTGCCAAGTGATGGAGAAATCCTTCTTCAAACCTTTGCTATTTACATGGCATTTCTTATGAAATTCTGAAGCTTCTAGCACATTACCTATTAGTAACTGATCAATCTCATCATTACCTTGTGCTAGAGGTCCTGGCAGACCTGTATGGGATCTGATATGTGTTATATATATAGGATGTTCCCTTTTTCTGATGATTTCCTGCAATTGTATGAATAATGAAGTTAATTCTGTATTATCAGGAATAAACTCAGCAGTTTCAATATGTAAAACAACTCTCTCTGCATATTGAGAGTCAGTGACTATATTGAGGGGTTCTGTGAAGTCCATCAGTACCATAAGAATGGCATACAGTTCTGCCTTTTGTACAGAGCTGTATGGACTTTGTTCCACTTTACTTAAGTCTCCTGATTTATATCCTGCTTTCCCTGATTTATTTGCATCAGTATAGAATGTGAGGACTCCAGAAATTGGCTTTTGTCGTACAATGTGAGGAAGGACCCATTCAGTCTTCTTTATGAATTCTATTCTCTTGCTTTTGGGATAGTGGTTGTTAATCTCTCCCAAAAAGTTACTGCAGGCTCTCTGCCAGTATTCATTATCTTTCCATAGTGATGAAATTTCTTCATTAGTTAAAGGTACTACAATTTCTGCTGGGTCCATTCCTGTCAACTGGCGAAGTCTTAGTTTACCTTTTTGAATCAAATCAGAGATCTTTTCTATATAAGTCTTTAATTTCTTATTTGGTTTACGTGGTAGGAATATCCATTCCAATATAATATCTTCCCTCTGCATCAAAATACCTGTTGGGGAATGTCTGGAGGGGAATATGACAAGAATGCATTTAAGTTCTGGATCCACACGATCCACATGTGCTTCTCGAATTGTCTTTTCTACTAGAGCCAATTCCTTCTCAGCTTCGGCTGATAATTCTCTTGGACTATTTAATTCTTTGTCCCCTTCTAGGGTATTAGCCAAATTTTGTAGTCCATCTTTGGGTATTCCCATGATGCCCAGTAAGTTGGAAATGCTTCCTAATAACTTTTGAAAATCATTAAGAGTCTTCAACCGATCTCTCCTTAGCTGTACCTTTTGGGGTCTAATTTTTTGTAGCTCTATCTTATATCCTAAGTAGTTAATAGAATCTCCTCTTTGTATTTTTTCAGGAGCAATTTGCAGTCCCCAGCGAGGCAAAACTTTTTTTACTTCTTCAAACATGCTTTCTAATGTATCTAACTTTGGATCAGCTAATAGGATATCATCCATATAGTGATAAATTATGGATTGTGGAAACTTTACACGAATTATCTCCAATGGTTTCTGCACAAAGTATTGGCACAAGGTAGGGCTGTTTAACATTCCCTGTGGGAGGACCTTCCATTGATATCTCTTGACTGGCTGAGAATTGTTATAATTAGGTACTGTGAAGGCAAATTTTTCTCTATCATTTTCTTGTAAGGGTATGGTAAAGAAACAGTCTTTTAAGTCAATGACTATTATAGGCCATTCTTTAGGTAGCAGAGAGGGCAAGGGCATCCCAGTCTGTAGGGAGCCCATTGGCTGAATTACTTTATTAATAGCTCTCAGATCTGTCAGCATTCTCCAATTACCAGACTTTTTTTTAATAACAAATACAGGAGAATTCCAAGGGCTGGTAGATTCTTCAATGTGTTGAGCATTTAACTGCTCTTGAACCAGCTGTTCTAAAGCTTGTAGCTTGTCTTTTGTCAAAGGCCATTGTCCAACCCAGACAGGTTTATTAGTTAGCCATTTTAAAGGTAAGGCAGTTGGTACTTCTGAGGGTTCAATAGCAGTTGTGCTCTGTTTGTGAACAGCCTGAATGGTTGGTGCCTGATTTTTATAGCATGTGATGATATTATTCCTAGAAACATGCATTTGTCTGTATTCTTTTTCTGAAAGTGTAGGAATTTTAATCTGGGTATTCCACTGTTGTAACAGATCTCGGCCCCAAAGATTTACTGCTACATTTGCTACATATGGCTTCAGCCTTCCTCTCTGTCCTTCTGGCCCTATGCATTCAACCCATCTCGAACTCTGTTTTATCTGAGATAGGGTGCCAATCCCTAAAAGTTGGACATCTACCTCTTGAAGAGGCCAATTTGGATGCCATGATTTTGGTGTAATTATAGTCACATCTGCACCTGTGTCTACCAGTCCCTCCATAACCAGGCCATTAATTCGAATTCTAAGCTTTGGTCTTTGATCATTTATGGAAGTCTGCCAAAATATTTGTTTTATAGTGTTCTTTGTAAACTGTGATCCATCCATCAGAGCTGTTTTATCATCCATTGCAGTATCGGTTTTTACATTAAGCATTGGTTTATTCAGTTGTCTTGGAGAGGAATTTCTTCCACAGTGGCTGGGAATGTTCGTACTACATTGGATTTGGGGGCCTGCAAGAGGCCCCCTGAGGCGTTTCCCGCCAGTAAAGGGTTACCTCGTATATCTATTTTTGATCTGCACTCACTGGTCCAATGTCGGCCTTTGCCACACCTTCTACATAATCCGGGAGGTGGTTGGGGTCTCCTGTTTAGGCTATTCCTAAAAGGAATATTACTCCTAGGAGTACCCCACGTACAGTTTTTACTTATATGACCTGGTGTACCACATGTAAAACATTTGGTAACACGGGGCCTTCTTTCACCTCTGGGATTTGTCTCTCCTATCCAAGCCTCATTACTGTAGTTACCAGACTCAACACCATTAGTATACTGAATCCATTCTTCCAAAGGAGCTGATCTGATCTTTAATGGTGTAAGTATTCTTCTGCATTCTGCATTAGCATTGTCGAATGCCAAGGACTCAGTTAATACTTTTCTTAATTCTTTATCTGATACAGCTCTTGTTATAGCTGTGTTCAGTCTTTGTAAAAAATCAGTGAAGGGTTCGTGTGGTCCCTGAAATATCTTTGTGTATACCTCAGTTGGTTTTCCAGGTTCTGGAATTTTTTCCCAAGCATTTAGAGCTGCTGTACGGCATAGGGATATTGTATGCTCATCATAAATGGCTTGTACATTCCTGTCAGCAAAACATCCCTCACCAAGTATTTGATCTTGGGAGATCACGAAACCTCTGAGTTTACCTTGTTGTTCTAAAATTTTTGCCTCTTCTCTCAACCAGCTTTTCCACTGTAGCTGCTGGCTATATTCTAGAACAGCTGAAATTAACTGATGCCAGTCATCTGGGATGATTCTATGTGAGGTAGACCACGAATTTAACATCTGTTTTACGTACGTGGAGTGTATCCCATATGTAACTACTGCTTCCTTTATATTTTTAAAGTCCCTTGTGGAAATTGGTTGTAATGTATATGTAGTATATGGCTCGGGGTGTGTGTCATCCGCTGGCTTCTCATGGATGATAACAGGATAAGCCATTGTGTGAGAGCCATTTGGAGATGTTACAACCTCTATGGTCTTGCCCTTCTGCTTATTAGGTCCCTTGTCATGTTTACTGAGAGTTTCTTCTAAAGCCTGCAAACGAGCACCTAGGGTCTGTTCTATGGAGTGAGCCTCCTCTCTGGCAAGGGACTCCAGATTCCTCATGGAATCATAGAAGTTTTTATGTTCCTCAGAAACACATGATTCCATGGACCTTATCTTATCAATTAATGATAATCTTTCTTCCTTATATAGTGTCTGGAGAGTTAGTGTTCTGTCCATTAAATATTCACATTTATTATCAATAAGATCAATTTTTGGTACAAGCCTGTTTTGTAAATCCTGATCAGCAGATTCCAGAGAAAGAATCTTTCTCTCTAAGGTCTCATTGCTATCCCTTAAAGCAGATTCCAGAGATAGAATCTTTTTCTGTAAGCCTTCATTGCTCTCGCTTAAAGCCTGTATCAGTCCCAATAATGACTCATCTTTGTTCTTGTTATTAAACCAGTGTTTGAACACTGTGTGGATTATTACAATGAATGCCAAAATGGTACAGGCCAGATATGCCTTAGGAAGGTCGTATATTTCCAGTAAGATGTCATTCATCATACAAGCAAAAAGGTTTTCGAATTCTTGTGAGGTAATGTTGTCAGCCATATTACAAGAATTACTCAAAATTTGTTAGTCAATTTTAAGGTGTAAAATTATCAGGTGCCTTTGCTTACCTTTCGTGGTTTTTGGGGGGTGTAGTAGCACTTTTCAGCCAGCAGGTGGCGTTGGTACAGCTCCAAAGCAGGGCCTGCTGGTGATCGTGGCTGACTGCAGCTCGCTGGAGTCAAGATGGCGGGAGCCGGAGCCGGCGCCGGCACTCGGGAAGCAGGGGAGTGCCTCTTTCGCTGGTCTGGGGCTAAGCTAGGGAGCTGAGACCAGACTAGCTGCTCCCTTTTTCAGGAATGGAACCGTGTAGGCGTTCCCTGGTTATATGGAACTTTGCAGGCGGGTTTAGGTACCCGCTAGCCGGGGAAGAGGCTGAGGGTGGGAGCCACCCAGGCCTTTGGAATTTGCCCCACGTGAGGCGCCAGATATTGGTGAAATTATTAAGGCCACTCCACGTAGATAAAAGGAGATTTATTTAATGGCGTAACTTACAAATTAAGGGATAGGTAGGTCGCGGAGTCTGGGGAAGGTGTATCGCAGTCCAGCGGTGTTCTCTGGAGCTCTGCTTGGTCCACCTCTCTAGTCCAGGGTCCCGCAACAGAGAGAGCGCCAGCCGATCCAGATCTCGGGTCCCCAGGCGCCTCCTTTCGCCCCGCCTTGTAGGCGTGACAGTTGCCGAAGTCTCAATGGGGGTTGGAACTTACAGATCAAAGCTGGAATGGCTACCCACTACACCATCCCTTTAAAAAAAAGGGTCCTAGTATTTTTCAATGTCTTCTTAGCCCTTGTTGACATGTGTGCTTCTCCAATATCATCTCACACACTCTTTGACTTCAATGCCGTCCATGAACCTTGTTTCTCCTTTCTGCTTCAGCACACAGGCCTTCATACCTCAGAGGCTCTGTGGTTTGCTGCCTTTCTACTCAGAGTGCCATTGCCAATCTTTTATATTCTGTTTTCCTCTCATTCTTTCCCTCTGTTGGCACAAATCGCTCCTAAGGGATTCCTTTCCTAGCAATGTTGAGTTGATTTCTTTCTATTTTCTCTATCACAATGCATTGCTTATTTCCTCTAGAGTTTATCAAAATCTGAAGTTTTTCTGATTTAAATATTTATTGATTGTTTGCTTTGTTGTTAGAATTTATGGCCAGGATAGAATGCTAGCTTGTCTCAGTATGTTTGGCATATATAATTCATGAAGTATTTTTCGAAACCCGAATCATAGGAACTTAGAGTTGATTTTGGGAAATGCAGATCCAAAAAAAGCTTCAATACTGATACAAGAGAAGACTAAGAAAGATTTCAAAGCAGTACTTAATTAAAATTAATCTGAAATGGTCAGTCAGGAAGCTCTAAAGCATTGAGAAAATGTTAGAAAAATTTTAAGTGGAAAGAAAAAAAACATAATGTGTCAAGGGGGATAAAGGAGTCCTAGTTTACTAGAAGAGAAATGAAAGAGTTTGGATGAATTAAGTCAACAGTTTGTTAGAACTAGTTAGTACTTTTAGAGTTTTAAATATTGTTTGGAAGAATTTTAAAACCACCGAGTAAGGAGTCAGTGTGATCATGGGACACTGGATCAGTAGTTTATGTAGCATTACAAAAACAATTTAATGGAGAAGTTTATCATGAGTGAAGAAGAAAAAAGACAATACAGAATGAATGGTTAGGAAAACACAATGCTTGTGTATGAGGAGTTAATAAGGAATGCAATGGTAGTGACATGCAAAGAAAGATGCCCATATGTATTTCAAGGGTTAACTGAGAAGAATTAATCTCTGGTTATGAATTGAAAAATGATGAAATCAAAAGAAAAGACGGCAGGAATCTATAGCTACTATTGGTTACAAAAAAGACAAAGTTATTACATGTATTCACATATATATTTATAATATCTGTATTTAAAAGGAAGAGCCATTATTCACAGAGGAGATCTCTGACTAAACTATCAACAACTAGTAAAAACTCTAGATCTAAAAGATGAATGTATTAAGTGGGTGTGTGAGCTAGATGTAAAGTCTATATATAAGATATATTTTTCTCCATACTCCCCCCCTCTTCTACCTTTCTCTCCTCCATCCCACTTTGTTCTTCCATTACAGACACTCCCCATCTATCTATTCTATTTTTCTTCTCTAATGAGATCTACTTATATCCTCTAGTCCCTTACTCTATGCCCAACCTCTGTAGTTCTATGGGTTGTAGCTTGACAGCTAATATCCACTTATAAGCAAATACATTCTACCAAATTTTGTCTTTTTGGGTCTAAGATACCACACTCTGAATTATTATTTTTCTAGTTCCACCAGTTTACCTGAAAATTTCATTTCATTTTTAAAATGGCTGAGTAATAATCCATTGTATAAATATACAACATATATTTTAAAATTATATTTCAGCAAACAGCAAAAGAAAGTTGTGATGGCTAATCTTCGTTGCCAACTTGATCTCATCTGGAATTAACTAATTCCCAAGCAGCTGGGCACAACTGTGAGGGATTTTTCTTGAGTGGATCATTGAAGTGGGAAGACTCATCCTAAATTCAGACCATTTGAGGTGGGAAATACTACCCTAAACCTTCTGGTGGCAGCCAACATAAAAGGACAGGGAAGAAAGAGGCTTTTGCCTTTTGCCTATTTGCCCTCGCTCTCACTGTCAAACTGATCTATCCAGCTGTAGAGGTATTCCTTTGCTGGTGAGGGAACCTACTTCTTCAGGATTCCAATGTAGACAGAAGTCCAGCAGAGAAATCCAGCCATCTGGACTGAACAACTACTGGACTCTTGGTCTTTATGTTAGGAGAGAGCCATTGTTGGAACTGCCAGACCAGAACTTGTAAGTCACTCTAATATATCCCCATATTTTATATGTGTATATATATGCACATATAAACATATGAAATATATATTATATATATAAAATATATATTATATATATTCATCCTATCATACTGTTCCTCTAGGGAGCCTTGATGAACACAAAAATAAAATTTTGGAGGATTGTATTTATAGCAACATCAATAGTTCTCATATACTTAGGAGAAAATTCAAATGAAATCTGTACAAAATATCTACACCCCAAATCCAAAACTTTACAAAGAGGAATTAGAAAAATGGCCGGGCGGTGGTGGCGCATGCCTTTAATCCCAGCACTCGGGAGGCAGAGCCAGGCGGATCTCTGTGAGTTCGAGGCCAGCCTGGGCTACCAAGTGAGTTCCAGGACAGGCGCAAAGCTACACAGAGAAACCCTGTTTCGAAAAACCAAAAAAAAAAAAAAAAGAAAACAAAAAAAGAAAAATGAAGTGATAATCTGTGTTCATATAATAGTGTTAAGACATCAATTGTTCCATTTTTTTTTTTTTAGTGTGAATACAGCATCAATAAAAACCAATCCCTATGAATGAAAAGCCAATCTTAAATGTGTTTGGAAAAGCAAAGAGCCAAGAACAAAGCAAGGCAACCTTGCTAAGGATGCAGTTAGGAGACATACACTACAAGATATTGATGTCTATCTAAAAGCAGAATAATTGAGAGAGTACAGAAAACCACATCAGTGTAGATAAACAAGAATAATGACATAAGTCCAGATGTACACACATGCACATACATATGTACATATACATATATGCACACATACATATACACATAGACACACACAGGTACACAACTATATACAAACATGTGTATATACACAGGCATATATGTACATATATGATGGCTAATGCTAAAGGTGATACTATATACTACTTTCATACTTATTTGAATTTATGGTTGCATATGTTTTGTGACACTTTAGATTTCAGAAAGAGATTTTTTGTAGCTCCAAATAAAGATGTGTTATACATATAGCAGTTAATGCATACAGATATGTGATGATGAGCATGTTGGACTTCATTCTTGTATTCACAAGTATTTATATTGGTTACTCAGGGCCCCACAGTGTTCTAGTCTTTATGATGAATTGATTACATTAACAATGTCCTTTATTTCTATCCTCTGTGGCCATACCATTTGCAATGTTGATGATGATTTGGGTTTAAGAAAGAAAATATTCAAAGCACACGTGGGTTCCCCCTTCAGTCGCAGCTTATATTTGTATGGAACACTCATTGTAATGAGTCAGCCACTACTGATGCATTACTGTGTAGGCCATACTTGACCGGATGTGCTCAGCTTTCACCTTCTGTCTTTCATCTGTTCTACATTCTCAGGCAGTTTCCATGTTAGATTCAGCATTCACATCTCCTCAGCGTCCTCTTCACTCTGCTATGCCCTCTGCCTTTCTTAGTTTTGAGTGACACACATAGCATTGAGAAATACTATTTGGTTATTTTTCACAAGCTCACTTGACTAAATTTTGGGGTTATTTATATCTGTATCTGTAAATTTAACAGAGTTAAAGCACCATTCTCTAGTCACATAGAGAATACACGGTATCTACATAACTTACCACAGCTATCTGGCGGAAGTAGCACTTTTCAGGTTCCTCTATTATAAAATTACTCCTCTCCCCTTTTTCATGTTATGTGTACAGTACTGAGGGTTCCAAGGCTCTCATGCATGCTAAGCAAGCACCAGATTCTGCACACCATATTTTTTGAAGTTACCAGAAGAATCTGAACTGAGAAGTATGACAGAATTTCTTTAAAAAAATTGTACTTTTTATCTGTGGGAGATTTATTATTTTCCTCCAATATTTTTTTCATATTTTGTATTTCTATGGACTCCTGGTTATTTTACATTTTTTGGTCTTAATCTAATCTCATTTTAAAAACTGTTGTTCAAGTAACTCATACTTAGGTCATTAGGAGCTCTTTGAGTTGATTCTAAGCTCCTCTTAAGTATATGATTTTCTATGTGTGCATACTTGTATGTACATGTGTGTTTGAGTGTGCATGTGTCTGTGCAGCATGTGTGTGCTAGTGTGAATGACTGTGAGTGTGCATGTGAGTGCATGTCTGTGCATGCATGTGTATATGTGTATGTGTGTGTATGTATGTATGTGTGTGTTGTGCACATACTTTCTTCCTATGTGGCATTTTGAGATACTACACAAACTTTTTGTGTGTTTGTTGGCCCAGCTGAAATTCAAGTTATTTCTGTAACGTGAGGAACCCTTTTGCTGAAGAAAGGCATTGCAAATTAGGTGTTTGGTACTGGCTGTGGTTGTTGCTAAAAGCTGGCTGTTTACTTCTAGGTCGTATCAGCTGGCAGATTAGGGGAATATGCTTGTTTACATAATTGCCTTTTCAGGAATTAAAATATTATCTGTTATTGATTACTCTGGTTAAAGTATGCTCATAGGCACAGTGGTTTCTTTATTGCTTTCCTGTGAGGCTATAACCTCTGTAGGCTTGTAATTCTGATTCTTACTAAGTGCAAACAAGTATTATGCCTTTAAGAGACAATCTTTAAAATTATGTGCTTTTTAGAAAGACATTCTTATCCATGTATCATGCTTATTACTGTGGCTACTGATTGTATTGCTTGTTAATGGTAATAAGGTACTCATGGAACAAATAAGATGAGAATAACTCTGGCAAATCCCTTGACTGTAAAAATGATGTGACTTTTAGATTTTTCCTAAAAATGTCTGTCAAAGGGGCTGGGGCTGCAGTTCAGTAGTAGAGAGTTTGCCTAGCATACACATGGACTTGGGTTCAACTGCTAGCACTACAAAAAGAAGAAGACAACAAATTGACAAACTGTTCAAAATGCTGAGGGAATGTGACTCTGAGTGATAGATGGACCATCTCTATCTACCCCATACCAAAGGCTCAGGAACATCATGGAAGAGGAAGCAGAATAAATATGAGAGCCAGAAGACTGGAAAGCCTACTGTGAAATGCTGTCCCCTAGGCATAATATAGCTGTCACACTCATGAACTTGCAGCAACTGTGGTTACTTGTACAACTCCTGCACAAGCCAGTTAAAAAGCCCAGCCTGGAAGGGAGGGCTTCCAGAAGGCCCACCTCTAGCTGAAGATCTGTTGATGACAGTTGGCTATGGAGAGAGAGTCACTTTTCTTTGGTGGAATGGCCATCTGTATATTGCCCATGCACAGAAGGTGTCCTCAAACCCATGAACATATGGGTAATACTAATTGGACTCCGTGGGTTATTTGAAAAAAAAAAAAAAGAGGCTGTGAACTTCTGTGGGAGATGTATTACAAGAAGTCGGGGGTTAAGATGGGAAAATATGCCTAGGATAATATATATGCCTTATATATAATGTAATATGAAATTTTCAAAGATTTTTTTCAAAAGGAGATGCAACTCCCTGAAATAGCCCTGAACATCATGGCTAGTGCATAAATCAAATTTAAATTTTACTCAGCTTATTGAGGGAGCTACAGGCAGGAGGATCAGGAATGATCTAGAAAAATATTCTGTTTATATAGTTACTTTTTTATAGAGTAGTTAGGATGGAACTCTCTGAAATTTGAGGAATGCATACATAATACACATACACTGCAAATTATTTTGCTGGATTAAAATATTGTAATATGACACTGACTTTAAGATAAGTCAGATAATCATTTTACATAGGTAATTAAAGCAGAAAGCACTATGAGCTATACACTATGGTCTGAAGAGTTTACTTTTTACTCTAATGCTGTGGGATGGTCTGTATGTCAAATGTGTTGCTGATTGGTCAATAAATAAATCACTGATTGGCCCGTGGCCAGGCAGGAAGTATAGGCGGGACAAGGAGGAGAATAGAGCAGGGAAGTGGAAGGCTGAGAGGGGGAGACACTGCCAGCCGCCATCAGGACAAGGAAGATGTAAAGTACCGGTAAGCCACAAGCCACGTGGCAAGGTATAGATTAATAGAAATGGATTAATTTAAGCTGTAAGAACAGTTAGCAAGAAGCCTAAGAACAGTTAGCAAGAAGCCTGCCACGGCCATACAGTTTGAAACCAATATAAGTGTCTGTGTTTACTTGATCGGGTTTGAGCGGCTTGGGACTGGCGGGTGAGAGAGATTTGTCCTGACTGTGGGCCAGGCAGGAAAACTCTAGCAACAAATGGCGTCCAACGTGGTGGCAAGAGTTTCCACCTAAAAACTGAGAAAAAAGATTCTAAAACGGAGCTAAACACAGCTTCCTAATTGTCTCTCTCAAATGAGCGGCAGCTGCTGGTTTGAGCTACTGGCGGGTTCCTAGCGTGTGCGCTCGACCTGCCGCCATATGGCGGGAATGAGGCCTCTGCAAGTGGCACATTAAGCTGCATTGTGGATTTAGCCTTTGCTAGTACAAAACAAAAAAAGAGGTTTCTGGGCTACACGCTGCTTGGATAAAAGCATAGACCCACAATGGCTCCCAGAGCTGGCGGTAAGCATACCGCCACCATGTTGGGAAGCTGAGGTGGGCGGAGCCAGCAGCCACAGCTGCTACAGTAAAGCAACAGATTCATAATAAGACAGATTCAGATGTAATAGTTTAAAATGTGTGTAAAATATACGTAGGCTTGAAAGAGACAAAAAAAAGGTGATATATACAGTATAGAAACAAATACATGGTTTTAAAAAATAAAGTCTTTAAAGAGACAGTAAAATTAATATAAAAAATAAGCCACGTAGAGATGACTATTACACAGAGAGTCTGGATTGTGTTGTCTTTGGGATTCTTAACTACAGAGAGATATTTGATTGTAAAGGAAGCTGAGTTAAACCAGTATGTATATTTTAAAGATACTTTGACTTCAAAATTTGGATGTAAGGATATGTTGCTTTGGAAAAGAGTCTCTTTTGTTTCCACAGAAAGCAAGAGGCTATGGATTTGTGCCAGATTAAGACACATCAGGTTTGACCAGCCAAGACCCCCTGAAAGGTCTCCGATGACACCATGGTCCAGATGATCCAACATCCAGAACCGTTTCAAGGCAACTGGCTCAGATGATACAGCCTCACGGACTACTCCATGATCCTAAAATTTTCTTTGTTTCCCCAGAAGATACAGCGCCCCCCTCCAGCAGGAAGTAGTAAGAGAAGCTACGCCCAAATTCCCAACTATACCAAGCTGACTTTGGAGATGTATAAAGGTTAAAACCTTCCTTTTTAAGAAAAGAAAAGGGGAGGTGCTGTGGGATGGTCTGTATGTCAAATGTGTTGCTGATTGGTCAATAAATAAATCACTGATTGGCCCGTGGCCAGGCAGGAAGTATAGGCGGGACAAGGAGGAGAATAGAGCGGGGAAGTGGAAGGCTGAGAGGGGGAGACACTGCCAGCCGCCATCAGGACAAGGAAGATGTAAAGTACCGGTAAGCCACAAGCCACGTGGCAAGGTATAGATTAATAGAAATGGATTAATTTAAGCTGTAAGAACAGTTAGCAAGAAGCCTAAGAACAGTTAGCAAGAAGCCTGCCACGGCCATACAGTTTGAAACCAATATAAGTGTCTGTGTTTACTTGATCGGGTTTGAGCGGCTTGGGACTGGCGGGTGAGAGAGATTTGTCCTGACTGTGGGCCAGGCAGGAAAACTCTAGCAACACTCTAAAATTACATTTTGAATGTGTCTTAATTTTTAACAAAATTCTGTACTAAGCTTAATTCTTTCATTTTCATTTCACATTCATGGTTATTACTATTTGAATGGTTATTTGAGTCATGCAAACTCTACTAAGAGACACTAAGTTTGAACAATCCTTTTACTTTTTAATTAAAGTAAGTTACTATGTCATGTGGTTTGTATTGACATGCTTATTTTTGATTATGATACAATTTAGACATAGAAAAATGTCCAATATTTAACATATGTTGAGTTATGTTTTTGTTCAAAAAATGTTTATGAATCATTAAGATATGATTGATTCCTATACCATAAGCTTTCTCTCCAAATGTAATTACTATTCTGAACTCTGTGTGTGTGTGTGTGTGTGTGTGTGTGTATGTGTGTGTGTGTATGTGTGTGTGTAATTATGTGTGTGCAATCATAGATGCAGTGCTTATGAAGGTCAGGAGAGGGCATTAGATGCCCTGGAGCTGGAGTTATAAAAGGTGTGAGCCAGCCAATGTGGTTGCTGGGAACTGAACTTGGGTCCTCTGCAAGAGAAGTACGTGGTCTTGACTTCTACGCCATCTCTCTAGCTCCAGTTGTTGTATTTCATGTTTTTGTATGTTGGTATGCTTGAAGTTTTCCTCACCTAACTTGTCACCAGTGATTAGTAAACTATAATGTGCTAAGTTTGTGGCCTATAAATAAAGTTTTACTGGAATTAGCCCCGGAATTCAGTCTAGTTTACTAGTTGTTCATGGCTGCTTGTCTGTCAGAAATGCTAACGCGAGTAATGTGCTTGAAGCCACATGGTCCTAAGGCAGAAAAGATCTACTATCTGTTTTTTTTTTACTGCTGATAAATTTTGGAATTATTTCTCTAGCTCATTTGGTATGTTTGCTTTTTTTTCTATTCTCTTATATGAATATAATGCAATTTGTGAACTTCATTTAGTTTTCCTCTTACTGATAAGTATCCTTTCCAATTTAACCATCTCCAGTTTCTTTACCACTGCAGTTTCTGATTTTTCCCCACAGGTTCTCAAGTTTGATTCTTGTGATATGGAGTGGGATATTATACCTAGGCTTACTGAGTCTAAGACATGAAGGGAGAATATTTAAAGTGAAAATTGGAAATTGTCTGGTTGAATGTGTTTCCATATAGTATGTATAGTATTTAGGACAACTTGGGAACTCTTTGTTTCTTCATTATTCATACCCAGATAAATTCCTGATCCTTAAGGATTATGTAGGTGGGGGCAAGGACAGGACATTCCGCTTGTAATTACATGTAATTAATTACAGCACAGGGGGCTAAAGAGACAACTCAGTGGTTAAAGACACTAGGTGCTCTTCCCGAGGACCCTGGTTCAGTTCCCAGTACCTGTACAGCAGCTCACAGCACTGTAATTCTAGTTCCAGAGAATCTGACACCCTCTTCCGGCCTCCATGGGCACCAGGCATGCACATGGTGCACATATACATATACAGGAAAAACACTCATATGCATAAAATAAATATAAATAAATAATATGGCAGAGGGTATTATACATGTGACATTAACGTGATGTAGATTGATCCTTCAGTGTATAGCCTCCATCTCTTGGCAAACTCTAAACATCTTAGCGGGGGAAAACCCACAACCTCTCCCCACAAAGATATGACCTTCAAAAGACCGATAAAAACCCTCAGAGATAGCTGTCAGCTAAAAGACTTTCTGAAATGAATGAAAGATTGATGAATGAATTGGAAAGAGAGACCTCAATGCTGAAGAAAAATCCTTTGGCTCTTCTTTCAGGGATCAAAAGTGTTAAATACACCTACCTGCTGGTAAACATGCGTGGGGAGACATTTCCATCTATCATGCCATGTCTGAAAGGCAGCAGTGCTATTCTGATTTCAGAATCTTGAACTTCCTTAATGAGTTTCTGCTACAATATCACAAGCCGTTCCATTAGATCAGTTTCAGGAGACTTAAGCAGAGTTTTTATTACAGCATTGGTATATCAAGCATTTGGGTAGAGGAGAAGCAAAATGACACCCACTAAAGAAAAATTCAATGTGGTTTTCCCAATCCTAAATTTATTCTATTTTTAAACCTCCTTCTCACACAAGTGCTTCCTAATGTAGACTGAAGCCATCCATTAAAGCATGACTTATTCATGCTCAAAAAATGATTGATTTAGACATCCAGAGAATGCTGCACTCCCCACTCCTGTTCCTCCACACATTCACACTACAGACACTGACAAGGAGAGCTGCGAGATCAGCTACACAGAGGAGCAGCCAGGGTGCCAGGATGGATCAGTGTGACAGCCAGGCTGCCTTTTAAATGCAGTTATAACCAGAAAAGGGAGAGTGTAAAAACAGAATTAGGGAAGTCCATTTAAGCACTGCTGTGTCTTCTGTGGTAGATTTGTTAGGTTTCGAATCACAAGAGCATGTGACTTTCTGACAAGGAGCTAAGGAAGCTAGGCTACAAGGAAATCTCCTCTGGTCTTAAATATTAATCTTCCTTAATATTTAAAGGAGGTTTCCTTCAATAAATAAAGTGGATTTTCTTTACATGTTATATTAGCTAAATATGATTTTCCCAACCCTTCCTTCCTGAGGTCCCATTTCTAGGTGTGGAAAATGCTTTAGACTTTAGTCAAAGAGAGAATAGCCCTTCTACATGCCAAATTCTTAGGTGTGGATGGAATGGGTCTTTATCTGTGAAGAAACCTAACCAGTTTTGACAGGAATATTAGCTATTGCTATTTGCCTCTAGGTAATACATAACAACTGAAAAGAAAAGTTTAAAAAGCCATTTTCTTTATGTCCTTTGGAACTTTTAAAAAAGGGATTTACACACCAGCAAAATACATCTTAGAATAATAAAAACTGTACAGGAAGTCACAGTGCACCCTCTTCTTCCTCTTCCCCCTCCCTCTCCCCCTCCCTTCTTCTGAATGACTTATTCTTCAGTTTAAGTTTTATCAACAACTGACTGGTCTATCACTACTATTGCTAAATATATTAATCAATGATGTATCCAACAGATATAGTTACCTCTATCATCCGAGATTGTGTCATATAATATTTTCTGTTCAAATCAGTGGTCCACAGGATCATTACTAGGGATGGTAAACAGTTCCTATACAATAACTTACTAAATCAACTGGAAGCTTAAGCAGCATGTATATCCATTTGTATGGAATATTTGGGGATGCATTTTATGACTTTAGGGTATGTACTGAATTATTATTCTCAACCTCACAAATTTGCCCACACATTAGGGACACTCGATATGGATAAATGTTTCTGAAAGAATCTGCAAGAGCTGTCAAAGGCTGATTGACTGATTAGAACATCAATGTTGTGCAGAGGTCAAGTACTGCATTATCTTTGGCTATATATCTTTGTGCCCCTTAACAGTCTTTGAATCTTTGATAGCTTACATCTGTATATGACACAACAACCTGTGATAGTAGGGAAACCATGTGGAATGTAAGAACAGTCTCTAGCTTAACACCAAATCAAAAATGTCATCCGAGGGGTTGAGACACAGCAGAGAATCTTGCACTTAGATATAACCTACCTACCTGGTGTTTCTACCAAAGTGTTTAAAGAGTGTTGACTTGACTTTCTTTGCTCTGTTACTATAAAAATTTCAACAGGTCAGAACATGGCATGCAGTATAACCTACATCTCTCGTCCTGGGCCACAGGCAATCATATTTGGCCCTAGAATAAGCTATCTCTTATCTCTGCTGGGGGGAGAGGAGTGTTTCTTGCATTGACACAAGACATAAGTATGGGCTCATTTTGAAGACGGTAGAAGTATTTTAGAAGAAATACATTAAGAGTAAATTAAAATATGAGAACGTTCCTTAATAATAATGTTTCTCACCAGAGAGAAGGTAGTATTTGACAAAAGATGAAGTCAATAGTACTGTTTCCATACTGATTTTCCATATTAAATGAAATAATTCGCGCAGTGTTCATCCAAGTTCCTGGAAGTGCTCACTTCAAGTTGTCCTTTTCCAGCTGGACACTGACACCAGCACTGCTGTTGCTGCTATTTATCAGTGAAGCTGAAGAGCAGCTTCAAGCAGGAGACTTTAGTCAAGTGCTGAGGAAGTCAGGAATGTGTATGTGTGTGCCGGAGGATTTCAGTTCTGCGTCCATCGGGGGCAGCTCTGGTTTTGGCTAGAAATTAAGTTTGGTAGGCTTCTTATTATGCTTGTGATCTTAACTTGAATCTTAGTGATATTGTCATAAAGAAGAATGTGCTACAGTATAAATATTATTAAAAAATCCACACAATACTTTTATTTCCCAAATGTTCTACTTCTTATATTCATTATTGTGACTCTATTTTCATCATAAGTGGGAACCATCTTCTAGACCCTGGCTTGGATAAACATACCAGGAATTTTTATGCCCATGTGCCCATCTTCAGCAGCATTGTCTTTGAATTAGATTAATTTTTTTAAAAAGATGGGTTTATTTATGTGTTACACCTAAATAGAAATGGTGCTTTACCTCTATGGTAATTCTTTAAAAGAGATACATTTTCCTATATGTTTTCACCCAATAGGAAAAAATTCAAAAGAAGTGAATCAGTTATGGTGAATGCTAGATAGTAGGGTTTGAATTGAGAAAATGACATTGAATTTATGATCAGATAGTGAATCTTTTATGGGAGAAGTTCAGCATCATCTTAGAGGCAAAAGACTCAGACTGTGACATCTTTTGACTCAAGTTGAAACCTGATCTGGTGGGTACAATTAATATGTCGAATTTGGCCATGAGGTCAGACTGAACTAGCCTCCATGCAGGAAAACCATATTTAGATTTCTTTCTTCTGTCTTATCCTAATTTTTGCCTGAGCACATTGCATTTGACAAAACACTGGTACGATGCTGTTTCAGGTTCAGCTTTAGGACACAAAGGTATAGAAAGGAAACTGGGATGCACAGATGAAATGAGTGAAGTCGGTTGGTGCTGATTTGTGGTGGTGCAGTAAGTCTTGTGATGGCTGCTCTTTTGATCTTACTTTTCCAACTGTCCTTGGCAGTCAGAAAAGGGAGCTATGAAAACAGCTGAGAAGTGGCATGATAAAGTGCAAGGAAGATCATTGTCCTAAAAAAGAGTATGGTGACATGAGATTTTGGTTAAAATCCAAAGGCAACTTTGTTAGGGAAGAAGGGTCAAAGGAGAAATCAGAAGCTCTGACATTATAATTGCCCTTATTTTTTGCTGTTTTGTTTTTGGTTTGGTGGTGAGAGATGAGACAGTGTCTCATATAGCTCAAAATGGTCTTGAGCTCACTATTATATAGTTGAGAGTGGTGTTCAACTCCTGATCTTTCTGCCTTTACCTTCTAATTGCTGGAAATACATGCTCCTGCCATTATACAATCAACCCCTTGGTATTTTTTGTAGTCTTTGGCCCTGTACCTAAGAGAATAAAGGTATGCTTTGAGATATGATAGTTTCAGCTGTCCCCAGAAAATTTATAGAGCATGTTTTAGCTGAGGAAAAATGAATATATATATATATATATATATATATATATATATGATAATAAATATGTATTTAAAAACATTCCACAAAAGGATTACCAAAATACAAGGAAATTCAGTGTGGATACATGTCCTTATTGTTTTCTTAACTATTTTATATATATATATATATATATATATATATATATATATATATATATATATGGTTTGATGGCTAAAAAATATAATCCCCCTACTAGCTTGAGTTTATTAATCATTCTAGTGGATTCTGTGAAAAGCAAATGTAATTTGTTTAGCAATATGTCTGCCATGTCCTCCTCCTTCAACCAGAGGCACTAGGGAGGAAAAGATTCATCTGGCTTGTTGAGTATTAATTATACATTTTTCCTGGTGAAATCAATATTCTCATATCTCAATACTTATGCAATGATGATTGTTCTGGTTGTTCAGAACATTTATGCATAAGATTGCTCATGACAGCATGAAATGTTTGAAGGCATCTTTCCACAGACATCTAGAAAACCAATTTTTTCCCCTTGTTTTCTCATCACCTCCCTGTGAGCTTGTCCAGTGTCCTTGGCTCTTTTATTTGACCAATAAAGATGAACTGGTATTTTCTGGGATTTATTATTGACTTATTGAATGTTTATTCAAGGCTTATTGTGTGTGAGTGTTTGGGGCGTAGGGCAAGGGCTTTGCTCTCCAAAAGCTCAAGTCTAAAAAAGTACCATTAGTTCAAACAAAGCTTGAATTTTTAGAGACCAGTTAAAGGACTTTGAAGGCATTAAATCTACTTGAGACTTCATCAAGAGATAGAAAAAGGAGCACCAAGCTAAAAGCCAGAGGAGAGCTGGCAGCTCCTCTTTACCGGAACTTCCAGCAAACAGCAAATATCCCCAAGATGCAATGCAAACTAAGCTCAGGTAAATATCAGGGATGTGATTAAAGACTGGCTGAGGGTGAGTGATCCGATGGCCTCACTGCCAGTTTTTATATGTTACACTTAAGTGCTAACAGGCTTACCCCTCACTGGCAGCTGCAAAGATGGTGTCATAGCTATTCAGTATTGCATGTCAATCTCTTTCTCTTAATGTAAGTAAAATATGGAGGTGTTTATTTTCTATCAAATTATATCTGTCATTTTGATTTTTGATGGCTTATATAAAATTCACACACATTTATCATAAAACATAATTGTGTTTTTCTTCCTTGTGTTTCTGGAAAACATTCTATTTTATTGAATTTGGGGAAAACCATTTTTACTGAGGGACGTTGTCATACTGTTTTGGCAGATTTTTTTTGTATATAAGTATTCTCTTGTTAACATGGACTCTTAAAAGAAAATAGAATAAAACACTGAACATTTGGAGACAATAAAGGAAGCGATGCAGAAAGATTTCTTTGCTATATGGCCACATCTAGGAATTCAAAAGAAAATTGCTTTGGAAATAAGAAGATATAAATTTGTGTCCTTCAACTTATATGGTTGGATGAATGTCAACATTGCTTGATATGAGAATTTTAAAAGGAAGAACTTAATGCAAGGTACCAAAATAAGACTTCTGCTTTTTCCTTGTTGAATGTGCTATAGAGTCTGGTAGCAATAAAAAGTCCTGGAAACATATATACAAGTAATATTTTACAAATTGAGCAGGTTATATCTACATATTTAGGCATATATGTATATTCAGAATGTTTATGTATGTAAAAACAATTATAATTTGTTTTATCATCCTAAATGGACTAAGGCTATACGGCTGAAAGATTAACAATTTTATGACTTCCACAAACATGTGGATAAAACAAGAACACCAGCAGAATCCACATGACTTGAGAGGCAGAATTATACAGAATTGACTAACTTAAATAGCGCAAAACAGGTCAGTAGTAATGGTTTGATGAAATGGAATAATTGAACCTTGTTTACATAGAAGGTGAAAATAATAATAAGTATTTTTCTTGTATTTGAAGCTTGCCTTGGTTTTTTTTAGATGAATATGACAGAATAAATGATGTAAACAATTTTAAAAGGAAAAAGAAAACATTCCTTTTGGCTCAAAGTTGTGTGGGCTCTGTGCCTGTCACTTGTCCTCATTAGAATCAGCAGAAGAACATTATGAGACATAAATATAAGACTCACAGCCTCCTACACCACATGGTAGAGAGGGAAAGGAGAGAAAGAATGCAGAAAGGGAACAAGGAGAGATACAGACTAAAAAGGCTCACTGACCCACTCCTTCCAATAAGACTTTACTTTTTACAGTTCCATCACTTCCCAACAGCCTTTGAGTCTACCAAAGAATGGAGCCATGTTTTACAGTCTACCTTGCGTGATCCAGTCATACGTGGAAACATTCTCACAGACATATTCAGAGAGTTCGCTTACTATTCTCCTCAATGTCACTCAGTCAGAAAGCTCACAATCAAGATTAACTATCATATGAAGACAATGCTGACATGAGATGAGTTTGAGTTAGGATTTTAGAGATTGGCATTTGGGAGTTGTGATAGCTATTTAAACTTTGTTTGCATAGTAATTTTAAACTTTGTTTTTTATTTGTATTGTAATACAAATCAATTGTGTACATTTTATCACCATTTATTAATTTATAAGAATATATGTTTCAAACAGCCAACTCATGCAATGAGCACAAGATCTGGTCCCACTGCCTGGATGCCTCCCAAACAGATCAAGCCAATCAACTGTCTCACCCATTCGGAGGGCCTGATCCAGTGTGGACCCCTCAGCCATTGGTTCATAGTTCATGTGTTTCCATTCATTTGGCTATTTGTCCCTGTGCTTTATCCAACCTTGGTCTCAACAATTCTCACTCATATAAACCCTCCTCATTCTCGTTGATTGGACTCCCAGAGATCCACCCAGGGCCTAGTCATGGATCTCTGCATCCAGATCCCTCAGTAGTTGGATGAGGTTTCTAGCACAACAATTAGGGTGTTTGGCCATCCCATCACCAGAGTAGGTCAGTTCGGGCTGTCTCTCGACCATTGCCGGCAGTCTGTTGTGTGGGTATCTTTGTGGATTTCTGTGGGCCTCTCTAGCACTTTGCTTCTTCCTGTTCTCATGTGGTCTTCATTTACCATGGTCTCCTATTCCTTGTTCTCCCTCTCTGTTGTTGATCCAGCTGGGATCTCCCGCTCCCCCAAGCTCTCTTTCCCTCGACCCTCGCCTTTCATTACCCCCACTCATGTCCAGGCTGTTCATGTAGATCTCATTCCATTTCTCTGTCATTGGGCGATCCCTGTGTCTTTCTTTGAAACCTGGGGCCTATGCAGGATTGTTTGGCTTGGCCTGGGAGGAGGGTACTAGACCTACCTGGACTGAGTCTACCAGGTTGACCTCAGTCTGTGGGGAAGGCTTTGCCCTGGAGGAGATGGGAATGGGGGGGGGGGCGTTGGGGGGAAGGTGAGGGGGACGGGAGGGGGGGAGAACAAGGGAATCCGTGACTGATATGTAGAACTGAATTGTATTGCAAAATAAATTAAAATAAATTAAAAAAAAAAAGAAAAAAAAAGAATATATGTAATATTATGTTTCAAATATATATGTTTTAAATAAATATAGATAACCCCAGTGATTTTATGTATTAAATCTGTTATAAGTTTGTGAGACTAAAATACAATTGTAAATGATACTTCAAAAGCAAAAAAAAAAAAAATCTAGGGTAGTGTTAGAAAAGCTAATCAGTCTAAAATTTAAAAATAACTACACTTCGGTGTATATTAAACATTAGTATTTCTAGGTGCATTAGAAATGCCTAGTTCTACCTATAGTCAACACTTAAGCTGCTACTGAAGTTTTCTGGGTGCATTTGGCTCATCACTTACAGTTTATGGTTTATAAATCACATTATGGTTTATCATATTTTGTCAAAGACAGACTCAATCACAGCTCCATTAAGATATAGTTTGTTACCACTCAGATAACATAATTAACAGAGTCTTTTCCTGAACCAGAAAACTTCTTCCCATTTGTAGAAGAGAAATAAGGTATTTTCTATTACTGAATAAATATGAAACTAAAATGAAATGTATGTTCCAGGAAGTCTACTAAAGTGATTGAAGAAATAGGGATTAATCTTCTTCTTCTATATGGCTAAGTAGACACATCCTTTGTACACATTTTCCCAAGATAAGGAATAACTAGCTCCACATAAGAGCAATCAACAGCAGCATTTGTTCCTTATCCACTTATTTATCAATTTAGGAGTTAACTAACTTCATCTAAAGAAAAAAATTAATTTTTCTATATTTATCAGGGAATATACTTTTGCAATTTTGAGATTGCCTTCTACCTACTTTCCTATCCTAGCATGGGAATTGCGAGTTAGGGATTCTGTTTTCCTTGATGAATGTGTACAGTGCAAAGAGATTTTTTACATGGTCCCAAAAAAGACATTTCTAAGATATAAACTTAGAAAAAAGACTTACTTTACTTTTAAAGTTCTTTCCATATGTAAGACGAAAGGAAGAAAGTTTTCTAAAGAAAATATTGTAAGGCAAAGAAAAGAAAGAGACGTCCATTGCCTTAGTTTCTAAAGGAAGATATCAATTAATATTAAATTTATTTTTTCAAAATGTTATGTGCCCTTTTGTAACTACCTATAAAGTGTGATTTTTGCTTTGTAACAGTTTTGTAGCTGTTGCTCACAAGTAATAGAAAAATTCAAATATTATATTGAAATAGTTATAAAATAGAACAAAATGTCTTGTGCTGAACATACCATTAAGAATGCTGATTTCAAAGTAATCTAGCTGCTAGCCTAGATTGCTTCTCAGTGGGGTTATTATCACTCAAGTGAAAAGAGTATATTTAAAATATAATGAAAAAGATATTAGTTATATTCTAAAAACATCTTAGCCTACAGCTATCAACATTATCTATAGTCTTATAAAAAACAAATTTTCAGATCAAGCATAGTTCTTGTTTTGGGTAATAAAAGTTGAGGTTACTTGGATCAACCCTCCCTTTAAAAACAATAAATACTACTAGAAGATTAGGTTATAAATCCATTTTATAATCTAGCGAGCAGACAGAAAAAACATCAGGGAAACTCTGGTGTTCAATATTGAAACAACTCTAGCAAAGACAAGTTCATTGAGTCTACTTTTCCTCCTGGGGGTGCTGTCTTCTCATTACCTTAGACCTGATAACATCCTGCAGTCAGATGTTATCTTTAACCAGAATTAAAGCATAGGCCTTGACCAATGTTTATAGCGCTATAGGATTAACTGTAAACTGTGGCTGGATCTCCCAGACTATATGTGTCCTGTAGATTTAATTTTGATCAGTTCTTTCATCATCAACTGGCCAACATGACACAAATCAAGGAAGAAAACAAGACCAAAGCAGGGAAATAAGATTTATAACCAAAGATCTGCCTTGGCATAGAATCTCTTTTCCCTCTAGTTCACTTAGTATAGTGAAAATAAATCTCAAGACAGCTTGTTTGAGTAGATGACTTGAAGTAACAACTAGTTCATAAAATTTTAATGATTTTCATTAAATATATAAATAGCATGCATGAAAACATACCTCAGATAAGATGATTTTATAAGATGACACAACCACTTTGAAGGATATGCAAGAATATTTTGTTTTAAGATGAATATCAAAATTATCCACATTAAAAATTTGGTGTTAATTTTGGCAAATAGTCTGAATACAGCAAAAGAGATTACTTGATACTGAAAGAAAAATAAGAATTTAAAAATCTGGGAAAATCACAGAAAGGCCAGATTATTGGAATCCAGAAGACATAATTGGAAGCCAAGAAGAAATATTACTCACAATGGGGGTGGGGGTGGTGGGGGGGTGGTGGGGTGGTGGGGGTGGTGGGGGGGGAGTGAGTGGAGGGCGGGGATGTCAAGAGAGAGCCAGGACATAGCATTAGAGGGCTGAAGATATGGTTGATTTGGTAGAGTGATTTTCTGACATCACATGGAAGGCAAGCCCTGGGTTGGATTCTTGGCACTGCATTAAACACAAGTGTGGTAGCACACAACTATAATCTCAGAACTCAGGTGATAGGGGCAGGAAGATCAACAGCTCAAGGTTATCCTCTGCTAATTAGTAAGTTAGTGTGCCCAAGACCAGCCTGGGCTACAGAAAAGTCTTCTTAAAAAGGAAAGAAGCTGGGTGGTAGTGGTGCACTCCTTTAATCCCAGCACTCAGGAGGCAGAGGCAGGTGGATCTCTGTGAGTTTAAGGACAGCACAGTCTACCAAGTGAGTTCCAGAACAGCCACAGCTACAAAGGGAAATCCTGTCTAAACACACACACACACACACACACACACACACACACACACACACACACACACACACACAAAGTATTATTATTAGTCTTGCCTTCTTACAAGCCTGCCATTTCCATAAGAAAAGTTACACAGAACAGTATTTCTAAAATTGGAATCTCTAAACAGTCTCTGACACAGTTACAGACCCTGGAGAGGAGTCTGAGTCACCGGCAAGAAGATCATTGAGGCTTGCTGGCTGTAAGTCAAGTTCCAAGTTCAGTGAGACTTAGTTTCAAAGGATTAAAGGAGAGAATATTAGAGTTCAATGCTCAGTATTCTCCTCTGGTTTTCACAGATGTGAGCATGTACTATATACACATATAGCATGAGCTTGTGTGTGTGTGCACATACACATAACACACACACACACAGGTAATTAGAAATGCAATTTGTTCTGTCTGTTATTAAAGTGGGGGAAATGAAATCTTCAATTATTTCATTGAATTATTTATTTTTGCTCAATTTCTCTTAGTTTTTGCTCTGTTTATAGACCGTTATGTTCAAAAAATTTTTTAAACTTAATCCCTTTTTCATTAGAAAATATTATTTTATCTGTAGTAACTACATCTTTGTGGTTACTATTCTGAAATCTACTACTACGTGTGTAGTCTCTAGTACATTTTTGTTGTTGCTGTTAATAATGATGATGATGATGTCTGGTGTATGAATGTATACAAGTGTGTCCATCTATGTAAGTGGGTGTGGTGTTCAGAGGTTATCAGAATATCTCAGAATATTTTCATTGATTGCTTCTCCACATAGTGTTTTGAGACAGAAGCTCTCACTGAACCACAGGCTAACTAGTTTGGCTAGGATGGGTAGCCAGAGAGTACCCACAATTCATATTTCTGTCTTTGGTACTGGGATTACTGGTGCTCACTACCACACCAGGCACATCTCCACGTGTGCTGGAGATCCACACTGCATCCCTAATGCTTTTCATGTACATGCCAAACACCACAGAATCATCTTCCCTTTCCCAGCTATTGTGTAGCCCACATAAACATATAAACGTATATATTGTTTTACTTACATAAACATATATTTTTAACTGTACTGTATTTGTATCTTTGAAACTAAAGAATGTTCTCATAGACAGCCATCAGTAGTTTTTTCCATACAATAACACATTTTCTGTTTGGATGTTTCTGTGTGGGGAACATACCATACCCTGGTCATCAGATATTTTTATGTATGTCAGTGTATAATATACATAATGTGCTTATATATTAAATGATAGTATATAATCAATTTTAAATTGCACAAGTTTCACATATCTTAGTATTACTCACATGACAATTTTTCTCAAATACATTTCTAGGATCTATTAAGTTAATACAGCACTTGCTCTATCTTTAATTGACAAGTGTCTGACATTTCTATATTTAATATTTCAAACATCATTAATACGCAATAATAAATTTGAAAAGTTCACGATTTTGTCCATTTAACATGATTCTGATTTTTAAAAATATCTATTGTCTTTATTATGTTTTGATTATGTATATTTATGGGTCTAGTCTGATGTTTTAATACATGCATAAAGAAGACAATGATCAACTTTATACATAGATTCTAATTATCACTCATGCTGGCATCCATAAATGATACATCATGAAGTACTCATCTTTCTGTTTCTGGCTTATTTCATTTAATATAATGGCCTATAATTAAATTCATTTTGCAAAAAAAGTGACTATAGAGCCCTTTCTTATTTGATATAAAGTATAACATGTTTAATGCGTTATATGGCAATATAATGTAATAAAGTTCCATTTGTGTACATACACTAATCTATCAATGGGTGCCTAGATTGTTTCCATATCTTGCCTGTTGAGAATAGTACTATACACAAAAATATTAAACATCCAGTCATCACATTAATGTACTGATTTTACTTCCTTTGGATATGTGTTCAGATTGGGGTAATGAGATGATACGGTAGATGCAGATTTAGTTTTCAGATTAATGTTATCCATAATTATCTGTAATTAATTCGTGGACTAAATTACAGTCAAACCTGCATTTATAAGAGCCCTTTCACTTCCCTCATCACTATTTTTCCATGATAGCCATTTAGCAGATGTAATAACAGCTCACCATAGTTCTGACTTGCTGGTCTCTAGTGACTAAAAACAGTGAATTATTTTCATCTGGTGGCCACTTATGTTTCATCTTTTGAGACATACCTATTTAGATAATTTGCCCAGTTTTAATTCAATAGCTTATTTTCTGTTTTAAGTCTTTTGAGTTCTTTATGTATTTTGGATATTAATCTTTTTTTGTTTTCAGGAGGAGAGTTGGCAAATGCTTTTCCTCATTGCTTATTGTTTTTTATGCAGACCTTTTTGGCTTTGATGTAATACTAGTTTTCAGTTTTACATTTTTTGAGTCAAAACACAATATTTTTGACTACACGGATGTTTAAAGTGTTTTCCCTCCTTTTTCTTATAATAGTTTCAGAAATTCAGTTCCTACATGTAGGACTGGTTCATTTTAAATACAGTTTTGGACAAACTAAGAGATTGGATCCAGGTCCAATCTTCTGTACCTGGCTCCATTTCTCTGACACCCATGTAGTGAAGACACTGTCATCTCCAGTGAAAGTTTTTGTTTATTATATTTTTTGCAAATCATTTACAAGTTGTATGGACATATACTTGAGGGATCTCTCCCAACCTGTAATTATCTCTGCATCAGTTTTTATCCTCATTCCATGCTGTTTTAATTTCTATAGTTCTATAATATGTCTTAAAATCAGCATACTGCTGATTTTTGCAAAGAAAGGTTTCTCTCTGTCTGTCTGTCTTTCTGTCTCTCTCTCTCTCTCTCTCTCTCTCTATATATATATATATATATATATATATATATATATATATATAAATTTATTAAAATGTTCTTATACAATATATTTTGATCATTTTCTTTCCTCTTCCCATCAACTCCTCCCAGATCCCTCCTACCCCACTACTCACCCAAAGTTCATGTTCTTTCTCTGTCACTCTTGATCAGTTAGCTTTTTCTTTCTTTTTTGAGACCTCAATCTCTAACCTTAAGAACTCTAACACAGAGACACACCCACAACAACCTACCTGCAGAACCATATTTACAAAGCATTTCAGAAATTTGAATTATCCTTTAAGGCAGAGAACTGGAACAGAGTGATGTGATTTACATTATTATCCAGACTCATGTAACAGGGGCTGATTGACAGAAACAAAGCCTACTTTGTAATGGATGACAAGAAATTAAACTGGATTTGAGATGTGTAGGTTCAAGAAAAGGAAGAGAAGACAGAGGACATGATTTAGTAAGTCCATCGCTGCCTGGTTTTGAAGGGAAATTTTGTGTGTGTGTGTGTGTGTGTGTGTGTGTGTGTGTGTGTGTGTGTGTGCTTGCATATGCATATGTGTGCACATGTGTGTGCTGCCATGATTGCATGTGTGCTGTGTGTATGTGTGAGTGTATGCTTGCATGTGTGTATTGTGCCCATGTGTGTGTCGGCATGCTTGCATGTGTCCTGTGTCTCTCTGTGTGTATGTATGTTATACCTATGGACATTGTGGAGCTCTATGCTTATAGAATTAATCTCATTCCTTCTGCTATAGTATGCAATGTACACTTTTATCATGTAGAACACTTCTTGATCTGTCAACATAATAGCCTGGCATTGAGTGTATGAGTTATCAGAGTAACAAAGGGCAAACGAAGTACAAGAAAAGCTGTCCCTTCTGAGAAATGTGGGCCCCTTTTGTGGTAGTGTCAGTTTATAGGAGAATCCCAGGGTGATCCAAGCTTCGAAGTGCAAGACAGTCACTCATAGGAGTCTGAAAGAAAGTTGTGAGCTGCTTTAGGGAGATAGAAGAAGGCCATCTTCTCTTGAACTGCTTTTAGAGGAAGATGATACTGAAAGTGTGGAAAGGTTAAATGGAGCAGCAGGATCTAAAGAGGTCTCTCATACAACCTTTCAGTACTGAATGTCAAATGCATATGCATAACTTCATTTGAACTTTATATGAATGTGGTGTGATAAGTAGAGTAAGCCTATCTTAGTTGGGGTTTCTATTGCTGGGAAGAGACACCATGACCAGGGAAACTCTTATAAAGAAAACATTTAATTGGGATGGCTTGGTTAAAGTTTCAGAGGTTCAGTTCATTTTTATCATGGTGGAGAGCATGGTGGTGTGCAGGTAGACATGGTGCTGGAGTAGTAGCTGTGAGTTCTATATCTTGCAGGCAAGAGGAAGTTGTCTGAGACACTGGGTGGTATCCTGAGCATAGGAAACCTCAGAACCTTCCTCCCACAAGGCCATACCTACTCCAACAAAGCCACACCTCTGAGGAGGTGCCACTCCCTGTGAGCTTATATGGGCCAATTACATTCAAACTACCACAAAGCCATACTGTTTTTGTATGAATACTATTGCTCTATGAGAGGTCATGTTCTTAGTCCAGAGTCCCACAGCTAGCTAGTTACAGAATTCTGCTTGTATCTGGGGTTTCCACCTTTTTCTTCTTGTTTTACATAACAATTCAAACAGACATAAATAGATGTGTGTGTAGATGACTCTTATGCTAGTGGTTTTCCTCTAACTTGGAGTGAGATGTGTTTAGTTATACCACACCATTGTTGACCTGTTAGGATTCCTTGTGACTTTCCTAGCGGTGACTGTACTGTGTCACAGGAACACCTGTATTACCTGAGAGACTCCATATCCTACTACAGAGATACTTGCACACCTGAGTCTATTAATCCTCTATTCATGAGAGCAAGGGAATGGAATCATCCTAGTTGTTCATGAACAGATGAATGAATAATGAGACTCTAGTACATACACACAATCAAATTTTATTCAGCCACAAAGAAATATGAAATCATTAAATTTGTAGGAAAACAGATGGATCTGGGAAGTATACTACTAAATGAAAGCATATGTGGCTCCTAGTCAGTGGTGTGTGCCTAAACACAAACAGGTGTACATGTTGGCAAACCAGAACTGGGAAAGAGATCGGAGAGGGTGAAATGGATGATGGGAAAGTATGAGGGTAGACAGAAGGACACATGGGACGTGAAAGAGATCAAAAGACAGGGAAGGCAAGACTATACGGAGAGGATGAGTAATGCGGTGGAAGAGGTAAGGGAGAAGGAAAAATCACTAAAATACATTTTGCTCAAATTGCTATAGTAATATCTAATATCACATATGTTAAATGAAAAAAATGACACAATAAAAAAAGAAATGAGACTATCCTCAACAGAAGTTGAGTTCTATCTTACCAAAATGCTGATTACATCAAGGATGCCGTTCCTGGGCACAGCTGATGTTCCTCAAAGCATTTCCAACTGCAATCAAAACATGTTTCCTTGCCTTGAAAACTGATGATGCTGCTAAACTCAATTCACTGAAGATCTCTCGGCCGCTGTCAGTCTGACAGGTTTGGTTCAAAGCGAGCTTCTTTCAGAGAAAGGGAGTTGTTCAGTGATTCAGCAAGCTGAACTTTAAATTATGCTCCTAGCCGCCCATGAACATGAAGCTATGCATAGCTGACAACCCAGATTTCTACTTGGCCACTTGGGAAGATTAATGGCCAGTGTTACAGACAAGAAAGAAAAATCATACTGATTGCAGATAAAAGCATAACACTGTACAGTTTCCTTAAAGTTTGGATTTTCTTCCCTCTTCTTGGATAGAGCTGTATTTTTATTCCTACTGACAAACAAGAGTGTTACAAAAACTCCTTGAGCTTCGTTAAGCTGTGCTTGTGTCAGTGATCCCCCTTGATGCCAAATGTTCATAATGAGGGTCACTCCTGCCTCCCAGCTGAGCTGCCCCACTCCCCAGACCCTGATCCTCAGAGTGCATTCTGTGGTTCTCTACCTCCCATCTCAACATCAGCACCACTGCTGGACCCTGTCCCCAACACCAGTGGAATTTCACTGCTCTGTACAGTCCTTACCAGTCCAGGAGCAGGTGAGTGACCTGCTTGTCAACTGGAATGCCTTTACCACCTGGATTCTGTTCTCTCAAGACCCAGTCCACTGCCAAATCCCTCCCACCTCATCATTCTTCCTGTGGTCATCCCCTCTCCACAACTCTGGCAAACTCCATTGGCCTAGGTCCAGTCCACACCAGTCTGAAGAATAGGTGAATGACCAGCCTCCCAGGCAAAGTCCCCTACTCCCAAGACCCTGATCCCTAGGGCACATCCCCTGCAGCTTTACCAGAGGCTAGACTGGTCCTAGGTACCCAGATAAGACACTACCCACTGCCAGCTAACACTCCTTAAGTTCCGTCCAACAACCCCAGACTGTACCCCTCCTCTGATCCTCATATTCTGGCCTACAACTTCAGAAGAAGACTTAGGCTTTACTGGAAACCAGGCTGGTCCTTGGGACTCCAGGTAAGATACCACCCACTGTCTGCTAACATTCAGTAAAGTCTGCCCTCAAACCCCAGACTCAACCCCTCCCATGGGCTCAATATTCTGGTCTACAACTTTGGAAGAAGACTTTGGCTTTACCAGAGTCCAGGCCAGATCTAGGGACCTAAGACACCAAAAATCCCAGCAGAGACAACCTACTGGACCCAAAGCCACTGGAACCCTTGGCCAATTAGGCTAGAAGACCAAGGAAACAGAAACCAAAGAACAAATCACTCACCCATCAAATACAAATACCGGAACCAAAACTAGATTTATAAGCATCTCAAATCCAGATGCCTACATGCCAGTGTAAGAACACAGTAGATAACAGAAAGGGCAATATGACATGACCAGAACCTAGCTATCCTACACCAGCAAGACCTGAGTATTCCAATGCAACTGAACCACTAGAAAACAACCTTAAAAATAACTTTATGAAGATAATAGAGGTCCTTAAAGAGGAAATAAAAAAATTCATTAAAGAAATTGAGAAAAAAAATAAAAAATTGAGGAAATCAATAAAGCCCTTAAAGAATGCCAAGAAAGCCAACAACAACAAAACAACAACAACAAACAAACAAACAAAGAACAGATGAAGGAAACTCTTCAAGACTTGAAAATGGAAATAGAAGCAATAAAGAAAACACAAATGGAGGGAATTCTGGAAAGGAAAAATCTGGGTAAGTGAGCAGGAACTACAGATGCAAGCATCACCAACAAAATAAAAGAGATGGAACAGAGAATCTCAGTCATCAAAGACATGATAGAGGAAATCAATTCATCAGTTAAAGGAAAATGTTGAATCTAAAAAAATTTCCAGCATAAAACATCTAGGAAATATGGGACAGTACAAAAAGACCAAACATAAGGATAATAAGAATAGAAGAAGGATAAGAAACTGAGCTCAAAAATCCGGAGAATATATTTAACAAAATCATAGAAGAAAATTTTCTCAACCTAAAGAAGGACATGCTGCTAAGGGTACAAGAAGATTATTGTACAACAAATAGATTGGATCAGAACAGAAAATCCTCTTGCTACATAAAAATCAAAGCACGAAGCATACAGAACAAAAAAAGAATATTAAAAGTAGCAAGGAAAAATGCCAAAGTAACATATAAAAGCAGGCGTATTAGAATTACACTCAACTTTTCAATGGAGACCCTAATATCCAGAAGGGCCTGGACTGATGTCTTACAGACACTAAGAGACTACGGATGCCAGTCCAGACTACTATACTCAGAAAAACTGTCAACCACCATAGCAGAGAAAACAAGATGTTTTATGACAAAGTCAAACTTAAACAATACCTATCCACAATTTCAGCCCTACAGAAGATACTAGAAGGAAAACTCCAACCAAAGGAAGTTACCGACACCCACAAAAACACAAGCAATAGATAATCTCATACTAGCAAAACCCAAAACAGAGAAACACACACACACACACACACACACACACACACACACACACACACACACTACCACAACCACCACCAATAACAATAAATAACATGAATTAATAATTACTGGTCATTAATGTTTCTCAAAATAAATGGACTCAATTAACCAATAAAAAGACAAAGGCTAAGAGAATGGATACAAAAACAGGATCCATCTTTCTGTTGGATACATGAAATATACCTCAACATCAAAGATAGACATTACTCCAGAATAAATTGTTTTGTAAAAAGATTTTCAATCAAACAGACCTAAGAAGCAAGCTGGTGTAGCTATGCTAGTATCTAACAAAACAGATTTCAAGCCAAAATTAATCAAAGGAGATGGAAAAGGACATTTCATATTCATCACCAAAAACAATGTCTCAATTCTGAATATCTGTGACTCAAATAGAAGGGCACCCACATTTGTAAAAGAAACATTACTAAAGTTGAAATCACACATTGAAGCCAACACATTAATAGTGGGAGTCATCAAAACCCCACTCTCACCAATGGACAGGTCATCCAGACAAAAAAATAAAGAGGAATAATGAAACTAATAGAAGTTATGACTCAAATGGATCTAACAGATGTCTACAGAACATTTCACCCAAACACAAAAGAATATACCTTCTTTCCAGCATCTCATGGAACCTTCTCCAAAACTGACCATACCCTCAGTCACAAAGCAAATTTTAACAGATTAAAAAAAAATTGGAATAATCCTCTGTATTTTATCACATCACTATGGATTAAAGTTGGAGTTCAACAACAACACAAACTACAGAAAATCAACAAATTCATGGAAAGTGAATAACTTATAACTGAATTACCACAGGATAAAGGAAGAAATGAAAGACTTCCTAGAATCCCATGAAAATCAATTCACAACATACGAAATCTTAGGGCACACAATGAAAGAGGTGCCAAAAGGAAGGTTCATAGCACTAAGTTCCTGCATAAAGAATTTGGAGGAATCTCATAATAGCAACTTAACAACACATCTGAAAGCTATAGAACAAAAAAGAAGAAAACACACCCAAGAGGAGTGGATGGCAGGAAATAATCAAACTGAGAGCTGAAATCAACAAAATAGAAGCAAAGAGGACAAGACAGAGAATCAATGGAACAAAGAGTTGGTTCTTTCAGAAAATCAACAAGACAGACAAACCTTTGTCCAAACTAACCAAAAAGTCAGAGAGAGAGCATCCAAATCAACAAAATCAGAAAGGAAAAGAGGGACATAACAATAGACACTGAGGAAATCCAGAGAATCATTAGGTCATACTTCAAAAATCTGTACTTTAAAAAAAATGGAACATCTAAAAGAAATGGGCAAATTTGTTGATAGATACCACATACCAAAATTAAATTAAGATTAGATCATTTAAATAGACCTATAACCCCTAAGGAAATAGTCATTAAAGGTCTCCCAAACCAAAAACAACCCAGGGCCAGAAAGTTTTAGCACAGAATTCTACAAGACTTTCAAAGAAGAGCTAATACCAATGCTCCTCAAGTTTACCCATAAAATAGAAACAGAAGTAACATTGCTAAATTCATTTTATGAGACCACAGTCATCCTGATAACCAAACCACAGAAAGACTCAACAAAGAAAGAGAACTACAGACCAATTTCCTTTATGAACATTTATGCAAAAATATTCAATTAAATACTGGAAAACCAAATCTAACAACATATCAAAAAGGTCATCCATCATGATCAAATAGATAGGCTTCATTCCAGAGATTCAAGGGTGTTTCAGTTTTGGAAAAATCTGTCAATGTAATCCACCATACAAATAAACTGAAGGAAAAAGAAAAACCCCACATGATCATCTCATTAGATACTGAAAATCCTTTGACAAAATCCAACACCCCTTCATGATAAAAGTCTTGGAGAGATCAGGGATACATGGAACATACCTAAGCACAATGAAAGCAATATACAGCAACCTGACAGCCAACATCAAATTAAATAGATAGAAACTCAAAGCAATTTCAATAAATCAGGAACAAGATATACTGTTCACTCTCTCCGTATCTATTCCATGTAGTACTTAAAGTTCTGGCTAGAGCAGTAAGACAACAAAGGAGATCAAAAGGATACAAATTGGAAAGGAAAACAAAGTATCATTTGCAGATGATGATAGTATACATAAGTGACCCCAATAATTCTACCAGGGAACTTCTACAGCTGATAAACACCTTCAGTAATGTGACAGGTACAAGATTAATTAAAACAACAACAACAAAAAACCGGTAGCCCTCCTATATACAAATGATAAACAGGCTAAGAAAGAAATCAGAGAAATAATACCCTTCACAATAGCTACAAATAATATAAAATATCTTGGTGTAACTTTAACAAAGCAAGTGAAAGACATGTATGACAAGAACTTCAAGTCTTTGAAGAAAGAAATTGGAGAAGATATCAGAAGATGGGAATATCTCCCATGCTCCCACAGCCAAACTTTAAACTAAGTAAGAGGAATCTTTCTGAAGAGAGGGAAGAAGGATTGTTTGAGCCAGAGGGATCAAGGGCGTCACATGAAAACACACCGACACAACTAACCTGGGCTCATAGGAGCTCAGGGTCTGAACCAACAACCAGGGAGCCAGCATAGAACTGACCTAGGCCCTCTACTGTCATATATATATGACAGTTGTGTAGTTTGGTCTACTTGTGGGACTCCTAACAGTGGGAGCAGGGGCTGTCCCTAATGCTTTGGCTGGCTCTTGGGAACCTATTTATACTGGATTGCCTTGCCCATTCTCAATATAAGAGGAGGTACTTAGTCTTATGCAACTTGATATGCCATGCTTTCTTGGTACCCATGGGAGTGTTATGATACAGAGGCGAGAGGGACCTTGGCGGGGTTGGAGACAAGGTGCCCCATGGTGGGTGAGAGAGATGTGCTGCAGGCAGGGCTCAATGAACAGTTTTATTTTGGTAGGGGGAAAAAGAGGAGAGAGGGAAAGAGAGAAGGTAGGGATAGAGAGGGTTGAGGGTGCACACCTCGTGGGAATGGAGCCAGAGGAGGGATTTTCATTTTTAAAGGAGATTTTAGGTCAGGATGCTAGGCTGGTCTCCAAGGGACCAATCAGAATACTAACAGGGAGACCTGCTTTTTCCTAAACAAAAAAGGAGGAATGGATTGGGAGGCCCAGAGGGGTGTAAAGTAAATAAATAAATTTAATTTAAAAAATTGGGGTCACTATTTTGTACTCCCAAGTGCATACACATCTATGCTTGGTTGGAGCCTCTGGCTCACCCCTGCAAGATCTAGAAAGTCCCATTCTGGTCTCTCTCTCTCTCTTTCTACAAAGCCAGCCTGCTCAGAGAGCATCTGAACAAAGGAAAGGCGCAAAAAAGCCTAGTTCCACACTCCTGGTGGCTGTTGCAGCTTCCTCCCCTGAAGTTGCTGGCTGCTCCAGCCCCACACCTAAGAGCTCAGCTTTTGACCATACTTGGGCACAAACCTAGCTTGTGACCGACATGTCATCACCCCTCTCCTACAACCTATAAAATCTCCCTGCTTTAGTTCGGGCATGCTACTTTTCTGTGATCCCAGAACCCTCCCTGGGAGTTGCTATCAATAAACCTGTTGTTACACTTTTTCAATTGGGTTTGATTTGACTTACTCAGTTGACAGAGAAACTTATTATAGTGGGGGGGGGTAAGGGGGAGTGGGAGTGTGTGGGGGGTGGTAGAAAGCCTATTTATCTAAAACAGGATACATTTGACAAATTTGTTCTTAACACTTCAAACTAGTTCTGGAGTGGATACCTTAACCATCTAGTCATAGAAGAATAAAATGTGTAAATTTTAGACATTTCAGAAGACTCTGCAATTTTGTATGATTTATTTTGTATTTTATTGATATTTTTACTCTAAGAATTACTTTCAGTTTTAAAGTAAGTGAGTTAAATTTTCATAATCCAATGTTCAGTTGCTTCAGAGACCAAATGCAATATTTTTTTTTCCTGCCAGGCTTGGTGGCACATATCTGTGACCTCCACATTCGGGGGATTGAAGCAGGAGGATTATGAAGCCAACCTGGGATACATAATAAATTTGAGTCTAGCCTTGGCTTCAAAGATTTATCCTGTCTTGAAAAAAAGTGTATTTCTTCATTTTACATGTTTCTAAGATGTGTATTGTACTAGTTTGAATGAGAAATATCCCTAGGAGGTATGGCCTTGCTGGAGGAAGTGTGTCACTAGAGGTGGGCTTTAATTGTTAAAAAACTCAAAACAAGCCTGTAGGTGGTGGCTCAAGCCTTTAATTCCAGTAATTGGGAGGCAGAGGCAGGTTGATCTCTGAGTTCAAGGCCAGCCTGGTCTACAGAGCAAGTTCCAGGTGAGCTCTCAGCATATCCTGCACCAAGCACCAAGCCTCTCCTACACCATCAGGCACTATTGCATTCCTGGAACCATGAACAAAAATAAACTTTTCCTTTTTTAAAACTTAATAGAGTTTTATATGTGTGGGTGTTTTGCCTGCATGCATGTGTGCACACTGTATATGCCTGCTCCTGTGGAAGACAGAAAAGAGCATTGAACCCCCTGCAACTGGAGTTACAAAGAACTGTGAGTTTCCATAAGGGTGTGTGAAATTAAACCTGGGTTCTTAAATGTTGGGTCATCTCTCTAGCCACAAATACATAGATATGTAGATTTTAATAAAATTATGACTGTTTTTTCAGCACAGCCTTGGGCATCACAGGGAAAGGAGGGTAATGGTACACAGAGACACAAGACTGTGTTTACTTCAAAAAGGATCAATGTTTGTTTTTATCGTTGTGGCTTATATATTGTTTCTTAGCTACTAGAGATAACAGTGCAGGTACAGCTTGATCAGACAGTGTCTTTGACCCTTATCTGGATTTCCTCCCATACATCCCCTCAAACATTGTCTTTTACCTTTATCCTAGGTCTGCCTTCTGCAGTGCCCTGCCCTTTCCCTACGTTTCCCCTCAAGGTTGTTCCTCCTCGGCTTTATCTCTGGCCTGGAGTTTCACAGGCAGTCGCTGGGTCAGGATTTGCACCTGAGAATGGAGCTGCAGTCTATCTGGGTCCCAACAGCTGAGAGTTATATGGCTGGGCCAAATGATGCAACCTCATTCTGCCTGGGAGAATCTGTAGTGATTTACTTTTCTAAGTGTATACAAGCATACTAGACTATTGCTCGCTAAGGAATCTTATGTTAGGGAAGTCCACATGACCAAAGTAGTTGTTCCAGCTTATGCTAGAAAGAAAATTCTGAGGTAGCTCTCCATAATGACTTTTAGGTTGACTTCTCTTAAAAAAATGAATTTCCTCCATCTCTCCCACCTACCCATCACCTCTTCATTCATCTCAGGGGCAGTGGGAGCTGCTGTGTATCACACAGTATACCCTTTAGTCCAAATAGCTTTACTTGCAAATGTTCATTGTGTAATGTGTTGTGGGTCCTCTGGCTTCTGGTGCGCCACAAATAATGGACCCTCACTGAACCTCCTCTCTGAAATCCTGTGGTTGCAGTGAGTCATGGAGATCCTGTGGCTATGGTTTTGTAGGACCAGCCACTTCAAAGCTCCAGCAGGTGGTAGATGTCAGGGAGTGCCAACTCAAAGACCTGGATGTGTGCCTGAGTGGTAGCTGAGTTGGTCAGTCCAGGCCACTGGGACCGTCCCTCTCACGTGAGTGGCAAAGCCCATGATGAGGGGCGGGGCCAGCTTTCCCAATGACTCTCCTATTAGGTTCTCTGCAACCTCCGCTTCCCCCAAAACAAAACAAAATTTAAAGGAAAAACCAAAGACCAAACATAACAACAACAACAAAGAAAGAAATGAAAAGAAAAAAGAAGAATCTCCTTGTGGGCTGGCTGGCTCTCCCCAGTCCAGTGAGGGGTGGAGCCAGCTAAGCATGACCCTTGTACTTCAACACATAGTTCAATACATGGTTCTCATGGACTCCTGTGGTAACACAGGAAACAGACATCAACACAGACCCGAGCTGCAGCAGAACCACGGACTCAGACATAAGCAATAGCTCAGGCCCTTATGTCACCATGGCCCTGGGTGGCAGCACAGACTTCCAAGATGTCATGGACCCAGCAGCAGTGAGGTCCATGGACTCCAACATGGCCCCAGGTGTTGGCCCAGTTTGTTTGTTTGTTTTTGTTTTGTCTGTCTGTTTGTTTAAATGTTATTTGTATTTTTTATGTCTTATTTTTATTATTTCTTTTAAAGTTTTCCTCTGAGGAGGATGCTACAAGGGTGAAGGGAAGATATGGAGAGAATGGGAAATGGTGGGATTGGGGTACATAATGTGAAATTCCCCAATTAAAAAAAATGTTTAAAAATATGAACTTTCACCCTAGGTAAATCAAGTCTGAATTGTAGTTGAGCTACGTAAAAATCATATCCAATCACTGCTAAGTATAATGAAATATTCTTAAACAGCTGGTGTAAGCACAAATATAATTGTTCTTTTTGTGAAGCACTATTTATTTTATTGAGTAATTTTAAATCTATTCTTTTTTTAAAAAAAATTCTTGTAGCTTTATTGATTCCTTGTGGATTTCACATCATGGATTCTGATCCCACTTACTTCCCATCCCCTGAATCCTTCCTCTGCCCTTGCAACCTCCACTCCCCCAAAATAAAACAAAATTTAACAACAACAGGAAAAAAAAAAAGAAAAGAAAAAAGAAAAAAATAAGAATCTCCTTGTGGAAGCTGTAGTGTGGCCCATTGAGTGACCCCCCCATTTACCCTCTAGCCCATTCATCTTCACTTGCAAGTGTTCATTGTCAGGAGTCATTGGAGTCAGGGGTTTGGCTGGAGGCCTCTGGTTTCTGCTACACCACTGATAATGGGCTCTCACTGGGGCTTCTCTTGATATCCTGTTGTTGTCCTGTGTCATGGAGATCCTGCTGGTTTGGATCTGTAGGTTTGTTCCCTTCACTTGTTTTCTTTCCTTGAACATGGAGGTGGTGGAGAAATGTCTCTATCTTTGGAACACAGGCCACTCCAAAGGGATAATTCTTAGGAGACATCAAATATTTAAAGCAGTGTACTTTGCATGAGAAAATTAAAGATAATCCTTGTCTATTTTCAGTATAAAATTTATTTCATGGGATTGAGCCCTCCTGCCTTGGACCCTGATAGTTGTGTGTGCCCTTCCCAGCTTCCGTCCTCTAGAGTGACACTGGCATCCTACTTTAGCGGGTGACCAGTGTCCACTTTCATTCTTGGCAGACGCCATGGAAACCTAGCATCTCATTCTCTTGATCACAGTTTAAGCACCATTTGATGTTATTCAATATTTAAGCATTACAACTGAAAATAAGCGAAACACTGGATTTTAAGCGATTTTTGTTGTAGTAGTAGTTTTTTGTTTTGTTTTATATTTTAGATCCAGGATACAAAGTTAGAAATACAGAAATGTATTCTTGGAAAGAGCTCACCTTGGTTCCTTTGAACACTTCCCACTTTGTAAATTAATAGCCAAGCTAGAAATCCCAATCCTCCAGGAGCAACATACAGATACAGAGACAGGTGGGTCAACTGCGAGGGTTGATACGAGTTGGATGTCAGCGACGTGCAGTGACGGGGGAACTAGCAAATCACCTAGAGTCACCTGTCAGACTCTTCCTCCTAAGGCACCACCTTTTGTCTTTTCCCTAATAGGAACAAGAAATTAAAAAAAAAAAGGAGTTTAACATCGACTTCTAAAATTGTGGTAGCTATTCTGCCTCATCTTGCCTCTGTAAGACTCAGAAAGAGATACGAACTCTGAGGGAAGTTTGATATCATGTCCACTTACTACAATAATGAGCTCATTTCCAAGGCCAACTATCCACCAAGTCCTGGATTCATATCTCTCCATCCATAGATCGGTGTTGATCATAGATTTTCAGTTCTCTTTAGAGGATTTTCTTTGTACAGTGGACATTGGTTAACACAGAAACTCAAAGCTGGATAAAATATAGAGATTAAGTGTCTTTGGAATGTTCAGCTACAAATAGGATGTCTATATCAACCCCCCTATCCAAGGCTCCGGAATCATCACAGTAAAGGGGTGGAAAGATTTTAAGTCAGACAGCAAGAAGGGTTAGTGCAAAGCGATGGCTTCAGGACATGATGGGACCACTTCCTCATGAACTCTCAACAGTTATGTTGACTGACTTACACATGGTTTCCACAAGATCAAACCAGGGACCATTCCAGCACAGATAAAGGAGGGCTAATGAGACCCCACCCCTGAGGAGCTTTAGTCAGCAGATGGCTACTGGGGAAGGGAGAATTAGTTTTATTAAGGGTGTGGCCTATGGTACGTCAATCATGCTCCAATGGGTGGCCTCACAATCATAATACATGGGCAGAATAAACTTTACTGAGTAGGTTATTAAAAAAAGAAAACAAAAGGGCATGAATTTGGGAGTGGGTAATAAGCGGTGGCTCTAGAAGGAGGTAGGAAGAGGAATGGGGGAGGTGAAATGGTCAAAATACATTGTAGGCATGTACGAAATGCCCCAGGAGTTAATAACGGTGGTGTAAAAAGAAGAAAAAGAGAATCAGAATGAGCAGAGCCTACGCTTCCAGGCAGGAGAAATGCCGTGGCTGGGGAAGGGTCATGCAGTTTATCTCTCATGAGATGGCGTGCTGTACTGCTGGAGTTCGAGGAATAAGCCAATGAAGGATGTGGCGAACATTATGCTTTTGTTTGATTTCTGATCTGAAGCCTGCATTTATGGCTCTTGGGATTAGTTTCATGGATGTTCTAAAACCACAACAAATAGTCTTTTCCTTTGCATGACAGTTTAAGCTAGACACGTTCTGTGGCATTACTCTTGGTACCTAGACTGCAGATGCAGTGTGTATACAGTATAAATGGACCAGTACAACAAGGGCCATTGCTTCTTAGTGCTCAGTGGGTCCTTAGCTGCACAGCCTCTGAAAATGATTTCCATCATATCACTTTTGCTTACTGCATGAGAGTGCATTGCTACATTTATTTTTTACTATTTAGGAGTCCAATTCAGGGAGGGACGCTTATCAGTCTTTAAACATAAGGATGAGAGTCATCTTAATTTTTATTGGTGCTGCTAATGCTGTTAACAGCTGTCCTGACAATAGCTTTTATGAGAATAAATGCTTTCTGACAAAAAGTTCCTTATTAGTGTACTCCTGAGAAATTCCACATCAGATCAAATGAAACTAAATTTCTCCCCTGCTTGGCACAGTATCTTCTCAGCAGCCTCATTTGGATGTCTGGATCCTTGAGCACAGTCTCTCACTTTATCAGTAAATATTTTGTTCAAATATATTGGTAAAAAACTCTCATACCAGTAGACTTCACTGTAGTAGCCCTTACTCCATACAAAAATACAGCCCATAAAAAAGTGACAATGTGCTGTCTGTCAGGAAAGTGATGAATGCAACCTTTGCTCTTATTATCTTCTGTCATAATTTTCTGAGGCAGAAAACTGGGCCAGGTGTGTTTTTCCTTACCACTGCCTCATATTGCTCTTGGTTGTTGCCTTGACTTCATAACCCAACAAATTATCACTGAAAAATTGAAGCACATGCATTTTCCCCCAGCAAATATTAGAAAAGAAAAACGATTTGGCCTTGTCTATTTTCCCTTTAATTCTGGTACAGATAAACAGTACCCTATTGACTGAGCCACATTTCTGCTGCCCTCTGTGTTCACAGCCATCCTTGACATCTTTGTTTCTTTCCTTTAGTTCTTCTGGAAGTGCTGGTAATGTTATTTCTTAAGCATTGTTCATGGTTCACTTTTCAAGACTTCTAAGAAAAGTCATGTCAACTTATGCAGTGTATGTATTCAAGGGGTTTGAAAATGGGATATTCAAAGACCATTTCACATAGAAAGTTTTTTTTTTTTTTACTGAAAAATCAATTCATCAGACTTAGAAGTTTAAGACCCTCAATATAAAATAGCTATCAACAAGCAGCCACAACTTTCTTTGAGTACAAAATAACATTATGACCCAGGAAGATTGAAGGAATGAATATGAAGTAATGATAAAATACAAATACCTTAAAATTAATAAAGTTGCAAAAAAGTGAAAAGTAAACACATGAAAATGAGTAATTTAAAGGTGGAACAGTCTAGAAACACTTTAGATGGACATCATTAAATTAAATAAATGAAATGATTTTGAGGGTTGTAGTAGTGAATTGCTATAGAGAAATAAAACACTGATTATTGGTGCTCTCATGATGCCTCAATTTTAAGAAAAATAGTTTTGTAAGTAGAATAAATTTTTTAAACTCTAGAAACCCCATTACAGCAATGGTTACTACTGTAAACTGTTCCAAATGAAAGAGAACTTTTTTGAGATGGAAAGAAGCAGCAAGCTTTCATTAGGAACTAGGATATATAATAAGCTTCCACAGCACATGGGTCCCAAACACAGCTAGCATATTTCACGTCAAAGTCAAATCTAGTAAACTGCTGCTATAATAATACGAAATCATATGAAAAAGCACTGAATCTCAAGCGCCTCAGTGTACAAACTTCAATTCTGAAAGAGATATACCTTTTATTACATATTTTAAAAATACATCTGGATATAATAATTATTTAAAAAATGTAGCCACAGCCTGATCCTATTAAGGAAATAACTCTATGGAATTATGAGCTAAGTTAGTTTATTAAATATTCTATCCTATGTTTAGAATTCATATGGCAATAATATACTCATATTTAAATTCCTGACTTCATAATTTGTTATTAATATTGTAGTATAGCTATGTCCTTGATTCCAGCATCTCAAAAAGTTGTGAGCATGTGAAGAGAGTGTTTTCAGACATGAGTGAATAATACCATTTTGTTTGAATACAGTCATTGTTGTTTGTAAATGTGATTGTTTCTTGTTGGTTTCCCTCAAGAAGTTCAAGTTGGATAGTTCTATCTCTTTTGCATCTCTAGAAAGATGTTTTTTCAAGCATTAAAAGGCTTAATCTTTATTGACAAAATACTCAGAACTTTTGGAAAATAAGTTTGAATAAGTATCCATAACTTTATAACATTTAATGATTATTGATGTCAAAGTACTATGCCATTAAGACATGCCCACTACTAAAATAGTGGCAGAAACATCATGGGAGTAAACAACTACTTGCTGGTTGAATTTAAATTCTCCCACAGGATGGAACCCATAGCTGGCACCATTACTGAGACAAGAACCTATGGTTAGAAAGGTCATACGCCCTTGAGAAGGACCTACTACTTTTATTCTGCCAAAGGGATACATTATTAAACTGATTCCTAATAATTTCTCTCTATACCCACAGATTAATGCATGTTTCAAGTCTTATCAGAGACGCTTCTTCTTTTTTAGTAGATGATGATCAAAAAGTAAACCCTGGTAAAGAGACTGAAGCTTGTTTAACTCTGAATAGGAGATATATATATATATATATATATATATATATATATATATATATATATATATATATACCCTTTCCCTAAGGCCCAGGGACAACTAAGGAAAAGGGGGTAATTTTAAGAGGTAGAGGATGATAGCAAAGAAACTATTTTCTGGATACAGTGGGGTAGTTGCATGTAAGAACTCATAATATTTGTGACAGCATACATAAGGCATATGCAAACTCAAGCCAGACCAAATCCAATATGAATTCTTACCTCCAGATAAATAAATAATGGGAGTTGATAGGTGCTGGAAGAGCTAGTTTTCTTTAAGAGTATAGCCCCCAATGGGTCAGCCATGCTCCAACGGAAGACCAAATATCCAAGAACATGTGGGCAGCACAAGTTGACTTGATGGGTTTTACAAAAAGAAGACATAAAATTGGGTGGATATAAAAGTGGTGAATCAGTAAGGAGGTGAGAGGTAACTATGATCAGTACACATTGTGAAAAATTCTCAAATGCATAATAACATTTAAAATATAATGCCTTTAAGGAAAGGTCATAAATCAAAGAACTTACAGAGGAAAGGAATAAATTAGAGCTTCACAATAAGATAAGTTATTATTGGATAAAAACAGAATCTTTTAAAAATACAATGGACTCATTTTAGTCAAAATTGCCAATGAGAAATCGTATTTCCTTCCCCCCTCATTAAAACTGTTGGAATACATGAATGGTCTACTATGTGAAAATTTCAAGGATCAGTGGGTAAGAACTGGCCCTGTAAAACTTAAGCATTTAGTAAGTTAAGCCCAGTCAATGGGTGGATTTCCTTTCTACCACTCCCCATGTTCCTTGATGCCATATGCTCATCCCGTCATGCATTATCACTGTGGGTTACTGCAGTGGTTTAGGGAAGAAACATTCGCTGTGTCTCAGGCACTTGAACACTGGGCCTCCAGTAGGTGATGCTGTTTGTGGAGGTTTAGGTACTGCAGTCTAGCTGGAGAAAGTGCACTGCTGGGGATGAGTCTTGAAAGGTAAAAGCTCTTCTACCACTTTACTCTCTCTGTTTCCTGCTGTGGTTCAAGGTCTGAGCTCTTCCTGTTCCTGCCACCCTGTGTGCTGATTGTTGTCATGTGTCCTTGCCATGATTGAACTCTCATCCCTCTGTAAATATAATCTAAAATGAATTCTTCTATGAATCACCTTTGGCCATGGTGCTTATCACAACAACAGAAAGGTCACTAATAACTTACCATTGTCTTTCCATCCTTTTAGTAATCATGGTAAACCCGTACCCTGTCAGTTCCAGTGATCAAGAAAGTTTCTGTTTGAGTTCTCCTTCCCATAGGTTTGGGTAAGTGTATTTCATTCTTTACCTTCTGCTCGGGCAAACTGCCACAGACTGCTTCCAAATCTAGCTTTATATCGTTTCTAGAATAACACATTCAATTCTTCCCACCCAGAAGTCCTGCTTCCTTTCCTGATGAATCTGAAATGTTCTTAGGATGTTATTTGACAGGTTGTAGAAGAGAAGTTCAGATTCTTAACTTAGATCTTAAGATTACATGCGGCTCTTGGCCTGGCTCTCTTGGGATTCCACATTTTGTTAATAAATTAATGCCTTAACATTGCCAAGGAAGAAGAGAACAGTGTCGTTGATAACTTCAATGGCTAAGAATGATATGATTTCCCATAAACATAAGAAAACAGCTTTTCTCATCTACCCAGCATTAACTGAGTTATGTCCCCATCTCTGAACCAGTTGCTATAGGCAGGAAAGGAAGCCTCATGCACTGTCTGCATGTGGGTATGGGAGAACATGATTCATTCTGGGAGAATGTGAAGTGACTGAAAGATACTTTAGGATGGCCTAAATTATGGCCACATCCTCAAGATTGTGTTTTCAGTGGTTTAAATCATAACTGCTGGAATGTTTGCCCATATTTATCACCAAGAGATTTGCTATTCACTGTTTATTCTTTCTCAGGCTTTTGACTCAGTGCCAATATAATTTGTAAATCTACCCACATGGGGATTTCTTGAAAATTTGAATACATGTTTTAAATTATTTCCAGTTGTGTGTTTAGGAGACTACTGTACCATTTTGAACTCTAGAGGAGGCAAATGTAAGTTAAAAGTCAGCCACGGAGATTCAACATGCCAAGGAAATGGACTTCCAAATAAAATTCTGGATTCAAGGCAAGATTTCACTTGATGTCCCACATTGTCAGTGAAAGAGCTGCATCCTGACCCTGCCAGATCTGGGACAAGACAACTACAGGTCATGACTGCTTCTTCTCCACTCCTCCCTATATCATTTTTCCTTGTGCCAGCTTTGATAATGTAGGACTATTGTAATAAATGTGATGGTATAATCTCTGGGCCCTACAAATCTCTGTAGTGACTCACCAAACCTGAAGCTCATCTTGAAGACCCTCTCAGACCCAGATTTAATACAGTTTTATAAAATCCCATGTTACAGATATAAGCTACTCTTTCTAGTTATCAAACATCTTTCCAGAGACTGCTATCATATTGTGTTACATGATGTTATGTTTTTACTTAAGGACAAATACAATGCCAATTGGATAGAAGGCAGAAAATACTATGATGGAGAAGCGACATGTGACTGAATACTTCTGAAAATACATTGTTTAATAAGGTAAGAGGCAAGATTAAAAAAGAAACAAGAGAGACATAGGGGTTGACACGGTTCATAAACAGCAAAGCAATGATACACTTTGCACCACTTCTTTCTGAGAATGCAGTTTATTACACACTGCTTTTACATAAATTGTTTTTTTTTTAACTTCCACTTTTGCTACCTTCTGTGTATATCCCTTATTGCTTTGAGTTGAGTTGGCAAGATGTGACAAAACAAATGTGATAAATTCCTGCCTCCCTGTGAAATGTGTTCAGTGTGGAGTTCTCTTGCCGTTTGGAATCTTAATGTTGTGCTCAAGCAGCTCTTTCTGTCTATCTGATAGTGAGACGCCATCTGTAGAAGTTCTAAGATTTATGTGTTACTATTTAAAGGACTTAAGTTTGGCAACTTCACACTGTTCATTTGGCCAAACAATAATATGCTAATTAACCTGCTTGACCTAAATTATACAGTACTTGAGGATGTTCAGCCAACCCAATCGCTCAATTGGCTGAGCATTCCTGACCCCACAGTTTTGCATAGAAGGAGCTTTGCATCATAAAACAAGCTCTTATTGCAATACTGCATTTCATCGTGTGCAAAAGAATTCATTATCTTTACTTTAGGAGGGGAAATTTATATTGCATTTGGTTCACTATGATTATACCAATATTTTATAATGAATGTACATTGATCAGGAAAAGCATTTCCTTTTCTTCCCAATATCATTTGTACTGTTTAGTTGACTGAAACACTATAAGGGAATATAGATATTCACATTTATTATGACTAGGGCATGCAATCTAGTATCTACATGTAGGTATCAGAGTACACAAATGTCCACTATATATGTATATATTTATGTATGTATGTATTTATGGTATTTTATTGGGAAAGAGTCTTTTAAAGGTCTCTTTGGATTCTTGCTCCATACAAAAAAGAGATTTTTATACTTACTGGATATTTAAATCAATAGATTTTTAAAAATAACTTTTTGTAGTCCCTTGTTTCTGGTACCTTACTCATTATGAATTGCAGGAAATATATTGTCATAAACTCCTCCCTCCACTATTACTATGACAGTTGACCATTTCAGCAGAACTCAAATAAATGAAATCTCCCCAAAGCCAGAAATAACAAAGGCAGAGTTTACAGAAAATCCTGCAATAATACTAACATTTCTCATCTTCCAGCAATTAAGATCTCTTGGTGCTGTGGACTATAGCCTGATTATCCTTTGATTTACATCTCATACCCACTTATGAGTGAGTACATGCTGTGCCACAGCCCCAGAGAAGCTAGGTAACAAGGAGGACCCTAAGATGGACAGGCATAGATCGCCCTTAGGAAGGGGAAAGAGACAAGATCTCCTGGGTAAATGGGGGTGGGGGGAGATGAAACCATGAGGGAATAGGATGGTCCAGCTGGGAGGGGGACAGGGAGGGAGAGCAATGAAAGAGATCTCTTGATAGAGGGAGCCATTATGGGGTTAGGGAGAAACCTGATGTTAAGGAAATTCCCAGGAATCCGCAAGGATGACCCCAGCTAAGCCTCCTAGCAACAGTGGAGAGAGTGCTTTCTCCTGTAATCAGACTGACGACTAACCTAATTGTCATCATAGAACCTTCATCCAGTAACTGATGGAAGCAGATGCAAAGATCCACAGCCAAGCACTGGGCTGAGCTCCTGGAGTCCAGTCGAAAAGAGGGAGGATGGCCGGGCGGTGGTGGCTCACGCCTTTAATCCCAGCACTCTGGCAGAGGCAGGCGGATCTCTGTGAGTTCGCGACCAGCCTGGGCTACCAAGTGAGTTCCAGGAAAGGCACAAAGCTACACAGAGAAACCCTGTCTCGAAAAACTAAAAAAAAAAAAAAAGAAAGAAAGAAAGAAAAGAGGGAGAATGGATTATATGAGCAAGGGGGTGGGGCTCAAGATCAGTACAGGGAAATTCACTGAGACAGCTGACCTGAGCTAGTGGAAGCTCACGGACTCTCTACTGACAGCTGGGGAGCCTGCATGGGACCGAACTAGGTCCTCTGAGTGTGGATGACAGTTGTGTGGCTTGGTCTGTTTGTGGGGTCCCTGGCAGTGGCATTAGGATTTATCCCTGGTGCATGAACTGGCATTTTGGAGCCCATTCCCTATCTATGGTGGGCTTGATGCAGTGGAGAGGGCCTGCCTCAACTTGACATGCCAGGCTTTGTTGACTCCCCGCAGGAAGCCTTACCCTCTCTGAGGAATGAATGGGGGGTGGGGGTGAGGGGAAGTGGGGGCTGGAGAGGAAGGAGGGGAGGGGGAACTGTAGTTGGCATGTAAAATGACAAAAAATGTAAAATAAAAAATGAAAATAAAAGCAGGGCGGTGGTGGCGCATGCCTTTAATCCCAACACTTGGGAGGCAGAGCCAGACAGATCTCTGTGAGTCGGAGACCAGCCTGGTCTACAGGTGAGATCCAGGACAGGTACCAAAACAACACAGAGAAACCCTGTCTCGAAAAACAAACAAACAAACAAACAAACAAACAATAAAACCATCAGTTGGACCCTGAGGGTAAAAAAACCAACAACAACAACAACAACTATCTCTTGGTGTTTGACAATGGAGAAACAAGGTTTTGTAAAACGGCTAAGGCGCCCCATGGACTCCATGCAGATGTGGTCGGTGGCAGTGTGTGTGTCTGCTAGAAAGTTACTCACATCATGCAGACATGGTATCCACATGGAAAGTTTTATTATTAAATGGGAAAGGGAGATGGGAAGGGAGGGAGGGAGGAGGGAGGGAAACAGAGAGGAAGGGAAAGCAGAGCTGTGCACTACCTCATGGTGAGGGAAGAAGAGGGAGGTGTTTTTTCTTAAAAGGAGCTTTATGCAAGATGACATCAGGACATTAGACGGGTCCCCAAGGAGTGGTTCTGAATGCTAACACAAGGAAAGATGATAGGAAAAGAAAACACAAAGAGGGAAATAGCAGAAGAGGGAGAGAGAGAGGGAGAAAGAGAGACAGAGAAATCCACAAACAAAAAAGAATATAAAAAAGATAGAGATTTCTTTCAAACACTTAAAATCCTGTGTGAATGTGTGTGTGTGGTGGTTTGAACGGAAATAAACTGCAGTGGTACAGGTCTTTGTAGACTTGACCCCCACTTAGCGGTGCTGTTTGGGGAGATAATGCAGCCTGGCTGGAGGAAGTGAGTCACCGGAGAAGGACACTGAGTTGATGTCTCCCCTCATTTCCAGTTCTCTCTCAGCTTGTGGTGATTGAAAACTGCGACCTCTCAGCTTTCTGTTCTGGCCTCTGACTGCCACCCTTCTCTGTCTGTTAAGGATTCTTCCTCCAGAATTATAATCCCAAATAAACTTTTCCTTCTGTAAGTCACCTTGGTCATGGTATTCTATCACAGCAACAGAAGAATAACTAATTCAATACGATAAATTAAAGGGCCCCAAACTACTTTCTACCTCATTTCTTAACATTTGCAGTGCAAACTCCAAGCTAAGACGCTTTCAAAGAGTTGTGATAAGAGTAAAGGAAAATTGTATCTGTGTATTTTTTGAAAAGCAGCAAAAGTAAGTAAACCTTTAATTTTTAGCTATGATGGCACACACTTTAATTCCAGCACTCAAAAGGCAGAGACAGGAAGATTTCTACAAGTGGCAGGCTAGTAAAAGCTACGTAGCAGGGCCTTGTCTCAAAAACTGAAAAACAAAAACAAACAAACAAACAAAAAACTAGGTGAATTTAGTAGAAGAATATGGACCTGAGCCGTCTATGCCAAGGGGTGTCATATAGAAGACAGCTGCTATCCTTTCTGCTGCGGTGTTGGGTGAAGGTGACAACGATTCTAAAAATCCATAGGCATGAGCAACTGCACTGCAGAGAAATGTTATCAAAGTGTCCTTCAATAAAGGATCAGTACATGGGCCATTGGCCTAAAGATCACTAAAAATGGGTGGCTATTCATTCATTTATTTGTTCATTGTAAAGACAATCTATCAAGCAGTGTAAATACCTTTTATATTCTGTCCCATCCTTCCTAAACTGTTATGCATTTCTCAAGAAGGTAATTATTGTTGGGCAGTGGTGGCCCATGCCTTTAATCCCAGCACTCGGGAGGCAGAGATGGGTGGATCTCTGTGAGTTCAAGGCCAGCCTGGTCTACAGAGTGAGATCCAGGAAAGGCTCCAAAGCTACACAGAGAAACCCTGTCTCGAAAAACCAAAAAAAAAAAAAAAAAAAAAAGAAGGTAATTATTTAATTATTCTAGCAGTTTGTGTGGACACTCTACTTCCTAATCCACACAGTGACATAGTAGTTTCATTATTTTCTTTTAAAAGAGCTCATGTTGTACATACCTTTCTAGATGTTATTTTTAAAACATACTATAATGTATGCAAGCTTTCTATATCACTAAATAAGATAGGGGATTGTATTTAATTTTTTATTTTTATAATAGAATAATACAATAGTTTGTTTTACTATTCTACTATTGATAGTTTTGTGTTTTTTTTCTATAATTAATAATAGTATCATGCCTCAGGTATTTTGTGCATGTAAAAGTATTATGTAGGAAAACTCTATAAATGAAGTTATTGATCAAAACTCATATTCTTATCAGTTTTGGTAAATATTGCCCAATTGCTCTCTTAGACTCAATAACTGTGTAACTGATGAATTATTTACTTGTAACTCTGCTGCTGTGGATATCGCTCTATATGCTGTGAATGTGTTGCTCTGATTGGTTAATAAATAAAGTGCTGATTGGCCATTAGCCAGGCAGGAAGTGTAGGTAGGACAAAGAGAGAGGAGAATTCTGGGAACAGGAAGGCTGAGTCAGGAGTTGCCAGCCAGACACAGAGGAAGCAAGATGTGAAGGCAGAACTGGGAAAAGGTACCAAGCCACATGGCTAAACATAAATAAGAATTATGGGTTAATTTAAGAAGCCTGAGCCATTAGGCCAAACAGTTTTAATTAATATAAGCATCTGTGTGTTTATTTGGGTCTAAGTGACTATGGGTCCAGGTGGGCCTGGAGAAAACTCCAGCTACACTCTGCCAACAAAGTGTACTACATTTTTGAATATTTATTAAACTCTTAGGTGACTTTTGAGTATTTTTGAATAAATTGAAATTAGCATTTCATTAAACTAACTGAGGAGGTTTAGACTTTCTTCACTGGACATTCCTTGAAAATATAGTCAATATTCTGACTTATTTCTTACAATAATTTAATGTTTATATAGATCTAAGAAAGGCTTATTGTTACATAATTGCTTTATTTTAAATGTATAAATAAATTTTGTATAGCAGAAATGTGTTTAATGCTTCATATTACCAGGCACTGCTCCAGTTCTGCATATATAGCAGTAGAAAAATAGAACAAAACCCCTCAGCATCCCAAGGAGCTTGCTACTTAGTGTTGGGAAATAAGCAAGGAGAGCAATGCAATGGGTAAGTAGGATCATAGTTTAAATGTTACTAATGCTACAAACAAACCTAATATAGGGAAAATGGGACTACAGAAGGACAGCATGAATGTATTGGGTTTTCATTGAACCTACTCTGCATATATTTAATCTCTCTGTCTCTTACTGTCAACATTTATCAATATCTGTTTATCTAAATAACTACCAATCAATTGATTTATTGTTTATGTACTTACCTGTTTGGTTATCTTTATATATTATATATATGCCTAATGTTGAGTGTAGACAATAGTGTATTTTCTCCATTTGAGTAATCTCATTTTGTTTCTTCAGGACCTAGCTATTCAGTACTGGCTATGAGCCAGGCCCTTCTTGATTAGTATTAACTGATTTATGAAGTTGACATTTTTGGTGATGGGAGGGAAGTAGAAGAAAGTGAAAAAATAGTGAGGAAAGTATCATTAGCAAATGATTTTTTATAATGAACAAATGAGTGAGAAAGGAGTAGGAGAGAATCTCTGTCTCTGATTCTCTCTCTCTCTTTCTTTCTGTGCGTGTGCATGTGCGTGTGCGTGTGCGTGTGCTTGTACGTGTGTGTGTGTGTGTGTGTGTGTGTGTGTGTGTGTGTGTGTGTTTGTATATGTTGGTAGGGGAGAGTATCATTGCAGATCCTTTTTTTATGCACTTTCAAAATTCAAAATAATAGCATACTTTTCATTTGTTCAATTTTCCTTTATCTTTAGTATGTTTAAAATATTTTTCATATAACTCTTGAATATTTCTTGTTCAGTTATACTTAGACACCCTGTATTTTATTTTGCTTTTTCCCCATTGTAATTGTAATTTTCTCTCCAACATTATATTCAAAATTTTGTTTATTCAGTAAGTAATATCTTATTTTATAGTATTAATTTGACAGTAATGAAACTGACTTCTTATACAAATTTTAATAATTTTAGCTCAAGGTAGAGTTTGGCATATTTACTTGGTATGTTCTTATAAAGCGTATATAGATACATAATAAATGTGTACATGTAGGTACACACTCATAACGCATGGGAAGAGAGATAAAGAGGGAGACAGAGAGACATGACCTGATTGATAGTAGCAACAGCCCCATGTCTGTGTGCCATCACAGTGTCAACTATCAGATAGAAGCATTGTATGGGAACGAGTACTTATTTCAGCTTACAGTTTGAGGGGGACATATTCCAACACGGCAGCAAAGGCATGGAGGTAGGAAAGTGATTATAGATCCTGTTGAGTTGACAATATTAACTATTCCAGTGCTTATTTATGTAAGATTGTGGTCAGATCTACTACTTTACCACTCATTGGTACCTTAAATCCAGGTTTGTTTAAGTGTACTGTTGCAGTGTTATCACTGTATCACCACTAGACTTTAGACTACGACTCTAGCTCATACATTGTCTTCAATCAACAATTGGTAGGTAGTTTATACACAAGAGGGGCAAAGTACCTTACAGAAACATCTTGGGGAAGAAAAATTTATTTTACATCTCAAGTTCATTTTGGGAAAGGCATGGTAGACAGAGGCTCTATCTGTGAAGGCAGAAGCTTTTGCTGCGACTAGCTACATTTTCTTGGATGAGGAAGTATCACCTCAGGAAGGAAGCCGAAATATCTATAACCATCTCTACCCCCACCCCTTTAGTCCTATATTTGCTATCTAGGCCCCGAGCCCAAAGATTCCAAATCTTCTGAAACATTTTCTCTAACTAATCATTCCAACAGATGAGCTTAGCCTGTGGGGGCATTCCATATTCAAATCATAACAGCTGGGGTGTTCTTCACAAACTGAAGGTATACCAAAAGAGTAGTTTGTTGCTATCTGCCTCTCCCTGATACCAAAGTTGACCCTAACTGCTTATTTAGTTGTGGGTATATTTTTACACATTGGTGGACTGTGACAGACTCTGGGAAGAATCACTAGCTAGTTCAGCTTCAGGCTTTTGTGTCAAGGCCATGGTCACCAACATTGCAATATTGTATCATTGAGACCCTAGCCTGCTCAAACCAGTGCAACACCACGAATGACCATTGTCAACATGTCCCTTCTGCAACGGTCTTGTTCCTGCAGAGGAGATCTGTGGTTTGAGACTCAGCCACATGTGATACTGCCTAGAATAAGCCAACAAACAAATGCCATGTGTCTCTCCAATAGCAGGGGTCAACCCTAGAGGCTCTGTGCATAGGTGGTCCTGTTAACATCTGTAAGATCTTCCAGTGCTAGGCTCAGCTACCAAAGTCGCAATGGCCAACTTATCTGTCTCCACTATCCAGTGAACTCTCGGTCTGCACTATGCTACCTGAGAGTGAAGCAATGTTGGAGAAAGTGTTCCTTTGGCCACCAAGGCTAATTCCAAGATGTATTTCACCAGATTATTAAAGCCTCAGGAGACTACTCCGTGTGAAGCATCTATCTATGTTCATGCTGTGACCCATTGAGCTACAGGCAAAAACTGATGCCCCACTAGGACATAGGGTTTCTGGCGTAAGAACAGGCTTAGAGGACTGGCCTGGAGATAGCTATTCTGCTTGAGGTTGTGGACAGGTATTAGAGACAATTCTTTGGCTGCCAATTCTAATACTAAAATTAGACATACCTGAGTCTCACAGCTGCAGATACTTGTGCAGTCTTAGAAAAGGGAGACATGGGCACATCACAAGGTTGACAGTGATGTAATCCAAGATCAAGTCTATATATTGGTATACAAGTCTCTGCTTGCTGGCGTATCAAGAGGCTCTGTCTGAGAGGTGGATTCAGAGACTTCTGGATTTTGCCTAGTGATAGGTCTTAACTTAGCAGTAAACTCTAATGCAAAGTCCTGTTCTGTCCTTTGAGCTTCACTCATCTGTGGTTGGAATCATGCCTCCCCTTCGGTTGCCCAAGTTGAAAGTGTGGAGGCAAGAGTGTCTTGGTCGCTTGACTAATGCAGGTGGAATGGCTTAGTTTTTGAGAGCTGTCCTGGGGCAGAGGTTAGGGGACACTGCTCTCATTAGATTTCACTGTACTAAGATTGCTATGGGTTTCAAGTCTAAGGCCTGAGCTCCACTCCTGTTCTATTTCCCAGGCCGGAACTGACTGTATGCTGCTTGGCCACTCAGGTAGCTCTTTCTTCTTAGTCTTTACTCTTATAACAAAACCAAGTTCTATGGTCTCCTACCTGTCCTTCTTAACTCTTGAAAATGTAGTTTGGTGTGTGATTAGCTATTGAGTTTGGTGTGTCTGTGACTAGATGATCCCTGGAGGACCTTCATACCATCTCATTCCATGGCCTCAAAATAATTACTAAGTTTCAGGTTAGTTAATACAGAAGGTGTTAAATGTATTTGTGACCTACTCAACTCAGAAAAATTTTCATTACTTTTGAGTGAAATACCCAGCCCTTGCCTGAAGATATCAAAATAGCCTCTGTACTGAGGTAAGATATTTGTTTGCATTCTTTGCTCATAGTAAGTCCTTGACAAATTGACTATAAGTGTTTTCACTGCATAATAAGTATAAACATTTTAATTCACTAACTTCTAAATATTTGGTGGAGGCTTACTTGAAAACCACATTTTCAGCAACAAGTTTCCTATAAATATAAAAGATTTTGTTTGGTTAATTGCTCCAATATGTTTAATAACTGAACACAAAAGAAAAAACTTTTAAATTTAATAAACTAATGCCTATGTAAGTTATATTAGCTATTGAGTGTACAAATTCATGTATTTATTTAATTTTCCTGTCTTTTGTCTATTGCTTCAGAATAAATGGGAAAATCTCTACATCTCAGAGTTTAGGTCAAGTCATAGAGTGGAAAGTAAAATTATTTGAATAAATAACAGTTGCTACCAAATATCACTATGGAAACACAAGAATGAGTGTTTCCATAGATACTCAAAGCTTTCCCACTGTATTTATATTGGTATATATTTATGATAATATAATTTTTATTGTTTTTATTATACATAACAGAAGTAGGAGGAAGTCTATAACAGGGCTTTTGGGACCACAAAAATCTATACATTCACTCAGCCAACCATCTCTCCAAGTATGCATTCAATAAAAAGTGATTCCTGTCTTAGCCAGCCCTTATTCTGTGTCCTAGGGATCCAGTAGTAAATAAGAGAGATAAAACCTGTAAGCCTTGAAAATGGCTATGTTTGTGGGACTCAAACATAAATCAATTATATAGTTCGACATAATGGCTGAAGGCTCAGAATGAATGGCATCGTTTTGCATGAGATAGGGGTATGCAGTTACCTCTCTTCCCAGCATCTTTCCCAGACCTACTGGTACATCTAATTACTGAGTGAAGAGCTCCCTTCCTCTTCTAAACCAAATGTCTTCTGAGAAATGCCATTTTATTTACTGTTTTGTACATGCTTCTAATGATACGCAGTAATATATCTGCCTTAATCTATAAAGTAACCATTTTTGGTTTATTTAGCTAGAAGAGTAAATGTTTTTGTTTGAAATGGTTATAAGTAATGAATTCCTGAGCCCCATGAAGAGAAATACCATATTCATAAGGATGGATCAAAGAATATTTCTTGGAGAAATAAGAAATAATCTTAAGACCTAGGCACAACTACAGTTACTATTGATATTTTAAAAGGCAACCTTCCATGGATATGAGGTATATATGTGGATCAAATATCAGCTTGAGATATTTTCAATATAATGTTGTAATCTCTTCAAGTTTTTCTTTTTGTTTCTTTGTGTAAAATAAGAGTGAGGACTTAACTTTGTGTTTTCTCTTTGTTAGATATCTAAATGTTTTATACATATGAATATAACAATATCCTTGCAATATTCTTAAAACAGTTCGTATATTTCCTATTTCAACAATGAAAATTAGATATAGAGTTAATCAACATTATATCTGGTAGAGAATAACCAAAGGGTAGAGGGATAATCAAATCAAAATACAGTGTCACCCAAATCTTCCACATTCAGAAGGGAAAATAAAGTAGAATGGTTGTGTGAGTTGTCTCCTCTGAGATATGATATCCATGTCCTTTCTGATTTAATCTGTGCTCTATAATTGTACATCATTGTGTTCATTCTAAATGTTAAAGAACTATAATTTGGGGGTGTTATTCTATTTTCCCAGAAGAGACTGTTGAAAATGGGAGCTTTAGTATCCAAGTTCATTATTGCAAAGCCTGATCATATTTACCATAACAACATCGCTTGAGGTTATAGTAAGTGGAGAAAGCTTTTTTCCCCTTTATGCATTATACCTTTTATTTGCATTATTTACTTAGCTTATAAAAAACTGTGTTGTGTATGTGTGTACGTGTGCATGTGCATTTACTTATGGATTTAATGTTAAAATGTTCATAACTTTATCACAAAGTTATAATCTAAATGTAAAGTATGCTGTCATATACTTTTCCTTCAAGTAGGAACTTGTGTTGATCAGATATATTATGACTTTGAAACTCTTGGCCATTGACCAGTTTCATTATTTTGAAAGATTTTTATGTGAATATGTTTGTGTACCTGATTAAATATATGTATAACACATGTGTGCAGGTGTCAATGGAGGCCAGACATGGTGTTAGGCCCCCTAGAACTGAAGAGCAGCTATTGCTCCTGAATGCTCATTAATCTCTCCAGCCCACAGTGTAGTTCATTTATATTTATGGTATTGATAACTTTCTGTCATTTTGTTATAAGCCATTTTTTTTATACATGGGATGCAAATTTTACTCTGTATTTTTCTGGGACACCTTATTGAATATGTAATTAAACACAAGTGTACATAGAGTTTCTCTGTGTCTAGACAGCCACTCCCAAATAACCATTCAGAGATGTATTTTTAATGATAAATGTTCAGCCAATAGCTCAGACTTGTTACTAGCTAACTCTTACATTTAAATTAATCATTATATTTATCTACCTGCTGCCATGTGGTGGTACAATTTTTGAACCCAGCACATTCATTCATCTTGCTTCTCTCTGCATTTCTTTGTGACTCCAAGACTGTACCCTTCTTCCTCCCAGTATCTTCTGTCCAACTGACCTGCCTATACCTCCTGCCTAGTTATTGACCAATCAGTTCTTTCATTAAACAAATTAGGAGGTGCCTTGGCAAAGACACATCTTCACAGTGTACAAAAAGATTATTCTATAACACATGAGTGAGTAAAATGATGAGTGTTTTCTATTGATAGTTCTGGCAACAATGTAGAAACCAAATAAAGAGAGATTTCTAAGAGTTAACTTTCATTTGTATCTAGTGTAGTCACAGTATGTATTTAAATAATGACAAAACAATATGACTGTGTCTTTTTAGAAAAAAAACATAAAGGGGACCTTCTATTAGGGTTCAAACTTTTGTACTCACCATTAAATAAAGTGGAGCACAATACTAGAAAAATGAGAAAATATTTTAACTCATTAATTTCTGAATATCTATTAAGAATAACATGCTGGAATTATCCTCTTGTTACACATACACACACACAAATACTTAGACAACATGCAAATACATGCCTTATACACCTGTAGGGTGTTAACATATCCTAGAATCCTAAATTCTTATTTGAATTTTAAAAGGTTACCCTTGGGACATGAAGCTTTATCTCAATATGGAATGTGAGAAACTTCTAGCTCGACTGTTAAAACTGTTAGTATTTGGAGAGATATTGCTTTTTTATCTAGATTCTCAAGCATTGAACTCCCAAGGGGAATAACTACTTTTAAAGTAATTCCCAGCAGCGCCATTGACTGGCACACCACAGTTCTTCTATATTACCGAAGACAAATCATTTCCAGACATGTCGAATGGGAGAGTATCATCCATTCATAATACTTACAAAGCCTATTGGTATCTTGGCATTTTATTTTCATTACTTATAAATATGCCCTCCACTAACCGAGCAAGGCCACCTCTAGCCACAAAGGTTAGGTTGTTCACCTTGGAGTAGAGTTAATACATAACCCATGGTTCATATTCGTTAAGGACAGAGATTAAGAGCCCAGGCCCCCAGCTAATGGAATGAGAGAGGCAACTAGATCACAAGGCTGTAACTCACAGTGCCCTCTGGAGGTAGAGACATGGCTTCAACAATGATAAAAGAAGGGCACACAACTTGAGTTCTTTCAAGATACATAACATATTGAGGATTTTCCAAAGTTTATCAAGTCATATGAAACACTCAGAGAAATAAGTTTTTTAACTTTTTATATAACTAAGAATCACTAAAACAAGCTAAATTATGTCTGTTAAAATAATAATTGAAAAATCAGTATGCAGTTTTGTTGCATGCTTCTATTTTAATTTACTGAATACATGTGATATTTAATCTTATATAATATACTTGTTTCTTAATGCATTTTTCTATGTTAAGTGTGAAAACAACCCTCTAGAATACACCAGAACAAAGACCAAAAAAATTAAGGCAAGATTCCCACACTTTAAAGTAAGAAATAACCATATCATTGGACTGCACGTGCCTCATTTGGGAGATCACTTAAAGGTAGCAAATAATTTAAACCTGAAATTAAATATTTTTTTGTGTGTAGAATTTTATCACATTACCTTCTAGTAACATCTTAGCTTTTTTATTAGGAAAAAAGACAAGATCAGTCTTAATAAAAATGCTATTTCAAATCCACAGATTTTTTTATAGTAATAAAATACTAGCTCTAAAGCATGCCTTCATAATTACAGCAATTTTGTGTTCTCCTCACAAATGAACTTTGTGTTCCTGAATTTTTATTTGGTACCCTAGGCTTATTTTTGAGGTATGAAATGATGAATGCCATAAAAATGATAGTGGCTTACATGCCTGCAGGCACACAATGCAAAGCACTTCAATTGATCTTGAATCATCATATTTTGGATCACAAGTCTTTCTCACTATCCAGCAGTTAGGACAAGCTGCCTGTGCTCTGTCAGTATCATAGACATAGAAGGCACCTGCTGTCTGGGGTGGAGCACTCAACTTGGAAAGGTAGCTATGAGTGACATTATCAGAATACATAGAAGTTAATGTTGATTTCCCAAGTAAGAGAAAAAAAACCCTCCTCTTTGAAAGTCCCTACTTGAGTGTGCGGTGCAGATCAAAATCCTTTACTGTTACTGATAGTTGTTTGGTTAACTATCATATACCTTAACATGAGGTGCTCAAACAGGTCATTCTTCATCACAGGGCATTCCTGACACACCTCACAGTCTCCAAGTGACCCCACTTTTTGGAAAGGAAAACCCATGACAACAAGCTTCCATCATTGTCATTTGTGCATCTGACAATCTGAGGAGCCATCAGGAGCTGTCCTTGTGGGAACTATCAGGGCAATGGAAGCTTTAGGACATGTCTTTCCATTGGGGTTTATCATAAAGTCAGGACTTAGTTTGCATTTAAGCAAACTATGAAAAAATTATGAAAAAATGTGCTTGGGAATTTTACAGAAGTTTATGACATAAGCCGAGTAATTCAAATATACTTGGGTGCCAGGTGATTCATAGCTGACCTCAAAATGCTGTCATGTAACAGAATTTTCAGCAAATGTCTAGAGTATATATATCACAAGAGGAAAACATTTTTATATTCATGTTCTTATTGCACAAATTAATTATAGGACATGAGAAACTGTAGTGTAGGAGGGGGAAAGGAATGTCAGGAGATGAAGGAAAACTGTAGTTTAAATAAAATATTCTTCAACTCCATTTGAAATCTGGTATACTTGAGTAAAATTAATCCTATTAAAACAAATGTTTAGGGCTGGTGACATAACTTAGGGGTGAAGAGGATGCTGTCCAGCCTGACTACCTGAGTTTGATCCCTGGAATCTACGTAGTAAGACACAGTTCACCCCAACTTATCTGTGTGGCAGGCATATGTATGCACGTATGCATAGGTGCACAATAAATATTTGTAGAAACTGTTTATATACAAACTCTTACACAGTAGTTTTTAATCTTTAGAATTCTAGATTGAGTGTCTTTCCATGACTAGAATTAACATGTTCTTTCCCCCATTCAATTGTGAGGAAAACTATTATCAATCATTTCTGTTTCTTTATATGTGACATTAAATCCATCTGAGATGAAAAAATGTCATTGAATCCATTCAGATATCAGATTTAATATAATAGGAAATTCTAAAATAGATATCTATATTAGTTAATTATTTTAATTAATTTATTTTTATTTTATGTTTATGAGTGCTTTGCTTGAATGTATGTATGTATATCACATGCATGCCTGGTTGTCTGTAGAGACTAGAAGAAGGCATTGGATTTGCTGAGAATTAGAATTATAAGCAGTTTTGTTCCACCATGTGGGTGATGGGAACTGAACCCAGGTCCCCACTGGAAGAGCAGCCAGTGCTCTTCCATTTATTTATTTATTTATCTATTTATCTATTTATTTATTTATGTGTTTATTTATTTATATTTTATACGCATTGGTATTTTGTTGTGGGTGTCGGGTTCCCTGGAACTGGAATTACAGACAGTTGTAAACTGCCATATACATGCTGGGAATTGAACCGAGGTCCTCTGGAAGAGCAGTCAGTGCTCTTTCCCACTGAGACATCTCTCCAGTCCTAGCTAGTGCTCTTAACTACTGAGATCCTCCTTATTTATTTTTATGCACACATATCTTGTTTTTTGTCAATAAGATTGAAATTGTGAGTATACTTTTGCAGTTTGTATATTAATATAATAGTAGTGGTAATAGATACACATGGTGAAGATTGTGTTTCATGTGGTTGATGTTACTCCAGGTTGCCTAACCAGATAAAGGCCTCCATTGTCATATGTCATATGTTGCAGCCCAGGTGTCTGAGCCACAACCATCTCTGGAAGATTGTCTTGGCTTATTAGCCATTGCTTTATTGATCCCTGAAAAGAGTTATTTTCCTGTCCTAGGGATAAAGAAGAGCCAGTGACCAACTGTTGTAGTTATGTGACAGTATAACTGTCACATATATGACATATATGATATATGAATATGTGACAGTATAACTGTCACATATACTATGCTACATACACTACACATCCCATACACTGAAATACCATGATGATACTGAGTGTAGTGGTGCACACTTGACTCTCAGCCATCAGAAGGTAGAGCCAGGAAGACTATGAATTTAAGATCAACCTGTGGTACAAAGGAAGACTCCATTTGAAAACTACAGGGCATAAAACATTTACAAAACCTCACCAAAATAAAAGCAAAAGCAAACAATACAGCAAAAAGCTTTAAAAAAGAAAGCAAGGCAAGAGCACACTGCCACTCACACTGCAGAATGTGAACTCCTCTTAAAACTTTCTTCCCTTGCTTCTATGCCAGTTCCTCTGCTTCTCTTATTATCCATGGGTAGGTCTAGAGGTTAACTTGTAGCCATTCTGAATGCTATACTCTCTAGAGTGAGTGACAATAATCCTTGAAAATAGGTTTAAAGTAGAAGGGAAGGGCATGAGGGCACAAAGCATGTGGTTGTGGATATATATGGCATATTTATTTATCTTTTCATTTTATTTTATGGGGTGAGTGTTTGTACCATGTACATTCAGTGCTTTCACAGGCCAGAAAAAGGTGTTGGGTGCCCTGGAGTTGGAGTTACAGAAAGTTCTTCACTTCATGGGTGCTGGGAATAGGACTCAGGTCTTCTAGAAGAGTAGCCAATGTTACTCACTGTTGAACCACAGCCCCTGAATGCATAGACTTAAAGGTTTAAGAAGGCTGAAGTCAGTATTTAGGATTTTAGCCCTTTTAAAGTGAACATTCCTTTTTTATTTGTGTTGTCTCTGCAACCCTCCATTCCTTGACTGCATAATAGCAATAATAATAAAGCTGTAAATGAAATGCATTTATGTGTCTGATTGGATTCGCCTTCCTTCTTCTCCCTCCTTGGTACTAACCAATCACATATATTAAATACTAATCTAGGTATCTGAAGCAAATGCCCATTTACTTAGCATTGGATGTGATGCTCTCAGTTTGAATCTTTGAAGCAAAAAAGATAATTATCTCTGATCTTTAAGCAAAATCCACTGTGCTCCAAACTTTTATGTCTGGCATTTATATAATTGTTTCTTGGCTTCCATAGCAAAGCATTATAAATGGAGTGACTTAAAGTACAGAACTATATTGATTTATATTCCTGAAAACTAAAGGTCTGAAATGAGAGAATCTGCTCCAGGCCTTTTCCCCAGATTCTGGCATTTTTGGGCAATTTCTATTCCTTAGTTTGTCAAAGTTCACGTCTACCTTGCCTTTACGGCCAGATGGTATCATCCTTTTGTGCACTTCTCTCTATAAATTTTCCATTTTCATAATACCAGTCACATTAGATTGGAGCCTGTATTAGTTATTTTTCATGTTGCTGTGGTAAAATATCCAACAGATGTAACTGAAATGAGGGGATAGTTATGTTGGCTTGTAGTTTTAGGGTGTCTCCTTCCATCATAGCAAGGAAACCACAGAGAAGTGGCTCTGTCTGTGGGGTAGTGACATGAGGCAGCAAATGTTCACACGGTGACACGAGGAACAGCAGCACAGGTTGTACCCAGGGGGAAGACTTTGACAGGCTTGCCCCTATTGATCTATTTTCAACCCACCCAGAAGTACACTACAGCTTTGAAAATAGCAATGTAAGCTGGGGTGCAAAGTTAAAAATGTGAGTATTTGGGGACATTTCAGATTCAAAGCCCAACATCATTTTATCTTAATAAACTCGATACAGATCTTTTCTCTAAAAGGACCATAGTCTGAGATACTAGAGATTAGAACAGTAATGCATAAATTTAGGGGTTGATAACTCCTAACCTTAGAGAACTAATAAATGTGTGTCTATTGGCTGGTGTTATGGTTTGAAAAACCCATTATCATTCTCAGTAGATCAAAATTCTGTTTTCAGTCTATTCACTAGCTCACATGGTTTAGATGGACCCAGCAAATTACTCAAGTGGAGTAGGGGTAAGAAAGCAAACCCAAATAAAAGATACTCACCAATTTTAGCACATGAACAATGGTCTGTAGTTAGAGTTTTCCTGCCTGGCCCACAGTCAGAACAAATCTCTGTCACCCGCCAGTCCCACAGCCACTCAGACCCAACCAAATAAACACAGAGACTTATATTGTTTATCAACTGTATGGCCGTACCAGGCTTTTTGTTAACTGTTCTTACAGCTTAAATTAATCCATTTTTATTAATCTATACCTTGTCACGTGGCTTGTGGCTTACCGGTATCTTTACATATGGCTTGTCATCATGGCGGCTGGCAGTGTCTCTCTGACTCAGCCTTCCTTCCCAGCTCTATTTTCCTCCTTGTCCTGCCTATACTTCCTGCCTAGCCAATGGCCAAACAGTGATTTATTTATTGACCAATCAGCAACACATTTGACATACAGACCATCCCACAGCAATGGTCTTTATTTGCAGGAGATTACTTAACATCAGTGTAAGGAACTAAGGTAAACAGCAAGAGATGTGTCATTTTGCCTCCTCCCCCATCCTGGCTGTTTCGTCTTCTCTGTTGTTTGTGAATGTGGAGTAGGTTCTCAGGCCTTTTGAAGTTTTAAGAAGTGATATAAATAAGTATTGTAATGTTAAATTTCATTCACTTAGTGATGTGTGTATCTATTTCACACTTAAAAAAGTACTGAGCTGGGGATTAAATACAATAAACCTGTGGAAAAACAAGATTTATTTTAGGGACTCTCTCACAAATGAAGCAGTCTTCTGTTCATCACCATTTAACATCTAAACCTCTCCAGGAATATTTGCTACATAATCCAGTCTTCAGTGGTTATTCAGTCTCATGGTATACAAACCCAAGAACCATTGCTTGGTAGCTGTTGTTCATAGACTGTTAGCTATTTTCTCCATAATAATAACAATAATAATATCAACCTCAAAGATTTATTGTTTTCTTGGTGTTGATTAATTTTAGAAAATATTGCACTAAGTACGTGATCACTGTAGTGATACTTGGTGAAGCTAATATGGGAATAATTACAAAGGCACTACGTGTATGTAGGAGCAGTAAATACTAGTTATCTGGTACATTCTGTAGGGCATGCTGCTCTTTCTGTAGAATTCAGAACTGTTCCTTTGGTATCATTAAAGTTTTGTAGGGCTTTGCCTCTTTTCCTCCACCCTCATCTCCACCGCATACGTCAGCTCCAGAGAAAGGCTCTTCCTTTGGGATCCATGATGCAGAGATTATGGGAACAGGTCCTTAAGAAGTGATAACAAGTACAGTGAGTCTTTTGCTGGCTTCCACTGAGTGTGAGGCTGGAAAACATGCATCATTGTTGCTTCCTAGGGGCCATCTGAGTATCTGACAATAGAGTCAGACAGTCTTGTTAGAAGACCCTCTTACAATGCATAGAATGGCGGGAAGGCAATCTCCTCTCTCTCTGTTTTTCTCTGTCTCTTTCTCTCTGTCTCTGTCTGTCTGTCTGTCTGTCTCTCTCTCTCTCTCTCTCTCTCTCTCTCTCTCTCTCTCTCTCTCTCCATGTGTTTCACATATGGTAATAAGAGGACTAGAGGTAAGAGTGGATTCTATACATTTTTCTCCAGTATTTCATCCTTTTTTCTATGTGGTTTATTTTTCCTAATTACTCAATACAGACAAGGAAAATTCAAACTACAGTTCTTTCTGATTCTAAGCTACTTTTAATAGTGCTTTGTGATTGTGTCACTGAGTCAGGTGGTTACAAACTAAAGCACACCTTGTTTCAGGAGTAGAACCCTGTCTAGACTAAAAAAAGAAATTGATCATTTGTATGTGTAATTTATTCTTTTAGCTAAGATTATCAAGATCTTCCTTATTTTGCCACTACATAATAGAAGCCTAAAAGCCACCACAGACATTTGGTAAAATCCAAATTTTATGTATTATCTTTTATAGAATTGAGGATCATAAATGTATAATGTCTGCATATGGTGAGTGAAAAGTTTTTGCACACAGATAAGCCTCTCTGTGGTTGAAGACCACAGTCCAAATCAGACCAAATCAGATCGAATTAGAAAAAGCACTGGTTTAATGGGTAAAGCATCCTGGATGATTTTCTGCCCCCACCCCCACCCCCACCCCCACCCCCAGAGGAGCAAGGTTTTTATGGAGACAAAAAACCACATGTCTGTTTTCTGGAGTGCAGTTTAAATACCCTGTGGGAATGGTCTTGAGTATCTCTGGGGGAGGAGCCATGTTTGGTGGGACTTTCTGAGGAATAGGTTATGGACAGAGTGGTGGGGCTTCCACCAGAACATTCCAGACTCTTTGGGTATATGGGTGCCAGGGTGCCAGGGGCTGAGGTAGAGCTTCCACCAGAACATTCTAGACTCTTTGGGTAGAGGGGTGCTAGTTTAAATCTGGCTACTTCTTGTGGACATGGGGAGATGTGGAGAAGGGGGGATTCAGGAATTGGTGGGCTCATATTCAGCAGGAGGTGTTGAGTGAAGAAGCATCCAGTTAAGTGTCATCCTGGAGACCTCAGGCTTCTGTTTCTTGAGGAAGCAGAGAAGGCAAGTTGCTAGGAAAAGAAATGGATCATTAACATCTGTCCTAGTTGTACTGAAAAGATGAATGCACAGGGTAGAAGAGCAGATAGGCTCTTCATTGGGACATCTTGGAAAACTGGAGGGTAGAGGGTCCCAGATGCTGGACATACCATGTATCCTGAAGTGGTGCCTGCTTGAGCATGGAGAAATGGTACCAGCATGGATGTCCCAGGAGCTGGGCAGCCAAGGGGTGGTAAGGATCACAGTATAAGGTCCTGTTTATTGGGGCTCAAGAGACTTAGGAACTAGCTTTTTGAGGAGTACTGGGGAGAGTGGGGCAGGCTCAGGGGCAGTTGGGTCTGTTGGTGTTGGGGCAGGGAGATAGCTGTCAGCTTGTGAATAGAGAAGGGACCTCAGAAGGGAGAGGTAGGGGAGGTACCTGGCCAGTGGAGGAGTTTGGGCTGGGAAGTGGTGACTAAGGAGGAAGGGCCTTCCATAAAGGAGCTCAAAAGGGCTCAGGTCTATAGGGGAGCGTGGGGTAGCCTGGAGGTGGGTAAGGGCAATGGGGAGAAGAGAGGGCCAAGATAACCTGAGTTCAATGGAGAGCTTGGTGAGCTGTTGTTTGATGAGTTCATTGGCCTTCTCAACCTTTCCTGAGGATTGTGGGCAATAAGGAATGTGTAGCTTCCAGTAAATGCTGAGAGCTTCCGACATGAGCTCCATGACTCTGCCAATTCTTACTCAGTTGGTATTCTTGAAGGTGGTACAGAGGCTGACGTATCTAGAGGGTGCCTGGTGGATTGGCCTTGGCACAGGTCTGGTAGGAGGAATGGACTTGTGAAATACTTAGGAGAGAGTGTGGTGGCCAAGGTGACTGTGGCCCCCAAATGGCTGAGAATATCCTGGCCAAGCAGAGGTGTGGGCAATCAGGTATGACTAGAAAAAGAGTGTGAGAAGAATGACCCTGCAAGAATGCCGGGAAATGGCAGGGTCTAAAGTGGGTAGGAAGGGGTCCCATCCACCCCCATGGCAGAAATTGGCAAGGGAACTGCAGGACCAGAGTGAGATATGAAAACATAATAGCTCCAAAGTCCAAAAGAAAGTCAATGGACTTAACCGCTACCTGCAGCGTCATCACCCTAGGCCTGGAGAGGGCAAATAAGTACCAGGTCTAGGCCATGTCAGTCCTCTACTAGGCTTAGCAGCTCAAAGGCTGGAAGAATCTCAGTTACCAGTGTTGGTGAGGCTGGATCTCTGTGGCATGGCACAGAGGACAAGATTACATGGGGGCATTCAGATCTCCAGTGTCCAGGCTGTAGGCACACAGGATATGGCCTCCTGGGCTGCTGCTGGTTGCATTTGAAGCAGACTTCTGGCAGAGTTGACTTGGGCTGAACTCTGGCTGGATGGAGACTCATGGTTGACTTCCCTTGTCCCCCTGTAGGGGTTCTGGTGGCCTCTGGGCAGCTGCTAAGGTTTGGGCTTGGAGCATAGCCTTCTGTTGCAGCCTTGTCTGTCGGGATGACTCAGCTGTCATTATAAACTTCAAAAGCCATTTTCACCAATTCCTGCAGGGGAGTTTGGGGGCTCTCAGCCTTTTTAAATTCCTTTTGTGAAGGTCTAGACTTAACTTTACAGCCTCCATCTTAGGGAAAGGGCCACCATCTCAGACCACCTGCTGTACTCAATTCCAGGAAGGACCTCAGGACAACCGGAATGGATACAGAGCAGTATCCTCCTGCAGACATCCTGTCTGCAGTTTAGGCCCTTGAAGATATCTAGATATCTTACTGAGCAGTCCAGATAATCCTGTTCAGTGGGTTGTGGCTCCCCATCAAAAGTCTAACCCAATGGTTTCAAATGTGGTTTCATGTCCAAAGTCTAGACCAATAGTTTCAAAAAATCACCTTGTGCCATATCCCTTCTACCCAATCCCAAGTTGCCAATTCTCAGCTTGTGGTTTTTCCCTATAAAAACTCTCAACACCTGGGCTTGTAGCCGCCACCACATTTCCTTCCATCTGCTGTGCAGTGGTCCAGGTTGAACCTGAATAAAAGGACCCTTATGTGCTTACATCCAAAACCAGCTCTTTGGTGGTCTCTGGGGGTTTCGCGAAATGGGTACAACACTTTCTAATATATGGTGCTGACTGAGAAATGAAATGGGTGGTCAGGACCATGGCTCCTGCTGGGGAGACTGGGTCAAGACAAGTATATTGAACCATGGTCTCTTGTAACCAGTTTAGAAAAATGGCCGGGTTCTCATCAGCTAGTTGTGTAATGCCTCAGAGCTTATCAAAATTAACGACTTTGTCCGAGACCATTTCCATACCTTGCAGGAGGTAACAAACCATGAGGTCTCTTCTCTTGGATTCAAACACTTCCATGGCTCCAGCTACCTCTCAGAGAGGGAAGAGGAAGGTAGGAGTTTGCGAAACCAAGTATGAGAAGAAACCTGGGAAGATTTGGGGAAACTTTGGGGGTGTTAGGCCAGAGCGTAGAAGGGGACCAGGATGTAGGTTGATGTATTGGGGGATGGGGAGAGCTGTGAGTGGGATGGGAGGACAGGAAGGCAGGTAAGAAGGAGGAATTTGGTTTTCAATCTTTGTCCTGGAGAGGGAAGTAGGGGGGAGGGGTGGATAGAGGGAGGAATGTGAGGAATGTTAGGAATGTTGGCCAATGAATGGAATGTGTGGCACTACAGCAGGGGAGGTGGGTAGAGAGGGTTGAGGTGGGAGTGGGTGAGGGGCCAGTGTCCCCTACAGCATGGTCAGAGCTGAATTTTCAGGGTCCCAGTTCCCAGATAGGCAGGAATCTGGAGGCACCATGACCCTAGCCAATAAGACTGGTGATGTGGGACATTGGCTGCTGTAGGGAAGGCAGGAACGCAGAACCCAAAAACCAAGGACATAGGGCAGTTCTGTCCACTTGTCTCCATGGTGACAAAATTTTCAAGCTCTTGAAGAACTGAAAATTCTAAGGTTCCCTCCAGGCATCCACCTTGATTGGTTATCAAGGGCATACTGTGGCCAGGCCTTAGTGCTCAGAGAAACCAAGCATTCAGGACAGATAATATCAGATAGCCCCAATTTGAATAGAGTTTTTAAAAGACACCCCAGGGACATTTGGGCATCAGGCTTCGAATGGCAGGTGCCCATTTCACAAGTCTATGCTAGGACCCGAAGCCTAGTACAATTCGTCCACTCTGGTAGGCTTTGGGTCAAAAAAGGGTGTGTGTGGAGGAGATGGGAATGGGGAGTGGCTTAGGGGGGAAGGCTGGGGGTAGAAGGAGGGAGGGGAAGGGGCTCTGTAGTTGGTATGTAAAATGAATAGAAAATTGCTTAATAAAAAAGTGAAGAAGTGGGAAGAGAGACAGAGAGAGAGAGAGAGAGAGAGAGAGAGAGAGAGAGAGAGAGAGAGAGAGAGGGAGAAGGAGAGAGAGAAAGAGAGAGAAAGAGAGAGAGAGAGAGAGAGAGAGAGAGAGAGAGAGAGAGAGAGAGAGAGATATTCCCTTCAACAGAACATCTTCTGAAGAAGGAATCCCACGGAATAAAGGCAAGTCTTTGTTCTGGAAATGGTCAGGGGCCTGACACAGTCATGTCTTTGGCAGGATACTCCGAAAATCGAAGGAGGCCCTGGGCCTCTAAGGCAATGACTTGGAAAGGACAACTTACCCAGTAGAAAGCTGATGTTAGTCTGGCAGAGAGCAGGTGTCGGGGAGAAGGGTATTTTCCCACCATGTGGCCTTGGGCTGGTGGAACCTCCAAATGAAAAGTTTTTGTACCCTGATAAGCCTCTCTGCCGACACAGCAATCCAAATCAGACCAAATCAGATCGAATTAGAAAAAGCTCCAGTTTAATGGGTAAAGTGTTTCTGGGAGATTCTCTGTTGTTCTCCCCCCTGCCCCCACAACCCCAAGAGAGGAGACAGGGATGAGAGACCAAAAAACCTCATTTCTGTTTTCTGGAGTGCAGTTTAAATACCCTGTGAGAGTGGTCTTGAGCATCTCTGGGGAAGAAGCCGTGTTTGGCTGGACTTTCTGAGGGGCAGGGGCTGGGCAGAGAGGTGGGGCTTCCACCAGGACATTCCAGACTCTTTGGGCATATGGGTGCCAGGGTGCCAGGGGCTGGGGTATAGCTTCACACCAGAACAGTGAGCACTTTGGAGGTTTTAGCTTTCAAACATATTTTATGTGTTAAAGTATTTTTGGAATGATTAAAATTATTTCAGAGTAATTTAAATTGTGAAAGTTAATGACGTTGATTTAAATGCACAATATTACACTTGTTGGAATTATCTTACCCTGAATTAGTAGGTATGTTGAAAGCAAACCAAAATAAATCAGATTACTTCCTCAGTAGTGCAAGTGCCAAGACAAGAGAAGAGATGATATTAGGAAAATAAATAGTGCTGATCTCCCACCTTTGAATATCAGCACCTTCCATTCATGCTGTCATATGTCTGTGTTTTATAGAGGATGCCCTTGTACAAAATACAGCCATTACAGAAGTAGTGGAAGAAAGTTGTGAATGGTGCTTCAGATATAAATTCCATTTAACTGAATGTCCCAGTGCTTCATTTCAGTTTAATAACCATCACTTTGTTGGGTAGATGGCAGAATAAAATGAAGTTAACATAACAAAAGCTGTCCTACCAAAAGTAAAATTGTAGTGTATGTTTCACCTAAAATACATGGCATGATGAGCTGCCATCTGAAAATGTCATCTATCTCTCTCTGTTTTAATAGACATGGATGGAGTGTTTCCATGTTTGGCCAAATGGGACATTATCAAAGAATTGACTTTGAAATTATTGCCTAATTTTCAAACTAATATCTCTACACAATGGACTTTCTCAGGAATCTATTTGAATTACTGAAGAAATTACAAGTGAAATGATAGTCTGTTGGGCCTCATAATTATGAGGATGGTCACAGACTGAAATAATCTGAGCTATTTGGCAAACACTGAAAAATGTATCAGTTTCAGAAATGAAATTTCTTTCTTTCAAATTCTATTTCATATGCCAAATCTTAATGTCTACAAGCCTGTAGTATTTCACTATGTATTTAGTATAATTTCTGAACCAGCAGATAAAAATTTTAAAACATGAAATAAATTTGTCAAGATAGGAAATTTAATTGGAAGCCAAGGTCCCTAGTTTTTCAATTGAGTGTATACCTGGTTGGTAGCAAAAATGTACAGATCCACTTTGGGTATTGAATTGAGTCTGTGATTATAAAATTGGATAAAATCACAGCTTAAATTGCTTATTTCTTTAGTTTTTAAAGCCTGTACAACCCAGTCACCTGAGTTTCAAGTTGAGTTTATGCATTAAAGCGTGCTCAGGACTGTGTCAATAGAGAACTGCAAATTGAAAAGACAACAAGAGTCCACAGTCAGTCAATTAGAATGGCCTCAACAGAGGGAGCCAACGACACCAAAAGCTGACTGCCAACGGTGTGAAACAATGGGAGCACTCATTCACTGCTGAGAATTTCATAACAGCTAAGCTACTTTTGAAGAGATTTTGGAAGTTTCTTACAAAAGTAAGCATATTCTTGCCATAGTCCATTCATCAACTGTGCTCTTTGCTATGTGTACACATGAATTGAAAACTCATTTCATCACAACAGCCTGCACTGGGATGTTTATTAGCCACTTTAAGTATAACTATGATACATTTAAAGTAGTTTAGATGTCTGTTAGAAGCTTATCGGGCAAACTGAGGCACATCTTGACAAAAGACAGCTCTGCAGTAATAAAAATGAATACTCTTGTGTAGGTCATCACAGCTGCTGAGTTCGTGAGTGTCAGAGGTGACATCAAGTATCTTCCACAATCATTCTTCATTTTATATTTTGAGATTGAGCTTCTCTCTGAACCTGGAGCTCACCAATTTGCCTAGATTAGGTAGCCTGCACGCTCTAGAAATACTCCTATCTCTGCCTCTCTAGCTCTGGTAGGGAAACAAATGCCTCATACATTTATTTCTGCAGGTCTTAGATTATAATTTTATATGTATATATAAGTGTGTGTAGAAGCAGGTGCCACCAACTTTTATGCTGGGAATTCAAATTTACATCCTTATGCTTATGCAGCAAGCTCTTTACTCATTGTGCATTTTTTCTAGGCCCCAACCACCATGAACCTTTGTAGCTGGAGAGTTTCTCTCCAGGTCCTGCCAAGCCTTCGCAGTCCTGCAGCCCACTTATAAAATAAACACACAGACACTTATATTATTTAAACTGTTTGGCCTAATGGCTCAGGCTTCTTGATATCTAGTTCTTATATCTTAAATTAACTCATTTCTATAAATCTATACCTTGCCATGTGGCTCATGGCTTACCAGTACTTTACATCCTGCTCCTCATGGAGGTGACAGGCAGTGTCTCCCTGCCTCAGCCTTCCACCTCCCAGCATTCTCCTCCTCCTTGTCCCACCTACACTATCCTTCCTGCCTGGCTACTGGCTAATCAGTGTTTTATTTATCAATCAATCATAGCAACATATATTTACAGCATACAGGACATCCCACAGCAAACCTTTTCTGTAAAATGATTTTTTTGGCTTAAGGATTTTGGCTCTTTGATAGTGAGTATGACTCATTGCAACAAATGCATACCTAAGAAACAGATGTAGGTTCTAATTGTGTACTATGCTGAACATCTACTCTGACAATTAGAGAATAGTAGTCCATTATTTGTATTTGTTTTCTAATTCATCTTGCAAAGAGACTAGACTGAAAGACCACTAACAGAATGTTGCAAGATTTCAAAAGCAATTTATATCTTGAAAACTGTATTCCAGTCTGGGTTTGTATAATTTATTGAATTTTGTTAAGTGTGAGATGTTTATTCTAATTAGTAACCCAACATCAGAAAGATAAATATCTCATATATTTATGTGAAGATCTTGAATTATTATTTTGAATGTTCATATAAGTGTATGTAGTGTGGCTACAGGTCATGAAATTTGAAAGGGGACCATAAAAATAGGTCTTGGGAGAAGAAAAAAGGAGAAAACAAAGAGGACATTAGAGTACATGTGACATCCAAGTGAATGGGGGGCTACTAGGTGAGGGAGGAGACCAGGAGGATATGGGGAAGGCAGCTGGGGGGGAGGGTCAACAAAGTAGGTGTGAAAATGCAACAATGAAACCACTATTTTCTATGCTATTTAAAGCAAATTTGCCATCAACCAAATGTTTTCAAACCTCATCTCTAGTATTTTCCTCTACGCGCTCATCCATTCAGTGGCTTGTGGAACACGTACAGCTATGAGTTCCAGGGTCACCTAGTATATAATCTGAACAAAACCCGTATTCACCCATATTCCTGTTTAATTGATGACTTCCCCCTTAAGCCTCTCAACCATGAGATGTTCAAGTCTTTTGCTCCTCTCCCTTAGCCATCTTTTGAAATTGTCAACCAATCACAACATCTCCCTAATTTCAATGCAGCATGTTCCTCAAGTTTCTACCATTTTCCTATCCCCACCGTCACTACCTTCAGAGGCTCCTGGACAATATTCAGCTATGTAATTTAAATACTTTTCAAATTAACTGTTCTATTGTATTCCCTCTCAAATGTGTTCTGTAAGCTGTTATCTTTCTGCAGAAGAGATCTGACTATGTCATTCAAATTGCAAGATTTCTGTTGATGAATTTAGAGTTAATATGCAAGCTCCATGCCATGGTTCTGAGCTCCTCAGAGTATTTTCCTAATTTACCTTCCTGCTTCTTTACCCAACGCTGTGTGTCTCTCATTGCAAATGCTTTTCCTATTTTCTGGAATTTTCTAATCCCACTTGCTATTCTATTCTCTGTTCATTTGCCTTGCCTGTTGTTTTCTTCTTTCTGGCTGCTAAATTTATTTTATTCATCAAATAACCTCGATAAATATTACCACAATAAACTTTCACAGTCTCTCTAGGATTAATTATTTTCTGTTTTGTATCATACCCTTATTTAGCTCTATATTACTCTGAGAGCCCGACAATATTTTTTGATCATATATCCCAAGAGCCTTGTATGAAGCCTAGAAAACAGATGTACCAAAATATGAGTCAGGTATACAGATGCATGCCTGTGATCTCAGCAGTCAGGAGGCTAAAGTAAGGTTTCAAATTAGTTCACATGACAAGATTAAGACCAGCATGAGCTGAATGTATAGCTGTATGTCATCTCAAAAAATGATACACACTTGTATGCAAATTCACACAACATAACACATACACACACACACACACACACACACACACACACACACACCCTGGCAGTATTATATAGTACAGTGTCTTGCTGTATACCATTATCATCAAGAGAGAAATTTAGCATATCACTAACCATTGATCTATGTGTAAGTAGGACAAGCTGTAAATACATAATTTTTTAAATTCAAAAATCTATTTCAAAGTCTTTAAAATCTATTTTAATTCCTCTTTAATATACAAAGAAATATTCTCAGTTCCTCTCCCAAAGCAAGTTAGGATGTCATCAGAAAAAATAAAATCATAGCATCATTTTTTTAAGCCCAAGGTAATACAGAATAATATATTTTTAAAGTAAAATATCAATTTCATTTGAAAATCCTCCAAATCCAATCCCCTAGTCACATCCCTGAGGATCACATAGAATTTCTCCTCCAACCTTTCTTCCCCCAGTAATGGCTTTACCCCAGTCCTCAACACCAATAAGTATTCCCTGGAAACACACAGACCACCCTGACCTGGGAAACAGCCTAAATAAAGACTATCACCTGTCTCTTCTCCATTCCATATCAATCCCTTTGTCTCACCCCCAACTCTGTTTCAGACCACTTGCTGTAGCCTTCCTATGTTCTCTGCCCCCATCTCTAGAGGACTAAGTAGATCTTTTCTTCCAGCATTTCTCCCCACTCACCCTGTCAATACAGCTCCCAAGTCCAGCAGGCATCCATGAGAACTCTCCAACCAAGCAGGTAGGCAAGCTTCAGATCTTCACTCTCCCTCCTCTACTCCAAATCCAATCCCTCAGCTTCATCCCAAGGTCAGTAGCAAGCTACTTATTGTGGCCTCTCCTCATACTTCCTTCACCCCCAGAGGACCGAGCAGGTCCAGGTGGAACACTCTGCTTCCTCAGTCCTTTGGAGGACCCTCCCCCACTACCCTCAGTGTATCACTATTCTTAAGTTTCAGCTCCTAATACCTAGAAATACATATTACTTGGAATCCCCACTATCCATATTTGTCAGGATCTAAGAAAAATTCCCTACCAGGCCACATACAGCCACTACACCCTTCTAAGAACCAGAGAGGACAACAGAAACCAAGGAACAAAATACCTACTTAACAAAGACAAGATCAGATATCAGCACCTAGAATTTCAATCTTTCCAAATCCAGATGACTAGAGACCACTGCAAAAACAGAATTAGTAGCAACCAAGACAATATATTTCCACCAGAGCCCAACAACTGCTGTAAGGTGCTATTCTGTATGCTGTGAATATGTGTTGCTCTGATTGGTTGATAAGTAAAATGCTGATTGGCCAGTAGCCAGGCAGGAGGTATAGGCAGGATAAGCAGACAAGGAGGATGCTGGGAAGAGGAAGAACAGAGTCAGGAGTTGCCAACCAGACACAGAGGAAGCAAGATGACAAGGCAGAACTGAGAAAAGGTACCAAGCCATGTGGCTAAACAAAGCAAGAATTATGGGTTAATTTAAGTATAAGAGCTAGTCAGTATTAAGCCTGAGCTAACAGCCAAGCAGTTATAATTAATATAAGCTTCTGAGTGATTATTTTATAATTGGGACATGGGACTACAGGGGCTTGGAGGGACTGTGGAGGTTTGGCAGGACTGGAGGAAAGAGGAGAAACCTCCTGACTACAAACAACTCTATCACAACAGGCCCTGAGTAAAGCATGAGATAAAGATCTTCAAATAGCCTTTATGAATATGGTAGAAGTACTTAAAGAAGAAACTAATAAATCACCTAAAGAAATTGATGAAAATACAAACAGTGGAAGCAAATGGATAAAAACAGTTCAAGACCTGAAAGCAGAAATAATATTAATAAAGAAAGGCAAAAAAAAAATGAGGGAAATCTGAAGATGGAAAAATTATGAACTTGAACAGGAACCTCAGAGGCAAGCCTCTCCAACAGAATGCAAGACATGGAAAAGAGAATCTCAGGCAATGAAGTCTCAATAAAAGAAATGAATATGTTGGTCAAAGAAAATGTTAAATCTAAAGAAAAAAATCATGGCACAAAACATCCATGAATACTGAGATATTATGTAAAGACTAAATATAAGAATAATAGGAATACTAGAAGAAGAAGCCCAGGTCAAAGTATTTTCAAACAAAGAAGAAAATTTCCCTAATCTAAAGAAGGAGATGCCTATAAAGTTATAAGAAACATATAGAGCACCAAATAGATTGGACCAGAAAAGAAATTCCCATTGGCAAATACTTATCGAATACTAAATGTACAGAGCAAAGAAAGAATATTTAAAGCTGCAAGGGAAAAAAATGAAGTAACATAAAAAAGACAGACTTATTAGAGTAACACTTGACTTCTCAATGAAGACTCTAAGAGCCAGAGGGCTTGGATAGATGTATTGCAGACTCTAAGAGACCATAGATGTCAGCCCAGACTACTATATACAGCAAAACTTTCAATCAACATAGATGGAAAAAATAAGGCATTTCATTGTAAAAACAAATTTAAGCAGTATCTATCTACAAATCTAGCCCTACAGACAGTGCTAAAAGGAAAGCCTAAAGAGGTTGATCACACCCCCTAAAACCACCCACAGGAATAAATAATCTTAGACCTGCAAATCCAAAGAAAGGTAACACACACACACACACACACACACACACACACACACACACACACACACACACACATATACACACATATACACACATACACACACCACTACCACAACAACAACAATAACAAAATAACAGGAATCAACAAACACTGCTCATTGTTTATCTCTCAACATCAGTGGCCTCAATTCCTCAATAAAAAGACACAGACTTAAAGAATGGATGAAAAAAACAGAGTTCATCCTTCTGCTGCATCCAAGAAACACACCTTAAAGTCAAGGATAGATATCATCTGATGGTAAAAGCATAGGGAAAGATATTCCAAGAAAATTCACTTAACAAGAACGATGGTGGAGTCATTTTAATATCAGACAAAATAGACTTCAAATCAAAATTGATCAAAAGAGAAAGGGAAGGACACTACACCTTCATCAAAGGAAAATACACCAAGAGGACATTGCAGTACTTTACACCTATACACCAAACAAAAGGATTCCCAAATTCATAAAAGAAACACTACTACAGCTTAAATCTCATATTGACCCTTAAAAACTGAGTTGGAGACTTCAATACCCAATCTTACCAATAGACAGATCATCCAGATAAAATCTAAACAAAAATATGCTGGGGTTAAATAAACCAAACAGAACTAACAGATATTAACAGAACATTTCAACCAAACATAAAAGAATTTATTTTCTTCTCAGCACCTCATGGGACTGTCTCCAAAAGTGACCCCATACTTGAGTACAAAACAAGTCACAACAGATAAAAGAAAATTGAAATAACACCCTGCCTCCTATCTGATCATTCTGAATTAAAGCTGGATATCAACAACAGCAAAAACAAAAGAAAGTTTACAAACTCATGGAAACTGAACAAATTAAAAATAGTTCTAGACAGAAATTAAGAAAGTCTTGCTAGAATTGAATGAAAATGAATATACAACATGTTCAAAACTATGGGACAAAATAAAGGTGGTTCTGAGGCAAGTTCATAGTACTACATGGCTACATAACAAAATGGGAGAAATCTCATACTAGTAATTTAATAGTGCACCTGAAAGATCTAGAACAAAAAGAAGTAGACAACAAGAAATAAAATCTGGGCTGAAATCATTAAATTAGAAACAATCAAGAAAAAAAGGCAATACAAAGAATCAATCAATAAAATGAAGAGGTGGTTCCTTGAGAAAATCAATAAGATTGACAAACCCTTATCAAAATTAACTAAAAGGTAGAGAGAGAAGATCCAAATGAACAAATTAGAGATGTGAAGGGAGCATAATAGCAGACACCAATAAGATCCAGAGAATCAGAAGGATGTACTTTAAAAGCCTAGACTCCACCAAATTGGAAAATCTAAAAGAAAAGGATAATTGTCTCAATATGTACCACTTGCCAAAGTTAAATCAAGATCAGGTGAGCAATTTAAACAGACCTATAACTCCTAGGGAAATGTAAAGAGCAATTTGAAGTCTCCCAACCAAAAAAAAAAAAAAAAAAAAAAAAAAAAAAAGCCAGAGCTAGGTGGTTTTAGCTTAGAATTCTACTAGATTTTCAAAGAAAAGTCAATATCAATACTCCTCAAATTATTCCACAAAAATGAACATTGCTCAGTTCTTTTATGAGGACACGGATACTCTGATTCCCAATTAACACAAAGACCCAACAAAGAAACAAAATTATAGACCAATTTCCTTTATGATCATAGGTGCAAAAACTCTCAAGGAGACTTTATCCTAGAGATGCGGGGATGGTCCAGCACACATAGACTTACAAATGTAATCCACCATATAAACAAACTGAAAAACAAGAACTATGTAATCATCTAATTAGATGCAGAAAAGGCCTTTGACAAAATCCAACATCCCTTCATGCTAAAAATCCTAGAGAAATTAGGTGTAAAAGGACATACTTCAACATAATAAAATATATATAAACTTTATAGCAAGCCCTTAGACAACTTCAACTTAAATGAAGAGAGAAACTTAAAGCAATTCCACTAAAATTCATAACAAGACAAGGTTGTCCACTCTTTACATACTTATTAAATATGGTACTTGAAGTCTTTGCCAGAACATATGAAGGAGAACAAAGGGATACAAATTGGAAAGGAAGAAGTAAAAGAATCTTTGTTTTCAGATGATATGATAGTATACAAAGTGTCCCTAAAAATTCCACTGGGAAACTCCTACAGCTAATAAACACTTTTATCAAAGTAGCTAGACACAAAATTAACTCGCAAAAATCAATATATAGCCCTCCTATATACAACTGACAAATAGACTGGAAAAGAAATCAGGGACACACCACCTTTCACAATAGCCTCAAATAATATAAATAGGGGCTGGAGAGATGGCTCAGAGGTTAAGAGCACTGACTGCTCTTCCAGAGGTCCTGAGTTCAATTCCCAGCAACCACATGGTGGCTCACAACCATCTGTAATGAGATCTGGTGCCCTCTTCTGGCCTGCAGGGATATGTGCAGATAGAACACTGTATACATTATAAGTAAATAAATCTTTAAAAAAAAAATAATATAAATATGTTGGAGTTACTGTAGCTAAGCAAGTGAAAGACTTGTATGATAAAAACATGTAAGACACCAAAGAAAGAATTTGAAGGAGATATCAGATTCAAGATATCAGATATCATAAGCTATCAGGTGGAAAGATTTCCTATGCACATGAATCAGTAGGATTATTATGGGAACAATGGCCATCTTACCTGTAGTGGTTTGAATAAGAGTGGCCACCATAGGATCATATATTTGAATGCTTAGTCACCAGGGAGTGGCACTATTTGAAAAGATGATAAGGATTAAGAGATATGGCCTTGTTGGAGAAAGTGTGTCAGTGGGGGTGGGCTTTGAGGTTTCAAAAGTCCACACCAGGCCCAGTCTCTGTCTCTCTATCTACAGATCAGGATATAGTTCTCAGCTACTGTTCCAATGTCTACCTGCCTGGCACCATGCTTCCTGCCATGATGATAATGACTAAACCTGTGAAACTTCAAGCAAGTCCCCAATTAAATGCCTTCTCTTAAGATAGTTACCTTAGTCCCACTGCCTGGGTGCCCTCGGCCTGGGAGGAGGGGACTGGACCTGCCTGGACTGAGTCTACCAGGTTGATCTCAGTCCTCAGGGGAGGCTTTGCCCTGGAGGAGGTGGGAATGGGGGTGGGCTGGGGGGAAGGTGAGGGGGGCCGGAGGGGGGAGAACAAGGGAATCTGTGGCTGATATGTAGAACTGAATTGTATTGTAAAATAAAATTAAAAAAAAATACTAAAATAACAAAAAAAGTAAAAAAAAAAAGATAGTTACCTTAGTCATAGAGTTTTTTCACAGCAAAAGAACAGTGACTAAGACATTACCAAAAGCAATCTACAGATTCAATGTAACCCCACCAAAATTTCAACATAATTCTTTACATATCTTGAAAGGACAATTTTTAGCTTCATATGTAAATACAAAAAAACAGAGCTGTTGTAATAAAAACAGCATCATATTAGCACAAAAACAGATATCTCAATCAACGGAATTAAACTGAACACACAGACATAAATTCACACACTTATGGATACCCAATTTTTAACAAAGAAGCCAGAAACACAAACTAGGAAAAAGAGCATCTTCAACAAATCATGTTGATCAAACTGGACAGCTGCATGTAAGAGAATCCACACAGACCAATATTTATTACCCCCCCCCAAAAAAAAAACTCAACTGCAAATGGATCAAAGAATTCAACATAAAACCAGATCCTGAACCTGATAAAAGAGAAAGTGGGGGAGTATACTCAAACTCAATGGCACAGGAAAAGACTTTCTGAATAGAACACCATTAGCACAGGCTCTATGATCACCAATTAATACACTGAACTTCATGAAACTGAAAAGTTTCTGCATGGCAAAGAACAACCTCATTCAAACAAAGCAGCAGCCTACAGAACGGGAAAAGATTTTTACTAAATACATGTCCAACAGATGGCTAATATGAAAAATGTATAAAGAACTAAGAAAAACGAGATATCAAGAAAATAATCCAATTAATAAATGGAGTACAGAACTAAACAGACAATTCTCAAAAGAGGAAGTTCAAAAGGCTGAGAAACAATGAAAAAAAAATTCAACATTCTTAGGCATCAGGGAAATGCAAACCAAAGCTCCAATCTCTGGTTATTAGGAATAGAGCAACAATGAACATGGTTGAGGAGTCGTCTCTGTGGTAGGATGAAACTTTCTTTGGTCATATGCTAAAGAGTGGTATAGATGGATCTTTAGGTAAATAGAGTCACACCTTCCTGAGGAACCATCATACTAATTTCTGCAGTGGCTTAACAAGTGTGTACTTCCATCAGCAAAGGATGAGTGTTCCTCTTACTTCATATATTCACCACCAGCATGAGCTGTCACTTGTGTTATTGATCTTAGCCATTTTGACTGGTATAAGATGAACTATCGAAGTAGCTTAGATTCCCTCTCTCACCTCTCTCTCTGTCAAAAGATGAATTGATAAAGAAAATATGGTACATTTATACAATGGAGTATTACTCAGCCATTAAGTAAATAAAGCATAAAATTTACAGTTAAATGAATGGTAGAAAGTATCACCCTACATGAGGTTACCCAGACACAGAAAGACAAAATGTGGTATTTGCTTATATGTGGATATTAGCTGTTAAGTCAATGATAACCAAGCTACAATCCATAGAACCACAGAGGTTAGGTATAAAGTAAGGGACCAGAGAGGGCAAGTAGATCTCTCTAGGAAAGGGAAATAAAATAGATGTTATGGGCAGATCGGTTGGGACTGGAGGATCAAGTAAAGAGGGTGAGGGAAGAGGGGTTGAGGGAAGAAATATGGGAAGAGACAGCTAAAATTAAGGGTCATTGTAGGGATAGTATGGAAACCTAATGTAGTAGATACTTCCTAAATTATATACATATATGAAAGCAATATAAATGAAATTACCATATAATGGGGGAGAAAGCACCCTACTTGGATATCTCTTGTCACCAAATGAAACTTGCATACAGAGATTGGATTACATCTAATTGAGTTGTTGACCAAAGGGGTCCCTTGGAAACCTGAAAATGACCAAGTCTGTTGCCAAGACTATAGATTGCTCACCACAAATTGACAGCCAAGACCCTGTTGCTGAAGACAACACTCACACAACTTACTGAACATGGAGAAGTTAAGTTGGTGCCTCCACAGTGCCTTCACCCTTATGTGCTAAGTGTCTTTGGTACAGGAAGTTGGATACTCTACATTGCTACCAAAGGAGAAAAGCAAACACCAACCCAGTCATGGTCCCTTTGATCTACAGTGGGGCCCTGCTTGTAAGATATGCTAGTGCAATGGTAGTACAAACTTGTAGGAATAACCAATAAATATCTGATTTGACATAACCATCACTCCACAAAGTGGAGCCCATAACCAAAATTACTTGGGTGTCCAAGAATGTGAGGCTTGATATTTCAGAGTGCAGGATAAAACCAAATTCTACTGTTCTTAAAAAATAGCATTAATTTGACTTCTGATGACATTCTCTTATAGTCACAGATTAGTGTATTTCTCAGCCATCATCAAAGAAGTTTCCTCCTTTTGTAGACAGGAACAAATATAGAGACCCACAGCGAGACAATTTATAGAAAGTGAGAGACCTTGGGACATTCAGCGCTAAATGTAATATCTCTATCAGATTCCTCCCCCATGGCTCAGGGAACCCTGTGAAAGAGGACTGAAGTAGCATGCATAGGGCTTGCACAGGTTTGCACCAAATGGGGTCCTAGAGCTAAAATGAGAAGTGGATATATTCCCTCATTACTCATCCAGAAGCTATCTCCAAATGATAGCCACTTGCAAATCAAAATTTAGTTTTCTCCAAGATAGTCTTACTTGGGAAATAAACTACTTTTAAGAGTAGGCTGCATGTCCAGCAATAGATGGCCAACAGAAAACAAGCTGAACAGCATCTTTGGATGTTCCTTGCCAATAAAGCTGTGTCACAGCATTAAAAATTTATTTACATATTTTTTCTTCTCCTTTTTTACCGTACAGGTCCGTTTAATATATATTATGGCCAGCAGATAGTGTTTTATGGGATACCCTGAGTGTACAAACAAGTAGGTCTCTGTGTCTATCTCTGTTTCTTTTGCCTTTTCTTGGGCCCTTTTCCAATGTTAGTTTTCTTTCTATTCTGATGTTATTAGTCTTTTTAAAAAATAAATTGTATTTTATTTTATTATTATCCTTCAGAAGCATGTTTGTTTTCTGTTGAGAGGCAGAAGGAAGGTAGATCCAGATGGGAATGGGAGGAGTAAAGGTTGGGGAAACGGTAATCAGAATATAGTCTGTGAGAAAAAAAAATCTATTTTCAATAAAAAGGGGAAAAAAAGAATGTTGACACTCAGAATGATTTTCTTTAGAAACTCTGGGAATCTGCTGAAGGAGGTTTCATGTTAGATTTAAGTTAAGATGAATTTGACCATAAATTTTCCTCTCCTGGGAGAGTCCCCTGTTATAACAGTCAGATCCTGTGCGATGCTGTGCTGGAGCAGAGGTGGTACAGCGGAAGTGACAGGGCGGTGGCAAGCAACCACTTTGACCAGAACTTTAACAAACCAATTTTAACCAAGTCTGTTTCTTTTTGCTTTTCAGAAGTTGAAAATAAAGTGAAGCAGTTGAAAACTGCTTATAATCACTTGTATTCAAGGGACTTGGGCTCCCCCCCCACCTTGATAATGGGTTTCAGATTATAAGTGACAGCAGTTTCCTACTTCCTCACAGCATATATTTCAACTTGCAAGCTTTAACAGTATGGATTCTCACTATTAAGTCCTGTAGATATACTCTGAGGTTTAACCATTTTTAATTGTATCATGAGAAATGTATACTCAAAGTATACATTACAGAGGAAGATTTGGGATTCTGAACTAGAGTTACGTCTCAAAATTATTTTCTGATTCCCAGTCCTATGTTTTGTATCCCTCAGAACATCCCATTACAGTGAAATCTCCTATTGTTTCTATTCGATAATCCTCTAATAATTGTTGCATTTCCATCATCAATTCTTCAATCAGGGACTCATGGGAGAAGCAGGGATAGATGCAGAATGGCAGGTCATTCACTTTAGGCACACTTCTTTTGATTGAAGGGACATTGCAGGATAGGTTCCATTCTGAGTTCCTGAATGAGAAGAAACTAAAAGCACACAGACAAAATCATCTCCCGGAAGTACATCTCTACAGCAAGGTCTTCAGTAGTATGGCTTTTATATCTTCACAAGGAGTGTGTAATGGTTGTTAATGCTTGTCAATCTGAAAACTTTGTGAAGAAGGGTACTTAAGTGAAGCATCATCTTCATCATACTGGCTTGTAAGCATGTCTGTGCAGCATTTTATTTAAGAATTATTTATTTATTTTATGTGGACGCACGAGTACCTGTTTATATGTCTGGGTGCCACATTCATCCAGTTCAAGCAGAGTTAGAGAGAGTCAGTTCCTGTAAGCTGAGTGTCTCTGTCCCATCCTGTCCCACAATCACTTCCAAATAATCACTCAGAGGCTTATATTAATTATAAATGCTTGACTGGTGGTTCGGGCTTCTTACTAAGTAGCTCTTATACTTAAATTAACCCATTACTATTAATCTATGTATCGCTATGTGGCCCATGGCTTACTGATCCTTCAGCATCTTGCTTCTTGCGTGCCTGCTCCCATCTCCCCTACTCAGCCATTCTTCATCTCAGTTTGATTGCACCACCTAACCTTATCTTGCCTCACCATTGGCCAAACAGCTTTATTATCAACCAATGAGAGCAACACATATTCACAGAATACTGAAGGACCATCCCACCATAAGTTTCCCTGGGTCTGGAGTTACAGAAGGTTGTGGCCCACCCAATGTATTCTGAGACACAAACTTGGGTCCTCTGGTTGAGCATCCAGTGCTCTTAATATTTAACCAGTCTTTTCACCTCCGGTGGAGCATTTTCTTGACTGTTAATTGATATAAGGGTCCAGCTCACCGTGGGACAACAATATCCCTAGGCAAGTGGGCTTGGACTATAATAAAAAACAGCTGAAAATGAGCAGAAGAGCATGCCAGTAAAAACATTCCACTGTAGATCTTGCTTCAAGCCCCTGCCCTGAGCTCCTGCTCTGGCTTCCATTGAAGATAGACTATAATCTTGAAGCTGAAATAAATCCTTTCCTTTCCCCAGTTGCTTTTGGTCACACATATCACAGCAACAGAAACTAAGTTAGGACAGAGAGCAAAAGAAAATACTAATATCCTGGAAAAGACATGAGAAGTAAGAAAAGACAGTAAGCCGGGCGGTGGTGGCACATGCCTTTAATCCCAGGCGGATCTCTGTGAGTTCGAGGCCAGCCTGGGCTACCAAGTGAGTTCTGGGGAAGGCGCAAAGCTACACAGAGAAACCCTGTCTCGAAAAACCAAAAAAGAAAAAAAAAAAGAAAAGACAGTACTTTCCTAGTATTGAAAATAAAGCCTGGTCAACCTAAATGGAAGTACTTCATGTTGTCATTTCTAAGATAACAGTCAGCTCCAGCTCCATTTTTATGGGAGGTCTTCATCACTAAGCTGATTAAAATTCTTCATTTTCCACACAATTGGTTTAAAATCCTGTGTTTTAAAATTTGATTAAAATATTTATACATAACAAACCTATACATCATTTTCTTTCTCTCTCTCCTCCCTCCATGTTCCTACTTTGATCTCTCAAATTCATGACCACTTTTTCCGTAATTATTATTGTTATATTATGGAAATGAATACATAAATACAACCTGCTAAGTATGCACAATGTTGCTTGTTTGAATATGCTTTTTTAAGGTGACAATGAAAATTTTCAATGAAGCCGAGTCAAAGATGGCACTTGGGACTGGTCACAATAATATATAGATAACAAATTCTAAAAAGTGCTCATTCTTCACAGGTACTCATGGCTGGATGTTAAATCTAACAAGAAATCACCTACTTCTCTAGATTGAGAGTTACATAAACTATCAGACAATTATCCCGAGTTGATATTATTCAGTTTAGAATGTAAATACAGGGGAAAATACGAAAAACCACCATAGAATTTTGAATGATTTGTTGTCAATCCCCTATGTCTAAATTGGATAGCTGCTGAAGAGAACAATCATAGAAACACTTTAGATTTGGGAGAAAGAACTCAATAGAACATTTAAAACGGATTCTATGTAACCTATCACTCATTTTCCTGATAGGTGGAGCATGCATAAAGAACCATATATTATACAGTGGGAAAAGCAGTTTAGAGTGCTTTATGAATTACTGCCAAAGTACTGTAGGAACAGTTAGTGAAAAAAGCCAGATAGGGAGAGAATACTGACAATTAGAATCAAATTATATTCCAAAGTTAGATTTTCTGCTCCTAAATAGGGTATTCCTTTGTGATAATGTTACAAAGAAAGTCTTAAAATATTTTTAGGGAGATGAAGTATAAGGGAACGAACATCTTCAGTTGGAAGCCACTAAAGGAAAAGCAGAAAAAAATGTATGGATAGTGATTTATAGATACTATGCATCAGGTAGTTTTTTTAAGGGTAATCAATAGAGAGGGAGGGAGGGAGGAGGGAGGGAAAGAGAAATGAGAGAGAGAGAGAGAGAGAGAGAGAGAGAGAGAGAGAGAGAGAGAGAATAAGCGCAGAGATTGGTGAAGAAATGGATTAATGGGAACAATTTATAGTCCTCAGAAAGGGTGGAACGGGTCTCCTCCTACCAGCCAGGATAATTGCCAGTATGTAATTAAAGAGCTGTGGGTAGAACACGGAAATGAATTACCACAGCAGAAGAGCAAAACTGGCTAGTGTCTCAAGTTAACTCTGGCTCCTTCCAAAAGACTGTGAAAACAGCTTTACAAGTGTTGGATGCATCCATGTTTCTCTGCTACATCTCAGAGCAGATGACACAATGAATCAATCATCTCATTAGGTGAACTTTTGTTATCATGCTGTTTAGCATTCTTATTAGACATCATTTTCAGGCTTTAATATTTTAATACTTTTCTTTCATCCCTTGCTTTTTGATGCTATTTTTAACTGCTACTACTTTCATGTTTTCTATTGTGTTTCCAGTTATATTGAAGAAGAGTCCTTAGCAAGATTTGAGGTTTGGAATTGAAGCCACAAACCTTTTGTGGCCCACACTTGTTTGATTCATATCATCAGTGTTGGGCAACTACTGTTCTTACAAATGCCTCACTTTCCATGTGTCATTTCAATGTATTTTGTATTTGTTTTGTCTTTTTGCTTTTTGAGGAGTTATCTATCTCAAAGTACCTTTACTTCATTGCTGTTTTTAGCTAGTGTCTTAGTTAGGGTTTCTATTGCTGTGAAGAGACATCATGACCACGCCAACTCTTATAAAGGGAAACATTTAATTGAGATGGCGGCTTAAAGTTTAGAGGTTCAGTCCATTGTCATCATGGTGAGGAGCATGGCAGCATGCAGGCAGACCTGTGCTGGCTACATCTTAATCAGAAGGCAATAGGAAGTGGACAGAAACACTGGGTGGTAACTTGAGAATATATGAGACCTCAAAGCGTGCCTCCACAGTGACGCAGTTCCTCCAATAAGACCACACGTACTCCAACAAAGCTACACCTCCTTATAGTGCCATTCCCTTTGGGAACCATTTTCTTTTAAACAACCACATTCCATTCCCTGGCCCCCATAGGCTTGTAGCCATATCATAATGCAAAAATTCATTCACTTCAACTTCAAAGGTCCCCATAGTCTATAACAGTCTCAAACTTAAAAGTCTAAAGTTTAAAGTCTCTTCTGAGATTCATGCCATTTCTTAACTTTAATCCCTGTAAAAATCAAAATCAAAAAGCAGATCATGTATTTTCAACATATAATGGCACAGGATACACATTACCATTCCAAAATGTAGGGAAGGAGCATAGTGAGGAAATAGTGGAGCAAAACAAGACTGAAAACCAGCTGTGCAAACTCCAAACTCTACATCTCCATGTCTGATGCCGAAGAGCTCTTCAGATCTCCAACTCCTTTCAGTTCTGTTAACTGCATCACACTTCTTTCTCTTGGGCAATTCCATTTTCTGTTAGCAGCTAGTGAGGGTTATTTTCACAGGAGGTGGAATTTTGTTTGCTCCCCTTTAGCATAGTAGTGTTATCATTATTAGTAGTTTTTTCTTTTGATTTATTTTAAAATTTCCTTTTGCATATTAATTTTTAAGTTTGACATACAAAGCAATGGGTTGCTTTCCATTCTCCAGATCAGAAGTGTTTTGAGTTGAAGTAGGCTTGAGTCATGGTCTGACTCAATTTGTGGTTCAAAATGGTCTTCACTGCCCTCTACCTGGACTTCTTCGGTAGACGTCAGACTCTACACAAGACTCTGAATTTACCCACAAGACTTTCTTGATTTTATTTTCTTCTTTTCATTATTTTCAAGATTTGCCATTTTATTTTTTAAATTTTATCCTTTATGAATTTCATCTGTATACAATGAAATATGATCATATGATCATATCCATCCTCCACTTCTCCCTTCCAGATCCCTGCAATATCCCTTCTACATATTACCTTCCAACTTCATGCCAATTAAAAACTAAACCAAAACCAACAATTCACTAAGTCTGTTTAGTGCCATGGATATGTGTATGGCTGTGGCACTAGTCACTCCATCATGGGCAACCTACCTGTGACCACACTTCCAAAGAATGATTCTCCTCCCCCAGCAGCTATCAATTGCCAATAGTTCCTCAGGGATGAAGTCTCATGTATTCCTCTCCCATCTGTGCTAGAATTCTGGCTGACTAAGTCTTGTACAGGTAACCACACCTGTTGTGAGTTCAAGAGTGTGACATCCACAACATGTTCTGAGGCAACTTTACACAGCACTCTTCCTCATCCCCCCCCCCCTCATCTGCTCTTACCTTCTTTCTGCCTTCTCTTCTGGGATATTTCCTAAATATCACAGGTAGGGTGGCAGAGGAGAATTGATAAGAAGTCTCATTTAGGTCTGAAAACTCACATTCACTTACTCTATTATTTTAAGTAGTTATGAGTCTGTTTTGACTGCTTCACCCTGCAAAAATAAGCTTCACTGACAAAGGTTGAGAAGAACCCAGAACAAATACAAATATTCAAAGTTTTATTTTTATTTTTGTGTATGGGTGTTTAATTTTCATATATGTTTATGTACTATACACATGATTCATGATTGCACAGGTCTGAATGGGGCATTAGATTCCATGGAACTGGAGTGACTCAGTTCTGTGGCATCATGGGTGTGCTGGCAATCAAGCTTGAGTCACTTAGGAGAACAGTCAGTATTTCTAATTGCCAAGCCATCTATTAAGCCTTCAACATAAATATTTAGAAGGCAGTTTAATGACATGACTAATTATCAAAATAATAATATTAGATTCTGCCCTATGGTCTTTGCCCTCAACAGCCATGGACTTAATATAAGCATGCATGACTGCATGCATGTGCATCTGCATCTCATTTTCCAGAATGATCAATAAACATGATACACTTTCAGCCAAGTTCATCTGAGGAGAGAGTGAGAGTAGGGTCTGTCTTTATAATGCTTTTGAAGGAAACTTCATATTCAACGAATGTTCTTGATTTCATTATTGCAAGATGAATTGAATATATATTCACAATGCCATCATCCATGGAAAACAACCTTAATGATTTTGTAACTTTTTGTTAATGTAGACTGTGTCAGACAGGTAGAAAATCCTACATTGAGCAGAACAGTTTTAAAGATGGCAAGCTATGTAAATACAGTGTGGAATTTTATAAATCAACACTTCTTATGATATCCCAGTTACTGATACATTTTACTCCAGAGTAGATCTGTTCTTGTGTGTCCTTGGCATTAATTACCTCACAACATAAGGCAAGACGTACTGAGGTTGTTTATTGTATTTCCTCTTTATTATCTATGTGTGGTGCTGAAATTAATAAATGTCCCTGTGATTTTGACAGCAGAGTGTGTAGTTATCCTGCTTTGAAGTCTTCAGAATGAACCTTAATGCTTCACATGAGGACACTTGCCTCCATCACCTGGCCATGAAGGATCCACACCATTCCTATAATAACTGCTTCCAGTCAACAGCCTGTTGGAGGAGCTGCCCCATGTCTGTAGGCAGCAAAATTGTAAGAGATCATTGAACGAGGTAAGAGAGCTGCAGGGTGGTATTTGCTCGTAATCCCATTTCATTCTTCTAGGCCATTTTGAAATCCTAGATGGAAATAAACAGTTGTAGGTACAGGAATTAACCCAGAAGTCAGAACTCTTTTCTTCTAAACTCATCTAAAAAGTGACTTAGAAGAATGTTGCATTTCCTCACAACTGAGCATGTGATGTGGCATGTAGGTGTGGTGAGGTGGAGGTGTAGCATGTGGTGTGGTGCATGTGAAGCACCTCACATGCTATATGCAGTCTTGTTTGTGCATCCTGAAAAGTCTCAGCTGTCAGAACTTCTTCTCCAGCCTGTGCTAATCAACAATCTAAAGCATCCCAGAGAAGAATTTCAGTATGATTGGGACAAGAAAAGGCTGTGCCATTCATTTACACTGGATAGCTGCAGACATAGAGAAACCCTTGACTGACTTGTCTCCCTGTAGAAAGTGCTGGTATTTTGTCCTAGCTGATTTTGATGATAGTCTTGGCAATATAAAGAATTTAAGCAGGTAAATATTATCACTAGGCTACTGTTTCCATCTTGTTAGGACATTTGAGCTCTATCACTAATTAATTCTGAGTGGCAGAATGAAGTATACAGAGATAAAGCAGGTTGGTAAGGCTCAAATTTCATATTTCCTGCTTTATTGGACACACCAATTCCAATCACTTGTTTTATAGCTAGGCTGTGACTTGAAAGGCTGAGTTAGAGTTCTCAATGTTATTTTCTCCATCTAAAAACTAATAATCATTTCATCTTAATACTCTCAAATAAAATATCACTTATTTCTAGTGATATAATTTATTACAACATTCATGTGGTAACCAAATTTAATGCTATGACTGAAATTTCTTTGCCATATTAGCTTTTGAATGATTCATCCACCAAAACCATTTTGCCAGCTCTCAAAACTATCTGCTCTCTTCCTTATCAATGTTGTAACAATGAAACATGGCTGGGGAAGAACATCGGTAGCCTGGAGAAATATAAAAGAGGGAGATGGGTTGTATTTTCAATTTTATTAAAATTCCTATTTTCCACTGGCTATATGCTTTTTATGCTTGGCCTAATTTCCTTTTGGCTGTGGGCAACTTTTCATGGGTTTTACAATCTCTTCATAAAACACAACCTATTCCATTATCACATTACATACCTCTATAGGCATATAATATTTTTCTCAATTTAGAGGTAGGGAAATAAAAGCAAGAACAGTTTTCAACATTTTGAACTTTTCATTAAAGTGTAATTTACCAGGGTTGGCTCGTACTTCCATGTTAACCAATATGCATAATAAATTATTTGAGACCTTTGTATTTACTGCCCTATATAAGTATCTTGTGTAGAAAAGAACTTCTTTTAAGTAGTTGCCAATCAATGAATCATATTAAAGTGCAATTTTTTGGTTTCTTCTACATAGACATGCATTAATACTTGGTATATAAATTTATCAAGTTAAAAAAATTCACTCTCTTTACTTGGCTATGCAAAAGAATTAGATTATTTTTAATTTCTGAACTCCTCAACTGGATGAAAAGGATATTACTTGCTAATGTTTAAACAAAATAAAGCATTTTCCTGAGTTAGTGATTTTCTTTTTGATATAGTCTGGAAAGTCTACTTCTGAATTGGAGTTGGTTTCATGCAGTTATATCCATCATTCTCTTTTGGTGATCTGTCTGTGCTGGGAGACCCACAGCTGAACCTCAGGCCTAGTTCTGCAGATGTTAGGACTGCAGTCTTGGTGTTATTTGGTGATGGGCAAGGAGTTTGGGGTAGCATAGTGCCCTCTAGATTTGGGTTGTTGGCAGAATTTGATGTCTTGCAGCTGTAGGCTGAGGTTCCCACCTACCACTAGCTGATAGACAAGGGCTTTTCTCCTAGTTCCCAAAGTTCCCTTCTCAAGTGCTCCCTTCACCTGCAAACCAGCAATAGTACAACTTCTTATACTTTACATTTTACATAGCTTCTGACTTCAAGGGGAGAAACTCTAGGCTTTAAAGGGCATAGCCTAATTGGATCAGTACTGCATAATAATCTTCATATTTTAAGTCAGTTGACTTGGGACTTTAACTAAACATGCCAAAACCCTTGCAAGTACTTCAATTAATGTTTATAAAACTGTAATTTAGAACGGCTCATCTTTGGAATTCTGCTTATCAGTCTGCCTTCTAGTCATCAAAGAGTCATGTCATCCCCAAGTGCAAAATTCATTTACCCTAGCTGAAGATTTCAAAAGAAATTTTGTTTTATGACAACATCCTTTCAAAATCTCCAATTCCATCCATACATTATCAACTCCAATTTCTCAAATGCTATTGAAATAGACACTTAGAAGCTGCTTTTCCTAAAACATATTGACTCATCCTATGAGCCTACAAGGTAACTTTAAAAAGTGTGAAAGCCTGCCGACTCTGCCTCCATTGTGTTTCTTTTTGCTGTACTTTAGCTTAGACTCCTGTTTCAGTCTTCCTACTAAACCCTTTCAAGACAAAGATACAGAGATAAATAATTGCCCCCACCCTGGAGACTCCTTAGATTCCGGGAAGAGTATCACTCACTTCATAGGAAAGACAATCTCCCAGACTAGGGTTTTCACTGGAAGCAAGGCAGTGCCCTAAAGTAGTTGTCTACTGAAGTTATCCTCATGCCCGCAACAACTTCTTCTGACCACATTTTAGGATGAGGACAAATGTTGACTCAGGCTGTTTAATTATGCATGCTACTCTTCCCTTGCCCCAACTCATCTGTCCTAATCTAACGCTCAGGTCAGTACCTTGAAGATAGGGCTTGGGGACACTGAACTCATTTACCTGCTCCGTTTTCTAGGATGGATACATTGATTAAACCTCCACCCTCTGACTTTCACATTATTCATCTTTTTCATTGGTGTATTGGGTTGTATATTCAGGCAGTCTGTTGGGATGCTGGAGATGAGACATTTGTCTTAACTCAAAGTTACTTTTTTTTTTATGAAATCATAAAAGGAAATACCCTTTCTGGAGAGCATGAGGGAGATTCTGTATCTAAGCTCATTCATATTTTGGGCAGAATTTTATTCCTTGTGGATTTAGGACCAAGGTTTTCATTCCCTGCTGGCTTTCACCAGGGGCTTTATACTCCTTCTGGAGGCCCGTCCATCTTGTGGGTTTAGTCGCTCTGTCTATATAGCCTAGTAAAGGACATGTATGAAGTAGAATTCTTTCTGACAAAAGTAACTGAATCTCTTGTTTTTTAGAAATTGTAGTCTCAACAATTCAATGTACTGTTATTCAACTCCACCTCTAGCTCCTTGGAGACAGACAAGGCAAACACTTTCAATCTGAAGAGTCTGACCCTAATTTGGATATCACTTATAAGCTGTGGACCCCCATATTTCTAATTATCAGCTGTAAATTGGTGTTCTCACCTCTGTCTAATTTTCATTAGTTTTCAAGAATGTCTCCTAGAACTCAGGACAGTAGTTTATGTGTATTCACTGGATTGAAAGGGTTGCAACACTGGAGCACTACATAGAAAATGCTAATCTGCGCTGCAGCAGTAGCCTGCCTCTGCTGTCCGAAGCAGTTCCATCATCACCTGTTGCCAGATGCCTTTCCACTGTCAATTATGTGACATATACACCCCTAAAATGTACCTGCCAGAGCACAGCTTGCTCTCATCGCTCTTGCCTCTTACTTCTCTATTTCCTCTTTCCCCTCTTTGCCTCCTCTTTCCTCTTGCTTCTCTCCTATCTCTCCTCTTCCTCTTGTCTGCCTCTCTCATTTCCCCACTCTGACATGGCCTTTTACTCTTCCCCTCTCCCTCCACAATAAACCTCTTGCACTATTTCTGTTGTGTGTGGTGTGTTTGTTTAGTGGCATACCTTGGTAGACCCAATAGAAAGGTACCCACTTCACCTTTTTTTAATTTATTATTTCAGAAAATATGTACAATGTAAGGTACAGGGTAGGCAGTATGTTGTGTTTTTCTGTCCTCTCTGGTTATATCTTGCAAGCATCTTGAGATATAAAGCCACTGGAAATCTAAATCTCTGCATTTGTGAGTTTTTTAGAGTTTAATTTCTCACTTTCCCTACCTTTCTTAGAGGTTAGTGGGTAAAGCTCAACGATCCTCTTATCTAGTAATTTGTTTGTTTGTTTGTTTGTTTTTCTGTGCAGGTAAGTCTTATCTTACAACCATCTAGTGATACTACGTTATCTCATTTACACAAACTTAGATGCCACTGAATGGGATGTATTATGAACAACCAGAGACATCTGTATCACTCGACCAAACATTGAGTTCCATGGTTTAATAATATAAACTTGCTTCTCAAAAGAGAGTGTTAGAAGAAAATATCCAAGGCATTCTGCTCAAGTATGTTTTCCTAAGTTCATCTGGGAAGGTTCTCAGAGACAGAACCTGTACTCTGGGAGGGCACGACTGCATCTCAAGCTGGCAACAGAACTGGTGGAATCACTCCTTTAGTGTTGGTTTGGATATAAGAGTCATAGAGTCATATCTCCATATTGAAGTTTCAGAAAGACTGTGAAGCCTGGTGATGATATTAGGGTCAGAATCCCTGTATGGAACTCCTAAGAGATTGTGTATGAACCTGTGAAGAGGAATCCAGAGATGCAGTGGAGGTCTTAGGATATTAAAGATTCTAGAAATAAGAAGCATTTGCTAAGGAAAGCTGTAAATATTGTGTGGAGCCAGTCCAAAAGATAAATCATGTGTGTGCCAATCAAAAACATTGGAGAGACTGGGTTCCACAAAGCCCAGTTCAGTGTAGACGATGCTATAAGTCCCAGATGCCAGACATGGCACTTCCAAGTTTGGTGTTTGTCCTGTCCAGCTTCAGTCTTGTTTTGTTCCTATTTTTTCTTGCCATATTTCAATTCCCCCCTATTTGAATGGCAAAATTTTTCCTATGCCATTTAATTTTGGAAGTATGTAACTTCTATTTGCCTAATCAAGAGATCACAGTTAAGAGGTTGCCTTAAGTCTCAGAAAATAGTTTGTACTACTATTGTATTACTATGAAATTGTAAGACTATTGGTATTTTTGAAATTGAATGAACACATCCTGCATTGTGAGATGGCCATGAACAACTCATGATGGAGGCCATCATAGACTTTTATGCTTGAATGTGAAATGTGCCTCAGCGTCTTTGTGTGTTTGAACACTTGGCCCCTAGCTGCTGGTATGTTTTGGAAGTTCTGCAATGTTTAGGAGATGAGACTTACAAGGAGAAAGTTGGTCTCTGAGAGGTGGGTCTTCATGTTTAGATTCTGGCTTGCTTCCTATCATCCCTCTACTTTATGATTTTCCTAGATGCAAGTTCTTGGTACCACAGTGAAAAGTTGCCCTTGCCACTGTGCCTTCCTAACCTGATGGTGCATGTAATCTTTCCCTCTCTGATGGTTCCACACAATGCATATGGTTTTCCTTAACCTATGTTTCTGGAATCTCTGATATATTGAGCTCTCCACTGCATCTCAGGCTTCATAACATATGATCTGTTACATCACATGACAAAATAAATCTTTTTGCCCTGAAGCTACTTTAGTGATGTGTTTTTATTAACTTCATGAAGAAAGTAACCCATACAATCATAACAGTCCAATAAGAAGAGGGCTAAAAGTTGACTGTTAACTTGAGAAGCTGAAGGCTCATTTTAACAAAATAAGTTTTATTCAGGTAGCGGTGTCATCATTTGTATGGTATGAGTTTAAAGAAGGCTGGAAAAAGGAGGGATTTTTTAAAAATGAGTTTAGGCTATTCATGAAGAACACAGACAAACAACCTAACATGCTGTATCTGACAGGAATTGGGGATTCAAGGAGGTTTTTGTTTTATTTTTAATAAGAGAAAAGGCATATTTCAGTGTTCTTTCTGTGTATTAGAGAATCATATGGAAGAAAAACACTATGTAAAGGAAGCAATAATTACTATGGCAAAATAATTCAGTGGGTTAAAAAAAATGGACCCAATATTCAAATAAGACAAATAGACAGAAGTTCATTGATGCTACTGATGAAAAGATCACATGAATGAGCACTAACACAGTAGATCATGAGTAAATGTGATAATGTCTTTGACTTTCATAATGAATTAGAAAGCAAGTTTGTGCACTCAGAATGAAAGTGATAGAAAAAGTGACATCAAGCCGGGCAGTGGTGGCACACGCCTTTAATCCCAGCACTCGGGAGGCAGAGCCAGGAGGATCTCTGTGAGTTCGAGGCCAGCCTGGGCTACCAAGTGAGTTCCAGGAAAGGCGCAAAGCTACACAGAGAAACCCTGTCTCAAAAAACCAAAAAAAAAAAAAAAAAAAAAAAGAAAAAGTGACATCAAAGGTTTGAATTTAATTAGAAAAAAAATTTAGATGACTGTGTGTTTGATTTTTCTTGTACATATATGAACTATGATGACATGCTTGTGTCTTATCTTCCTTACCGTGTTGTTGGCATCTTTTGGTCAAACTTAGAGCTAACATGGCTCTTTTCCAAGCACTTTTTTCAAGTGCCTGCTGTGCTGGAGCAGTGGTCCATCAATTTTAGAAATAAAACTATGCTCTGTGTATAATATTTGCTTTCATGCTGAAGCTTATGTACCCTTTAATTTATATTTATAAATGAATTTTAGACACTGGCATTGATTTTTATTTCATGCATCATTTGCTTTTGAATGTTAGAGCACGACGACGATGATGATAAATACTTAAATATTTTACATAAAAAGGAGCTGATTCTATGAAGGACAAATTAACCAGCGCATTTACTCTAGCCACAGATCTCAGAGTAGCATGACAGTTTTAAAAAAGGAAGCCTTTTGCTGTCATAAAATTAGACCATATGAAAATTAGCCAAGGCATGAAATTTAGCTCTCATAAACAAAGCGGGAGCAACTGTGTTCATTAAATGCTAGCGTGTGAGGCAAGATGTTTTAACTCATGAAAATTACAACGAATGCACTTCAGGAGAATAACTGGTTAGGCATTCAGACAGAACAGACAGAAATCCTATCTCTATCTAGTCTCATTAAAAGAAAGATATTTATAAAGAGAAGGTTTTTTTTCTAGTATCTTCATGTGTTATTCCCAGCATAGGTATTAAATCTAAGCGCTAACATTTTAGTTTTATTGGTAAACCCAAGGGCTGTTGTTAAAACACCACAGATCAATAGTTCAAGTTTAGCACTCCCATCTCAGTGGGAGAGCAAATCCTTGTACGAATTTGTAGTTACATGGTGAGGAAAGTGCATACTATATAAAAGCTTGCTAAACAAATAACATTAAATGGAGGAAATTGAATTCCTTACTCAGACTTGAAAATAAATTTTGTTATTATAAAGAGAAATTTCCTACGCTGCAGCTTTCCTTCCTATGATGCTGGTGAATACACGGTTTGCCAGCATGAGTAAATATATCAGTTCCAACACCCTAGCATAATGCATTTGGCAGCAACACATTTTCACCACCCCCTCCCCCTCTTAGAGAATTGTTCATTTACCTAGGAGCTTAATGCAATATTGAAGGAAAGTCGGAGAGAAATAAAGCATAAATGCAGATTCAAATAGTTGATTCAAAGGGAGACACCCACACCAAGTAATGAAAAAGCAAACTATTTCTACAAATTGGTCTATATTTATGGTTTTGTGATTTAAACAGTTTAAAAATTCTATGCATATAATAACAGAAAAATTCTCATCACCCCAAACAATACATACTTAGCATGGCAGTATTTGCTGTTGTGTGTAGGCTGTAAATTCATAAAGTACAAGGCAAGATGCTCAAGATGAGTGTTTAAAGAAATTTATATCTTTTAATCAATATTAGGCACCTATGGCCTAAAAACTGTTAATGGTATTTCTTGTGCATTTGGAATTTTGTCTGTTTTATTGGTCCACTATAAATAAATACATATAATTTATACATAAATAATAAATAAATAGGGTAAGATTAATTAAGCTGTGCTGATCTATGTCTAAGCTTTGGCAATTATTTCTGTACAAATGAAATAAAAATATGAGCAACTAGTTGTTGTGGTTTGAATAGAAATGCCTCCCAGAGGGTCAAGCTCTTGAACACTTAGTCCCCAGTGGGCAGCTCTATTTGGGAAGGTTATGGAGCCTTTAGCAGTTGGAGTCTTGCTGGAGGAAATGCATCTTTGGAGTGGGCTTTGAGGTTTTATAGACTGAACCCATTTTCTACTCTCTCTCTCTCTCTCTCTCTCTCTCTCTCTCTCTCTCTCTCCCCCTCCCTCCCTCTCTGTATGTGGATGAAAATGTGAGCAACCATATGCCTGCTCTTGCCACTATTTTTCCCCTTTCTGTTGCCCGCCATGACACCAGGATGAAATATATCCCATTGGAACTGTAGGCAACTTGCTTTTTCCTCAGGGTATTTTTTTCTTCTGTTGAAAATATTTTTTTCATATAATAAATTCTGATTATGGCTTCCCTTTCCCATAACTTCTCCCTGGTTCTTCTCTCCTCCCTTCCCATCCAGATTCATGTCCTTTCTGTCTCTCCTCAGGAAATAAACAGGCATCTAAGGAATGATAATAATAAAGCAATAAGATTAAAAAAAAGAAAAAAGTTGGAATAAGACAAAGCAAGCAAACAAAAGAAAGAGAGTAAAAGAAAAAGCATGAGAAACACATATAGATGTAGAGACACACATATTTGCACACACAGGAATCCCATCAAAGCACAAACTGGAAGCCATATATACACAAAGGACCTATAGGGCTAAAAAAAGGATGATGACACAATCATTACGTGACAAAGAACTACCATAAGATGTCATTGAGTTTATTTTTGTGTTGAGTATCTACTGGGCATGGTACCTAAACTTAAGAGTGGTTTGTTTCCTCAGTGAGACTCCATTATAGAAAACTAAATTTTCATCCACAAGTGGTTATCAATTGGAGATAGCTTTTGTTCCAGGGATGAGGCCTTGTGTCCACTTATCTTCTCAGCTCTAGGAACCCAGGCAGGTCCTGTGCATGCTGCCCCAGTATCTGTGAGTTTATAAGTGCATCGGTCCAGTTTAGGAGGCTTTGTTTCTTTGGTGTCCTCGATCTTCTCTGGCTCTTATGTGCTCCTCCTCCACTTCTTCAAAGTTCACTGAGCCCTGAGGAAAGAGATATTCTGGAGACATTCCATTTAGGGTGGAGAGTCCATATCTCTCGAACGTTGTTTGGATCTCTGTATTTGTTCTCATCTGCTGCAGAAGGAAACCTCTGGTGATGGCTGAGTAATTCACTGTAAGTATAGCAGAATGTCATTAGGAGTCACTTTATTGCTATATTCCTTTAGCAGTGTGATGGTATTTCGTTTTCCCAAGGGTGCCTGGACCATTTAGTCTCATGTTCTTAGTCACACAAGGAGTGTGGGGGGTTGGGGGTATGTCTTTTAACTCATGGAGTGGGCTTTAAATCAAATCAGATCTTTGTTGCTTGTTCCCACAAGCTTTGTGCCACTATTTCACTAGGATGTTTTGCAAGCAGGTCACCATTACAGACTGAATGGTTCGTAGCTATGTTGGTGTTTACCTTTCTCCTTTGGTAGCACTCAGAGTACATTCCAGTACGATGTATGTTATGGTAAAAGTTCTAGGTAGGCATCAGCTCAACTTCTCTATGTTCAATGAGTTGTGTAGTGTCGCTTTTAGTAATAAGATCTAATTGGCAGTTAGTGAATAGCAACTAGTAATAGCCTTGGTAATAGCCTAGTTTGTTTGGGAGTTCCCATGAGACCACTTTGGCCAAATCTAGATTAGATGTAACCATTCCCAGTACTGGAAGCCTTATTTGGTGATGAGAGATGTACAGTTGGGGCTCTGTCTCTCCCATTATTTCGCAATTTCATTTAGATAGCCTTCATATATGCATGTATTTTAGAAAGCTTCTATTGTATTAGGTTTCAGTATAACCCCTCAAATGGCCCTTAGTTTTAGCTGTCCCTTCGTGTATTTCCTCCCTTGTCCCTCTCTGTATCTTTCTCCCCATTTGATCATTTCCGTTCATTCCCTGCCCCCTTTCTTCCCCAACAATATACTCTTTTCCTTTCCTATGGAGATCTTTCTCCCTTCTAGTCTTTTATACATAGCCACTTATTCCATATCTATAAGTACTCTGTGGTTATAAGGATTGTAGCTTTCTGACCACTCACTCAACTGCTAACATCTGCAAATAAGTGAATGTATAGCATATCTGTCTTTCTGGGTTTAGGTTACCTCACTCAGGATATTGTTTCCTAGCTCCATGTATTTACCTGTGAATTTCTTGTTTTTATTTTTGTTAATGGCTGGACAATATTCCATTGTATAAATATTCTATATGTTCTTTCTCTGTTCATTCACTGATGGACATCTATGTCTTTTTTGTAATTTCTGGCTATTATGAATAGATCAGCAATGAACATCCTTGAGTAACTGTCTCTGTAGTAGTATGTAGAATCCTGCTGTGGGATAATGCTCTTGTACACTATAAAGATTTGTCACTTGAATTGGTTTAATAAAACAATGATTGGCCAGTAGCTAGACAGGAAGTATAGACAGGGCAAGCAGACTAGGAGAATGTTGGGAAGAGGAAGGACAGAGTCAGGAGTCACCATCCAGACACAGAGGAAGCAAGATGAGAATGCTGAACTGAGAAAAGGTACCAAGCCATGTGTCTAAACATAGACAAGAATTATGAATAAATGTAAGTGTAAGAGCTAGTCAGTAATAAGCCTGAGTTAATGGCTGAGCAGTTGTAATTAATATAAGCTTCTGTGTGGTAATTTGTGAAGCAGCTGATGAGTATTTGGGAGTTGGTGGAACAGAAACTTCTGCCTACAAATGGTGCCCAATGCTCAGCAACTACATTCACATAAAACCTGAGAGAGCTTGTGAAAGGATTCTAAACACATAAAAACAGAGTCAAATGTGGCTTCTTGGTAACCACTTTTTCTCCAGTGGGCTCAGTTTACTGGTGGTAAGCAGAGGTGCAGCTCCTTTAAGAGATGATTTCCTCACTCAGCATTAGCAGCAAATCCTTCACAGCTCTTTTAAGAGGCCCTGCTGCCAAACAATTATATGGTGTTTATGAGCAGCTAGAAGCACACTACTCATGGTAGTGTGGACCTAAAACCTCCCCAGAATTGGGGGTGATACATGTGGCTATGGCCGGTATCTCTGCCATGAAGCTAGACTCTCAGGAAGCCAAGGAATGAGGTGGAGACAGTCACTTTAATCCTAGCTATGCCTGTTTAGCAGATTAAATGCTTATGTGGTCAGAAAAAGATAAAGATATGCACTAAAGACAGATTCAAAAATGAAACAAAACAAAACAACCTCTAAATGTGTGTTTAAAAATATATATAGGCTTGGGAGAGTAAAGAGAAAGTATAGACAGTCATAAAAAAGAAATATATAGTTTTAAAATAATAAAGTAAAGTCCTTAAAAAGGGAGTAAAGTAATATAAAAAAGCCACGTGAGCATGGAAAATACACAGAAAACCTGGATACTGTATGTTATTGTGATGTTTTTGAGTTGTTTGACAGCTGAGGAAGGAGCAACAGCTGCTAAAAGACATTTAATTATAAATGTTGCTAGATTAATCCAACCTATATATTTTGAAAATGCCTTAACTTCAAAATTTAAGCCAAAATATATGTTACTTTGGAGAGGAGGTTATGTTTTTATTTCCACAGGAAATGAGAGGCTGTGGATTCATTCTGTGTTAAGAAAAATCAGCTTTGATTGAGGAAAACCCACTGAAAAATCTCCAATGGGAACAGAGGGCCCAGATGATCTAATATTTCAGAGCACCTCTTTTGTAGTTTCCTCTGAGTTCTGTATCCAGAAAAGCTTCAGGGCTGCTGGCTGAGATGATCCAGCCTCACAGACTACTCCAGTCAGGACTTGACCATAATCCTAAATTTTCTTAGGGTCCCCCAGCGATTACCAGCATGCCCAATCAGCAGGAAGTAGCCTAGAAAACTATGCTCACATTTCCAAAGAATACATTATGAATGTTTGTCTTTGTTTAGGGGGTTTGGCTACAAAGTGTTATTGGTCATAATCAATTTCTTTCTAAAGGAAGAAAGAGGGACATGGTGTAGAACTGATGAAAAAGAAAGGGGTAGATTATTAAATCTACTTTAATCCAAAAAACAACAGTTAATCTTACATATTTTATATCAGTACTGATTTTAGTTTGTTGATACAAATTTAAAGTTAGTTTTGTTATACTGTATGTATGTTTCTACTCTTGTTTAGGGGATAATTTTTATGCAGCTCATTTAAAAATATAGTATATAATTAAGAAATACAGATTAATAGTCATCTATAATCACAAACTTATGGTCATGTTAGGTATGTTTTCAAGGTCATACAGAGATATTTCAGATAGATAGGCAATCTTCAAACACTTCCAAGACCTACAGAATATGGCATTTAAAATGTTTTAAAAACTTAGACTTTTCTCTGCAGTGAGACATGTCTGCTCCTGGCATCACCAATTACTTCAAAGAGGATGATGGACATCGAAGAAACTTCATATGGAGTTTGTTTATTTATGGCAAAAGATAGCCATGTGGGCAAAAGTGCCCTTGCCTAAATTGCTCACAGTATGCTGTATAAATTGGACAAGCAGGACATGAAAGAAAGTGACTGAAGAACTTTGTCAAGAGAAGGTAGGAAAATCCTTTAAAAATCCTGCATCACAGATAAGTCTGTAAGGTATGCTAGGCCTATAGGCCCAAGATGGATGCTCCAATATTGCAGAGGAACTTGGGGTGCCTGTTCAAGTACCCTGATGTCCCTGTCACTAGGTAACATTACATCCTTCTGGAGTCTTTGATGGACTTGAAGACTAGGTAGTTACAGTTTTCTTTAGTTATAATAAAAGATAAATTAGATACAAAACTTTAGACTCATGAAGATAGGATAGATAATTATTTTCTCTAATTTTGTCAAATGTAAATGGATTGGATATTGTTACTGTAATTCTTAATAAGTTTTGGTTTTACTATATTAAGGTTAGAACCTTCCTTTTTAATTAGACGAAAAGGGGAAATGCTGTGAAAGAATGCTCTTGTACATTGCAAAGATTTGACACTTGAGTTGGTTTAATAAACACTGACTGGCCAGTAGCCAGGCAAGAAGTATGGGCGGGATAAGCAGACAAGGAGATATTGGTTGTAGTATTAAGGCAACTCCACGTAGTTAAAAGGGAGGTTTATTTTGTGGAATAACTTACAAGTAAAGGGATAGGTTACAGTGTCTGGGAAAGGTGTAGTGCAGTCCAGCGGTATTCTCTGGAGAACTCTGCTGGATGTGCCTTCAGCATCTAGGATCCAAGAGAGCCAGCACATCTGGATCTTGGGTCTTAAGGGCTCCTGTCTCGGTCCCAACTTGTAGGTGTGACAGTTACCGAAGCCTCAGTGGGGGTAGTACTTCCAGGTCAAAGCTGGAACAGCTACCTACTACAAGGAGAATTCTGGGAAGAGAAAGGCTGAGTGAGGAGTTGCAAGCCTGCCATCTAGGGACCAGCATCTAGTGGCACACAGGTAAAGCCATGGAACATGTGGCAACATATAGATTAACAGAAATGGGCTGAGTTTAAGTGTAAGAGCTACTAAGAGTGAGCTAATGGCTGAGCAGTTTTAATTAATATAAGCCTCTGTGTGTTTACTTGGGTCTGAGCAACTGTGGACCAGGTGGGACAAAGGAAAACTTTCAGTTACAGTGATATGCATTTCTTTTATTATCCATGATTACTTAAGCTATCCTGGGACTTTTTGTGTTTCTATATGAAGCTGAAAATTGTCCTTTCAAGATCTGTGAAGTATTGTTTTAGAATTTTGTTAGGAATTGCATTGAATCTACAGATTGCTTTTGGTAAGATGACCTTTTTTACTATAATTATACTACTGATTCGTATGGGGGATTTTTTCCATTGTCTGATATCTGGTAAACATAAAATACAAAGTTTCACTATGCTTCGGGATAATAAATTCTACTAATGTTTCATAGATTAATTGGTTTTGGTCTTTTTTGACAATTGGACCTTGTAAGTGTGTATAAACATTATACTATGTTTGTTTTCAGGCCTTCTCTGTTTTTAGAAAGAAATATGCTTGAGAAAGTTCAAGAGGCTCTTGAAGTCTTTAGCATATGACTTAAAAGGCATAAAACTTTCCATACATCCTGCCCAGTCAGTGAGAATGACCAGGCATAAATCTAAAGAAAATAAAAAACAAAGGTTTAGAAAAACAAACACATTGGAAACCCAAGCCACAGAACCAAGATGAAGCTCCATGCCTGGCATTATCAAGGTCAATTATTTATCAAAGCTGACTCAGACAAGACAATCAACATGTATGAACCAAAGATGATACATATGCTATAAATGTCTCAAAAGCAGCTGTTGCCAAAAATATTTGCATTAAAATTAGGAAAATTCTTTAAAAATACATAAGACAGAAATATACAGAAAAGAAATGGGCAAAGATACAAAGTAAACTAATGAACTTCAAAGCATTAGAACTGTAGAAAAGCATACCAACAAACATCAGTTGAAATGACTAAATAGGAAAATGGAGGTAATTGAAGAAAGAGTGAGTAAGCAATAAGATAGTCAAGGAAGCAGACCAGCTATAAATAGAGGAAAAAGAGACAGAAAAATGTGGGTAGAGGCAATAATACAAATCCTAACACACTGAAAAAAGGACCTTTACTCTAGAATTCTAATTCCACCAACAATCAGAAATGTTGGTGAAATAAACCATACTCTGACAAGGACAATTTTTGTAGCTGTAGAATTGCTTTGTAGTAATGGTTTAAATAGAACTTTCTAGACAGAAGAGAAATGACACTAGAAGAAAATCTGAGACATCACCAAGGAAGGATAAAACAGAAATTACAAATACTGAGTGTATAACAGGCAGCTCCACTCTTGAGTTCTCTACACTGCATCAACGAGTTTTAATGTTGTAGCTGTGAATTAGAAGACAATGTCATCACACAATGTATAGATAGTAAATAAACCTGTGCATGTGCAGTAAAGGTAAATTGTAAAAAAATTATAAATGGAGCATGGTTAAGTATGTATTTTGTAACCTAGGAAAATCATAAAATGCTAATCAAAATTACAATAAATAAATGGGAAAGCTGTGAGAATGTCAAATGACCCAAAGATAAGGAAATATGGAAAAGAGAGGAACTAAAAACCAATGGAGAGATTTAAATATAGGATAATTAAGTCCAAACATGATTAATTATATTTAAAATAAATGAACACAATACCAAACAAGAGCAGATTTTGGCAAAATGGAGTTTCAAAGACACTATTCACTTACACTGTTTTTTTTCAGCATTGTTTTCCAAGCTTCTCTTTCTCTCACATTTCTTCCTCTGGGTCTCCTATTAGGTACTTGGATGATATTTAATCTTTCACAGATATTTTGTAGCGTTTTGTTCTTTAGACTGCATACTTTTTATTGATTTGCATTTGAGGTCACTGGCTGTTTCTTATGCCATCTTAAATCTACTACTGAGTCCATCAGTTAAGTTTACTGTATTTTTCAGCTTCAGAGTTTATGCCTTGCTCTTTTCTAATAGTTTCTTTAGGTTTATGAATAATCTCTGATGACTGAATTGCTGTCATTGTAAATTTCTGTATTTCTTATACTTGGCTTCCTTCATTCTACAAGCATTTGGGCTATACTTCTTTGAACTCATTGCTGCTAACACAGCATCTGGCTGTGCTCATTGACACAGATTCAGCTAATTGCTTTTTCATTGGCTCGTGGACATACTTTGCTGTTCTTTGCATAGCTCATATAATTTAGTTGAAAATGGATGATTTAATGGTGTAGCAACTCTGAATTATAATTTTTTTCCAAGTCGTTTCCCTGTTTCTGTTTGCTTTCTCATTTCATATGTAACCTGCCTCTACTTAACCTATGGAATCTTTGACTTGGGGGTTATGCATTCACTCCATTATGTCAATTTTTATTATCAGCTATAATTTTAGCTTTGAATTCTCAGTTTTTTGATTCTGTGTAGTCAGCTACTGATTCATTACAGGTTTGAAGTGTTACAAACCTAAATGAATAAAGTTTATCCTGTGCTGATAAATCAGTGTGGATTTCAAAGTACATTCAAAGTTCAGGTAATTTTTGAGCCTGTATCAGCATTTTAATTAAGTTTGGTCCTCTTAGTCCTCTAATGTGTATGCCATACCAGTGCAGATGGCTTCAGCTTTGTGAAGAGATTTGTAAAAGCCTTGCCTGAGTTTTTCAACTTTTGGCTCTCCTTGAGTTTCCGGTTTTTCTACCAGTCTTGTAAAAGGTCCCACTGCAAATGTCATCAGCCCCAGGGAACTTCAGGGCCTACTCACTCACTCCTTACTAAGCTTGCTACTTTACTGCTAGTATCTCTGAGTGTGTTGCATCCATTTCTTCTTCCTGATACAGCCACAGTTGGCCAATTTGCTTCTGTTGTTCAGAATAACCATACTATCAGGCAATCCAGTCATAAATGCTAGTGGCATTCAGATATTGTTCTCACCGAAAATACATCAGGTTATTTCTTTACTTGTTTATTTTTAATAAATTAATACTTATCATTTTGCTATTTGATTTTAGTTGATTCTCACTAAGATGTCTGTTATGTGTCTGTTGCCTTTTAATTGAAATACTGTGTCCTGGGGTTGGGAGGGATGCTCCTAAAATTAAAGAAACTAGGGAAACATACAAAGCTCAGGAAACTCGAAAGTTACAGGATTCACAGGCCTGAGACTAAGGTTATGTGTGTAGTAAACAATTACCAGGTATCTAAGTTAGAGTTACTATTGCTATGACAAAACATCATTATCAAGGCATATAGAAGGAAGTCTTTAATGGTGGCTTCCTAAACAGTACATAAACTGGGAGCCAGATATTCAAATATATGAGCCCATGGGAACCATTCTAATTCAAACCACCACACTTTTTCCAGTGGAGTCCCCTGCAAGTTGGACAGAGAGCTCCAGGGATGTAGCTTTTGAGATTTATCACAATGTTTTGGTAGGGAGTTTGGCAATGCAGTTGCCTTTGAGTCAGTCATACTCCTCTATGACTGAAAAAATGTAAGAGATAGAGGAAGGGGAAGTGAGCCTGGGATAATTTTCTCCTAATTCTATCCCGTCTTGGAGCAGAGAGGGATCCAATAGTACTCAGGAAGCTAAGGAAACTCAGAAAGTGACAAGATTCCCTCCTAAGGTTGTAGGAGCAGTAAATCCACAAAGGAAACACTGTCCAACAGAGCTCATGACAAGCTGTGCAAGGCGCTCCAATCATGAGTCACCATCCACACATTCTATGTGGAGCTTTCACTGACACAGTCACCTTTAGGTCACCCATGCTCATGAAAGTAACCCCAACAAGTGATTGAATTGTTTAGCTAGGCATGAGTGGACTGTTTTGTTCAGTCTTACATTGGTGCCCTCCCTGAAGTAAAGAGATAATTGATCATGTCTCTAGAGGAAAAATAAGTCCCATAAAAGTGTCACACATGGAAAACAATGACATGATATCCCACTTTTAATATAGTCCAGTGATAGAAGTTAGTGCATTGGGAGAATGTCAGTAATTAGTTCTGCTTTCTGTCCTTTGTTATCATTTCCCATGTTCACTTTTATGAAACCAATAGTTCTTTAGAAAGTAGACAATAAGGGCACCTACTCAGGGAGAAAATTGTGTTAGAATGGCAAGACCTTACAGTTCAGACAGTATATGACCCTGTTTAGAGAGTTCTATATAGTTGTCTATTTTACTCCTGGAGATTCTGGAAATTTAGAATCATATAGTGAAAGACTTAGCATGCCTATTTCTTAGAAAGCTATAGTAGACAGACTAGCCTAGCCAGTTACTAATGATGCTTGCTAGGAAGTGCAATTTAGCCAAGAATTCCACTTGACTCTTTTAAGTATTTAATATCTGTTAAGTTTGAGTCACTAGTGTTTATTATATGCTATAACTGAGTACGTAGAACATTGCTATGTAGAACTAGACAAAGTGAAAATCCAAGGTTATTCTAAGACTTACAACATCATCAACAACAAACAAAAACAAATCTACACTGGCAATTCATCCTATGTGAGTTACAGACACAGGGTGAATAAAAAGCAAGAAAAATGTCTTGAAAGCATCTAGATGACTAAACTAATAGTAGCAGTAGGTGTTAAATAGACGTACAAGTCCATATATATTTTCTTTGTGTTTAAGGATTATTTGATCATTAATAGACTTGAAAAAAGTTCTAATTTTCTGTTTCAACTGTTTCTGGCACATTCTTTTGACATTCTTCAAAACTTTTACCAAAAAGATAGAAATAAAAGCACAATTTATGTATTTCTTCAATGGAGGTGCCAAGCAGCTGTTAAGCAATTGAACATTTTTTAGTGATCCCTAACTCATACTTTACATAAAGAAATGCTTTTCCTTATGGGAAGAAAATGCAATTAAAATCAATTTTATTCTTGCATTTCTCTCTGGACTTACAATATTTTAGTTGTCTTAGTTTTTTTTTATTAAAAGCCTGAACTTTTATTAGCTGAAAATTGAAGCATAGAAATATTTTCTGCAATATTTGAATTGCTAATTAAGTGTGGGATTTATTTTAGGGTTGCAGTTTCTGAAACAGTGGAAATAACAGCTGTGACTGTTCATGTGTGTTTGAGACTCTACACTCTTAGGAACAATGTGCAGCGTATAAAATAGCCCATCTCCAGTGTGGGGCACTATCCATCATACATCCTTTTCTCCATGCTGAGAAAAAATACTGAAGTTATTCCCCACCTATCTCCTTTTCCTCCATCTCTCTTATCACCCACCTCTACCCTTTTCCTCTTCTATTCTTCTTATATCTAGGAGATGTTTTTGTAGAAAAGGGCAGCTGTGTTAAGAATTATCTTATTCAATTTTAGCTATTTGAAATTGTAAACACTGAGTCATTCTATAGAGTAAATATAAAATCATTTGTAATATAATCTACATCTTAAACTAAGATGTATTTTTCAGGTAACAATGGAAGAATCCTAAAACTTTCTTATGTTTTCACAGAAAAAGACAGTAAGTATTTAAGACAAAATAATGGAATCTGTAAGAAACTATTCATATAATTCTGCTTTTTACTGTGACATGTTCACATGGAATTTGTTAAACTCTGTGAGTCTTGCTTCTTCATTGTCTGCAGAGCTGCAGTAATAGTAACTGCAATGTGGTTATTTAATCTTTCTAAAGACTGACAGTGCAAATGGAAGTAATTTTCTCCAGCTTTATTGTGGAGGGAGTTACATACCATAAACTCCATCTGCTTTAAGTTCACAATTCAATGATTATTTATACATTTACAGAGTTGTCTGAACATCATCACAATCTCATTTTAAAGTAAAATAACTGCTGGGGTTGTCAGAATTCTCAAATGGCTCTCCAGGCTTTCTGGCCTTTGGTTATTCAAACACTCATCTAAATGCAGCTGTAAAGTCCCCTACTGGTTGACTTTACACTGTAGAAATTATCTGACTGAGTCTGGCCAGAGCGTACAGGTCCATTAAAACTGAAGATGATTCTTTTTCTTTTCTGACTGGTGACATTAGAAAGATTCAAGCCTGAGAGATGTATGACATGGGAGAGTTCTCAGGTGCTGACACAGAGGGGGTTCATGACAGAAGGGACTGAGAAGGATGTCTAAGATTTGAAGTACCCCCTGGCCATTAGCCACAAAACAAACAAAACAAAACAAAAAAGCCAAACAGGCTTAAATCTCTATAGTAATATTAGAGTTCAAGTACACTTACAGAGTAGGTCACAACCAGCCAAAGAAGAGTCAAATCAGGCTCCCCAGAGAAGCAAATGGAACTTAATTTCTTAGAAAAACTAGAAGACAGGACAATATCAAGTTTCATGCTAGCCCGTCTAAAATAAGGTTGGAGTGTTGGTCTATAAACTCTAGGGAGCTTCTGGTTGATGGTGAATCCCTGTGAGACAGAAGGATGTATGTCTAGAGTTATACACTGTGAAAAACTGATAAACATGTGAATGCTAATCATGGGTCTTCATTATAAACTCTTTTAACCTTTGCTTTCCCTTCAAATAAGCTGGGAGATGAACTGAGTTGACTTACAACAGCTGCCATAACTCTCTTTTGCATCATTCTGGCATGACTGGGAGTTGTCAATAGAGCAGCTCTTCCTTTGGGGACTGTTCAGAATGTCACCATGTCATCTTGGTTCTTTAAACACTACACAAAACACCTTTAGCAAACTCTAGTCCAACTACACAGTATTCTGACTGCTCTGGACTTCGTAATAGCAGTCCTCACTAATGTCAGTGTAATGGTAAAGCATCTCCCCTTGTACTTGTTGGGTAATGTTAGTCTACAGAGAACCATAAACCTCTGCCCTGAGCACATAGAACACTGAGCCTCAGACATGAAAGTTCCACTTCTCAAGGCTTAAAGGTGTAAACCTCAAGACATGGATGGGCATTCACCTTGTGAGTCTCTGGAACTTAGGGGTGTCAGTGCTCACTCTTGAACTCATCATTCATCACTGATGCCTTTCACTGGGAGACTTGACTCCACTCTCTAAACTGTCTCTGTGTAGGTCTTTATTTATACTTTTTTGTGAGTCCATATGGTTTGCCTTTGCTATAACACACTTTAGTTTTTAGTAGGAATAAGTTTTTTTTAAAGAACAGTTTTCGATTCTAGGCATCATTTTGTAAATCGATTTATGTTGTTCATCAACTGGGTTACAAAGTAGAAAAATAATACTTTTCTCTAACTAAACAGCCCCTAGATTATTTGGTGGCACATATTATGGGAAGTATCAAGGTATGAGTAAACTAAATGATGAGAATGTGTGTTTCATGCCATTTACATTAAAACAATGTTACATATTATGTAATAGTAATACAAACTTAAGCATGAAGCAATGATGAAATTTCGCATGAAAGAGGATGAGAGAAATGATAGTAGAGAGGCTGGCATTATGACATTAATTCCATAAATTTCTTGCACACTGAAAAAAACCCTGAAGCAGACTTGCCTGATGCTGGGATGGAGGAGGGCTGGGTCTAGGCACTCTAGTTTTACTTAGTTTGCATATTTTGAGGAATTTTCCACAGTGAGAAAGATTATGGGAAGGTTTAAGAGAATCAGAGCTTGGCTGCTGTGAAGTGCTGACTTTTTCTTTTATTTCTTACTCTTGCTTTAAATTAACCTTTTTACTGCCTTAGCGATAGAAGAGTACATTTAGCTTTATGTGAAAGTGAGCTATAATGAATATATGGAAATAGAAGAAATGGAAGTGCTTACACAAAATTAAATTGTTGACCTTAAACCAGCAGCAAAGTCAATTTTGTGGCAGGGGCCTTTCCTGCTTTAAAAGGGTGTTACCACACAGACACAGAAATAAAACAAATATAAAAGTAAAATTTGACTCTCCCTTCTCAGTTAGAAATAATTTTTTTGTAAATCTTATAACGAATAGTAAAATATAGAATATAGCATGTTTTAATCAAGATAACAAGAAATGCTGCATGATGGTTTTTATTCTTATATGTTACTTAATTTTCATTTAGAATATGTCCAAAAATTGCATTTGTTGTCATATTAAACCAAACAAACATCTCCTGACTAAGCATCTTGGTTTTAAGTAGTGTCCTACAATAGTGGTAGAAGAAGTGCTCTGCTGTCTCATTGAAATCAGGAACTTAAGCTCAGCTGATATTGTTGAACTGTGAAGTTAAAATTCTGGGGCACATAAGTGACACAAGGAGTGAACATAATTATAAACAAAGAAGATTCTGTAGGTAACCTGCTGCTGGATCCTAACAACTCCTTCCGGGGGAGGGGGTGAGAAGACACATCTTCAAGGACACAGACACCACGGGTCAGTTGAAGGCAAACAGCAAACTCCTTTATTCACCAATGGGGAAGGCCTTATATACCCTTCTTCCAGCACCCAAGCTATGTCCCAATCTGGTGGCATTGTGCTGTTATCCCTCATTGTCTGGGCATGATCAGGAACTCTGACAGCAAACAGGAATTCTGACAAAGCCTGTTGCTAGGCCCTCAGGCAGACTCCAGTTTGGCTTGTAAGGAAGTACATTATGTGCAAGCCTTGCCTACTGGTTTGAACCAATTTCCTCAACTCTATGGGCCTATCCTACTATTGTAACCTTGACAAACAACCTTATCAGTAACAGAATTAATTGCTTTCTTATGAGGCTGATGTCCAACAGAGCTTTTGAAACAGGTTCACCTAGTATAGAGAAAGGCAGCAGTCATATGCTAGATTCTTTTCATGTTCTGGTATTACTGGTAAACCTCTCTCCTTGGTCATAGGGTTAAAATTCATAGGGTCTCTAGTATGCTAGGCAAATACATGCTCCACCACTAATTTGTGTTTCAAACCCACCTTTTCCTTCATGCCCTTAGTGATTGCAGTGCGTGATCTAGATGGGCAGCCTTTGGGAAGCCAAAGCCTCTGTACTTCCGACTAAGCCTGGCCTGGCCTGGGGTCCTGTAGCCCTACAGTAGCATGTTTGATGGGGTTCTGCAGTCCTCATGTCTTCGTTAGGGTTTCTATTGCTCTGAAGAGATAGTATGACCATGGCAACTCTTATAAAGGAAACATTTAAATAGTACTTGCTTACTGTTTAGAGGTTTAGTATATTATAGTCAGAGTGGGAAGCATGCCATCAGGCAGACATACATGGTTTTGGAGTGGTAGCTGAGAGTTCTACATCTGGATGAGCAGGTAGCAGAAGGAAAGATTGACTTGGGCATTTGAAACCCCAAAGCCCACCCCCACCATGACACACTTCCTCCAACAAGACCACATCTACTCCAACTAGGCCATGTCTCATGTCTCCAAATGCCAATCTCTAGCATTCAAATATGAGTCTATGGGGGGCATTCTTATCCAAACCACCATGTTCCAAAAGTTTTAATGTTTTCTATATTCCTCCAAAACACTAACATGGCCTGGCCTATCACAGCAATACCCCACTTCTGGTATCAACTTCTGTCTTAGGTTTTATTGCTGGGAAAGACACCAAGACCATGGCAACTCTTCTAAAAGAAAACATTTAATTGGGGCTGGTTTACAGTTCAGAGGTTCAGTCCATTGTCATCATGATGGGAAACTGGGTGGCAGGAAGACATGGTGCTGGAGAGGTAGTTGAGAGTTCTACATCTGAATCAGCAGACAACAGAAAGAGAGCCACTGGGCCTGGCTTGGGCTTTTGAAACCCCCAAACCCAACCTCAGTGACACGCTTCCTCCAAAAAGGCCATACCTACATAATAAGACCGCATCTCCTAATGCTCCCTAAGCATTCAAATATGAGTCTATGAGGTCATTCTTATTCAAACTACTGTATCTCATAGCTTTGAATTTATGGGCATTAGGTAAAGAGACAGTAGGTAGATAGAATCAAGTAACTGAGATTTGGAGACCAATTTAGCAGTAAAGGAGTCTAGAAACAAAAAACCACAATAAATGGAATAGAAATTTAAAACACTCCTAGATAGGAAAAAACAAACAAACAGAATTTACTTTAACTAAAAACTTGAATATTTGGAAATTTCTCTGCAAAAGCTGGCTGCTGTTTGAGAATAAATTCAGTTATTAAGTGATGATAAATCGAATAATAAATGATATCAATGGTATTTTTTTAGAGCTGAGGACCAAACCCAGGGCCTTGCGCTTGGTAGGCAAGCGCTCTACCACTGAGCTAAATCTCCAACCCCATCAATGGTATTTTAAAAGCCAAAACATGTAGCAAATATAATAATTATTTCAGTAAAAATTTTTAGGAAGTCTTTGTTAAGGTAGTGTTGGGATTGCAGTGTAATGCACCTAGTGTACAACCTCCAAAGGAATCTTGTAGGACATTTCAAAGACTCAGGAAAAGGATACTTAATTTTTGGAGTGTGAGGTCAATAATCTTCTTTTCCAATGCAATGAATTGCTCATTTCTTAGGGAGACTTGAAATTGGCCCTGTGCCTAGACTAAGGAGGCTTCTATAGGTCTTGAGACACTGCATCTGCTGTGTCTTGAGAGAATATCTAGAACCACTTCTTAAGAATGAAATGACTGAACCAAATGTTTAACCTGGGTACTGACATTTCAGTTTTGGCAGTCTGCCTCAGCATATCTACTCAGATTAGATTTTTCTCTAAAGGGTCTACATGTAATAGTGTTTAATAGGGTTAGAACCACATATTTCAGAAATAATTAGAGGAGTCCATAGAGGATTTTGAATACTGAAAGGACATTGGCAGGGTACATAGGCTTTCTAGTTCTAGTTGGATCTCACTATAGTCATGGACTCAGATTCCTATCTCTGTTGAAAATGTATAAAATGCCCACATGAGACCAATGGTCAGTAATACAGTAAGAGGGAAATTGCAAAGTACATTGAAGAGAGAGCTTAAGAGAGTGTGAAACTGTTATGATGTACTTTTGGATGGGGTTAGGTCTGTGGTGGCTTCTGGTATATAAGTCTGAGCCTTCTCAGAGTCAGGTCACTTCTGACTTCAGCCAAAAGTGGGTTGTAAACTACATTATGGCAGGAGGAGTTGGAGGCAGCTGGTCACACTGAATTCATACTCAGGAAACAGAGACTAACGAGTGCCTGTGATCAGCTCACTCTCTCCTTTATACTCAATCTGTGCTAGCAACAAATGTGCTGTGCACATTTGTGTGTGGGGAATGTCTTCCAATCTTCCAACATCAATTACCCAATGTAGACGATCCATATATATATAATGTCCAGGAGTTTGTTTCCATGGTGACTCTGAAATTTCAGGTTGACAATCAGTGTGAACCTTCAAAAGATCACCCCTTGAAAATTCAAGTTCTAAACTCATTACTTTGAAGCCCTAATCTTCCATCTATTGTCCCCCAATAATATGTTACTCTCATAGTGCAAAATGCCTTCAGTTCAATTTCATAATTCCCCATAGTCTTTAATACTTCTAACACTTCTTATAAAAAAGTGTAAGTCAAGAGTCTCTTCTGAGACTTGGGCAATCATTGAACTGTGAGCTATTACACAACAAACACAGCAAGTTGTATGTAACCAACATATAATAGAACACAGTAAGCCTCCTCATCCCACAAGCAAGGAATGGGGCCATACCAGGGGAATATCAGACCAAAGCAAGTTCAAAATTCAGCAATAAACCCACCAGATCCTGAAATTTCATATAGGGTATCTAGGGTCATGATAGAATCATCTGAGCTCTGAAGGGTTTATACATCTCTCCACAAGTACAGTTCTGCACCTTGTTACACTGACAGCCTCTCCCAAGCAAGCCCCTATTTCTTGACTACAGATTTTCTTGACGGGAGTTCCGTGACCCTGACATCTTCAACACTCTGGGGTCTCCACTAAAACTGAGACTTTACCTTCACAGTTTATATAGTGGCTCTTCTGGGCCTCTTTGTTGAGATTTCTACCCTATCACACAGCCTTGCTACAGCCATCTAGAATTGTGGTGCAAGACTCTATAGCTCCCTTAATTTTGCATCTTTCATACCTACAAAATCAGTACCATGGGGATGATGCTGTCAAATTATACTGTCAGCTTGGGATGGGGCCTGGCTACTTAGAATCACAATTCCATCTGACTTTGACACTGATCCTGGAAAGGCACTTTTGTAGGCATTTTTTTTTAAGCAAAGACTCCTATAAGTTTAGACTCTCCTTTCTAATGAATCACATTCTCACCAAATGATGCCTTGGCCTTAGGACATTTTTATTCTGAGTGCCGGGATTCTCTTCACCAAATCTGATTTTTTAATATTATATTTTTTGTTTTGTTTTTCTAGACAGGATTTCTCTGTGTAGTTTTGGTGCCTGTCCTGGATCTCACTCTGTAAAACAGGCTGGCCTCGAACTCACAGAGATCTGCTTAGCTCTGCCTCCTGAGTGCTGGGATTAAAAGCGTGCACCACCACTGCCCTGCCTAATATTATAATTTAATTACAACACTCTCCCTTCCCTTTCCTTCCTCCAAATTCTCCCATATACCTCTCCTTGCTCTCCTTCAAATTCTGAAGTCTTATTTGTTCACTAATTATTATTGCATGTATATATATGCACATATATATGTGTATTCCTAAATATAACCTGTTTAGTACATATAATGCTACCTGTATATATGTTTTCAGGTCTCACCATTTGACACTGGACAACCAATTGGCATGCTTTTCCATGGGGAAGGTCTCCTTTCCCATTCCTGGCTTTCACCAGTTGCCTATAGTTCTTTTTGTAGGGTTGAGAGCTTCAGTTTGGCATGTTCATTAGTGTTATCCTTGCTCAGCTAACATTTAGGCAGTCATATAGGTGAGGTTTTATGGGTGTAGCTTCTCATATTACTAGGAGACATGGTCTCACAAAAACTCCCTGATTCTCTTGCACTTATAATCTTTCCATCCCCTCTTCCACAAAGTTCCCTGAACCTTAGGTCCAGGAGTGTTTGGTAGATGCATCCATTGGGACTAGGCTCCACATCTCTGCATTTTGATTTGTTGTGGCTTTCTGTAGTGGTCTCTGTTATAAAGAGAACTTTCCTTGATACAGCATGAAGACTATACTTATCTGTGGGTATAAAAATGAGTGTTTATAGATTGTTCCTAGGAAGTACACTGGTTTGATAAATTAGTGGTTTTAGATTCTCCTTCAATAATCATAATTTCACTAGCACTGAGTTATTGGCTAGGTTTCCAGTACCAAGTGTGGTTTCCTTTTTGTTGATCGGGTCTTAAAGAGCTGTTGGTTGCTGTCAAGGTATGTGTGCCATTACTGCATTCTTACTCTTATCATGCCATACCGGTTTTGATGTGGTTTGCAGGCATCTTATCTGGGTACATCTGTTATTTGCCCTCTTCTTTCGGAAGTTCACATGGCCTCTACTGGTACTGATCTTTCTAAAAATTACAGATGCTCTTGCACTTGCCTGTCTGTAAAGTAACAGACATTTACATTCTTCCTCACCAAGCTTTATATTCTTTGTATCTTTTTTTATCCACTCTTTTCTCTCTCCCAGAGAAGTAAGCAGTAGGTTGGCCACAGTTTGGATTCTGTCACATCTTTAATGTTCTTGGAAAAACAAATGTCTTTATTACTCCTGTATTTGGCATTAATTACTCAAGTTCTCAGAACATGGGTGGAATAAAGCAAAATTATTTGTCAAAATAGCACATGAATGGTCCCTAGCCTCATTTCTGATAAGAGTTCCTGTTCCCCTCTGAAACCTCATGAGCTAGGACTTCACTATCCACATTTCCTTTGGCATTCTATTTTTACAAATTCCTACCAGAAAGGACCATTAAGTTCTGCTTATATTATTCAAAGACTTTTCTAACTCAAAGTTCCAAAATCTTCCACTTCCTTCCTGCAAATAAGTTAATTAAGAGCATCACAGTCAGGTTGATCATAGCAATAGCTCCATTCCTAGTACTAGTTTTCTTTTTTAGTTATTATACTCTTTTCTGTGACAAAATACCTCACAAAAACTCTTATTGAAAGAAGTGCTGATCTTGGCTCACCGTTTGTGGATGCAGTCTCTCATTGAGGCAGAAGGTCACATTGGAACTGCAATCAGGAAGCAGAGAGCAGTGAATGTCTATGCTCAGCTCACTTTCTTCATTTTGTGCATTTTGTACCTGCAGCGTATGTAATAATATTGTTAGGGTAGATCTTTGTACATCAGTTAACCTAATGTTGATAATCCTTCATAGTAATGCCAAGAGTCTTCCTTGTGTGGTTTTGTAAAGATGACAATCAATATTAATTGTCATAAAAGGCTAGAAGAAGAATCATATTTAACTGATAATTTTATTGAGAAAATTAAATGATGTACTTTGTAGTTACAGTGGTATGCATGATTTTGATATCAAATAATTTTCTTATTTATTAAATGTTATAGTCTACAAATTCTCAATGTTTTAGAATAATCTTGACTAATTTTAAGCTTTTGATTTGTATAACTTTTCATAGAACCATGTAATGCCAAGATAGAGAAGAAAATTAGAATAAATTAGCTCCTTCATTATTTTATTCATAAATTCTCTTAGTATTTCCTTTATTACAATATTCTTAGTGAGTAACATTTATATGCTGAACATATCTGATGATAACTTATTGTCCTATGTATTTAAGAACTGGAATGCCTCCTTTTAGTCTTCGTCATAACTTCATTTTTGTTGTTGTGATAAAATACCCCAACAGAAGTCAACTTAACAGGAAAAAGGATATATTTTAGCTCACAATTCCAGGTTAGAGTCAATCATTATGGTAATATAAGATAGCAGGAACTTGAAGTGGCTAATTTTATCACATCACAATCCAAAGCAGTGGGAAATGAATTAACACATTAATGTCTACTACCCAGAGCCCTTATCCACTAATTTAAAGTCCAGGACTCAAGCCTAGCCAGTGGTGTCATACAATGTAAGTTGGATCTTCCACATCAGTGATTATAATTAATACAATCCCCCAGAGACAGGTGCTTAGGGCAAGTAGTTCTCTACCTCCCTAATGCTGTGACCCTTTAGTACACTGGTGACCCCCAACCATAAATTCATAACTGTAATTTTGCTACTGTTATAAATTTTAATGCAAATATCTGTGTTTTCTAATGGTTTTAGGTGACCCCTGTGAAAAGATTGTTCAAACCCAAAGGAGTTGCAACCCACAGAATGAGAACCTCTGGCTTAGGCCAATCTGATCTTGACAAATTCTCGTTGAGACTCTCTTCCCAGGCAATTCTAGATTGTGTTGAAAATTAAAATTAATCATTACAGTCTAGTAACTAGAGTTACTGTGGCATCTCTAGTATAAATTGCATTGCAATTTCCTAGTCATAGTATTTAGGCATATTACTAGGGTTTATTAATTTTTTTTCATGAGAAACTACATGTGACAAATAGTGTATCTTTTGAAAGAAATTTTATTGATGGCAATGAAAAGAAACAATAAAACTAATCTGTATTATAAAAATATATTATTTTATATTTTAAATTATGTGTCATTGATAGTTTTCAAATTTTAAGAATTGAAAACATGAACAGGGCGTGCAATTGCCTTTTGTGTTCTAATCTGAAAGCATCAGGCAGTTTTATAATCAATGTCATATATATATAATATGTCATATAATATATAATATATAATCAATATGTCATATATAATCACTTTTGTGACTCCTGTCCATACCAATACTCACTCACAACAGGTAGGTATAGATGTAAAAGAAAACTCCACCTTCTTTCACTTTAGACTATTCAAACTATATTGTCATGATTGTGTTCATCCAGTTTCTATAATAGTAAAATAAAATACATTGACTCTACAGTGTCAAATAGGATTAAAATAATGAACCACTGCTTCTCTCTGCATATATTACAACATCCTCCATCTATTGGTACCTATTGGTTATATTAATGTGTGGGATATTATTCTTATTCTTTTATTGGAGACTAAGCACTGACAGCCATTGTAGTAAAGGTTATATAATTAATTATTGCTATGAGGGCTGGGAAGAAAAGGAATCTTATACATGTTTATGCAATATGCATTGTAGTATTTCAGCCATCAACAGATTCTGATTCTTTCCAGAGTCCTAAAACATGTGACTGATTCTGATAGGAATTACTAAGAAGAATATCATCCATACAACAAATTATTCAATTTGTTTTGTATTTTATTTCAAGACTTTTCATCTGCTTGTATATCTTATAAAATATTGTATATACCCAGTGTGTGTCTTAGGGGAAATCATGCTAAATTATGAGAGCACCAATTAAATATTTTACATATTCAGATTAATATAAAAGGAAATAAAAACAGGAGTGCAATGGTAAAGTTAACAAGGATAACAAGGTAAAGGATAACAAGTAAGTTGGCCTGATTACCAAGGACAGTCTCCTGCCACATATTTTTTCTTTTCTTTTTTTTAAACCTTTATTGATTCTTTGTGGATTTCACATCCTGCATTTGAATGCCACTTATCTCCCTCTCCTCTCTCTTATGCCTTCTGCCCTTGCAACCTCCCTCTACCCCAAACAAAACCAAATTTAAAAGAAAAACCAAAAAAACAAACAAAACAAAGAACCAAAACAAAAATAAAAATAAAACAACAACAACAAAAGAATTGTCGTGGAAGCTGTAGTGTGGCCCAGTGAGTCAAACAGTTTACTTATTAGTCCATACATCTTTACTTCTAAGTAAGTGTTGGTATGACTCATTGCTCTGGTTTGAGGCCTTTGGTTTCTGCTACACCACTGGTAATGGGTTCTCTCTGGGGCTTCTCTTGAATATCCTGCTGTTGTTTTGTGTCATGGAAGTCCTGATGTTTCGGATTTGTCCCCTTCACATGCTCCAACAGTTCATAGATTCAGTGGATGTTGGGGTGGGTCAACTCATAGCCCTGGTTCTGGGCCTGGGTGGTAGCTGGGTGGTAGTGAGGTCAGCTCACTAACTTTCCCTTATCATGTCTACCCAGATAGACTCTCCAGTACTGCCTTGGCTAGCTCAGCCAAGTAGCAGGGCCAGTTCTGCTCCCAGGCCCTCAGAACCAGGTGCTCCTCACTCATAACACCAGGGCCAGTTCTACCGTTTCGCCTGTGCAAGGTGCAAGACCCTCTCCCGATTTCTGAGCGGGCACCTGAAGGGTGAGGTGGGCTCAGGTCTCTCATGGCCTCAGGGCTGGCTCACCTGCATCCCCAACAACAGGCTCAGTCCTAGTGTGCTGCCCAGACTGGAAGCTGGTGAGGATCAGGGCTAGCTCTCCTATTCTTGCGACCCCAGGGCCAGCTTTCTCACCTGCTGCAGGTGGTAAGGGGTGAAGGGGGCATCTTTTCTTCACCTATGCCACCACATGGCAGACGAGGGGGCGGGGCAGGGTCAACTCTCCTGTTCTTATGCTCTGAGGGATGGCTCACCTGTGTCCCTGACTACAGAGTGTGCTTCCCAAGTGAGATGCATACCTATGGTGAGTGGTGGGGTCATCTTTCCGGGGTGGGAGTTGGGGAGTGAGCTCTCCCCTAAGGGGTAGGGCCAGTTTGCCTGCTGCAACATCCATCGAGGCCTGCCATATATTTTCAATCATGAGAATGTTATTTATTGTTGCACTAGGTGGGGGATATTATATCCATAGTTATGTTATTTTATCATGAAAAGTTAATTTTAAAAGCTCCTAACATGTCATTGGGTGCAGCCTCTAGCTTATGAGAGAAAAGAAAGATGTTTCTCTCTATTCTTCCTATGAAGACAATGTAGTTTCTTATTTCTAGACCATGATACCTGCATTGATTAAGCAAAGATAGAGTCTATGCTTTGCTTACCTCACTGCAGGTTGAGAGCAAATGACTTCCTGTATATTAAGTACTTTGATGTAAGTACTGAATCTGACTGATGGTTTTTATCTGATTGAATATTTAAGTTAGAATGGGTAGGTTTTTAGAATTTTGTCATGTAGAACTGCTTTTAAAAGTTAACTATTAGATGTTAAAAATTAGAATGAATGTCTTTTCCTCTGCAGTGTCTCTATAATTAGAGAAAATTAGTCTCTTTCTAAAGATTTAAGTATTGGTCTATTGATTAGATTTTCAGGACGGAGCCTTCTGTGATGTCACTTCTTTTATCTCCCATACTATCAGCAGCAGATCTTAAGACAATTCATTTTATATACTTAACTCATTTATTGCACATTACTTCAGTTTTCTACTATGTAATAATGCAAATAAAATTGCATAATTAATTTCCATGTCAATCAATAACTTAGAGAGATTAGTTGAAGCTGGGTGGTCAATGAGAACAGAAGAGTGGAGCGGAAGTGAGGAAAGGACAGAGAGAAAAGAAGAGGAGGGAGAATGGGAAGAGCAGAAGAGAATTATTGATGGCTTAAAATTCCTCATAGCACTTTTCCTGTAGTTAGTTTATAATATGCCTGTCATATACCTCGTATTACAGTCAATGCAAGAGCTGCGGCACTCCACAGTTCCATGTCTGACAACTGATTTTTGTACCCTTGCCTCAATTTTCTGTTTTTTGGTCCAGTTTCCTGGATTCCCATTTGTTCATGGTATAGTTTGTTTTCTTGAAAATTGACATGTACTGTTTTTTTTACATGTTAATTTTATTTGGGCTTGGAAATGCCATTTTTCACGTGGCCATGAAACCTAAACCTGGGCTTCATCTGTCTCCTTTCTTCCTGCTAACAAAGACTGATGAATATGAGATTTAAGAATATAATGTCAGCTCTTATCCCAGCAATCTTGTCTGAGTAGGGTTAGGACTTCCCACCCTAAGCACCACTTTAGGACTAGCATTTCCTTCTATACTTAGCCTAGGAGTTCATCACATAAATCATATAGAGCAGAGGCAGGCTCTGGAGAGCTCAATTCCTACACTAACTGAGATGTGTAGAAGTACACTGAGCACTGACAATTCCTAATCAGCAACAACCTGTAGCCTATGTATAAGCCTGTGCTTAAATACTTATTCCTATTATTTCTTCCTTATATATCCACTTCATATTACTGACTTAATAAAAATTTGGTTTATTGCTTTGAAATATTTTCAACTTATAAGTTCTAGTTTTTTTTTCTTGAAACAGAGGTAATGTATTTTCCCTTTTTGAACATCAGCAAATAAATCAAGTAAAGTTGACCAGGTCTGAAACACCAAATCATTACCTTCCTGGTTTGTTAAATGAATTAATGTCATTGCTTATGATTTTTACATTAGTCATGGGTTTTAATTTAAAATCTAATTATTAGTGATATGGTTTTTCTTTTAATTAAAAAGTCTCTATATACATATGCAATGAATAAACACTTAATCAGTTCTCTGGTTCTGCTAAATGTTACAGATGACATGGGGATTATTTTAATTTCAAATATTGATGATCTCTCTGTGTATAATATATCTTGTTCGACAATTCTGAAGAAGCTCTGAACAGGCCCACTCAAGTGTATTCCTATGATTGTCTCTGTTGTACAGCACACTTACTTTCAAATACATCTAATAGAAGCTTACAGTTCAGACAGTCCTTGCTCATTACTTACTTATAACATTGTGCTAAGTCTTATCTCTAGACTAGGAGTGTGGATGGCATGCTAAATACTGTAGCAAGGGCTATTTATCCTGAAATAGTGATAGTCAGAACTTAATGCTCTGTTTATCCTTGAACTCGGCTCAGTGCCTCCTCTGACTGAAGCTTGAGGAACCAAAAGGCTTATTGACCAACAGAAAGGGAGTGTATAACAACCTATTAGCAAAGATTAACTTCCTAAAAAAATAATCTCATGGACACAAACTATTAATATTCTTTTGAAAAAATTCTTACAGAAAGATAAGCAGAATATCACCTTACCCTGAGAAAATATGGGTGTGCAATAAGAAGAGAATTTCTCACTGTGCTAAAACAAGCTAGGAATGATTTATGCATGGACAAATGAAGTTGAGAGCGAAACCAGTGACTTCCCTCAAATGCGGGGAGATTTTCAGAGGAGGAAGAACACTTTAATAGAGCCTGCCAAAGCTGAGGCACTCCTCAGATGGGATCAAGGTAGCAGTGACAGATTGAGCAGTATATTAAGTTGAACAAATACTAGAAAAAGTGCCCGGAGAAGTAAATGTGGTTTGTTCAAGAATTACTCCATAACCGTTTGAGCCCTTTCACTATTGAGTTGTAGTTTTATTCTTTCAATACATAATTTTTTGAATGAATAAAACAATGATGGATACTCATAAGATACTTAGTGTATAAGGGAATTTGACAGTGTGAATGTTTCTTTTTTTTGAAAATGATATCATGAAAATAAAGATAAACAGTCTATTAGAAATACAGTACTATAACAAATCAGAACAATTTGGGGACTTGGGAGTAGTTCTGTCTATAAAGTGCCTGTGGCACAGGCATGCTAGGTACCTAGGACTCAGAAAAAAAGGCTGGCACAGTGCCATGTGCCTCTAATCCCAGGATTGGGGTAGGAGAAGGAGAAAATGCTATCCCTGAAGCTCATTAGCCATTCAGTGTGGCGAAATTGATGACTTCAGGTTTGCTGAGGGCCTTTTCCTTAACAAAAAGGGGATTGTAATCTAATTATTCCATATCAACCTTTGACCTCAATACACGTTCATACACACATCCAACTATACACACACACACACACACACACACACACACACACACACACACACACACTCACACATACACAGTGAAAATTGCATCCACCACTCAAAGAACACACAACAAACATACAATGTAGAATTAAAATAATTCATTTTAAGGGCCCTTTTTTAAAAGCCAGGATGCAATTCTAGGCAAGCCCATGCACATGTTAGATTTACTATGTGTAACATGAATATGGCAGGGATAAGTTTTCAAAACATTGATCAAAACAAAGAAAAACAAACAAAATGGACATCTGTTCTCTTCCTTGTTTTGGTTGATCTCCACTGATAACCCTATGCTAAATGTTTATTTATATACCATTTGATAAGCAGAACCATTTAAGTTAAAAGCAGTGTCTTTCTGGAAGCTTTCTCTGACTTTGAGTGAGCTTTGTAAGCCTTTTGACAAGTTTAGGTCAAAGGAGAATTTATCAGTGTGGAAATAATTTTAGTGGACAATATAGAGGCTATCGAGGAACCTGAAGCAGAGAGTTTATAGTGTTGAATTTTATGACCAAGGTACATAAGTGCCATTATAGAGGCTAATTCTGCACTATAGATGTCATGAGAATATAGTGCCATTAATCTCCTAAACTGAATTTTACTAGAAGTCCTTGGAAAGGTGCATGGGAGCACAGACCAAGAAAATGCACATCAGTTTCCTTGGATTCATATTCCCTGGAGAGAGCAAGGAATTGCATGCTTCATTTGATGGCATTTTAGAAGAATGTTAAAAAAAATAAACCCTAGAAATTAAACACACACACACACACACACACACTCATACTTACTAATACAAATCTCACCAACAAATAATTTTATCAAATCTGAATATTGAAAGGCTTTTTTAAACTATGCATGCCTTTAAGCCAAGGAGGAAACATTTCTTGTAGTCTTTAACAAATGGACAATTGGCAGCTCAGCTCTTGGTGCTAAGGACTCATCCTTCATTTAAGACTTGGCCTTGTTCTTACATCTTTCTGAATCCATCTGTTCTACGAGTAAGCAATCTTAATGTATTATGGAGGAGTAAGGATCCAAGAAGTTCTGCATAAGGGAGTAGGCTATTATAAATCAATGCTTTTTTTTCTTACAATGCTAATTAAAATTGAGATTTGGATTGAGAATGTGGCTCAGTGGTAGAGTGCTGCTGAGTATGTATGGGGCCCTAGGTTTAATCCTCTGCAAAACAAGTAATAATAATAATAATAATAATAATAATAATAATAATAATGTTAATTAATGTTTCTTTTGGAGAGCAAGCAGATCTCAGAAGAGAGAGACTTTCTATAACTCATTTGTTCAATTCCTGCTGTCTTCTGTGTTTTCTTCTTAGGACATCTTTCAAATATTAAAAGGCAACTAGCACTCCTCATTTTGCTGTCACTAGAGCAAACACACAGATTTCTCCCCTTCCAATTCCACCACCACTATCGATTGTAACCATCCTGTCAGGAAAGAATATTCTAAAGAGTCTTTTACAACCTTCCCTTTGGCTATCAGAAAATGGAAACAATGGACCACAGAAATTGGAATTTTCCCAGGAGTCTCATGCTAAGGCCTTCTTGGGGATCTTTCCTTTGAGAATGATTTACAACTGATTGAAAAAAAAAAAAAACTAACAGGAGAGATTGGAACTGAGACAATGGTCATGGGCAGAATAAAACCTTGATCTGGAATGCTGAGTTATAAGTACCTCTCACTCTCTCCTTAAACATAAGCCTCACATTAATATCCCAATGATCAAAGACAGAGTAGGGAGGACTTCTTTGTCTTTCTTTCCAGTGTGGTCATATTGAATAAATTTAATTGCCTTTCTGTTTCTAGCACTGTGTTTTTAATCCACTTTTCAAGAATGAGTGGCCATGCTTCCAGGACCAAGGCTCTGAATTAACATCAACCCTGTATCTCCAACATTCCTCAAGACAGTTTTTAGATTCCTTTAAATTTTCTACTTGAATTTTTAAGTTTAGGATACTTCTAAACGGTAAAATTCAAACTATCAGTCAGAGATAAGAAAGAATAAAAGAATAATTTTGACTTGGTTTCATTTTAAGGGACTAGTAATTCCCCAGGAAGGTGAGATACAAAGTAATGTGTAAAGAATTATTTAAGGTCAGCTATGTCTCTGGCTCTTTTTGCCTGTTCTTGGTACTCTTTTCCTAATTGTCCAATCTTGATATGAGGGCTTTTTGCCTAGTCTTACTGTATCTTGTTTTGTTGTATTTGGTTGTTGTCTCTTGGAGGCCTGCTCTTTTCTGAAGGGAAACAAAGGGGTGTAGATCTGGGAGAGAGGGAGGTGTGGGGGATCTGGGAGGAATGGAAGGAGGGGAAACTGTTGCCAGGGTATACTGAATGATAGAGGAATCTATTTTCAATTAAAAAAAGTCTGAAAGTGACTCAAGTACATGCTAATTTAAGTATTTTTAAAGTTACTTTCAAGAAAATAAGAAGATAGTGCTTAATGGTTTAAAGAGGAAAATGATGGATCCGAGTCTATGCTGTTTGTGTGAGTAGCTCAGGAAATGGAAGGGAAGGAAACTGAGATCTGAGATGCAGAGACAGAGGGAAAAGGTGAGGAGAGTCTACAGGAATGTTGAAATGACAGAGCCTGTGCAGAGAGGAAGAAGCAAGAGGGTTCCTAGAGATTGGAGAGGAAAGAGAAAGTTAATATTTTTCTTTTTTGAGGTGAAAGATGGGGAGTCCAGCCACATTTGGAGTATAAGAGTTGGGCAAATTACCTAGAAGACAAAGGTAGCATCCCTTTAACAAGTTTGTCTTCATTATATATACAGATCATCTTATAAAGCACTTTATCAGTTTGCCCAAGTTAATGAAATATTGTAAAATTTTCATTAATTCATTTGAAAATATTTAAATTTCAACATATAAATCACTTGAGGAAAAATAATTGCTTAGCATATATATAATGCATTCTGTGCTTCAAAAATGCTCTTGGAGTAGTAGAATATTTATGAGCTTTAGAGTTCCCAAAGGGCCAATTCCTTGTATTAATCCCTTTTACCAGTACTTGTTTTTGGCAGAAACAAAAAAAACCCATATTATTAAAAATCTTAAAATGTATTCAAACATAATATCATTATTAATTTCTACATGATTCAATCAATAATATAATTTCTGTGTCTTTGTGCTTATAATCAATTATCAACATTTGCATGATAATTATGAAGCCTATTTGCATATATATTCCATTAATAATCCTTACTTGGTCTTTTACAATAAATCAAAGCCTGGAAAAAATGATGGCTTAAAATCAATTCTGAAATAAATTTAGGAAAGTTTAGACATTTTTTTCCAGGATATATAAAATCATTGGCAAAGTTTGGATCTCCAGATCGAATTTATAGCTCTTCTAATCCTCACTGAAATTGTTAAGATGTACACAAAACTTTTAAAAAGAGCCTGAAACTCTATTAGACGAATTTTCAAATTTCTCCTATTACCATGTTCATTATGAATTACAGTGTAAAGGATATGTAAAGGATTGTGTTGCATCAGACAGTGACAGGAAGTGACATGATACAAACAGCTATAGGAAAGAATCATTGTAAAAGCATTGATGGGATTTTCTAGTTCTGGGTCCATGTTCCTATTTACTCCTATATTATAAAGGCCTGAACTAAGAGCTTCTCTGGACTAATTGAAAGCATAAAGCAGATAAAGGATTTTGAAAAGAGTATTGGCTAAGTAGATTGCATTGTAGAAGGAAACATTTGTGTATTTGTTGCAAATGCCAAGTGTAAGTATAGGCTGTAGAATGAAGATGTGTGGTTAGGCTTAATAGTATTTTTAAAACTGATACCTGCTGAGCTAGTTACAAAGCAAAAGTAATTATGGGACAAGGTGTGTTGAGTTCAAGGTGTTAATCTATATAAAAGAAAATAAAAATTAGAAATATATAGTTCTGGTAAAAGAACATATAACTCAATGGAACAAACTAAAATGCCCATATACAGGCTCACATAAATATAGTTAACTAACCTTTCATAAAGAAACAGAGGCAACACAATGGAGGAGAAGATGGTCTTTAATACATGATGTTAAGGAACTAGACACCCACAGGCCTTGTATCTTCACACAAGTTAGCAAAAATGGTTAATAAACTAAGTGTAAATCTTTTAAAATTGTAAAACTACTGAAAGATAACTGAAAAATAGTCTTTGTTACTTGGGTATCATGATAAATTTTTAGATAAAATGCTAAAGACTCAATATCCACCAGGGATGCCATTGCTAAAATAAGATTCATGCAATTTATAAACTTATGCTTACAAAAGACTGAGAAAACAAGTCATGGACTAAGGAAAATATTTCAAAGTGTCTAATAAAGGCCTATTTATGTCTATGAAGACGATTTATACACAAGCACCACATATAGATGCTCATAGACGCTTTATGCATAATTACTGAAACTGGAAATAACCAAGTGTCCTTCGTTGTGTCAATGGATAAAATTGGCCCATATGGGCAACAGAATCTTATACAGGGCTATAAATATGAACTTATGAAAAAAACACAGAATGTCATTAAGTGCATATAATAAATGGATAAAGCCAATTGTAAAGATTACACAATGATTTCTGCTAAGTCTGTTTATCCAGAAGAGAAAAGAAACTATGCAAAGAGTTAAAAAATAACATGACTTTTAGGGTTTAGGCTAGTAAGGAAGGAAGAATGAATAAATATAACAGACATAAAGGATTCTTTTTTTTTTTTTTTTTTTTTTTTTTTGGTTTTTCGAGACAGGGTTTCTCTGTGTAGCTTTGCGCCTGTCCTGGAACTCACTTGGTAGCCCAGGCTGGCCTCGAACTCACAGAGATCCGCCTGGCTCTGCCTCCCGAGTGCTGGGATTAAAGGCGTGCGCCACCACCGCCCGGCCGACATAAAGGATTCTTAAGGCAATAAAACAATTCTGTACAGTACTGCAATATCAGACACAAGTAATTTTATATTTGTCAAAAATTGTAGAATACAAACCAACAAGGAAGCCTAGTGTAAGCTATAGACTTTAGGTGACAATACTGTCCATGTAGGTTTACTAAAACTACAACAAATGCAATAGGTGAACACTAAGAGTGAAGCCCACAGTGCTAATTTGGGGCAGAGGGTGTGAGGGCAATCTCAGGATCTTACTCTCAATTTTTTTCACAAACCAAAAAGTGCTTTAAAAAGAAAATAGATTTCAGAATATAGTATTGGTTGTAGCATTAAGGCAACTCCACGTAGTTAGAAGGGAGGTTTATTTTGTGGGGTAACTTACAAGTGAAGGGATAGGTTACAGGGTCCGGGAAAGGTGTAGCGCAGTCCAGCAGTGTTCTCTGGAAAACTCTGCTCAGTCTACCTCCAGCGTCCAGGATCCAGGAACCAAGAGAGCCAGCCGGCACATCCCGATCTCGGGTCTTAAGGGCTTCTGTCTCAGCCCCACTTTGTAGGCGTGACAGTCACTGAAGCCTCAATGGGGTAGTACTTCCAAGTCAAAGCTGGAACAGCCATCCACTACAATATAGTATTCTTATTTATATGCTAAAGCTTATTCTTATTTATTGTGCATGATTTAAACCCGTTATAACACTCTAAGACAGGATGGTGAAATAATTATTTAGTTTCTTTTCACCTATACTTTTTATTCAAGTAATTAGTATTAGCTCCTTGATTAGATAAAACAATGCAGTCATATGGGAAATATATTATGTTGTAATTATTTTTATCTTTTGTTCTAAAGTTGAAAAGTCAGAAGGAACAGAATGTTGGACTAGGGAAGAATTTTTTTTTAAAAAAACAAAAGGAGTAGAAAAATTGTATAGGAAAGAGCAATATCTCAAGAACTAAGTGCTCAGTGCCTTTACATGGACAGTGTGAAATTTGCTATGGTAGAAGCATTTACATCACAGACATGTACAGCTGCTACAAATGAAGCTCTACTCTTTGGGGGGTGTTGCTTGATTAACAAACCACTGAGGGATATACTCTAGAAGACACTGATGAGGTGGCAAAAATTCACAATGTCTATGACCTGGTGGGATTTAACAGGCATATTTTCATATGTTGCAAGGAAAACAGTACAAGAGGGTGCATGTTCATGAAGTACATGAAGGTCATGTTCAGAGGGAGGTCTGTATCTACTGATTTGAGGATAGATGACTTGAAGACATCCGGTGTCTCTATCTTAGTCTTCATAATATATTACCTACCAAAAATCTTGACACATATGAGGCATTAGGAATCAGCATAAATCCATTCCCACAAAGGCTAAGATGGATGTCATACTAACTTAGCAGGAGAGTGACTCAAAATTAACTTGACATAATTGAACATCAACTCAAATTTCCTGTAAGTTCAAGTCTGTTAGTTCCCTAAAAAGGGTACCTGCTATGCCTTTGAATAATCAGAATAGAAAAAATTTAGGAATGCTATTCTTAGATATAGAATGGTAAAATTTAGAGTAACTAGGGAGAATCAGAACAGAAAAATATTAATCACTAAACCTCAGGGAAATCCAGCCAATGACTGCATCTATGGATTTGCTGTACAAAATTTTGTTTGGGATAAATTTCATAAATTAGAAAGACACAGGTAATTATAAATTTAAATTTAACCTTATTTATTTTATTATTTGTGTGTGTCTGTTTTTTTTCTGTGTGTATACATGTGTGTCATAATATATATGTGTAGTTCAGATAAGATTTTTCAGGGTTTGGTTTCCTCCTTTCAGTGTGGATTCCAGGGATTCAACTCAGGTTGTCAGGCTTGCATAGCAAGTACTTTTACCCACTAAGCTGTTTTTCCAGACTCTAGCTGTATTTCTTACGAAAATGTGAAAAATGGTATATATATATATATATATATATATATATATATATATGAATATATATATCTCTCACTATATATATATGTATATGTATACAGTGTAGTAATATAGTAAATAATGAAAGTTGAATTTTCTCTAAGGCACAGAGGCCTGATTTGCCATACCTTCTGAAAGCCTACCCTCAAGTGCATTGTGTTTATCTCTGACATTTGCATAGACTGATACTCTGTTCCATCACTAGTGGAGTTCAACATCTGAATTTCCACTAATTAATGTTAGCTGGATGAAAGAATGTGTACAAATGGACAATTCAACCTAATTTACTCAAAAAAAGAAGAGTTTTGTTATTATGTCAATAAATAAAGGGAAATTAGAACAATCTGAACAGAGAATGGTCTGCCACAAACATATGTGAAACACTATATTATGTTAATTAGCTTGATTTAGTCAGTCTGTGATGCATACATATTTCAAAGCAGCATGTTCTACACTAAAAATATGTAATTTTTTATTGTCCTAGTGTAAATTTAAAATGTTAAATGTGAAGAAATACTTTAACTGTTATCTCTCAATGTGCTCTTGCCATTTTTATAACATCTTGATACCAAGATATCTCGGAATAATTCTAAAACTGTTTTATTTGTACTTGGATGATTACTCAAAAGTAACTGTAGCATGAATCTAAAGAGTCTTTATTAATAAAACAAACCCGGAGCCAAGTATTGGGGTAAACACTGGAAGATCAGAGAGACAGAAAAAGCCACAGCTAACCTCACCTGGCCAACTTCTCAGCTGATCTTGTTTCCTCAGACTGGAAGCCTCTGTGTCCTCATATCCAAATGGCTCTCAGCTGAACTGTGCTGCTCGAAAGCCTGAAAGCTTAACCAGCCAAATGCTTCTAGTTTCTGGTCCTCCCGCCTTATACACCTTTCTGCCTTCTACCATCACTCCCTGGGATTAAAGGCTCGCTTTCTGGGATTAAAGGCATGAGTCACCATGTTTGGCTGTATCCTTGAACAGATGGATTTCTGCCTCTGGAATGCTAGGATTAACAGCATGTGATACCACTGCCTATCCTAAGTATCTAGTGGCTTTTCTGTTCTCTGACCCCAGATAAGTTTATTAGGATACACAGTATTTTGGGGAACACAATACCACCACAAGTAACCACAGGATTTGGGAGTATAGTTCAGTATGGAAAATACCTGCCATAAAAGCATGAGGACCGAGTTTGCTAGCCCTACCTCCCCCAAAAGTTATGCTTATGATGAAGTGCTTCTGGAAGCCTAGCCCCAGGGAAAGCCCGAGAGCCTACTAGTCAGCCAGCCTAGCCAATCAGTGATCTCTGTTCTGTGAAAGATGCTGGCTCAAAAGAGTGAGATGTAGAACAATCACGGAAGATACCTGAGTTTAGCCTCTGACCTACATGTCTATGCCTGTACACATGCACACACACACACACCAACACTACACATATTAATGCACGTATGTGACAAGAGAAACAAGTAGTTAAATGACCCACATTCTCTAAGATTGTACGTTTATGGGTCAGTGAGACTAATATTATCTTCATTTTAAATAACAAGTGGGGGATCTCATTTTATTTGTGCCTTCTGGGTAGGGTAGAGACTGAAAGTCAGATAATAAAATGTGAAATTGTGTTTATTAGGAGTAGACACAGAGCTGGGCAGTGATGGTGCATGCCTTTAATCTCAGCACTAGGGAGGCAGAGGTAAGGAGATTTCCTCTGTAGGCCAGCCTGTTCTACAGAGTGAGTTTCAGAACAGCCAAGGCTACAAAGAGAAACTCCTTCTTGAAAAACAAAACAAAACAAAACAAAGTAGATCCAAACGTGTGGATGGAAGTTGGAATTTTGTTTGTTTAACTTTTAAAATGGTAAGTTCTGAGCAAATGAGAATTCTAGCTACAAACATTATAGAGGGAGGATTTTTAGATATTCACACTTCTGAATGAATATAATGTGTGGTCTATCTGCAGTGATCATATACACACATACTCTGTTCTTTTGAAATTAACATAAGATGCACCCAAAGATAAGCAGAGGGTCTGGGTAAGTTTCACTATGGTCCACATGAACAAAAACCATATCCTGAATGGCAAGAATAAGAAATTTTCAATGGTTTTCTATATGAAGTTGCGTATTGTTCTTTCAAGGTCTGTAAAGGATTCTGTTGGACTTTTGATGGGGATTGCATTGAATCTGTGGATTGCTTTTGGTAATATTGCCATTTTTCTATGCTAACTCCACTGATCCAGGAGCATGGGGGATCTTTCCATCTTCTGATATCTTCTCTAATTTCTTTCTTAAAAGACTTGAAGTTCTTGTCATACAGGTCTTTCACTTGCTTGGTTAGAGTTACACCAAGATATTTTATGTTATTAGTGGCTATTGCAAAGAGTGTTGTTTCCCTGATTTCTTTCTCAGCCTATTTATCATTTATGTGGAATATCAGAACAACAATAACAACAAAGTATAGCTAAAACAATCCTGTACAATTAAAAAAAAACTTCCAGAGGTATCACCGTCTCTGATTTCAGGCACTACTACAGAGCTATAATAATACAAAACAGCATGGTATTGGCATTAAAAGACAGGTGGATGATCAATGGAATCAAATTGAAGACTAAGACATAAATCCACACACCTATGGATATTTGATTTTTGACAAAGAAGCCAAAATTATACAATGGAAGAAAGAAAGCATCTTCAACAATGGTGCTGGTCTAGCTTGACATTGGCATGTAGTAGAAGACAAATACCCCCATATCTATCAGCTTGAACAAAACTCAAGTCCAAGTGGATCAAAGACCTCAACATAAATCCAGTTGCACTGGACCTGATAAAAAAAGAAGGTGGGAATAGGAAACAACTTCCTGAATAGAGCACCAGTAGCACAAACACTAAGATTGACAATTAATAAATGGGAACTCATGAAACTGAGAAGCTTCTGTAAGGCAAAGGATACTGTCATAGGACAAAATAGCAGCCTACAGAATGGGAAAAGATCTTGACCAATCCTACATCTAACACAGGGCTGACTTCCAAAAATATGTAAAGAACTCAAGAAACTAGAAATAAAAAAAACCCCAAAATAATCCAATTTAAAAATGGAGCACAAATCTAAACAGAGAATTCTCAATAAATGAATTTTAAGTGGTCAAGAAACACTTAAAGAAATGTTCAACACTCTTAGGCATCAGGAAAATGCAAATCAAAACAATTCTTAAGTTCCATCTTATGCCTGTCAGAATGACTAAGATCAAAACAACAAATGACAGCTTATTCTGGATATGATGTGGAGTGAGGGGAATACTCCTCTATTGCTAGTGGGAGTGCACACTTGGACAGCCATTTTGGAAATTATTTATGGAGGTTACTCAGAAAGTTGGAAATCTATCTCAAGACCCAACTATACCACTGTTGAGCATATACCCAAAGGATGCTCAATCTTACCACAAAGACACTTGTTCAGCTATGTTCATAGCAGCTTTATTCATAGTAGTCAGAACCTGGAAATGACCTAGATGCCACTAAACTGAAGATTGGATAAATAAATGTAGTACATTAATACAATGGATTATTGCTCAGATGTTAAAAACAATGGAATCACAAAAATTAAAGGCAAATGGATGAAATTGGAAAAAAAATAATCTTGAGTGAGATAACCCAGACCCAGAAAGATAAACATGGTATGTACTCACTTTTATGTGGATATTAGCTGTAAAGTAAAGGATAACCATGCTACAATCCATAGACCTAGAGTGGCTAGGCAACAAAAAGGGCCCAAGGGGGGAATGAATGGACTTCCCTGGCAAGGGGAAATAGAAGAGATCTCATGAATAGTCTAGGAGCAGATGAGGATGAGAACATGAGGGGTCTGATTGGCAGATGGATGGAGGTAGAGAATACTGAAAGAGATGACTGGAAATGGGAGGTATTTCAGGATCAGGTAGAAAACATATAGAAGGGAAACTCTGGGGAATTTACAAGGATGACCTCTACTATGACTCCTAGAAATTGTGGATAAGTAGCCTGAACTGGTCACCTCCTGTGACCAGGCAAGACTTCAAGTGGAGGGATTTGGACCCCAACCCAGCCACATAACCTTCAACCTAAAGTCTTTCTTGCCTATGGGATGTGCTGGGGTCAGGATGGCCTAGAGATTGAGGGAGTGGCCACAAAATGTCTGGTCTAGCCTAAAACCCAATGCCATAAAACCCAATGCCAGGTGAGTAAGCCCAACCATGACACTACCTAGAGCACCAGGACCCACATGCTTGATGGCCCAGAGCACTAGGACAGAATCAAACACGGCTGAAGGAAAAAAATCAATGCAATGAAGCCCAACAATATTCTGCTATACTCATAGATTGGTGCCTAGCCCAATGTCATGAGAGCCTTTATCCAGTAACTGATGGAAACAGATGCCAACTCACAGCCAAACATTAGGCTGAGCTTAGGGAATCCTGCTGAATAGAGGGAGGAAGAATTGTAAGAGCCAGAGGAGTCAAGATCATCACAAGAAAACCCATGGAAACAACTAACCTGGGCTCATAGGAGCTCATAGAGTCTGAACCTACAACCAGGGAGTCTGCATGGGACTGACCTAGGTCCTCTACACATATGTGACCGTGGTAATGCTTGGTCTACTTGTGGGACTCCTAACAGCTGGAGCAGGGTTTGCACCTAATTCTTTGCCTGACTTTTGGGACCCTATTCTTTTTTTTTTTTTTAACTTATAAACTGTATGGCCATGGCAGGCTTCTTGCTATCTGTTCTTATGTCTTAAATTAGCCCATTTCTATAAATCTATACCTTGCCACATGGCTTGTGGCTTACCGGTATCTTACATCATGCTTCTCCTCGTGGTGGCAGGCAGCATCTCTCTACCTCAGCCCTCCTGTTCCCAGAATTCTCCTCTCTCTTTGTCCCACCTATACTTCCTGCCTGGCTACTGGCCAATCAGCGTTTTATTTATCAATCAGTCAGATATTATAATTGTAATTCTTGCTTGATAATTGTTTTGTTATATGTAATTTTACTATGTTAAAGTTAAAATCTTCCTTTTTGAAAAAAAACAGAAAAGGGGAAGTGCTGTGGGATGTCCTTTATGCTGTGAATATATGTTGCTATGACTGGGACCCTATTCTTAATACTGAATTGCTTTGCCCAGCCTTAACACAAGAGAAGGTGCTTAGTTTTTACCCTAACTTGATATGACATGTTTGTTGATACCCATGGGAGGCCCACCTCTTTCTGGACAGAAACAGAGGAGGAGTGGTTGAGGGGGTAGTGGGAAAGCGAATGGGAGGAGAGGAGGGAGGGGAAACTGTGGTCAGATGTAAAATAAATAAGTTTAGTTAAAAAATTAAAATGCAAAGAAGAACTTTTCTATGACATTTGAATTTTAATTGCAAATGAAATTATGATTTCTTACATGATCTTTTATGAGTTTTTTTTCATATATTTATTCACTTCCAGTGATTTTTACTTTGAATGTTCTTGGTTTACAAACCAAAAGGCCATTTTTAGCTGCCAGTGCAGTAAAGCAAGCTTCACTGTCATTTAATAATCAGGCTGTGCTACTTTGCTTCTGACATCATCAGCAGTAATAAAGATTCTGCAAATGGAACATAGCCGGCAGTGTTGTAGTTGATGCCTGAGACAGAAAGAATCCAGTTTGCTCTTTCATCACTACATCGTTTCAGCAGGAGCCAATAGTTTTGAGAACTTGTTTTCTCTTACTGAGGTAAGTGGATGCTCTGCCAAGCCACCTAGGGAGAAGATCACTGCTGGTGAAGCTCTGCAGAACTCACCATCTGGCAGCAGCCTTCCTCACTGTTTGCTTCAGTTCGTCTGTTGCCTTCCCCATTAAGTCACGTTTTATTTCATTATAATACACGTACAGATGAAAAGGCTTGTTGGCAAAACAAGACCTCAGGATTTCTTTCCAATTCATAGATTCATAATTCCTTATCACGGTTGGTGTGATGGTTAGTCTCGATTTCAAATTGACATGATTTAGAATCACCATAGATGCAAATCTCTGAGAATGTCACTGAGAAATATAGGTGAGAGAAAGTTATCCAGATTGTAAGCAGCACCATGCTGTGGGCTGGGGCTCTGACTGAATAAAAAGGGCAAAGAAAGCTGAACAGAGGCATTCCTCTTTTACTATTTCCCAGTTTGGAGGCAGTGTCCCAAGTTCCTGCTGCCATGTCTTCCCCACTGTGATGGGTTAACCATCTAAACCTGAGTCACCATAGACACTTCTTTCTGAAATTTGCTTCTCTCAGGTATTTGGTCACAATACTGAGAAAAGCAACCTTTAGATCTGGTGTCTTCTTTATTGTACTTTATTGTAACTGAATAATCCACCAGCTAAAAGTCTTCTTGACTTGTCTCAACAGATAACCAACCTCAAAGGTCTATGGAAGGTTTGTATATAGTGGGCTTGCTAGCAAGGTGTCAGCAAGCAGGCAAAGAGCAAACGCTTCCTTCTTCCATGCCTTTATATAGGATTCCAGTAGAAGGTGTGGCCCAGATTAGAGATTGATTTTCCCAGCTCAAAAGATGTGGGTTAAAGGTCTGTCTTCTTACCTCATACATACAGATTAAAAACAGATTGTTCTACTTCAAATTAAGCAAAAATCTCTCACAGATGTGTCCTCCATTTTTGTGTTTTACTTAATCCCAGATATAGTAGTCAAGTAGACAATCAAGAACAGCCATAGTAACAACCATAGACCACTTTCTAGGGAGCACCTACTTCAAACCACACATTATAGACATGGTAAAATGAAACTGGTGCATTCCCCAAGTTCAAATTTTAAGTAATGATAAACTACCTGAATCTGGATTTTTAAACTTTTTGCCAAATTGATCACCTCTCATTTTGTAGTAAAGAAACCTAGGCCTTCTTTATGACTCTACCACTCTGACAGTTAATCTTTTGTTTTATGAAAAATTGGCATTAGCATATAAACAAATGGGTTTCATTGAGGCATTTTCACATAGCTATGTCATTATGGTTTATTACTGTTTACTTCTTTTCCCCAAGGACCTCCTCAACTCCTTGTTCCCTGTTCACTATTCTCCTTCTTCCCCACAAGTAATCCCCACTTTGCTTTCACGACATCACATTCCATCATCCTCTCTTCCTCTATCCACTCAGGGTCTTTTACTCCCCTCTCACGATCCTGTTTCTAGTTTCATTATCTGTATTTGCATACACATGCACACACACCACCACCAGCACCACCACCACCAGCAGTCTTTCAGAGTCTGTCTTATTTTATTTTGCATGGTAAACTGTAGTCCTATCCTTTTTCCTGAAACTTTCATGAATTTATTTTTCTTTTAAGATTAAAAACATTTCCACTTATTTAATCCATTCATTTGTTAATGAGCATGTAGATTGGTTCCATTTCTTAAGCATTGTGAATAATATAACGATAAAAACCTCTGTACAAGTATTGAATGGATGATTTTTTGAGTATTTAATTTTGACAATTAAAATACATTTTAGATGCTAGTTAACAGTCTGAGATATCTTTGGTAGTAGTTGTTGTTGTTTTCCTGTTCTGAATTCTTTCTTTTCATTCTGGACATTATTGCCTTTGCTGTGCAGAATCTCTTTAAATTATACACAATCCCATTTGTTACTTCTTTGGCTCATTTCTTTTCTTTTTTTTTGGTTTTTTTCAAGACAGGGTTTCTCTGTGTAGTTTTGATGCCTGTCCTGGATCTCACCTGTAGACCAGGCTGGCCTCGAACTCACAGAGATCTACCTGGCTCTGCCTCCCTAATACTGGGATTAAAGGCGTGCGCCACCATTGCCCAGTGGCTCATTTCTTTTCTTATATTTTGAAGGCCTTTTCAGAAAATCCTGAGCCCATATATTAAAATCTTTTCCTTTTTTGTTTTTTTTTGTACTTTCAGGGTTTCAGAAGTTGTCCGAAGGCTTTGGTCATTTTTGAACTGATTTTTGTCCAGAGTGGGAACTATAAATCAAATTTCATTCTTCTACTTGTGACTGTCTGATTTTTTTCCAGCAGCATTTATTATGGAGACTTTCTTTTAGAGAATGCATCTTTTCAACACTTCTGTCAAACATCTCATGACTAGAGCTTTGTGTGTTTATTTCTAGGTCCTCTGTTCTAGTCCATTGATCGTCATGCATGTTTTATGCCATTACTGTACAGTTTATCACTGTAGCTCTGTAGTATAATCCATGATTCAGTATTCTGACACCTCTAGGGGTCTTCTTGCTTACAAATGTGTTATCATTTGGGGGCCTGGTGTGGTTCTATATGAATTTTAGGATTTTTGTTTTAGTTTTCTGAAGAATATTTTTGGAAATTTGATTAGGATTTCACTGAATTTGTACATCACTTTTGGTAAATTATCCATCTGTACAGTAAAAATTCTGCCAATCTGTGGACAAACATAGGATATTTTATCACACCAAGAGAAAAATATCCTGAAGAAAGCAACATAAGGAATGAGGATTGGTTTATTTCAGTTCAAAGTTCTAGGATCCATCATGGTAGGAAAATCAAGGCAGAAGGAGGTGGAAGTAGCTGGGTACATTTTATCTGCAATCAAGAGGATAGCAAAGGAGGCTTCTGGACCCCTGACAGTGTCCCTCTGAAGTAGCTGTTTAAGACCCGAACCCAGGGAATGCCCATCCACCTTTAGAGTGAATCTTCCTACCTGGATTCATCCAATCAAGATATCCACTCAGAGGAATGCAGAGGCTAACCAAACATTTCCTCACAGGAGGAAATACTTCCTAGAGGTGGTTCCAGACCCTGTCATTGCTAATCGACACTAACCACCCCAGAGGTTTTTGTCCTAATCTCTTATTCAGTGTCTTCCCTCAGCTAGTTTTCCTCTTTCTACTGGAGAGTTCTTTCGCCTCCCTGGTTAGGGTTATTCTGACACTGTATCATTTCCCCCCTTTAAACAAATTATTGAAAGTACTCTGAGTAGTTTCATCTCTTATTTCTTTCTCAAGAAGTACATTATTAGTGTACAGAATGGCTGCTGATCTTTGTGTGTTATTTTATATTCTGCTACTTTGTTGAAAGTGTTTACCATAGATAAGATTTTTCAAGTGGAGTTTTTAGGGTCTTTTGAATCTAGGAGCATGTCATCTAAAAGGAAGTGTGCTTTGACTTTCTTCATTCCTTATTTATAATCCCTTTCATTTCTTTGCCTTATCTTTTTTGCTCTCACTAAGAATTCAAGTATTATGTTGAACAAAGAGCAGGAATGTTGACAGGCTTGTCTTGTTGCAGATTTGAGGAAAAGCTTCATTATTTCCCCTATTTTATATAATGTTGCCTGTAGTTTGGACCTATATATTATGCAGAGATAAATTCCTTCTACTTTTTTTCAGAACTTTTATCTTGATGGGTTAGACTTTGCCAAAAGCCTCTAATAATCATGTAACTTCTTTCCTTGAGCATATTTATGTGATGCATTATACCTACTGATTTGTGTATGTTGATCCAAACTTGCATCCCAGATATAAAACTGTTTGTTCACAGTAGATGATATTTTTAATGTGTTCTTGAATTTGATGTGCAAGTGTTTTTAAATTTATTTATTAATTATGTATACAGTGGTCTGCCCACATGTATGTCTGCAGGCCAGAAGAAGGCATCAGATCTCATTATAGATGGTTGTGAGCCACCATGAGGGTGCTGGGAATTGAATTCAGGTCCTCTGGAAGAAAAGCCAGTGCTCTTAACCTCTGAGCCATCTCTCCAGCCTGATGTGCAAGTATTTTAATAAGAAAAATTTCATCTGTGTTCATCAGGGTAATTTGTTTATAGTTTTCTTTCTCTGTTATGTCTATACCTGTGTATATCTTTGTGTGTGTGTATGTGTGTGTGCATGCACATATGCATTGGCATAACTATACTGGTTTCCCAGAATGAATTTGATATGATTCTTTCCTGACACCCGAAAAGTATTGGTATTATCTCTTTCTTAAATGATTTGAAAAATCTGACATCAAATTCATTTAGTTATGACTTTTTTGTGGGAGGGAGATCTCTTATTAGTGTTTCAGTCTCTTTGCTTGTTAGGGAATGTTTAAGTGGATTTGTGCAGGTTATATGTATCTAGGAATAAGTGTTGATTAATCTTGATTGTTAATGTTATTGTCAACTGCATGGATAGGAGAGTAGTGAAGCACAACTCTGCATGTGTCTGTGAAGACACTACAGAGGTGATAAGATCATGAGAGCACTTACATATGAATGTCTTAACATCTTGATAATTCACAAATAGTATCATTGTTGAGAGGTAGTGAAGACAGGATGGGCTCTTTACTGCAGGAAGTGAATGATTGGGGACATATCTTTGTGTTTGTCTCTGGCCTATTTCTGTCTACCTTTATCTAAGTTTCTTTTCTTCCATGAGGTTAATAGAGAGATGAATGATATCTTCCATCATATACTATCATAGCCATGATTTCCTGCAAAATGCATGTGGACAAACAAACATGGACTAACCCTCTGGAACTATGAGATAATAAAAAGGATTCTTCACTTTAATTGTTTCTGTCAGGAATGTGATCACAACAATGATAAAAAATGATGGATGTGACTGTTCATTTACTCTATCATTTTAGATAGATACCTTTGTATTCAAATTCAATTTTCTTAAACCACAAATGAAAGTTTTAATACCTAGTGTTGTACTGGAAATTATATAAAGCTTTTCTCTAAACTACTAATATGAGGTGTTTTATGAGCTAAGAAACAAGAATCATAATTTTCATGCATAATAGTTTGCTTCTTATGTGAACAGAGCTTAGGCTATCATGCTCAATTCTCTGGTCAAACACTAATCTTTGTTTTACCCTGAAGGTTTGGTAAAGCTGATTAACACTTGAAATCAGTTGAGTTTGTTATTTCACTCATTAATGGGATAGGCCTCATCTACTCACTTGATGACATTAAAAGGAAAATGTGAGATTTTTTCAGAACTAATTGTGCTTCAAGACTGTTACACAGAAATTTTGTATGAGTTTTTAGTTCACCAGTATGCACTCTCAATGTTTACCTGTCATCCACCATGATCTTGTGCACCTATATTTTAAAGCTAATTCTTCCCTTTCCCACATTGTTTTGTTTCTTTGGAAAACTATGGCTGATAATATTTTAAAAGACGAAGCTAAGATGGGCATGATGGCATATGCCTATAATCTTAATATTCCACAAGGTGGAACAAGAAGAGCAGGAGACATGGATAGCCTCAACTCTATAGTGAGTTCAAAGCCAGGATGAACTGTATTGAGATCTTGCCTCAAACAATGGGGTGGATGTGGGGAGAAAACTAATACTCACTCATCCTATAGTACAAAATATTTTAAAATCCTTAAAACAATATCTAAGACAATCTTACAGCCATGTAACTGGCACTGAGCATCATTGCTATTTTTTTTCAGTGTCTAAAGTATTAGTGTGAGTTAGCCATTGACTCCATTAATCCAACATCTTCAATTGTAGAACTAGAAACAAATTTAGTAAAACAGCAGACTCCTCAGAGGAGGAACTTCTCAGACTATCTCAGAAGCAGATTTCTTCACAGATTATTCAGTATGCTAGGGCATCACAGATATACCATTTAGAAACTGAATGTTTTCTCCACCACAAAGAGGCAATTTGAACATGTAGTCATTGGACAACACCCTGTTTATATTTTAGCAAATGGAGTAAAAGAATAGTTTCATTCTTTATAAATATTGGTTTTACTTAAAGCAGATAATTTAAATAAGAGCAGATTGTAGCATTACATTTTATTATTATAGTTAATGTCTCTCATGTCTCTACTACTCTGTTTCCTCAGAAAATATACTGACTCATTGATGTTACTTTCTGATACCGAGATTTATAGTACAGAGAATCTTTTCCATTGTATCATTATCTTTTAAATTTTACTTATCTATTTTTACACCCACCAAGTCCCATTTGTGATACCCACATATTCTTGGATGTGTGCCCTTCCACCTGAATGTGGAATGTGGTTGATTTATCAGAATCTATACTCTTAGAGAAAACTGATTGCCCCTCTCCCAGCAGCAATCAATTTCTAAGTTCTTTGACTAGGGGTGCGGCTTTATGCTCACCTCCCATTTTCATGGTAGAATTTGGTTTGACTTTAGGTCTTGTACATGCAGTCATTACCACTTTAGCTAATACATCCAGCTGCCTTACTGTGTCCAGAAAACTCAATTGCCTTGTAGTAATTTGTCTTTGGCTCTTAAACTCTTCCAGCTCTATTTCTGCAATGATTCCTAAGTCTTAGGAGCAAGGTCTGTAGTATAGATGTTCCAATTAGGGCTGAGCATTCCAAATTCTTTTATTATTTGAACACTGGCCAGTTGTGGGTCTCTGTTAATCATCATCTACAGTAAATGAAAGCTTCTCTGGTGAAAATTGAGTGATGAATCATTCATTAATCTATAAGTATACTAATAAGCCATTAGGAATCAATTTAATAGTATGTCCATTTAGCGGAATAATAGTAGAATGTTCTCATCTACAACTATGAGCTGTCTGGCCTCTGTCTTAGCATAGCAATGCTTCTTTATCTTATGGAGTGGGACTTAAATACAATCAGAAAGTGGTTGGTTATTTCCACAGTTACATCATTATGACACAAAAACTACATAGCATACTCAGAAGCTGGATACATTTTAAAATTTCTTAAGGAGGATTTACAATTAGTCACTGCTCAAGAAAAGGAAATTATATTGACTTTATAAAGATTCCACCAAGGAACTGATACAGCTTATAAACACCTTCAGCAACATAGCAGGATACAAGATCAACTCAAAAAAAGTCAGTAGCCCTCCTATATACACTGGACAAAGAAGCTGAGAAGGAAATCAGAGATACATCACCCTTTACAATAGCCACAAATGACACAAAATACCTTGGGGTAACACTAACCAAGCAAGTGAAGGACCTATATGACAAGAACTTTAAGTCCCTGAAAAAAGAAATTGAAGAAGATGTCAGAAAATGGAAAGATCTCCCATGCTCATGGATAGGCAGGACTAACATAGTAAAAATGGCAATCTTACCAAAAGCAATCTATAGATTCAATGCAATCCCCATCAAAATACCAACACAATTCTTCACAGACCTGGAAAGAATAATACTCAACTTCATATGGAAAAACAAAAAACCCAGGATAGCCAAAAGAATCCTGTACAATAACACAACCTCTGGAGGCATCACGATCCCTGACTTCAAGCTCTACTATAGAGCTACAGTAATAAAAACAGCTTGGTACTGGCATAAAAACCAACATGTGGACCAATGGAATCAAATTGAAGACCCTGACATTAATCCGCACATCTATGAACATATAATTTTTGACAAAGGAGCCAAAAGTGCACAATGGAAAAAAGAAAGCTTCTTCAACAAATGGTGCTGGCATAACTGGCTATCAACATGTAGAAGGCTGCAAATAGATCCATTATCTATCACCGTGCACAAAACTTAAGTCCAAGTGGATCAAGGACCTCAACATAAATCCAGCTACTTGGAACCTGCTAGAAGAGAAAGTAGGAAGTAGTCTTGAACACATTGGCATAGGAGATCACTTCCTAAATATAACACCAGTAGCACAGACACTGAGAGAAACAATCAATCAATGGGACCTCTTGAAACTGAGAAGCTTTTGTAGAGCAAAGGATACGGTCAACAAGGCAAAGTGACAGCCTACAGAATGGGAAAAGATCTTCACCAACCCCACATCTGACAGAGGACTGATATCCAGAATATATAAGGAACTCAAGAAATTAGACATCAAAATGGCCAACAGTCCAATTAAGAAATGGGCTATAGAACTAAACAGAAAATTCTCAACAGAGGAAACTCAAATGGCTGAAAGACATTTAAGGAATTGCTCAACATCCCTAATCATCAGGGAAATACAAATCAAAACAACTCTGAGTTACCACCTTACATCTGTCAGAATGGCTAAGATCAAAAACACTGAAGACAGTTTATGCTGGAGAGGATGTGGAGCTAGGGGAACTCTCCTCCACTGCTGGTGGGAATGCAAGCTTGTACAACCACTTTGGAAGTCAATATGGCGCTTTAAAAAAAATTCAGTGTTCCACTAGAAAAAGTGGCAAAGTGTAGTCCGATCCTGAGCAGAAACTATCATACTGCTCTCCATGTTCATATAGATTTTTTCATGCATCTGATTTGATATCAGAAGAAACCTTGTGAAGAAACAATATTTTCACTAGCTTCTCCATCTAACGGTAAAGCTGTCACAGAGGAGACCAAATGAGAGCAGATAGGAGGTGCCTCTACTCCTGCTCTCTCAGTCATGGAATTGTCAGTGGAAACATGAGAAAGTTTGGGTTCTATCTTTTTCTGGAAATAAGGATGTAGCATGACCCCTCCCCCAACCAAGTTCTCAAGATGCAGTATTAGAAGAAACCAGCTAAAGGTAGAATGTCTTAATAAGCTCTAAATTTCACAGAACAATGCTTCCAATGTCCTCATTATCTGTTCACAAGCACTCATTATATGACCATCAAAGACTATGTCAGTGTGAGAAGGAAAAGAGAGACAAAACACTCTGACATGACAGCAGCATTAATATTTTTACATGAAAGAACTTAACTATGATAACCCATTTTAACGAACAATGTGAATATATTTACAATAAGAAAAATAGCAAGTTTTCATAAGGAAAAATGTAATTATTATTAAGAAAACAGAAGATGCAGAAGCTAACCAAATAAAAAACTTGAAACTAAAAATTACAGTATCTGGAACACAAAGTTCAATGGACGGGCTTGAAAGAAGAAAAAAGAGGAAGAAAGTAGAGCAGAATCTACCAAATCAGAACACAGAGGAAGAAAAAAGAAAATTAGGAAAAAGAAAACTAAAGGATATGAAAGAAAGATTATGAAATATTTCATATGTTAGAGTCTGGAAAAAGGCAAAGGAACAGTAAAAGTGTGAAGACATGCAACAAAACAATAGTTAAAATATCCCGAATTTACCTAAGGTTATAAACTTATTATGTTTGAAGAATATGAGGAAATTTCATAAACAAAAATCTAAAGGTGTTACACATAAAATATACCATTGTCAAACTTTGAAACCAAAAGACAAAGAAAAATCAAGCCTATATAAAAAGTCTCAAAATTTAACAGGAAGCAAGAAAAGGGGTTCAGTTTGTAAATGGACAAAAACACATAGAGACAATTCAACAAACTCTTTAAGACTTATGTAAGAGTTACCTAACCTGTATGGGAAACAAAAAACTTGTTGAAGAATTTTCTAAAATTAGAGAGATCAAGACAAAGTGAGGAAGTGTCTTCACATTCCTGCTGAACATACCAAAATGCCAAGGGAACATGAGGCAAGATGTAGCACCACAGCTGGACAGCTGTTGACACTACCAATCAGGAGACAAGATTCTGGTTAGAAAGAGACTGGAAGAATGTCTGTGATTGCCCAAGAAATCTAGGTGCAAATCTCAGCCTTGGAAAGGCACACTGACCAATGGTTCAATACCCCAGAAATGGGAATTCTTATCACATCCTGGGAAGGACTATGGCCAGCCTGAGAGTCACCTGAGAATTTGGAATATGTTAACTACAAAGTTGAAGGATAGAGATGAATGAGTTTATTAGTTTGATGAAAAGGATAGTAACAGATATGATAAAGGAGAAGACCAATTATAGATTTCCATGGTTTGAGATTAGAGTAAAATTTTGTTTTTGTAATGCAAGAATAAGTCCAGTGCTGAGTAATGGTGTGAAAAAAAGGTTCATTTCTTAAAGTAGAATTATGGAATGATGGTTATTGGGGCCAATAAATTCTTTGAAGATACAAAGGAAACTGAAACAAGTAAAAGGAAAAAGAAAAGAAAGAGGAGGAAAAGGAAGATAGAAGAGATAAAAAGAAGAAATGGGGAAACAGGAGGAAGAAAGGGAAATGGAGGACGGAACTGACAACATGACGAAAAGAAAGAAAAAATGACCTCCCAAAATGGTTTTCCACAAAGAGGAACTGAAATGATGAGCATTCTCTATGGCTGAACCCCCTAAACATTCAAATTGTCTTTGTATGACTTTTATCTCACATTTATAGCCCCCATAACCCTTCTCATTCTGTCTGAAAGTTCTCCAAGTTCCTTTTGTTTTCTTATGAAATCTAGAAGCTCCTGAACACCAATCAGGGGAACCTGTGGTTAAGGGAGGAGCTTAAAGAGCATCTGTCTACTCACTGCCCAATTTCAACCTGCAAGTAGACTGAGGCATAGGTCATATGACAAACAGCAGAGCTGTTGGAAGCCAAGTACATAGGCCAGAAAAAACCTCCTTAACAAAGGGTGCTTGGGAGTGACAGGAAGCTGTGTACTGAACAAACTGATAGTGTGAGGTCATGTCTGGTGAAGGCAGGACTGCAAACTATTCTCAGAAGGCACCCTTCGGCCTGGTCACTGGACAGAGGCAAAAGGAAGCTGCAGCATTTCTGTGCAGGTGAGTGCAGGGACTGGAGCCTTAGTGGAATGGGTAACAGATGTGCAAAAAGGAAAAACAAATTCAGGCTAGAACGAGACAAGAAGGGTGAGAGTCCCGGTGAGAGGAGTGAAAGAGACAACCAAATGGCTAAGAAAATGTTAAGAATCCTAGGAGGACAAAGACTTTGAGTCTGATCTAAAAGTACGAAGGCTGTTGTCAGAGAAAAGGCATCAATATATGCAAGACTGGCATTTTGTAAATGAAGCTCTGGTGACCTGAGGTCCTAGAATCGTTATTCCCATCCATTAAGGGATTCTGCTTCATGAGGTGACATGCTGAAATGTTAAAGGCACAGTGTGGGCATGATGTACAGCATGATATGCAAAGGGTCGGAGAGTAAACCAGGGGATGGGGGTTCCATTGACAGTTGTTTTACTGAGAGTTTGTCAGGAACCCTGCAATGTCCTCATTTCCTGGCTCTGCCCCAGGCATGCTGTCTTTCTGCCTAAAGACATGAGACCCTGTTTCAGCCACTTTGTTCATCTGAGACTGAAGGCAGAGGGTACTTAACCTTTGCAACCGGCATAAATGGATGTGTGTCTCTCTTGTTTCTTCTTATATTTGTTTCTTGTAAAAACTTTTTCCTCCCTTTCCTCTCATTCAAAAGAATGAGATGTCACAGTGGTGATATAAGTCTATGTGCATGCAGGGAGAAGAAACTGGATTAAAGGAAACTAGGAAATGTTTCATGCACTCCCTCCTTCTGGCTTCCATGCAGTTTAAAAGGATCCCACGTCTATATCTCTGTCATTAATGAAATATTAAGGTTAACTGAGTAATTTGTGTCTACTTATACAAAAGTTAAACTTCTAGATCTGTCTCCTTACATGACCAATAATAAATTTTAATATCCCACTAACAGCAGCGATATCAAGAAATGTGCATTTTTAAAACAAGATAAGTCCCTTTGGGAAAGACCTAAAGTGTATGGGAAAAAGGTAATGTATCCTAGAAGAAAAGATCAAGGGAGGTAATATGAAAGTTTTATTCAGAGAAAGAAGGCTGTGTCTTGTAGGCTGAGTGATGAGCTGCCAGCAACCCCATTAGAAATCACGATACTGTATAAAAATTAGTGTAAGACCAGTTACAAAATCCTTTTCAGAGAATAAAAACTGAAGTAGTTGGATCCAATTGAAAGCTGCTGCGCATGAGTCAAGGGAAAAATAGCAAAGTCTGTCAAAATATCATATTCTTTTCTTACTTTTGGCAAAAATTCAAATAAATAAAAAAGCTGAAAAATAACCCACTTTCCTGAGAGAGCCAGTGGAAAACCACATTGCCATTAATACTTGCTTGTAAACAGCACTGTTTCACACATCATCTGCTGTTTACTTCAGTGTCGCAAGTATTATTTGCAGCCTGCTTGGAATGTGAGCATCTGGTTAACACAGTATGATTGCCACGCTTTCCTAGGAACTGGGAAGAGTGTCTAATGAGGTTTCAGATTACTCCACTCTCCCTCCCCCTAGGATTTCCTGTATCCCAGGCTATCCTTGAACTCACTAAATAGTCAAAGATGACCTTGAATTTAATATCCTACTGCCTCCTCTTCCCCTTATTGAAACCATACATGTCATTTCTGGCATCTAACATGGCTTCTGTGTATTCTAGGCAGCATTCTTCCAACTATGCTACATGCCTATGAAGGTTGAAGCTTTTCTGAGCTAAGGCTCTGACCCAATACAGCATGTTCCTATACATCCACTCACAGGCACACATTCAAACTCAGAATCAGTGACTCGCTTTTTCTCCCTCAAGCCAAGTGTCAAAGGGCATGAGCTTCCAGCCTTCTTCCCTGGTGCTGTATAGAGAAGTTTTCCTAATTTACTAACATTAAATCTATTTACAAGAGGTAAAATTAAGCAAAGTGCATTTGATTTTCTTAATTTAATCACAGGCATGATGAGGGACTAGGAAATTGTATTTTCCCATTTTATGGACCAGGTGTTATTTATATAGGTGTTAAAGGTAAGAAAAAAAAATAAAGGAGACAATCTTTATATACTAAAATAACAGCATATACACTAGAAGTAAAACCTTAAACTTCTTGAGAAGAAACCATATAATTTACATTGATATTAAGAGTAAGCTGGGATGGAGAGATGGCTCAGTGGTTAAGAACATTGGCTGCTCTTCCAGAGGAACTGGGTTGGTTCCTAGCACCTACATGGTGGCTCACAACCACATTTAAATCTAGTTCCAAAGGATCTGATGCCCTATTCTGGATCCAAGAGTACTGCATATATGTGGTGCACATATATACATGCAGCAAACATTTGTTTATATAAAATAAAACTATATACATTTAAGAAAGTGAAAAGCTCCTTTGAATTGACAGTATTGAGTTTTCTTAACAGCAAGATCAGGATATAAAAATAGGCCCTGGAGCTTGATTAGTTTTTATCATGGGTGGCAGAATACTTTAAAATGAAATAAATATATGTAGTGTGAGATCACAATCCTACCTCTCCACGCTCAGCCATTTATGTTCTCTGTAGGAGAAATATTAATGTAAAGATAGAGTTTAGTTAGTACAAATACCATAACTGGTTAATGAGCCTTAAGAACAGGGATCATAATGTGAGATGAACTTTCTAGAAGTTCATGATGTCGGTCTGCACCAGGGTAATTAGATGAGGAACATAGGATAAGAGAAAAAGTGAACCAGGAGAGGAGATGGTGATCCTGTGTGCAGAGCGCTAATAGAGGGATTAAGGCTTCAGGAAAGCCAGTGTACGAAAGATGGTAGTGGGAGATAGAAAGCCTACCCAGGAGAAAGAAAAGGTTTAGGAATTATCTGAATAAACATGTACTACTCACAGTCTAATGTTAGCTAAGGGTAGAATCAGCTTTAAGTTCATGTGGTTAGAAAGTAATTCCTGGCCGGGCGGTGGTGGCGCACGCCTTTAATCCCAGCACTCGGGAGGCAGAGCCAGGCGGATCTCTGTGAGTTCGAGGCCAGCCTGGGCTACCAAGTGAGTTCCAGGAAAAGGCGCAAAGCTACACAGAGAAACTCTGTCTCGAAAAACCAAAAAAAAAAAAAAAAAAAGAAAGTAATTCCTACATGGAAGTGGGTAGTGAGTATGAGTACTCATGGAGGGACCTGAAACTTTGAGTGGCTAAGTGTTACCATTGGGAAACAGATGGTGATTTTCCCGCTTTGTTAACATTGTTTTCTCAATTTTGGGTTTCATTTCACTCATTGACACTAGTGGGTCAGAGGCTGAAATAGTCTGAGCATTGGGCCCACAGAATGAAGGATCCTGTGAATGCTGGTAAGATGATCCTCCCTGCTATGGGAATGTATGGGAATGGAAAGAGGGGAGGTGGGAGGAGCCGGGAGGAGTGGAGGGAGGGGAAACTGTAGTCGGGCTGTATTATATGAGAGAAGAATTCCATTTTCAATTAAAAAAATCCATAAAAAAAGAAAATGATTATAGTTGATGATAGCTCTAATCCCTATTCCTGCAGATTTACTAACAACATAAAGAAATTAACTTTACATTCTGGCACAGTTACAGATTGCCATTTAATATCCAACAAGTGTTTCAGAATTATGTGTGGATTCAAAGAGGGAAGTGGGGAAGAGTACAGATGCCTCTGTGAGCTGCTCCCAACTGCTGTGAAGCCAGCTTTCAACACAGGCCTCTTGGGTAGTCTGTGTCTTAGTGCTATCACTCCCTCACATGTAAGAAAAGACCATCCATACTAAGCATTCTAGGGACTCTGGAAGGAAGATTGCAAGTTCAAGGGCAATCTGGGCTGCATGAGTGGAGGCTGTTTCAACAACAACAAGATTGTATTTGAAGGATGCTCCAGGATGAGATAGGAAGCTCTCATGCCTGATTTCTGCTGTATCCCATACTCTTCAAATTTTTTAACTCCAACTTGGAATGCTTGGAGCAAAGGGAAGGAAACTGCCAGGCTACGGAACCTAATTAAAGTGACTAAAGTTCATTTAATGTGAATAGAAGGGTACTATAAAACTGTTGAGCATAGGCTACACATATCCAGAGCCTAAGCTCCTCATATTCTTGAATGCACAAGTAGAAATCTAAGTCAAAATTCTGATTGATCAAAAGTGATTTTCATAGAATTATGGCCCCAAATGGGAACAATAGTAATATAATTTGCAACAAAGGGAGAATAATATGTTATGGCATTTTTACATCATGAAGTTTATGTGAAAATCAAGGTCCATATGTTTGAAAGTCATTTAACAACATAGTAAAATAGTGCAATTTATGTAGTCAGTGAAAACATTGGAAGCTAGGGGTGATGGTTCATGCCTCTGGGAGGCTGAGATAGGGACATCACTGTGAGGTCCAGTCTAGCATAAGCTATAGAGAGACTCTGACTCAAAAAATGTAGGATTCAAGATGTCACATTTTTAAAAATAAGAAAATATAAGGACTTGGATCCTACCTTAAAATTAAGGGTAACTATGTTGACAAAGCAGTAGAATAAATAGCAATTTCATACTTAAAGTTCCCTATATTGTGTGAATATTAATAATATTATAGCAATTGTATAGTTAGAAAAATAGAAAAAGCAAAGTAATATCTCATATAAAATGCGAGCTCATATCCTTTATGTTAAAATGATCTCTTATAGCCAAGACATCTCTATTTTAAACATTTAATGACTGAATTTCAAGCCCACAGCAAACTGGTAGCAGAGATTTTAAAAGCAGTATTATGGGAAGCTATTATGAAGAGACAGTGATTGAAAAAAGGAAAGTAAGCAAGCGCATGTTGCTCCTGGAAGGTGCAACAATATTATGGGAACAGGCCCAAGTCCTAAAACTGTGCCTAATGAGGTCATTTCTGGTTGAGACTAAATATCTACCAATCCCAATAACCTATCATGGATTGACAGTGTGTAGAGAGTTCCACTCTAGGAAAAGGTTGAAAGACAAAATAATTGATGTTAGTCCCAGGTTGTGACACTTAATATGTAGTGATTTTAAAGAAATACAATGCAATCAGGATTCTAAATCCAGCTTCAAAATAAGGATAATTGAGCTGTTTCAATGTTTTATACATTGTCTTTTAAAGGCAGATTTACTAATTTTATGTATATGTTCATATCTGAGTGTATGTATCTACACCATGTGCCTGCCATTGCCCACAGATGCCAGAAGATGTAGTTGGATTCTCTGGAACTGAAGTTATATGTGGTAGTGATGTAAGTGCTGGAAACCCAAACCATGTGCATTGTCTTTTATTAAGGTCGTTTGAGGTCCTATAAAAGTGTTTTAAAAAAACATGACATAGTTTTATGAATATGATGCTAGCTAGGATTACATCTACAATACCCTTGATTAAGAATTAATCATTATCTTCGATAATTTAAGGAAATATTTGCATGAAGTAAAAAAATATAGATAATTATAATAAATATTGTGTATTATGCATATGAGTATGTGAATATATGTTCTGTACATTTTGCAATAGATTACAGTGGATATTCATGTTTAGTCCATCTTCCACTCTGATTGATGATACAGCATTATGGTAGGAATTTAGGCTTTGGAGCTAGAGAGTTTTAATTTAGATTCTGGGCCATTTCTACTCCAAGCTGGGTAACTTGAGTGAAGAAATTCTTAGTGTCTTTAACAAATACAATGAACACTTGCTAATAGTAGTCAGTGTGCAGTGTGTAATAGGCATTCCATTTATTTTATAAAAAGATCTAAGAGTCATTTATCATATACTTTTCTTATTTAGAATAGATTTCAGAAAAAAACATGCACATCTGCATTTCAAAACGGTTCAGGATCATCATATGTTTCAATTAATAAAATATCACTTCTCTTACTAGATTATTTGCTATATAATGCTTCTATCTGTAGTGGTGTAGGAGTAAGAATTCTGGAAAAAGGACTAAGGACTTACGAAGGACCTCAAAACAATTGATTTGATGGTTTTAGAACATTAGTACATTGTAACTATGCGTTTATCTTCAGATACTAATAGAGATACTGATTACTGTTAGTGTGGCATAAGGCTTAGAAGAGAGAAAAGAATATTGAAGACAGCTCTAAACATGCATGCATTCATGATAATCGACGCAGAGACTATCTTTATGAAATTAATAATTTGATACTGGAAAATCATTTTATAGACTTTTCATAGTAATAGAGGTTTTTTTTCAGAATAAATGCATTCCAGTGGAATAAATACCTATGTAAGACATGTTTCATTCTGCTGTCTCAAGCCAAATAAACCTAGGCAAATCACAAAGTATATTAAGGAGACAGCTCAGTAAAGCCTGTGCTTTTACTAAGTTACATGGATGACTTTTCAGGAGGTTGTTTTGGGCTCGTACTCCCAACATTGTTTTGTTGGTATTTTCTCCTCCTCCTCCTCCTCCTCCTCCTCCTCCTCCTCCTCCTCCTCCTCCTCCTCCTCCTTATGGCATTTTACTTAACAGTTCTGATTTCGAATTCTGGCATTAGGTAAACCACATATATTGGAATATAATGTGTCTAGTTGTTAACTTTCAAATTTGTATTAGTTGCAAACATCACAATATGGTGATATTTTATTTGTGCTGAAATGTGATTTTATTTGTATGTTAATAAATAAAAGTGCCTGGGGGTCAGAGCTAATAACAAGCCATTTAGCAGAAGTTTGGCAGTGGTAGCACATGCCTTTAATCCCAATCACATGACAGGTAGATCTCTGTGTGTTCAAGGACACCACCAGTATGGAGACACATGCCTTCAATCTCAATACCAACTATAGAGACCTAGAGGTCTGTATAGACAGGCAGTGATGAGGAGGTCATGTGGTTGGGTTTACAACCAATGAGAAGGAAGAAGAGAAAGTCAGACACATAGGAAGTAGGTCTCTTTCTCAGGGGAAGCACAGCAGCGGCAGCAGGTGGTAAGAAGGTGGTCTTGGTCTCAGCTCTTAGCTACTGCTCTCTGAACTCTGGGGCTTTTAACTCTGCATTTGGCTCTGTGTTTCTTATTTAATAAAAACTTTCAGAATTCCATCTACATCACAAAATCATCTTGGCAAAGTTAGTTTCAACTTTGAACTCTGGTTTAGTGTGTGCTTTACTTTCAACATCCTCAGAAACTGTTGTACTGTACCCTCTCTTTATAAGCCTCTACACATAGTAGGTAGTCTTTAAACTGGTTCCAGACACTATATATCTGACACTCATGACCTCATGTAATATCCTCCTTTTGAATATGGGTTGGACCTAGTGGCTATGAATCTTGGCAGAAGTTATCATATGCACTTAGAATACTCATGTATGAAATCAAACTTTGTATTTCTGGGTATCACTATGAATTGGATAAATGCTATGTTGAAAAGATGCTCAGAAAGAATATAGAGAACATGTGGACTAAACATCAAGTAGAAAATAATCTTAACAAAAATATGAAAAAAGAATTATAAACGTTCATCTTGCTTCAGGCAAGCTTTGTCATCATTGTACGATTGACTGAAACTTCTTCTTCTTCTCCTCCTCCTCCTCCTCCTCCTCCTCCTCCTTCTCCTCCTTTTTCTTCTTCTTTCCTGAGACAGGGTTTCTCTGTGAAGCTTTGGAGCCTTTCCTGGAACTCACTCTGTAGCCCAGGCTGGCCTTGAATTCACAGAGATCCTCCTGCCTCTGCCCCCCTAGTGCTGGGATTAAAGGTATGCACCACCAACACCTGGCTCACTAAAAAAAAAAAAAATGATGCTGAATTAAACCACGGCTTCTTAAACATGTCCTACTCACACCCGCTTCTAGACCAAGAAATTTTGTCAATCCATTTTTAAACATTTCCATGTTTTCAAAACCTTTTCAATGATTAAATCTGTTCTTACATAATTTCACACATGTGTATAATACTTACTGATCTCTCTCAACCCCCCTGCTCTTATCTCTCCACAAACCCTGTTCACTCCTACTCTTCTCCACAAAACAAACACATTCTCTCTCTCTCATGTTCATTTCTACTTTTGCATTGTGACGCCCTGAGTTTAAACAGAGCAGCCACATGGTCATTGATTTGGAACTATGCATTGAAGCTGGTGGGCTCAGCAACTGTGCATAAAAATGAAGACAGTGACCCCCCTGTCTTGAAATCTATAAACAGCTGATAGTTCAGAGCTAAAGACTAGAAGATATTTATAGGAATTGAAGGCTTATTATGAGCCATAAAAACCATAAAAACCAGTCTCATATCTGTGTAGAGGTCTTCTGGGTAGTCATCTTTATTCCTAGGTGTTGTGTGGTATGACTAACGCCCAGTGCAAAGTATGCGTTGCAGTCCTACAATACAATATAGGCAAGAAATTCCCCGAAAAAAAAAACCATACAAACAAAAAACACCTCAGTTTCATTATATATTTGATTTTGAATTAATTTTGGGGCTTTCGACTTGCAGAAACTCATTATTGTTGCCAAATTTCTCATATTCCATGTATGCAGTTCTGTGACCCCATATGGGACTCTCACCTGCACTTTAAGCTTCTGGGGCTGTGCTACCTGTTTAAATGTGGTTGGGTATTTGATCTCAGAAAAGAGGTTGAGATAACAAGATTTTGAGGTTTTAAGCTGCCAATTTGGGGAGTAGTTTAACATTTAATCCCTTTACTTTTTTCAGTTATTTTATTCAGTTCATTTTAACATCTACAATGGGTCAAAACAGATTAAAAAGCGAATTATATATATAAACTGTCCCTTTTTTGGGGGAGCAATACACCTGTGTGGTTGAGCTGTTAATTAAAAAATGTAGTCCAGTAAAAGTGGGTCTGATTTCAGAATACAATGAACAATAAGCTTACTATGTAGGTTTGGGTCAGGATGAACTAAAATTCTGAGAGTGGTATAAGTTAGTAACTCATAGACAGCAGTGTCACATACGAAAAACACCATTCATGTACACAACTTTATCAATATGTTCAGTGATGTTCATGTAAATATGTAGGTAAATGAAGAAAGCATAGTGATAAGGTAACAGGCAGTTGAAAGATGCCCAGATAGAAAAACAGCTGATGAATGCAGTTGTCAGTGGTGAACTCCAATTAAGGCACAAGAAAGGTCAAAGGTGAATCCAGGTGTTCTTCCAGAGAACTAGTGGCAATAAAGAATGCATTGTGAAATGGTTTCTCACCATTTAAGAGCCAGGGAAGACAAACTAGGAAAGATCTTTTTTATGGGGTTAAAAAACATTCTGAGTTTCACTAAATCTCAAATTGAAACAGGCATTGAAAAATGAGAGCTACTGAAGTCAGGGAGGTGAGGGGAGAAGTGACGAACATGAAGATGGGCAGAAGGAATATGCTGGAACTAGGAATCAAAATATTTTCAACAGAGTAACAGCTGTGACTAGAGCATCGTTTTCTGGTTTAGCTTCTCCTGCAGCGAAGAATAATGAATGTGCTCTTTGTTGAGTAAGAGCCTAGTGTGGAGTCTAACATACAGTTGACAGTCATAAGTGGTGAGCCTGAGTGAGAGGAGATATAGATTCTTCACTGAAAAGTCCAGAGTTGGGTCATAAAAGAGAAATAAACTGATAGGGAAGGTGGAGAAACCAGGAATACAGACAAGGGGATCAAGATTTATGAGTTAGGAGGCTGGAGATGTTGCTTGGCAGAAGAGTGCTTGTCTAGCAAGAACAAAACCCTAGGCTATATCTCCAACACACAAATGTAGAACAGTCACCAGAGACAGAAAAAACTCTGCAGTCAAAGGTTAATTGCTGTCAGAGAAGGTCGTGAAGCAAAGCACTGTACACACATACTAGGATTTTAAGAAGTGTGCCTAGGAGTTCTATATATGAAAGGCTTGTTTCATAAGAAAAGGTCTGATTTTCCTGTGTTAGGCTCTATGTTTCCTTCCATGGGCTTGTTGCATATAATTCTGAAATCAATATTCTTTCCTGATGATTAGCTGAAGTATATACCTTCTTAAAGACACAAATATGTACTATTTAGATTAAGTGTGAGATTCCACTACAGAATAAATGATGACTTCCTGTCATACAGTGTTCAGAAGTCTCTTTGGAACAAAAAAATTACCTGACAAAAATGATTTAAGGAAGGAAGAGTATATTTTGGCTCCCAGTTTGGGAGTGCCAGTCATCATTATTGGGACATTATGGTGGTGGGAGTTTGGGGCAGCTGGTCACACTACATACACAGTCAGGAAGTAGAGAAAGATGCATACTGATGATCAGCTCATTTTCTTTTTTATAATAAACTCAGGACATCAGCCAGGGAATGTTCCACTTTGATTAATCTAATCTAGAAACTCATTGACAGATAAGCCCAGAGGATTGTTTCCATGGTGATTCAAAATCCCACCAAATTGATGAACATCAACTATATGGCAGATCGTTAAATATCAAAGACAGCAAACATAAATATTTGTATATAGTTTTGAGCTTACCTATAGTCAAGATTGTGTACATCTTTCATATTGCTTTGGTAGGGACAGGATGAGATCATGTGAATGGATTGTGATTAATTAATTACCAATTAATTATTATTAAAAGAGCTAACCGTTTCTTGAATGTTGTTTTATTTCTACCTTGTTGTTTTTGAGTTGCAAACACGATTCAGGTAAGTATCCTTATAAAGCAGGGTAAGGATGGAAATTATGAGTGACATTAGGTTTGAGGTGGAGGATGGAAGTCAATCAGCTACTTGGAAAACAGTATGATCCTTTCTATTTTGCCATAGTTCTATCCTCTTTGCCTATTGACCTGGAGTTAATGTCAAACACTCCTAATAACTAGCTGTAAATGGAAAGAATTAACTACAGGGCATTTTAAGACATAAAACCTGATGAGGAATGCTTGTAGGGCTTGTCAGCTAGATATGTGGACCCAGGCCATGGTAAGTTTATGAACCTGGATGTGATCAAAGACTGCTGTGTTCATTATTAGTCACAAAGATATTTTATAACATGGTGTCAAATCTTTAACAATACCTGAACATGCTCTGCAATTCAGAAAAATAGTTATATTAAATATTTTTAACAATGGGAATAGAAAATTGTTCTATAGGCTCTCTTCAAAAAGTGTTTCTTTACACTTATTGTTGTATATGCACATATGTACAATGTTGTGTATAAAGAAAAAATTTAATGTATCTAGTGAATTTAATTGGAATTGCTGAATATTCAACCATAATACATATTTATTTAGGAAGTTAGACTTTTCATTTCTTGTTTTGGAAGAGAATATATGCATAAAACATATTGTATAATCACATAAAGATAATCTGGGTTAGACTGTGTCATCAAATATATTAATTCTTCTCCATGAAACTCATGATGACTTTAGTTGGGCACAAGAGTTAGATGATAAAATTCTAGACATTAGAATATTTCAGGCTGAGAATTGTGGGTGAGGAATTATGTATGTAATAAAGTATTACATGTTTTCACTTTAGGTTACTGATACATGGGATTTCTATGCTAAGGAACTTGACATTAGAGATTTATTTTTACTTACATATAGTTATAGTAATGCTTTTAATGAAGATACTGATTTTTAACTATTTCATTACATTATTTTAACCAAGTAAAATCTCTTCCATTTTGACCAGAACAATTGAAGATTAAGTATTTATATTTAATTATATAAACAATAACCTTCTCCAAACATGCATTTATTTTTATGCTTGTTATATTTCATGTTTATCTACCCAGGAAGCACTTATTAATAAATACATATGTTTATATCCTAATTGCATGTTTATACTTATCAATTTAAATGTTTATATATATAAGATATGCATCTGTTCATTGTGCATTCATTAAATTATTTGCAAATATTATAAGAAGGACAGATACACACTGAAATCCAAATTGATAATCTGTATGCCTGTTCTTTTTTTGTCAATCTGATATGCACTAGAGTCATATGGGAAGAGGGAACCTCCAATGAGGGATTGTTTCCATCAGATTATCTGTTGCCAAGTCTGCAGTGCCTTTTCAGGTTTAATGATTGATATGGGAGGGCTCAGCTCACTGTGGGCAATGCCACCTTTGGGCAGGTTGTCCTGGGTTGTGTAAGAAAGCAGGCTGAGAAAGTTATGTGGAGCAAGCCATAGGCAGCATTCCTTTGTGGTTTCTCTTCAAGCCTTTGCTGTTGGTTCCTGTTTTAGCTTCCCCAGGTGACAGACTATAACCTGTTAGCCAAGTAAACCCTTCATTCCCCAAAATGGCATTTAATCCTGGTATTAACCACAGCAATAGGAACTAACTCTGACATCTTTATATAAGCCTGAAATTAAAGGATTGCTTCATTTTTTAATTCATTACAAACAATGACAATACAATACATAATTATTATTGAATAGCTAAGTAATATGGGTTTAGCCAACCACTCATGTAGCAGTTCTTTTATAATTTTTTTTTTTTTTTTTTTTTTGGTTTTTCGAGACAGGGTTTCTCTGTGTAGCTTTGCGCCTCTCCTGGAACTCACTTGGTAGCCCAGACTGGCCTCGAACTCACAGAGATCCGCCTGGCTCTGCCTCCCGAGTGCTGGGATTAAAGGCGTGCGCCACCACCGCCCGGCTTTATAATTTAATCAGTATATTTGTTATTTTCATCATAAAATTTTGTTTTGAAATCCATTGCTTCTGGCCACCCCAAACACAGACACACAAGTGAAAATAATAAAAATAAATTATTATTATTATTTTTTAAAACACTGTGGTATATCTACCATGATCCTCACCAAGGAATCTACTCAGTCTTCAACATTAGTTTCTGAATTAGGACAACCAATTTCTCACATTACTAGTACCTGCAACAAAATTTGAAAATGAGAAGAAAAGAAGATTTCTCAATATGCAATCCAAGTCATACATAACATTTGTAATTAAATTAATCCATCCTATTAATGAAATGAGTATCAATTATATCTTAAGGTTTTGCCAAATGTTAAGTAGTGCTAATCCCTATTAACATTACGAGAAATTTAATTCAAAGACTACCACATTGAGAAAGCGATTTCAAACACTAATAAGTAGTCATCTCTTGATTTCAATTAAACAATGCTAGCAGAGAAGCCACCTGCATCCTAGATATTTTACTTGTGTAAGGCTGGGACTTCCTAATATTAAGGAAAGATTCTTACAATACAGCACCTTCACCTTAGGCACACTGAATCAGTCACCATGAAGCTACTTAGCAGACAAAAGGGAATGAAATACAATATTTAAAAAGATGGGCTTTGGGGATTTGATGATTTTGATTTAAAATTTCTGATCTTATTTAAGGCATTGGAAAAGATAGCCTTTTGCTTCAGTTTTCTCAGTGGCAAAGTGAGGGTTATGAACCTTACATGGTTATTTTGGATGTTAAAGTGAAACTATAAAGTAACACAATAACTTGAGCACTTCTGTAATGGCAGTTGATTTTAAGAATGAGTAAGAGAGAGGCCCTCTGGATAAGTGAGACAGTTGATTAGCTTGATCTGTTTGGGAGGCATCCATGCAGTGGGACCAGGACCTGTCCTCAGTGCATGAGCTGACTGTTTGGAACCTGGGGTTTATACAGGGACACTTGGCTCAGCCTGGGAGGAGGGTACTGGACCTGCCTGGACTGAATCTACCAGGTTGAATTCAATCCTCAGGGGATTCTTTGCCCTGAAGGAGATGGGAATGGGGGGTGGGCTGGGTGAAAGCGGGGGTGGGGGAGGGGGAAGAACAAGGGAATCCATGGCTGATATGTAAAATTAAATTATAAAATAAAATCATGAGTTTAAAAAAAGAATGAGTAAGATATGCTTCAATCTGTGGTTCTGATTTTTTTCTCTGATAATCATCCATGTTATAGAATGTAGTAGCTGTAGTTGAAAATTTTATACTTCTCATGGGTTAGAAGAGATCTGTTTGTTTTAGTCCAGTCTAGTCATAACAAAATGTTATGCAACTGGTGGCTGATAAACAGTACACATTTCTTCCTAAGAGTTTTAAGGGTTTGGGGGAGTTTAAGATCAAGACACTAAGAGAGGTGATAATGGTGAGGTCCTATTTCTCAGAGGTAGCATCTTCTCACAGTGGAGGGATACTAGTTAACTCTCTGTGGTCTATTTTAAAAGAATAGTCATCACATTAATAAGAGCTGTGACATGATGACTTATACTTTCCTAAAACCTCATACCCTAATACCATCTTCTGGAGGTATTTTAACCCATGAATTTGAAAGATAAAAAAGTAATTTATACCTTAGCAGTGAGTAAAGAGTTTAGATGGGTGGTATGACTGTAGCATAGCATAAATGGTCTGTTTAACAAATGCATCACTCATAGTCCATTCTTTTCACCAGGAAGCATCATTGAAATAAGTGTGCTGTGACCTGGGCCAGCCTTCTCAGGAAAGCATGAAAGAAACATTTAGATTTGCAGGTTTGGGACCCTTGAACTTGAAGACCCTTCTGTATCACTTAAAGAGAAACTGCTTAAGCTACTAGAATCTATATGCTAATGTTGAATTCTCTGTGTGTAGGCTGATATATTTAGAAGGAACTTGGTATTTTCTCTTCTGATTTAAGAGAATAAAACCAAATGTGGGCAAAGTGTGCCAAATGGTGTGTTATTTTTTCTTGTTCTTTATTCTTCCAACTGTATGGGTTATAGCTATATCAAAACAGCAGTTGTCCAAATGCAGATAAAAATTCAAAAAATATTATTTTGAAAGCATCTAGAAATTAAATGCCAGTAGCAATGAGCCAGGTCCACCTTTCTTCCCTTAAAAAAAGAACATAGAAGCAATGTTTCTTTATCCATCAGAAATGCAGTTACAGGTGTGATGAGAAGGTAAAAATGCTATTAAAGTTTCACTGAATTTACTAACTTAGTACTGGCCAGTGTGCTTGATAGTTATTGTCCACCTCACACAACCCTAGACATGCCCAGGGAAAGAGGGTTTCAAGGGAAGAACTGCTCCCATCCACCTTGCCTGGTAGGCATGTATGTGGGGGATTTTTTTGATTGCTGATTGATGTGGGTGATTCTAACACACTGTGGGTGGTGCCATCTCTGGGCCAGTGGACCCAGACTGTATGAAGGTAGTTGACGAAGCCAGAGGAAGCAAGCTAGTAAGCAGCATCCCTTCACTGGTTTCTACTGCAAGTTCCTGCTCTCATGTGTTGCTGTGGCTTCCCAATGAAGCGTGATCCTAACTAGTCTTATCTTTAAAACCAGGAGTCAGATATTGGGGTAAAAGCTGAAAGATCAGAGAAGCAGAGCAGCAGCCACTAGAGACTTTTCACTCCTCAGAATCCTCAGATCAAAAGGGGCCTAGATTCTATCTCTACTCCAACTTATCATTTCCTGTCTCCTGTCTGAACAGATCTCCAGACCTCTATGGTTAGCTAGTGGCTAGCCCCACCCTCTGATCTCCAGGCAAGCTTTATTTGTCAAACAAAGTATCAGACAACATCCCATAATTATGGGCTATGGCCTATAGGTTGAAATAAACGCTTTCTTCTATAAGTTGATGCTGGTCAGTGTTTTATCATAGCAACAGAATGCAAATCAATACAACCAGGAATAATCAGAGGTGAAGTGAAAAGACAAGACAAACTGCACATGGGAAGTAAACACTGCTGTAAGCCTTTGATGAACTTCTTCCAGGTTTAAGGAAAAGTGCTCAGAAATCATAGCCAGTGAATTTGGAAATCATTTCCTTTCTCTGGCTAGCTGCTCCTGTCGTTCAGTAAGTCACCTGTTGAGCAGCACAGCCCAGCCCAGAACCATTGCAGCAGCCTGAGAGCACCCTTTTCCTGTCGTGACCTCTGACCAGAGAAAGGCAGATCATTGCTTTTGCCACAAAAAAGAATTTCAAGATGTCCCAATGAGAAGCATAGTTAGAGTTTATTAAGAAACATTTTTTAATTTATTTATTTTCATTATAAATTTTCGCCGGGCGGTGGTGGCGCACGCCTTTAATCCCAGCACTCGGGAGGCAGAGCCAGGCGGATCTCTGTGAGTTCGAGGCCAGCCTGGGCTACCAAGTGAGTCCCAGGAAAGGCGCAAAGCTACACAGAGAAACCCTGTCTCGAAAAACCAAAAAAAAAAAAAGATTTTCTATTCACATCAACCACAGATTCCCCTGTCCTCCCTCCTCCCACCCCATTCCCCAACTGAGCCCCCATTCCTACCTCCTCCAAGGCAAGGTCTCCCATGAGGAGTCAGCAGAGCCTGGTACATTCAACTGAGGCAGGTCCAAGCCCCTCCTCCCTGCACCAAGGCTGTGCAGAGTGTCTCACCATAGGCACTAGGCTCCAAAAGCCGACTCATGCACTAAGGACAGGTCCTGATCCCACTGCCTGGGGGCCCCTATACAGTTCAAGCTAAACAACTGTCTCGCTTATCCACAGGGCCTAGTCCAGTACCATGGAGGCTCCTTAGCTATTGGTCCACAGTTCATGTGTTTCCACTAGTTTGGCTAGTTGTCTCTGTACTTTTTCTAGCCAGGGTCTCGATATCCCTTGCTCACGGAATCCCTCCTCTCTCTCGTCGATTGGACTCCTGGAGCTCTGCCTGGGACCCGGCCATGGATCTCTGCATCTGCTTCCATCAGTCACTGGATGAGGTTTGTATGATGACATTTAGGGTATTCAGCCATCTGATCACCAGAGTAGAGCACCAGTGGGTGCTCAGGCACCCTCTCGAGTATTGCCAGTAGTCTATGGTAGAGTCATCCTTGTGGATTCCTGAGAACCTCCCTAGCACTCTGCTTCTCCCTATTCAGATGGTGTCTTCATTTATCGTGGTATCTCTTTCCTTGCTCTCCCATTCTGTTCCCATTCCAGCTCGAACCTCCCACTCCCCTAAGCTCTCATCCCCCATCTCTTGCCCTCCATTACCCGTCTCATCCCCAGTTTTCTCATGTAGATCTCATCCATTTCTCCATCGTTGGGTGATCCATGCACAGTTCCTGGGGTCCTCCTTACTAGCTAACCTCCCTGGAGCTGTGGGTTGCAGTCTGGTTATCCTTTACTTTATATCTAGTATCCAGTTATGAGTGAGTACATACCATGTTTGTCCTTCTGAGTCTGAGTTACCTCACTCAGGATGATATTTTCTAGTTCCATCCATTTGCCTGCAAACCTCATGGTATCATTGTTTTTCTCTGCTGAGTAGTACTCCATTGTGTATATGTACCACATTTTCTCTACCCATTCTTCAATTGAGGAGCATCTAGGTTGTTTCCAGGCCAGAACCAGGAAACAACCAAGAAACATTTTTTTAACAGAGATTTTTTTTTTTTTTTTTTAGAATTTTTCTTTTTTTTGTAGGAGGTACTGATTTTTTTTTTATTATTATTATTTTGCAATACAATTCAGTTCTACATATCAGCCACGGATTCCCTTCTTCTCCCCCCTCCCGCTCCCCTCACCTTTCCCCCAACCCGCCCCCCATTCCCACCTCCTCCAGGGCAAAGCCTCCCCCACAGACTGAGATCAACCTGGTAGACTCAGTCCAGGTAGGTCCAGTCCCCTCCTCCCAGGCCGAGCCAAGTGATCCTGCATAGGCCCCAGGTTTCAAACAGCCGACTCATGCAATGAGCACAGGACCCGGTCCCACTACCTGGATGCCTCCCAAACAGATCAGGCCAATCAACTGTCTCACCCACTCAGAGGGCCTGATCCAGTTGGTGACCCCTCAGTCATTGGTTCATAGTTCATGTGTTTCCATTCGTTTGGCTATTTGTCCCTTTTAACAGAGATTTTAAGCATGAAGGCTAGTGGAAAATGTTCTTTAGGAAGAAAACAGGCACATCCGGAAGCTTGAGTGTAGACTTCTTGAAGAACCACCCTTCATCATCTTCACAATGGTTTTATATATAGGGTTTTGGAAACAGTTCTCTTCAAAGTATTGTTTTAAATGAGATAATGTAGTGCTTTCTGAGGTCATTAGCCAAAGTACTAATTGATTCAGTAAAGTTGTAGATCACAGAGATCCAGGAAGGCAGGAAATCTTTACTGTTAACAAACTTGGTAGTTTTGTGTGTGTGTGAGATTTGCAGAATATATCAGGAACAGCAGGGTTTGGCTTCTAAATAGGCCCAGGATTTTATGAAAAACATCAATTTAAAAATATTGCTTTGGGGCTGGAGAGATAGCTTAGTGGTTAAGAGCACTGGCTGCTCTTTCAGAGGACCTAGGTTCAATTCCCAGTACCCACATGGCAGCTCAAAACTGTCTGTAACTCCAGTTCCAGGGGTTCCCACACCCTCAGACATATATTCAGGCAAAATATCAATGAACATAAAATAAAAATTAATAAATTATTTAAAAAATATTGCTTTGTATTTGACAAAAAGCAGTCAGATGTAAGGAATCTCCTTTTATTAGTGGATTGTTGTTGCTGTTGCTGCTGCCATTGCTTTCTTAAGATGGGGTATAACATGTAGACAAAGCTGGACTCAGACTCACTAGGGAGATTCCTTTCATTTACTGCTGGGGTTGGCAAACAAATCTAGATTGTTGGAATTGATCAGTACATATCCCAACGGTACATACTCGAAGGGTAATACCCTTGGGGTATTACCAAATCTAAGGAGAAAGAAAACAGTTGCTTGGCCATTCCTCCAGATAGCAGCCTGGCTAGTGAAGACTTGGAGGGATGTTCCTGGAATCATGCAGTAAATATATAAACTTCTGATTAATGGCATGGTAATGATGATGCTTCTAGCATGACCATCAAAACTATTACTTGGATAAGAGGAAAATTATATATATGAATTCTGATATGTAGTATCTATGATAACACTTTGAGAGTGCGTTATGCTCAAGATTATGTTTACCCACGATATTGTGGGTTAAAAGGACAACACTTTAACATTTTAACACATTATAAAGGTGTCCTCTACCACAGCCGCAATAAAAGCCAGGGGACCATATGCAGAAGCTAATGGAGGACAAGTTCTAGACAGACGATATTGTTCTATTTCTATGCAGGACACTATGAATGAAAATTTCACCTTGGCAATTTCTATGATCTAAATTACAACCTTATTTTTTTTTTCAGTTTCTCTGGAGCAGTGTTATAAAGGGCTTGCTCATCACACTATCTATTACTTCATCCCAGCATGTGGATATGAAAATAAGAGAGAGTTATAACTCCCATGACTGGTTGCCTACTTGATAATAAAATGAATGCATGAAAAGCAGCCTAAGGAAGAATATTTTATTAGATCAATTAATATCAGAGAGGAGTTTTGTTCCAGGGTTAATCATTGGCATGAACTCTTCTCTTGGAGTTAAGGTTTGGGGCTAGTCGTAAAAGTAACTAGGGAAGGACACCTCTGCCCTTTTTTCTCGATCAAGGACTTTAACTTAGAATTAGTATCTTAGGCACTGGGAGATTTATCAAACAATACATTTGCCAAAGGAATTGTAGGGAGAGTCTGCTTTTCAGAGTGCTTCACTCGCTGTAGCTAGGGCTGTTTTGCAGATGAGGAAAACATGACCTTGCTTACATACTTTCTAGTTTTCACTATTTACAATTATTTTAAAATTCAAAATGATACAGTATAATTTAGTGTTAATACAGTCTCTACCAGCTTTTATGTATTATCTGTGACCCTGGAGAAGCCTGTTTACAGGTTGGTGAACTCACTGTGAAAGGCAATCAAACTAGCAACTCTATGCCTTAGACAACCCAGGAACCCCTACCCTTGTTTTCTGAAACTCTATAGGAATTACTGTGACATGGGTAATGATACTGAACTAATAATGAGGGAGGTTTGTTTGGAAACAGGAGCAGATGTTCTGGCTAATATTCTGTTTGCCTGGATGTTTTGGGCCAGAAGTGACATAGTGGGAATGAATGATAGGGTAAGTCCACACACCTCTTTACAAGGAAACAAGAGAGAAAGAGATCTAAGGACCTCCCAGGAGGATGAATCTCCAGAAGGCTCCATTATTTCATAATATCACCATTCTAGGGCTGAAATATTTGACACGTAGTGTTCATGGGACACTTATCTAAATCATAGCAAAAACTGTCTTGTTGAATATTATTTTTCCCTCCTAGCTATTCCTGATGAAAGGTTAAAAGATTAAAGGAAATGTTGATCCTTTATTATAAATTAAAAGTCATATTAAAATTCTAAAATTCTGGCTGAGTCTGAAGCAATGGAACCATTTAGAGCTGATAATATATACATAGTATATATTTATGTATGTACTCAAAAAATTAACATGTGTCTAAAATATTAATGTATTTAAAAATTAATTAACACTGTATTAGTTCTTAGGAATAATGGGGCATTAAACAATCTTATATAGAAACATTGCTAGAAACTCCATATACTAGACATAATATGTATTTTGTTTAACTAAAACATGGAAATCACAGCTATTATTAAGGTCATATTATGGTTTATATCATAATCATCCTCCAAAGGTCCAAGATAAAGACTTATTAATAGCTTGAGTACTCTGAAAAGATGCCAAGAACTTTTAAGTGATAAAAACTAATTAAAGGAAGAGGGTCCATTGGAGTGTATCCTTGAAGGAGACATTGAAACACAAGCACCTACCTCTACACTCACTCCTTTCTCTTTCTGCTTCCCAGCCTCTTTGTGATCAACTTCCTCCACACTGTGATCACAGCCACATGTGTTGCTTCACCACAGGCTCAAAAGTGGGGAGCCAAACCTACCACAGAGTGTAAAATCCAACCTAGAGTCAGGGTAAATTCTCCCCAGTAAGTTGTTTATCTAAGACAGCAATTGATTGTGTAAGACAGCAATGACAAGGTAACTCATACATTAACAGCAGTATATAAGTTCAATATCAGAAAGTAATAGAAACTAAAAATCTCAAGAGAACTGACAGAGTATAAGGTACAAAATGATCACTTGCTATTTTATTACAAGGTTACTCCCATCTCTCAATCTATTCATCTGCACTTTAAAATTACTGGTTGCTTGTCACTGCCATGGCCTCCTGTGTTTATTCTTAAGGAAGATTTAGGAAAAAGATAGATAAGGTTTCTGAAGCTTTGAAGTACATGGCTGATAGATGAATACTTTGTGTATTTTATTATGCTCTTCTGAAGTTTAGAGTGGATGTTAGGATCAATATCCTATGGTTCATATGTTAGTACTGGACCAATTGTAAAGTGTATGGAATTGAGCCTCCTTGATGAATGTTGGTAACAGAAAGACAACATGATTATGTGATTTTGATCAATAATAGCATATATCAGCATTCTGATTAGCTACACCCTTTAAATTTGATAAACTGTTATGAAACAAATATTTAAGTACTCAATGATTTTTGAAACATTGAGAGAAGGCTAAGAGTCCACGATATAATCCCAGGACTCAAAAGACTGAGGCAGGAAGAAGTTTGAGGCCAGCCTGGTATACTTATGTGACCCTGTAACAAAATAAAACAAACACCAAAGCACTTGTCTAGTCTACAGAGTAAGGATGTAATATTTAGCTATTTTTTTCTCACTGATCCTGGTTTCCCCAGTGATCTTTCATGAAATCATTAATAGTTATTTGTTCCTTCCCAGTTCCTGCATAATATTCCAGAGAAATATGTCTTTACATAATTAATCACATATTAGATTTTTGAAATTATATAGCAAACAGTTCTAAAACGTTACAAGTAGTACTACAATGATCAGCCTTGAATTGATACTTTGGTGTGTAATTACCAATACCTTACTTGGGTCCAATTTTTTTTCAAGTGTAATTATTGCATGAGGATTAGCAGTTTTAAAATTATGAGGAATGGGAATGCCTTCCACTACCACTCTCAAATGCTCTTCAACTTAAGAACCAATCACCAATAATGTCAATGTAGGCTCTCTTACTACCAGGCAAACATGAATAAAGGCTTTAAATCATTGACACTTTCATAAATGATGACTGATTTAAGGTTACTTTATTTTTAAATTTTTGTTTCTCATCAATAGGATTTAATATAATTTAGGAGATTAATTAATGATCACAAGTTTTGTTACTGTCATATTTTGTACCCCGCATCAGAAACATTTGATTAAATACTTTTTGTCTTTATAATTGAAGAAGTTTGATATATACTATGTTGTTAATATTAACATTTGGTTATAAATATTTAAAACATTTTGTATTATTCAATTATGTGCTTTTATTACATTTTAAATTTAAATTGTGTGTGTGTGTGTGCGCGCAGCGCGCATGCATTTGTGCACTCCAGTGCCATGCTTATAAATGTAGGTGTCCAAGGACAATTTTCAGGAACTGTTTCTTCCCTTCCACCATGTAGTTCCAGTGTTGAAACTCAGGTGGTCATGGTGGTGGCAGGGGTCATCTTGAGGGCCCAGTGGCCATGTGTTTTTATCTGTATTAATTATCTCTTGTCCCCCTACATTTTAATGTAAAACGTTCTTCCATACTGCCTTTGTTCTCAGTAAGGTTTGTGTGCCCTCATTAGCTATCTGGGGATCACTGTTTAGTAGAGAAGGGCTGCTTGGTCTTCCTCTGTATTTTCTGAGCAGTTCTGTCCTTCTGTCTGTCTAAATGGCGTGTATGTCATCGACTGTTGTCCACCGTGAGTGCTCACTTTGTGGTATTTTAGTCTATTTCTTCTTCAGTGATTTTACTGCTGTGGATGGTAATTTTATACCATGTTTGCTGGTTTGTAGCTCAGAAGTTTTATCTTTGTTCTTCTCAGAACTACCATGTATTCATGTACCTGAACCTCTGTTTTTGTCTCTAGGTGTGTGTGTGTGTGTGTGTGTGTGTGTGTGTGTGTGTGTGTGTGTGTGCATGTGTGAGTGTATGGTATGTGTATGTGTGGTCTGGTACTTGGGATCAAAACTAAGGACTTTCACACCTGTATTTTACCACTGACCTATACTGTCAACAACACATTGTGATTACCACTGACCTATATTGTCAACAAGACATTGTGATTTTTCTCATATGCAACTTCAATATTTTAGTTTTATTCTTGATAGTTTAATAACTGGAGGGTCAAATATATTTTGTAGGATCAGTTTTCTTGCTAGGTATGTTAAGTGTTAAGATACTATACATTTTCATTTATCGTATCATCTTATTGAATACATTATAAGAATATTTCTGATAATAGTATTAATAAATATTTGATATTTGGACTTAAAAATAATAAAATTCTAATTTTTCAGTCCTGTGATGCCAATAACTACAGAAACAAAGAGATTTGATTTTTAGAAACCCACCTTTACTGAGTTTTAACTTATAAAACACACTTTATACCAAAGGTCACCATTAAGCCCTCTGATCTTCTTTATGAATGGCAGCTGTTTTCAAACCATCTGCCTGTCTTGAAGCAGCGGGATTACCTGCAGGACTCCTACCTCACTGGACATTGAAACAGAAATGATAAGAAAAACATGTTTGCTTGAGAAGAGATACATCTACAATGAAGGAAAACAGTCAAGAGAAGAGACCCACAAGTGGGAAGGGAAATCTAGTAAATTAAATCTTCTTCATGGTAAACTGGGTCACAGTGAATTTCAGGCTCATCCATATGGATCCACAAATGGGGAGTAGTGAATCTCCCTAGGCAAGGTTCCCCACTGGTGAGGGAGAGATGATGAACATTGAATAGCATTACCTCTTCACTGTGCAAAAGCCTGGCTGCTGTAATTAGTTATAGTTTGGCTTTTATACATATTCATGTATGTACCTGCTTCATTTTTCCTGTGGTATTCTAATAGATGGGAGCTTTGAGACAGAAGTGACTACTCAGGGTCACAAATTTAAAAGAATGTGATTAATTACATTGGTTGAGTTCCTCAGGTATATAGCCTACATAACTTTTGAGTATTGTTTCTGTTCAAATACTCTAAGTTTTTTAACTGAGAAACATTGTTGAATGTTATTGAGAGAGAAACATTGTTGAATGTTATTGAGAGAGAAATATTGTTGAATGTTATTGAGAAAGTTATGTTATTATTTTCCCATTCACCTGATACTAGTGTGAACTATATTACTGTATTTCTTAAAAAATGCCAAGATGGACCAATCTAGACCAGTACTGCTAAAGTGGCTACTTGGATGTACTGTTATTTCACGTTAACTTTTTTACTTCATAATTCAGATCAATGCAGTGGCTTTTTCCAGATTTCTTTTAAAATCTAATTTTATTATTTCAAAATCAGATTTATATTAGTGCTATAGAATAAATAATACAGATTGAAATGTTCTCACCCCAGCTTTGGCCTACATGGAAAAGTACAAAAGACTTTTGGGTCCCTGGAGATTTCACAGACTGTGAGTAAAAGTCTGAATTTGGTGATGTTGGGAGGTAAAACACAGATTACAAATCTCCTCCACTTTGCAGCTTTATGCAGGCCCAGACAGAGTGGTAAATTAAAGTGTGTGCAATCATTGAGATCCTTAGTGTGATAATAAAGAAAATCTTGGGAATATCAGAGTCAGTTCCCTCTCACGGCTCTCACTGTATCTGATAATACTTTACTTATCTGGTTTGAAGAAAGACGCGGTTGGTGCCTTGTCAGAGAAGTTTATCTTTCAAGAGGAAGTTAATTTTCCTCCTTTCCATCGCTCCTCATTATCTCCAGACCTATAATTAGGATCCTATTCCAGTATGTGTAGGAGACCAGGAACTTAGTCAAACTTGGTGGAAACGGCTCACACAGCAAAAAAATGTCAGAACATTGCTCATATAAGGTGAAGTGGGAGAGTAGAGAGATACTCGTGGGAAATTGAATCTGAGGGAATTTTTACCACGTGGGGAGAGATAATTTTAGGTTATGTTAATTTTCCAGCACTAATACACTTACCAGAACTTTAAAATTTTGGAGTTTGTTTATGATAATTACATGGTCCTTAATGTGTGTGGTATTTGAACTTTATGTTTTACACTTGATGATGATGCTGTGAAGGTTGTATGCATAGAAACTATGCCTGAACGAACGTTAACTACATGCTTATAGTGAGCACCCACATAACTATTCCGCACTTCACCTTCAGTATAGTCTTGATGAATTACATAAGATATTCAATTCCTAATTGAACAATAAACTTTGTGTTAAATGATTGGCTATTGTAAGTGTTCTAAACAAGTTAGTGAGGTTAAACTATGATGTTCATTGGGATAGATGTGTTAAATGAAGTTTCAATGTATGGTTTTCATGATATTTGCAATATAAAGAATGGATTTGATGGGATGCAATTGTGTTAATCAAGAAATGTGTGCCACTTGAAATTTATTCCATGAGGGCTACAATCGAACTTTGTGAACAAGGGAGATTTGTCAATGTTTTAATGATATAATTTAGAGACAAAAGTTGTTTCATTTTGCACAATATAGTCAACTACATCTAATCACATCTTCTAAGTATGCCATATGTATTTAAATATGAATGATACCTAACAAGTTCAAATGTTTAATGCTTGGCACCTCACTATTAGCACTATTTTTGGATGCTCTGAAAGTCTAAGGGTGTAAGGCCTATTTGGTAGGAATGGGACACTGGGGACATGCATCTACAGTTTGCTTCTGGCTTCTAGTACCATCTTTTCTAAGGCAAATATTCTCTATCCCACGGCCCTGCTGCCCTGGTATTCTGACTAAGCACATAGAGGCAGAGAACCCCTTCACTGAAGCCTCTGAAATTAGGAGCCAACATAAATAGTTAATTTCAAAATTGCCTTTCTTAAGTATTTGATCACAACAAAAATAGAGTAGTTAACGTAGAAAATTGTTGTCAGAGACTTGCCATTGTTGCTAATGTGGAGTATGTGACTCTGAAGCCTTTGGTTTGTGGGAATAATTTGTAAATGTTTAGAAGTGCTGCCTAGAGATGGTCTAAAGTACTGACAGATAAGCTTAACAGGCAACTCTGGTGTTACCTGAGTAGAGCAGAGCTCAAACAGGAATGTGGAGAGTGAGGGCTGATCTCGAGGTTACATGTGGAAACAAAATCTGTACTGGGCGTTGTTTGACATGACACTGGTGGTACAGTCTTGTCAATAATTTGTCTACATTTTATCCAAACCCAGAGACTAATAGCAAGGGACTAATTAGAATTGGAAGAAAAATATCCAAGAGTTCCTAGGAATCATGCTGCGGTGGGTTCTTCGTGACTGCTTTCAAGTGGGTTTATAGTGAGAACTGGGAGTAAACAGCAGAGTAGAAAGATTTGATCAGCATGTCATTTAGCCAGCAAAGGACCAATCAGACTTAAAGTTGGTTAGGAGGTCCTGGTTGTTAAAGTTGGATGGGAGGACCTGGTTGTTAAAGTTGGGTGGGAGGTCCTGGTTGTTAAAGTTGAATTGGAAGTCCTGGTTTTTGAAGAGTTTAGCATTACTAAAACCAACACAGCTACTTTGAATAACACTAGAGTAGAAACCATTAGGGAAGTTCAAGATTGACCAGATGGTCCTCATCACAGGCTCATGGGAATGAATATGTGAACTCTTTTGAGTCTTCTTTAAGGAGAGAGTTCCAGATCTCCCTGCTCACATAAAGTGGCCAAGATAAGTAGTTTTTCAGGTTCAGATGTCTCAAGGCTCAGATTGTGGAGCTATTATCTAAGGGTTGTGGCTATTGTTGGCAAACTCTGCTCCTAACCTATTGGGCTCCTATTGATTGGCACTTGCCACTGTGCCTCATTTTTAAATTAGAATAAATTAATTATAAAAGAGGGAGGATTTGCTTTTGACTCATGGCTTCAGATGGTTCATCCTGTGGTTGGTTGACTCTATGCATGCATTTTAAATCACAGTGATGAAAAGTGTAACAAAGTATATATATTTAAAGTTACTACATCTTAAAATAATGTAAAAATACACTTCTCGGTTTAAAGAGGAGAGATTTCATATGTTTTAGTTTGATAAAATGCTCAAGGAGATGTTAAATAATAGTTTAACATAAAGCTAATTGAGTCTCCCAACCAGAGAGCCAGGTATTTCTGCTTAATTCCTACAACTATATTCCTTGACACTTGGGGACAAACACCATGCCTAAGGACTGTACATCGGCCTCCCACCTGTGTTCATATAATCATCTTCCTGATGTTATGTAGAAGAATGCAGATTTATTAGAAAAACAAGAAAAGGTATGAATCATTTAAGCTGTATTAGTTCCAGATAAAACAAATTACTTGAAAATGACTTCATTTTCATTTTATACAGAAAACATACAAAGTAGACCAAATTGATAGCAAGAGAGAATTTTAATTTTGAAGGTTTTAATACCCTACATTAGACTGTGTCTTGCTTTGTTATTCAGCAGTTTTATAGGAAGCTTCTTATTGACTAAAGTAGAATTGGTTATTTTTATACAATACACTAACACATTTGAAGGTGAAGTTCACAGCATCAAAATTTCAATACCCATGGCACCATCAAAAGCAGAAAATCTTAGAACAGACAGCCTGCTACCCACATGGCCCAGATGAGGTGGTGTGAGCTGATTGTATACACTACTTCATGTTTTATTTAGTTGTTCAGACAATTTATTTATTTGGAGAATTGGTGGAAAGAGGGTTTTATGAATATTTATGCAGAAGAGCATCTAAAATAAATTGAGACAAACTTGTCCACTATGATCATTGCTGCATCAGAAGTTTTGCTACAAGGTGGGCAAGATAACATGTTTTGTGGATCATTCTGTTTATCCTTCATCAAGAAACTATACACTATAGGAAAACAGGCAAAAGTAGTCTGTTATTAAACTACGTCTCTCCAAGGCACAAGGAGCCTTATACTACAGTGTTATGTATTTCTAGAGGGACATTAATTAGTATAATGGTAAGAATGAGACTTGGTGCTCTTTAGAATAGGTGTATTTATTAAGCTCCTTTAATTCTTCAGTACTGTTTCTTACCTACCACCATAAGCTACTTAGAAATACATCAGGAAAATAATTTCATTATCTATCCTATTTTGTTAAGTCCAAAATGTATCTAATTCACTTTCTATCCTAATTAATCTTCAACTATAACTAACTAACCTTCAACTATAACTAACTAATCTTCAACTCCCTCAGAGACCCAAGAAGGAAATAATATTAGCTAACAAAAATAAAAACAGAAAGTGCATGCAAGCAACTTCCAAAAAATTTGTGAGTTGACAGAAACAGCCAGCTGCCTGGACAGTCACCTGAGGTTTCTCCACAGTGTTGGGGCATCATCTTCAGCCTATAGGCTTAGCATATCTGACAGACTCATTTGTGAAGTAGGATGTACACAAGGTCGACAGTTCAACCTCACATTGGGTGAGAGCAGTCCATGTACCAGAAACACCTGAATTCCACTAGTGTCATGTCATGATTCAGGATTTTAAATTCTGGAAATTGTTGTTGATTTTTTAATTCAGCTGTCCATTCTTGGCTGTGTATATATGGCTTCATCTTAACATCCCGTTCTTCTCCACATCCCTCTGTCAAATGCCAGTTTACTATTGCGAGGCGTGAGCTTAGTTACTCTTCAAGAATAACTGTTTCAGCTGCTGTTCCATTGCACATCAGAAGCCATCGGCCCACTGCCATAGGATAGATAATGAAATTATTTTCTCTGAATTTGTCAAATACAAATGGACTAGACATTGTTTAGACATTTATTACTTGTATATATTGTATATAGTCATTGTACTTTTGTATATAGTTTTTCTTTTGTTAGTTATAACCTTTTTCTTTTTTTTCCTTTTTATTAAAATAGAAAAGGGGAAAAAAAAAAAAAAAAAGAAACAACACAAATGGGGGGGGGCGTTGGGGGGAAGGTGAGGGGGACGGGAGGGGGGAGAACAAGGGAATCCGTGACCAATATGTAGAACTGAATTGTATTGCAAAATAAATTAAAATAAATTAAAAAAAAAATACATCAGGAAATAAAATTTGATGTCAACTTTTCTCTATCCATTCTGGTGATTTTTGTTTATTTTATATATTGCTCATAATTGCTGTCTGAAGTTATCTGATGGGGGTGGTTAGATGGTTCAGCTGTTATGAGTGCCAGCTGTACAGTCCTGAGGCCTGGGTTTTGTACCCAAACACTGACATGAAACATTCAGTGTTCTGCACACAGCTGTAACTTCAGTGCTGAGGAGTCAGATACATGAGAATTTCTGTGCTCCCTAGGTTCTAGTCCAGGAGAGGACATGGGAGCCCCAGGTTCAGAGAAAGACCCTCCCTGAAAGGAAGCACTGGAAGAGGAAACATTGCCTCTTGTGGCCCCTGTGCTAACAGATATGTGACTTATACAGATATGTGTGCATACACCACACTTATACACAGAGACATGTGCATGTAGAAAACACTATATGAATCAGAAGTAAGTCATTGTTTTAGATAATTAAACACATTTTCTCCCATTTGGCCTGAAGGTGCTAACACCTACACAAACATTGTAAGGTCCATATGGCATGGGCCACCTCAGAGTTTCTACTGGGCTAGTGATTCTGACTATGTTACAGTAAGTTAAGGAGTGAGCAGAGCGGGGAATCAGAATAGAACTTGGGGGATTCCTCAGGGCCAGACATAAAACATAAGACAATTAGAGTCCTGCCTGGGCAGGACCTTAGTGAGCCCTGACTTCTTCAGAAAAAATGTCGTTACTACCCCATCTGTAAAATAATTCCCAAGTTCTGTGACATGGCTTAAAGCATACTGGAAATAGAATTGAAATTAAAAAAAAAATCATGAATTCTGGCCATAGTCTTGCCAGTAGCTGAAACAACAATATTGTCTTTAGCGTTTTCCTCTGTTCCATGGTGTGTGTATAGCTACACCGTGGAACTAATTTCCTTTTTCTCTCACTATCATATATAGGACTTGTTTATGAGGCCACTTCTGCATTGGCCTGTTAAGTGTTTGATTATGAAGAAAAACTTAAGAAAGACACAGAGAGAGGAGAAATCATCCAGATGTTTCTGAGTCAATGCTGATAATTCAGAACAGAGCCTGAGTTATCATTTTTGTGAGGAGATAGATTCTGTGTTCTTTGACCTCATAATGATAAACTCTATAATTTAGCTAGACATTTGACTGACACTATTGAAAAAGTGTATATGTGGCCGTTGGAAAGACACTTTGAATATACATGTTCAAAACACTTTCGTAAAAGACTAAATAAATGTTAACCAACTAATGAGGTGATTCTGAGGGGATTTTAATTTTAAGAAGGTTTTGACTTATAGGAATTTAGTTTCCTTGTTCTTAGAGAAGTTAGCACTGTTGTATAAGTCTTGCTGTGAGGTTGTGTACCTCTTTAACTTTATTTTCCTCATGAAGTGCATCATCTTTCATTATTTGTCTTATCAGTTGAAGCGGTTAATAAAAAAAAGTGGCTCAGAGGCAGAGAAAAGTGCTTGCCAGACATGTAAAAGGCATGTGTCCTATTCCACACACTGCAAGAAAGCTGAAAGCTTGTGGCCTGAACTGATTAGCTACAGTAATAAATCCATGTAAAATTAATCACTTAGCATTTTATTTCGGATATGAACATCAGGGACAGGAAAGGGAATACTGCTACAAAGTCACCAAATTTCAAGAGATAAGTAAGGAATATATAAACAGCACTGAGAATATGCTCTCAACATTAATTGAAGTAATAAAAAGTATATCTTTAGATGTATATTTTACTAAAACTAGTACAAGAAGAAATGGAAAATATAATGAAATACTCAATCACAAATTTAAAAGGTTTCCATGTAGAGAATGCTAAATCCATATAGCTGTGCTGGTATAGTCTCCAATTTTTGTTTTTCTTAGAGCAACTTTCAAATTCTAATAGTGGTCTCCTTGCAAAACATGATGATCATGTTCTAGATTGTTTATTGTATGATATATTAATTAATTAAAAAATTACTTTCTTTAAAATATTCTGCTTATTTAGCTTGTTAATCTACCCTGGCTTCCTTCTGATACAAGCTGAATTGGTTGCTGCTCTCCTCTTACTTTTCTTTTAAAAGTGTGTATTCTACTTACTTCAAGCTTTTGTTGTGGAAGTGTCATTCTCATGACTTCAACATCAACTCATCAAAATTTTAAAGTTGAGTCTACAATTTTCATCTGGACTTAAGCCTACATATCCTCAATCTACTTTTAAGTCTTGGCTCAAAATATGACCTTCCTTAAACCCAAAACTAAAAATTATCTATTAATTTTGTAGACTTTTATCAAGTTCCTATAAGGTAAAGCTTGGTACAAATGAAAAAGAAAATAAAAGCATATAATTCTAACCACCACAGTAGAGACTTAATGAAAAGAGGTAAGTGTTACAAGTGAAGTGAGGAATGGACTCATTTCATTTCCAATGATTTTAGAGTTGTTGACACCACCTTTCAACTCCAACAAAGCCTTCAGGTTTTACATATTTCTCTGTCTTATTCTGGTGTTTTTGTGATACACACACACACACACACACACACACACATACACACACGATCACAATCAAATACTTTTAACTCTTCCTTCAATGCTTTAAATTTCTGTTTTACAATAAACATTTCAGTTTCAAATATATGGAAATTGATTCTTAATATTTTTCTTAAATTAACATATACTTGGCTTAAAAATTTTCAGGAGTCAGCAGCATATAAAGTATAATTTGTCTCTGTAATAACTGATTCCTGGTCACTGATCATTATTTAGTTTTACTACTTTATTTATAGCTAATATTTAATAGAATATATTCATAAATAAATGTAAATCTGCTACAACACTCATTTTAATTTTCCTTTATCCCTGGGATGTATAAATAGAAATGTGAACATGTGTAAATTGATCATATCCTATCTAAAAGCTTCAGTTATATTTCATTAATCTATTAAATTTAAATAACTTATACTTAGCCCACCAGTTTTTGATAGGTATTGATATTCCATCACTGCCAAATTATAAGTAATAAACATCTTTGTACATTCAATTTCCCTTTCTCAGTATGGTTTTCTAGAAGTATAATGGGAAGTCAAAGGGCTTATACATTGAAATTTGAAAATTCAGTTTTCAAAAATTGTACAATTTTACACTCTAACCAAGCATGAGTACAACTCCATATTTTCTATGGCCTTTTCCATTAACATATACAAGTCTTAAAAACTCATTTCAGTCTTTTTTAAAAAAATAATGACCCATGATGACTTTGCTTTGTATTGTATGTGATCATAGTAAGCTAAGAGACAATTTTCATGAATGTACTTATCACTCAGAAGTACCATGTGAACACAATTATTTAAACCTATTCTATAAAACATGGAGCATCTAATGTACAAGATTAGAAAGCATAACGTTAAGAATATATACTACCTCTGTAAAGCAGTGCTTTGCTGGCAGAGTTTAAGGGGCTACATATTCAAATGATTTGAAAAGAGTCCCAAACACATAGATGCTCTGCTTATTCCAGATTTCCTTTATCCATCTGCTGTTGTATGAGTTAGGAGGCAATGCAGTCTAAATTTGCATGAGTTTGTTGGCTTGACCCCTGGAATGCAGTGTGGGGGTGCTGTGGAACCCTGAGAAAGACGGAATCTAATGGAAGTCACTTTCGTCACTGCAGTCCTGACCTTGAGAGGGAATAAGACATTTCCAATGGGAACTTGGAGTTCTTATTGAGAGTTGTCACAAAAAGGATCAAATATGATCCCCCTTTCTCACAGTTTTCTAGATGTTTCCATGCTTTCCAGTCTGAACTACAGCATTTATACTTTCAGCTTCCCTAACTGTGAGTCAAATAAAGCTCTTTGGTTTAAGGTGTTAGCTACCTTAGCACCTCACTGTAATGGTGAAAGGCTATCTTAATATACCATTCTTCTGCATCTCCACCAGCCCAGTATGCCTGCATTAGCTAAAACATGGCTTACTTTTAGGAACATTATCAAGATATTCCTCTATGCAGAATAAGAACATGTATCCAAGCTTTACTAAGAGATTGATTATTTATGAAATTATGCATTTGCATTACTTTTTGTTGGGAAAGTTCACTTACAACTTGAACTATCACATGACCTTCCACCATCATTAATCAAAATGAAATGTCAAGTCCTTCATAGACTTTCTGATTTGCCTTTTTCTTTTTTCCCTACCCCTGAACTCTTTTTGAAACTGAGTTTCACTGTGTTGTCCAGACTGGCCTTGGACTCACAACCCTCCTGTTGCAGCCACCTGAGTGTTTAACTCCAGGCATATGCTGTTGTACCCAGAAAATGTCTTCCTTTTCTAATTTCCCTTTCTTCTTTTCTTCAACTTCATCTAATTTTTAATTCTTTTATCTTAACTACAGGGATTTTTCTCTATGTTTCTTAGACATTTCTTTTCACGTGTTAGTTTCCTTTTTTAAGTACTAATACAGCAAATTTCAGATTATCTTATATCTAGGACTGAGATTCTAGAATATTTAATTTTTAACTCTTTAATACAAGTTCTTTTTTTAAAAGTCCATGGTTTGTCTACCTTCTGTTTACTCTAGCAGCCATAACTGAGCTTCAGTGCAGAAGAGAGGGATAATCCTCAAAACATTTCTTCAGAATCTATCACTACAACATCTTATATCATCTATTTTATGTCCAACTGAGGCCAACCCAATACCTATTCATTTTTGACTGTGTGGCATTTTTCCTAATTATTTTGTGCTGAGATTGGGTCAAGCATCATGATACAGAGACAAAAATGTAATTGAAATAATATCAATTAGTATACTTTTTCTCCCTACCCAGATAAAGTGGCTGAGGATAGTAGATTGTAACCCACTTTGTTCCTGAAACGATTGTCTTCCCAGAGACCCTTTGAATGCAGGTACTGAGAAAGATGCTGAAGGTACTTGTCCTAGTTACCTGACCTAGCCTGGAGTCACACATGAAGTGATTTTCAGTTCAGAAATAGCTCAGATAGGACTGGCCTGTGGGCATGTCTATGAGGGACTGCCTTGGTTGTTATTTGACATACAAGGACACAGTTCACTGTGAGAGGCTTCATTCCCTGGGCAGATGGTCCTGCTTCTATGAAGGTAGCTGAATACAAGCTTGGCTACAAGCAACCTAGCAAGAAGAATTATTCCATGGTTTCTGTGTCAGTTCCTGCTTGAGATTCTCTCAATAATGAAGTGTGACCTGTAAGCAGAAATGCATTCTTTTTTTCTAAAAGTTGCTTTAATTCAGGGTGTTTTATTACAATGACAGAAAACTACAACAAAACTAAAATTACAAAGGGAGTGAGTAAGATGGACATCTTGCCATTATTCTCTTCTTCTCCTGGAGACAGCCTTGCTGAGAGATGGAAGGTTGTATGCTGAGAGCATTGGCGCCAGGGTATAGCATTGCAATTACACATTTATAATACAATATCTTCATTTGTGAACTAGTTTTAAATGGGTTCATTTTTATTTAACCAAACTCTGCCAGTACATTTCTCACGTGCTTTGAGGTACTTTTTACGTCATGATTCCTTTCAAAAGAATGTGCATACTTGTGGGTACCTCTCAGTATAAAGCATATTATAAAATGCTCATTTTGGACTCCTTGGTCCTCTCTTTCTGTTTGTCCCCATAAAAGCTCTGGAGAGCATCTTTTGCTTGCTGTTGTTCATCACCACTCGCTGCTCACATAATGCTGATATGGCTCTTGCCTCCTCCATTCTTGGAAGTGCTATTACCAAGATCACTAAGGCTTTTACATGCGCATGCCATTAATTATTTTTCTGGCTTTGCATTATTTATTGTTACTATGACGTTTGGTCCTGGATATTCTCCCACTTTACTTCAGTTCCTCCCCTTTTCCTCTAGTACTATTTTCTCTGCTTTACTTTTTGCAAAATCTTATACCTTTTTATTTTTAACTTTTATGACTTCTTGACCCAATAGTTTGATATTTTGAGTTGTCCTCAGCTTTTTTATCTTTACTAACTACATGTTCCATCTATCTGTCTGTCTGCCTGCCTATCTATCTATCTATCTATCTATCTATCTATCTATCTATCATCAATCTATCTCATCTATCCAACCTAATAATAGTAGATTAGATCATTTAAAACACCCAAATTGTTTCAAACTGTTGAAAAAACTCAAATGCCAGAAATGACCTTCCTTAAATCCTGAGAGTCTTGGTATTATAAATAGTACCCATATTCAACTTAAAACTAAACAAAATGTAAATTCAGAGAGTTAAGCAAAGTGCAACACCTTATTGAGAACTAGATTTGCACTTCATAGCTGTATCCAGAAGATGGTTCATGAGGAATGCAAAGGTGCCACACAGAAGGGAACTTGTAATATGGATATTACTTACCACTGCCTGAGAACTCATAGGATTGAGCCTGAAGTAAATTGGAAATATATGGATTGGAGATATTGAGACCATGATTGGAAAAGCACAGGGACAAATGGCCAAACGAGTGGAAACACATGAACTGTGAACCAATAGCTGAGGAGCCCCAATGGAACTGGACCAGGCCCTCTAGATAAGTGAGACAGTTGATGAGCTTGAACTGTTTAGAAGGCCCCCAAGCAGTGGGACCTGGACCTGTCCTTGGTGCATGAGCTGGCTTTTTGGAACATAGGGCCTATGCTGAGACACTTTGCTCAGCCTTGGTGCAGGGAGGAGGGGACTGGACCTGCCTCAACTGATTCTACCAGGCTGGGCTGAATCCCCGAGGGGAGCCTTTGCCTTGGAGGATGTGGGAATGGGGGATGGATTGGGAGGCGAGGCTAGAGGGTGGGAGGAGGGAGAACAGGGGAATCCATAGCTGCTATGTAAAATTAAATTAATTATAAAATAAAAAAAGAACTATATGCACTGGGAACTATTGGGTACATTGTCCAGGGATCCATGGAGTCATCTGATACTTTAGTCCTCTACTGTCATGCTCTTCAGAAAAGTAAACCCAATCTTTCTTTGGGAATATATTCCTTTATTTTAGGGTTCAAATGCCTCTTATCTATACTTTTCAAATCCTCTGAGTTGTATGAAATCAAATGTCATAGAACATCCAGTAACCAAGGCTTCTATAGAGGGAACCTGCAGAAGCGGCCTACAAAACAGACTAATTCTAAGTCTCCAGAAAGAATTAGCATGTGTGGCTTACACAATAACTGTGCATGTAGTAATTAAAAAGATTGAATATAAACTAAAAAACTACTGTAAGAATCTGAAAACTGTACAGATGATATAATGTATTTTGGAAGAAAAAGTGAACATCTGGGTCTACACTAATAGAAAAATGTCTCTATGTGTAGTATACAAGCAGATGGACTAGCAGACAATTAAAACTTTGCACACACAAAATTATATCCAAACTATCACACCAACTTATAGTTGTACTTTTGCACCTCTAATCTAGGCTGATAGATCCAATTGCTTTTGAAGTGTATTCCACATAGAACTCTAATTAGCTCCCTATCTTGGTGTCTAATTAGCTCAATACCAACATGGAGCTATTTTCTGGAATCACTGTATTCTAAGATACTGATCATTGGAGTTTAGCACAATAGGTTCAACAATGTGTTTGTAAATGGCAGGCATCTTGATGCTTTTAACTTCCATATTGCAGTAGTCTCTTATTTTGCTTGCTTCTGAAATACAAATCTATTCTAAATCTTTCTTCTAATCCATTAGGACTACAGCCATTCTGATGAAAAATTTACCATCTACTTAGCGTCAGAAGATCTATTCCTGCTTATTTTTTTTAATTTCAACCATGGTCATTCCACACATGTATATTCTGTCAATCATACTGAGTTATTTATATTACTCAGCTTCATGTTACCTTCTTTTATTTGTATGCTTTTATTATTATTATCCTCAAATAGCCTTCTTAAGTCAAATTACCTTTCTTTGTCATCTCTTGCCTGATCTAGATGACACACCATCATGAAAATACAGTCTAATCACCTTCCACACAATGTAGCAGTTACTGCATAGCCATCACTGACTTGTGTCTTCATTAGATTTTCAGCTCAGTGAAGAAGAAAATGTACCTGAACTGTATCACTAGCTCCCGCTCAGTGCTCAGAATATGACAAAGAGTCAGTGAATGTTGAACCACACATACATTCATTTGTTACAATCTGCAGATTATGTGACTACAATATTTCTTTTACAGGAAAGCACTAGGGTTGTAGCCATAATCTATTTGCACTAAATTTTTATTCCATATTATTCTATGTATAGATGGAGAAAAATCAGTAGTGATTTATGCTGGGAAGACAATGTTGTGAACAAAATTTCTCAAGAAAAGATTCTATGTCAATGTGTGAAAAGTTTTCATGATTTCATAGGTTCTGAAATAAGTTTTTTTTAAAATTTGGATTCAGAAATAGAAGATAATCTCTGGACATCTAGAAGAGAATCAGTGATTTGTCAGTTTTTCATATTTATAAGGTTGGTGGTGACAGAATGGGAAAGAGATTAAATGAAAAATAGGAACTCCATCATTGGTGTGGGTTGAATTGTTTCTTCCCATAAGTCACATGCTAGAGCTCTAACCAATAGCATGTCAGAATGTGGCTTTCTTTGGAGATAACTCATGTAATAGGTAGTTAATGTTAAGTGGGGTCATCAGGATGGGGTATGAATCTAACGGGATAGATGCCGTTGGGAGATTAGTGGAGGGGGCAGAGAAAGAGACAGAGACAGAAAGAGATACGGACAGGCAGAGAGGTGGAGACAGAGGGACAGAGAGAGCATATGTGAAGATTCAGGGAAAAGACTGTCATCTCCAAGCCAGGAGAGAGGTCTCAAAGTAGGCTAGATCTGATTTTACACTTCTACTCACCATAATAATGAAGAAATACTTTTGTTTTATTTCAGATATCCAGAATGTTGTGCTTTGTTAAGGTACCATGAACAGTCTAATATACTGGTCTAGGAGACGATCTTATTACTCAAAGGATTATTGGAAAGGTTAAAGGCCTTGCAGTCTTATATGGAGCCGGTTTGATGGTGTTTACTTTTTGTTAGGTTCCCAACACAGGAAAAAAAAATGCACAGAAGCTTTAAATTAAAAATGTGTCTCGCCGGGCGGTGGTGGCGCACGCCTTTAATCCCAGCACTCGGGAGGCAGAGCCAGGCGGATCTCTGTGAGTTCGAGGCCAGCCTGGACTACCAAGTGAGTTCCAGGAAAGGCGCAAAACTACACAAAGAAACCCTGTCTCGAAAAACCAAAAAAAAAAAAAAAAAAAAAAAAAAAAAAAAAAAAAAAAAAAATGTGTCTCTTTCCTTAGTAGAGTTTCATATAGTAATTTTAATATAAAAGGGATCTTGTATTTGTGTATATGTATGATCTCTCATATTTTATTATCTGCTTATTCCATAAGAAATAAAGATTTGTTTAAATTTTAATTACTGGTATTTGTTTGAATATTTTTGATATGATGCATACTGAAATTTTTGTGTTTTGAAGTAAAATTTTAATTTGGCTTGTTTGTTTTTATCACTGATATAACTTCACAAAAGAGGTGATTAATTATCATCTTATTAGGCCTGAGGCATGTAATCTCCAGGAATTCCACATCCTCCCTCGGGGCTGCTTTTTCTATAGACTTTTCACTTCTAAATTCTCTCCATAGATTCAGCATGTTACTGTTCTCTGTAACTGTGCTTTTAATTAATTTTTTATTGGGGAAAAAATTAAAATGCATATGAAATTAGAGATAACTGTATGGCATACTCTTATTTATAATCATCTAGCTTCATCAACTATTAACTTTGCCTATATATCTGACAGTCTCTTTGTACTACATATACAAAAGTTTGTATATATGTACATATGTATATATACACATATGCATATTGTGTGTGTGTGTGTGTTTATGTAGGAATCTTTGTTCTTATCTGTGGCTCAACATATTTTTCATGAAATAAATTTGTGTCACTCTGAATGTCTAAATCCTTGGGAATTAGTAGTGGTTCTCTAAAATCCTATTTAAATAACCCAGCATGTATTATAGGTGCCTATTACTACTTGATTGTTGTCTGAGTTATTTGATTTTCCTCTTTTTCATTAGTTCCTTGAACTGATAGAAGTATGGGCATGGTATTTAGGCAAAAGTTCTTCAAGGTATGATCTTATTATCAAATTAATGGGATAGCTAATCACTTATAAAACAAACTTCTGGACATGTCTGTGTGGGTATTTTCAGAGAGGTTTAAAGGAGGAAGGAAGAACCACAATGAATATGAGTGGTACTGTTCCATAAGATGTAGTTCTAGACTGAAATAAAAGGAAAAAGTGAGTTGAGTACCAGCATCCACCTCTCTCTTCATCTTGAGTATAGAAGCAATGTGACCTGCTGCACCAAACTCCCGCCATTACATCTTCCTCGCTATAAGGGGCTTTACCCTTAATGTGTGAGGAAAATACACCTCCCCCTTTGTTAAGTGGCTTTTGTCCAAGGAAGGAGAAAAATAACTAATACAAGTGATGACCCTTTGCCACCTTTTAAAGTATTCCAGCACTCAAGAAAATGATTAATAATTTTGGCAGATGATCACCTATTACTTCCCAATGGGTCATTCTGTACTTTTCCCTCCATATTAACTTGCAATAATTTTATGAAGACACTTGTTACATTGTCTTATAGAATTTTATTTCACAACATAAAGCAGAACAAATATTTAGGAGTAAGACTATTGCCTAGGTAACAGTGGTAGCCAATGGTGGTCAGCTTTTAATTATGATCTTATGAAAGTTTACAAAGATGTCATCTTGACACAAGCTAGAGTCATATGGGAAGCAAGACTATCAATTAAGAAAATGCCTTTACAAGATTGGCCTATAGGCCAGTCTGAAGTGCATTTCTTAGTGTGGAAGGGCGAAACTCATTGCAGATGATGCCACCCCTGTCTTGCTTGTCCAGCATGATATAAGAAAGTAGGCTGAGCAAACCATGAAAGGCAGTCCAGTAAGCAAAAACACAAAAATGTTAAGATATTCTATAAGAAGTTATGGTATTTTTGTTCACCAAAAGTTTTGAGAAGCTCTTAGCTTTTTTCACCAAACTTTTAGTTTCATGTCTGCTGAATGGCTATTGCATGAACTTATATATTGGGCACACACAGAGATGGGAGCTTTGTGGACTAGGTGAATAGTTACCAGGGAAATCCTTCTTCTTATAATATCAGTATGTCTAAGGTAGATTTTGTACAGATTATACAAAATGTAGACTTCCAATACTACTTCTAATGCATTGCTTTCATTGGCTGAGATGAGCTAGGATTTCTTGGAATCAATTTTTCCTTGCTTAAAGTCTGATTCAAGGCAGATATCTTGCTTACATGATGTCTGTGTTCTATCTTTTAATTCTAATATTGTAAAATCACATAAAAATTGAGGATGACTTAATTGTTCAGGCATAGATTACAGGAAAATTTCAGTCAACTCCTTCTCTAGGAATAGAAGACTAAAAGTATCTACTGTCCTAGTTTATTTAAATACTAGTATAAATGACACTGCAGTAACAATATTAAAAGGAATTAACTGCCACACAGAAGTGAATTATGAATATTGGGTAGACTATCTTAAAATCAGTAAGTGACAACTAACAACTATACAAGATAATAATAATGGGTCCCCCTCAATGAAGTATTTACAAAGACAAAGTAAAACTTACTAGAATGTTTAAGTACAGTTTCAGTAAAATTTTCACCTCAAAATATGAGGAGTTTAGCTTGTCATGAATAACACAACATAGTTATATAGGAATGATTGAAAAAACTAGTATTAGTCTAAAATAGGGAGGTGAAAGTTCAACAATGAGTGTTCTAAAAAAGGGACTTCCTGTTGGTGAGTCATTAAACAGGAACATTCTTGTTCAACCAAGGTAGAAGGAACGGGGTCTTTAGAAAAGGCGACACAGGGGACCTGGAAAGGAACCCGTGCCATCATTTTAGTTTCATGGACATAATATTTACTAATGCAAATTCTGGACACACACACACACACACACACATACACGCACATTCATATGGAGAGAAGAGTATTGATGTGTTTGGGGACAAAACCCCCAGGGTTGTACAAGCAAGCTTTCTATCTCAGCAGCTGCCTGGATAAGGAGGATGAACAAAGGAGAGTGAAAACGCCCTGCTGTTCAGTTAATATGGCATGGAGGTTAGCCACATGGTAGACTAGCAGCTGTACAGCTGAGGTAGGAGTTCAGAGCAAGAGTGAAGAGGCCCAGAGTGGAAGGGAAAGCTGACTTAGGCTTTAGCCAGCATGTGAAGAAGGAAAAAGACAGACACAAGAGGAGAAAAATGAAGAGTTATGCCTTTCTGTGACAGAACTCTGAAAGATGGGTAGACCCAACAGAACCTCATGCCAGATCTGGAGGGACTGCACAAAGAGCAGGAGTTCTGGGCAGGGAAAGTATATTATCTCACAAAGGGATAATTATTCCTCCCATCCCTTTGGCACAGCATAAGGCAGACCAACCTTCATGCATGGTGGCCCTTTGGCCCTGTGATTTACCTCCCCAACTGGATTAACTCTTTAGATTAATCTACAGGTATATTCCATTCTCTACTGTTAGATTTTTGAACATAAGATACTTCCTGACAATGTCCTGTAGAACTGAGTCTTTATCTTTGTTTATTCTGGCCAGTATTTTATTTAGCCTCAGTTCTCTGTCCCTTCCTCCACTGTCCTTTAGTCTCCTCCTTGAACCATCTGTCATTCCTCTTTTCCAAGGGAAAATACATTTTCATCTCACAGACATAAAGACTAGCAGTGTGCCTGGGCTATTGAAAGTGAAAGAGACAGAGATTTTTTGATAGCTGTTTCTCAGCTGGAGAAAGGACTTGGTTACTCTGCTTTCCCCTGTAGATGTTTCTTCCACTTAACTGGCTTGGTATTGTATATATATTTCATCTGAAGAAAAATTAGAAAGACCAGGAGACAGAGCAGCCATGACGCTGCTGCCAATTCATCTTCCCTTACACTTTTTTCATTGAGCTTGTCAAACGTGATGGGAAAAAAAGAGGCAAAGCTCCAGTGTGACAAATAGGCCCCATGATTATTTTCAACAAGTCACAAAAAAAATAGGACAAAACATCTTAATGTTTTCCTCTTTCCCTTCATCTTTCATTCAGCTGAGATTTGCTGTCATTTATAAAGGTCATCGGGCCTGCAAGGAGGCAGGCAGTGGAAAAGTTTGGTTCTCTCTTAGACTTCTAAAGAGCGACTGTTGAAATATTGTGAACTAGGAGCTTGGGACTAGAATGCATTTGAGTCTTTTCAGGGAATGAGTTTTATTAAGTCACTCACAGTCTCCTATCTATGAGGGTTATCGTGAACACCGGATAATATCCAGTTTTCATGTAGAAATGATGGGGCATCTTAAAAATGCATTCTCCCGCCCCCCGTTTTTCTCTAGCAATACTAGATTGGTTTCTGGCCTGCAAACCTAAAAAAAAAAAAAGTTTAGATGGAATACTCTTTGATACTTAAGATATATACTGATTTATTTAGTACCCCTTTCTTCCTCTTGGGAGGCATTTTGAAGTAATAGACTCCTCAAACGGTAAATGTGACTAAAGTGAACATGAATAAAAGATAGGGGCTGGGATGAATATCTATCGCCACTTAGCCACAGCCACTTTGTGCTTGGAAATGGGCACCATACCTGAAGGATTTATACTAATTGGAGGACTTTCAGAGAGAGTATTGGATATAGTGCCTTCAAATTACTCTCAGAATCAGCCAGGGTGGTATTTTCTCCAGGAGACTTGTCATGGTAAAGCTTTCCCTGACAGTCTGATGCCGCAGTGACAAGAGCTGCCAGTTAATGAGTGTTTACTGAAGGCCTGTTCTGGGGAAGGCACTGGGTGGATGGGCAGAATGAGGGCTGAAAGAAGTTAAGGAGCTCGCAGCCATCAGTGTGATGTCAATCACCAACCGCTGCATGATGCTGAACTGAAAGCGACCCTGCCTGTGTTCCTTTTTGAGAGATGGAATTGGCTTCTCATGCAGTTCTTGGTTTCCTTAAACTTCCAATGAAACATAGACGTGCCCAGCCTGGCTTTGCTTACTGGTTCATTTTAAAGTATGGAGCATCACACAGTTCAGTTCTGGGATGCATCATCTGATGGTCATCAGTGGTCTTACTGCTTGCATTCTTCTATACCCTGTCAACTCCTATTCCACTGTCACCCAATATCTCTGACATGAACTCGTATCTATATATCTATATATGAACGCACACACACACACATATATATGTGTGTGTATATATATATATATATATATATATATATATATATATATATATATATAACAAGAGTAATGAGATAAACATTTCAAAATACAGATGCTAATGTTTTCCAAAGTACTAACCCTTTGCTGTCTTCTTTCCTCTATCATTTGGGACTTTAACTTAATTCTTTCTCAGATAGGAAAACTTTACTAAACATTAAAAATGTTTATTTTTTGGTGTGGAGGTCACAAGTGTATGTGTGTTACAGTCAGCCTGTGGATGCATATGAGGAAAGTTGAAGAAGTATGCTCTCTTTGAACACCTGGGCTCTGGAGAGCAATAAATGGCAGTAAGCTCCCTTGTGTCTTGATGGCACAAGCACAGGACCTTAAAAGCATCATTTGAATGATCTCTTCATTTACTTCTTACTCATATTTAGACTATCTGATAAATCCAGTAAATCCTTCCTTTGACATCATATTGAAAATTCTAACGTTTATCTCCTTCTTGTCCTGGGAATTTTTTTGCTCTTCTGTGGAAGTCTTCATGGCCCAGATCCCCTCAGTCTTGTATTTTAGACTAGATTCGGCATTTCCACTCTCACTATCAATGTTGATTTTTGCCCCCTCACCCCTTGTGTGTGTGTGTGTGTGTGTGTGTGTGTGTGTGTGTGTGTGTGTGTGTGTGATTGTCAAGTTCTGGCATCTTCTTCCATCATTCATCCCTTTACATTTTTTTTTATCCTGTGTCTCTCCAATATCAGGTAAGCTGACTGAACACAAAGCTCTGGGAATCTTTTTGTCTCCTGCTTCTAACAATCCAGGATCATAGGTTTCCACTGTCATGCTACGCATTTGTGTGGGTGCTATAGATCAGAATTCAGATCCTTAATAGCCTAGCAAGTACCCTACTGACTGAGTCATCTCCCCAAACCCTAAAGCTGTTTCGAGATACAGCACTTAGGTTATTCCATTAAACATGATATACTTTTATGTTATTATTGTTAATATAATTCCAGGAGAGTAGCTTATTATATCTTCTGATCATTGGTCTATTGTCATTAATTATGCCTTGAAAGATTGGTTGGTGATTATCACTAAATGGTTTATCCAATGGGGGATCTGATATGATCAACTACTTACTACAATCATTTGAGCCATGGGTTCTGCTGTCAAAGGGGACATAACTTTAGCTGTTATTTTTCGTTGTCACATTCTTACCCCTCATATCCTTCATATTATAGAAAAGAAGCAGAACAGTCTAAGAAAGGGTGAGGAGGAAACAGAGACTAAGTGATTGGAGTGGAGAAAGGAATTTTAGAGGACAATGGCTGGACAAACAACTTATTTTATATTGAGAAGAAATTAACATCAGAAAAAGAGGTCAAGGCCAAGAAGAATGCCTTTCATAATCTCAATGTAAGGATCCTGTGGAAACCACTAAGCAGAAGACATTATGAAAGTAATATTTTAAGATGTTTAATCTTGCAGCATCAGAGGGAGTGTCTTTGCCTTCAAGTCAGGAAGAGAGGTTGTAGAGGGGTGCAAGAAGGAAGGCATTAATTAATCCATATCTTGGTAGAGAGAAGAGAAGTGGTGTAGGCCTTTTCTACTAACACTTGGGTATTTACCTTCTAGTTTTTAGGGAACAGTTGAAAGTAGGAGATAAAACAAGGAAAGGGGCATTAATTGCCACTAACTTGGAAAACTGGAAATTGAAATTAACAAAGACCAGAGTCTGTCTGGACTCTAAGGCAAGATGCAGATTTCACTGTCTACCCTCAGGTAATTGCAGCAATTAAGCACATCTGCCTGGCAATTTCGTGTAAAGCTCTGTACCCAGGTCAAAATTCATCAGCCTCAGATTTTCAATATAAATATTACTTTAAATATAGAGGATGCATGCATTCTTTTAATGAAGGTCTATATAGAAACAAAATTTACATGGTTAGGTGCTAGTATTAAAATTCTAAACCTGTAGCAGAAGAAATAAGTGTGTGTGTGTGTGTGTGTGTGTGTGTGTGTGTGTGTGTGTGTGTATACACTTACTATTATTATTTTTCATTAATTTTTATTTTTATTTTGCAATATAATTCAGTTCTACATATCAGCCACGGATTCCCTTGTTCTCCCCCCTCCCGCCCCCCTCACCTTCCCGCCAGCCCACCCCCCATTCCCACCTCCTCCAGGGCAAAGCCTCCCCCGCAGATTGAGATTAACCTGGTAGACTCAGTCCAGGTAGGTCCAGTCCCCTCCTCCCAGGCCGAGCCAAGCGATCCTGCATAGGCCCCAGGTTTCAAACAGCCAACTCATGCAATGAGCACAGGACCCGGTTCCACTACCTGGATGCCTCCCAAACAGATCAAGCCAATCAACTGTCTCACCCATTCAGAGGGCCTGATCCAGTTGGGAGCCCCTCAGCCATTGGTTCATAGTTCATGTGTTTCCGTTCGTTTGGCTATTTGTCCCTGTGCTTTATCCAACCTTGGTCTCAACAATTCTCGATCATATAAACCCTCCTCATTCTCGCTAATTGGACTCCCAGAGCTCCACCCAGGGCCTAGCCATGGATCTCTGCATCCAGATCCCTCAGTAGTTGGATGGGGTTTCTAGCACGACAATTAGGGTGTTTGACCATCCCATCACCAGAGTAGGTCAGTTCGGGCTGTATCTCGACCATTGCCAGCAGTCTGTTGTGTGGGTATCTTTGTGGATTTCTGTGGGCCTCTCTAGCACTTTGCTTCTTCCTATTCTCATGTGGTCTTCATTTACCATGGCCTCCTATTCCTTGTTCTCCCTCTCTGTTGTTGATCCAGCTGGGATCTCCCGCTCCCCCAAGCTCTCTTTCCCTTGACCTGACACTTATTATTTATATGCTTTTTACCTGTACAAGACAAAGCCACTTTAGAATTCTTGCAGGAATGAGGGAGGGCCTCTCAGGTTCCCTCCTCTAGTAGAGGAACTACTAAGAGTGGACGATTTCTAAGTCATGAGGAGTCACTCTCTTTTGAAGATGTGGTCACTCGTAGGTTTCTCATGCCCCAGTGGATGGCCACACACCCATGTGTATATGTGTAGTACTAATTAGACTTGGGTTATTAATAACAATAAAAGACGTCATGAAGTTTTGAGGGAGACAGGGTTGTGGGACCACTAACTGGAGTTAGAAAGAAGTAATGGTAGATGGATATGGCCAAGACACACTGCTTGTTGCCCCTAGGGCTCACATGGATGCAAAGGATCTGGACTGCCACCTGGGACCATGTTGGTGTTCGAAGGCTGTGCTACTGCTAGTGCCAGGCTGATTTGGGTGGCCAGGGCTGTCAACTAGGGTCATGGTATCATCTGGATCAGTGCTGTAGCTGAGGGCCAGGTCTGGGTCTGTGGCTTTGCTTCATCCAGGGTCTATGTTGGTGTCTGTGACTCCTGACACAATCAAAGACTAAACCGATGCTGGGGATCTAGGTTGCCACCTGAGGCCATGTTGGTGTCCAGGGGCCACACTCCTGTGGGGGCCATGCCAGTCCAAATGGGACCATGGTGACATCCAGGCCCAGACTACTGCCTAGGACCATGTCTAGGTCCATGGTCCTACCACAGCCAGGGTCTGTATTGATGTCCATGGCCCATAGATGCCCAGGGTCTGGACTGCTACCTGTGACCATGAAGGCATCCAGAGATCATGGTGACACAGGGACATCCTGTTTTGAGTGGTCTACATTGTCACCTGGGGCCATGGTGTTGTCCAGGCCAGGGCTGCTGTAGGGGGCCATGTCTGGGTCTGTGGCCTTATAGCAGTGAGGGTCTGAGTTGATGTCCGGGTCTCCTGTTGTCACCTAGGGCCATGTAGTGGACTGGAGTCTGGTCAGTCACCTGGGGCCATGTCAATGTCCTAGGATCATGATGTGCCAGGGGCTATGTTGATTTGGGTAGATGACTCTGTCACCTGGAGCCATGAAGATGTCAGAGCACAGCTGCTGCCTAGCCATGTCTGGGTCCATGGCCCTGTGGAGGCTGGAATCTGGGGTGGTGTCCATGGCTCCAATTGCCACCATGGGCTCTGAGGATGAATGGGGTCTGGCCAGCCACCTGGGACCATGCTGATGCTGGGATGCTATGCTGCTGTTGGGGCCATGCTGATCTGAGGGGTTGTGGTGGCATCTGGTCTGAGCTGCTGCCGAGGGCTGTGTCTGGGTCTGTGATGATGTCTATGGCCCATGTTAGCATAGGGATCATTGGAACTATGCTGTACTAAGCTGGCCCCACCCTTTACTGCCCTTGTGATGGCTGGTCCTGCCCATCACTGGATACTGCATAAGGCAAGTTGTCCCTACCCCTAAGTAAAAAGCATGTCCCCACACTCACCCCTTACCATAGGCATGCATCTCCCCTGGTAAGCACACTAGAGCTGACCCTGTGGTGGGGGATGCAGGTGAGCCAACCCTAAGTGTATGAGAGCAGAAGAGCTGACACTGCCCTACCCCCATTTCTGCCATGTGGTGGCATGGATGAGGGGGAGATGCCTTCCTGCCTCTGTCCCTTACTACTTGTGGCAGGCAAGAAAGGTGGCCTCAGGTAAGGAGAGTGAAAGAACTTGCCCTATACCAACTACAGCACACAGGAGAGCAGGCCCTGCACCAGCCTGGACAGCTCAGTGATGCTGACACTGTTGTTGGGTTTGCCAGTGGACTGGTCCTGGGGAATTGAAAGAGGGGGCCTGACTCCGCCTCTCCCTTGCCCCATACAGCAATCAGGAGAGAGGGCCCTGCACCTTGCCTGGGCAAAACAGTGCAGCTGGCCCTGGTGATACGAGTGAGGGGAACCTGTATCTGAAGGCCCAAGAGCCCGAAAACCGGCTCCATGCTGTGGGTTGCATTGGTGAGCTAGCTGGGGCAATGCTAGGGAGCTCCTCTGGGTACTGATGATGGAGGAAGGCTGTCGAGATGGCCATCTCAGATGCAGCCCAGACCCAGAACCAGGACTATGGGTTGGCTCACCCCAACATTCACCGAATCTAAGAACTGTTGGAGCTTGTGGGGGGCCCGAGCCTGTGGATCCAGAGCAATGAGATCTCCGTGATGAAAGACAGCAGCAGGATGTTCAGGAGGAGCCCCAGTGGGGACCCAGTGTCTGCAGTGTGGCAGGGGCCAGGGGCCTCAGGACAGACCAATGGCTCCTGGTAGTCAACACTTTTAGGTAGAGATGAACAGACTAAAAGGTAAATAGTTAAACAGTGTGTCTCAAAGGGCCACATTGAAGCTTCTAAGACAAGAGTTTTCTTTTTTTGTTGTTTTGGTTTGTTTTTATTTTGTTTCTTTGTTTTGTTTGTTTTTTCCTTTAAATTTGGTTTTGTTTGTAGGGGGGAGGTTGCAAGGGCAGAGGGTGGATGTATGGGGCCAGGGAATAAGTGGGATCAGAATGCATGATGTGAAATCCACAAAGAATCAATAAAAGTTAAAAAACAAACAAACAACATCAAAACCCACAGTACTTGTTGGCTAGCTTGAGGAACTGAGTTCAGTCCCTGAATTTCACATGTTGGAAGGAGAGAAGTAACTCCATCATGTTGTCTTCTGACCTCCACACACATGGCACTGGACAATATACGGGGCGGGGGTGTGCACACAAATATGAGTACCCCTGCTCTCTCTCTCACACACACATAAGTAAATGTAATAACATATTTTTTTAAAAAGAAATGATGTAACATGAATCTTAAAAGGTTTTATCAAATAAAAAACTCGGTGCCAGTTATTGGGGTGAATGCTGGAAGATCAGAGAAGCAGAACAAGCTACAGCTAACCTCGCCTTGACAGCTTCTCAGCTGATCCTGTTTCCTCAAACTGGAAGCCGCTGAGTCCTCATCTGAATGGATCTCAGCTGAACTGCTGCTAAGAAGCCTAAAAGCTTAAAAGGCCTCTAGTTCCTGGTCCTCACACCTTTTATACCTTTCTGCTTCCTGCCATCACTTCCTGAGAGTTAAGGTGTGTGTCACCATTCCTGGCTGTTTCCAGTGCAGCTTTGAACTCACAGAGATCCAGATGGATCTCTGCCTCCAGAATGCTAGGATTAAAGGTATGAGTGCCACCATTTTCTGGCCTCTCTGTTTACCTAGTGGCTGTTCTGTTCTCTGACCCCAGATAAGTTTATTAGAGTGCACAATACATTGAGGGACACAATATCACCACAAAATATGTATTGTGACATATAAATGCTACATAAAGTTATTTCAGAATCACAAATGCTGGTATTATAGGAAGTGGACAGATTCATCTTTTGCATCAGCTATATTGATAAATACTTACATATTAGATAAGCATCCTTACATATAAATAGAATTATCAGTGAACTATAGGGAGTGATCTCTGCATGGAAAGATTGGAGTATTTGGTAGGACTTGACAATGTTTTTGTGTTGAAGGGGTCTCATATTGTCTAGACTGAGACATTAATAAAACAGAACTGGGGCATGGTAGGCACCCAAATTGTATCAGTTGTGTGAACCAATGAATGGATATTTGTTGTGTGTCCCATATTCCTAGCTGATGAAAAAAATAGCAAGAAAAGGATAAGGTAGCACCAACTTATGATATTATGAAGGAAATAGTGTGATGAGGTAAAATAACTAGAAAAACCACATTATCTCTTTCCAACTCTCTGTGCCAGGATGAACATATGACTGGACACCCAAAAACCTGGGATTGTAACTCTTGTTCCTGTCTGATACTGGCGAGGGCTTAGGTTTTATGGGAACAGAAAGTAATTCCCAGGGTTATCTATATCTTTTAACCAGTAGACAAGGATGGTCTTGTATCTGAAGGTTATACTGTGCAGAAGAAAGAGTGGAATGTGTGGACTTTGGGGAGGGGGCACACACTGAAACAAGAATGTACACAGAAAGAATGAAGGTACCCAAGGAATTCAAGACTGACTGTACATGAAAATGAGTAGATTTGCTACACACGTACTTACTGTCATTCACTACAGAGTCCTAGGGTTTTTTTTTTGAAGTATGTATTTCTGAATAAGTTTATTTGTCAGAGTTTTCCTTGGAATTTAATCAGCAATTATGAAATTTCAAAAATTGATCTGCATCTTTAATCCGATCATGAAATGAAAATGATAAGCTTTTCCGTTCTAGAACTTCATTATTACTGTTCGGCACTGGAAGGTAACATTGGCCAAAGGCGAGAGGTGGCACTTGATAAAATGTTTCATGACCAGTTGTCAATCCACTGTGGGCATTTGCAGACCTCCAGGCTACTGTCAGTGCATCTGCTTTTTCTTCCTGTTTATTTTTCATCATAAAACACATATGCTTTGCCAGAAGTAAAATTAATTTTTATAATATTCACTTCAAGGTTAAGATAACCTACTAGCATTTTGGCATGTTTATCTTTCTGTGAGTATTTTTACTTAAATGAGTATAATTATATTAAAAAGAAACTGTGATTCTGCTGGCCCATGCTGCCTTAAGCCAAGAGTTTCCAGTGGTATATATGAAATCTAATTACAAGCTTATTTAATAAAGTTTTGTAAATAAAATTGTTTTGATTTTTAAACTTTCATCACATGGTGGTAGATTGGTAAGAATGTTAGGAAATATTTCAAAATCCATGAGTCTCAGTATCTATATTCTCAAATTAAATATTGTAACAGCATAAAGTTTAAGGAGTTATTACAGACACCAAACATATAAAGCATGCCTTCCAGTGATTGAGGGGATAGAGAATATAAAAGATTGTCTTCGTTATTTGTCTAGTGCTGTGACAAAACACCCATGACCAAAGCAACTTATAAGAGAAGGTATTCTCCTGGGTTTACAGTTTCACGGGGTTAGAGTCTATGATGGTAAACAAAGTATTGGTAGCAGGGACAGCAGAGAGCTCAGACATTGGTTCTCAAGCATGAGGCAGGGCAGCACACTGGGAATGACTTGAATCTTTTGAAACCTCAAAGTCTGCCTCCAGAGACACATCTCCAACATTACCACACTTTCTAATACTTTCCAAACAGTTCCGCCTACTGGGGACCAAGTATTCAAACATAAAAGCTTCATGGGGATCATTCTCATTCGAATTCAAAGCATGGCGATGGTCATGCATCATATTTATAATCTGTGTTAAGAGGAGTGCCAGATGCAGCAGGAAGGCTACTGGTAATTTTGTTAATGACCATACTAGTAGCAAAGTAACAGTGTGGTTCTATTATCAGTAACAAGTTTATATAAGTGTTTATGAAATCTGCCATTTTCTGCATGTTCTTTCCTGTTTGGTGATTTGTCTAATTTGCTCATCTTCTACACACTATCTCCTCTATTTTGTTTTTTGTATTTTTTCATAGTTCATATCACTCTCTAACATATTATGGGATCACAAACAGTGAAACCTCAGTTACTGAGTCTTTTAGGGAAGGAATAAAATTTATTCAAGTACTTCATGTTGAATTAAGAGTAAGATTTTATAGTCCCAAAGATGATATAAATGTTTCTTTCTTTCTTTATTGATTTTGATTTTTTTCTAGACAGGGTTTCTCTGTGTTGCCCTTGCTGTCCTGGAACTTGCTCTGTAGACCAGGCTGGCCTTGAACTCACATAAACCCACCTGCCTCTGCCTCCCAAGTGCTGGGATTAAAGGCATGAACTACCACCTCCCAGCAATATATAAAGTTTTTGAAAATATTTAATTACATTTTTCTTAATTAATAATTGTATGCTGTATGATTTATGGGTATGTCTCAAAGGAAGGTTTTCTCACAGAGGGAATAGGATACACAAACACACAAATACACACACACACACAAACACACGCATGCATGTGCATGCACCTATGTACACATGAGTGTACACATTTTTTTTTTTTTACATTTTTCCACCTATGGAAATTGGAAATGCCTTAGCTGCATTCACAGGAAGAAAAAAAAGAAACTAGAATCTAGGGTTACTGGGTGTCAGAGTTTTGCCTAAGATGTAATAAGCACTTTTTCTATTTGTCATCAGTAATTTAGTTCTGCTGAAGAAACATCTAAGGCTAGTCTTAATTTTTCTCCATCAAGTAGACTTTTTTTAAAATTTCCTTCCATAGTTCAGGCACGTTCAGTAGATTGCAGTGAGTATCCTCAATGTTGGAACGTGTGTTTGCTGATCACTCTCACGAATATTGCAATAAATCCCAAGCTGAATTGATGTTTTGTATTGTGTTTATCTGTGAAAACTTAAACATACTCTAATCATCTCATCTATTTTTCACTTTATTTTTTTCAATGTTAACTTTTCCTCCTTAGTCTTTGTGTTAAAAACTGTGAATTAACACTATCGATTATTTTAATATTAATTAAATTAAGTGTTTTATTGTCACCAATGTCCCTTTAAAAATTTTATATTAATTTTCTGTTTCTATTTATCTTATGCATCATAAATATTCAATATTTTCACCCTTTTCATTGTACTAAAATATCCAATAATCTTCTAAGTAATTTATCTGTGATTTTTTTTGGTGAGGGATATATAATTCAACATAAAAATTATGAGTAAGAAAATAATAAAACAGCAAAGGCCTAAGAACATATAAACATGTAAATAGACATTGCCAGAACTGGATATTTTATTGATAGTCTTTGAAGATCTCAAGGAAAATAAATGATCTTTAGCTACGTGACTCTAACTAGTACATGATACTCTATCTTTGCATGTGGACAAGAATATCTAAAGGATGTTTATTAAGATTTTATTAACTTAGATAAGGAAAGAATTTTCTTTAATATTGCTTTAGACTTTCTTATCCTCAAGATTAGCAAAAGACTGCATCTTAATTTTATAAATAGGATAGGTCAAGACAATAGCTAGTCAATAAATCAGAGTTTTCATTAACCTCATACAAAAATGTGTTGGTTATTCACAAAAAAATAGATTTGATTTTGCCACAATATGGATTTTTCCAATTTAAATTATTACACAAGTCGCTAGAGAAGAGAATGCGGGCATTGTGTCTAACAAGTTATGCCAGCTCACATGAAGGAGATGGCTCAGGGGGTAAAGTGCTTGCTGCATAAGCATGAGGACCTGACTTTGCACCGTTGTCAAAGGCTTGGCAAAGCATCATATGCATGTGCCTGGGATCCCAGAACTGGGAAGCAGAAACAAGAGGATGCCCAGGGCTCATGCGGTAATCTATCCTATTGGTGAGTTCTATGTTCAGAGATAAACCTTGTCTCAAAACATGATGGAGATCAAGTGAGGAAGCAAACTGCCATGAACCTCTATGGATACACACTGGTCACACACACACACATATACACACACACACACACACACACACACACACACACACACAAGAAATCTCAACTTATGAGTTATTTAATTTTGAAGCTTTGGCTCCAAGGAATAGATCAACATACTATATGATAGCTAATAATAGAGAATTTCAGAAGAATGTTTGATACACAAGGTGAACAATGAGTACTCATAGTTTGGTCTAGCATATCCTTTAGGAAGGACGTCTTACATTGGTCTTTTCAATTTCGTATGAATATCAATTATTAGTTTAAGCAACATTTTCTTTTATTTTATTTCTTTAGATTTAGTATTCCTTTATAAACTGATATCTTTTATGGGAGATGCTATTGTTTTGTGGTTATCAAAATATCCACAAAGTTGTTTAAGGTGTAAATAGTCATCTCTTAGCCTTATCAATTCCACCAACTCCATAGAATGTGGTTTTTTTTTTTGGGGGGGGGCGAATACAGAAGCATGTACAGTATAAAACATAATAAACACTCTCGGAAGCTGGTGTAGCTTGAAGACAGAAACTATTTCTGCTTATTTCAATACAAGAACTTACCTTTTTATTCAACGAATTGCTGAGAGGGAAGCTGACAATTACCAGTTTGAAAAGAATGGTTGCCCTTAACAATATCTGCTGCTTATTAAAGCATGCAATGATGAAAACAACCTACAAGGGCTTTCTGAGGCTAACCAATGTTCCTGCTTGTCTTCTGACTTCTAAACCACCACACTGTACCTATCATTGAGGCATGTAAATGGGGATCCAGTTGGCAAAACTAGGGAAGGGAGATCCTAGGACTCTAGCCTGGGTGGGTGTTATTTTAGTCCACTCATATCATTTGTAGGAATGGAGGGCTTAGTCCTCTACTGGTTTTTATGGCTGTCATTACTTTATGCTTTCTCTTGGAGCACAGCACCTAAAGAGCACAATGTAGACCCCCAAACATACCTCTTTTCAGGGGAGTCTCTTGCAATCTACTGATGACTATGAACATTAATGTCCAGCCTCATCACTTCAACCTCTGACCTATTCCATTGCAGCATTGGCTGTAGCATCAACTGTGACCCTTGAAGCTGTGCCACAGTTCCATCCCTCACGTGTGTCACCACACAAGTTTTATTTCCATCCCTTCCAGGCATATTCATCCCAAGAAAACTATATCCTAATAAGCATTTTCACATGCATCTCCTATTGAGATATGTTTCTGAAGAAACACCATGAGACACTGCAATTCTCATAATTTGCTTCCTTCAGATTCTCATTAACTTTCTATTGAAATTAAAGGTATCTAATACATCATCAAAGTAGAAAGAGAAGTGTTTAGTGGGAAGACTGCCTGGAGGGCAAGTGTGGACTAGAGAAAGTGAATGTGAACAAAATAGGGTAAAATACATGCATGAATATATCACGATGAAACCTGTTATTCTACATATTCACTAAAGTAAAAAGAAATCACACGCCTTTAATCCCAGCACTCGGGAGGCAGAGGCAGGCGATTCTCTGTGAGTTTGAGGCCAGCCTGGTCTACAGAATGAGTTCCACGAAAGGTGCAAAACTACACAGAGAAAACTACACAGAGAATCCCTGTCTGGAAACCCCCCCCCAAAAAAAAATACCAAAAAGGTATAATGATAGCATTCCTGCCATATTTCCAGTCAACATAATTCAATTACCTTATATAAAAGTGGCATATTCATTGACCTAAAGTGAACAAAAGTCCCCATCTGTCACAGGTTCTTCTTACAATGGGACTTACAAGATATTCTTCAGACAACAGAACGGGTATTTTTCTCTTTAAGTCATTGGGTGTTGAGGGTGGACAGTGCCATGGTGCTTCTCTTTTGTCAATAACATCCTTTACTGTCATCCTGTATCTTATGGATGTACATTAGGCAAACTAATAAGGAAGGCATGGAGAGCTGCAATGCATGAAAGAGTATAGGAACATCTACTCTGGTTTTTGTATTTCTACAAGAAGTCATAAAGACACAGTTGGTATTTGTCATTTCTCTCTTCCACCGGTGGTTTAATATTCCCTTTGCTCTCAGTCAGCATCACCACAGGCAATATTATTTTTTGAACAGCCAGAGTGACTCAAACGTTTGCTCCTTCAGGATCTATACTCTGGCTTTTATATTGGATTATTATAATATTACGTTTTATTGAACAAAGAAGATGAAATATATCAGAAATCCCTATGCTTCCATTTCTTTGGATATGAAGAAATTTTTCATGTTACCTGGATATTCAGAAACAACTAACCTATATGTGATAAATACTAGACAATTTTTATATGACACTGATGACTCTCAAAACTTACATAGAAAATATGTCTTTTTTTGATAAGGTCAAAAAAGGTCATATTATGTAGTCTTAGGTAGCCTGGTACTCACAATATAAACAAGGCTAGAATTGAAACCACACTGACCCACCTGTCTCTGCCTCCCTTATATTTGGCTTAAAGTGAGCCGCTATGTGCTACCGTCAGTGTCTTAGTTATGATTTTTTTAGGGGTCAGTTTCAGTTCTGTTTAGCTTTGCTTAGTTTAGAGGACCTTTCCCTCACATGATATCTTAAACCCCAGGAAGATGTAACACACCGTACTGTTCTCCCTTACACGAGCAGGAAAAAGATAGTACGAATTAGTTCACATGTTCTTATTCAAGTCTCTAGTCACAAACATTAAAAACAATTTCCTTGAACCTCATTGATGGAAATGTGTCATTTAGTCAAGGCTCAAATTTATTATGGGGTTTTCAAGTCATTCTCTTCTTTTGTTTCAATATGTAGTTCCCTATAAAAACTCAAATCCTCTATCCAGTAGTGAATGTGAAATTCATAATTGGACCCCATGATCTCATCAGTCAGCTTAGAAGGTAACCCCTCAACATACACAATAGAATAGAGGCTCATAGCATTCTAATGTAGAACTCGGGCTTATTTTTCAGACATAAACCACGCTAATTTTATCAATTATGTTAATTTCTTATTAGTTCTAACTAAATAAGAGACAATGACAATCTTTACCATTAAATACACTATTGAATTTGTACATCATATTCATTATTGCTAATAATTTTGGTATATTAACCACATCTTAGAAGGAATTGCATCTTAAAAAAAGAACAAATAAAACAGGATATTACTTTAAAGACTAGTGTCAAATAAATCAGAGTAGGATAAAGAGACCCAGGAATGAATGTTTCAGGAAGTTTCCCCACTGAGCAGCCAGTCTGGCAGTGAGGAGCTAGATCAATAGTCTCTGCTTACTCCTCGTCCTCACTGGTTGTAATGGTGAGTTTCCCATAATAAAGTGTTTCCATATTTCTACTTCAATAGTCTCTGCTTACTCCTTATCCTCACTGATTGTAATGGTGAGTTTCCCATAATAAAGTGTTTTCATATTTCTACTTCTTTCTTTATTCCTAATCTATAGCCTGCAAGATGGAGTACTCTGATCTGTGCCCCAGCTCAAGATGAGACTCTTCCATTGTAAAACTTGGTTTTTTACTTGGATGTATGTCTATCTAATGGAGATGGAATTCTTAACACCGACTTTCATCTTTCTTTTCTTAACTATATCTAAAGTTGTACTTGGGTACATTTGGATATACAACGTGTCCTAAAGGTGATGAGTTAAAATTTGGTCTCAGCTTGGCATTATTAGGAGGGGGTAGTTGCCTTTAATGACTGGAGCCTGTAGGAGGTTTGTGAGTTACTGGGGCATGCTCTCAATGATGGTTCAGTCTCTTTCTTCCCCTCTTTCCCTTCTCCTTTCACTCTCACTTGTTCTTTTCTACTTCTCTTTGCTGGCAGGCAAGAGATGAACTTGATTCACTGTGGATTTTCCTGCCATAGTAGTTTGTCTTCCACAGACTCCAAAGCAACAGAGACAACAGAAAATGTATGAGAACTTCCAATATTGTGAGCTAAAATGAAGTCTTCATCTTCTCTTAGTTATCTCAGGTATATTTGGAGCGATAGGAAGCTGAGTTAAAAACTGAGGAAGTTCTTTAACTATGTGTGACTCCAACTGTAGCCACTGCATAGCAATTGAAAATGCCTGGGGCAAAGAATGCAGTGGTAGAACACTTGATTAGCACAGTGTGATCTCTAGTATTACAGAGACATACTACTGAACATGAATATTACTATTTCTTCCCAAAGGCGCCAACATCCTTAGGTTCCACTTACTCCTTGTTCAGGTACCCACACCCAGCCTTCTATAAAAATGACTTACAGGACATATTATATATATTTATTCTATTAAAATTTTTGGTTTTGGGCTGGAGAGAAAGCTTGATAGTTATAGTCTCTTCCAGAGGACCTGAGTTCAATTCTCAGCACATACACTGAAGCTCACAGCTGTCTGTATCTCTAGTACTAGGGGGTCTGATGCCTCTTCTGCTCTCTGTGTACTGGTAACTGGCACATACATGATACACAAACATACATGAAGCCAAGACGTAAATATAAAACAAAATTTCAAAAATTAAGTCTTTGTATATTGAAAATAAAATTAACCCATGCAATTTTATATAAAATAAATATTACTAATTACAAGAAAGCATTCGAGGCATTTTAAACCTACAATGTAGATGGGTAGAGCTCAATCTTGTCTCATTTGTGTTTCATGACAAGGGGGAAAGATGAGAGGTCTCATCTCTTCTTTCATCTATAAGTGACAGAAGTTATGTTAATCAGGGCTATAAAGGTTTGAAATACTATAAACTGTCAGTCATTGAAAGGCTGTAGAATATGATGGCATTTGTTTATAATGAAAATTTGCTTTATGGTGATGAAATGGGTTTTGATTGAAAATATATTTGATGTGCACTAGTGACTATTTTAGACAACATATATTGTTCAGTTCTATTCAAGCAAAGGTTGTTTACTATTTTACTAGTCTGTTCATAGGCATGTAATAGTATGAGTATAAAACAAAGACATTATATTAATAGAGGAAAGGTGAATGGAAGAATAAATGTTGGAAAGTAGCTGATGTGCACTTTGCTTAACATTTCCTAAGTGCAGAGTCAACATACAGCCCAGTTCTTTTCAAAATAGTTTGTTCTATACACTCAGACTGAAGATACTCTTATTTTCTCATAATTTATAAAAGAGAAATGCATATTCATAAGAAATCAAGAGGTGAGGTCTAAGTCAGATATTCAAATAGCTGTTCATGGAAAATTCCCTCAGGCTCTCATGATTGATTACTTCTAATTTCCTCTTGAAAGAAAGTGTCAGGCATAGATCCTTAAAGGATTTTACCTTTCACTAATTTGTAAGACCAGAGAAGGGAAGTGAAATAAATCTTTGGAATGGGAAATACACAAAAGTTTTAATTTCAACTATTTTTCCCATACTGTTTGGGAAATACACAATGAAAATTATTTATTGAATACTTTTGGTAATTCAAGCAGGTATTTAACAAATATATGAATAATGTTATTGTAAAATAACTACTATGACAAAAAGAAATATAAAATAGTTTATTCAGAACCAAGTACGGTGACCATAGTGTATACTGTGAGAATGATAAGCCAGAAACATACATAAACATATTTTTGTTTTTCTACAGTGACAGAATTCATTAAATAAATGTAGAAGCTGATTTGATTTCCTTGCTACAATTTCCCAAGTAGTCCCAGTTTCCCTTGATAGCTGACCATAGACAAACACAAGTAGTTCTTTTATTCTAATTTCAATTACTAATATTAAACATCAGAGCTTATGGTAACTATATCTACATATTCGTGTTCACAAGTTATAGTATGAGTGTCAAAGGGTGTTAATATAAGGCCACACTCACTTTGAGCTACTCCATATTATTAAAACAGTAAGTTTTCTGGCTGCACATTGTCCTGAGAGTATCCATTTTGCAAGCAGCTTTAACTCAGTTTTGAGGGTAGGGAATAATTGATAGGGGATAATTGTATGCTTGGGTGGACTCTCAGAAAACATCATCTGTCTGGTACCACCCTCTAAGCACAGACTGATAAATGGCTTATTCCTAGAAATTTAAAGGCTGCCACCTGATAAATTTACCAGGGTGAACTAAAGTTGTTGGGGAAAAAAATGTACATTAAAATAATAACAGAGAATCAAGTTTCAAGAACTTGATAGTCATGGCAAACTGTGGAAGGGAATGTCTCCTTCACCTGCATGGCACAAAGTGGTGGAGAAGCATAACATTGAGATGGCCACTGCCCCACTGATCTGTCATATGATACCTGGTGTGCGTCAAGAACCAAAAAATTCTGACTGTCCCTAGGACTCATCTTTCCTTGTTCACTAGCTGTTAACAAAATCTAATTGTCTGTCTGTCTCCTTGTTCACTTCTCTGCCCCTGCTGTTCCTATTCCGGACACATCCCTGCAGTTCACTGTATTGTTGCTTTCAACCCTGGCTCTCCCACAGTGCTGACAACTAAAACAACAGCTTCTTTCCTTGGCTGGGTTGGGTTCATTATTTATCAGTATAGACTCTGCTTACTATCAACCCACCTCTGAAACTTCTTGAACTCTATTGCAACCTCTTTAACTTGTATTCATTTTAAAAGCACACTCACACACACTGTTCTGACTCCAGAGAGCTGTGAATGCCTAAAATGCTGGGAATAGATTATGGTTGAGGGCTTAACTCTAAACAAAAGGTTTGTACCATACCGTCTACGACTAGGAGGAATCGTGGAAGCGAACAAGAGTACGCAAGAGTGAGTAGACTGGGCGAAGGGCTGATAAAAACCATTCTATAGATTCAACCATTGCATTATGAACACATGATGACTGTAATTTCTCAACTTGTGCTTCACAAAATTTGCCTTTTGAGCAATCAGTCATGGGTAGATGAAGGGTACAAGGGCCCCTACCCTTTACTACTGAGCTACTGCCTATTGTTTGGTTTGGGGAGAAAGGAAGTCATTGTCCTTAGTTGTATGCATGCCTACTGCTGAGCTTGTCAGGCTTCAGAAGATAGTTCTAGGCCTGTGGGTACACAGGTGACTCTAGGTAAACTTAGATGCCGAACAAAACTAACGGACAAGCATGTGAGCAGATGGGATTGGCAGGTAAGTGGAAGGTGCACAGGGGTTACAGGGCTATGGGACATGGTGGAGGACAGGAGTGGACAGCATAAATTATGTTCATATGTGGAATTGTCAATGAATAAATTTAGTTAATAAAAACATGTGGAGAAGGTTACATATTATTGTAATATTAATGAATGTACTTCTCTTTGTTTCACATCAATCATCTAGTGAAACATGTTTCACTAGATTTCTGTAGTCCAGAACATCACTCTAAGAAACCCGTGCTTATGAATTTTATGTTGCAAATTTACATCTGTTAAATGATTTTTTAAAATTCTTTGCTAATTCCATAATGTATTTTGATCATATTCTTAATGGGAAGAAAAATGTAAAAATAACTCTATAAAATTTGGTCCCTAGATTTTTGCAATAAATAGAATTTGTCAAAAGTAGATTTTCAATATTATTCTTAGTTAAGTATTTATACATAATAATATATTTGTTGAAGTAAAATGAAATGTTAAGGTCACTGTATGAATTTCTGGTTGATGCTCTCAAAAATTACCACACTGCCACATTCATATTCTCTGTATAACTTACTACAGTGTAGAAATGGAACCAGCCTAGATGTCCATCAACAGAAGAAAGGGTAATGAAAATATAGTGCATATAGATCATGTAATGGTATTCAGATGTTACAAACATGAAATTTTGGGGGGGAAATGAACTAACTGAAAATTATTATACTAAGTGATGTGTAGAAGAATTTCTAAGTGGTCTTATTAAATAAAAAACATGTAGCCAAATATAGGGGTGAAAGCCTTAGAGATCAGGGAAATAGGAATAGCCACCAGCTAACCTTATCTCACCATGCTGCAGCTTCCAAAAGTGAGCTACTTTGTGTCTCCCTACACCTTTATTGCCTTGCTGTTCTGCCCTCTCATTGGCTCTTAGCCCAGCTACCTCACTTCCTTGTCACTACTTGTCTGTACAGACCTCCAGGTCTCTATGGGTTGGTACTGGGATTAAAGGCGTGTGTCACCATGCTTGGCTTTGTTCCCTAGTGAGGCCTTGAACGCACAGAGACCCTGCCTGCCAAGTGATCAGATTAAGGGAGTGTGCTACCCCTGCCTGACTTTTGTGTTAACTTAAAATGGCTAGCTATTTCCTCTGATCTCCAGGCAAACTTTATTTATTAGCATACAAATAAAATATCACCACATTTCAGCACAAATAAAATATCACCATAGTGATGTGATCATGTCTTAGAGATGCAATCATTTCATATTCTCTGTCATGTAAGGATCCCAACTTGGAATATGAATAAAGGATATGTTTGTGGGTGTGGGTTATGAAACAAGATAGGAAACCATGGGAGGGGAATAAGAGGTGCTGAGAAAAGAGAGTTGGTGAGAATCAAATGTCACATAATCCATGAAAGTAGAAAAGAAGCTCCTGGAGGAGGGAACACACAAATGAGGGTGGGGGCAGGGAAGAACAAAAATAAGTTTTATTTGATAAATGCCACGATTCAGCCAATCATTGTAAGCTGATAAATATTTTTAAGACTAAGTTTTAAAAAGGTAAGAGATAACAACACTAATAAACATTGCAAATTGTAAACATGTTTACTATGCATGGGTGTAGAAAACAGATCTAAAGTCCAGGACCTGGCAGGGTTGTAGTCTTCTGGAGTCTTCACAGAAAACTAGAGTCGCTTGTCTCTATACCTGCTAGAAGTCACTCCTGGTGACTCTCTCCTCTTTCCAATTCTTTAAGACAATAGGATAGAAGATGCTATGTTCTCTAAGGTGTTGGTGGGTCCATTTGGACAAACTAGGATAAGCCCTTGGTTTAAAGTATCTGAGAACACTTACTTATAGCTGAAAAGTTATACTGAATTTAATATTCCATATTGAAAGGTTCTAGGAACAAGGATGTTGACATCTTTAGAGGACCACCTGGTAAAAATGACCCTTTAGAAATATTTCTAATGTGATGAATGATATCATCGATAGTTATTGTTGTTTGAAATATGGTCTATGTAAATAAATAAATGTATGCATGTATTATTAAAACTGATGAAATAGTCAGCATACTGCAGAAAATGAGAAGCATAATTGGCCTTTATATTTGTTGCATTATCTGAACTGAAAACCAAATACAATTCAAATACTTATAAACTGCCATAGATTTATTCTTATATGAAAATGAGAATATAAAATTATATAAAATTTTCAATGCCATGTATTATAGTGTTTTCTTTCAGTTTTATAAAATATAACTTTCATAAGATTTAATATATTAATTGCTATTAATAATTCTGATGTTTGAATTATTTAATTTGCAAATTCTTATTTAACTTGAGAATGACAGAATATTAAGATATTAACAAAGACAGAATATTAATTTCACTGCCTGAAAGAGAAATTAAAAATATTAACACACTAATGATATTAAGATCTTCACACAGTAACAATGTGTTTCATATACACATATTGTAAGGTAAAAGGGCCATCCGGAGAAACACACCCTGGCCCTGAAAACAGAGCCAGTGAAAGGAACACACCCTGCCCATGAAACCAGAGTCAAATAAACACACCCTGCCCCTGACCAACTCAGTACACATTCCAACCAATCTCGTAGCAGGAAAACCAACCAATCCCTGAGCACAAAATCCAGCCAATCTCTGAGCTCTTGTCTAAGCTTAGGGATTGAAATCTGACCAATCCCCACCCAGAAAATCTCCACTCTGGAAAAACTCTGCCCTGAAGAAGTCCTGTATAAGCCCTGAGCCTGTTCAGTTTGCTGCTGCCTTTTTCAACCATGGCAGAGGCATCCACCCTCCTGATTCTTCCCTTCCAATAAATCTCTTGAATGAGGTTTGGGTGACCTTCTTTCACTGGAGTGGAGTGGGACAGAGAAGTAACAACTTTTCAGGGGAGCCGGGTCAGAGCAGAACAGAGCAGAACTGTAACACCTTCACCAGGGAAACCTTCCTCAGCAGAGCAGAATTGTAACACTGAGGGGCAGGGACCTGAGCAGAACTGTAACAACTTCAGTAGGGAAACCCTTTCCTGCCAGAGCAGAATTGTTGCATTGGGGAAAACTTGCTCTGGAGCAAGGCTGTAAGCTGCTATGCGTAAGGTGACTTTGTGGTATTCTTTGGCTACCCACTGCCAGGATCCCTTTCTAATCGAGTTGCAATGCTTACGTGTACATATATTTGGTATGTAGTCAAAAACAAATAAGTCTTTCTCTTGCTTTTATTTTGAATACATTATAGAGGTTGGAAATTTTGCTGGTAGTTTAGCATACTTCTAAGATTTATGCTACTTTTGTGTCAAAAAGCTTTGTCACCATTTTAGTGAGAATATTGTAGTCTTATGTTTAGACAAAACTAGTGAATGGTACAAAATGTAAATCAGACAAACAACTTTTAAAGATGTGAAAACTCCAAATCTGTCATGAAAAAATAGAATGTGAGTAGTCAAAGCTTTCAAGATTTTATTTTTCATTGACACTAAAATTTAAAGCCTTGCACTATAGAGTTAGAATTCTTGAAAGAAATGTGTGAATTCATCATAGCTTCCTCAAATGATGTGATTCTTAGATACAGTCTCAGCAACTGGCTTCTCTACTCCCACTGTATTTAAATAAGGGGTTGTTTTAGAGAGTCACTCATTTTCATGGCAAATTTACAGCTGGAAGCAAGTCTGAACTCACCTATTTCTGAGTGGCATTCCATTCTTAGATTTGTAGATGTATCAATGCTCAGGCCCAATGTGAATGCACAGGCCTGTAGTATCAGCCCTGGGGAACTGGAGACATGAACATTCTGTGTTCAAGAGCAGCCTGCATTATAGAGTAAAACTCTCAAATTCTTGCTTTTCACAAAAAATGTTTGATTAGTATTTGAATTTATATCCTTTGTTAGAGAAACCAATGCCATTCCACACTGAGATGGAAACAACTTGTTTAATAAATGAGATAGTGTCTAGGTTTCAGTCTATAAAGATAGATGCCCTCATAGAAGACAAGGAGAATGCCTCTTAAGATTTCACAATTATGATACCTGATTCTCAGGAGTATCTCAGGATGGTATCTAAATCACTGAAGTTCAGGCCTGGTTTTCACTGTTACATTAACATTATATGTTAGCACCATATAATGAGGTGAACAGTAAACGGAAGGTAGAAATGGTTCTTGTTGAGTGAGAAAATCAACACGTATCATCTCTTTACGTCTCTCCACCTAATAAGATTTCATCATTGTTCCCCACTTTGAACATTAAGAAATCAAGTTTCAGGGGCTGGAGAGATGGCTCAGTGGTTAAGAGCACTGGCTGCTTTTCCAAAGGACAAGGGTTCAATTCCCAGCACCCACATAGCAGTTCACAACTGTCTGTAACACTAGTGCCAGGGGATCTGAGACCCTCATACAGAGATACACACAGGCAAAATCTCAGTGTACGTTAAATAAATAAATACATCTTAAAAAATCAAGTTTCAGCATGTATACTTCCTGGACTAATAAATAATAGAATCCAAATTTAGATTCCACTCCTGTGTTTAAAAACACATTTTCATCAATCCATACTGCCACAGAGAAAAGAACTTTATGACCCAAGTTCTGTGTTCAAGAAAGTATATTTAATGTTCCATAAGGAAAAGTAAAGTGTCAGAGCTTCAGAAGTTTGGAGAAAATAAAGCTCGGTATAAGTAAATGTAATGAGGTGCTCTATTAACATCAGTGAATCTTAAATAGTCTTTAAGAGTTTAATAGACATGGAAGATGGTGGAAAGCACTATGGGAAGAAAGGCTAAAAGCAAACGAAGTCCAGACCTGGGGTGTTGCTTGCATGTTAAAGGAGAGCACCAATGTGATAATAGAGGATAATTATTGAATTATTACAAATAAAACATGAGCTCATATGTAGATGAATTGCTAAATAGTCTTATTAAACAAAAAACATGGAGCCAGATACAGGGATGAAAACCTGAAAGATCAGGGAAATAGGAAAAGGCACATGATACCTTCACTTCACTGATACCTCAGTTTCCAAAGAGAGCTACTTCCTGTCTACCCACACCTACATGCCTTTCTGTTCTGTTCTCTCATTTGCTCTCTCAGCCCAGCTACATGATTTCCTCTTCCTGCCTAGCTCTGTCACTTCCTGTCTGTCTGTACAGACCTCCAGATCTCTATGGTTAGTGCTGGGATTAAAGGCATGTATCCTCATGCCTAACTCTGTTCCCAGTGTGGCCTTGAACTCACTGAGATCCAGACAGATCCCTGCCTCCCAAGTGATAGGATTAAAGGCATGTGCTATCATTGCCTGACTTCTATGTTAATGTAGTGGCTGGCTTTTTCCTCTGATCCTCAGGTAAATTTTATTGGGAGACACAGTATATTGGGGGACACAATAAATCACCACACTCAGAAGTGGATAGTTAGTGACTGATTATGTGGACAGCCAACATACTGAACAAAAATAAAATTTTCACCTTAAACTTCAGCAACCAGAAATGGGAAGTTTAACCACAGTTTCTTCAGCAGTCAACCTAAATCATCAGGACTTCCATAACTGCTGGCATTCAAACTTTATTCATTCTTCCAAATTAAAGACAGCTGAGCTAGCCAGGTGTACCCCATCACCATCACACTCTGCTTCTCAGCCAGCCCCATCCTCCACCTGCCACCAGCCAAATGAGTGTGGTGGACAGGCATCCTTTGCTATAGGCAGTCTGAGTAAACAGACTTCCTTTTCTCATTCACAGAGTCTGCATCAATTATTTTGGATTTGTGCCAGTAGAGACACATTTGCCTATTTAAGATACGTTAGCAAGATCATCACTCTAGGACTGAATTAGGAAGAAGGAAAAGTTGAAACTCTTTGAGTGAAGACTGAATTGCAGTGTTCAATTTATTGAACAGTTAGGCATTAGATGGGAATTAAAGAATAGGGTGTAGGCATGGAAATCCTTAGAAAAGGGAGGGATTGAATTGATATTTTCTTTAAAAATTGTGTTTTATTGCTTGGCCATTTAATTAGGCTATTGGATAAATTTTCTTTCCATGAATATTTCCTGTAATACACCTGTGTTTTTACATTACAACCACACGCAGGTATACCTTCTTGAAAAATTTTCCAATTTGTCATTGACACCAAATATTTGTCAAAATTGTTACTGGTGGCCAAGATATTGGGCAGGTGTGTGTCTTGGCATCTGATAAATCATTCAAAACAGTGTGCACATATTTGCAAAGTAGCTGGGAAACTTCATTCAAAGTGAAGTGATAGTACATATTGGGAAGATACACACAGCCAATGACAGCCACCACATGGATGAGACTACTCAAGGGCTTCAGTTACTGTTTGGGACTTCCTTTATAGGAGGAGGAGTTTGATTGTTAAGAAGTCTTGATGAATGAGAAGTAATTTTATTACATAGAATTTTCAGTGATAATTGCCCCCCCCAAAAAAATTAAAATATCTTCAAAAGCTTCTGGAGTGTTTTAGCTAATTTAAGTAAATAGATATGAACTGCACGTATGTGTTACTTAGCTATATGATGCATTGAGGAGTTAAGGTATAGTCAAGGCTCACTGTTAAGAATGGAACTGGCATGGGAATATGCCTAGGCTATGAGGACATCTTCTTCTGATAGCACTGATAGTGTTGCACAGAGAAACTTAATGAGGGTGATTTGGTAGGGTAGTTACAAGAACAGCCAGAATACCAGGAAAGTAAACTAGATGCCTGAGGTATTTAAAGAACACGGGCTCCATGACAGTAATTGTGGATAAAGGACAGGTCTCCACTTTAATTCTTGTATGTCTACCATTACAGGTACAATCCCAAATGCACTAGCCTTGGAATTCTGATGTGTTCAATCTTACCTGCTAAGTGTGGGAAGATATGCACCCAGATTCAAAAAAAGAACTATAATGCTGCATTGCTGAAGATGTAGTTAGTAACTCAGCTCTAAAAATGCTTTAAAGGGGCTGTAATCTCTTTTGTTTAATTCCACCCACTTAAATAAAACTAATTTCTTTTGTAATAATGGTTTCCTCTTGACCATATCCAAGTTTACTGAATCTTTATTTGAGATTGTAGACTAATTATTGCACAAATTTTGATATTAGGGGCTGTGGAAATGGTTTAGTAGATTAATTGCCCTGATGTACATGTGTGGGGATATGAGTTTGAATCCCCAGAACCCATATAGACACAGATATGCTAATGTAGTCTCTAACCAAAGTGTTCCTATGGTGAGGTAGTGAGAAGGGAGGGAGAGATAGGAAAATCCTTGGAGGCACATGCCAAACAGCCTGGCAAATACTGAAGCAAGACTCTGTCTCAAACAAGGTGGAAAGAGGCCTGACATGAGAGATTGTCCTCTGGCCATTCCATGTGCAGCAACAGCATGCACATACCCGTACTCAAAGACACAATTCTGCACATACATGCACATATACACATGCACACACAATAATAAAATGGTAATGCCGAAGGGAGCATTATTGATGATATTTTGATTAATCCCCACTTATCTTTCCTTCCCTAGGTGTCCTCTTTTCATTCACTCTCACTCAACATCATGCTATCTGTCATCTCTCATGGTACATTTACCATAAACTGAATTCTCAGCCAGTTCTTGATGACTCTTTCTACTTTAAGACAATGCAATAAATCACAAGGCAAGCATTCTTATTAAATATATATTTTCTATGGAATGGTGGGGAACTTTAAGTTAGCTTTTTAAAAGTTTTAGCATTAAGGGAAAAAGAGTTTCATTTTGAGGGAAAATGAAGCCAGTTCTTTCTACCCCATCACTCCCATGGAATGACATTATAAACCTTGATGTAATGTGTGGAGCAGCAATTCAAAGATGAAGTATCACCGGCCTGACTGCAAGTTTATCATTGCTTTTCTCCCAATATGCCAATCAAACCTACCCCAAATCAGAAAGTTGGCAGAGAGAATTCCAGAGGAAGCCATCTAATTCTGGCTCAAATAAATGGGTTTTCTATAAACCCAAGTAAGAGCATGGGCTGTTTCTCTTTTCTCATGCCACAAGCACACTGGACTCAAGGGAGCAGTGCCTCATAGTTCACAATGGTAGAGTGAGGGTCTGAGGGAGGGAGGTGCTCTGCACTGATCAGGAAAGCTGAAGACCCAAGAAGATGGACTAAGCTTCTGTTACTTGATTCTCTGTACTGCTTGGCCTCAGTGTGGCTGCGTTTTCAGAAAGCACAAAGTAGGAGGAGTAAATCAAACACAGCTTTGCACTGGAGGACTGGAAAGTGATTGCCAGGGAATGAACATGACTTTGAGACATCCCAGAGAGGCAGAGATTCAGGTGAGCTGTCAGAAAAGCCAGCAACCTGCATAGTACTAGTTGAAAACAGCCAGAAAGAGCTTTGTGAACTAAGCCAAGGTGTTGGTAACCATCCAGGTCCCAGAGCATGAAGTGGCTAATCTGTGCAGACAGAGGGCATCACAAAGGCTAGAAACCACAAACAAAAAAATGACTGAGTGAAACCTGTGGTCCAAATCCAGGGAACTAATAGCTGCTGGGGCAAAAAACTGTCTGAAAATAATTCATTAAATTTTAATAAAGGTCAAATGTTTTAAATATAATATTAAAAAATGTTTAAAATGAAATGAAAAGTAATTCCCCATGTGCAGAACCAGGAAGGTTTGAATTGTAACACACACGCACACCTCACAAACACACACACACACACATGTATGCACATATACCTATACACAGATATTCATATCCCCACACACATTCACACACATACGCACACAAACATATGTATACACGTATATTCATAGCCACACACATCTTCACTCACACATACACACACATTCATATAACACATTCACAAATATGCACACACACACATTCAAACACGCATAAACACACTTACACACATGTATATAACACAGTAATTGTGGAAATTATTCAAGCAATACAACCATATTTGACCCAAATACAATGATAGAAAATCTTAGCAAAAATTTAAATGACATAAAACTGGAAAACCTTACACAAAAGAATATTTCCACCAAATAACAAATCCTCAGAAATCTTCGTAACATTATACAGAAAATAGAGGAAAGCAAAAATGCAAGTGACTTGAATATTTATCAGAGGAAGAATTTTTGAAGAATAGAAAAGAAAATATGTTAAAATTAAGACATGAAGACCGAAATGCTGTCAGGGTCCATATCATTGAGATCTGTAAGGAAACACACACACACACACACACACACACACACACACACACACACACACACACACACGAATGTAGTTAACAGATCAATGTCTAAAATTTTCCAAGTTTGCTGAAAGGCATAAGCCTAGAGATGAAATTTACCATACTGAACACAATTTATGTAAACTTACACTTACGTACAACATATCAAATACCAACAATTAAGCAGAATAGAAAAAAAGGACCTTGACAAAAAAGAAGAGACTATGATACTTTCCTTATAAAATTTATGATTATTAGTAGTTTTCATCAGAAACCATGACTATAAGAAGGAAGAGAAAGATTATTTTAAGATACTGAATAATCTTACTCCAGAAGCCTACATTTGGTATAAATGTCCCTCAAGAATGAAGATTAAGGAGGACAATTAATGAACGCAAATACAGGGATTGTGGTCAGCATGTATCCTTTAAGAGAGTTGCACATGGTAGAGGAGATGGTCCAGTGGGGAAATGTTTGCTGTAAAAGCATGAGGATATGAGTACAGTGCCCCAGAACCTACATAGAGCCAGTTGCTGTGGTATATGTATCCATAGTGCCAGCAATCCTACAGACAGACGGAAAATCCCAGGAAGCCTGGGGGCTAGCACCAGGAAAGGAGAGATATTATCTTAAGCAAGTTGAAGGAAAGAACTGAAACCCAAGATGCATCTGTGATTTTTCACTCACCATGGCAGGTGCATATATGCTGAGAATTTCATGTCTTTTCTGTACATAGATTTATGTCATATAATTTCTACAGGTCACAAAACTGACACCATGTGACTGGTTTCTCTGCTTAGGGTGTGAGCTGTTTTCTCACTGACTTGGTTAGAGTTGTGGTGTATCTGAGACTTGAGCCCTTTTCTTCTAATACTATGGGTTGTTGACACAGTATGTTCCTTTGCAGTTACTTCCATGTGGACCCCTGTACCTTCAAGCAAATGAATGCCCAATGTTTCTTGTGCTTTATATCTTTATATGTCTTTTCTTTCTTCTAGAGATAAATTGGGCTTTATGTGGCTCAAATAACTACATTAGACCCACACAGTTAACCACCTTTTCAACAGCACCCAGTTATCAATCTTAATTACATTTGCAAAATCTCTTTTCCTATGTAGCAGAACACAAATTTGGTGTAATAAGAAGGAGTTGAGCTCATGAGGTCTGCGTTTGTTTACAGTACTGGAGATATGGACAAGGTTATTCTCATAAAACTTGTATAAAACTCTTTAAGAGTTGAAGACGAACTACATGTTTGCCATTGTGTTCTGGGGAGGGAGAGACGTGTGGATTCTTGTTCTTCACTGGCCAACCAGCCTAGATAAATCAGCAAACCGCAAGCCCCAATGAAAAAACTTGTCTCAGAAATTACAGACTGGATAGCCCAGAGTCCTTGGGTAGAACTAAACACAACTGGAAAAAAAATCAATGAAGTGATTACCAATTATATGCTGCTATACTCACAGATCTGTGGGTGCCTTGTCCAGTCCTCATCCTAGAGGCTTCCTCTAGTAGCAAATGGGATCATATGCAAAGACCCATGGCCAGACATGGTGCTGAGAAAGATTCTAAATTGGAGGTCTCCATCAGGTCTCTCCCCTTGGAGATTGGGAAGCCCTGCACTAGAGGGTGAAGAAGATTTTAGGAGTCAGATGGGATGAAGGGCACCAGGAGAAGATGGTCCACATGGCTAACATGGGCTCATAGAGACTGAAACAGCAAGCACAGGGCCTGTATGGGTCTGGTCTGTGCCAGGTCCTCTGCATATATGTAATGGCTGTTAGCTTCGTGTTCTTGAGAGACTCTTAACAGTTGGAGCAGGTATAGCTCTGACTCTTTTGCCTACCCTTGTGACTCATTTCCTCCTATTGATTTACTTTGTCCAGTCTCAGTATGAGGGCTTTTGCCTTGTATTATTTTATCTTGTTTTGTTCTGTCTGGCTGTCTTTTCTTGGAAACCTGCTCTTTTCTGAAGAGGAAACAGAGGGTAGTGGATCTAGGGACAAAGAAAAGTTGGGGGATGTGGTGGTATTGTGTTACCCAAAATATTGTGCATGCTAATAAACTTATCTGGGGTCAGAGAGAGAATAACCACAATATTAAACATAGAGGATAGGCAGTGGTAGCACACGCCTTTAATCCTAGCATTCCAGAGGCAGAAATCCATGTGTTCAAGGATACAGCCAGGCATGGTGACTCACGCTTTTAATCCCAGAAAGCAAGCCTTTAAACCTAGGGAGTGATGGCAAAAACAGAAAGATATATAAGGTGTGGAGACCAGAAACTGGAAGCATTTTGCTGGTTAAGCTTTTAGGCTTTGGAGCAGCAGTTCAGCTGAGATTCATTTGGATAAGACTCAGAGGCTACCAGTCTGAGGAAAAAAGGATCAGCTGAGGAACTGGTGAGGCGAGGTAGTTGTGGCTTGTTCTGCTTCTTTGATCTTCCAGCGTTCACACCAATACCTGCCCCAGGTTTTTTTTTTTTATTAATAAGACCTTTTAAGATCCCTGCTACAGGGGGAGGGTAATGAGGAGTGGAGGGAGGGGAAACTGGTTGGGATGTAGTGTATGAGAGAAAAACCTATTTTCAATAAGAAAGAAAGAGAGATATAGATAAAAGATAGATAGATAGATAGATAGATAGATAGATAGATAGGAATAGATGGCTGCGTGGATGGAGGAAGGAAGGAAGGAAGAAAGGAAAAAAGGAAGGAAGGAAGGAAGGAAGGAAGGAAGGAAGGAAGGAAGGAAGGAAGGAAGGAACAAAAAAATCTGTTGAAGCAGATTAGGGTCCTAAGAAGAGCATTCCAGATTGACACCTGCTTTGCACATGTGTTGTACCAATGCATATTTCTACCTACTTACCTACACACACACACACACACACACACACACACACACACACAGAGAGAGAGAGAGAGAGAGAGAGAGAGAGAGAGAGAGAGAGAGAGAGAGAGAGAGAGAGAGAGAATGGATATGGAGAATTTGTTTCTTCACAGTTTGTTTTATTTAAAAGGTTTAAAATTGTCAGACCCCAGGCTAAAATGTTTGTAAGTTTCAGTTTCACTGAGATAATCTTCTCTTGTATTCATACTTTGCAGTAATTTTTCTATGCCAGGTATTGTATTGTGACTAAAACAAAGCAGAGATGAATGTGTACAGATGTCTAGATTGCCAAGGAGACAAACAGGAACAAATTCTGAATAATAACTGTAGACAAAAGGTACTCGTAAGTAAAAATCACGAATTTATCTTCCTGACTTCTTAGTCAGATAAGATATCAGGAAAAAAGACGTATCTGAGCTAAAGTAAAGGACAAAAATGAGGAAATGATACATTTATTGTTTTTGTTATATATTTAATGTGTATGGTATCATATTTTGATACACTTATACAGGGTGAAATCATTATTATTATCAAGAAATGAACATATCTAATCATTGCACAGGGTTATCTTTGTATTCAGTACAATAGTTCTAGTTCTAATAATGTTCATTAGATAGTAAATGTTCTCTTTATAAATGATATTGATGATGTGTGTGATTTTCTAAATAATTACTTATTCTTAAAAAAGGAAAATTTTTTATTCTTCAAGAAATCCACACCATGTGCAATGCGTTTGAATCTCATCCAGCCACCACTCTCCCTCTGGTACTTCTCCTAACCACCACCTCTGTCCTAGTTAGATTGAACCTTCAACTTGATATCCTGGAGTCGTCTGAGACGCGAGTCTCTGATGAAGTACTTACTGAATCAGGTTGACCTTGGGGGCAGTCTGCAGTAGAGAGTCTTGATTGTTAAGAGGTGTAGGCAGGATCAAACTATAGTTGATCGCTCCATTTCCTGAATAAATACTTTTGGGCTACTTAAGAACACAAGCTACATAGTTGGAGAGGAGTGGAATGTTCAGGTGTTAATAGTACTTGCTGCTCTTCTTGAGATTTGAGTCAGTCTCCAGTGCCTAGGTTGACAACTCACATTTCCCTGTCATTTCTGTTCTTGGGCATCTGGCAGATTCTTTCTTTTTATCTGCATACACATGGCAGACACCCAGTCTCTCTCTCTCTCTCTCTCTCTCTCTCTCTCTCTCTCTCTCTCTCTCTCTCTCTCTCTCTCTCTCACACACACACACACACACACACACACACACACAAGAATATAGCAAATAAATTCTATATCAAGAAAATGAGCTGTGCATAAACCTGTGAAGGAGTCAGCAAGTAGCATTCCTTCATGATTTCTGCATCATATTCCTGCTTGAGATCCTGTCCTGATTTCCATCAGTGATGAACTCTGACCCTGGAATACAAGGCAAATAAATCCTTTTATTTCCTAAGTTGCTTTTTTTTAATCATGTTGTTTGTCACAATAATAGACTGGAACTAGTCCAGCAGTAGGATGTTGCTGTGATAGACCTGATCATGTGACGTTTCATGCTTTTGCACTATTGTATTAGAGGATTATAGAAGATTTTGGAACTGAAATCTGGGAAAGTTATTGGGTCCTGACAGCTTAATGGGCTGCTCTGTGGGACCTCAGGATAACAACGATAGATACATAGATAGTTGATACTGTATTGTGAGGTTTCAGAGAGAAGCATATGTATATATATATACTGAAACTTGGGATAAGGTTCATTTGTGTGATGTTTTATTTTTACATTTCAAGTTAAATGCTGGTTTTATTTTTTCCCTTTTGGTGAAAATAGATTTTTTTCTCACATAATTTATCTTGATTATGATTCTCCTCCCTCTACTTCTTTCTCCCAGTTCCTTTGCACATCCCCCCTCCCATCCAGATCTACCTCCTTTCTGTCTCTCACTAGGAAAGAGGCTTCTAAGAGATGATATTAATGAAATATAATATGATAAAATAAAGTACAATGAAATGAAATGAAAACTAACACATTGGAATCAGAAAAAACAAACAGAATGAAAGGGCCCAAGAGAAGGCCCAGGATATAGAAACCCACTCATTTGCACACCCAGGAATCTCATACAAATACTAAACTGGAAGCCATGATATACATGCATAGAACCTGTAGGGTTTAAAGAGAGAAGAAAAATTATATCAATAAAATAAATAAAAACAAAACTAAGGAATAATAAGACAAGATAAAAAAGGAAAAACCCGGACACAACACTATGAGACAAGGAACCTAAAGAGGTCATTGAGTTTGTTACCTGTTGGCCATCTACAGCTGGGCATGCAGCCTATCCTTAAAAGTGTTTTTTTTCCCAAATAAAACTCCCTTGGGGAAAACTAAATTTTTGTCTGCTAGTAGTTATCATTTGGCGATAGCTTCTGGGTTAGGAATGAGGTCAAGTGTCCACTTCTCCTTTGAGCTCTAGAACCCCACTTGGTGCAGACCCGTGCAGGGCCTATGCTGTTGCCTCAGTCTCTGAGTTCCTATGAGCTTGGCTCATGTTGCTTTGTTTACTTGGTGTCTTCCATCCCCTCTGGCTCTTACACTCTTTCAGTCTCTTCTTCCTTGAGTTTCTCTGAGATTTGATAGAGGTATCTTCTATAGGTCTGAGTGTTCCAAGGTCTCTGTTCTCTGCATAATACCTGACAGTGGACATTTGTACGTGTTCCAACCTAGCTGGAGGAAGAAGCTTCTCTGATGATGGCTGAGCAAGGTACTGATCTATGTGTATAGCAGAATATCATTAGGAGTCATTTTATTGCTATTTATTTTTAGAAAAATATTATTTGGCTTTACGCTAGGTCCTGGGCTGTCTAGTCTCAGGTTCTTGGTCACCCAAGCAGGGTTCATTATTGGTCCCCCTTGTGGAGTAGGTCTTAACTCAAATCAGATATTGGTGGTTAATAATATTGGGGCATCATTGCAATAGCATATTTTTAAAAAAAGTTTATTGATTTTTTTTGTGGATTTCACATCAAACATTCTGATCCCATTTATCTTCCCATATCCTTGCATCGGCCCTCAGCCCCTGCAACCTCCAGACCATATCAAAACCAAAATTAAAAGAAAAAAAAAGAACAAAACCAAACAAACCACCTAAACAAACAAAAAACCAAAAGAAGACTCTTGTCTTGGAAGCTGTAGTGTGGCCCATTGGGTCACATGGTTTACCCTTTAGTCCATTCATCTTTACTTGCAAGTGTCCATTTCCTCAAGTAATTGGTCTGGCGCTAGACCTCTGGTTTCTGCTACACCACAGATAATGGCCTATGATTGGGGTTCCTCTTAGATATCCTGTTGTTGTCCTGTGTCATGTAGATACTGCTGGTTTGGATCTGTAGGTTTGCTGCTTTACATGCTCCAACAGTTCATAGGCAAGGTGGATGTTGGAGTGGGCCAATTCATAGCCCTGATCTGCGCCTGGGTGGTGGCTGGGTTGGTCAGCCTGCCAGCTTTCCCTTATTTATTACCCAGGTGAGCTCTCCAGCACTGCCTGGGCTAGCTCATCCAATGAAGCCTGCAGCAAGGAGCAGGACCAGTTCTGCTCTCAGGTCCTCAGATCTGGTCACCTATGCTTACATCACCAGGGCCAACTTTACTGTTTTGTCCAGGCAAGGTGCAGTGCCCTCTCTCCTGATTACTGCAGGGGACATTCAAGAGAGTGGGGTGGGTCAGCTCTCCTACTCTCATGCCCTCAGGGCTGGCTCACCTGTGCCCTCAACGACAGGGTTAGCTGTATTGTTCCTTTCAGGCTGGCTTTCCTGTATGTTGCAGCTGGTGAGGACAGAGCTAGTTCTCTCACTCTTATGACCATGACCGTGACCCTGGGCCAACTCTCTTACCTGCCACAGGTAGCAAGGGATGAGGTGGGGAGGGCATCTTTCTCTTATGCCTGCCACCTCAAGGCAGACAAGGAGGGCAGGATCATCTCTGTTGCTCTCACACCCTCAGGATTGGCTCAAGTGTGCAGCCTAGACAGTGCAGTGTGTCCAGCAAAGGTTGGAGCTTGCTATGCCGGGCCAGTGAAGGGTGGGGTTGGCTCAAGACAGCATGGTCTAAGAGCCCTTGTGCTAACATGGGCCATGGACATCATCAGAGACCCCAGTTGCACCATGGCCTGGTGGCAGCAAAGGCCGCTCAGCTTGATATGGCCCTAGTGGCAACATGGTTCTTGGGAACATGGTTGCAGGTGGCTGACCAGACCCTGGCCATCTGCAGAGCCCTGCAGAAGCCATGGACACCACCCTAGACCCGGGCAGTTGCAGGGCCATGGCACTAGCATATCTTGCATGCAGAACACCATTGTAAATAAAAGAGTTTGTGGCTGGGTTGGAGTTTACTTTTCTCCTTTGGTAGCATGTAGAGCACCTTCCTGTACCAAAGCACTATGTACTCAGCAGCATGGCTTCTCTGTTATATAGTGGGGACCTTACTCTCAGTTTTTAGAGAGCAACCTATAGTCTTGGCAACAGCATAGGTTGTTTGAGGATTACCAAGGGACCCCAATCAGCCAAAAAGTCAATTAGATGTAACCGATTCCCTTTACTGGAAGCTTCATTTAGTGACAAGAGATGTCCAGTTGGGAGTCTATTTCCCCCATTATTTGATTATTTCATTTAGATTACTTCTATACATACATGTAATTTAGGAAGCTTCTACTGTCTTGGGTTTCCATACTGCCCCTCCAATATTCCTTAATTTTAGTTGTCTCTCTCTGTATTTCCTCCCTACTCCCTATCTTTCTGTCTTCCCATCCTCCTGTACTAACCTCCCACTCCCATTCATCCATGATTCTATTCCCCTTTCTTATGGAGATCTGTTGGTCCTCCCTAGTTCCCTGTTTTATGCCTAACATCGATAGTTCTACAGATTGTAGCTCGATTATCATTGACTTAACAGTTAATACTCACATATAATTGAATATATAACACATTTATCTTTCTGTGTCTGCAATACCTCACTCATGATGATTCATACTGGTTTTATATACTTACCTGAGAATTTCATTTTTAAGGGATGAACAATAAATACTTCAATGTGTACCAGATTTTCTTTATCTATATTTCTGTTGAGGGGCATCTAGGTTGTGTCCAATGTCTGGCTGTTTTGAATACAGCAACAATAAACATGGTTGAGCAATTGTCTCCATGGTAGGATGTATATGTCCAGAAGTGGTATAGCTGGATCTTGAGGTAGATCAACTCCCATCTTACACAGTGATTTCCATAGTGGATGTACAAGTTTGCACTGCTGTACTAGGTTTCCATACTACTCCTCTGGTGGCCCTTTATTTTAGATGTCTCTCCCAATATGCCCTCCATATTCCACCTGTCCTTTCTTCCTTCCCACTATTTCATCCCTGTCATCCATCCATAACTATCTATTCTACTTGCCTTTCCTAACCAGATCTATTTGTACCTCCTAGCCCCTTTCTATACCTAGCATTTGAGGTTCTGCAGATTGTAGCTAGGTTATCACTGACTTAACAGGTAGTAACCACATATAATTGAATATATAGCTACTCATTTTTTGTGAGTTAATTTTTTATTCCCCTGCTTTTCCTGAAATGTTTGTTTATCAGCTATAGGATTTTCCAGTGCATTTGCGTGGTCAGTTATGCATCCTATCGTATCATCTGCAAATAACAGAAACTTTGACCTCTGTGTTTCTGATTTTTTATCTTCTTGATCTCCTTCAGTTGTCTTATTACTCTATCTAAAATTTAAAGTATTATATTGAATAGGTATAGAGAAAGTGGACAACCTTGTCTTGTTCCTGATTTGAGTGGATTTGCTTTGAATTTCTCTCCATTTAAGTTGATATTGGCTATAGGCTTGCTATAAACTGCCTTTATTATGGTGAGATATGTCCTTTCTATCACTGCATTCTCTATAACTTTCATCATGAAGGGGTGTTGGATTTTGTCAAAATCATTTTCTCCATCTAATGAGATGATCATGTGGTTTTTGTCTTTCAGTCTGCTTATATGGCAGATTATATATATTGATTTACATATGTCCAACCATCCCTGCATCTCTGGGATGAAGTCTACTTGATCACAGTGGATGATCCTTTTGTTGTGTTCTTTGATTCTTTTTACAGGTATTTTATTGAGAGCTTTTTCATCTATGTTGATAAGGGGAATTATATTGTAATTCTCTTTCCTTGCTGTCTGTTTATGCTTTAAAGGTCTGCTAGAATTCTGTGTTAAAACTATCTGGCCCTGGAATTGTTTTTTTGTTTGTTTGTTTGTTTGTTTGTTTTGGGGGAGACTTTTAATGATTGCTTCTATTTTACTAGAGGTTATAGAAGCAGGTGGTCTGTTTCAGATCTGGGTATGAGACAGGGCAATTAGACTTGGACTAAAGGAGTGAGAAGTGAAAACCTGCTGGTAGTCTACCTGATTTGCTGTCTGGGGTAGCCTTTGGGTTCCCAGGGAATGTCTGTTGGAGTCAGGAGCCGGGATAAAGAAATGAGGTGGGCAAAGGAAGTTCTGGAGGGGAAGATCTGTGTGATCCACTGGAGATGGAGGCCAGATCAGGGGGAAGGGCAAGAGGAGTTGGGGAGGCTGAAGCAGGTGGTCTCCTATAGAGCTTGGGATAAGACTTAGGGATTCACCTAGATGCCGCTCAACCAAAGAGTGGATAAAGAAAATGTGGTACATATACACAATGGAGTACTACTCAGGAGAAAAAACAATGACATCATAGATTTTGCAGGCAAATGGGTGGAACTAGAAAATATAATCCTGAGTGAGGTAACCCAGACTCAAAATGACCAATATGATATGTACTTACTCCTAAGTGGATACTAGATGTACAACCAGACTACAACCTACAGCTCCAGAGAAGCTAGCTAACACGGAGGAACCTAAGAGGGATGCATGGATCACCCTGGGAAGGGGAAATGGATGAGATCCCCATGAGCAGACTGGGAGTGAGGGTGGGCGATAGAGGGGAGGGGATGGGGGATGAGAGCATAAGGGAATGGGAGGGTCGAGCTGGAACAGGGATGGAGTGGGAGAGCAATGAGAAAGATACCATGATAGAGGGAGACATCCTAGGGATAGGGAGAAACTGGGTTCTAGGGAAGTTCCCAGGAATACCCAAGGGTGACCCCAGCTTAGACTACTAGCAATAGTAGAGAGGGTGCCTGAACTGGCTTACCCTGATAATCAGATTCGTGAATACCCTAACTGTCATCATAGAGCCTTTATTCAGTAACTGATAGAAGAAGATGCAGACATCCACAGCCAAGCACCAGGCCGAACTCTAGGAGTCCAGTTGAGGAGAGAGAAGAGGGATTCTATGAGCAAAGGGCATCAAAATCATGATGGGAAAACCTTCAGAGACAACCAAACCAAGCTAGTGGGAATGCATGAACTTTATACCAACAGCTGTGGAGCCTCCATGGGACTGGACTAGGCCCTCTGCATAATTGAGACAGTTATGTAGCTTCATCTGCTGGCCCCCTGGCAGTAGAATCAGGATCCATCCCTGGTACATCCCTGGCTTTTTGGAGCCCACTACCTATGGTGGGACACCTTGCATAGCCTTGAGGCAGGGGCAGAGTCTTGGACCTGCCTCAGCTGAATGTACCAGGCTCTGCTGATTCCCCATGGGAAGCCTTACATGGCTGGAGGAGGGAATAGGGGGTGGATTGTGGGGTGGGGGGAAGACTGGGAGTGCAGGAGGAGGAAAGAGAGGAAGATCTGTGATTGGTATATAAAATGAATAAAGAATTTCTTAATAAAAAACAAAACATAAAAAAAAGTATTTAAAAAAAAGACTTGGGGATTGGGTTAGTAATAGAGGAGGGAAAGGTGAAGGTCTGCAGTTAGCTTACCTGTTTTCCTAGCCAGAGTGGCCTGCAAGTCTCCATTGTATGATATTTTAGATGTTTGCTGCTCAGATAGGGCTAAAGAATCAATTGTGATTAATAAGAGATCAGCACCATTGAAGTAAAGTTGTGAGTGATTCACTGGGGCAATATGAAAGCATTTCTTCAGGATCAGTACAGAGAGGCTGTGCTCCAAAGGAGCTTACTTCAAGATGACAGACTAATTTGGAATTTTTTACATTTTCTTTGTTTTAATTTGGATTTTTAAAAGAAATTTAAATTAATTTTCTTATTTTAATTTGGATTTTTTTAAAGAAAAAATTTCTTTAAAACTGAAACTTCTAATCTTTCATCTATAGTAGAATTTTCAAACATTTTGCTCTATATAGCTTACATTTTGTTTACTTATACATTGTATATATGTGTGTATGTTTGTGAATACACACACACACACACACACACACACACACACACACACACACACACACATATATATATATTCTTAACATTCAGTGAGGAACTAATATTTATTTAAAATGTGTTATTATTATTTGTGTGTGCTTGTTTTCTGCAACATGGCATCCATGCAGAAGCCAGAGAACAACCCATAGAGTTACTTCTCTCCTTTGACTTTTACATTGGTCTCAGGGATCAAACACAGTTGTCAGGCTCCTGAAACAAGTACCTTTACCCGATAAGCCATCTTGCCTGCCTCTACAATGCTTTTGTCCTTATTAAATAAGTGTTTCCCTCTGGAGTGATTTAGATCTGCAGAAATGTTGCAGTAGCAATATCTGGGAGCTCTGGACTCACTCGATTGTTATGATGTTACTAGATGTATCTATCAAAATCAAGAAATTGTCTCAAATATATAGATATTAACAAAATTAGACTTCATAGGAATTTCACTCATTGATACCCTCTTATGTTACAGGACCAAATTCAGAGTAGCACTTTGTTTTAATCTTTTTGTTTCCTTAGTGTCTGTTTTCTCTTCCAGCTAGTTTTCTTCTCCATCTATCTTCAGCTTACACGTCTATCCATCTATCTCCCAATCTATCTATCTATCTATCTATCTATCTATCTATCTATCTATCTATCATTTATCTGAATTCCATTTCCAAAAGACATAGTCTATTTTCTTTCTGAATTTAGTAGTACTATAGTATTTGTAACTATGCTTATTAGAACAGTGACATTGAATGTAAAATGAAGAGAGATAAAATTTATTTATGAGGATGCAGAGGAAAGAGTGTCATCCATTGTTAATTCTTTGGTTCAATATTTGATCACATCAAATCATTCTGTTAATAGAATTAACATATTCACATAATTTTATTACAACTATTTTAACTTATTATCTAAAATCTTTAAAGCCTAAATACTCTTACAAGATATTTTAAGTCTATCTTTATTTCACATTAGAAAATTGAAGTTCTACAAAACATTTACAAAGAACTTAAAGATAACTACTTTTGATAGGATAATAAATAGGACAAGATAAATGAGATTTTAGGAATACAATCAGATGCAGGCAAGGAATATAGGGCAAGAAGGATCTAGACTGTCATAAAGCCATGGTGTTGGCTTTTTGTTCTCCTTGAGGATGAATACATTACAGCGGATTAGTAATGCTACAGAAATTGGATTCTGAGGAAAATGTCACCACCTGGTTGACAATAGTTGACTTTCAGAGCTGAACAAAGTGAAACCTGGACCCTTTATTTATCTTCCATGAAACATGGAGGGATTCGCATCATTCATTTTCCTCTTTTGTGAGTTAGTGAATGGGTTTGGCCTCTGCTATAGATTTTTGGTTTTAATCTGAGGAGGAATTCCATTGTGTTCCAAAAACAGGATAAATATCAGCCTTGATTGTAAGGGAGTTGCACATCTCTCCATTAAATTGACTTTTGGTAACAATTACCGTTTAACTTAATACCTACCAGGCAATTTGTTATTATTCTTCAACTCTTTCCACACAACTGATTAATAAAGCACTGCTCTATAGAGTTTGTATATTTAGTATATAAAGACATCTGCATTATGGTTTCATCAAAAATTTAAAATACCATAAAATGACCTAATATACATTAACCTTTTTTAAAAGGAGGAAAGGAAACATTAACATAGTAAAAATGAAGTAAAACTGCAGTAATAAAAATCAATTAATTGAAATTCTGACACCCCTTCACAAAAGAACACACTAAAACATTTTTGAAAACCTAAATCTTCCGTGTGTTCTCCATAAAGGTAGTTAGATGCAAAACTTAAATGAAGAAATATGAGACTATATTTTCACTAGATATTTTTGACTATTCTAATATTTTTCTGTAGAAATATTAAGTTTTGATTACATGATGTAGTCTCAGCTTTGAGAAGGGTAATAGTGTATGGATAGCATTCCCTTCCAATGTATGCCTAGCACTCTTGAAAATTCATATAAAGGACTTTTTAGAGGAGAAATGTTATTTTACTCACAGTTTGAGATTATGGTCTGTCATAGCTGGGGAGTCACAACACCAGGAACCTGAAGCAGCTGGTCTAATTCTTCCCATATTCAAGAGGCAGAAAGCAATGAATAGTCTTGCTAAACTCACTTTCTCCTTTTCATGAAGTCCAGTACCTCAGCACAGGGATCACTGTCACCCACAGTGGGTATGTACTTACAGTGGGTATATCTTCCCACCTCCACTTATCTAATACAGATAGCCCCCCAAATAATGCCCAGGTAATTCTATATCTCATCAAGTTGATAGTAGTGATTAGCCCCCATAACCCATGCCTACAATATTATTAGCATCTGAAGAATATATTTATATTCTTCATTTATTTAATCTGGTCTTTTTCTTTTCATTAACTTAAATATTTTTACTACAGTATTTTATTTGATGATCCAAATAAGATCCACTTGTTTTGATTAATACATTTCTTCAGTTGACAGAATTAACCTTTGCTTTTGTTATGTTCATATATATTATTAATTCTTTTAGAACTTAATGCATGCATACAATATGTTTTGATTTTATTAACCCCCATTCCTCTCCCAACTACTCTCAGATCTACTTCTCACTCCCAGTCCTCTCCCAGCTACTCCCAGATCTATTTCTTACCCCCATCCCCTCCCAACTTCATGTTTTCTCTCTCTGTTTTTTAAACCCAATGGATACAATTTCTGTGACTCATATAATCATGGGTGAAGGGCCATTTACTGGAGCATGGCAGACTTAACAGGAGCCAGCTTGATTTTTCCTGGAGCTTATTGAGAAATTCCATTCACTAAAGCAGGCAAGAATCCAGACAATGTTGGAAAGATCAGTGGTCTGACTGTTGATTATCCAAGGGCATGTAGTTGCTCATCCATTTCTAAGTAATATAAGTAAGTTGAGTTACTATGCATAGAGTAGATTTTTGTTTCTAAAAAGATTTTGAAAGATTAAAAGATAAATTGTATAAGATTTAAAGTATTTAAATCCATAACATCAGTATAAATGGCATGGTGATTAAACCTAAATTTATTGACAAGGACAGGGTGATAAGAATTTCATAATATGCACCTAGTAATTATTCATTTTTTAACTAAATGATTTTATTGTTTCTGAATTACTTGAAAGAATTATTCTTACTGTGCTTTGAAAACTATATTTTTAGATATTTTTATGTGCTTATTTTCTTTTCTCTACCAATGGTTGGTCATATATTAATGCAAAGTCCATTAGAACATTTCTCAATGCACACCTATCATCTATTATGCTAAGAAAATTAATTAAAATGATAAATTAAAATTTTAAAAATTATTAAAATGTTATCTTTAAATATCTTAGACTCTGCTCAGGATTAGACAGACATTTAAATATGAGTAGATCAGTGACACTTATTGTTAAATAAGGAATTTCTTCTAATAAAATCACATGAAAGTATAAATTTTAGGAGGTTATTTGCAGCTGCATATATATGTAAATCTATAAATATATGAAGCATCAATATTTTATGTAGCTTTAATTTTCATATTTCATGATCTACATCATACTTTTCACAATGTTACTGTCACAATCTCTCATGTTTCACTGTGTGCTCTTCTGCATATATTTTCTTTTGTTGAAATATAGTAAGAATTCATTTAAACAGACCTTTGTTTCTGAAATTAATATTTCTGTTTGTCATTCAGCTCAGATTGACTATCTCTTTAGCTTTTAAAATAATCAAGATCTTTCATGCTTTCATAGATTTTTTTAGGAATGCAATGAATTTGTGCAAACCATGTACATTTTTTAGAACAGTGCCTATGTAAGGTGAAAACAAATTACCCAAAGCAGCTCATTTTGTTTATTAGATTAGCTTTTGACTAAAAGGAAAGAAAAATTCCCACCCCAGTATGAGCTCTATTCAATCTCCCTCCATTTCCTTCCCCCCGGGACTTTCTCAGTCTGATTACTGCTGTTTAATCAGCTTCATAGCCAGGCGCCTGCTTGTTCTCCTGAAAGTGCCATTTCAGCTGGACACAAATCTCTTTAGTTCTATTGGACCAACTGAGACTTGAAAATGTGCAGTTTAATTGAGTTAAGTACTAAGAACAAGAAGAATGAAGAAGAGTCAAGCAGATGGACCCATTGAACTATGGAGATAAACACCACCATATTCCCTCTACTGTGGCTCCAGTTTCTTCAGTGTCTCCCAGTAAATACTGTCACTCTGCTGCATTACTGCTAATGATTGACAATTCTTTGTCTGGACATTTTCCCATTCAGCTTGATCATACAATGGGAAGCCTTTCTGCTTTTCTGTTGAGAGTCGTATCATAGCCTTCTCAGGTCCCTCCTTCAAGAAAACAAAACCAGGAGCTGTCACTCCCATAACAACACAATGCATATAATAATTGTGCAGAATTGGAATCTATATAACTTCCTTTAAAAATAATCTTTATAGATAGGTCCCTTGCCTTTCCAGAGTTGATAGAAACATGGAGCTTCATTGTCTAGAGCTACTGAATATGACAGTGTAATGGTTTGAATTTTAACAAGTGGGACCTGGCTGGCAGAAGTAGTTCATGGATGTTGCAGGCAGGGGTGTCCTTGTAGGTTGTCTCACCCTGATATGTCTTTGGATGCTTTCTCTTTGCTCCCTGCTTACCTTGAGGATTATGGCCTCCATCGGTTTGATGTTCTTGCCTTGCCAGTAGCCCAGAGTGGGGGGCTATGTGCTAAAATCTCAGAGAGGATTGCTAACATTAATATTTCCTTCTTTTAAGATGTTCTGTCAAATATTTTCATCACAATAGCTAGAAAATATTGCCTCTGTGTCTCTGAAATATCAAGTAGTGAATACCATGTAAAGGCTTGTAGTGGGTAGCCATTCCAGCTTTGATCTGGAAGTTCCAACCCCCATTGAGACTTCAGCAACTGTCACGCCTACAAGGCGGGGCCAAGGGAGGCGCCTGGAGACCTGAGATCTGGATGGGCGGCGCACTGACTCGGTTCCGGGACCTTGGACGGTGAAGGTGGGCCAAGCAGAGCTCCAGAGAACACCGCTGGACTGCGATACACCTTCCTCAGACCCCACGACCTACCTATCCCTTAACTTGTAAGTTACGCCATTAAATAAATCTGCTTTTAACTACGTGGAGTGGCCTTAATAATTTCACCAATAAAGGCTTTTCTAATTTTTCTTTGATATTTCTATGTCTGGTTATTTTCTTGATTTTCTTTTTGTTTTTAAACTTTGTGCACTTCCGTATTATAAACAGGGAGCTAACCAGTGAAAGCTTTATTACCTTTTCCCCTACTTTCCAAAGAAATTGTCTAAAGAATTGTCCATCCTCAGAAGTCTTGTTACATAAAAGAACATGAATATTTTTTATAAGGTTCCAGTTCTAAGAGCCTTGTTGCTCTTCCTTCATTCAAGGACTAAACTGCTAATGGAAGGTAAGCATATGTGGATATAGAAACTAAAGGGAGAAGTCTGTAGGTGGGCTTTTCTATCCTGGCAACCCACTCCCAAATAACCATACAGAGACTTATTATTAATTATAAATGCTCAGCTGATAACTTAGGCTTGTTACTAACCAGTTCTTTCAACCTAAATTAACCTATGTTTGTTATCTACGCTCTACCACATGGCAGTATCTTTTTTCAGCATGGCATGCTCATCTTCTGCCTTCTCTGCATCTGTTGGTGACTCCACCCTCCTTCCCAGCAGTTGTTTTTTGTCCACAAGTCTTGCCTAACCTCTACCACCCTAGCTTTTGGCTATTTAGCCTTTTATTACACCAGTGAGAGTAATTCATATTCACAGTGTACAAAAGGATTATTCACTAGCAGAAGTCCTCTGAAGGAACCAGAATCCACTGCACCATTCATGTACATAAGGAAGAACAAAATGTAGGAAGAAGCGTATTTTAAACATGTGGCCTGATTATGGTTTGGCAGCTTACATCCAAAGAGGAGCCTTGCAAGGACACAACATTGCCTTTTCTAGGTGCTCCCTCAGACTCTGTAGCATCAATCCTCGTGTTAGTCAGGGGAAGGTTATTAACTAGGACCCCAACCACAAATTCTGTGATTAAAACCCATGTGGACAAGGTTAGAACACTCAAAAGGGAAATGTTAGGAATTTATTTTTTATTGAAAGGGGGATTTTATGAGCAGAGGCCCATGTCATCATGTATATTCTCAACAATGCTCTTAGATGCTGTGTTTTGAAGTATCTATTAAAGTTAATAAATGCAAGATTCTTGAATTTTCATAGCAGGAATCTGAAATTAAGTATATCAGAATAGCATCCTTGTTTGCCTATTATTTTAAACAAAACTTCATTTGAGAAACTCAAGGGAAAAGATTTTGTTTCATGGTGTTTCTATCATCTTGTTTGAGACCGCCAGTTATAATAAAGCACCATCCAGTGGGAAGAATGTCTAGAGATGGTATCCTGAAGCCAGATTTCATTCACTCATGAATATTCTATTGCTTAGAAAGGTTAAAATGTGACAGCTACTCTGAAGTTCAGGTCAGAGTGGGTCCACTAGAGCCGAGTGATCAGGACACATAAGCTCCTCGTAATGTGCTGAACTTGGTACAAGCCAGATGTAAGCTATTAGACACAATTAGTGTTTCAGATTCTAAGGAACTGCTTTCTCTGCCTATGGCAAAAATGGAAGATATTAATTGCATTGCTTAGAATTTCAGCCTCTTCAGCTGAATGAGATGTTTGTGATTTCCCCAGGAGCATGAAGCTTGAAGCTGAAATATATTTCATGACAGATTGACAAATAGGGCAGCTTTTTAAAATATATACTAGAATCTGGAATATAAAACAAGAACAAATAATAGGGAACAGAATTGATTTTTTTTGTCCTAGCATGAGTGTTTTATTAAGAGACCTTCTCATTCAACATTTCTAATTTCTGACAAAAATATTTCTGCTTTTATGATATGATAATATACCAATGACATAGTCTATATGTGTTCCCAATTAAGGAAACATTTGGCTAAGAGTATAGTAGTGGTTTTCAGGGTAGGGGTTAAACAAAAGAAATAACTGGTATCTTAGGTTTCTTGCTAAGTATTGTAGGCAAAGCAACAATTTCCTTTCCTTTATTCTTCAAACCTCAAACAACCACATACTAATTTGAACCCTGTAAAGATGTGATAGTATATGACCAAATCTACTTTCCAATTTAATTTCAGTTATGACTTTTGGATTCAACATAATATTGGATTATTTGGGTGTCTATGTACTAACTATTTGAACCCCTTAAACCAAGGATCTTGAACTGGCTGGGGGACAGAGAGATGTTGTAGAAGCCAAGAGATGCCAAAGAATACCAAGGATCAAAGTCTGTCTTGTCTGTGGGAGGTTGTGATCATGTGAAAAGACCAGAGCATGTTCTCTGCAAGTTAATATGGGACCACAAGTTATAAGTAAAAGAGAATTTAGATATAGATAATAATGTGCATAAGCCTTTCATAACAATCTGGCCAGGGGTACCTTGATTTCATTCAGTGTAACATGGACCAAAGAAATCAGCCCTTTACCTAGCCTTGCAGTGTGTAAAAGTGAAACGTGATAAATTTAACTTTATCATTATTCTAAACATGGAGATGATAGTATTAGGTAGTGATAGCAATAGAAAAGTAATACACTGAGGCATGGCAGCTTATATCCATGATCCTACTGACAAAAAAAAAAAAAAAAAAAAAAAAAAAAGAAAAAACAAGGAAGGAGGATTGCTGTAAGTTCAAAGGCCAGTCTGGGATACATAGTGAGTTCAAGGTTAGGCCAGTCTGAATGATAACTTTAGTAATAAAGGGTTTCTCTTGGCTAACATTTCCAAGGGATAGAGCCAGGCATGCCAAGATGTGGGAGCGAAGTGTGAGGCCACTGGTTACACGTTTACTATCAGGAATCAGAGTGTAAAGAATGGCAGCACTGAACTTGCATTCTCATTCTTCTTGTTTTTGACCCCAACCTGTGGGATGGTCTTTGCTATATTTTTGGAAAGTCTTCCCACCTTAATTCACATTCATTTAAATTATTTTCTTTTCTTTCATTGAATTATAAAATCTCATCAAAATTAATATGACTTCAAAATATGTGAAATGAAAAATCTATTCAGTCCCACTGCTCATGGTCCCCATCAACTGTGTGCTCAGGAGTACGTAACATTTTCTATTTGTTTTTTTAATTCAAATCGAGCAAGTACATGCTGTACTTCCTTTTGTTCATCTCCATCCCTTACAAATGTGCAGAACAGTATAAATTATCTTTCACCTTAGTGTTTTATTTCACTTGATGTTTATTCTATGAGTAAGAAAAAAATTGGTAAATGGACACAGGATTTTTCTATTGTTTTATTACTATAATCAATGCTGTGCTGTGGGATAATGCTTTTGTACACTGGTTTAATTAAATGCTGATTGGCCAGTAGCCAGGCAGGAAGCATAGGTGGATAAGCAGACAAGGAGAATTCTGAGAAAAAGAAGACTGAATCAGGAGACACCTGCCCACCGTCCAGGGAGCAGCTTGTAATGGCACACAGGTAAAGCCATGGAAAACGTGGTGACATAGATAAATAAAAATGGGCTGAGTTTAAGTATAAGAGCTAGTAAGAGCTAGCCTGAGCTAATGGCTGAGCAGTTTTAATTAATATAAGCCTCTATGTGTTTACTTGGGTCTGAGCAGCTGTGGACTGGACAGGACATAGGAAAACTTCCAGCTATAATACTGCAATGACTATCTTAGGTATATGGTTAAAAGATGGAAAAATATTCATTTTGAGATATCCAAAAGATAGTCCTCAAACTTGGACTCCTGAGCCAAATAATAACTGGATTTATAATTTTGATTGCAGCTTCTGTTTCTTCTATGACTGTCTGAAGAAGTATGTGATATGCCCAGTGTTTGTATTACAGCATTTGGCAGAATTATGAACTTTCGTTTCTAAACATATGCCATTTGTCTCTGATTTGTAAGTTCTGGTGTCCAACCTTACTTTCACCTTACATTTTCTTTTATTATAAATGAAATTGAATAATGTTTCATCTGATAAAAGGCCATCTGTTTTATACTGATTTCCTATGATCTTCTGTTTTATTTCTTTAATTTGAGTAATTCTTTATGCTCTGAACACATATCCATGCATGCACGTATCCTGCTCTATCTTCTACTCTGGATGGTCTTAGAATTTACCAGTTATTGGGAGGCTCAGTGTTTTATCTTAACTATCTAGAAAACTGCATTCTTCCCATATTCATGGATAGTGGTTCTTATTGCTTAATAATAATCCTTGTCATAGTATTTTGTTTCCCAACTGTCTGAAGCAGGCTGATATAAAAACTAGATAATTATTATGAGAAAAATTATGTTTTGATATAAGATGTCCTGTGAATGATTCCCATCTTCATAACCTTAGCTACTTACACCTAGAAAGATTTTTCCTCAACATGAAATGGCAAAATCAGATCGTAGAATGTAAGCCATGGGCATATTTCATGTTAGAGTTGGTCAGTTCTATAACTTCATATCATTTAAGCTTCATAATAACTAAAGGTTGACAGCCCAGTACTAGGGGTAATGGAAGTTGGAGAAGATTTGCTCAGGCTAAGACATGGGGCAGATCCAAGGCACCCATGAGGACTGGCCTCGGTATAGATGTGACTCTCCTGGGGCTTCTCCTCAGGGCTTTGGAGTAACATGCTGCTCTGACTGAAGAGGGCTCAGAAGACCACCTGGCCTAGTGTGAGTTCCAGGAACTGCTTCCTGTCTCTTATCTCCCTGATATTTCTTTCCCTAACATCCTGTACTCTTAATGTTTACTGATTATTATTCCAGAATACATTTTTTTTTTTTTTTTGGTTTTTCGAGACAGGGTTTCTCTGTGTAGCTTTGCGCCTTTTCCTGGAACTCACTTGGTAGCCCAGGCTGGCCTCGAACTCACAGAGATCCGCCTGGCTCTGCCTCCCGAGTGCTGGGATTAAAGGCGTGCACCACCACCGCCCGGCTTCCAGAATACATTTAAAGGGATCCTTCTACAAATTTCTGCCTCTCTTTTTATGCACAGCTCCTTTCCTTCAATTCTTCTTGACAATCAGCTCTCATCATCCTTAAACGGATGCTTAGATCTCTTCTCAGCTCACTGAAAGCCATACATCCTTATTTGTTCACTTTGTTGGGTGCAGTACAGAGGTAATTTCTGGAGGGAAATTAAGTAGTCATGATTAACATCCCATTTGCTCCCTTAATTCTATGTCTCAGATTTCTGTAATGTCTTTTGTGTTTTAACCATTTTATAGGGTTTACCCCTTCCAATCTGTGCTACAAAGTTCAGTACTAGTTTTTCATTACCACAGGAGGTAGCCCTCACAGTATAGAAATATTTAGGTGGGGTTCTCCAAAGTACTGTCCTTTTTCAAGAACAGTTTTAACTGACTTATTTCTTTATCTTATTTATGCTGTTGCCTTTTCCAGAAATGAACTATGGCAAATGCATGCCTTTGTAAAAGTACATTTCTACCTTGCAAAACTTGAGGTCTTGAACCTACATCAGCAGAGTTATTTAGCTGCCATCATGATTAAAGTATACCCCCGGCTTCTGTACTGAGTGGAACTGTCAGATTTATGCTCTTTAGAATTGTAATGGCAAATGCCAGTCTGTAAATGTGAAGGAACAATGAAGTGCTGAAGAAATGGAAGCATTATATATTGACTTTTGGCTTTTAAAAGATATTTGGTATAGAACTAATGGAAATGGTGCATTCTGATGTAAGCTGAATTTCCAGGACTGAATACAGAATTGTTAGCTTTGAAGTAAGACCATACATACACCAGAAGGCTGAGATGATAAGCCATCTGCAAGAAAGCTTGTAGAGAAAGATTTTGATATAGAAGAAAGTAGATGTGGAGAAAAAGATGAAAGAAGTGTGTGTATGTGTGCATGTGTGTGTGTATCTCAGTGTGTGTTTGTGTGTGTGAGATTTGACTTAGGCATAAATATGCTGAGCATTTTTGAGGGGTGTGTGAGTGTATGTGTGTGTGTGTGTGTGTGTGTGTGTGTGTGTGTGTGTGTGTGTGTGTGTGTGCTTGATCTGACTTAGGAATAAATATGCTGAGCATTTTTGAGATGACCCTGGGTTTGATCCTCAAGCAACTCAGAAACAAAACAAGGTGAGTAAAATAAACAATTGTATTATAAGAGAGTGGTGATAGTAAGTGAAACTGACTTAAAAAGGAATAGGTGCATTGTTTTATTGAACTCAGGAGAATTATTTACAAATAGCCCGGTAGAAAATAAATGTTTGTTATTGAGGTCTTATTCTATTGGGCATTTTGCAGGTTGGTTCAATTAGTGTCCCAGAGACATACGAAGCAAGCAGTCTCTGTTATGCCTATTTTACAAGCAAGAATTTTGGAGTTGAAAGCTTAAACAACTTCTACGCTCTCTGTCAGCAGCAAATGTGAGCTCCTACAGCAAACATACATTCTAATCTTTTCCTGCTCAAAAAAATTTGAAGTTTTCTCCCATCATATAGAGTATGCAAATTAACATGCTGTAAGCCCCACACAATCTGGCTCCGCATGTGTGTATCAGAAGTCATTTCCTGCTATTTCCTCATGGCACACTCTTGACCCTTCCTTCCTTCCATCTCCAAACTCCCAGAGCACACCCTCACACCACAGCCTCGGTACTTGAATAGTCCTTGTGCCAGGAATGATCAAAACTTTGCTTATTTTATTGCTTCAGATGATTCTCATTAAATGTCATGTCCTCTGAGTTTTCTCTGAGCATTCTATTAAGTCATATATCCATCACTTTCCATCCTGGTATTTTGCTCTTTATATCTAATTTAACTGTCCAATAATGGTTTCAATTCCTGTCACATTCACTGGAACATATGTTCCTTGAAGGAAAGACCACAATTTTGTTTTCTGTTTTCCCCTGTGTAACCCTCGACTCTAAATAGATCTTGGACATGGAGTAGGCACTTGCTGAATGTCCATGGGACCAGAAAACAATTGGATGAAGTGCTACACAGCTAACAAATCAAAATCAGCCTAAGTGACAAATAATTTCCTTTTCTTATTCCAGTGAAAGAAGAGAAATTGAGCATTCTCATCTCCTGTGGTCTTAAATTTTTAACTCGACAGCAAAATCAAGAAGAGCATTTATCTTCCTAGGAGCACTATAAAGGCAGATTCTGATATCTTGATATACTTCTATTGTGATAGTCATAACAGACACTAATGCTTATTATTTTCACTTATCTGTGGCTTTATTATCCCTATATTATGTATGGCCATTGCCAAAAGACAAAACTGCAATCAGAAATTCAAAATTCTATTACTGATCCTCTTGTACATTGTATTCACTAATTTATACAAAAGCAACAAAACAATAGAAATTATTTTTACATGATTATTTATGGAAATAATATATTAAGTGATTTGTAATTATTAAATTTGGCATATTGTAAATTAGGGAATTTAAAATTTTATGGTTCACAGAGACATGGGTTTAAAAGGGACTAAAAAGTAAACTGAAGTATAGAAGCAGCCAAAGGAAGTACGGAGGACTGGAGATGATCCTGGTAGCACAGGCATGCAATCCTAGCTTCCTGGGATCTGGAGCAGAAAAACTGCAAGTTCAAATGCTGCCATAGTTAATAGCTAAGGAAGACTCTTCTCAAAAATAAGAAAGTAAAAATGGAGAGAGGGAGAGACAGAGAGAGAGAGAGAGAGAGAGAGAGAGAGAGAGAGAGACAGAGAGAGAGAGACAGAGAGAGAGAGACAGAGAGAGAGACAGAGAGACAGAGAGAGAGAGAGAGAGACAGAGAGAGACAGAGAGAGAGAGAGAGAGAGAGAGAGAGAGAAACCTACCTATAACAAGAGCCAAAGAGAGAAGAGAATGCAGAAATGGGAGCAAGTAAGAAGCTGAGGGAACTTGTGGACAGGGAGAATCAAGATCCAGATGAGGAAACTCAGCAGTTCTGGCTGCCCAGAAGTATAGAATCTTCTCTTTCCTTTAATCCTTTAACCTTTTCTGGCCCTTACGTTTCTTTCTAAAATTAATATTGCTTTTCACTGACACGTCATTATAGTAGTTGTCAGTGAATGTCCTCTGACATTTTGATACATATGAATATGCCTCATGGTTAAACCAAGTCAGTTAAAATATTCCCCAGCTCCCGAATTACCATTTTTGTGTCAAGGCATTTGAAATTCAACCTTAGCTATTTTTGAATACACAATAAAGTATTGTTGGCTCCTGCTAAGTCTTTCTGTTATGAAAGCTTGTTTCTTTTCTCCTCCCAACTGGAAGTTTTGAATTTTTTAAAAATATTTTTATTTAAAAAAAGTTTTCTTTCCTTTTACATACCTACCCCTGTTTCTCCTCCATCCTCTTCTCCTGCTCCCCCCGCACCTAGCCCCATCCCACCCCTGTCCCCTCCTCATAGAGGGTAAGGACTCCCTTGGGTAGTCAAAACTGGTTGGCATACCAAGTTGGGGCCAGACATAGCCCTTCCCCACTGCATCAAGATTGAGTAAGGCATCACACCATAGGGAATGGGCTCTAAAAAGTCAGTTTGTTTACCCTGGATAAGTCTTGGTCCCATGGCCAGGGGACCCACAAACACATCAAGCCACACAACTTTCACCCACATTCAGAGGGTCTAGTTAAGTCCCATGCAGGATCCCCAGCTGTCAGTGCAGGGTCCATGAGCTCCCACTAGCCTGGGTCAGCTATCTCTGTGGTTTTATCCCATCATGATTCTGATCCCACTTGCTCTTATAATCCTTCCTCCCTCTCTTCAACTGAACTTCAGGATCTTGGCCAAGTGCTTGGCTGTGGGTCTCTGCATCTGCTTCCATCAGTCATTGGATGTACGTTCTGTGATGACAATTAAGATAAACACCAATCTGAGTTAGGGGAAGGCTAGTTCAAGCACTCTCTCCACCATTGCGAAGAGTCTTAGCTGGGGACAATCTTGTGAGTTCCTGGAGTTTTCCCTAGCTGCGGATTTCTCCCCATCCCCTTAATGTTACACTCTGTCAAGATATCTCTTTCATTACTCTCCCTCCCAGTCTCTCCCCTAACTTGGCCACCTGGAGCCCTCATGTTCCCACTTCCTATCCCCTCTTCTCTATTCCCCCCTCCCAGTTTACCCAGGAGATCTTAACCCTTTCCCCTTCCTGGGGTATTCCATGTGTGTCCCTCTTAGTGTCCTCCTCTTTATTTAGCTACTCTGGGGTTGTGGATGGTAGCCCGGTTATTCTTTGCTTTGTGTCTGATATTCACTTATGAATAAGTACATACCGTGTTTAGTTTTCTAGGTCTGGGTTACCTCACTCAGGATGATTTTTTTCTAGTTCTGTCCATTTGACTACAAATTTCATGATGACATTGTTTTTTACTGCTGCATAATACTACATTGTGTAAATGTACCACATTTTCTTTATCTATTCTGCAGTTGAAGGGCATCTAGTTTGTTTTCAGGTTCTGACTATTACGAATGATGCTGCTATGAACATAGTTGAGCAAAGGTCCTTGTGGTGTGGTTGAGCATCTTTTGGGTATATGCTCAGGAGTGGTACTTCTGAGATTTGAGCTAAGTTGATTCCCAATTTTCTGAGAAATCACACACACACACACACACACACACACACACACACACACACACACACACACACACATATGTACAGCCACACTGATTTCCAGAGTGGCTGTACATGATTGCATTCTCACCAGCAGTGGAGGAGTGTTCCCCTTTCTCTACATCCTCTCCAACATAAGCTGTCATCTGTGTTTTTGATCTTAGTCATTCTGATAGGCATAAGATGGTATCTCACAGTTGTTTTGATTTGCATTTCCCTGATGACTAAGGATGTTAAACATTTCCTTAAATGTCTTTTGCTCATTTGAGATTCTTCTGTTGATAATTCTCTGTTTAATTCTGTAGTCCATTTTTTAAATTGGATTAATTGATATTTTGCTATCTAGTTTCTGGAGTTCTTTATATATTTTGGAGATCAATCCTCTATCATATGTGGGGTTGGTAAAGATTTTTTCCCATCCTGTAGGCTGCCGTTTTGTCCTATGACAGCATCTTTTGCCTTATAGAAGCTTCTCAGTTTCAGGAAGTACCCTTTATTAATTGTTGCTCTCAGTGTCTGTGCTACTGGTGCTATATTTAGGAAGTCGTCTCCTGTGCCATGTGTTCAAGGCTACTTCCCACTTTCTCTTCTATAAGTTTCAGGGTAACTAGATTTATCTTGAGGTATTTGGTCCATTTGGACTTGAGTTATATGTATGGCAATAGATATGGATCTATTTGCATTCTTCTACATGTACATATCCAGTTATGACAGCACCATTTATTGAAGATACTTTCTTTTTTCTATTGTATGATTTTGGCTTCTTTGTCAAAATCAGGTGTTCATAGGTGTGTAGATTAATGTCAGTGTCTTTGATTTGATTTCATTGATATACATGTCTGTTTTTAAGCCAACACCAAGCTGTTTTTTATTTTTATAACTCTATAGTAGAGCTTCAAGTCAGGGATGGTGATGCCTCTGGAAGTTTCTTTATTGTATAGGATTTTTTTGGCTATCCTGGGTTTTTTGTTTTTCTCTATGAAGTTGAGTATTGTTTTTTCAAGGTCTGTGAAGAATTGCATTGAGATTTGGATGGGGATTGCATTGAATCTGTAGATTGCTTTTAGTAAGATTGCCATTTTTACTGTGTTAATCCTACCTAGCCAAGAACATGGGAGATCTTCCCAATTTTCTGATATCTTCTTCAACTTCTTTCTTCAAAGGCTTGAAGTTCTTGTCATGTGAGTCTTTCACTTGTTTGGCCAGAGTTACCCCAAGGTATTTTATGTTATTTGTGGCTATTTTAAAGGGTGACGTTTCTCTAATTTCTTTCTCAGATCATTTATCATCCATTCGTATATAAGAGGGCTACTGATTTTTTTTTTAGTTAATCTTCTATCCTGCCACATTACTGAAGGTGTTTATCAGCTGTTTGAGATCCTTGGTAGAATTTTTGGGGTCACTTATGAAAACTATCATATCATCTGCAAATAGTGAAAGTTTGACTTCTTCCTTTCCAATTTGTATCCCCTTGATCTCCTTTTGTTGTCTTATTGCCCTAGCCAGAACTTCTAGTTCTATATTGAATAGGAATGGAGAGAGTAGATAGCCTTGTCTTGTTCCTGATTTTAGTGGAATTGCTTTGGGTTTCTCACCGTTTAGTTTGATTTTGGCTGTTGACTTGTTGTATATTGCTTTTATTATGTTTAGGTAAGTTCCTTGTATCCCTGATCTCTCCACGACCTTTGTGATGAAAGGGTGTTGGGTTTTGTCAAAGGCTTTTTCAGCATCTAATGAGATGATTATGTTTTTTTTTTTCTTTCAGTTTGTTTATATGGTGTATTACATTGACAGACTTTTTTGTATGTTGAACCATCCCTGCATCTCTGGGATGAAGCCTACTTGATCATGGTGGATGATTTTTTTTGGTTTGTTCTTGGATTTGATATCCCAGTATTTTATTGAGAACTTTGCATTAATGTTTATGAGGGAGACTGGTCTATAGCTCTCTTTCTTTGCTGCATCTTTACGTGGTTTGGGTATCAGGGTAAATGTAGCCTCATAAAAAGAGTTGGGCAATGTTCCTTATGTTTATTTGGAACAATTTCAGGAGTATTGGTATTAGCTCTTTTTTGAAATTCTGGTAGAGTTCTGTGCTGAATTCATCTGGCCCTGGGCTTTTTTTGGTTGGGAGACTTTTGATGACTGCTTCTATTTCCTTAGGGGTTATAGGTCTATCTATGTAAATTGTTTATCTGATCTTGATTTAATTTTGTTATGTTGTACCTATCTAAAAAAATTGTCCATTTCTTTTACATTTTCCAATATGTGAAGTACAGGTTTTTGAGGTATGACCTATTGATTCTCTGGATTTCCTCAGTGCTTGTTATTATGTCCCCCTTTTCATTTCTGATTTTGTTAATTTGGATATTCTCTCTCTGCTTTTTGGTTAGTTTGGATAAGGATTTGTCTATCTTGTTGATTTTCTCAAAGAACCAACTCTGTTTCATTGATTCTTTGTTTCATTGATTCTTTGTATTGTTCTCTTTTATTGATTTCAGGCCCCAGTTTGATTATTTCCTGTCATCTACTCTTCCTGGGTGAATGTGCTTCTTTTTGTTCTAGAGCTTTCAGGTGTGTTGTTAAGTAGCTAGTGTGAAATTTCTCCAACTTCTTTATGTAGGCACTTAGTGCTATGAATTTTCCTCTTAGCACTGCTTCCACAGTGTCCCATAAGTTTTGGTATGTTGTGCATTCAGTTTTGTTGCATTCTAGGAAATCTTTAATTTCTTTTTTATTTCTTCCTTGACCCAGTGGTAAATCAGTTGAGCCTTGCTTAGTTTCCATGAGTTTGTAGGCTTTTTGTAATTTATGTTGTTGAATTCTAACTTTAAGCCATATTGGTCCAATAAGATACAGGGGGATATTCCAATTTTTTTTTTTTGTATCTGTTGAAATTTATTTTGTTACCGAGTATGTGGTCAATTTTAGAGAAGGTTCCATGGGGTGCTGAAAAGAATGTATATTCTTTTGTGTTTGGGTGAAATGTTCTATAGATGTCTGTTAGATCCATTTGAGTCATAACATCTGTTAATTTCCTCATTTCTCTGTTAAATTTCTGTCTGGCGTACCTGTCCAGTGGTGAGAGAGAGGTATTGAAGTCTCCCACTATCAGCGTGTGGGGTTTGATGTGTGATTTGAGCTTTAGTAATGTTTCTTATACATATGTAGATGCACTTGTATTTGGGGCATAAATGTTCAGAATTGAGACTTCATCTTTATGGATTTTTCCTGAGATGAATATGAAATGCCCTTCTTCATTTCTTTTGATTGATTTTAGTTTGAAGTCAATTTTGTTAGATATTAGGATAGCTACACTAGCTTGTTTTTTTTGGTCCATTTGATTGGAAAGTTGTTTCCAAACCATTACTCTGAGGTAATGTCTGTCTTTGAGGTTGAGGTGTGTTTCTTGTATGCAGCAGAAGGATGAATCCTGTTTTCATATCCATTCTGTTAGCCTGTGTCTTTTTTTATAGGCAAATATTGTCTATTGATATTAAGGTATATTAATGACCAGTGATTGTTAATTCCTGTCATTTTTGGTGGTGTGTGTGTGTGTGTGTGTGTGTGTGTGTGTGTGTGTGTGTGTGTGTGTTTGTGTGTGTGTGTGTGTATGTGTTTCCCTTCTTTGGGATTTTCTGGTGTGGAATTATCTATTGCCTTCGTTTTGGTGGTTGTAGCTAAATTCCTTGGGTTTTCCTTCTAGTGCTTTCTGTAGGGCTGCTCTTCTTCCAGTTGATGCAGGTGGGGCCTCTGGTTCCTGTAGTTGCTCTTTTTCCCAATTGGTCCAGGATGGGGCCTATGGCTCTGATGGTTGCTGGTGCTACAGGGGACGCTTGGTTAGGTGGTGAGGGTGGGAGGAAGCTGTTGCCAGGTCTACACTTCCTGGGGGGAAGGGTATCTGTGCCCCCAGGGCCTAGGGGCTAGAGAACTGTGCTGACCAGTCCTGAGATCAGGGTCCTTACCTGTTCCCAATCTGTGCAGGGTGGGTGTATGGCTCTGATGGTCACTCAGGTTTGAATTTTTGATCAACCACTGCCATCTCCCCAGCCTGTCCCCTTGCCTCTGCCATCCACGATTCCACTCTAGTAACGTTTTGTCAGCTCTGTAGCTGCACATATTTTTGCTTTAAGTTTTCTCTTCACTGTGCTAATTGTATCCTTTGCTGCACAGACTGTTTCTAGTTGGATATGCTGTCACTGGTAATATAACTTTGTGTTTACAGTATTTTGGGGTCGTATCCAAAATAATCTTTCCCTCACTTATGAAGTGTTCAAGATATTTTTCTTTGGCTAATTTTATGTTTTTGAGTCTTGCTTTTAAATATTTTTTTTCACAGTTCAGCATCATTTTTTTATATTTTTTTATTTTGCAATACAATTCAATTCTACATATCAGCCATGGATTCCCTTGTTCTCCCCCCTCCCACCCCCTCACCTTCCCCCCAGCCCAATCCCCATTCCCACCTCCTCCAGGGCAAAGCCTCCCCCGCGAACTGAGATCAACCTGGTAGATTCAGTCCAGGCAGGTCCAGTCCCTTCCTCCCAGGCCGAGCCAAGTGACCCTGCATAGGCCCCAGGTTTCAAACAGCCAACTCATGCAATGAGCACAGGACCCGGTCCCACTGCCTGGATGCCTCCCAAACAGATCAAGCCAATCAACTGTCTCACCCATTCAGAGGGCCTGATCCAGTTGGGGACCCTCGGCCATTGGTTCATAGTTCATGTGTTTCCATTCGTTTGGCTATTTGTCCCTGTGCTTTCTCCAACCTTGGTCTCAACAATTCTCACTCATATAAACCCTCTTCTTTCTCGCTAATTGGACTCCCAGAGCTCTACTAGGGGCCTAGCCATGGATCTCTGCATCCAGATCCCTCAGTCGTTGGATGGGGTTTCTAGCACGACAGTTAGGGTGTTTGGCCATCCCATCACCAGAGTAGGTCAGTTCGGGCTGTCTCTCGACCATTGCCAGCAGTCTGTTGTGTGGGTATCTTTGTGGATTTCTGTGGGCCTCTCTAGCACTTTGCTTCTTCCTGTTCTCATATGGTCTTCATTTACCATGGTCTCCCATTCCTTGTTCTCCCTCTCTGTTGTTGTTCTCCCTCTCCCCCAAGCTCTCTTTCCCTCGACCCTCGCCCTTCATTACCCTCACTCATGTCCAGGCTGTTCATGTAGATCTCTTCCATTTCTCCGTCATTGGGCGATCCCCGTGTCTTTCTTGGGGTCCTGTTTTCCAGGTAGCCTCCCTGCTTTTAAATATTTAATGCATTTCCAGTTGTTTCATTTTGTCACGGTTTGACATAGGAACTAATTGTGTTCGTGCACATGTGGGGATCCAGTTTTATTGGAGACACTGTGCTTTCCTCATTTTAGGTTCTAGAGAGTTGTGCTGAGAAACAATTTGCTCTAACTGCAGGTGTTTGCTCCTGTGCTGTCCAGCATGTCTCTTTGCTCTTGTGCTTGTTTGTAAGACAGTACCATGATTTCCTGGTTACATATCTTAAAATCAAGAAGTGTGACATCACCAACATTCTTCCTTTTAGTCAAGATTCCTTTGTGTACTCTATTTTTTCTATTTTGGTGTTTGTGTGTGTGGTTCCAAACAAACAAGGATTTTTTTTGTCCAACTTCTCTGATAAATGGCATTAGAATTTTGATAGTGATTGCAGTAAATGTGCAGGTGATTATTTTGGATTATATGGACATCTTAACAATATTAATTTTGTGATTCATAAAGACAAACTATTTTGTCTTTTATTAGTTTTTTTTATTTTCACCATTCAGATAGTTTACATCTTTGATTTAATTTGTATAAAAATACCATTTTTACTTTTTTTGTTACTATTATAAGTGGATCCTTTTCTTAATTTTCTTTTCCTATATGGAATTATTAGTGAATAGAATGCTAAGAATTATCCTGTGTTGACATTAAATCCTGAAATTTTATTGAATTTGGTCATTAGGAAAATTTGTGGGTATACACAAAATATGTGTGCTGTGTTGACAGTGTTAATATGAAAGGGTTTGGAGGACTTTTTTCATCTATGAAGATAAGCCCGTAGTTTCCTTCCTTTGTTTTTCAAAAGTCATTCATCTTATTTTTTGTCTGTCTTATTTTAAAACTAATTGTGATTAGCATACAAATGAATGAGTTACAGTGTGACACTTTTCACAGGCATATCGATAGTAGTTCTTTTTCTTATTACTGTGATAAAATATCCAACTAAAATCACTTACAGACAATAGTCCTGATTCTGACTCCCAGTTTGAGGGTACAGTCTAAGGTGGTAGAGGAAACATGGAAGCATGAGTTTGAGGCAGTTGGTCATGTTGTATCTGTTCTCAGGAGACAGAGATATAAAGATGATTGTGTTCAACACCCTCCCACATCCCTATCTCTATCCTCCAGTCTTTGGTCCTACACAATCTATGCCACTGCCCACACTGAGGGTAGAGTGGGATTTCCTTTGTTCAGTTTCTGGAATCATCCTCATAGACATACTTGAGGTGTGTTTTCACTGTGATTGTAAATTCAATCCAACTGTCCATGAAGATGAGCTAGAACTCATATTGTTACACTTGTTTTTACTGGTGTTCCCATTGCCATCACTCTTCCCCTTTACTCCTTTTACTTGTTGAAGTTCTCCATTGATTCCATATGTTAAGCTATCCTGGCATTGCAGGCTGCATCCATGCTGATAATGGTGAATAATTGTTTTAGTGTGGTATTGAATTCATCACACAGTTCTTTTTACCAATACTTGACACCCATGTTATGAACACATCCAAATTGTCTCCAAATGATTAAATATCATCATGATGCTTTTAGAGACAGTCTACTTATAAATATCTGGTCTCTTGACACATGCTTAGAAAAAGTGCACCAACACCATAGCCATAATGATATCTATGTATGTCCCACACTACCAGGCCAGGTTAGCAGGCTACAGGTACAATTAAGGATCAGTGGCTAACTTCTCCATGTTTGTTTCAACCTGTTATTAACTAAATGGTTGCATTATTGTAAAGATTCAAGATAATCTATAAACCAATGCTGTATACAGTTTCCTTCAGTATTCTCATCAATATACAATAATTAATAGGTATCTAGGAAAATATTATCTTCCAGTTGGTATCTTCATGGATCCATGATGATCAGAATGGTCTGAGGAATGCAGAAGTCACCTTGTAACTTTATGTTATGAAAATTGAAAACAACATTGTAGATTGTGTTTTAAAATAGTTGAAGCTTTTGTGTTAATGAGATTATTTTTTTTCAATGTGAGACTCTGATGGTTACTTAGATTGCTTGGTTTTTCTATATGTATCATTACCATTACTTTGTAGCTTAATATATTTTCATAGATAATGTCTGTAACACCATTTGAGGGCTTGTAGAAGGCATTAGGACTGATAAACACAGGAAGAAAAGTAGGTGTCACACTGGATGAAATCAGTAATTACACACACACAAAATCACCTGAGCTGAGTCCATAAATGCCTTACTGCTTAATTTACATTAGAACTGTGGCAGGGGAAGCTTCTTTGTTGCAGTTACTATTTTAGTAATCTTTTCTACTCTAGGAAAAAAAGCAAATAATTTGCTGAGTATATAAAATGAAATTGTTTTACATTTCATGCACTTTCATTCCTTTTGAATTGGGTATTATCGATTATAGTAAATAAATATTGAGGCACAAAGCAGTTTATACCTGAGCACAGTCATTCTTCATCCTGTTTATGGAGGGAAAGTTTGAAATTGAAATACCATTCAGTATTATGAGCAACCAGAAGCTGATGCATATGGGCAGCCAGGAAGAGTTACTGGAATTCATGTCACTGAAAATCTTAGAAATGCAAGTTAAATTTTTGTGGTTAATTATATATTTCTTTTGCTTATTATAATGTATGTATGTTAAAAATAGTAATTTTAAGTTAAATAATGTGCATACTAATGTTAATATTAGATTCATGATAATTATTACTACTTCAGAAATTTACCGAGAGGTTAAAGTTAATGTTCTTTCTTCGCTCATATCCTATATCCACATAAATAGCATAAATCAAGAAGAGTTAAGTGAATCAGAAGCAGATTGTGGTCAGTATGACTTGATATGGATTTTTCTTGAAGTTTTAAAGAACTCTTGATTTCACCAGCTAGGGCTGGTTTTCTCCATGATGACTCATAGGACTACACTCCAGCAGGTAAATACTGCTTTGAAAGATGCTTCTCCTTTTAGGAAATAGCTATGTGAATAAGGAGAAAATGGGAGGAACTAGATATGTGTTAATTAGTTTAAAGATGAAAAATGAGCTAACATTAGTTTAAAAGTTAAATATATCTTAGAAAACAAAACTATTTGAAATGAAAATTAAAACTGCTTTTTACTTGTTTGGGTCAAATATGGTATTGCTTCTTAATTAGAGTTACACTACAGAAACAAAGTACTTAGTGTTCCATCGGCTGATGAATTAATTAATTCATTACAAAGAAAACTTTAAACCCTAAATATTTGCCAGGCATGCACGAGGACCCAAGTTCCAATTCTCACCATTCATGTACAAAAATGGCATGGACAAAGCCACACGTATATCTGTAAAACTAGCACCATGGAGAGAACAGAAGTGTGTCTTTGGCACTTAGTGGCCAAATAGTCAATCAGTGAGTTTAGGTTTAATGGGAGAACTTGTCTCAAATGATAATGTTGAGAGAGATCTGGAAAGGTTCCTAACCTTAGCCTATGGCATCTATGTGCACTCACACACGGGTACATACACATACAAACATTTCACAGAAATTACAGTAACCAGAGTGCTGATGATGCATTATGTGTATAAACTCTATCAATATGTACTTGGATAAGAGCTATGGAGATTGGAAAATTACTCTGTTTTGGGAACACTTTTAAGAACTTGGGGAAGATACTAAAGTTTTATACACAGATATCTCATTTGAGAAATGCTCTTTTCTGTGCAATGAGATTATTAAGGTATACAATTGAACTAGAAAACTATGAATAATGACGATGGTAAGGAGTTTTTAACTGGAGAAATGATAATTGCACATTGTCTGTGAAAAAACTGTTGCTCCTTCAGTGGAGCCCTATGGAGATAATTGAGAGAAACAGGAGATTCTGTACAGTGTTTTGGACAGTGGCCTGCATGCTATGATATAGCTATTTGCATTGGTTCCAAAATGATGTGCTAAAGTCTTAAAGCCTACCGTGAAAATATTTATGGACAGAGTTATAAAGGTTTAGGGGCAGAGTGGATGATTACAAGGCTAGTGGCTTTATAAGAAAAGGAAGCAAATTATTCCCATCCTCTTTGTCTACATAGTTACACCCAGAAGTCACACCTCCAAAGTTGGAAGAAAGTTCTCACCAGGAACTAGGCTGACCATTGTTTGATCTTAAGCTCTCCTCTCTCTACTACAACTACAAAAATCTAAATATTTGTTATTTAAACTAACTAGCCTAGGAATTTTTGATGGTAGATTGTGAAGACAAAGATTATCATGCCTTATTAGCAAACAAAAACTGAAAAGGAAAGGATAAATTGAGAGATAATGAAAGAAAGAAAAGGAGAGAAAAATAGTGAGAAATTAGATGAAGAAGACTTGCAACTTTATAGTTTATAGAAGGACAGGAAAATAGAACACAGCATTTATGAGCATTCCAGGGCATAAGATCATATTTCTGGGACATCTATAATAGAGTTTGTCTTCATAATTAATGAAAGTAAACTTAAAGGAAATATTTATATTAACTACAATCTCCTAAAAGAAAACAAATTATGTATTCCCTCAGTGTAAGCAAATATAATCACATTAAATAAGAAACATTTTAACTACTTATGAATTTTCTATATATTTTATTTTAGAATATGATTTATTTTCACGAGAATGACTTCTTATTTCTAAAAGGTTTCAACCATGGTATTGATTTATTCATATAGATTTTTAAATTTTAAGTCTGATTGTTTGCTTAACCAGGCTTCTATAGGTCTTATATTATGTCAGGATTAGTATTGTCTATAGTTCATGTAGACAGAGTAGAAATTAAAATATTGAATTGGATTTCAGAGGAAATCAGTGGGCTTTATAGTCAATCAAAGTAGTAGCATAATAAAGAACATATCAAGAGAAAAAGAATTAAATCTGAAAGCCAGATAATAGGTAGATGGAACTCTGAGAACAACAGGATGAAAACACCAGCAGTTTTTGTCCTAGCTCTTCTATAAGTTACTTAGATATTTTTCTTTCTGCCTTTCTTAAATCAGCACATCATATGTCTGAACCTGTTTGGTCATATGTAAGATGGAGCGATGTACCACATACTCTTTATAGGTAAGTAAGCAGATGTTGCATGTAGAAGCCTCATGTAACCTGTTTAATAGTATGTGCAATTGTAAGTCATTGCACTTGTCCCCATACAGTTTTATGATGTTTGCGTTTAGTGGTGATATTGAAGGTACCATTCTTAACTCTAGATTCAGAGTGTACTCTGAAAAATAAATGAGAGTGTATTCTTAAATTCCAGAAAAGCTAGAAAGAAAGAAGACAGAAGAGTTTGAGATTTCACTTGGAGATTATACATAGGATATGAAATCCTGACTAGCAGACATACAGGTAAGAATATTTCATAGAAAATCTACATAAACAGGGAACCTTAGGTCTGCAGGACACAAAGATGCTCTATAACTGTCACTCAGGTAATTATTTGAGTGGAAAAATGTAGTCAGAAATTGGGGGTGGAATGCAATGGTGTATCCTTTTTCAGTCAAAGAAGATCTTGTCATGTCTGAAGAAAGAGGAAGATCAAAAAGTGCCAGTAGTCATGAAGGAATTGTAGATAAAGAAGATGAAAGTAAACACACTATGAGGTACTACTACAGACCAACTACAGTAGATAAAATTGAAAAACTGGCACTGTCAGGTTTTGGCAAGAATGTAGAGTAACTGAGTTTCATATAATGCTAGTGGAAATATGTCAAAGTCACTATGGACAAAAGTGAAGACAGAATTGATAAAATGAAATATCGATTTATACCAACCAGATACATGATATAAAATACTTGATATTTTATAAAAGAAAATACTTTAAACCTACATACTTTATGTAAATATCTTCTTTGTCATTATTTATGATCATGAACCAAAAACAATTCTAATGTTCATTGACTAATAAATGGCTAAACATACTGTATTATAATTATATTATGGAAAATTGCTCAGATTAAAGGGAAAATGTGAATATTCACAAAAGCATGATTTAATATCCACATACTAGAAAACAAACAAACAAAAAAACATGCAGATCAATTTCAGGTAAATTTTCAATGGACTGAATGTAGATATGTGTTTACTGGAGGCTATAAATAAGAAGGGAAGGTAGATAACACAGTGCCATCAAAAATCTTTGCAAAACACTGTCAATTTTCCCCATGACTTTTAGAGTGGGTGCTAAATGGGTGCTCACAGTTACCCAAAATTCCTCAAACTGAACACTCTACTTAGTCAGGTAAGTACTGCTTTTTATTTTTTCATTGTGAGATTGTGTACTATTTTAGTTTTACCTTTACTAATTTTTATTTTCATCCCTTTAAGAAATCTATGCAACCTTCAATGTCCACTCTAAAATGGGACAAAGTGTTCTTACTTTGCAAGGTGGACATGACAATGACCTTAACACATATATAAAGTATTTAGAACTGTGCAGGCCACAGAGTAATTTTTTTAACATGTTGAGAAAATTAAAATGGTTATTTTTATTAGTAGCAAAAAGACAACTTGAGTCAGAAAAATACCATTAAGCTATTTTGCATATTAAGTTATTTAGTCATGAAGTGCAAAACATTTCTACTCATGAATTAAATATGAAGATTGTTCAAATATCCTTTATAATTATTTTTAACTTTTACCATTTATTGAAATGCATTTGATTATTACATAAAATCCATGATATTTAATTAGACTATAAGGTTATTTTTGTTGGTTTGTTTCTTTTTAGCAGTAAAGCTGAGTTCTGTAGAGCAAAGCATAGTAAGATAACAGGGCAAATGGAGAAGGCAATTCAGCATTGTATGCAGTATAAGTACTAACATTCTGAAGATGGAAAAGTTAACATCTAGTTTTGGAGGACTGGTCCATAGTGTACTGTTTCCAGATTACAGGGATATCTGATTGTGTTGCACTTCCCAGATATTAGTGGGTTTTTTTGTTGTTGTTGTTTTTGATTTTTTGTGTTGTTGTTAATTGAAGGTGTGGCAACTTTGTTTCAAACAATTCTGTCAAAATATTCTTGGGCAGTTTTTCTTACTTCGTGTCTCCTTGTCATATTTGGCTAATTCTTACAGCATTTTAAGTGTTTTTCATTGCTGTTTCTTTCATAGCAATGTAAGTCATTTGGGGGCACCATCAGCTATACTTACAGAGGGTGCCAAACTTACTTAGAAAATCTCCCTGTTTGGAGTTTTCTGACTATTCCTATTGCTGTCTCCCTCCCCTTAAGCATCTCTATTTCTTTGTACGATATTCAAATTAGATCAGTTAACTCTAAAATGATCTCCAAGTGAAAGAGAGTCTCAGGTTTTCCAATAGAAATCAAACATAAAAACTGAGAAGTTAGAGAGAAGGGCATATTGTTCATCAAATAGGCTAACGGCTTGGCTTCCAGTACCAACCAAACAAGCTGTAAACATAAACATGTAACTGAAAACTTTCATTATATTTGCTGAACTTAAAGGTGGTTCCCAAATAATTAGTAACCAGTGACACAATAACGATAGCAAAGTTGAACAGCTTTACTGCCGATAAGGATAAAGTTTCAAGGAGATGATTGTCAGTCACATTGCCTTAAACAGAAGCTTAATCCTAGTCAAGGCCCTAATTTTCCAGCCACAATAAGGCTGAAAAAGACAAGCTGCAGAAGGGAAGCTTGAAGCTAGCAGCGCTTGGCTAATGAGGTTTCAGGAAAGATGCTGTCTCCATAGCATTAGAAGAAGATAATGCATTGTGTTGGGGTATGGAAGATACAGCAGGAAATCTAGGTTTACTGAAGATCACCAATGAAGATGGCTACATTAATAAACAGATTTCTAACACCGATGAAAGCATTTCATTCTAGAGGATATCACCTAAGACTTTAGCATCCCGACAGCAGTTAACATGTCTCCAATACTTCAGAGAAAAGGTGGACTCTCTTGTCAGGCTGACACAGTTGGCAGTTTAAAGTTGAAGCCAATGTTCATTTGTCCTGAAAATCTTAGGGACTTTAACAATGAAATAAGCTCTACTCTGAGTGTGCTGTATGAATAGATTAAAACTTGAATTGAAATACAAGTGTTTACAGCATTACTTATTGAATATCGTAAAACTCACTTGAGACTTACTGCTCAGAAGACAAAGTTTCTTTTGAAAGTGTTATTGCTCTCTCACAATGTACTTGATCACTCAAGAGCTTTGATGGGGCTATACAACTGGGTTAATGTTGTTTACACAGTAACTATTCTGTAGTTCATAGTTCAAGGATTATTTTCAATCTTCAAGTGATTGTTGTTACTGTTGTTGACTTCCAGGTATTGATTAATTAATTGTTCTCAAAACTTTAAGTTCTGATACTTGACCTCTAGTGTGTATAATAGCAACTAAAGCACCAAAAGATAAAATAAATAGCTTGAGAAAAATGCTTTTGAAAGTGATGGATCCTGAGTTTGAGCGAGTTTCTAATGCTGCTAACTTGTTTCTTTCTGTCCTACCTGTGGACATTCTTTTAGTTGTTACAAGGTGAGCTATTCTTCTTCAAAAGTTAGTCCCGGATTACTCCTTTCTCCACATAGACTGTGAATGGATCCAGGACTCAGCTTTGTTTGAATTCTTACTTCTTCAAAGAAGAAGTCTTCATCTTTGAATTACCTATGTTCCTTTAGTCTCTTCACCCTGGGGCTCTTGTTACTATATCCCATGAGGCTGTGAAAGAAATGAAGGAACTTTTATTATATCTCAACAGAGGACACTTGATCTACTGGGGCTATCTGTCCAGAAATCTTGTTTGGAAGTGTTTTCAAAAGGTTTATCCCAAGTTCTACTGGCTTGGTTACTTTGGGCTTCAGCTGAGGCTGGACACCAACGTGACCAGACCACACAGAAGCATCATTCAACAAACACAGGGACCAAGATTAAATTGTGATTACTCATAGGGATCTATGCAAAGGTAATTGAACCTTTTCTGGAAAGGAATTAATAGTATAGATGTTATTAATGATGTTAGGATTAATGAGATGATGTTAAAGTGTCTAAATACATGAACATTTGGAAGAAGTTTATTCCAAACTCTATGGTTACTTTGAGGGATGCAAGACTGTGGTGGAGGACCAAGAACGTAGGTTCATACAGGATGGAAATATCCATAGAAATAGAAGTTGAGCATAGAAAAGTTGTTACTGCAATCCCTTGTTCAAATTTTAAGCAATAAATGGTTTCTTTCTTGTGGAAGAGGAGAGAAAGGAGTTTCTGGAGTTGAAATCTGCTGCTGAAACTACCATGTATTTTAGTTTCATTATGTTGCTATGATGAAACACTGGCCAAAAGATACCTAGAGGAAAGGATTTATTTTATACTTATACTTCACAATCCACCATTAAGGGAAGTCAAGGCAGGGACTCAAGATAGGAAACTGAAGCCAGAGTTGCTTGTTATTGTATGTAGCACTACTCCTGAACAGGGAACTCACTCACAATCCAGGATGTTTTGCAGGAACCATGGAGGTTGCTGCTTCCTAACTGGCTCACTTTCTGGATGTCTTACTGGATCATGCCCAAGCTTTTTCTTATACAGCCCAGAACTACCTTCACAAAGAATTCAGCAATCCACTGTGTACTGGGACCTCCTAATTAATTAATTATGAAGATAGATCTCACAGACATGACTGCAGACTATCCTAATCTAAATAATTCCTCTCCAAGGGCTTCTCCTTGCAGATGACTCAAGGCTAACTGTGCCAAATTGACAATTAAAGTTAACCAAAATACTATGACTAATACTAAGAAAATAAAGGATTTAGAATGTAATACATTTTTTTTTTTTCTGGATGAAGTAGAAACACTGGAACTAGGAGTTAGATCTCCTTATCAAAAAAATCCCACGGTAGGCCAAATGTTATCACACAGCCTTTCTTTTATCACAGTAAGTTTTTATTTGGAAGGAATTCTGTGAATGCAGCAAACATCATTGTTATCTGAGGAGATAGCTTGAGATGCTACAACTTTCAGCTTCTACCACTCCGGTGTGTCATCAGCTGCCAGGACAGAGGTGAGATCTGCAGAGGCAGAATTCTAACTACAGTGATTCCAACTCTGTTGATCACTATCATTATTTTTAGGGGTAATGCATCTATATAGAATTGGCTGAAAACTTCTTCGCACATTTAGGCTTCAGTGCAGTGGATGCATAACCTTTCTATGCTTTCTATAACTTTTCAATGCCTGACTTTATGGAAGCTTTCATTGTAATGTAAGGGTTTAGATCCCAACTTGTAGTATCTTTGAGGTATACATTTATTTTATGCAGGATTTGATAACTTCAGTCTCACAGAAAGGCCAAATAAGCATGTGTAAAGAATTCATTGGCTAGTATTGTCTAAAGACACCTGTGTGTATCTCTTAGAGAACAGAAAATTGATTATTAAGATACAATAATAGTAATAAGATAAGGGAAAGAAAGACTGTATGAAGAGATAAGAAATTACAAATTAAGCTGAATAATTGTTACAAAATATTAGAAGTTATTCTTGCTGATATTAATGTGTTTCACCAATTTAAAACAAGTCAAACAAAAGTTTAGTAATATATTAATCCTTTTATAATTGAATATCCAACTGTATCTTAATACTTGGTATTAGTAATTCATCATTTTGTCTGAGAGTTAATGGGAAATCCCCAGAAAATTCCTTAGTATTATCTTTTCAATGGACGACTTCCTTCTTCTACCCAAAACAGAAGATGTTATATTTGAATATTAATTTTACTATCTAAAGTTTGCCCTGGCTCTGCTTATGCTTAGTATAGGAACTGTTTTTCATTAGTTTCATCACATGGAAACAACCAACAGCTTGGTGGGTTGTTTAACAATCATTTGAAAAACTTTGCTCCTTAATCCTTTTACTTCCATCGACTTTTAAAATTTGTTAATTTAAATTTTTTTTTTTTTTTTTTTTTTTTTTTTTTTTTTTTTTTTTTTTTTTTTTTGGTTTTTCGAGACAGGGTTTCTCTGTGTAGCTTTGCGCCTTTCCTGGAACTCGCTTTGGAGACCAGGCTGGCCTCGAACTCACAGAGATCCGCCTGGCTCTGCCTCCCGAGTGCTGGGATTAAAGGCGTGCGCCACCACCGCCCGGCTTAAATTTTTATTTTATGTGTATTGGTGGTTTGTGTTCATGTATGTCTCTGTGTACCACATGTGTGCAATGTGCATGGTGGTCCGAAGAGGATGTTAGAGCCTGTGGAACTAGAGTTACAGACAGCTGTGAGGCACCATGTGGGTGCTGGAAATCTAACCTGGGTCTTCTGAAAAAGCAGCCACTGTTCATAACCACTGAGCCATGTCTCTAGTTCCCCATTTATTCTTTCTATTCTGTCCCTCCTTATTCATTCTTTGGATGCCCTAGTGCTTTTGATGTTTTTATCTATTTTTTTATTATTAAGAAATTTTCTATTCATTTTATATACCAACCACAGATCCCCCTCTTCTTCCTCCTCGCACCCTCAGCCTTCCCCGCAACCCACCCCCCATTCCTACCTCCTCCAAGGCAAGGCCTCCAGTGGGGAGTCGGCAGAGCCTGGTACATTCAACTGAGGCAGGGCCAAGCCCCTCCCTGTGCACCAGACTCTGTAGGGTGTCCCACCATAGGCACTGATCTTCAAAAAGCCAGCTCATGCACCAAGGATGGATCCTGATCCCACTGCCAGGGGACCCCTTAAGCAGGTCAAGCTACCCAACTGTCTTGACTATGCAGAGGGCCTATTCCAGTCTCATGGGCTCCACAGCTATTGGTCCACAGTTCATGAGTTCCAACTAGCTTGGTTTGGTTGTCTCTGTACATTTCCCCATCATGGATTGCCCTGGGAAGGGGAAATAGATGAGATCTCCATGAGTAAACTGGGAGTGAGGGGGGCGATTGAGGGTAGGGGATAGGGGATGAGAACATAAAGGAATGAGATTATCTATTTTTTAAAAATTATTATCTGTTATTTATTGTTATTCTTTTTGCTATAGCATGTGAAAAATTTAAGAAAAAGTGTGAAAACTGTGTATAAATATAATGTCTATATTTTAGTAAAAGTTTTCCTTTTCAGTTTTGTGTCTGGCTAAGTAAATGGGCATCTAAATTCAGAATATACTATTCTACTATGTAGGAAATAAAAAATAGCTTTGGTTAATTTCACTTCGAGCAGTTTTTTTTGAAAATCAGTAATATAGTAATTTAGTGAAATGATATTGAACAAATAAATGCCAATTAAAAAATAAGTGTTGCTTATCATAAAGTAATGGGAAGTTATCTAACTCAATTGCTAGCAAAAATGAACTGAGATTTGCTAAGTAATCTATAACCTTTAGACATATGGTCAATTATGTACTCACATTATCAATCCCAATTTATAGATACAAGATGTGTGAGTGAGCTCTTTCTGCTTCTTTTCTAATACCCAGTGAGTCTTATTTTTGCCAATTTGAGTAGTAGACATACAATGCATAGGGATTTTAGTGTATTTCTCTATATATTATATTTAAATAACTTTCATTTTAGTACTACATTCTGCATTTATCATACAGAGATGAGAGAAAGGGAAGTTGATTGGCATGAGAGAAGGAAAAGTTCATACAATGAATGTGTGCACAAGGTGCTAATTTCCATAGCTACAATAGAGCACCCAGTCACAATCTCCCAACAAACTCGAGGTGCACACAGCATTGGAGGGGGTGTGACTTTGACTCATTGATGATAGGGAGGTTCCATGCTGGCAGAATTCTCAGGAAATCTTCAGTCTGGACTGCACATTCTTGTAGCCATGCCTTTCACTGTGGTGGCAGGATATCTTCAGATTCTCAGTAGTCAATTATCTCATCTGACTCAACTACAAAGAGGACCTCATAATTTGCATTTTTAATTTTGCCATTCATAATGATGCAGTCAGTGGGGAAGGATCCATAATGTGCTTCCTCCACATCTGATCCAAAAATCATAAAGATAACATGATGTTTATAGGGCTAATTTTCACTCTAGCTTTAACAAATGTGGATTAATATGAGTTCTTCAGTTTTACATGGAATTTCTATCTGCTGTTTCTTTAAAATTTGCTTATACTCTTCACAGCAATGCTGTTATGTTCAGAATTCATGGTTCTGGTGCTCTTTTAATCAAGAATAAGCTCTTCAGAATTTTAGAAAATTCTTACTTATTATCTTATTTTCATTGGCTTTAAATTTTAATGTGATGTTCAATTAGATTGGCAAGTAAAATTTTATGGGTGGAGTAGTACATGGCTTTAATGCCAGCACTCAGAAAGTAGAGGAACTGAGTATGTCTGTGAGTTTGAAGCCAACCACAGCCACCTAGCAAAACCTTGTCTCAAAAATAAATAAGAAAGGAAGAAGAAAGAGAAAAGAAAAAAAATATTAGAAATAGTGGGATCAGGGGAAATTTATTTTAGAATTAAAATACTAAAAGCAGAGGGACAATGTCTAAATGGACAGACTACACAAGCATGTATCAAGCCTTGCTGCAATAGCTCGCACATGGAGAACTTCTTCTAAGTGTTTATGAAATGCTATAAGAGGACATTATAGTAAGAATGTCACTGAGCATCTCTTCTTCTGCCATCTGTCCTCAAGTGGCATTCACTGAGCCCATGGATACTTCATGTTCAACTGAAAATCCAAGGGGACTCTATGTAATATTTCTCTGTCCACACAGTTCTAATCCAGTTAGTGATTTTCCAGAATGTGGCAATGAATGTGTGTTTTAAAACAGACTTGTGATTTTTCTTTCCTCAAACAACAAGCAACTTGTTTGCTCACTGGGAACATACAATTTTAAAATATTTACTTATTTTGTTTTATGTGCATAGGTGTTTTGCCTACATGTATGTTGATGCACCACATGTATGCCTGATGCTTCCAAAGGACACAAAAGAGGTCAGATCTCCAGGCACTCCAATTCTAAATGGTTGTTAGTTGTCACTTGGTTTCTGAGAATTGAACCTTGGTCCTATGTAAGAGTAAGCAGTGCTCTTAACGCCTGAGCTATATCCCTAAGTCCATGCAGGAAACGTCTTTTAAAAAAGAAAACAAAGCAGGTGGTGGTGGCACATGCCTTTAATCCTAGCACTCTGGAGGCAGAGCCAGGCTGATCTCTGAGAGTTTGAGACCAGCCTGGTCTACAGAGCGAGATCCAGGACAGGCACCAAAACTATATGGAGAAACCCTGTCTTGAAAAACAAAAAACAAACAAACAAACAAACAAATAAATAAATAAAACAAAAAACGCTGTCATTCCAAAAATTAAACTCAGATGTTACATGTTGGTTGGTCAATGACACTGCAAAATAAACTTATCTTTAGCATAGTAATAATCTTGAAGCACAATAGACAAAATGGTACATGAGAAAAGAACAGTGTATCAGCATTTCAAGTATATAATTTTGCAACTTTCTGTGAGAAATTTCTCCCACTACTAACAAGTATTTATGAGCTTCTAAAGACAGAGCCAAATGCTAAGTGTTTGGAGTAATAAAGAAGTTGGCTAAATGTCTTCAAACCTCAAAGGGTATATGATTTTTTATGTGCCAATAGGAAGTAAGTAAGAAAAGATAAATGGGACAGTAAGAAGATCCTGTGCATCATGAGAGCCATTATGCAATTTTAAAAAAGAGAAAGTGGTTACTAACATTTCAGAAACATTTGCATAACATTTAAATTTGCTCATGAAGAACAGATAAAGACTTAATAGATGGATAAGAGTGTTAGAGGTATTCCACATTGGGAAAGCACATGCTTAAAAAGCATGCAATTGATTGTGGAAGACCCAATAAACCATTTCATCTTATGGGTAGTATCACATGGAAATGCCATGGCAAATAATGGAAAATGAGGGTGGGTGTAGCACTTAGATAGGAATGAATCATGATTGACACATCACTTGGATCTTGTTTGGTGTATACTAAGGAATGTCTGAAGTGTTTCAAGAACTGGACCCAGGTTGTATTTCTAGCACCCACATGGTGGCTCACAATCATCTGTAACTCCAGTTCTAGGGGATCCAGTGCTCTGTTCAGCCTCTGTTGGTACCAGGCATGCATGGGGTACATGGACATAAGGTAGGCAAAACATCTGTAAAAGACCTATAAAGAAGAATTCTAGGAACTATTAATTTAATACAAAAGTTATCAGCATGGAAGAAGTTATAAGTGAAGGACTTCAGACAGAAAGCCAGCTCTGAAAACTATGGGTGGATAGAAATGAAAACACAAAGAAAAGGTATGTGTTTTTCTGGGGGGACCCAAGAGACTCAAGGAGAGCAAGTTCAATCTGAATAAATGATTTATTATACTCAGAGAAAGGCACATCAGAAATGAATCTTAGAATACATCAGACTGACTTATCCATCATATGATGAGAAATTGACATCTGCAAATTGTGAAAATAACTCTAGTAATTCAAGTTTATTGCAGGCAAACTTGGGAATATCTAAGTTTGTGATTGATATTCTTCCTAGCCATCTTGTCAATGTGAGTCTGCAAACTCTCGAGAAATGCAATCACTTCTCATCTCCTGAAATATAATTACAATCACCTTGGTTTTACCTAGGTTCAATAGGAGAATAGTAAAGCTTTGTCTTTATTAACTCTCACTTGAAGTTTTTGTTTAATAAATCTTCCCTTAATCTGGAGTTTAAAAATCTTACCTATTATAGTACATTTAATTGATTAGTTTGGAATTGTATCTACTCTACCTATATTGTTTATAAAGATTCAACAAGGGGTGCATTGGTTTTTTACCCCATAAAGCTTGGATGTATGAATACAATGCACACTGTAAAAATGTATGCAGACAATAATTTTGTCTCACTGAAAGTGCCAAGAAAAACAGAAGGTACTTGCTAAATTATGCACTCCTTTTTTTTTTTTTGAATTTATTTTAATTTATTTTGCAATACAATTCAGTTCTACATATCGGTCACAGATTCCCTTGTTCTCCCCCCTCCCGTCCCCCTCACCTCCCCCCCAATGCCCCCCCCCCATTCCCATCTCCTCCAGGGCAAAGCCTTCCCCACAGACTGAGGTCAACCTGGTAGACTCAGTCCAGGTAGGTCTAGTCCCCTCCTCCCAGGCCGAGCCAAACAATCCTGCATAGGCCCCAGGTTTCAAACAGCCAACTCATGCAATGAGCACAAGATCTGGTCCCACTGCCTGGATGCCTCCCAAACAGATCAAGCCAATCAACTGTCTCACCCATTCGGAGGGCCTGATCCAGTGTGGACCCCTCAGCCATTGGTTCATAGTTCATGTGTTTCCATTCATTTGGCTATTTGTCCCTGTGCTTTATCCAACCTTGGTCTCAACAATTCTCGCTCATATAAACCCTCCTCATTCTCGTTAATTGGACTCCCAGAGATCCACCCAGGGCCTAGTCATGGATCTCTGCATCCAGATCCCTCAGTAGTTGGATGAGGTTTCTAGCACAACAATTAGGGTGTTTGGCCATCCCATCACAAAACTTAAGTCCAAGTGGATCAAGGACCTCAACATAAATCCAGCTACTCTGAACCTGCTAGAAGAGAAAGTAGGAAGTAGTCTTGAACGCATTGGCATTGGAGACCACTTCCTAAATAGAACACCAGTAGCACAGACTCTGAGAGAAACAATCAATCAATGGGACCTTTTGAAACTGAGAAGCTTTTGTAGAGCAAAGGATACGGTCAACAAGGCAAAGCGACAGCCTACAGAATGGGAAAAGATCTTCACCAACCCCACATCTGACAGAGGACTGATATCCAGAATATATAAGGAGCACTCCTTTTAAATCTGCCCAGTATAAAGGATGAAGAGGGAAATTGAAGTAGGGAAGATCATGAATTCCTGTGTTGATCCATTCACTTTGATTGACTTTGTCATGCAGAGCATAAGGATGTTGGCTCTATTGGGCACAGGATTCTACAGAAACTTGGGAGAAGTACTCATATTTACATCTGCATTTGGCTTGTACTCAGAACTGTCAAATGCATAATTAGCTGTTCACTCAAGTGTTTTCTGATTTGTTAGATGCAGCTGAGGGCAGTCATCAGCTCAGCACATGGTCGGAAATGAAATCTTACAAAAGTTCTCATTGGAACTTGAAGCTTTACCTCTTGTCCCTCTGTAGATTTGGTTACCCTGAGGAATATGGAGAAGCTGGCTAAAGGGATATCATTTATGATCTGATGTCTGAGTGTAGAGGGAAGTTGAATTTCTTCCCATGAGGAATGAATCTATCTGTGCCTGTGCCTGTACCTTTCTTTTTCCACAAAGACAATAGCAAAGTATATTCTTTCTCTTATGTAAGTATTCAGTACTTTCATCCCTAGCTTCAAAATAAGGTGCTTAATGATATGAATGATCTATCTCACATTTGAAGAATCACTCGATTATTTTTCTTTCACTCTATACTAGCTTTCCATTGTTGATGGCCAAGTTTTTAACATACGGTATTCTGTAGAAGTTATTTAGAATCCAAATTATGACAGTCTACTTCTTTAACCATCAAAAAATTTAACTTCACTAACTATCAGACATAAAATGTTATTTTTGTTGACTCAAAGTCAAAAGTTGCTTCTCTGTTTCTGCATTTGTCCCTCCTAATTTTCCCTACATGGCTTTCACATTGAACCTGCACTCTACATTGGGGTGGCATGCACTATGCTATTGATGACTATTAAAGCCATTAGATTCTTTATAAGGTTTGTTTCCTTTCATATCTCTGTCCTGAGGTAATACTAAAAATATATTTAAAAATACTACTTTTTTTTAAAGCTTTTTTAGTTTGATTTGACCAAAATTCTTTTCTACAGTTCTAGTTTAAGCCTCAAAATATTTTTATAGGCTTACAATCTCTGCTTGCTTTTATATGTTGTGATGTTTAGAATTCTTTTCACGTAATTAAAAAATTCTTATATATATGTGTGCGTGTATATCTATATATGTAAATTTTATTCTTTATATTAGCTTCAATCTTCCCCTCTTCTTATCTACTTATCCAATACCCAATGACTTTTAATTGATTGATGTATTTTATTGATTTCATTTCTATAACATTTTCTCAGGGATTTTCTGTCCTTCCCTGTGGTATACCCTCACTATGTAGTCTGTCCAACACTCCACCACCTCTCCTTGGTTTTACTGAAGTATCTTCTCATCTATCCTCTATATTGCATATAGGTACTTAAAACCTAAATATGCTCATCTTGCCCCTGGGATTCGATGGCTTTTATGAGTGCTCAACCATTTATATAACATGTCTTCAATATGGTTAAAAATATCTGTTACAAATTGGTCTCAACCAAGAATTAATAGAATATTCTTGGTGATAGAAACATGGAGAATACAAAAGTATCCAATCACATACTATTAGACCATATGTAATCCAAACAAAACCATTACTGCTTAGAGAGGTATCCTGAGTTGTCAAAATATATTGATTTTTTATTGGCAAAACAGAGCAAAATCTTAAAACCTAGCAGAATTGGACCTAGTTGAGTTTTACTGGAAACTCTGTATGGAAACTCCTATGAGTCTGAACAGCTAGGACATCATTTCCCTTTCGCAAGTATTCTAGAAAACACACTGGAAGCTGCATAGAGCTTCTTGTTGCCACTAGGAAAATTCCTATTCTTTTCTTTTTTTTTTTAAATTCAGAATTCTGTCTTTTTCTTTTCCCTTTTCCTTTTAAAAAATTAAAATAAATTCTTCTCTCATACAATACTTCAAGACCACAATTTTCCTCCTTCTACTCCTCCCACCACCCCCAACTCCCTTCTCCAGTCCTCTCCATTGCTCTTCAGAAAGCAGCATGCCACCAAGAAACAACAACCAAATAGGACGAAACAAGATACAATATGACAAAGCAAAACCCTCATACTGAGACTGGACAAGGCAACCCAATAGGAGATAAAGAGTCCCAAGAGCAGACAAAAGAGTCAGAGACACACCTGTTCCCACTGTTAGGAGTTCCATCAAAGCACCAAGCTAACAGCCATCACACACATAAGGAAGACCTGGCACAGATCCATGCAGGCCCCATGCTTGCCACTTCAGTTTCTGTGAGCCCATGTGAGCTCTGCTTACTTGATTCAGTGGGCCGTGGTCTCTGGGTATCCTCCATCTCCTTTGACTCCTATAGTCTTTCTGCTCCCTCTTCCATTGGCTCTCAATATCCCAGAGGAGGGACCCAATGGGGATTTCCAATTTAGACTCAGTATAGATCTGGCTGTGGGTCTCTGCACCTGCTCCCATCAGCTGCCAGAGGAAGCAGATAACAACTGGACAAGGCACCATATATGAGTATAGCAGAGCATCATTTGGAATCCTTCCTTCCTTCCTTCCTTCCTTCCTTCCTTCCTTCCTTCCTTCCTTCCTTTCTTCCTTCCTTCCTTTTTTTCCTTTCTTCCTTTTCTCCCTCCCTCCTTTTCTCCCTCCTCCTTCTCTCCTTTCCTCCCTTCCTTTCTTCTTCTCTTTTTAAAGACCAGTCCTGTTTGGTTCTTCCTTACCTCCCTAGGCTGTCCACTTTTGGGTTTCTGGCCATCCAGGCAGTATAGGGCACAGGCTCCCTGTTATGCTATGGACCTCAAATTAAGCCAGACATTGGTTGACCACTCGCACAAGTTCTGTGCCACTATTGTCGCAGCACATCTTGCAGGCAGGACAGACTGTAGGTCAAAGGTTTTATGGCTACGTTGGTGTCCAGGTTTCTTTCTGTAGCCTGCAGAGTACCTTCTCACCCCAAAGAGATTACAACAATGGAGTGAGGCTCCATGCAGGCACCAGCTTGACCTCTCTACATTCAATGAGCCATGTGGATATTGTTCTCAGCAGTGGTGCCCTGCTGTCAGTTTTCAGAGTCACCTTCTGTCCCAGCATAAGCCTAGATTGTTTATGGATCTCCACTGGATCCCCTCAGCCAACAATTGTTGCTAGAGTTTTCCTGCCTGGCCCACAGTCAGGGCAAATCTCTCTCACCTGCCAGCCCCACAGCCTATCAGACCCGACCAAGTAAACACAGAGACTTGTATTGGTTTCAAACTGTATGGCCATGGCAGGCTTCTTGCTAACTGTTCTTTCAGCTTAAATTAATCCATTTTTATAAATCTATACCTTGCCACATGGCTCGTGGCTTACCGGCATCTTCACATGCTGTTTCTCATCGTGGCGGCTGGCAGTGTCTCTCTGACTCAGCCTTCCACTTCCCAGCTTTATTCTCCTCCTTGTCCCGCCTACACTTCCTGCCTAGCCAATGGCCAATCAGTGTTTTATTTATTAACTAATTAGCAACACATTTGCCATACAGAACATTCCACAGCAAACAATTCAACTGAGTGCAACTCTATCCCACCACTGGAAGCTTTGCCTGGGTACAAAAGATGGCCATTTCAGACTCTGTATTCTCTATTACTAGGAGTCCTCACTAGGACCACCTGCACAGATCCCAGGAAATTTCCAGTGCCCTAGGTTTCCACACTGTCCCTAAATGTCCCCCCACCAAATTCCAGATGTATCTCCTCCCACTCTATCAATCCCTTCCATCCCACCTGATCCTTCTTGTTTCAGTCCCCACCTGACCCAGTTCACCTGCAAAATATATTCTTCTCAGGAATATTAATGCATTCCCTCACAGCCCTCCTCTTTACCTAACTCTGTGGGTCTGTGAATTGTAGCTTAATTATTATTTGCTTAACAGCTAATATCTACTTATAAGTGAATACATACCATATGTGTCTCTCTGGGTCTGGTTTACCTCATTTAGCATGTTTTATTCTAGTTGCATCCATTTGCTTGCAAATTTCATGATACCATTTCTGAACAGCTGAGTAATACTCCATTGCATAAGTGTACCACATTTTATTTAATCACTCTTCATATACATTTAGGTTGTTTCCAGTTTCTGGCTATTATGAATAAAGCCACAGTGAACATAGTTGAGCAAGTGTCCTTGTGGTAGGATGGAGCATCCTTTGGGTATATGCCCAAGAGTCATATAGCTGGGTATTGATCTACTCTCAATTTTCTGAGGAAATGCCATATTGATGTCTATAGTGGCTGTAGAAGTTTGCACTCCCACCATCAATGGAGGAGTGTTCCCCTTTTTTCACATCCTTGCAAGCATGAGCTATCATTTATGTTATGGATCTTAACCATTCTGACAGGTGTAAGATGGAATCTGAAAGTAGTTTTGATTTGCAATTCCCTGATAGCTAAGGATGTTGAACCTTTCTTTAAGTGTTTCTCGGCCTTTTGAGATTCATCTATTGAGAATTCTGTTTAGATCTATACCCCATTTTTAACTGGATTATTTGTTTTTTGACATAGTTTTTTGAGTTCTTTATATATTTTGCATATTAGATGTCTATCAGATGTGGATTTAGTAAAAATCGTTCCCAACTTGTAGACAGCTGTTTTGTGCTATTGATGATGACTTTGCCTTACAGAAGTTTTTCAGTTTTGTAAGAGACCATTTATTAATTGTTCATCTTAATGCCTGCATTATCATTGTTCTTTTCAGAAAGTTGTCCCTTGTGGTAATGCATTCAAGGTTGTTCCCCACTTTCTCTTCTATCAGGTTCAATGTGTCTGGTTTTATGTTGAGGTTGTGATGCGCTGAGACTTCAGTTTTGTACTGGGTAATAAATATGGATCTATTTGCATTCTTCTACACGCAGACATCAAGTTTGACCAGCACCATTTGTTGAAGATGCTTTCTTTTTTTTAGTATATATTTCTAACTTCTTTATTTAAAAAAAAAAAAAGTATCCTTAAGTGTGTGGATTTATGTCTGGGTCTTCAATTCCATTGATTAACTTGTATTTTTTGTGCTACCACCAAAATAACAATGATTTTTATTAGTATAGCTATATAGTGCAACTTGAAATCAGGGATGTGGATACCTTTAGCAGTTCTTTTATTCATTGCTCAGGATCACTTTAGCTATCCTTCTTTTCTTCCATACAAAGTTGAGAATTGTCCTTTCAAGGTCTGTAAAGAATTGTGTTGGAATTTTAAAGGGGATTGCATTGAATCTGTAGATTGCTTGGTAGGATGGTAGGATGGCCCTATTTACAATGTTAATATGGCCAATTCATTAACATGGAAGATATTTCCATCATCTTCTGATATTTTCCTCAATTTCTTTCTTCAAAGACTTGAATTTTTTTTTACCATACTTCCCATTTTCTTTGTTTTCTTCAATCTTTTTGCCTTTTTTTGAGGTGTATTATGTATACCTATGAATGAGGAACAGTGGGATGTGCCAATGCATGGTGCACCACTTACTAATCACATAAAAAATGGTCATGCTATCTTTTCAAAGTTTGTTATAAATACATATGAGAAGCTTCACACCCCTTTTCTTCTTGACAAAAATAACATTCTTTTATGATGAGAACCCCAGGACTGTTGGTGAAAATGAGGTTGTTGTATGATTTCTATTTGGCATTGAGGTACTAGTACTGGTAATTGTTGTGAACTATTAGTAGAAAAAACATATGGCAAGTATAAAACATTTTATACATACTTAGAAACACTGGAACCTCATTTTTAATGTTGCCTGTGTAATATAATAGTAAGACACAAGCTGTTATCTGAGATAAACTTCTAATGTAAGTGACTTTTAAAAATAGTTCCACTGGACCACAAGGGGCACTTTAAGTGATTTGCACATAGCCATACACAAGTGGGATTGACTTTGGGTTTTCCTACTTATTATCATGGTTTTGGCTATCAGGATCACTTTGCTTTGATAGTGACTATGCTATGATATTTGATTAAGACAGCATCAGTGTTAAAGATGTCATAATTTGGAAACAGTTAATAACTGATGGATTTCATTCTCAAGGAGCTATTCCTTTGCATGGGTTATATATTTTTGGAAGCAATTACTCTTCAATTTAAAATTCTAAATGAACTCATATCAGAGCCATTATTGAGCAAGATGACCACCTGCCACCACCATATGTTGGCCTTAATTATGAATATTTTCATTTGTAAGTCATAAAACTACCCAATCCTCTGTTCTATAGAGCTAAGCCAAGAGGCCCAAAAACTCACAAACTATTTCCAAATAGTTCCAAATAATATATGGTTATGAACATTTTTACAACAAAAAGGAAGAAGAAGCTTTGATAAAAATTATCTGAGACCTAACAGATGGCTCATAGTAAAATACTGGATTCTCTAGTCACATGGAATCTCAACCACGTTTCAAGACTAATAATGTTTTCTATTTTACACAGGAGCTTTGACATCAACTCAGTTTTGTTTTCCTGGCTTGCTGGTCATTCTTTTCATAGTTCTCTTCTTCCTTTCCTTTCCCCTCTTTCCAACTTTTTATGTTTTTTTCTTTCTTTATAAGTTATTTTAAGTTATCACTGCTAAATAAAAGTTAATCTTAGTCAATTATTCTCCAACAAACTGAAGCCCTCACTTGACTATGTTTTCCTGTAGGAGCTTTCACTTTCCTTCTGTTTTATGCCGTGAAGGTGATGATAGTCTCATTTTGTGTGACAGGCACTTTACAGTTACTATTTGTACAAATTACACTGGAACATGATACTTTCTTTTGGTAGTCTTTGAGAGAAATGCTAACAACAGACATGTCAACATATGGTGCATGTCAAAGCAGTAGTACAAATGAGCAATGTAGCTATCACCAGTGTGAAGCATTGACCTGCCTAGGAAATAATTTGCTGTGTTGATAATGAGTGGACAACAATTGGAAAGATACTTAAAAAGTTTCCAGGAAGAGCCATCCTGGTGGCAATATCAGGCATGCTTGAAGAAATGTAATCTTCTAATATTGACAATTATTCCTCTAGAGAACATGCCTCTGTTCCATCTTGCAAGTAATCACTGCCATTTTTCTCAACCTAAATGTTAGCTGATAAATCTTTCTTATCTGATCTGAGAGTGTTTTTATTTATGGTGTCTTTCATTGAAACTTAAAGGTCTTATCTGAGGAAATATTTTTGGAACCATAAAATACAGCATTTAAAAACTAAAGCCAACATTTGCTTATGCAAACTTGTGTGTGTGTGTGTGTGTGTGTGTGTGTGTGTGTGTGTGTGTGTGTGTGATGTTTGTGTGTGCATGTGTACATATGAGTGCATGTGCCCTTGTGTGCTTATATGGAAGCCACTGGTTGATGTCACGAGTTGTCCATTTTCACAATAAACCCAGACTTCACTGATGGCTAGAATGAGTCCAGCAAGGTCTGGAAGTCTACTCGCTATTGTATTCTTCTACCAGTGCTGGTGTTACAGACATCCAGACAATTTCTGGTTTTTACATGGATTCCAGTGATCTGAACTCAGGTCCTCATTTTACCAACTGAGCTGTCACCCAGCTCTCTTATCTTGTAAGTTTCTAGAATCCTTTCTGCAGTGTGAATAGGGATATATGATATGAATGAATGAATGGAGGGGGTCAGGAAAGTCACACAGCCAGGAAAGGACCATTCAGAATCAAACATCCTGCTTCTCAGAAAGAGAGAGAAGACCTTTGAGCCTTCACTTTTCTTGTTGCTTCATTTTTACTACAATCATCTGAATCTACCTACTCCCATGTGCATTGTTTCTGTTCTGTTACTCAAATTGTCACCCCACATCTGGAGCCTCAGATGGAATGAATCTTGTCTGTGTAGTCTTTTCTAATTACTTGTGAAACACACACACACACACACACACACACACACACACACACACACACACACATACACACACACTATGGTTCTTCTGAATTTTAATTTCTAGATGGCTGGCCTCTTATGCTAGTAACTAATGTCTCTGTGTATTCTAATCTCTTACAAAAACCGAATCTGAGTGCCTTCCATCTGTGTTCTTTTTGCACTCCAAATGCATACCATTCTTTCATGTATGGATCTACTGATCAGCATTCTGGGAAGAAGTGGCTTGACTTCCATGATTCAAACACTCATTTTGAAAGAGAGAAAGGTTTGTTGCTTCTAACACTGAGTAAGTAGATTTCTTTGTTGTTTTTTTCTTTTAATTTGATAATGCCCCCCACCACCACCTTGAGATAGCGTCATCTGTAGCCCAGGCTGGCTTTTTAGTCTTTGTGTAGTGAAGATTGAACTTTGATCCTCCTACAGAAGGATCATAGTTCTGTACTACACCCAATTGTGCTGTGCTTGGGATCCAACTGAGAAATTTGTGTGTGCTAGGCTTGTGTTCTAAAGAAGGAATGATTCGCCTACCCCTGTTCAGCTCTCTTAAACTACATCATTGTTTATTTGTACCATTATGTAGTTATGCATTCCAGAATACATAACTTCATATGTCTGACTGCATATGAGCTTCTACTTCAGACTGTCCCAAATTTTAACTCTGTATAGACTTCCAAATTACAAATTTTCCATTTCAATTAATACAGTTGTCATATCTTTATTTGTTTATACCTGGTTGTTTACCTTCTTTCAGAGCCATCTTGGGTAAGTATTGAATCAGCTTCAGATCTGTGTTACGACTTAATTATACTGGTTGTCTTAAGCAGATATAGCTATGAATGTTGCCACAAAAGAGCTGCAGTTACAGTTCAGGGTCTAATAAAGTACTGGTAGCCACATACAGTGTTGACCAGATTCTGGTAACACATTATCACAAATTCCAAGAAGGTGCATTGATAGATAGTGGCCACGACAATAAAGCATTGCTTTTGTTTCAATATTTCCCTAGGAGAAAAAGCTTAAGATGATCTCCTTTGGACATTTCTGGTAACTAAATTATAGCATAAGAAGTCAAATTTACTGATCTTTCAGTTGGCCAAGTGTGTCTCTGACAGTTGGCATCCTGTTAAAGTTGTAAATTCTTTGATGCAATTTGGGAGTGTTTCTTATTTGTCACTGTTGTGATAAACTGTGTCTGAGACATAAGGTTCACATACATGGCAGTCATATACACAGTTTCTCTTGTGATTCAGGTGAAGCTGGTGTGAGGCTGAGATAACACTGAAGAGGGAATCTTCGTTTGCACTATAAGCAGTGCAAAGATTTTTTTTTTTTTTTTTTTTTTTTTTTTTGGTTTTTCGAGAGAGGGTTTCTCTGTGTAGCTTCGCGCCTTTCCTGGATCTCGCGCCGTAGACCAGGCTGGCCTCGAACTCACAGAGATCCGCCTGCCTCTGTCTCCTGAGTGCTGGGATTAAAGGCGTGTGCCACCACCGCCTGGCAGTGCAAAGATTTTTATAGCAATGCTGTGGATATCGTTCTGTATAAACAAAACACTTATTGGCCAGTGGCCAGGCAGGAAGTATAGGCGGGACAAGGAGAGAGGAGAATTCTGGGAAGTGGAAGGCTGAGTCAGGGAGACACTGCCAGCTGCCACCATGACAAGCAGCATGTGAAGATGCCAGTAAGCCACGAGCCACGTGGCAAGGTATACATTTATAGAAATGGGTTAATTTAAGATATAAGAACAGTTAGCAAGAAGCCTGCCACGGCCATATAGTTTGTAAGCAATATAAGTCTCTGTGTTTACTTGATTGGGTCTGAGTGGCTATGGGACTGGCAGGTGACAGAGATTTGTCCTGACTGTGGGCCAGGCAGGAAAACTCTAGCTACATAGCAATAAGTGAAAGTCACATAAATTATGCAAATATAAAATGAGATTAAGAGTGTTCATCACAGTGACCAGTTCAGAAAACTTCACAGGACTGATGCTATCAAGCACAAACTAAGACACAGGACACCTGTAGTATTAATATACTGCTGATGGAAATCCAAAGTGGTACAGTTACATTTAAAAAATTGTAGTAGTTTCTCACAGAGATGTATTCTACTGTATGCCACCATTCATACGACTACCACACATCTGTATCTACATCAAACCCAGAGTGCAAATGATTCACAATGAGGAAAATAAGAAACAACAAAATGTTTTGCAAGTACTGAATACATAACTTCTCTTTTCTATTCAAATAATGGGATATTATTTGTGTATATAAATCTAGAATCATTGATATATTTCAAAATCATTAAATAAAATGAAGTAAGCCCGCCTCTGGTCCATCACCCTTGTTTGCTCAAGGGTGAGTCCTCGAGAACTAGGGTATTTATCAAAGAATCTCTGCTCCAGACTCAGTGAGTGGCAGGCATTCCATATCTGTGTTCCAGAGGTGTTCTTCCCTCCCCTTGCCTTGGTGATGCACAAATGGTGCTTCAGCTTTGCTGTGAGTCTGGTGAGAGGGGTCTCAATGAACACCTTGGCCCTAGCATTGAACTTTCCTTACTGCTTTTGTTACAAGATTGGTCTTAACCATTTGGTCATGTGGTTAAACAATAACCAAGCTGTGGCATCCTCACTATGTCTGCATGGCTTCCTCAGATAAATAAAACTGATGACTCTTGCTGGGTAATCACCTTCACAAATTAGTCTTGTTACCTTCTAGCTGGTGCAGATCTGATGTGACTGTGCAAGCACTATTCACAGGAAAACCTTTGCTTTCTTTCAGTGTTATTTGCTCATTTATGCATGAAGTTCTCCTAGACTGTGAGGTGGTGGGAACTCTGCCCTCTCATGAATTTACTTCTCCTTTTTCTACATAAGCAGGGGGCCTTCAAGTCTGGGAAGAACAGGATGGATTGATTTCAGTCACATAAGTGAACCATGGTGTTTCACAGGAGAGCAAGGTCTGTAAAATCTTGAGTCAATAGGAGGGTCTTCAATGTCCTTTCCCTGTTCCTAGTCTCTGTTGTGAGGTCCCAGTGAGACACATAGAGGGGATAATGTGTTTGGACACCAGTCTTGAACTTTGGGGCCCAAAAGATTCCAGACAATCATAATACATTTATTAGTGGCTCTGAGAATTTATTCAGACTTCTGCTTGTCTCATTCTCATTCCCTTTTATGGCTTTTTACTTCCTCCGTGCATAGTTCTTAGTTCTCACAAAATTCCAACAGCTTTTGGCATTCAACATAGTCTGTTTCACAATTGCAACCCTGATGGAATAAAAATGTAAGTTCACAGATACACACACACACACACACACACACACACACACACACACACACGTATACATACATATATGGAAATTAAGTATTGCTTCTTTTCATGTGAATTGTTTTTTCCCTGTCATGATTTTTAGACTATTTTTTCTTGTCCATTATTTCTACACAGTTGAGCCTTAAAAGATAGACAATATACATAATTATCACTATCATTTGTTAAAGTAGTTCACTAGTTTCTCTAGCAATTCATTATAAAATTGTAATCCTTAGGGTATTATTACCCTTAAGAAAAATGATATTTTCATTACTTATATTTTTTTGAAATATATCTTCTGTTTAATAATGCACTATTTTGATCAAGTTTTGGCAATGAATTAAAAATAATGTTTTACCATTATATGTCAATTCTGTATGTTTTTGTTAGTTCCTTTCAAACAGATTTTACTTCATTCTTTTTAATTATGCATAAGGGTGTGCCTATGTGCGGCTATGTGCACATTTGTGTAAGTGCCTGGAAAGGTGTTGGGTTACCTGGAAGCTGAGTTACTAGCAGTTGTGAGCCAATTGATATGAGTGTTGGAAAGCAAACTCAGGTGCTCTGTGAGAGCATGCTGCACTCTAACTACTGACCCATCTCTCTAGATCTCTCTTTAGTTTTCAGTCATGTGATTCCCTAAAATTCTCACCATCCATATGCTTGAGAAACTACAACAAAGAGAAAAGAATATATTGTGGTCTGTAAGAGCCACAAGGAAGATGAACTTACATTGGTCATTGTTTTTTTCTTTTATTGAAAATAGATTTTTTTTCTTACACAATATATCTTGATTACAGTATCCCCTCCCTATGCTCATCCAAGTTTCTTCCCACCTATCTGGATTCACCTATTTGTTGTCTCTTATTAAAAAACAAACAAGGGCTTCTAAGGAATAATAACATAATAAAATAAAACAAAAAGTAACACATCGAAATAGAGCAAAACCAACAAGCAGAAGGAAAAAAAGTCCAAGAAAAGGCACAAGAAAGAAATCCACTTGTTTACACACTCAGGAATCCCATAAAAACACCAAAACAGAAGTCATAAAATATACTCAAATGACTTACCTGTAGAGTAAGAAGAGAGAATATATATATATATATATATATATATATATATATATAAATTAATAATAAAATTATATATATGCCATGACATTACATTATGAGGCAAGGGACCTCCAAAGATGCCATTCAGTTAATTTTCTGCTGGTCATCTACTGATGGTCATGCAGCTTCCCCTTAATAGTAGTTTATTTCACCAGTGAGACTCCCTTCAAGGAAACCACGTTTTCATTTGCAAGTGGTTATTAATTGGAGATTGCTTCTTGGTTAGGGAAAGGGACATATGTTCACTTCTCTTTTCAGCTCTAGGACTCCAACTGGTCTAGATCTATGCAGGCTCTGTGCATGATACCTCAGTCTCTGAGTTCACAAGAGCTTTGATTATGTTGGTTTTCTTGGTGCCCTCCGTTCCTTCTGGCAATTAGATTTTTTCTGCTTCTTATTTCTTGTGCCCTGAGAGGAGGGACTTATGGAGACATCTCTTTAGAGCTGAGTGTTCCAAGTACTCTCATTCTCTGCATAAAGTCTGGCTGTGGGTTACTGTATTTGTTTCCATCCTCTGCAGGAGGAAGTTTCTCTATGATGGCTGAGCAAGATACTTATGCATAAGAATAGCACAATGTCATTAGAAGTCATTTTATTGCTACCTTTTGTTTGTTTGTCTGGTTTTTGTTTTGTTCTTTAGAACAGTAGTGTTTGGTTTTATCTTAGGTCCCACAGTGGTATAATCTCAGTTTCTTGTTCACCTAGGCAGAGTTGGGTATGGATCCCATTTTTTTTTTTTTGGTTTTTCGAGACAGGGTTTCTCTGTGTAGCTTTGCGCCTTTCCTGGAACTCACTTGTTAGCCCAGGCTGGCCTCGAATTCACAGAGATCCGCCTGGCTCTGCCTCCCGAGTGCTGGGATTAAAGGCGTGCGCCACCACCGCCCGGCCATGGATCCCATTTTATGGAGTAGGTCTTAAGTCAAATCAGATATTAGTTGGTAAAGAACACAACCTCTGGGCCACCATTATGCTAGCATATCATTCAGGCAGGACACCATTGTAGATCAAAGGGTTTGTGGCTTGCTTGTGTTTACATTTTTCCTTTGGTAGTGTGCAGAGTAGCTCCCTGTACCAAAGGTAGAAGCATAAAGTCACTATGTAGACACCTTATTGACTTTCCCATATTCACAGAATTATATAGCTGTTGTCTTCAGCAATCAAGTCACTTTGTGGAGAACAAACTCTATAATCTTGGCAACCTTTTGGCCAACAACACAATTAGATAGAACTCTATCCTGATACTGGTGTTTTATTTGGTGACAAGAGATATCCAGTGAGTTCTGCTTCTGCCATTATTTGACAATTTCATTTAGATCAGCTTCTTATATGTATATATATTTTAGGAGGCTTCTACTGTATCAGGTTCCCATAGTATCCCTCCAAAGGCCTTTAAATTTAGCTGTCTTTCCCAGTATTCCCTCCCTTGTTCCTCTCTATCCCCTCTCCCTTCCCATTTGATCTTCCAATTCCAGATGCTCCCATCCATCCATAACTATCTATTGTATTTACCTTCTCTAATGAGATCTATCTGTCACCCCAGTCCCTTAATGTATACCTAATCTCTGTGGGTCTATGGATTAGCTATCATTTACTTAACAGCTAATATCTACATATATGTGAATACATACCATGTTTGTCTTTCTGGGTCTGGGATATCTCACTCAGGATGATTTTTTTTCTAGCTTCATCCATTTACCTGTGAATTCAATATTTTTAGAGGCTGAATAATACTCCATTTGGTAGTTATATCACAGTATTTTCTTTATCCAGTCTTCTGTTGAGGGACATCTAGGTTGTTTTTAATTTCTGGCTGTTATGAATGGAGCAGCAATGAACATGTTTGAGAAAGTGTCTCTGGTAGGATGAAGTATCTTTGGGGTATATTTCCAAGAGTGGTGCAGCTGGAGCTTGAGGTAGATCATTTTCTATTTTCCTTAGGAATTGCCACACTGATTTCTATAGTAGCTGTACAGGTTTCCACTCCCACTAGCAATAGATGAGTGTTCCCCTTACTCCACATCCTCTCCAGAATAAGCTGTCACTTTGTTTATATTGATCTTAGTTAGCCATTCTCCTGGGTGCAGGATGATATCTCAGAATAGTTTTCATTTGCATTTCCCTGATGACTAAGGATATTGAATATTTCTTTAAGTATTTCTCAGATATTTGAGTTTCCTCTATTGAGAATTCCTTGTTTAGATCTGTAGCCTATTTTTTAATTGTAATATTTGTTTCCTTGATATCTAGTGTTCTGAGTTTTTTTTAATATCTGGATATTAACCCTTTATAGAATACATAGTTGGTAAAAATCTTTTCTCATTCTTATAGATTGCTACTTTGTCTGAATGATGATGTCCTTTGTGACATAGAAGCTTTTCAGTTTCATGAAGTCCCATTTATTAATTGTTGATCTTAGGGCCTGTGCTAGCAGTGCTCTGTTCAGCAGGTCTTTCCCTATTCCAATGATTTTAAAGCTATTTTCCACCTTTTCATCTATCAGGTTCAGTGTAGCTGGCCTTATGTGGAAGTCTTTGATCCATTAGAGTTTAGTTTTGTGCAGGATGATAAGTATGGATCTGGTTGGATTCTTCTACATGCACCTGTGCAGTTTGAGCAGTGCCATTTGTAGAAAATGTTGTCTGTTTACCAGTGTATATTTTTGGTATTTTATAAAATCAAGTGTCCATAGGTGTGTGGATTCATGTCTGGGACTTCAAATCAATTCCATTGACCACCAACCTGTTGACTGTTGCTTTGCGTAAATGAATGTGTCCTTTTTCATGCAGAGAAATTTCAATTTCATGAGATACTATTTATTAATTTTTGATCTTAGTGCCTGTACTAGCAGTGTTCCATTCAGAAAGTCTTAGCTGTTCAGTGAAAACAGCAAGGTGAAGGCCATTGTACATACTTATTCTGTGGATGCCAACAAATGCAACACATGTCTTTAGATCTCTGAGGATGGTACAATAGATGCAAGAAAGAAATATTCACTCATGTAAGGCAAAGTTCATCTGGACAGAGGTTGGCTAACCATGTTAAATGTCATACTTTCATTGATTAAACATTTAACTGTGCGGAAATGTGATTAATTACTTAAAAAAATTACCTGAAGGTGATAGTAAATGCAGGATAATTTAGTGTCTGCATCTCTTAATGAATTAATGTGTTATTTTTGAAAACAGGTTCTTTATTAAGTCTGCCAAATATGTGTCTTAAATCTTGTCCTGAAGGGCCTTCACAGTCCATGGAGTTCATATATTAGGGACAAAAATCCTGCCCCTGCCATGCAGTTTCAACTTTGTGTGCACACTAATGGAACCTGGAGACCTTTTAGAAGATGTCAGTCTAAGCGCTTTATTATTATTTATTATTTCTAATAAATATATCAATATTATACATACACCATTCATTAATTACCATTTTTATTCAACTTCACCTTTTAATTTTCATTTTCAGAATTTTAAGTTCAGGAGAATGTTTCAAAATCACACAGAAAAATAATCTATAAATTAATAATCAGTAAGAATTAATTATAAACCTATATATGTGTATATTATGAGCCAGTCAATAAATACAGTGTTACTAGGCTTTCAGATCAGTTTTATCTATCTCTTTTTCCTCCTCTGCCTCCATCTCCAGATTAATGTCCTAATTTGTTTTTGTTATATATTTGTGTGTGTATATAATATAATACAGTATAATATAATATAATTATAGTATATTATATATGTATTAGAATTCTGCACTTATTCTGAAGGTCTCATAAATGCAAACAATCACTTTATACTGACTTATACCAATAGCTTTGCTTTATAATTTTGCCATGTAAAAATATAGTTACCTTTACTTGGCTTGAATTAAGAAAAGGAGAATTCTACTATAATATTTTATAATCCATTGAATTTACTTTAGCTCTTATTCCTCATTTAGAAATGATTATTACCCAATGAGTTGTTTTTACTATAACATGTTTGTGAGATTAAGTTTAAGATTAAGATTAACCAGACACATGTACATTTCCCCTTTTTTAAAGAATGTGTGAATTGTTGATAATATTCTCATGTGTACTTATATTTATTATATATTTAATTCAGTGAATATGCAAATATACAAAATTTCTCTGAGATATATGTACAGGCAGTGGACTTGTTAAGTAAAAGTGTGTATATTTAAATTTTACTAAACTTTATCAACTAATTTTTAGAATTTATAGCAAGGAATCTTTTTATCAGTAGTGAATGACATCATACACTGACCTGTGTGGTTCTCAGCTCGTGCTAATGGTAGTTTATTTAAAAATTCTTGTGCCCACTGGTGGATACATGTATTTAAAAAGAGTACTGCAATATCAAAAGTATTCAAAGTTGAATATAACATGATTGAGGATTGCCTGCTAATCCTTGCTTGCTTATTTGGGTAGAGTCACACTGATACTTCATTAATCTCCCTAAAATATAATGCAATATATTGCAAAATGGTATTTCTAGTTATACTCATACCATTTTCTAAAATTTTAATTTTAGTTATTTTCAGTTATGTTTTTGTATGGGGAGGTACATGCAAATTAGTGAGGTGCCCAAATAGGCTAGTAGCACAGACCCCCGAGAGCTGAGGTTACAGGTAGCTGTGAGCCACCCAGTGTGGGTGTTACAACCTGCATTTGGGTTCTCTGCAGAGTAGTATGAGCTCTTAAGTGCTGAGTCTACCCAGCCCATCTGCAAGTTTAACATGTGCAACCCCATCAGTGCAAGCTGACATCCTCTTAACTGTTTGTCACTTGAGTATCTTTTTAATGTAAAACATATAATCATGTTTTTCTGTTAGGTTGTCTGTACTTCTTTTTTATTTGTGGCAACTCTTTATAGATTGCTAATACTCAGCTTGTTTGATAATATTGTGTAGTTGTTGTTTTTTTTCTCCTTCTTCTTTTGGCTCTTTACTCTGTGGAGAGGGGAAGTTCCACCCAGCTCCCAAATAAATACACTCACAGAAACTTATTCTTTCTTATGAATGCCCGGACTTAGCTTGGCTTATTTCTAGTCAGCTTTTCTTAACTAAAGTTTTCTGCCTACCTTCTGCCTCTGGGCTTTTACCTTTCTCTCTGTATATCTTTTCTTTCCTTCTTATTCCATGTCTGGCTGTGTGGCTGGGTGGCTAGCCTCTTCTTTCTTGTTCCTCAGTCTTCTTTTCCCAGATTTCTCCTTCTGTTTATTCTCTCTGCCTGCCAGCTCAGCCTGTTCTTTCTCTTGCCTTGCTATCAGCCATTCAGCTTTTTATTAGATCAATCAGGTGTTTTAGACAGGCAAAGTAACACAGGTTCACAGAGTTAAATAAATGCAACATAAAGGAATGTAGCACATCTTTTCATCATTAAACAAATGTTCCACAGCATAAACAAATGTAACATATCTTAAAGTAATATTCCACAGCATTATTAAACCTGCTACTATTTCACTTAGCTGGCAGTAATTTCTGATCCTGTTATTAAGTTTACTTATATTAAAAATATGTGTGTGTTGTTATTGCATATATATACATATATATGTATATATATGTATATATATATATATATATATATATATATATATATATATTTGTACTCTTCTTTATCAAGTTTAAGTAGTCATTCCTATGTCAAGATCATGAACCAAGATATCTATGCTACCTACCTCTAGGATTTTTACTGAGTATCTGAATGTATGACCAGATGCTCACAAGTCTTTCAACTGAGACAACCCTGGCACTGTGACATTTTGCAAGTTTGTCATGAAGATTTTTGTTATTACAACATTTCAAGGATGACCTGTCCTCACTGTCTTTTGCCCTGACTCTTAGCATTAAGGAGCTTTCACTTTTCTCTACTGCCTGCACATCTGAATCCGTTCTGTTGGTCTATCCTTACACTGAGAGGCAAAGCCCTTGGAAACTCACTCCAAGTAAAATGAACAAATTCTTCAAAAAGTTTGCAGTGAGACAAAGCCTTCTTATGTAAGGTACCTGAAATTCCAGCTCAAATTTGCTAAGATTGACACCTAATTCTTAAGGAAAATTACCTTTGTTGCTTAGGCATTTTCATACATATTTTATATGCCATTTTCTTTTAATCTTTGCCTGTACTTTCTCCTTATTTTGTCATTGTGATGATTTTAAGAAAATAATTACATTTTACTGACACATTTTATTGTAGTCAGTAGAAAATTTATTCAAAGTGTGATGGCACATATCAACTTGGTTAGTTTATAGCACCTTTTCAATCTTCTAAACATTAGTCTAAGAGGTGTTATTGAGGGATAATGTAAATGTGGTCAATCTCCATAACTAGTTGCCCTCGGTTTTTTTAAGACTACGAAATTCAATTTACTAGTTTTATCAGTTATGTTAACTGTATTCAGTGATGAATTTGGTTATAGCATTTTTGCAAAATTGTGTATGTACTGTGCTTGTATTCGCACACACAAAATCACTTTTCTTCCTAATCCCTTCTTTCTCCTGTTTCTTACTTTCGCATTGATTACTATTTGCAATTTAGTCAGTTCTGGTCTGATTAATAGGAAGTTATTATAGCAACAGAAATTTTGAGAAAAGTTGGTCTGGATACATACTGCAGCACTAGTTCCTACATATGTGATACTTACCTGTGATCTGCCTTAAGTATTCCAAATGTACTAATCTTACAGATTCATCTATGTTGATCAATGTGTAGGTGGATTTCCCAGCATGACCATTCTCATCACTGGTACCATAAGCGTGTGACTAGAAATGTCTATTCAACACTGTGGTTTGTTTCTCTCTCTCTCTCTCTCTCTCTCTCTCTCTCTCTCTCTCTCTCTCTCTCTCTCTCTCTGTCTCTCTCTTTCTCTCTCTCTCTGTCTCTCTCTCTCTCTTTCTCTCTCTCTCCCTCTCTCTCTCTGTGTCTCTCTCTGTGTCTGTCTCTCTCTGTCTCTCTCTCTCTTCCTTTTTTTGATATGTGCCCTGTATTAACTTCTGGATAATTCAGTGTTTCTATCTACTTCTTAATTTCTTAGGAACTCTGGTGTTGTTTTCCACAGTGACAACAGCACTTAATGTTTCTATCATTCCTTACAAGCATTCTGTTTTTTTTCCAGTACCTGGTAACTTATCTTTTAAAAACTATTCATTCTAACAAATGTTGTGTAGGATATCATACACATTGTGTAGGATGGTTTGAATTTGCTTTTTTCTGAAGACTATTGATATTGGATACTTTATATCCAACTTAGGTGCATCTGTATTGCTTCTTTTGAGAAATGTCCTTTCAAATCACTTAAATGTAGTGTTTTCCCCCTTACTATTGGATTGACTTCCTTATATAGAGTGCATATTAGTCCCTTGTCATATATATATGCTATGCTAATATGTTCTTATGCTCTGTATCTTAGTTTTCATTCCATTGATTACTTGCTGTACATAAACCATGGCTTTGACATTGCTTTACTTTTCTATTATGCTTTTCTTGCTGTGATGATTTATTGATTGCCAACTTGAATGGATTTAATAGTACAAAAGATATAAGACTCTGGTCATGTCTGGGAGGGATAATCTGGATTCAGGTAAGAAATTCACTCTAAGACTGAGGTTTCAGACTGCAGGGGAAGGAGACAGCTATCTAGCCATAAGCATCAATTTATCATATCTTTCTGCCTGGGCCCTACTTTGATCAGTCTGATAGTGGAGCCTGGAGTATGAATCTGTAGGTCATGCCTAGAATGTGGTTTTGTGGTTGTTTATGTTGGGTCAGAGACAAGCCAAGAGGTTTGGTCCATTGGTATCAGCCTAGAGTACATGGTTTAGGGACAGTTGATGCATCATGGTGCTTATTCCACTACCACCCCCCCTTTTTTTTCCCAGAGGATTTCTTCTTCTGTGATGCTCTGCCTGAGGTTAGGGCAAGTATGGCATGGACAATGTAACGCTATCCATCATGCCCTATCCAGTTGTCTGTGACTACTTTCACAGCTTGGCATTATAGTTTTTTTTTTTTTTCTGGTTTCTTTATGTATTTTTGAAGGTGAACTCATGAACATACTTAGTATGGGTGATGTTTCTGTAGAGGAACAAGTACTGGAAAGTCCACACCTGCCATCTAACTGACAATAGCCTCCTTACTCATATTATTATATTATTTTTCTGCATAATCTAATATCCTAATATAAAAACTCAATTTACATATTAAGATAATGTGCTTACATTTTTAACTATTCTCCAACATTAATGACTATTTCCCTGACTAATTGCCTTTTGTCTATGCTTTCAATTTCTTTTAATTTCTCATTCCTTACTCTGTTGTTTAAAACCATGAGCTGGTTAAATAATCTGCATATATTGCTATTTTCTGTCCTTTCTATTCCTGTATTTTTAATTAGGTGGTGAAAATTGTCTCTGATAAAGCTAATGTAGGCATAACAGAGAAGATGGTTGGAAAATCTCCTACTATATAATGACTGCACATAAACCCAAAGATTATTATAAGATTTGAGTGAATTGCTAACCCAAAACACTGAACATTGCTACGAGGAATACCAAATAATCTCAACATACAGTTTTAAGTTACATAGGGACTTCTGACTTGATATCCATAGTCAGAGTCTTTATTCATCATTTCAGAGTTGGCACTACTAGTTTCCAAATTATACAGGATATGAAAAATTCATTCTAAATCTACATAATCAATAAGCAATGGGATAATTTACTGAATTCCACTATGAGGGTGATTATGGATTGAGGACAGCAACAGTACTATTGGACTATGCTGTAATCTTGTTAAATAGAAACAGAACAAGGATCAGTGCATTAACTTGTGGTCTCAGCTATGTGTAAGGCTGAGGTAGGAAGATCCGGGTGATCCCAATCCCATTACTAAGGAGTCTGTGGGAGTGAGATTTAAGGTTAAAGGCTAATCTGTGTTAAGTGGTAAGACCTGTCTTAAAACGAAAACAACAACAACAAAAAAAACTGAAAAAAAAAAACCAGAAAAAAACCTAACAATCAGTCTCATAAACTATATAATCTATAATGAAAACTATGTACAATGTATTTTATGTTATTTTTCAGGAAATGGTTACAAATCAAAAAAAAGTCCCACATGCTTGCCTATCTGCCAATCTTATGGAGACTTTCTCTTAATTGAGGTTCCATCCTCTCAGATGACTATAGCTTATGGTAAGCTGACAAGAAACTACCCAGAACAGTGAGTCTCAGTATTTTAAAGATTATTGTACAAACAAAAATCCACACAGAAATGGGACATTTCTTTGGCATAGAATTGCTGTATAATACAATGTTTTGTTTGTAGTCATACTTTTGCTTCAAATGATGTCTACACTGGGAGATTTTATGACCATAGGATGCTATCCTTGTATCTTTTGTCAATAATCTGTCTATCACCTAGGAGTTATAGTTCTCTGCCTTTGATCTAAAAACTAGGGCAGAAGAAATCTAGGAAATAATGAAAGTATGTTATACAAAACCAACTGTAACATATCACTTTACTTTAAAGACCCTGATTTTAAAATGTAATGTCATTTTCATTCAAGACTAAACAAGTAGCTAACACCAGAGTGTGAATTTTCTATCAACACAGATTTCCCAAGCCCATTGGAAAAGATTGAATAAAGGTTAAACTAATAAGGCACACACTTGAAGGTTACCATTAAATTGAAATGAAGGAATATTAGTATTTACTATATTTCAATAAATATAAGGTCCCAGTGGCATTTTCTCTTCAAAATTTAAATTGCTTTCACTATGAAGATTTCCGAAGTAGCCTCAGTACTTACAAATATTTCAAGTGGATTTTAATATGTATGTGTACATGCATGTTTTAGCACATTTATAACAATTTATTTGAAAAAGCTATTTTTCCCATTTGAAGGAAGATTGATAAGCTTTGGTGTACTAGCTCCCATAACTGCCACTAAGAAATGACACCAACTTAGTTTAAGCTATTTGACTTAGATATCAGAAGGGGACCCAAGGGATTGCATGCTGTTGGCAGAAGAGTCCCTGGAAGATTTTGTCTGTGCTTATTCAGGTTCCTAGGAAATGTGGCTCATGGCAGTTGCAAGACCAAATACTGTGCCTCTGACTGTTTATTGAGACTCATTCACAACTTCTGGAAGCCGCTGTATTTAGTGACTTATGGCTGTGTTTTGCTAGTTCAAGTCCAGAATGTGGGATAGGTCCCTGGATCTGTTCATTGCCATGTTCTACTCTGCCTTGCCCATGATCTTAAGAATGCTATGGTTGTAGTCTGATTATTTTTTGCTTTACATGTAGTATTCACTTATGAGTGAGTACATACTATATTTCTCTTTCTGAGACTTGGTAACCTCACTCAGGATATTTTCTAGGTCCATCCATTTGCCTGCAAATTTCATGATGTCTTTGTTTTTTACAGCTGAGTAATACTCTGTTGTGTATATGTATCACATTTTCCTTATCCATTCTTTGGTTGAAAGGCATCTAGGTAGTTTCCAGGTTCTGGGTATTATGAATTATGCTGCTATGAATATAGTTGAGCATATATCCTTGCAGTATGATTAAGCATCCCTTAGGTATATTCCCAAGAGTATATATAACCAAGAGTATATACCTTATTGGGTCTTGAGGTAGATTGATTTCCAACAAGGAGGACTGTAGGGGAAAACCATGTATCACCTTGGGAAGAGGAAGCAGATGAGATTTCCATGAAGCCTTCATCCAGTAACTGATGCAAGCAGATGCAGAGATCCATGGCCAAGCACCGGGAGTCTAGTTCAAGAGAGAGAAGAGGGATTATATGAGCAAGGGGGGGGGGGGGTCAAGGTCATGATGGGGAAATGTAAAAAGACAACTGAACCAAGCTTGTAGGAATTCACGAACTTTGGACCAACAGCTGTGGAACCTACATGGGACCAGACGAGGCCCTCTGCATATGGGAGACAGTGTGTAGCTTGGTCTGTTTGTTCGGACCCTGGAAGTGTGATCAAGATCTATCCCTAGTGCATGAGCTGGCTTTCTGAAACCCATTATCTATGGTGGGATGCCTTGCTCAACCTTCATGCTGGGGGTGGTGGTGCTTGGTCCTGCCTCAACTGAATGTACCAGGCTTTGCTGACTCCCCATGGGAGGCCTTACCCTTTTGGAGGAGGGGATCGGGGAGTTAGGGGGGAGAGGGAGGAAGGATGAGAGGGGGATGTGTGGTTGGTATGTAAAAGGAATAAAAATTTCTAAATAAAAATTAATAATAAAATTTACAAAAGAATGCTATGGTTAATTTCAGTTCAAATGACTAATACTCCAATTCTGGCAAACCTATTTCTACCTGAAGCCTGGACTCCTTTTTGATATTTAATAGAACATATTCTTGAATTGAAATGGTGACATCTTTGAACATCAATGATTACTTGTCCATTTTTTAACTCCCATTATCTATAACAACAATGGAAAATCTATTTACTAACCATGAAGTTTAGGGTAAAGTGATAATGATGATGATAGCAGTAAGTGCTAATGTGTTATAATTTTGTACTTTAATTCTCATAAGTGATTGATAATTGCAATTGAAGCAGTTATCTAAATACACATCATTTGCCTACCACCCTTGTAACTGTAGTCATCCCATTTTACTATAATTTTATCAATTGAACAATAATTAAATTATTAATAGTTTTTAAATTTTAAATGAGGAATATTTAGAGCTATAATTTCTAAAACTATGCTCAAGGTAAAGATGTTGAAATTGTCTTTTCTTATTCTAGAGCAGAGTGTGAGGCCTGGCTGTGATGTAATCTGGGAGCTTTGGGGGATTTCTTAGATTAGAATGAAACATTCTACTATTATCACTAAAGAAACCCATCTAGAAATGTGCAGAACCCAGAAATAAATTCCCAAAGATTTTGCATTATTTTGCTTGCTGTGAGAAGACACAGATAGGATTTTAGGTCAAGTTTCAGTTTGCCTTTATATTTACAAGTTTATTTATGGCATTTTTATGAAAAATGCTCTTCTACCAGAAATCTCAAAGACAGTAAAACAGAATATTTACCATTTAATTTCATTTCCTCAGCAGCAAGTTTTCTTCATCACTAGTTCATATTGTTGTTGTTTATTTGTTTTTAGAAATATGATCAAGTATTTGGCAAATAAATGATGTGATGCTACTTTTTTCTTAAAATGAACATGGATAAGACTTACTTTTATTTTATTTTTAATTCTGAGGTATCCTATTTACAGAAGATAAGCACAGTTAAGTTTGTCAATGGATATGAATAATATAAGCAGACATGACAAAAATCAAAAGTATATAAATCGTAAATATACAAATACAACATGCTCAATCCATATATTCTTACTTGTATGCATGTGATTTCAGAGCTGACCACATGGTATTAGATAGCCAATAAGAGCTTCTTCCCTGAGGAAGACTATTTCTCTTTCTCTACAATCCTTAATTGTCTATATTTCTTTCTCTAGGGTTGAGGCCTCATTAGCTTTCCCACAAAAAAAAATGAATATGAGCAAGAGCATGGTTGGGGTACATAGAAGTGGTTGGTGGAGGAAAAAGGAGGGAAATGATGTAATTATAATTAACAAAAAAATTACTATAAAAAAAGATTGGTGATACTTTAAATGTTTTGCCTAGGAAAAATATATTGAATGTGGATATTACAACAATTAATATGTTAACTATGTGCTAATATTACATGAATATTGTATATCATTAATATTATGAAAAAATGCTCCAACAAACTAAACTATCATTTAATTTATTAATGTACTAATATGATAAGAATAGTTTTAAAATTGACAAATACGTATTGAGAAATTATATTGTTCTATGAAATTCTAGGCTCATAATTTTTACTAATGAGCTAACATACGCATGTATATACACACAGACACACACACACACACACACACACACACACACACACAAAGAACAAAACCAAACAACAACAACAAAAAACCTCAAAATGCACAAAAATCCCTTCCCCAAATATATGTCAATAAAGCAAGATAAAATGACAAAATATGTAAGAATATTATACAGTATGCATTTCAGGGCTTGATGATTTCTCCTTCAGTATTGAGGCCATTTTTTGTATGATAATAGAGAACTTGCTTCAAGATTTTGCTGGAAATATATCTGTCAGAAATGGTTTATATTTTCAGACTTCAGTGTTAGCCATGAGGAACCTTGTAAACATGTTCTCATCAAAGAAGCCAAATATTGTGGCTCACACTTGTTATCCTAGAACTGCAGAGGTGGAGACAGGAGAATGGTGAGTTCCAGATTAGCTCACTCTATACAATAAGACCATGTATAGCCCCAAAAAAGAGTAAAAACAAAACAAATTATCCAAACAAAACTTACAAAAACAGAAAAACAGAAGTATATCAGGTGAGTGCTGAGGAACTTACTGAACAAGAGGAGAGAGATTGAGAAAGTAAACAGACCAATTGACAATTTTACAGTAATGGAAAATAATAGGAGTTCCTAATGTGACAAGAGAAAAAAAATGAACAAAAGCTTTGTTGGGATTCAAAAAGGCTAAATCATGGTTTATATTCAACACACATATTTCCCCTAAGATCTGAAACCTTTTATCATCAATCAGCCTACTCAATGAATAATCAGTTTGTTCATAACAAGGTAATGTTCAATACAGTAACAAGACATTAAAAACACCTCAGAGGGGGTACTAAATGTTCCAATGACACATTAGTAAACAAAAAAAGTGATGTTCCTCTTGAATTAGTTTAGTTAAAATTTCAATTCAACACTTCTCTCCCTGTTTCTCCTGTCTGTCTGTAGCCTGTCTATTGTCTATATCTGATCTACGTCTATTGCCTGTCCAGGATAACTTTTCTGTGTATCTATTTAACAGCATAGTAAATATGATATGGGAAAGGAATAAGGGATACATTTCTATAAAAATCTTAAGCAGAGCTTTACTGACCCCAAATGACTCAGAATAGCACTCAAAACTACACGCAGATGTTGCAAACCTATATCCACATGTTATTCCAACATTTATGGAATATTTGTTGATTAAATTTGGTTTTAGTCCATTGGTTATTTTCGGCAAACAAATACCACAATACATATATCTTATTATGGGCTAGAGGCGTGGGAGAGTTTAAAACTAAAGCTGAACTTTCAATGACATAGGAAGCATAAGGCATAGCATAGTAAGGCTGGTTACATTGCTTTCTTTCCTTTTCTTCCTCTTCTTCTTTCACTCCTTTTAGTGAAAATAGATTTTCTCATACAATGTGTCCTTCTTAGAGTTTCCATTTCTTCTACTCTTCTCAGTTCCTCCCCATCTATCCTCCCATCTAGATACACTCCCTCTCTGTCTCTCATTAGAGAAGAACAGGCTTCAAGACATAACCACAAAACACAATAAAATAAAAGATCAAACAAAATCATCAAATAGAAATTGTACAAGGCAATTCAACAGAAGTAAAAGAGCCTAACAGAAGGTACAGGAATCAGAGATCCATTCTTGTACACACTTAGGATTCCCATATATACTAAACTGAAAGCTATAATATATGTGCAAAGGACCCAGTGCCGACCCATGCAGGCCCTGTGCTTTCTGCTTCATTCTCTGTTAAGTATATATGACCTTTACTCAGTTGTTTAGAGGGCCTTGTTCTGGTGTCTGTTAGGGTCTGAGAGAAGTCCCCCCCTCAAAAAAAATCACCATTCACATATGCAATCAATAAGAGCATTTATTATTCCAGGATGCTGGGGCCTACCATCCCACACAAAGGCAAAATGGGAAGGACTTCCAGAGAAGCTTGCAGGGTCCTTTTAAGCACACATAAGGGGAGTTCCTGGGGCAATTAGGTCATCTCAGATATGATTGGTTTAAGTAAGTGGCAATCATATTAGTAGGTTCTAATTGGCTAGGGCTAGCCAGGGGTTGGTTAAGACCATAGCTTTTCAATTTGGGGTATAGGTCTGGAGGAGTCCCAGGCTCTGTTCTTATTTGGTTATTACCTTGAGATGCTGTGGCTCAGGACTGGTACATGCAGTTCTCTTCATCCTTGTTGACGGCAAGGGGGGTTGATGATTGGTTGTCCTTTGTGGCCTCCTCAGAAATTGCTTGCTCAGTCTTAGGAACGTGAAACTGAGGCCTGATCTATGATAGAATACTGAGTGAGAGGACTAGGGAGCCAGACCAGAGTCATGACAGGTTTCTAACAGCCCTGTCAGGGACCAGGCCTTAGTTTTGGTTTACTGGAACTTGCTGGAGCTGAATAAGCAGTTCTCAGGAAGACCACAACTCAGGGGCAACCAATCAGCAGGCGCCACCCAGCCTTCTGCTGACTCAGCAGGCACCCAAAAGCCACTTATGCTGGTTCAGCAGATGCACCCCCAGCCTTCTGCTGGCTAAAGATAGCTTTTCCTACCCTCCCATCAACAAGCCCTTAACCAATACAGCTTCCAACTAATCAACTCCCAGACTAAGCTTTCTTCCACCAATCAACACTAGATTAATCCCTCCTCTCTGGAATTCCCCTAACTACTTAAAAGGAGTTTATGACCTCCATTTGGGGTCGCTATTTGCTACCCCAACATGGTGGTAATAAACACTCTTGCTAAATTGCATAGGTGAGTGACTGTTAGTTTTTCTTGGGGGCTTCTCTCGGCCCCTAACACTGAGCAACCTGTTATGGCATCTGCTTGGTCCTCTCAATGCCCTCCATCCCTTCTGGCTCTTACACTCTTTATGCCTCTTCTTTTAATTCCCTGATCTCTGAGGGCAGGGATTTGATAGAGACATCCCATTAGAGCTGTGTGTCCAAAGTGTTCTCTCTCTCTCTCTCTCTCTCTCTCTCTCTCTCTCTCTCTCTCTCTCTCCATAAAATCCAACTGTGGGTCTCTGTATTTATATAGCAGAATATCATTAGGAGTCATCACTACATTTTTTTAAGGACCAGTAGTATTTGGTTTTACTTAGGTCTCTCAGCTATTTAGTCTCAGGACTTGGTTACTGAAGCAATATTAATCATATGTTCCACCTCGTGGTTGGGCTTTAAGTCAAATCAAACATACTGCCACGAGCTTTGTACCACCATTTTCCTAGCATGTTTTGCAGGAAGGATAGCATTGTAGATAAAGGGTTTGTGACTGGCTTGGTGTTTGCTTTTCTCTTTTGGTAGCCTGCAAAGTACCTTCCCATACCAGACACTAGGACATAGGGGTGAAACTTTTAGGTAAGCATTAGCACAACCTCTCTATGTTTAATCAGTTGTGTGGCTCTTGTGTTCAGCAATGAGGCCTTGCTGTCAGTTTGTGAAGAGCAACCTATTGTCTTGAAAACAGCCCAGGTTGTTTGTGGATTTCAATGGGAACTTTTGGCCAACAACTCAATTGGATCTAACCCAGTTTTGATATTGGGAGCTTTGGTGACAAGAGATGGTGGCACATGCCAGTAGGTTTTGTTGAAAGTTGCAGAGGCAGGAGGATCATGAGTTCCAGGCCAGCCTGGACTGCACAAGCTCTCCATGGGAGAGGGAAACAGAATAGATTTTATGGGCATTGGTACTTGTAGCTAGATGTTTTCCTGTGTCCTGAGCAGTCTGCAGCCACTTAGACCCCAATGAACACACAGCAGTTTATGTTAATTACAAACTGCATGGCCATTAGCTCTGGCTTATTACTAACTAACTCTTATACTTAAATTAACCCATAATTCTTATCTATGTTTAGCCACATGGCTTGGTACCTTTTCTCAGTTCTGGCTTGTCATCTTGCTTCCTCTGTGTCTGGCTGGCGACTCCTGACTCAGCCTTCCTCTTCCCAGAATTCTCCTTGTTTGCTTAGGCCACCTATACTTCCTGCCTGGCTACTGGCCAATCAGCATGTTACTAAACCAGTGTACAAGGACATTATCCCACAGCACTTCCCCTTTTCTGTCTAATCAAAATGGAAAGTTTTAACTTTAACATAGTAAAATTACATATAATAGAACAGTTATCAAGCAAGAATTACAGTTACAATATCTAGTCTATTTGTTTTTGGCACAATTAAAGAAAATATTCTATCTTATATTTATGAGTCTAAAGTTCCATGCCTAATTAATCTTTTAACATAACCAAGGAAAATTATAATTATAACTAACTAGTCTTTAACTACATCAAATACCTCAGAAGGATATATTATTACCTAAGTAAACAAGAAGAGTACTGTAAGCAACTTACAAAAATCAAGAATGACAGAGACAGCTGGCTGCCTGGACAGTTACCAAAAGTTCCTCTGCAATGTTGGGGCATCCTTCTTCAGCCTATAGGCCTAGAGTCTCTCAGTTGCTTCTCTCTGTGTCCTGTAGAATGTCTGGCAGTTTCTTCTGTTAAGCAGGAACCTGAAAGACCATTTCCCCTTGCGAAGTGCAGTGGTCACCTTCCTATGGGTCCTGCATGTTCAGTTTATACAACATAACATACTGTCAATCAGTTGATGCAAGGGCATTTTTTTTGCCCAGTGGCTAACTTTTGCCACCAAGAAAGCAAACTCCATAATGAATTCATTCAATGCCCATAATTCTCCTTGAAGTAATTGGTGTTGCCAGGAACAGATGTGTCTCATTGTCCAGAAAGTCTAAGTTTTTAAAACATTTTAAATGCCATATTCTGTAGATATTTGAAGTATTTGAAGATTACCCACCTAATTGAATTATATCTATGTATACCTAGAAAACTTAACATGAGTATAAGTTTGATTATCATAGAAGACTAATTATTAATCTGTATTTCTTAATTATCCATTACAATTTTAAATGAGCTGCACAAACATAATACCTTAAACAAGAGTAGAAATATAGAGTATAAAAAAATTAACTTTAAATTTGTATCAATAAACTAAAATCTATAGCAATTTAAAACAAGATGCTCTTTAAAGGTACTCAATAATCTACCCTTTCATCCTATCATATCTATATCATACCCCCCATTTTTCTTTTAGAAAAGTATTGACTATGACCAATAACAATTTGTAACCAATCTCTAACAAAGACAAATATCCATAATCCATTCTTTGGGAATGTGGGTGTAGTGTTCTAGGCTACTTCCTGCTGACCAAGGATGATATATTCTTATGGGGATCCTGAGAAAATTAAGAATTATGGTCAAGTCCTGACTGGAATAGTCTATGGTGCTGTATTCTCTGAGTCAGTTGCCTTGAAGCTATTCTGGATGTTGGATCATCTGGAGACCTCTCAGGGGGGTCTTCCTTGATCAAATGAGCTTAGAAGCAATCCATAGGCTCTCATTTTCTGTGGAAATAAAAGCAGAACCTCTTTTCCAAAGTAGCATATCTCTGTTTTTTTTTGGATCACATTTTTTTTTCAGCATCTGGCTTATTTTATCCACTCATGGTCTGATCTGCTTTATGTGAATATTAAAACCCTAGCTGTCCATCAAATGCAGGCACAGTGTATATGGTTAACTAATACAGTGAGAATACCATGTTTACTTACTTGTTGAAAATGTTGGGCAGCCTTTTCCTCAATACTCCCTCTCTTGAATAAGATGGTTAATGGCATGAGACAAGAGTAGAATTAGTTCATTTGAAAACTTTCTTCTATGTTGAAGTGGTGTAGTGCAATTATTTTTTTTAATGGGATTCCCAACTATGCTGAAATTAGAGTAATTTATTTTGAAATAATAGCCCCCATCCCTAGGCTATGTCTACATAGAAATATGTTTTAATATTTTTGCTTGTATCCAAGATACATGCTAACTTACTTATTCTTTCTCTCTCTTTCAAACTGGATTGCATTTTATTGGTTTTTTTCACTTGAATTGTTGTATCTGCTGCTTTTGGGTGGTAGTTTTATTCTTAATTATGTATAAATGTGTATGTTTTGTGTGAAAGATTTTGTACATGTGTGCAGATAACTGCAGAGGATAGGAAAAGGAATCTAATCCATTGGAACTGAGGTAACAAGTGGTTATAAGCCATCCAATGTAGGCTCTAGGAACCAGATTCCTTTTATCTGGAAGACACTTAGGAGATATTAAGTACTGAACCATCTCTCATCATCCATATCTGTTAATTTTAAGCAAAATAGTTTCTTAGTGAATTTCATCTGTGAAACCCATTTATATATTTTATTGACCATTGTGTGATATTTGGGACACCTGTAAGTCCAGTGATATAATTCCACACATCTTGAACTTTATCCAACTTCAGAAAATTATAAAACTCAACCAACTACTTTCTTCCATAATACTTAGGTTTACTCTTTCGTATTTATACTGACTTTAATCAATTATAATTTCTGTAATGCATTTTGAGGAGTTGTGGTATGCTGTAGGACAGAATAATGCATTTCCTTAGTGTGCCATATTACTATAATACTGTAAATTAAATATTATTCACATTCATAAATTGCTGTAAACTAGAACTTCATTGTTATTTATCAAAATAATTAAAACTATAAATGTCTTCTCAACTTGCAGTTTTATTTTAACAATTTATACTGGGATATCATTTTTGTTTTACACACACATGCACACACACACACACACAGACACACACACACACATATATATATATATATTGTGAAGATGTTAAATGGAGTGTTATTTTAAAAATAGAAAAAAATTGTTATATCAATAAAATATGTCCCATATAATTTTAAGTGGTTGACTACTTTTTATAGACATTATCTACATTCTTGCAATAATTTTATTTTATACTTTAAATAGTATTATTACAACTTTATTTGATTACATTTGCACTGTTTATCCATTTTGCTTGGAATTGAATTGTACTTACTACCTTAGAAATTTGCAAAAGTATGATAGTGCAAGTAAAACACAAATATGTTTAGATATAGTATATTTAAAAAGTGAAATTTAAAAGGACTGGGGTACAGACAGGAACAGAAATATAAGGTAAACTAATTTTTTAAAATTATAACCACAGGGCATTGTATTAACCCATGCAATTTTTATTGCTCTATGTATTAGCTAAATATAAATTTGTTGTTCAAATCTTAGATGATCTTATAACAAAAAACACAGAGCCAGATATTAGAGTAAAAGCTGAAAGATCAGAAAACCAGAGCAAGCCAGAGCTACCACCTATTACCTCACCAACTGCATGAATCATCTTGCTGAAATTCTCTTGAGTCTTCACCCAAAAGCGTCTCAGCTGCATTGCCTTAGTTCCTATTTCCTCATGCCTTATATACCTTTCTCCACCCTGCCATCACTTCCTGGGATTCAAGGCATATGTGCTTCCCAGTACTGGGATTAAAGGTGTGTGCCTCCACTGCGTGGCTCTGTTTCCAGTGTGACCTTGAACTCACAGAGATCCAGATGGATCTCTGCTTCCCAAGTGATAGGATTAAGAGTGTATGCCACCACTGTCTGGCCTCTATGTCTAATCTAGTGGCTGGCTCTGTCCTCTGATCTTCAGGCAAGCTTTATTAGGGTATACAATGTATCACCACATTTCCCCTTTTTTGTCTAAAATAATAAAAGAATATTATAACTAATATAAGAAAAACTATATACAGTAAGATATACAATATATACATTCAAGAATTACATTAACAATGTCCTGTTTCACAGATGAATCTGTCCGGTGTACTAGGCCTGTAGGCCAAAGATGGATGCCCCAACCTTGCATAGAAATCTTTGGTGACTGTCTAAGCAGTCAGCTGTTTCTGTCATTTCTCATGTTTTTTGGAAGTTGTTTGTTTGCACTTCCTGCTTACTCAGTTAATATTGTTTTCCTCTCTGGTCTCTGAAGGAGTTGAAGATTAGATAGTTATAGTTATAGTTTTCTTTGTAACTCCCTGAAGAGGTGTAAAGTGTATAAGATTAAAAGACATCAAGAGATATTTTTGGTTGGTAATACAAGTTAGGATAGAACTTGAATTAGGTACAACACTCTGGACTCACCAAAATGGGATAGATAATGGAGTATTTTCCCTGAATTTGTCAAATGTTTATGGACTGTGCATTGTTACAGAACTCAATATATATGAACAATTAATTTATTATAAAGGTGGCATGGCATAACTATAGTAGAAAGTTTTTCTGTGTCCCGGCCTGTCAACTGTTGGGACAAATCTCTCCCACTCACGTCCCCCAAGTAAATGCATGGAGGCTTATATTAATTCAAACTGCTCAGCCATTAGCTCAGGCTAACTACTGACTAACTTTTACACTTAAACTCAGCCCATTTTTTTGTTAATCTATATGTTGCCATGTTTTCCATGGCTTTACCTGTGTGCCATTACATGCTGTTCCCTGGACAGTGGGCTGGCGTCTCCTGAATCAGCCTTCCTCTTCCCAGAATTCTCCTTCCCTGTTTATCCCACCTATACTTCCTGCCTGGCTACTGGCCAATCAGTGATTTATTAAACCAGTGTACAAAAGCATTATTCCATAGCAGTATAACTGTTAAAATATTTATCAGAAAACAAGTATTTATCCTAAATGTTAAATTTCAGTTGGGAATATGAAAGACAACTCTATATATAATCAATAAGTCAGCTTGAAATTAGAGTATACCACCTGAGGGAAGGCAAGCATCCTCCAAATTTGTTGTCACCTAATATTTCTACGACTTACTTAACACCACAACCTTTTTAAGAATATGCCTGTGTGTCTTGGTTAGGGTTTTTATTACTGTGAAGAGATACTATGATCATGGCAACTCTTATAATGGAAAATATTTAATTAAGGCTGGCTTACAGTTTCAGAGATTTAGTCAATTTTCATCATGGTAAGGCATGGCGGCATGCAGGCAGACATGGTGCTGGAGAAGGAGCTGGGAATTCTACATATTGATCTGTAAGCAACAGGAAGTGAACTGTGTCATTGAGCATAGCTTTAGCACAGAAAACCTCAATGCCTGCCTCCACAGCGATGCACTTTCTCCAACAAAGCCAGATCTACTCCAACAGAGAGCCATACCTCCTAATAGTACTACTTCCTATGAGCTTTTGGGGGCAAATTACACTCAAACTACACAACTATACATGGGTATTTCTGCATGTTGATCATGTTACTATACCAGAGTGATGACTTCTCATAAATCCTGTTGAGAAAGGATACTCTGTGTTCTCTGATTTCTTATATAATTGCAAAGGACCAATTGCCAGAGTTAAGGGACAGCCTTCATCAGCTGGAATAATGTCACTGAGTAGTCCAGGAATTAAAGGTAGACCTTTGTTTAGGGAATGAATGAATGTTCATAAAAATATTCGTTCTTGGCTACATGTCTGCAGCCATTTATGTTTAATAATAGAAGGTTAGCTAATCTGAAGTAAGTGTATATGCAGCAATTTATGACTCACCAAGCAGTATTAACCAGGAGATTGAGTTAAATTTGTTTAGCCTTTCCTTAAGTTTTTTATTATTAGAAAAACAGAGATTAAAAAGATATACTTTCATCATTTATGCATAGGTTCTTAAATGTTTTCCACAATAAAAGTAGTCCAATTTTACCCTATTTAAGTAGATCACACTGAAGGCATTTTTATAGCAGCCTCTATGTTTAGATTCATTACTCATTTTTCTAAAAGGTGCTTAATGGTTCTGAAACTAGCATATCTATGCAGGATAAAATCACTTGCCCTTAATTAAATGATAGAGAGGTGAGTTTCCTTATTGAAGCTATGCCCTTTAAATAAACATCATGTAGTCATAAGTATACACAGCTACAAGAGTAATCACTTGAATTTGTACGCACAGGGGAAGCTGCCTCCATAGAGACAGTAGCTGCATGGTTGCCTCTATTAGGATCCCAAGCAAAGGGAAACAGCCCAATGTAGATGGCATGAATTGTGGATCTGATGTAGATATTGAATCTTTCAACTGAGAAGGTCATCTAGAGAAGGGGGCTTAATCTGCAATGTAGACAGACTTCCATGGGGGAAGAGAAATGTATATGTGCTGCTACAAATAAAATGAGTGGCCTGCATGCTCCCAGGCTTCACCAAAATGTAGAAGTAAGAGGGCATCCACAACCCTCCACTGCAGTGGTTCTCATCCTTTGAGTCATGACCCTTTTGAAGGTCGAACAATCCTTTCCCAGGGGTCACCTAAGACCATGGGAAAACACAGATATTTACATAATGATTCATAACAGTAGGAAATTTACAGTCATGAAGTGACAATGAAAATAATTTTATGGTTGAGGCTCTCTATAACATGAAGAACTGTATTAGAAGTTCGCAGTGTTAGGGAGGTTGAGAGCCACTGAGCCATTGAAATACCCACTCCCATTCTGTTAGCATCCCCACACAGAGATAATTTATAACTCATATACACTTCTCACTACTTCTGCTATGTGTCTTATCACATTTTAATGTGACACATGTGAAGACTAGTGACAATACAAGTGAGAAACTGATAAAATAGCCTAGTTTTTATTTCTACTGCTTTGATAGTACTAATTACTTAAAATGTTTTAATTATGTGAATGTACCTTACATATACCAGGTAAAGAGTTTATTTGCAGGATCACTTTTTTAATAAGTATTTTTATTAATTATTTGGGAATTTTATATGTGTTTTGAATGTATCTTCTCTTTACATTGTCCCAGATCTAGACCCATCCCCATTTTACTTCGCCCAAATTTATGCCTTCATTTTTAATGAATTAAATAGTTCACTGACTCCAATTTGCACTGTACATGTACTTCTGGGTGTTAGGTCAACTATTCGTTGACATACTAGGAACTACACCATTGAAGAAAATTGACTCTTTCCCAGAAGCCATCTAGTGTCCACAGCTCCACAGTTAGGGGTGGAGGACCATGATGTCCTCCCCATTCTAGGATGCGTTGTTGACTGGCTTGATCTTAAGCAAGCCTTATGCTGGCAACTGCAGCTGATGTGAATCCATTAGTCCACCAGTCCTGTCCCTTTTCTTTTTCTTAAATATATTATGTTATTTAATATTTCGCTAATTTCTACAAACACAGCAGTAGTTTTTAATTCACTCTGGTAGCAAAATAGCTATTCACATTAAAAAACGAACATGTGAAACCACTACGTTGAACATGCTGCCTAACAGCTCAGCGTTTTCAAAGTCCAGGGTATAAGTTAGATTTACCCAAATTTAGAAAACAGATGTTTTCATCTTAATTTCTTTTGCAAAATATTTATTGTTTTATTTTATGTGTATGTGTGCTTTGCCTACTTATATGTATGTGTGCCATGTACGGTGTTTGTCTGGTGCCAGAGGATGCCAGAAGAGACTGTTGAATCTCCTGGAAATGGAGTTACAGATATTTGTGAGCTGACATGTGGGTACTGGGAAATGAATCTGGGTCCTCTGATTGGGCAGATGTGCTCTTAACTACTGACCCATTTATCCAGCCCCTAGCTTAAATTCTATTCAGCAATTCAGTAATATTTAGACTACACAAGGGAGTACAAACTTTTCACATGTGATAGGCAAACATGTGAGAGGAAGAAAACTATAAAAAAATGAAGCAAAATCAAACTTGTATTCATATGATGCTACCACTATGTGTCCTGGAAAATAAAATGTTTCATGCCAAAACTGAGTTCAAAATTGACTTCAAAACAATTATTGGTTGTAATACAGTAAAATGGCCAATAGAGAATCAAAAAGGCTTATCTCAGAGTATCAGGTTTCTGGTCCTGTGTGAATGTGAACAGCTTGATGTCTCAAAGTCCATTATGTTGATTTTAATAATACAAGGGCTTTTGAAATTTTAAATATAGAACTAATTTTAGCTTTAATATTATAAAGTCAATAATGTTAGTAACAATTGTGCCCGGGATTGTAAATGCTGCTTTAGATGCAGAGACAAGAAAGCTGTGAAATATTTAATGCATGATTACATATTCATGCTCTGCTTTCAAAAGCTGCCACCATAGCTTTGACCTTTGTGATAGTCATTCCATGTACAGAAGTACATTTTTGCCGATGAAAGATTGTGTTTCCACCAAGTGAGAACAGCTGATACTACACAAACCAGTGGCTACATATTCCTGAAACATCTGGGATCTACTGGAGAACCATACTTCCTTGTAAACTCTTAAAATCCACCCTACATCCCCATTTCTCAATTTATGATAAACAATGCTGAATGTTGAATATCAGGAAAATGACTGTTTGATAGATGGACTTTCTCAATGGACATCTTGTTTTATTTGTAGAGATTCTGAAAAGATATCACTCAACTCAGGGGAAAAAAAGTTAATGTGCAAACTTAGCTTACTATACCTAGAAGTAGGAGGAACAGATTTCTGTTCTCATTCCACGAGGCTCTTAGATAGAGGAAGAGTATTATCTCAATTCCCAAGCTCTGAGAATACTGACACTTAAAGCAAATGATGCTCCCATTGTGGGTATATAGAATGCAATCCCAGACACCAGTCACATGTGTAGAAACTGGTACAGAACAAAGTCTTGTATTTTTTTATTTTTATTTTTTTTTTTACCTCAGGCTGATGGCCAACATTTACCCATTCGTAAGTGGTAATCACAAGCATTGATTACAAGGATTCCAACATTATTTTAGAGTCATTTGTGGAGGTAGAAATCAAAGAGAAGGATTTGGGGTAAACTTGTCCATCTTAGAGGAGTGATTTGTCATTTCCATTTATTCCTAATATGTGGTTTTCAAAATGAAATAAACCTCAACCCAGGAGCAGCCAGAGAGCAATGAAAAGAAACAGCAGGCCACAGTTAGACAGGAACACTTAAGGGAGTCTGGCCAATTCCTTTTTCTGATTTTAGCTTCATTGATTCGCTCATTTCTGCAAACTCTTTTCAATTCTAGGAGGTAAGTGTTAGCCTGCTGCTCACAAAGCAACAGGAATTACTGTCACGGTACCTGATATCACTGAGACGAAAAGTGTTTTGATTGTTAGTGGAGCTCAAAGTTCCTGTAAAGACTTGGGAAGAGAGAAGTTCTGGAAAGGATCTGCCCCTCTCTTAGCTTGGCTCTTTTGTGCTGTTCCCTTTTTCTGCAAAACAATGTCAAATTTTAGTGACATAGTAAATGAAGATTCTCTGAGTTTTGAAAGAGAAAAGTCCAAAGGAGAGCACCTATCAATGAGCTTTGGGTCAAGAGATTGAAAGGGAATGAAATAAACAAAACCAAAGCACTCTGTAGGTATGCACACATACAGTGACAATTAATACAAGTTGGTTTGGATTGTGTTGAAGACTCAGCTCCAGTGCAGCGACATTATGGAGTGCCATTAGATGAACTTTAATTTCAAATGCTGCCAACTCTGGCAGAAGAGTAAACCAACATTATCCAAAGTTATTGTACCATTTATTCCAAGCACAAGTAGATGTACACACTTAATTAGGTACCTGGTGAGCATGTTTTAATAGCTGCCAACAGTGTATCAATGATAGAAGACACAATTTTGTTTTTGAATGTCACAAAATCTAATATAAAATTTACTTAAAAGAAATCTCAGGAATGACTGCACTAAAATTTAATTTATATTTTCAAAATTTCTTAGTACCTTTTATTTATTGCTGTTTTTCTCTCTTTTTTCTATTCTTCATATTTTATTCTTTCCTTTCTTTCTCCTGTCTCATTCTCTTCTTCCCTCTCTTTCTCTTAATCTTTGGTGGTGCATACAGTGTCACACAAGATATCTCTTTTTCTGTTGTTGGTATTGCATTGGTATAGCCATGCTCAAATCAATTGACCTTCCAGATTTCAAATAATTAATTCATTGATTGAAAAAATGAGATCAGATGATGATAGACAAGTGACAGGTATGAAAGGAGACAAGTGTGACATGTGAGGGATATTTTAAGGGGTGGACCTTTAGCTTCCAGCTCTGACCCATTGTTTATCTGCTCTTTGCTTCCTGCCTGTAGGTGCTGTGTGCTCAGTTGCCTGCTGTTATCTTTGCCATGTCTTCCCTGACGTGACAAACTGTACTTTCTAACTGTAAGTCACAATAAACCTTTTCTTAAGCTTCTAGAAAAAAAAAAAAACTGTCCTCAAATCCTCCTCAAAAAGCTAAAAGCAACCCTCAGTGGGAATGAAGAATTTCATAAGAGATTCAGCTGCATGCTGGGTCAAAGCCAAATATTCCAGAGCAGTGGTTCTCAGTCTTACTAATGTGGTGATCCCTTAATACAGTTCCTCATGTTATAGTGACCCTAATAACCATAAAATTATTTTCATTGCTACTTCATAACTAACTTTGCTACTGTTGTGAATCATAGTGCTAATATTTTTGGAGATAGGCATTTACTAAATGGGTCATGACCCACAGGTTGAGTACTACTGTTCTAAAGCACTACAACAACTTTAGTTCATCACAAAATAAAATGTGTAATGTCTCACAGTCAAAAAATGGTTCTTAGATATGGTTAATAGAGGAATATGGTGTCACCTAGTTCCCATTTTCTCAATTTTTATCAAAAATTATGCAAACAAAATAAAATACATGTTATGTATGGATGATTGAGAAGGTGGTGTTTTCCTGTGTGCTAATGTTTAGTATCTTCTCCCATTCTTGAAATTCATATGGTAAAAACAAATTGCTAAGGTGATTGCAGGAAGAACTGAGGCATTTGGGAGCCCATCAGATGAGCTTCGTAATTAAAGCACCCCCAGGAGTTTGTTTTCACTTCCTCCATGTTAGAACACCTCCATCAGACACTGTCCATGAGGAAGCAGGTCCTCACCACACACCATCCTGCCTTTATCTTGAACTTCTCACCCTCTAGGGCTGTCAGAATACATCCTATTATTTATAAGTTATACAACCTAGGGTTCCTTGTTATAGCAACCAGAATAGTCTCACGTAGAGAGAACTACAAATAGAAATCAGATAAAAAAAATCATCGGCAACATTTGATCAGGGGACATGTATAAATTTGAAACAACTGGAGAGAGAAAAACTTTAATCTCTGTAAGTATCTCTCATGCTGTCTTCCTAGCCTGTTCTATTGATAGACAATGTGAGCTGAGGCCCCAGGCAAGCTCAGACAAACTGCTGGGATGAGGGAGAGCTGAGCTGGCCTACTGATACATTCTAGCCTGATTTTAAAACATTACCAGGGAGCCAACTATTCATCTGAAAATTCCCCTTAGAAAATGGGAATGTATAGTGCCCTCACAAGATTACCTCATCCCCAGAACTATCGACTATGCGCCTGTTCCCTGGGGGGAAAATAAAAAAAAAAAAGGAATCCACTGACCTAATTAATTTAGGATCCTTACATAAAGAGATTATCCTGTTATCTAGATGAGCCCTACTTTATCCAATGGGTGTGAGTCTACTTAGTGAATCATGGGAAATGACTATACCATGAGCATAAATATTTAGAAGGTAGTTTGACAGCAAAGATTCTTTAAATTGTTTCAGTTATAAAATTTTTACTTGTCTTAATTATTTCTATTTTTATTGTTGGCATTCTTATTCTTTCTGTTATATACATGGACAAGAAAAGTGTATTTATTTTAAAATCTCTTTAGTGCATCAGCTAATTGGGGCCTGCATGTCTCTAATTCCATAACCCATTATTTCTGATTCATATTACCTTTTCATATTCTTTTTTAAAATTGTGTTCAACACATAATTTGCAAAACTGGAGAACTAATTCCTGGACAATAATCTATTACATTTATCTTTATATTTACTTCAGAAAATTGTTTATAGTTTAAACAATTAATTCCAAATTAATTAGTTCCAAATTAATTCTTTATCAGAAGTTAGGATGTTTTAAGGGTGAAACATATTCTTTCCATAGGGCTCTAACTTTCATCATCAGTCCCATGATGGTACCATTGTGCTCCAAATAGAACAGTAGTGATATATGTGTACCATCTACCCTGTGTTTTGGGTACTGGTTCTCCAGGTCCCCATTTGGATTCCTGGTCCCTCACTGATATAAAATTTTCCTCCAGACTTTCACTTGTCATATAGCCAAGTAAAAATGTTAATGTTTTATAACATACCCCAGAATTCAGGTTCAGTGCTCACATGATTGAGACAATATTCTGGTAGCCTTCTGTCTTTGATAGGGTTTCTATTGCCACAGTGAAACACCATGACCAAAAAGCAGGATTGGGAGGAAAGTGTTTATTTGGCTTAAACTTCAGCATTGCTGTTTATCACTGAAGGAAGTCAGGACAGGAACTCAAACGGGGCAGGATTCTGGAGGTGGGAGCTGGTGCAGAGGCCATGGAGGGGTGCCGCTTGTTGGTTTGCTTTCTCTGGCTTGCACAACCTGCTTTCTTATAGAACCCAGGACTACCAACCCAGGATGGCACCACCCACAATGACCTGGGCCCTCCTGCATTGATAACTAATAGAAAAAATATCATATAGCTGGATCTCATAGGGGCATTTCCCCAGCTGAGGCTCCTTCCTCTCTCATGACTCTAGCTTGTATCAAATTGACACAAAACCAGCCAATACACCTTCACTATCAGTTTATCACTTTGGTGATCATTGAATGAATTAATGTTAGAATTTTGTCAAACTTTTCTATTTACCTCCAGTGTCTCCTGATGAAGGAAAGTTTCTTGGTCTGTGTAGCACCTATCACCCTTTATTGACATGCCTTACATTTAGTTTTTGTGGCTTCTGATTTGTTGTGCTAGACATTAAGATTATTCTCTCTCACATTTGTTTTAGAATCACTATAACCCTTATTAAACACATTAATTCCACCTCAAAACCAAAATGAGAAACACTAGTAAACCACAGACCTCATGCTATGAAGAAGAGTCTTTGCACGGGACTATTGCCAAGTAAAAATAGATGATAAACTTCACTGTAGCAACTACCAGTCTTTCCATCATGACCAAGTGTTTATTTTTATTCTGCTGTGATGTAGCATTTCTAGAACTTTCTAACTAAAACAATATGAAATGAAGTGCAAAAGACCTTCTAAGTTAACTACTGTCATTCATACCTATTGGCAAAGTTCTATTTGCCAATTAGATCTCATCTCACAATAAAATATTAATGGCAACTCTTTCCTCTGAAATCATCATGTTTAAGATGGCATCACGCTATGGTGAAAGTGACTGTGCTCTCAGATGTGAGGTGTTACTTCTACTGTGCCACCTAGATGTTTCCCTACATGCTGTTTTTCTATGAAACACATAGGGGAAAATGGCAAGTAGAAACTAAGTTCAACATCTTTAACCACTCTGAAAGTTAGTGTAGCAATTCTGCGATGTATAGGGAGTCTTTCTTGTCAGACTTTTTTAGACCACCAGCCGCCAAATAATGACATGGAAATTTATCATTAATTATGAAACTTGGCCTTTGGCTTAGGCTTGTTCCCAATTAGCTCTTATAACTCAAATTAACCTGTTTCTATTAATCTACATTCTACCACCTGGCTTTTTACCTCTCTTTCATTCTGTATGTCTGACTTGCCCCACATCTCTGTGGTGTCTCCCACATGCCTAGATTCATCCCTGAATCTCTGCCCAGAAGTCCCGCCTACTGTCACCAGCCTTGCTATTAGCCATTTAGCTCTTCATTAAACCAATCAGAAAGCACCTTAAGCAGAGATACATCTTCACAAATGTACAAAAAGAATATCTCACAACAGTGATGCCACTGAAAATTGAACAAAAGAATAAAACAATCAGCTAAAGCAAGAAATGACATCATGAAATCCACAAAAAGAATCTTCCAAGTATAAAATTATTTTTATATATAATGACATGTTGTAATGACATTCTTCTATTGTCACAAAGTGTCTTTTCAAAGTTGTATATGAAAAATAGTCTATGTCCTTTACACATAGAATTTTGGCTCTGATACACAGATCTAAAATGAAACTGAGGATTTAGCTCTAGTCTTAATATACTTATGTTTGGTCATAAAAGATTAGTGTGACTTATTGATTTTAATGTTAAAAAAATTCAAACTTATTGCTTAACATGAAAGTGTTTGGTCTGTGATTGACTTTGGGCTCAATGATTTTCTTACTTAGCTGCAATTCCCTACAGTTATTCACTGAGCAACAGTATGTGGTGTCTCCAAGGGCCTGGATGGTGTTTGTGGAGGTTAGTGATACATGTTATCTTTACAATGTCTGGAATCTCCTGGGAGAAAAGCCTCCACGAACACCTGTGTTTACCTTTACTGGTCTTTCCATAAATGACACAAATTGATATAGAAGACCACCACTAAAAGTGGGTGGCACCAACCCTGAGTTTAGATCCTGGACTGAATTTAAAGGGAAGAGCTGCCCAAGCACGAGTCTGTGGTACTCTCTGGTGTTTGGCAGTGGATGTAATGTGACTTGCTGCCTTAGGCTCCTGTTGCTGTGACTTCTCCATAATGATGGGCTGTACCTGAACCGATGAGCCAAAACAAACCCTTCCTTCTTTAAGTTGCTTTGTCAGAGTATTTTTATCACAAGAAGAAGAAAACAAGAAAGAGATGAGAACATGAGATGACTGTTCTCCCACATCTGGTAGAGAGTGCTGGATAGTGACTTATTTTCTCAAGACCTAGTCTTCTTAGAATATTGCCAAGAGAAGACAAAACCTTTAAAGACTAGGCTTGGAATGCATCAGTTCTGCATGATCTGTGGTTAAGACTGCTTATGAAGGAGGTCTAAATTTAAGGCATGAGGAAGAGGCTCCACTTTTTGATGGAAGTTGAACCTACAAATTTTTTTACTGGTGTTACATTTCATACCAAAGGAAAGGATATGTCCATAGCATTCACTGACCTGTAACTATCTAAAAATCCATTTCTGTATATCAGAGTCCCCTGCTTAGGAGGTAGGCCACATTTCCTCTGTAGAAACCAATTCATATGTAACGCACTGTTCTTTATGTTGCTTGATAAAGACTTTGCATTTTTGTTACAACCTTTAAAATGTTTTTTATCCTTCCCTTCTATTAAAAAAATTAGTGCATTTGTATTTTCTTATCTTTCTGATCCCAGATTACTTGAGTTGCAGAAACTGTCTTCACTTGAGCTGTCTTCTGTCCTTGTGCTTCCTAGCCAATCTCTCTCTCTCTCTCTCTCTCTCTCTCTCTCTCTCTCTCTCTCTCTCTCTCTCTCTCTCTCTGTAGCTCTTGATGCTAATTTTATATGTCCCTTGAAACCTGATTGCAGGTTGAACTGTTATAATCCTATTCACCTTACTGTCATTCCTATAACTATCATACAAAACAAGCAGCATGGTAGCATTCCTATCTCACCGCATCTAGACATCTCTTTAACTATACGGAAATACCCAACTTTAATTAAATAAATATTCTATTCTAACTCATATGTAATTGTTAGCAGTCTTGACAACTGTTTTGCTGTTTCCTTAAGCTTAGCATCTTTATTTCATCCCTACTTTTCAGCTTACAGATATATATTTTTTCCAGCTTCTGATTGATTGCATCCAACTCTGACATTATACTAGCATGGAGACACTTGACTATAGTCACAGCACTTGGAGGTGAAGGCTTGGCAATCAGATGTTCAAGGTTTCCCCTGTTAACATTACCTGGAGAATATGAGACTATCATTAAAAAAGTCCTGTTTCACATGTTTTTTTGTTTTGTTTTGTTTTTTTATTTTTATTTTGCAATACAATTCAGTTCTACATATCAGCCATGGATTCTCTGGTTCTGCCCCCTCCCGCCCCCTCACCTTTCCCCCAGCCCACCCCCCATTCCCACCTCCTCCAGGGCAAAGCCTTCCCTAAGGATTGAGATCAACCTGGTAGACTCAGTCCAGGTAGGTCCAGTCCCCTCCTCCCAGGCCGAGCCAAGCGATCCTGCATAGGCCCCAGGTTTCAAACAGCCAACTCATGCAATGAGCACAAGACCAGGTGCCACTGCCTGGATGCCTCCCAAACAGATCAAGCCAATCAACTGTCTCACCCATTCAGAGGGCCTGATCCAGTTGGTGACCCCTCAGCCATTGTTTCATAGTTCATGTGTTTCCATTCATTTGGCTATTTGTCCCTGTGCTTTCTCCAACCTTGGTCTCAACAATTCTCGCTCATATAAACCCTCCTCATTCTCGCTAATTGGACTCCCAGAGATCCACCCGGGGCCAAGCCATGGATCTCTGCATCCAGATCCCTCAGTAGTTGGATGGGGTTTCTAGCACGACAATTAGGGTGTTTGGCCATCTCATCACCAGAGTAGGTCAGTTCGGACTGTATCTTGACCATTGCCAGCAGTCTGTTGTGAGGGTATCTTTGTGGATTTCTGTGGGCCTCTCTAGCACTTTGCTTCTTCCTATTCTCATGTGGTCTTCATTTACTATGGTCTCCTATTCCTTGTTCTCCCTCTCTGTCCATGGTCTCTTAGTGTCTGCATTACATCTGTCCAGGTCCTTCTGGCTTTTAAAGTCTCCATTGAGAAATCGGGTGTTATTCTGATGGGTTTGCCTTTATAAGTCACTTGGCCTTTTTCCTTTGCTGCTCTTAATATTCTTTCTTTATTCTGTACGTTTAGTTGTTTAATTATTATGTGGCGAGGGGACTTTTTTTGGGGGGGTCTAGTCTGTTTGGTGTTCTATAGGCTTCTTGTATCTTCATAGGCATTTCCTTCTTTAAGTTGGGAAAGTTTTCTTCTATGATCTTGTTGAATATATTTTCTGTGCCCTTGAGTTGGTATTTTCTTCTTCGACCCCTATTATTCTTAGGTTTGGTCTTTTCATGGTGTCCCAAATTTCTTGGACATTTTGGTTCATGACTTTGTTGGCTTTAGTGATTTCTTTGACTGATGAATCTATTTCTTCTACTGTATCTTCAACGCCAGAGATCCTCTCTTCCATCTCTTGCATTCTGTTGATTATACTTGTATCTGAAGTTCCCAATCGTTTACTCAGATTTTCTATTTCCAGCATTCCCTCTGTTTGTGTCTTCTTCATTTTTTCTATTTCCCTTTTCAGGTCTTGGACTGTTTCCTTCATTTGTTTCATTGATTTTTCTTGATTTTCTTTCAGTACTTTATTGTTTTCTTCTAATTTGTTTGCCCTTTCCTCTAGTTGTTTACAGCGTTCTTCCCATTTTTTGTCTTTTCCTCTACATAAGCCTCTAGCTTCTTCATGATGTCATTCATAAGGCTGTTTTCTTCTGCTTCTTCCAATTTCTGATGTTCAGGTCTAGGTGTTGGAGGAGGGCTAGGTCCTGGTGATGCTGTATTGCTATTCATTTTGTTGTATGTGTTTCTGCTTTGAGGTCTGCCCATCTCCTGGTGGTTCGTTCTTGGCCTTATCCGCACACTTGGTTCAGACAGAGCTGACAGATTCAGGAAGTCTCTCTCTCTTGTCCAGATGGGAGCTCTCTTGTCCAAATTGGAAGTCCGGGGCAGGATGGGAGCTCTTGTCCAGAAGGGAAGTCCGGGACAGGATGGGAGCGCTTCTCTCTCTCTCTCTCTCTCTCTCTCTCTCTCTCTCTCTCTCTCTCTCTCTGCTCCAGAAGGGAAGTCTGGGGCAGGATCGGAGCTGGGGGCCGGCCTCTAAGTCTCAGGAAGTGGCTGGGGTCTGTGCTTCAGAAGGGAAGTCCGGGGCAAGATGGGAGCTGGGGGCCGGCCTCTAAGTCTCAGGAAGAGGCTGGGGGCTCGGGCAGATGGGTGTGGGGGGCAGGGTCTGGAGATTGCAGGGTCTGCCGGGGGGTCTTGGAGAAGGGGATCCTTCCCGGTGGGGCTAGAAGGGAACCTGCCCGGTGGCCAGAACTTGGGGCCAAGTTGGGCAGGCCTTCCCCAGAGTGGCTGGTGCCCAGGGATGGGGTCCGGGCCCAGCTAGGGCACTCACCTGTGCTCCAGAAGGGAAGTCCGGGGCAAGATGGGAGCTGGGGGCTGGCCTCTAAGTCTCAGGAAGAGGCTGGGGGCTCAGGCGGATGGGTGTGGGGGCAGGGCGTGGAGACTGCAGGGTCTGCCGGGGGTCTTGGAGAAGGAGATCCTTCCGGGTGGGGCTAGAAGGGAACCTGCCCAGTGGCCAGAACCTGGGGCCAAATTGGGCAGGTCTTCCCCGGAGTGGCTGGTGCCCAGGGATGGGGTCCGCCTGTTTCACATGTTTACAAAATTTGAAAAAATGTAACTCTACTTTTGGCATGTTGTATGTAGTAACCACAATATCAACTTTATGGATTCAAAGAAAGCCATTTTCTCTTCTCTCCATGGTGAACTGCCCAGTAAGAGCATCTTCAAGAGGTCTTACACTCCTGCAGCTCATTAAGGCTTAGGGTCTGTGATGGGCACATTCATGAAAAAGAGGGTGTGTCTGCTGACTGAACTGCCTAGTGGTATTATTCAGGCATGTAGATCCCAAGCCTCTTTAAGTCTGAACTGGAGATTTTCATGCCTTTTTCATTTCAATTATTGAAAGACTAGTCCCAAGGTCAATTCTAATTCAAACTGGGGACTCGATACTTCCTCATGAAAAGATGAGTTATACATAATTTGTAACCATTTTTATTTACTTATATAACATTTATCCTTAGTCCTCACCTCTGGTGACTTCCTTCCAAAATTGAACTCTGTATAATGCTAATCATATTCTCAAGTGTTCTCAATCTGTTTATAACAACTTTTTATCTTGCCTACTGCTTTCCTGCTTGAAATATCTATTTGTTTTATGCATTGCTAAAATTAACAGCTTTTATTTCAATTTTGTGAAATCATACTTTATCCTTCACATTTTATATTCAATGTGGCAAAATCTATTTTAATAACTATCGATTTCCTCTGCTCCTTTAGTCTGTGCTTTTACATATCCCAGCCTTGGGAAAATTACCACTTCAATGCACCCACAATTCAGGTTTTCCTGTGGCTTGTTTCTCTCCACTTTGCCTGCACTTTTGTGCTAAACATCCTAATCCATGGCTTTCCAAGAGATTTCTCACTCTTGATCAAAATCCTGCAGTGAGTCTCATTCACATGACTAGATATTCTAAATGTTTTCAGACTTAAAAGTCATTGTTCAATAATATAGAAATGCTTTTACAAGGAAATATGCCTTACATGATATAATTCCAATGATAGCAAAAATTAGCCAATTACTATTGATCAATTTTTATCCTGATTTTTTAGGTATTGTTACTTCATATGTCTTATATTGAATGCACTTAGTTTTCATTCTTTATTATTATTAAGCACCAAACATAACATAATTTTCTTCTGTTTGCATGTATGACTATGGGATCGATGCTACATTTAATTACAGCCTGTTTTCTTTGCTTACTCTAACTCATAAAGGTGGCCACCTTTCTTGAAGTTGCAGTTCGTTTAAGCTTGTAAGCTTTGAGTTTAATATATGACTTTGCAACTTTATACTTTATGTTCATTCAAAATATTCATACTGATTTAGTGGCAGGCACTGTTGCAAGTGTCTACAATATAGTGGTGAGCATAGAAAAAAATAATTGACTAATCCATTTTATATTTAATAGCTTAGACGAACAGGAATGCATTGATAACATAATTATTACCATGTATTTGATTGCAACTGAACTTCTGCTTTCCAAGAGAGTATAGTGTTATATAGCACAGATAAAGTATAAACACTACATCTTTCAATTAGATGATGTGTCTAAACTGACACAGGTAAGATTGGGTATAGTTGAACGATAACTGAGTAAAGAAGAAATCTCCATGCAAGTTCTCTGGTTGTTGGTTCAGACACTGAATTCTATGAGCCAGGTTAGTTGTTTCTGTGGGGTTTCCCTGTGATGTCCTTGACCCCTCTGGTTCCTACAGACTTTCCTCCCTCTCTTGTGCAGGATTTCCCAAACTTAGTCTAACTTTATGCTGTGTGTCTGCATTTGTTTCTATCAGTTACTGGTTGAAGCCTCTCTGATGACAATCAGGGTAGTCACCAATCTGATCACAGGAGATGGCCAGTTCAAGCTACATCTCCACTATTCTCCAGAGCCTTAGCTGGGGCCATCATTATAGATTTGTGGGAGTTTCCCTTGCATCATGTGTCTACTGACTCTGAAATGCTACGCCTTTCCAGTCATCTCTTTTAGTACTCTCCTGCTCCATCCACCCCCTTTCGTCTGATCCCTCAAATTCCTATCCCAACTCACTGCCAGTCCACCTAGGAGATCTCTTCTGTTTCCCCTTTCCAGGACTGACCTAAGCCCTCTACATATATGTGACAGCTGTGTAGCTTGGTGGGACTTCTAACTTTGGGATCAGAGGTTACTCCTAACACTTTGCCTGGCTCTTGGTAAACTATTTCTCATACTAGATTTCTTTGCCTAGCCAAAATACAAGGGAAGGTGTTTAGTCTTAAAGCAACTTGATATGCCGTGCTCTGTTGATACTCATGGGAGGCCTGCCCCTTTCTGAACAGAAACAGAGGGGGAGTAGATTGAGGGGAGCAAGAAGGATGGGGAAAGAGAATAGGAGGAGAGGAGGGAAGTGAAACTGCAGTCAAGATGTAATATAAATATTAAGTAAACAAAACATAGTTTAAAAAAAAAGAAGAAATGCTGTGGGATGTTCTGTATGGCAAATGTGTTGCTCTGATTGGTCAATAAGTAAATCACTGATTGGCCAGTGGCTAGGCAGGAAGTATAGGCGGGACAAGGAGGAGAATAAAGCTGGGAAGTGGAAGGCTGAGAGAGAGATACTGCCAGCCGCTACGATAAGAAACAGCATGTGAAGATGCTGGTAAGCCACGAGCCACATGACAAGGTATAGATTTATAGAAATAGATTAATTTAAGCTGTAAGAAAAGTTAGCAAGAAGCCTGCCACGGCCATACAGTTTGTAAGCAATATAAGTCTCTGTGTTTACTTGGTCGGGTCTGAGCAGCTGTGGGACTGACAGGTGAGAGAGATTTGTCCTGACTGTGGGCCAGGCAGGAAAAATCAAGCTACAAAGAAATCCCCAAAGAGATGTTCAGTAATGGGAAAAAAAGTATCTAGTATCTGTGGTAGGAAAGAATAAAGAAACAAAAGAATCAGTTGATTTTGGTATTCCATATTCAGCACACATTGATGTAGAATGTGTTGCAGCATGGCAAAGTCCTCATCTTATCTGGTATCTTAGACTCTGAAGGCTGCCTAAGTGATGATGGGTGGGAATGAGGACAACAGTGAAGATAAAGTGCTCAGCACACAATAGCAGGAAAGACTTTAACTCTAACAAAAATGAGATCAGATTGAAATAAAAAGAAGAAATTTTGCTCTAGTTCAATAAAGGATGTCCATGAAATATATTAATCTTCCTTCTTTCTTTTGGCTGAACCAATTTATTGTTTGGATGACATGTAAAATATAGTCATAGTGTAGGTGAAAGTTTCTCTCCCACATGCCTGTTCCAAAATATCCAGCAGCCACTTCCCAAATAATTGACTTAGAAGCTTAGTATTATTTATAAATTTTTGTCTAATAGCTCAGGCTTATTACTAACTAGCTCTTACACTTAAATTAACCCATAATTCTTATCTATGTTTTTCCACATGGCCTGGTTCCTGTTCTCAGTGTGGCATTCTCATCTTGCTTTCTCTGCATCTGGCTGGAGACTCCTGACTCTGCCCTTCCTCTTCCCAGAATTCTCCTAGTCTGGTCACCCCGCCCATACATCCTGCCTGGCTACTAGCCAATCAACATTTTATTAAACCAATTAGAGTGACACATCTTTTCAATGTATAATAGCATTATCCCACAGCATCATAGTTCATGAAAAACAAAGTATATTCAAATTTCTAGTGCCATAGCTGACACCATTGTGTTCTTTACCTCTAATTCATCCACAGAGTTTTGAGTATCTGATGGACTCAGGTAGCAACCACACTAATGTCTGGAATGGAGGTCTTTCACTTTCTGCTCTTGCTTTCTGGTACAACTGAAGCCTCACCTGCTACCCTCAGCTGTTTAATTGCTACATTTTCTGTTTTCTCACACTTTTCAATCCATCTTCTGCTTCCTCTCTAATGAACCATATAACTATTTGTCCTTGAACCTTGCTTCAGGAGCCCAAGGGTACGATAGGAAGCAAGCTTCTTTTTACCTGAAAATGAAAGAATGTGTTTTGTTCAGGGAGTTTATGTAGATGATTTTAAGAGGAAGAAGTTAGCTGTACAGAAAAGCTTAATAAAAATGGTTAGATAGTTACTTTTATTTCCCTGAAACATACACATTTGCCTTTTATCTTCAATTAGATTATATCCCTAAAAGTAGAAAAATAATATTTTCTATGTTGTTCTTTTTTTTTTCTGAACAAATGAACAATACTATAGTACTAGTAGAATTTACAGCAAAAATAGCTTATTATGAACTGGTAGTTTTGAGCATTGGCTATTAAATACATGACTGTCAACGTTGTATTTTAATTAAAAGATACCTCTATGTTAAACATTTAATGTTGTTCATTTTAAATACAAGAAAAAAAATTTTCACTATTTTGATTGCCCTTTAAGTCTGAAAAATGTAGTTGTTACAAATATCAAACACAACTCTTTCTTAATTTTTTTATAAATATGTTTATTTTATAATTAATTTAATTTTACATATCAGCCACAGATTCCCCTGTCCTCCCTCCTCTGACCCACAGCCTTCCCCCCCAATCCACCCCCCATTCCCACCTCCTCTAATGCAAGGTCTCCCCTGGGGAGTCAGCCCAGCCTGATAGATTCAATTGAGGCTAGTCCAGTCCCTTCCTTCCTGCACCAAAGCTGAGCAAAGTGTCTCAGCATAGGCCCTAGGTTCCAAAAAGCAAGCTCATGCACCAAGGACAGGTCCTGGTCCCACTGCCTGGGGACCTCCTAAACAGTTCAGTCTCATCAACTGTTTCACTTATCCAGGGGCCCTGGTCCAGTTTTGTGGGGGCTCCTTAGCTATTGGTTCACAGTTCATGTGTTTCCACTAGTTTGGCTATTTGTCCCTGTACTTTTTCCAATCATGGTCTCGATATCTCTTGCTCATATAATCCCTCCTTTCTTTTGCTGATTGGAAACCTTGGAGCTCTACCTGGGGTTTGGCCATGGATCTCTGCATCTGCTTCAACCAGTCCCTGGATGAGAGTTCTATCATGACATTTAGGGTGTTTGGCCATCCAATCACCAGAGTAGGTCAGTTCAGGCACTCAACCATTGCCAGTAGTCTATAGTGGAGGTATCTTTGTGGATTTCTGGGACCTCTCTAGCACTCTGCTTCTTCCTATACCCATGGGGTCTTCATTTATCATAGTATCTCTTTCCTTGTTCTCCCACTCTGTTCTTGATCCAGCTGGGACCTCCCACTCCCCTGCACTTGCTTTTGCCTGCCCCTTGCCCTCCATTACCCCTCCTCACTCCCAATTTACTCATGTAGAACTCATCCATTTCTCTGTCACTGGGCGATCCCAGTGTCATTCTTAGGGTCCTCTGTACTAGGTAGCCTCCATGGAATTGTGAGTTGCAGTCTAGTTATCGTTGGCTTTGCATATAGTATCCACTTATGAATGAGTACATACCATGTTTGTCTTTCTGAGTCTGGGTTACCTCACTCAGGATGATATTTTCTAGTTTGCCTGCAAACCTCATGATGTCATTGTTTTTCTCTGCTGAGTAGTACTCCATTGTTTATATGTACCACCTTTTATTTATCCATTCTTCAGTTGAAAGGCATCTAGGTTGTTTCCAGGTTCTGACTATTACAAATAATGCTGATATGAACATAGCTGAGCATGTGTCCTTGTGGTATGATTGAGCTTTCCTTGGATATATGCCCAAGAGTGGTATAGCTGGGTCTTGAGGGAGGTTGATTCCCAGTTTTCTAAGAAAGCACCATATTGATTTCCAAAGTGGCTGTACGAGTTTGCATTCCAACCAATGGTGTAGGAGTGTTCCCCTTGCTCCACATCCTCTCCAGCATAAACTGTCTTCAGTGTTTTTGATCTTAGCCATTCTGATGGGTGTAAGATGGTATCTCAGAGTCATTTTGATTTGCATTTCCCTGATGATTAGGGATGTTGAGCAATTCCTTAAATGTCTTTCAGCCATTTGAGTTTCTTGTGTTGAGAATTCTCTGTTTAGCTCTATAGCCCAGTCCAATTTTAATTGGACTGTTGGGTATTTTGATGTCTAATTTCTTGAGTTCTTTATATACTCTGGATATCAGCCCTTTGTCAGATGTGGGGTTGGTGAAGATCTTTTCCCATTCTGTAGGCTGTCATTTTGTCTTATGGATAGTGTCCTTGGCCCTACAAAAGCTTCTCAGTTTCAAGAGGTCCCATTTATTAATTGATTCTCTCAGTGTCTATGCTACTGGTGTTATATTTAGGAAGTGATCTCCGGGGCCAATGCGTTCAAGACTACTTCCTACTTTCTCTTCTATCAGGTTCAGAGTAACTGGATTTATGTTGAGGTATTTGATCCACTTGGACTTCAGTGCACGGTGACAGATGTGGATCTATTTGCAGTCTTCTACATGTTGACATCCAGTTATATCAGCACCATTTGTTGAAGATGCTTTCTTTCTTCCATTGTACAGTTTTGGCTTCTTTGTCGAAAATCATATGTTCATAGGTATACAGATTAATGTCAGGGTCTTCAGTTCAGTTCCATTGGTCCACATGTTGGTTTTTATGCCAGTACCAAGCTGTTTTTGTTACTGTAGCTCTATAGTAGAGCTTGAAGTCAGGGGTCATGATGCCTCCAGTGGTTGTTTCATTGTACAGGATTCTTTTGGCTATCCTGGGTTTTTTGTTTTTCCATATGAAGTTGAGTATTGTTCTTTCCAGGTCTGTGAAGAATTGTGTTGGGATTTTGATGGGGATTGCATTGAATCTTTAGATTGCTTTTGGTAAGATTGCCATTTTTACTATGTTAATCTTACCTATCCATGAGCATGGGAGATCTTTCCATTTTCTGACATCTTCTTCAATTTCTTTCTTCAGGGACTTAAAGTTCTTTTCATACAGGTCCTTCACTTGCTAAGTTAGAGTTATCCCAAGGTATTTTATATCATTTGTGACTCTTGTAAAGGGTGATGTTTCTCTGATTTCTTTCTCAGCCCATTTGCCATTTGCATATATGAGGGCTATTGATTTTTTTTTAGTTAATCTTTTATCCTGCTACATTATTAAAGGTGTTTATAAGCTGTATGAGTTCGTTGGTTGAATTTTTGAGGTCACTTATGTAAATTATCATGTCATCTGCAAATAGTGAAAGCTTGACTTCTTCCTTTCCAATTTGTATCCCCTTGATCTCTTTATGTTGTCTTATTTCTCTGACTAGAACTTCAAGTACTATATTGAATAAGTATGGGGAGAGCGGACAGCCTTGCCTTGTTCCTGACTTTAGTGGAATCACTTTGAGTTTCTCTCCATTTACTTTGATGTTGTCTGTTGACTTGCTGTAAATTGTATTTATTATGTTTAGGTATGTTCACTGTATTCCTGATCTCTCCAAGGCCTTCATCATGAAGGGGTGTTGGATTTTGTCAAAGGCCTTTTCAGCATCTAGTGAGATGACTATGTTTTTTTTCTTTCAGTTTGTTTATATGGTGTATTACATTGACAGACTTTCATATGTCGAACCACCCTTGCATCTCTGAGATAAAGCCTACTGGGTCATGGTAGATAATTGTTTTGATGTGTTCTTGGAGTATGTTTACCAATATTTTATTGAGTATTTTTGCATCAATGTTCAGGAGAGAGATTGGTCTGTGGTTCTCTTTCTTTGTTGCATCTTTGTTTGGCTGGGGAATCAAGGTAATTATGGCCTCATAGAAGGAGTCTGGTAAGGTTCCTTCTGTTTCTATTGTGTGGAAAATTTAAAGAGTATTGGTATTATCTCTTTTTTGAAGATCTGGTAGAATTCTGTGTTGAAACCATCTGGTCCTGAGCTATTTTTTCGTTGGGAGATTTTAATGACTGTTTCTATTTCCTTAGGAGTTATTGGTCTATTTAAATAGTCTTTATTTAACTTAGGTATGTGGAACCTATCCAGAATATTATCCATTTCTTTTTTAATTTTTTATATCTTAAACAGTTGATTTTCTTGAATGCTATTACAGATCAATATGAGCACAACAGACATGTCATTGATCAAATGCATCACCCATTATAAAGTTCCCAGTCCAGCCATTTGAGCACTTTGATCACTTTTGGAATACATTACAAATTGCTGTGAACTTAAAAAAAATGGTCTAAACTTCAGTAAAATTTCTTCAGTGATAGTGTGAGAATTTTCACAGGTCCTCTGTCCAGCAAACAGTCATAAAAGATACAAAAGATTTTAAAAAGAAACTTTAAACTCTGTGAAAATTGTCCTCTGGACATGCAGCAGTTATGGAAACATCTTTGCAAGCAATTCTAGTACAACTCAGTAAGAAAGAATGAGATACTATGATCATCACCACTCTCCTCCCCACCCAAAGCAGGAGATCAGATGTCTTCTTCAATTGAGTGTGAGTAAGAAGATGGGTTTTCCCCCTCCCATGCTTTGTCCAACCTAAGCTATGTTATCTTCCCAAGAGATATGAACAACTAATATTTCTTGCTCACTCCTGACTCCATGCAATGCAGCTAAATTCCAGGTTAGCGAAACTTAGAATTCCAAGACTGCTTCCTTTTCACAACCTCATTTGTGATCCTGTAGGTCATGAATATTGGGTTTTGACTTCCCTTATTCCCAGTCACTGATGGGTTGGCTAGTAGAATGCATGACAAATACACTAAATAGACCAGCTACTATCAATCAGAGAGGTAGGCCACTACACACACCCCAAATAATATAAATACCTTGAACTGCTATGTTAAATGAAAGAAACCAGTCACAGGAAACATATGATTCCATTTGTATAAAATGTTAGTACAAGCACATTCATTAAAAAAAAAAAACAGAAAAAGACATCATTGGTTTCTTTTAGGAGAGAGAATAATATTTCAAAAGGCTTGTCAAAATACACAATTATATACTTTAAAAGAACATTGCAATCTTTACTTTTAATGGTGGATTTATGTGGAATGTGAAGTGCAGGCAGAAGATAACTGCTTGAAAATATAAAGAACATGTTATATATTTTATTTAGTTCATTTAATATCATACTTAAGCATGTAACCTTCTCTATGAATTTCCATTTTCTGCAATATATAGATTAAAAATAGAAAGGAAACAAAACCAAAAGATATCTTAATCATTAATGTAGGCTTAAATATTAGTAACAATTCAGCCATTTTCCTTGATTGACAGTTTCATACATGTTTATAATGAATTTTAGTTGTCTTACCTCTTATTTGCTCTCTTATCCCCTTCCTCTCCCCTGGAAACTCTTCTTTCCAGCAAGTCTGATTTCAGGTCTTCTTGTTTGCTATTGACTGAGTCCTTTCCTGAGCATAAGTATCAGGGTTAGGAGTGTATTCATATTTTAAAAACAAAACATGAAGACTTCTTGAATGTGTGTATGATATATTTAGGTGCTTAAGAATTCCTTAACATATAAATCAATTAGCTTAGCTACCTATTGAAGTTTTATCACTGTAATATTGATATTCATGCTTGAGACTTCTTCTGAATTATCTGTCTAACCCACAGTTTCTCATTCTTTTCTCAGTACCTGAGATACTGATTCAAATGAGGTTGCATACCACTCTCCTCTTACAGTGAAAGTATATCCTAAGATAATTAAAAAACACAAGAGTAGGAATCAGGATTTGTGTCGGTTGAGCTTCCTCTTTACTGAATATTCTTATTTTATTAAAAATTACATTAAAATGAAATTATATCACAACCACCTTATGTTTCCTCCACCAAACACCTCCAACGTCCCCTCCCTCAAACCTCTGTCATGTCCCATGCCACATTCCATCTCAAATTTATGGTTTCTTTTGCTTTGCCTGTCATTGTTACATATATAATACATAAATGCATGAATAGTCTCCAGCCAAGGAAGTCAGAAGGTTAATTACAAACTTTCACCCCTCTGGCCCCCAATTCCAACAGGCATTCCATAGGAAGCCACCCCAGCTGGGGAAGCAGGTAGACTAATTTCAGATCTTTACCTCTCCATTTCACCAAGTCCAGTCTCTCAGTCTCACCCCCAGTTTTGTTGCAGATTACCTATTTCAGTGTCTCCCTACTCTCTGGTCCCATTCCCAGAAGACTAAGCAGATCCTGATGGAATACTACTAGTAAATGTTTTTTAGAGTAACAGAACTTATAGAATGAACAATGACTTATAGGCTGTGGTCCAGCTAATACCTCAATGACTACCTATGAAGGGAAGGTCCAATAATCCAGTAAGTGTTCAGTCTTAAAGGCTTGATATCACAGCTGGACCTCAGTATACACTAGAATTCTAAAGAAGAGGGCTCCAATGATAGTGAAGAAATGGACTTACTAGCAAGGGCAAGAACAAGCAGAAAAAAAAAAACTTACTTCTTCCACGTACTTTTGTTAAGTTACCAGCAGAATGTGTAATTCAGATTAAAGGTGTCTTCCCACTTAAGATCTGGATTGGAAGTGGATCTTCCAACTTCAAATGATTAAGAATCCCTCATAGGTATGTCCAGCCATTTTTGGGTATTAGTTAATTCCAGATGTAGTCAAGTAGACAATCAAAAATAGACACCACCAATGCACTACTTTGTTCCATCCTGTGAACATCCTCACATACTCTGTAATGCAATTCTAAGTGTGAGTTCCCAGTACCTAGAAATGCATTAACTTTGAGTGGAAATACCTATCAGGATACTAGAAGAATTTCCTACCAGGCAATATACAGCTACCATGCCCTCCTAAGAACCAGAAAGGGCAACAGAAACCAAGGAACAAAACACTCAGCCAACGAAGACAAGAGTAGATATTAGCTCTTAGCATTGAAATATTCCCCAATGCAGATGCCTAGAAGCCAACATAAAAACATATCATCCCAGGCAAAACATTTCCACTAGATCCCAGAAACACTACCACATCAGGCCTTGAATACTATAATGTAGCTAATGGACAAGATAAAGACTTTAAAATAGCCTTTATGAATATGACATCGGTCCTTAAAAAGGAAATGAGTAAATCCCTTGAGGAACTTACGGTATCACATTGAGGCATTTATACCGGCCTGCTCTCAGGGACCTAGCAGGACATGTCATCAGCAGTAGCCAGGACACATCAGCAGCAGCCGCCAAGATATGACACTGTAGCTACTGCAGCCACCAAGTAGAGCACTCTCTCTGTGTATAAAAGGGAAAAAAAAAAAATATTTATTTAAGATTTAGTGCGGAAAAAAAAAAAAAAAAAAAAAAAAAAAAAAAAAAAAAAGGGAAGCCCTTCCCGCTCCTCTCCCCTCTTTTGCTTTTGCTCTCCCCTAGAGGCTACCTCTGTACCTTCCCCAACGAACCTCCCACATGAGCTCTGTTGTGTGGTGTGACTTTGTGGTGCCCTTTGGCTCCAACCCACCAAAGTCACCTTCCTGCTGCTAAACTATTAGACTGGTTCAGTGACTTGATGAGGATGGAAATGAATAAAACACTCAAAATCTGAATTTATTCAATAATGAAAACCTAAAGTGGGGGAAATCTGGAAATGAAAACTTTGAAAACTTGAACAGCAACCTCAGAGGCAAGCTTCAACAGCAGAATAAAAGAGATGGAAAAAAGAATCTCAGACATTGAAGACAAGATAGAAGAAGTGGAAACTTTTGTCAAAGAATATGATAAATCTAAAAAAGCCCTGGGCCAGGCGGTGGTGGCCCATGCTTTTAATTCCAGCACCCGGGAGGCAGAGGCAGGTGGATCTCTGTGAGTTCGAGGCTAGCCTGGGCTACAAAGTAAGTTCCAGGATAGCCAGAACTGTTTCACAGAGAAACCCTGTCTTGGAAAAACCAAAAAAAAAAATAATAAAATAAGATAAAATAAAATAAAATAAAAATAAAAAAAGCCCTGGTACAAACATCAAGGAAATCTGGAACAATAGGAAAAGACCCAATCTAAGAATTATAATAATAGAGGACTAAGAAGGAAACCCAGGTCAAAGGCACAGAAAATATTTTCAATAAAATCATAGATGAAAATTTCTATAACCTAAAAAAGGGGATGTCTACCAAGGTATAAGAAGCATGCAGAACAGCAAATAGACTGGACAAAACCAGAAAAACTCCCTGGGTGCATAATAGTCAAAACACAGAATATGTAGACTGAAGAAAAATGATTAAAAGTTTCAAGGGAAAAATACCAAGTAATATTAAAATACATACCTATTAGAATTACACTAACTTCTCCATGGAGATTCTAAAAGCTAGATGAGCCTTCAAAGATGTTCTACAGACTGTAAAAGATCATAAGTGCCAGCCCAGACTATTATACCAAAACTTTCTATCACAGTAGATAGAGAAAATAAGACATTCCATGATAAAACCAAATTTAAGTAATATATTTTTACAAATCACCCCAACAGAAAGTTCTAGAAGGAAAACTGCAACCTAAAGAATTTAATCACACCCAAGAAAACACAGATATAAATAATCCCAGACTAGCAAATCAAAGGAGGGTTAAAACACACACACACACACACACACACACACACACACACACACACACACACACACAAACATATAACCACCACCACAAAATAAAAGTAATTGACAAATACTGTTCATTGTTATTTCTTAAATCAATGGTCTCAATTACACAAAAAGAGGACATAGACTAACAGAATGGAAGCAAAAACAGGATCCATCCTTTTGCTGTATAACAAAAGACATACTTTAACCTCAGGGTAAAATGATGAAAATGAACTCAACAGCATCTTTGGAAGTTCCTTGTCTCATAATCTTATGTCAGGGCTTTTTTGGTTGGTTTGTTTTATTTTTCTTTATCTTTGTTTTATTTTTAAATTTTATTTTATCTTACCCTACAGGTTCTTTGTACATATGTTTTAGCTTCTGGTTTTGTGTTTTCACGAGATTCCCGAGTGTGTGAATGAGTGGGTCTCTTTGTCTATATATGATTCTTGTGTCTTTTTTCCCCTTCTCTTTGATTTGTTCTATTCCAGTGTTATTTTGTGTTTTAACTCATTATATTTTATTCTATTATTATCCATGCCTGTTTCCTAATAGACACAGAAATGGGATGGATTCAGATGGAAAGGGTGCTAGAGAGGAACTAAGAGGAGCAGAGGGAGGAGAAAATGTAATCATTATATTATATGAGAAAAAAATCTATTATGGTGATATTTTATTTGTATTAAAATGTTATTTGTATGTTAATAAATAAAGTTGCCCGGGGGTCAGAGCTATTAGCAAGCCATAAGAAAGCAGGGCAGTGGTAGCGTACGCTTGTAATCCCAGCACTTGGTAGGCAGAGCTGGGTAAGTCTCTGTGTGTTCAGGGATACAGCCATTATTGGATACACATGCCTTTAATCTTAATACCAATCATGGAAAACCTGGAGGCCTATACAGACAGGCCGTGAGGAGGCAGTCATGTGGTTGGGTTTACAACCAATGAGAAGGCAGGACAGGAACTCTATATAAAGACTTTAACACAGGGGTAGCTCTGGTTCGGAGAGGTAGGACCACCGCAGGAGGAAGGGTAAGGTTTTAGCTCTTAGCTCTGACCTCTTGGCTTTCTTCTTTGCATTGGTTCTGTGTTTCTTATTTAATAAGAAGGTTGGATACATCTACATTTGGCACCCAACGTGACAAGAATTCATTAAAAACCACTTGGCTTGGCTTGGCGGCAGGTCCGGTTTCTGGCCTGGGCGGCCCGGCTGCCTAGCTTGGGCCCAGGCCTGACTGACCAGCAGCTGGAGCTACTTGCAACTGCTACAAATAACTCAGGCCTGCCCTGCCGAACAGGGCCCCTGCCTGTAAAGCCAAGGCTTGACTCGGCTCAAGTGGCTATGCTTTCTCTCTCTCTCTCTCTCTCTTTCTCTCTCTCTCTCTCTCTCTTTCTCTCTCTCTCTCTCTCTCTCTCTCTCTCTCTCTCTCTCTCTCTCTTTTTCGCTGGATTCACACCTCGAACGCCAGGTGGCTGTGAAATTCCCTGGGATTCTACTGTTCTACCCAGACTTGGTAAGTCAATTAACGTATCTATTTAAAAGAGAATTTTTTTTCTACATTAAAAAAAAATGGGCTTTATGTGTACATTGGAAGAAAATTGGGCTTTGTTTGAAATTTTAGGCACTCTGACAATGGAACAACTATATGAAATGATTAATATTGAACGAATTATTCAGTTTATTACTTTTCTTATCCTCATTTTACTATTTAAAAAGATCGTCAACTTAAGTGCCAGGATAACAGTCTTAGAAAAACTTGTTAAACCGGTAAAAATGAATTATAGAGAAACTCAAATTCAGACAGAAGAAATAAATAGTGAAGTTGTTTCAAAATTGGATCATAAGGTTACAGAAAGAAAGCCAGTTTTCACACAATCACCCTTAATTTATCCAGTAGCCGTACAGCAGCTACCTGATGAAGAGAATGAACAAAATACTTGGGTTCCAGTTGAAATGTTAGACTCACGAAGATTTAAGGAGGCAATAGCATCTTATGGCATGCACTCCCCATATGTAAAGCAAATGTTAAACACCTGGTCAACTTGTAATAGGATTCTACCAAAGGACTGGCGGGAATTGGCACAGGCTGTTCTTGAACCCGGACAAAATCTCCAGTGGAAAATGTGGTTCAGTAATGAGGCTAAAAATATAGAAAGACAATGGAGGGATAGCAGAATACAAGTCTGCCAGGATCAGCTTATTGGAGAAGGCCAATATGCTTCAGTACAAACACAATGTTCATATGATGTCCAAACCCTAGTTCTATGTCGAACGGCAGCTTTGAATGCATGGGACAGAGTTGAAGAACCAGGAAAAAAAACTGAGTCATTTACAAAGGTTATACAGGGCCCCAAAGAATCTTTCACAGATTTCTTACAAAGATTGACTTCAGCAGTACAAAAAATGGTCCCGAATTCAGAAGCTAGTCAGATAATAATTGAATCTTTAGCCTTTGAGAATGCAAATGCAGCATGCAAAAGAATAATCAGGCCGTTAAAGGCAAGATCTGCACCTTTGGAAGATTGGATTAGAGATACAGTTAATGTAGAGGCTTATGACCATCATGATATGTGGGTAGGAAAAGCAATTTCAAAAGGTTTGAGCAATGTTAGATGTTTTGGATGTGGAAAGCAAGGACATTTGAAAAGGGATTGTAAACAGGTCATTCCTAGAAATAATGTTTCTTCAAGGAACACTGGCAACAGAATGCCCCTTCCTTCTGGAGTATGCAGAAGGTGTGGTAAGGGAAAACACTGGACCAACGAATGTAGATCAACAAGGGACAGACAGGGTAACCCTCTGCCTCGAGCTTCGGGAAACTCCCAGAGGGGCCTCAGGCAGGCCCCCACAGTAAATCCAGTTCAAACCTTTCCTGCAGTTGTAGAGGAAACCCCTACTCAAAGCAACTAAATAACCAAATGTCTATTGGAATAAATCATGTTAGTCGAGATGATGAAACAGAGAAAATAGGAAATACAGGAAAAAACATAAAGAAAATTTTTTGGCAAACTTCTATTAATGAACAAAGACCAAAACTAACAATAAAAATAAATGGTGTTTTGTTGTCTGGTCTGGTAGACACAGGTGCTGACATTACCATAATTGCACCAGAATTTTGGCATCCAACTTGGCCTCTTCAGGAGGTAAACATTCAACTCTTAGGAATTGGGACATTATCTAGAGTGAAACAAAGTGTAAGATGGCTTGAATGTATAGGTCCAGAAGGACAGAAAGGAAAATTAAAACCATATATGGCTAACATAGCTATGAACCTGTGGGGTCGAGACTTGTTACAACAGTGGAATACTCAGATTAATATCCCTCCAATCTCAGAAACAAATCATAAATTAGTACATGTTTCTGAGAGAAATATTAAAAGATATTATTCTAATGAGTGCTCACCAGCCATCCATGTCATACAAGAACAGGGCACAACAACTGATAATCTTCCAAAAACATTAACAGCTCTACCTTTAAAATGGTCAACAGACAAGCCTGTATGGGTTCAGCAATGGCCTTTAACAACAGAGAAACTCCAGGCTTTACAAGAGCTGGTGGAAGAACAGTTAAATGCTCATCATATTGAAGAATCAACCAGCCCTTGGAATTCTCCTGTATTTGTTATAAAAAAAAAAATCTGGTAAATGGAGAATGGTAACAGACCATAGAGCAATTAACAAAGTAATTCAGCCAATGGGCTCTTTACAATCTGGAATTCCTTTGCCTACTCTGTTACCAAAAGGCTGGCCTCTCATAGTTATTGATTTAAAAGACTGTTTCTTTTCAATACCCTTACAAGAAAAAGACAGAGAAAGATTTGCTTTCACAGTGCCTACTTATAATAATTCTCAACTGGTTAAAAGATTTCAATGGAGGGTTCTCCCACAGGGAATGTTGAATAGCCCAACTTTGTGCCAATATTTTGTAAAACAGCCATTAGAAGTGGTACGTAAAAAAATTCCTAAATCTATAATTTATCATTATATGGATGACATTTTATTAGCTGATTCAAATGCAGATACTTTAGAAAGAATGTTTGAAAAAGTAAAGAAAATTTTGCCTTGCTGGGGATTTCAAATTGCTTCAGAAAAGGTACAAAGAGGAGATTCTATTAATTATTTAGGATATAAAATAGAACTTCAAAAAATTAGACCTCAAAAAGTACAAATTAGGAGAGATCGACTACAGACTCTTAATGACTTTCAAAGATTATTTGGAGACATTTCTCATCTAAGAACTATTGTTGGGGTAAAAAATGATGAACTGAATAATTTGTTTAAAACCTTAGAAGGTGATAAGGACTTAAATAGTCCAAGAGAATTATCACCTGAAGCTGAGAAAGAAGTGGCCTTGGTAGAAAAGAAAGTACATGAAGGGCACGTAGATCGTATTGATCCAAAGCTGGATTGCATTTTGGTTATTTTACCTTCTAGGCATTCCCCAACAGGAATATTAATGCAAAGGGAAGATATTATATTGGAATGGATATTTTTACCAAATAAACCAAATAAAAAATTAAAAACTTATGTGGAAAAAATCTCTGACTTAATTTGGAAAGGAAAATTGAGACTTCGTCAATTAGCAGGAATAGACCCAGCAGAAATTGTCGTACCTTTAACTAAGGAGGACATTGAAAAATTATGGATAGAAAATGAAGCTTGGCAAAAAGCTTGTAGTAATTTTTTGGGTGAAATTAACAGCAAATATCCCAAAAGCAATAGAATTGATCTTATAAAGAGAGCTGATTGGATCTTGCCTCGAATTGTGAGGAAAAAACCCATATCTGGAGTTCGTACATTTTATACAGATGCCAACAAACAAGGAAAGGCAGGTTACAAATCAGAAAATTTAAGTAAAGTGGTTCAAAGTCCTTATAATTCAGTTCAAAAATCAGAATTGTATGCTATTCTGTTGGTATTAATGGATTTTTCAGAACCTCTCAATATAGTAACTGACTCTCAGTATGCTGAAAGAGTAGTATTACATATTGAGACTGCAGAATTTATCCACGATGCTTCAGAATTAAATTCATTATTTATTCAATTACAAGATACAATCAGAAAAAGGAGTCATCCTTTATATATAACTCACATCCGATCCCATACTGGTCTGCCAGGCCCTCTAGCACAAGGCAATGATGAGATTGATAAATTATTGATAGAAAATGTGCTGGAGGCCTCAGAATTTCATAAAAAACATCATGTCAATAGTAAAGGTTTAAAAAAGGAATTTTCCATAACCTGGCAACAAGCCAAAGAAATAGTAAAGAAATGTCCTACTTGTTCCTTCTACAATCAAACACCATTACCAGCAGGATGTAACCCAAAGGGTACTCAGAGGAATGAAATCTCTCAGATGGACGTGTTTCACTTTGCAGAATTTGGAAAACTGAAATATGTACACCACACTATCGATACTTATTCAGGATTTCAATGGGCAACTGCTTTGAGTTCTGAAAAAGCTGATTCTGTAATCACTCATTTGCTAGAAGTTATGGCCATTATGGGTATACCTGCACAAATCAAAACTGATAATGCTCCATCATATGTCTCTGTTAAAATGAAACAGTTTTTTGCTTATTATAATATAAACCATGTTACAGGTATACCACATAATCCTACAGGTCAAGCAGTTATAGAAAGATCAAACAGAACTCTAAAGGATATGCTAAATAAACAAAAAGGAGTAACAAAAACCCCCAGAAATAGACTGCATAATGCTCTATTAACTTTGAATTTTCTCAATGCCAATGAGAAAGGAACAACAGCTGCAGAGAGACATTGGATAATAGAAAAAACTACAGAATTAAATCAACCTATATACTTTAAGGATGTGCTGACCTCAGAATGGAAACCAGGATATGTGTTACATTGGGGACGAGGTTTTGCTTTTATTTCTACAGGAGAAGATAAGCTGTGGGTACCATCAAAATTGATAAAGGTTCGATTTGAACAAGAGAGACCTCTTAATTAGAGGAGGTGATAGTTCATCAACTATCCAATTTAAACTAACTTACACCAGTAACACATGCCTTTTCATTTAATCAGATAACTTGTCAAAAAGGAACATCCCCTAAAAACCTTGGGGAAAGGTTTTTGTTTTTGTCTTTTAGGAGAATGAAGGTTAAGGAATTTGAAGAACACTGGACAAATGAGACAACTGAAGAAAAGGGACAAATCATCTATCCTAAGAAACAGAGTGAAATGGCGTATGGGTATGTTATCTAAAAAAATTTTATGTCTTCCTAAATGTTTGTTTCTGCTTTTCTTTAAAGATTTAACACTATTTAATTTCTAATAGTCCCAGTTCAATTAAAATTTAAAGCTGACTTTGGAGTTGGAGAATGGCTCTCTCCTTCTTTAAACTCAAGCATGTTGTTAAAAGGAAAATGCAAACTCCCTGTATCATGCCAGAAGTAAAGAGCCATCTTCTGCTATGGGACAGGAGAAAAGCCAAATTAATTAAGGGACTATTCTATTACGAATCTCAACTCTTTGATTCTATTCTGATTCTTTAAACTTTTCTTAAAGTATGAATTTTATATCAAAATTTACAAGATCAATATATATAGATATATATACATTTTAAACTTTAAGATATAAATGGTCATATAGAGTACTAACTAATTCTAAAAAGTTGCATATATAGTCTTTGTGTTCGAGTCTCTTACCAGTTTTTTGCAGGAAATCATGGTTAGGCCTAACATCAACTGAAGTCTCCAGGAAGAAGATGGGGCCCCACAACAACAACAATTCCACGTGGACAATAATAACATCACTAAGCTGACAAACATCATCTACAGATCAGCTTTGAACTACAAAGTGCTCAGAGCAATTTTGAGAGAGCTAGCTGAGATGATCCAGTCTCAAAGACTACTTGAATAAGGATTTGAGATAAACCCTGAATTTTGGCATTATACACAGACTGGATAACGAAGGATATATTTACCTTTCCTAGAATTTGACAATTAACCTAAAATTTTTCTTTCAGGATAAAGATACCTTCGCCCATACCCAGCAGGAAGCAATTTCAAGAATACGACGCCCACATTCCCAAAGAGGTGGTGTGGGGCAGTTGGTTGTTTTTTGGTCTTTTAATGGGTTTTGGGTCTGGGATAATTTTCACTGATTAGGGGGGTTGGTTACAAGTTGTGGTCAAGGATTAGGAAAAAGCCTAAGCAAAGGAGATTAGATTTAAGGTTCTTATTAAAAAAAATAAAAAGAAAAAAAAGAAAAGAAAAGAAAAATGTAAATACTTTACATTGGATTGGATTGTTTTATATTGTATACAAATTATATATATTGAAATTGATATTGTTAGAAAATGTTATATATATTTTTTTAATTGTACCGTTCATCTAACAATGTAATGCAATTTTCTGATCCTTGAATGTTATTACCAACTATTAGGATATAAAGAAATGAAAGTTAGTAGTTAGACATTATAATAGAACTTGTAGTTATATTAGGTATGTTTTCAAGATTGAGTAGATATATTTTAGATAGACAGGTTATCTTCAAACCCTTCAGAGATCTACAGAATATGGCATTTAAAATGTTTTAATAACTTAGAAAATTTTTCTTTTTTGTTATGACTATGAGACATGTCAGCTCCTGGCAGTACCAATCTACTTCGGAGAAAATATGGGCATTGAAGAAACTGTATATGGAGTTAGCTTTCATTGTGGCAAAAGTTAGCCACTGGACAACAAAGTATCCTCGAATCAACAGGACAAAATGAACAGACAGGACATGAAACAAAGGACTACTGATTCTTGCCAAAACAAGTGTGGTTATGGCTTTATCAAAAGGCATCTTCAGAGGCCAGGACAATATGGCACCATCCCTGAAGTGGCCTTCGCAATTCGGAAAAGGTACAGTGCCCTTTTCTTCGAAGGCAGCTGAACAGGCAGTGGGCCGATGGCCTCTGATGTGCAATGGAACAGCAGCTGAAACAGTTATTCTTGAAGAGTAACTAAGCTCACGCCTCTCAATAGTAGACTGGCATTTGATAGAGGGATATGGAGAAGAATGGGATGCTGAGATGAAGCCATATATACACAGCCAAGAAGAATGGACAGCTGAATTAAAAAACCATCAACAATTTCCAGAATTTAAAATCCTGAATCATGACATGACACTAGTGGAATTCCGGTGTTTCTGGTACATGGACTACTCTCACTCAATGTGAGGTTGAACTGTTGACCTTGTGTACATCCTACTTCACAAATGAGTCTGTCAGATATGCTAAGCCTATAGGCTGAAGATGATGCCCCAGCACTGCGGAGAAACCTCAGGTGACTGTCCAGACATCTGGCTGTTTCTGTCAACTCACAAATTTTTTGGAAGTTGCTTGCATGCACTTCCTGTTTTTATTTTTGTTAGCTAATATCGTTTCCTTCTTGGGTCTCTGAGGGAGTTGAAGATTAGTTAGTTATAGTTGAAGGTTAGTTAGTTATAGTTGAAGATTAATTAGGATACATTTTGGACTTACCAAAATAGGATAGATAATGAAATTATTTTCTCTGAATTTGTCAAATACAAATGGACTAGACATTGTTTAGGTATTTATTACTTGTATATATTGTATATAGTTATTGTACTTTTGTATATAGTTTTTCTTATATTAGTTATAAGCTTTTTCTTTTTTTTCCTTTTTATTAAAATAGAAAAGGGGAAATATGGTGATATTTTATTTGTATTAAAATGTTATTTGTATGTTAATAAATAAAGTTGCCCGGGGGTCAGAGCTATTAGCAAGCCATAGGAAAGCAGGGCAGTGGTAGTGTACGCTTGTAATTCCAGCACTTGGTAGGCAGAGCTGGGCAAGTCTCTGTGTGTTCAGGGATACAGCCATTATTGGATACACATGCCTTTAATCTTAATACCAATCATGGAAAACCTGGAGGCCTATACAGACAGGCCGTGAGGAGGTGGTTATGTGGTTGGGTTTACAACCAATGAGAAGGCAGGACAGGAACTCTATATAAAGACTTTAACACAGGGGTAGCTCTGGTTCGGAGAGGTAGGACCACCGCAGGAGGAAGGGTAAGGGTTTAGCTCTTAGCTCTGACCTCTTGGCTTTCTTCTTTGCATTGGTTCTGTGTTTCTTATTTAATAAGAAGGTTGGATACATCTACAATCTATTTTCAATAAAAGTGAAAATGTCTATTTAGGGAGAGCCTCTCCTAACCTACAGGTTGTTCTAGCCTCAGCCACTCCAAGCCTTGTGCAAAGGTTCAAAGTGGTACTACCCAGTCTACTATACAGGGGCTGCCCACCCCTATGCCACTGTCTGTCCTGACCACTCCTTACTCCCCAGCCTCCAGCAGTTTGGTCGTCATCTTCGATGTCATGCTGGAGCCACCAACTCCCAATCCTCACAAAAAATGACCTCCTCACAGTAGAACTCAGGAGTTCTTTGTGCTAGCTTTCTTTTACTAGTCACTCTGTTATAACAGAGCCTATGTTTTGGGCATCTTTGCATCCTAAGTACAGCATAATTTCTGGCATCTGGCAAATATTTGATACATGTTAAAGTGAACTGAGTGATTCCAGGCCAAGCTGATGAGAATCTGTTATTCAGACTTGGGTTAAACATTGGTACTAGTCTCTAACTGCAAAATGCCTGTACACTGGCTTTCTCTAATCTCTACCATCCTAGGAAATGGCAGCATGGAAGAACAGGTACCATTCTCTATACACCTATACCCATGTAATAGTGATCATCAATCAACTGGTGGATATGGTGAAGGCAGGCCCCTTCTTGTGATGAGTGACAGCCCTCATTGCTCATTAAGGCTCCTGTGGTTCCAGGTGTGAGACTCTATCCTCGTGTCATCTTTGCCCACAGGCATTGTATGCTTTTGAAAGTTGATGTTGTTTATCTTGTGAGTTACCTTTTGACCAGGTCTCAGTTACTTAGAGATAATTTGATTGGCCTAATTTGTTAATGATGATTATGGAACAAGCCAATTTTACCTTTACTTGAACCCAGGCAGATTCAGTCTGTGTCCAGAGTTTTCTACCCTTGTAAGTTTGAGCCTAAAGGTTCTCCTAGTAATGTAGTCATCTAAATTTAATATGCAAAAGCTAAGGTATCTTATAAGATCAGATCGGCCCCATTAAGCTCAGCCGAAGCCGCTTTCCTCCTTGCTCACTCCTTGAACTGATATGAGCCTTTCTGTCTCTTTCACGTGTGCTGTTAGAACCATGTCCTAGAACTTAGTAGTGGAAGGTACAAATATCAAATATCCAGTGTTTGGGGACAATTTTATATTTCCTTGGTAGAAGTAAAATGTATTCAATCAATACATTAATGAGGGTTAGATTTCAAATAAGTGATTTAAAAATGAGTGTGAATGAGGTACTTAAGAGAGAAAGTATTGGACTTGAAGTCAGGCTTTTAAAAATATTAGTCTTTATTCATTTGGTTCTTTAGGCTAGATAAATATTTTATGTACTTATAAAACAAATTTGAAAATAATCTCTGTACATAAAAATAGACCACATAGGTATGAAATTTTCCAAACAGTATTAAACACCATAGTTCCATGGTGTATGTCCCTAGTGTAACTTGACAGTTCAAAAACAATTGCAGGAAAGAAATCCTATAGGCTGCGTTCAATTTTACAATCAGCAGTGGTTGTGTTCTGAGGTGGTTTGTGCTGATATGTTTTATAATTCACTTAGGAATTTGCTAGGCTAATAAAGTGGTGGTAGCATGTTCTCTTTTAAGATCCAAAGAAGATATGGGCTGGATCTAATCTGAAAGACTCCTTCCTAAGATCTAGCTTTTGTAGTACCGAAAAGTACTATGTAAACTGCAGTAGAAGGAAGCAATCAGTAGTCCTGTGCAACTGTGATACCAATAAACTGTAGCAATGGTCAGCATGGCAAGATATTCCTAAAGTTATAATAGTGGTACTCCTATTTTGTTTGTAACAACAACTCTCTAATTGGTGTTAAGGGCCACTTAATAGAGGGAGTACCTGGTGTTAGAAACCTAGCCAGCTACCTAGACATAGCTAGGACATGGATTTTTTTTTTGCAATAAACTGGAAATATATAGTACTATTAGGAGAAAAATAATAAAATTTGTATTGCCCTTTGCTAAGCAACATTCATACATTACCTGGAATTCTTCAATCCTCTATTAAAAGTAAGCCTTGGATGCCCAACATTTCCAAAATCTTAGGTTGCCATAATATTAAGTACAAATATTAACACCCAGTACCTTAAAACAAGATCCTATGACAGTTCATGTGATATGTTTCATTCCCTATCATTGTCACCTGCTCCAAAAAATTCAATTGCCTTCATAATTTTCTTACATTAGTCCATATTGATTGATGATACCAATTGATTCTAAATGCCTTAGGACAGGTGAAAAAGAAATCTAGTTAAAGAATAAAATTTAAAGTTATTTAAAGAGTTGAAGCCATAGGTTTCTAAAATAAATTTTGTGTTTATTTCACCTATTGTCTTACTTTGATGTAGTATATATTTTATCCTCATTTTGTTGTTTTTCAACAGCCCTGGGTACTATCATGTTGGACATCAATGAAAAATAAAAGAACAAATGTTATAAGGTGATGATAAAGCATAAAGAATTTTTAATAAATATTTTATTTATTCTCTGAAAATTTCAAACAGTGTGTTTTGGTCAAATACACAACTCATCTCATCCCCTTAATTCTTCCCAGATTCATTTTTCTACCCCTAGATTCATCTCATGAATCCCATGAACTTCATTTTTGCTGTCAGTATACTTCTGGATGTGTGGTCACACACTGGATCTTTGAACCCTTAAGAGCAATCTTTCTCAGTCATCTTTCTGTCTACTTGACACAAACCTAGAATTTCTGGACATCATAACCCTAGTTGAGAAAAAGACCCCATGTGTTTGCTTGTAGGCAAGTCTGTGGGCATTTTCTTGATTAATAATTTGTGTTGGAGGGCCCAGCTGATTGTGGGTGGTGTCACCCTTGGACAAGTGGTCCTGGGTGGTATAAGCAGGCTGAGTGAGCAAGCTATGGTGAGCAAGCCCATAGGCAGCATTTCTCCATAGGCTCTGTTTCAGTTTCTGCCTCAGGGTTCCTGCCTTCAGTCCCTACTCTGACTTCCCTTTATGATGGACTGTGATCAGGACATGTAAGGTGAAATCAATCCCTTCCTGACTACGTTGCTTTTGGCTATGATGTTTTATCATAGCGATAGAAACTCTGACTAATACATCTTTCATGTATAGAATTTGATTGATCAAAGTCAAAATCCTACTGCAACTTTCAGGTTATTTGTGTTTTCTTTTCTTTGTATAGTCCTCTAAGTATGTCATTTATAAGGCAATTGAACATACAGACTTATAGCTGTTGTGACAGTGTGTACAAAGCTGTGTAAACTCAAGCCAGACTATGTCCATTGTAGAAGACAAGAGGTAGACACAAACTCCCACCACTCCCAATGTGGAGCTATTGGCAATTGGTACCTAGTGGGTAAGGGAGAGGCAGAGTTGTGTTTTGTTTTGTGTAAAGAGTGTGGCTCCTGGTAAGTTGACCACAATTTCATGTACCACTACACATCCAAGAATATTTTGGTAACACAGATTGGCATTGATACTTTAAAAAACAAAAAAGGATATAATTGGATGGCTAGGGAAGGAAGGAATGGATCTGGGAATAGTTGAGGAAAGTGAATGAAATGCCTAAAACATGTTGCATGAAATTCTCAAAAATGAATGTTTTTTTAAATATAAGAATATATGGTCAGGATGTATTGTATGAGAGAAGAATCTATTTTCAATTAAAAGAAAAAAGGAAAAGAAAGAACACGTAGTGTTCTTCTGTGTTGTGAATTCCTGGAAAGTGTTTCCTATAGTAGTTTCTCATCAGACTCAAACTTGAATTTATACCCTCTAGGCTGAGAATATTCAGTTTTTAAAACACATCACCACTTTATCACCCACTGAACAATCCCTTTACATTTTTATTCAGCATTACAGATCTTCAAGATTAGTATGAACTATTCAAAAGCTTGTTTGCTAAAGCAACCTATTAATAGTGATATGTGTAACATTTTGAGAAGAATATATAAGGGTGATTAACGAATTTTTTGGGCTATGATAAGTGTTAAGCATTGTCCAGTTTCCTTTATTTGAGATATAAAAAAACTAACACACAGAAGCAAAAATACCAGTTTGTCATTGATTATAAAAAATATCAGATGCAGATATGTGTGAAGATGTGCCTTTTCAGTTCTATGGACACCATCAAAACTTAGTGGCTAGGAGGAAATTAAAATTGGACATTGTTGACCATGAAGTATGCAAGTATTTATGAAAATGATATTGGGTAGAGAAGAAAAGTAAAATGTTGAGTAATGGTAATGAAAAATGCTTCACAACTGTAACAGTAGACATAAACTCAGTAAGAGAACAAACAAATCATTGCTGGCATAATTTAAATTTTCTCAGAAATAATCAATATGAAGCATACATGGTGCAGATAATGTGTAATAGCCATGTCCTGGATGATCTGGGAGCCTTCAGGTAGATAGTCTTTATCTTGCTTTTTGGCAATTGTTGTGATGGTCCACACACTAAAATGAGCTCATTGCATTAGGCTTTAAAAATGTATTGAATTGGACTTGGGAGAAAGTTGAGTGGGCAAAGCATTTGCTGCACAAGCATGCGAAAATGGTTTGGAGAATTTGGGGCTATTTTCAAGATGAAAGCAGGAAGCACCCACTGAACTGGTGAACTGACTCTCTCTTGGTTCCCTGGTTCTCAATTTACGTTCCATTACTCTAGTTTATGTGCTGTAGTATGTCTTTTTGTTGGATTTTCTGTCTATTGAATAGCTGTAACATTGACTTTATTTCATTTATCAACAATTATTTAGTCGTGATAGAAATGGCATTGTCCAGTTAGGACACTGAAGACATACAGCTTTTAATCAGCAGACTAGAAACAGGATCCCAACTGCAGTACTGTTATTGCCCTGACATTTGATTTATGACAGACTCCCTGCATCTCAAATTGACTATAAAATAGTGAGAATAAAATTCATACTCGTTGAAATATTGATACCTATATTGAGGGGTGTATAATAAGAAATGAGTTTTATTTCTTTCATTTTTTACTAGAGCATTATGTGGCTTTTTTGTACTTTCCTGCATCATCAAAATCTCTTTTCAATACATTTTGAAGCTGTTCTGAGTCAGTCATATATAGTACTGGGTTTTATTCTTTGGATTCGAGGGGAGGAATTCATCATGCATTTGTATAAATCTCTTAAACTAATTTACTCAAAGTTCTAGCAGTTCGGTCTAGAAGAGGTTAATATTTTAATTTTAGAGAAGAGACTGCTCTTTAATAGTTCAGTTAAACTTCGTTCAGCTATCACATTCTTTCTTAAAATTTATAATAGTTGTGTTATGTGTGTGGATGTTTTTCCTGCATGTATATCTATGTGCCATGTGTGCAGTGCCTGACTTATCTTTAGCTTAAACCCTGACACAGATTCCTGCTAGAAGCCTTATTTGCTGCACATACTAGGAGCTTTATAATAAGCGTAGGTCTTTTTATGCAAACTTGGTGATGCCCCAGTCACTGTCCCCAGCCCTTATATTGCCTTTTCTTCCTGGAATAAAGTGGAATTGTCACACTTAACCATCACCCGGGAGAGCTGTCTCCACTGACTTAAAAGCTGCTAGACCCTGCTCACTTGTTTCAGTTTCCTCACCACTCTTGGGCAGTGGCCAATGATCCCAAAGAGGAAGCGCCGAGCTGCAGAGCCAGTGCTCTTAACCACAGAGCCATCTCCATGGCTCCTGCCCTTGTATTCCTATTAGTGCTGTAGCATGCTATAATAAAAGTGTGAGCTGAATATGACTATTACATTTGTACAACTTGTGTTCTTAGAAATGCTCTCTCCTTATCCAAATGGTTCAATAAAGACAGAATGTAAAATGACTTAATCTATTGTGTAACTCTAACAGGAAAAAATCCCAGTTTCACCCCATCTATTAAGATAGTATCTCAGTGACTCATGTGACCATGCAGTGTAGAGCGTCATGTGTTTGAATTAAACACATATTTTATTGTTTATTATTTTGTATATACACACATACACACACACACACACACACACACACACACACACACACACACACACACACACTGGCATGTAAACACACCTTCCTGAGTCCAGACAATAAATCCATATTTCAAAGTTTATGGTGACAGAGGCCTTTAATAACTCATGTTTTTTATTTTCTAAAATTGAAATTTCAAATTGATCAAGGATATGCTTATTTGCTTTGTTCTAAGTTCTTTGCCACGGTCTAGCACAAACAGGGGAATAGAATGGTAAGCTAAACTATCTCAATATCATTGTTCTATAAAAGAATGCCTACAAATGTTAGATTCCAACAACTCATGTTCAGATGACAACTTCTCAAGGATATCTTAAGATCTTAGCCCATTTCAAGTTACCAAATGATTGCTTAAACATATTTGGATATTTGGGGCAATTTCAACTCATTCCTCAGGAATATTACACACTTTTTGTGTTGTCTATTTATTTCTTTTGTTTCTGGAGGAGGTGATACCATTGTTGCCGTGTGCCACAGACTTGCCTTCAACTTGCAGCCCTGCAGACTCTGCCCACTATGTCCTGACATTAGAACAATAAGCTCTTTATTATTCATTGGGATCTAGATTTCCCAAGCAATTGATGCTTCCATACTTAAATTATGTGTGATACTGAGTGTGCGACCCAGTTTTATGTTAACTTGACACAAGTTAGAGTCATCTGAAAGGAAAGAACCTCAGTTGGGTAAATGCCTCCATAAGATCTGGCTATTGGACATTTTCTTAATTTGTGATTGATGGGAGGAAGGCCCTTTGTGGGTGGTGCCATTCCTGGGATGGTGGTCCTGGGTTCTATAAGAAATCAGGCTGAACATACGATGATGAGCAAGCCAGTAAGCAGCATCCCTCGATGGCCTCTAGGTTCCAGCGCTGCTTGAGTTCTTGCCCTGACTTCTGCCAATGATGAACCATGATGTGGAAATATTGAACAAATAAACCCTGTTCTCCCCTGGTTGCTTTGGTCATGGTGTTTAATTACAGCATAATAAACTAGGATACTGAGTCACTTTTGCTCTAAAATATCTGCTCATCTTTTAATCATTTAGGTTTACATGTGTTTTTCCTCACTGCCTTAAAAAACAAGCAACAATGTAGATTTAACAAATATTTATTAAGTATAAGAATGTGACAGGCAAAGATGAAAACAAAAGTAAAATTAACTTTTCCTGATAAAAGACAAGGGGAATGTCTTTTATTCTACCTTATGCATATTGATTGCTTGATTTTTCTATGGATCCCATACTGACTTTGAAGTAATAATGCAGTCCAGACTGGCTTTGAACTTATAGCAGTTTTCCTGTCTCTGCCTCTAGAGTGCTGGGATGACTATGAAGTCCCACATCCAGATGCTTTGAAATTTTATTGAAAGTAATTCATATACGTGGATGATAGCTTTTAAACATTTGATATTTGTGCTACAATCCAAATAACCAGAGAGGTTAGGCACCTAGTAAGGGATGGGGAGGTGGATCTCCCTTGGAAGAGTAAATAGAATATAGTATTTGGAGATATAAAGGAGAAACTAGAGTGGAGGATTAAATAAAGAGGGGGATGGGAGAAATGGGTAAAGAAGGAAATATAGAGAGGCACAATTAACATTAAAGAGAACTTGAAAAATCCCTATGGCAACCTACTACTGAAGAAGCTCTCTAAACTATATGTGTATGAAATGAATCTAAATGGAGTCATCAAATAACAGGGGAGAGAATGCCCCAACTAGACACCTTAGGCCACCAAATAAAAACTCCAGTGACAGGAATAGGTTACATTTTATTGGTCACTGGCCTAAGGTACGCCATGGAACCCCCAGACATCACTGGCTGTTGCCAAGGTTGTTGGTTACTCTCTTACTGCTACAACCTAACAGTAATAACCTATTGTTGAAGATAACACTTACATATGTCATTGAATAGAGAGAAATCAAGCTTGTTCCTAGTCAGTAACTTCACCCCTACTACTAATACTTGCTGTGGGATGGTCTGTATGTCAAGTGTGTTGCTGATTGGTCAATAAATAAATCACTGATTGGCCAGTGGTTAGGCAGGAAGTATAGGCAGGACAAGGAGGAGAATAAAGCTGGCAAGTGGAAGGCTGAGTCAGAGAGACACTGCCAGTCGCCATGATGACAAACAGCATGTGAAGATGCCGGTAAGCCACGAGCCACGTGGCAAGGTATAGATTTATAGAAATGGATTAATTTAAGCTGTAAGAAAAGTTAGCAAGAAGCCTGCCACGCCCATACAGTTTGTAACTAATATAAGTCTCTGTGTTTACTTGGTCGGGTCTGAGCAGCTGTGGGGCTGGCAGGTGAGAGAGATTTGCCCTGACTGTGGGCCAGGCAGGAAAACTCAAGCTACAAATACTCATGATGCTGGAAGGTATCTGGATACTAACAGAGGCTAAATAAATAAATAGAGTTGCAGCCAAACATAATGGCACATATCTTCATTCAGAAGGCTGGATTATTGCCTTGATTTTGAAGCTAGCCTAGGTTACATAGTGTGTTCCATGGCAGCCTGGTCTATAGAGGAAGATTCTAACCTCACTAAACAAAAAATTATAAGTTTCACCTTTAATGCAGTCAAACATCATCAAAACCATACCTCACAAAGTATCAGTCACAATAAAAGTTTTCCATTCTAAATTAGGTGACCAACCTTTTCTTCAGATATTCCATTTATACTGTCATCATATTTTAATCTTTGAAAAATATCCCAGCACTTGCTGAAGAGCTATGGGCTGTTGATAGTTGCTAGGAGAGGGAGCAACATGCTTCTTGGAAGATGTAACAACTGGTAGACTTCCCTTGCTCTAATGGAGGGTTCTATCCTATGGTTATAAGTGAAGAACCATCTGAACTTAGGGAGTTACAAAAAGGGTTGTAAACTGAGAGAGGCTCATGTTGGACTAAATGTACAGAGAACTGGAGGGGGAAATGAGGAGGATCAATGAAACCATGTTTCATAGTATACATATAAGAAACTCTTAAAATTGAAGAAAAGATTTAAATAGAAACTATCATGTAAGCCTTATAATATTTGAAAATCATTTTCAATTCAGGGCAAAGCCAAGCGAACTTGACTTAACAATTTTCATTAGAAGTTGAATTATGCCCCCAACACTATAGTAAACTTTTTGAAAGATTGCACTGAAATATGGCAATTTTTTTAGATATTTTACAATTTTGTTTTTCACATAGAGTGTCTACCCAAATTATTCTAAAATGGGAAATATTTTGGTATCTGGATAAATGATCCAGTAATGAGTCAACAAATTAATAGGAATTTTAATATATTTTTAAAAGCATAGCATCCAGCTTATTTTCTTTTATAGGTATTCATTGCATAAATGCATGAGTTTTGCTAAGCTTTTATTGAAGCAATAAACATATATGTAATATATCTTTAAAAAACTATGTAAGAAACCAAATCAGTCAGACAAACATAAAAAATTCTGTTGCTGTATTACACATTACTTTATGATTATTAGAAATATTTCTAGAAAAAATGTAGTAACTTGATGGGTAAATCAGCAGTAGGTGTGTAACAAAGTTAATTTTGTAGCAAATAGTCTTTCAAAATGAATACTAAAACTTAACTATTTCAGATTTTCTTATGAAACTTTGTAGATTCTCTTTTTCTTAGTAGAGTTAAAACTCGAATATAATTTGCACTTTTTTTTAAAGGAAAACTAATGATGTAATTCGATCTTGCCCCAAGAACAGATAAATCTTTAAAACATGTTTCCTAGGTTCTGTTTTTCTGTCCTCAAACTTCAGCAAGCTACCTAGATTCAGCCACAAAAGATTTCCTCCCTATAAAAGCCATGCTCTTCCCCCTTCTATTTCTCCAGCTATTCAAACTAATTGTTGCTATTTGATTCCCCCTTTCATCCTCAGTGTGCTTCTGTTGGGTCTCAAGATGACTTATTTCACCGAAGTCTGGACATTCTGTGTTTCTTGTGCTATGTGATCTTGTGTGGTTTTGCTTCATCTGTGGGTGTTCCAGGGTTTCAAATAGTATTTATTTTTAAGGCTTTGATTGTAATATGCAGGACTTCTGGCTTGAGTGTTGAATTGAATTCACTGTAGCCTCCCTCTTCCAAGTTGTTTTGCAAAATGCAATGGGCTTGTCTCCCTTCTGCAGATTTGAGGACAGCTCTGCTTTTGCCTTTCAATCTTTGATTTTAGGAAAACAAAAAGAAATGAGGAGTTAACCCATGTTTACTGTGAGGTTAACAGTACATGGATATGGATTTTTATTCACAGTTGCTGTTTGATAGTGCACAAGCTTTATGGAATTCCAGGTTTGTCTTTTGTCTGTTTGGCCTTTGCCATGCTATAGCCTCTTTCCTCAAGTCAGTGTCCCATCTGTAAAGCAGATTATAACTATACTCCATTAGATAAGGATGATATGATACAAGCTGATTATACATAAGTCATTCATCCAAGTTTGGATTAAGCAAATTCATAAATGTAAATATTAATTACAAGATAAAAATTAAGAATACATTTTCTGATAGTGACAGTGCTTTAAGTATGGCAAATATTGGTGATGCCTGTAGGGCTTCATTTGTTAAATGTAATATTGAGTTCTGGAGAGTTATTTTGCAAGATTGGGAAGACAATTTTTACTTCTATTTCTATAAAGTCATATATTATCCAACATATACATTTTTAAGATTTTTTTTATTATATTTATTTGTTAATTGTGTATGTATGTGTGTATATGTAATTTGTTATGTATGTGGAGTTCAGAAGAAAACTTGTAGTAGTCAGTTTTCTTCTTCTACTATGAGGGTCCTGTAGATCACACTCAGGTTGTCAGACACAAGTGCCTTTACCCATTGTGCTATCTCTTTAGCTTTGAACACATAAATACCTTTTTGGTGCCATTTTGGCATCTATTGAGAGTGACATTTTTTTTGGCATGTACTCCTAATTTTTCTGCTTTCTTCTCCAAAGTGCTGGGATTAAAGATATGTGCCAATACTGCTTGGTCTCTATGGTTCACAAGTGAACAGGAAATGTAGAACAAACAACTTCCAAAAATAAGAAATGACAGAAACAGCTGGCTGCCTGGACAATCACCCAAGCTTCCTCTGCAATTACAGGCCTAGAATATCTAACAGACTTATCTGTGAAGCAGGATCTTTGAAGAACTACACCACTTTGTCTTGGTAAATTTCTGCAATCACTTTCTTTTCTATCTTGCTTATCTAGTTTTGACAGCATACTGTCAGCAGTTGATGCAAGGGCAGTCTCTGCCATAAAGAAAGTAAACTCCATATGGAGTTTTTTTGATGCCCATTATCATCTCTGAAGTAGATTGGTGCTGCCAGGAGCACATATGTCTCATATGTCATAAAAAAGACCAAACTTGTGTTATTAAAACATCTTAAATGCCACATTATGTAGATATCTGAAGTGTTTGAAGACTATCTAAAATAAATCTCTGATTGACATACCTAACATGACTGCAAGTTTGATTTCTTTATTATCCTAAATCATTTGTGATAATAATTTTCAAGGACTAGAAATTACATTTTTTTGTTAAATAAGCTGTATGGGCACAATACCTTGAGCAAGTGTAGAAATGCATGTACAGTATGTTCTAGTGAAAATAACCCTAAATTTGTATCTATACACAAAAATCCATATCAATGTAAAATATTTAAAAATTGTAGTTGCTTATTTGGTTTAAAAGTAGATTCAATAATCCACCTTTTATCCTGTCATTTCTATAACATATATACAGTATAACAAAAATAACCTCAATTTTGTTTCAATATAAAAAAATCCAGCCGGGCGGTGGTGGCGCACGCCTTTAATCCCAGCACTCGGGAGGCAGAGCCAGGCGGATCTCTGTGAGTTCGAGGCCAGCCTGGGCTACCAAGTGAGTTCCAGGAGAGGCGCAAAGCTACACAGAGAAACCCTGTCTCGAAAAACCAAAAAAAAAAAAAAAAAAAAAGAAAAAAAAATCCAATCCAATGTAAAATATTTAGAACTAGTAGTTGCTTTTTAAAAGTAGATTCAATAATTTACTTTTTTATCCTATTTTTTTTTTTTTTTTTGGTTTTTCGAGACAGGGTTTCTCTGTGTAGCTTTGCGCCTTTCCTGGAACTCACTTGGTAGCCCAGGCTGGCCTCGAACTCACAGAGATCCGCCTGGCTCTGCCTCCCAGTGCTGGGATTAAAGGCGTGCGCCACCACTGCCCGGCTTTTTTTATCCTATTTTTAATGTCCCCCCTTTTTCTTTTTAGAACAAGATCCCTGAATCTAATCTCCTTTGTTCAGCTTTTTTCCTGACCATTACTAACAACAACTTGTAACCAACCCTCTAAATGATGACAGATATCTCTAACACACTAAACAACCAAGACTATTCATCCTATCTCTTGGGAATGTGGGTGTCCTGTCCTTTAAATTACTTCCTGCTGTCTGGGGTCAATGGCATCTTTAGGGGACCCTGAAAAACAATTGGGTTAATTGTTAAGTCCTGGAAGAGCTAGCTCTATCAATTGTTATCCAGTCTCTGTGTAATGGGAATGTTCAAGGCTTATCTCAAGTCCTGGCTAGAGTAGTTTATGAGGCTGGATCATCTCAGCCAGTCACCTTGAAATTGTCCTGAGAAGTTTATAGCCCAAAGCCAATCTTTAGGTTGTGTTTGTCAGTTTAGTGGCATTAGCAGAGTATAGGTGGAATTGTCATTGTGGGATCCTATCATCTTTTTGGAGACTTCAGAGATCACATTAGGTTGAATTATTATTTTTCTTGGTAATTTATTTCTGGGTAGTTCTACTTTTTTCTTTGGATTCTTGTTTGTCCAAAGGTCTTTAAATTCCTCAAGATGGAATTTTTTTTCCTAGAAAGACAAAAACAAAACCCTGCCCAACCATAAATTTGGGGAGTTTCCCTTTTGGCAAGTTAAATCTGGCTAGGGAATAACTGAACCAAATTTGACATGGGGGCCTTCGAGATGCCCCCTCAAGCCATTTCCAAATGGTAATGTATTACCCTGTCTGTCCCCTGTTGATCTGCATTCATTGTTCCAATGTTGGCCTTTGCCACACCATCTGCATACTCCATAAGAGAGGGGCCTTCTGTTTGGATTATTCCTAGAAAAAAACATTGTTTCTAGGAATGCCCTGTCTACATTCCACTTTTAAGTGACCTTGTTTGCCAAAATTAAAACACCTAACATTTTGGGTTTTCTTCAAGCCTCTGGAAATCCCCTCTTCTATCCAAGACTCATCATGGTTGTAAGTTCAATATTGACAGTATCTATGATCCATCGCTCTATGGCTGCTGGTCTTGCCTTTAAAAGCCTAATTACCCTTTTGCACTGTGAATTAGCAGTTTTCAAAAGCCAAAGATTCAATTATTGTTTGTCTAGCTTCTGAATTTGGTATCAATCTATTTACAGCTGAAGTCAATCTTTGTAAAACAATCACTGAAAGTTTCTTGGCCTGGTGGCGGTGGGTCGTGCATGCCTTTAATCCCAGCATGGGAGGCAGAGCCAGATGGATCTCTGTGAGTTTGAGGCCAGCATGGTCTACAGAGCGAGATCCAGCACAGGCACCAAAACTACATGGAGAAACCCTGTCTTGAAAAAAAAAAAACAAGCAAAAAAAAGTCAGTGAAAGTTTCCTTTGGATTCTGTATAACTTTAGTAAATGACTCAATTTTCTTTCTGACTTTTTCAATTCTGTCCCAAGCATTCAAAACTACTGCAAGACATAGAGCCAGGGTGTGGTCATCATATAGATACTGTATTTGTACATCAGTACAATTGCCCTCTCTAAGAAGTTGATCTTGGTAGATTTCAATACCTCTAGCCCTACTTTGTTGTTCAACAGTCCTAGTCTTATCTTTCCACCAGATTCTCCACTGTAATTGAGGTCCATGTTCCAATAATGCTGTAACCAAGTCTCTTTAGTCTTGTGGGAGAATTCTGTTACTAGTTGACCATGAATTTAACATCTGCTTCACAAAAGATGAAGGCATGCCATATGAGACTATTACTTCCTTAAATCTCCTTAAATCCAAGATTTCCACAGGAATCCAGTCAGTTATTACACAGCTTTGGGGATATCTGTCATTTAGCAATTCCTGTAAGGTGACTAGGTAAATTAAGGTTGGTTGTTTGAAAACCTTGGGCTGTTCCTCTCTAATTTTATAATGTAATGCTGAATATCTCTACGATCTATTTTTAATAAGTTTTTCTAAATCCTATATTGTGACACTCATATCAACCAACTAAGTAAGGATTATCAAAATGATATTTAAAATTATGTTAGTCCCAGTTAACTTGATCATCCCTTCATTTAATTGTTCCACTTTTAAAGCATCCATTTTGTAATCATACAGAGACCTAACTCTCTCCATTGTTTAATGTGAGAAAAAAAAAACCCTCTCTTTTAACTAATTTCTCCCTTTAAGAATTCCCAAATGTCTCACCAAATCTGCTGCTGCTGATAGTGAGTATGATGGTGAAATGTAAGGCTGGCTGCTGCTGTGTAGAACAGTAGAAGCTCAAATGAGTGTCAGGGCAGCTACCTAGTGTGGCAGCAGCCTGAGGAGGGAATCCAGGGAAAGCCTATAACCCACCAGGATAGAAGAAACCAAAGAGCCAGCTGTGTGTGTGTGTGTGTGTGTGTGTGTGTGTGTGTGTGAACATAGCTAACTCTAGGGGCATTTGAAGCCCAAAAGGCTGTGGAGTTTGCTGCAGATTCTATAAATCCTCAGACTGAAATGGACATCCTGTCTCTATGAATCCTCAGACTGAATGGGCACTGATCCTGCTTTACCCCCTTATAATCCTTTCTCCACCTCCCTAGTGATGGAATTAAAGCCTTACAACACCACCATCAGGCTCTGTTTCTCTTTTAGACTGGTTTAATCTCATGTAGCCAGAATGGCCTTGAATTCCTGATCTTCCTGCTTCCTCTTCCTAAATGCTGGGATTAAAGGTGTGTGTGCGACGACTGCCTGGCCTCTGTGGTTCAGTAGGGGCCAGCTCCACCCTCTGATCTCCAGGCAAGCTTTATTTTTCAGAACACAAACAAAATATCATACAACAATTCACCTCCCTCTTAATACCCTGTTTTTAAAATATTCTGTTGTTTCACCTCCCAGTTGACTTCGGAGTTGACATAAGCTTCAATCCAAGATGGAATATTTTAATCATCTATGATTAAATTATCTAGAAAATCATCTATAAAATTGCTACACAACATATGCTGTCCCCTCTTGACTAGTTTTTGAAGAGTTAGAATCTGATTTTAACTTAAAAGAATTTCTACAGCCAGTGTAAACTAGTGTTGACTCAGCACCCATTTCCTGTATTAGGATAATGTGCCTAGGGTTAATTTGAGTTCTATTGTGAACAGAAGAGCTATAATGTATATATCATAGTGATGGCAGTGAGTACTGTTCTAGTGCTGAGAATGGCCTTTTGGTTTTCAACCAAGCATAACAACATTTCAAGTGTTGGTCAAAGACAAATTCTGTTTGTCTCAGAACAGGCTGCTTTTGAACTATGTCACTACCCTTTGCTCCCTAGCATGCCAAAAATACTATTCAAAAATATGCATATTTCCTGCCATTCAAAATTTAAGTTACCCATATTGATCAATGAAATTCTGCTGTCAGGACTAGATAAAAATAGGGACAAAATAATGGAAACATTTTCTACACCAGTTATCGAAAAAGAAACCCGAGACTGGAGTAAAATTTGGCTCACACTCCTTTCCATGGTGTGAGGGAATAACCTGCTATGGTCTGTTGTAGTTTTGGGTAGTTGCTGGCAATCTTCGTAAGGACTTTTTTTATGACACCGTAGCTGCCATCCTACTTCCATCTTTGCATAGTCACTTCCTTATGTGCTATAACTCTGAGTCTAAATTTCCATTTTATAACAACACCCGTCATGTTAGACACAGGGCACACTCCAGCCAAGCACAGATGCACCTCGATAATAAAACCCACAAAGTCTCTATGTACTAATCAGGTCAAATCCAAAGGTTGCATGCTGCTATGAACTTTAGAAAATCGTTGTTCAACTCAGGGCACTCTTAATAGAGGTGTCCAGTCTCCTTTTGTCCAGCATAGAACTTTTTTTTCATGATTTACACAGTGTGCCTTGTCTATTGTACGACCTGAGGTCTTTAAACTGCAATACTGATAATTTCATTTTGTTTACAAAAATATTCTAAATGGCAAACATTCACAAGCATTTTACGTAGAATTTCAAGTCATATACACATTCCCCTAAAATTCAACTTGATATCATGGTATCTAAAGAGGTATAAGATTGATGCCTTTCTTTTTTTTTGCCACTAATTGAATAAATGATCAAAGGTTTGGATATTGTATTACCACAACAATCATCTACAATAGATGGCAATGTTTGCCTTTCCCTTATGAACATTTCTATTTTCAGTGTGACCAACAGAAGAGGCACAGTTGCTGAGATCTAAATAAATTCCATAGTGAGAGAGCAGAGAAGATATGACAGTTTTAATGTGGAGATCCTGCCTTTCCCATTCACCAATATCAATAAGAAATTAATCACTCCTGAGAGAATCCCAGGAAAGCCAAACAAAGGAGCTTCAAGAAGAAATATTGAAGGTGGCAGGGCACTATTTCACCAATTGAAGATATTCATGGGCCGACTCTTTCCTATCTATCCATCCTTGAACTAAATTTGAAAGTGAGATGGGTGCTGTAGGAGTGCATATTAATATGTATATTTGAATTGAAAAATGAAGTCAGACATTCTCTGACAGAAAGAATTCTAATCTTTCTGATTAGTAGCAAATATTGACTGGTTGTGCCAATTAGGTGATATGGTTGATGTTTTCCAAATTGATTAAGGTAAATCTGTGGATCCAGATTTTGACAAACATATATACCAAAGCATGTGAAAGATTAAAGCATTTCAGCCAAAGTATATATTATCAAAGACATGTTTAAATGAACAATATTTCAATATCTGCACGTCTCTGTGAGTTCACTGATTTAATCTAGACATGTGAAGATGAGTGATTAACAGTATAATTAAGAAGCATTTAACCTTATTAAAGTTTCCCATTCATGGGTTCCTGTGTTGTGTTTTACTATTGTTTTATTTGCTTTTATATATTCTCTGGAAATTAAAATAAATGCTGATTTAAAAATTTTAGAATATTAATTCATTTGTTGTAAGGTAGATGTATCCAAAAATTAGGTCCATTAAAATTAAACTTATATGTAACTTTCCATATAAAACCTTTCAAACTAGTCATCTTTTACTTTACCTTAAAAATCACAGTTTTAAAGTTGAGTAAAAATCTCAGGTTCCTACTTAATATGTGTGAGAGCACAAAGTACAGTGCAGTTGTTTTGTACTGTTATTGTTTTGAAACTACCAACATAGTAGATAAATATTGTGGAAAGGAAAGCCTCCATTGCTCTGTATCCATACAAAAGTGGAATAAAAGAATACAAGAGAATTTTTTTGAAATACTCTGTTATAAACAGAGAATTATATACAATACTGCTGTTATATTAATTAGAATAGTAGTAGAATGCATTTCTAGGACATTCATTTGATATTCAGATTATGGTTTCTTTATGACTCATATTGTAATTAATTCTTTTATAATAAGCAATGGATAACACATTGGATTGCTAATTTCGTATGTTCTAATCATTAATTATGTAAAGAAGTTTGATTTTTCAATTGCTAAGCCAACATATACTGATTCAAATAGGAATGACATACTCACCTCAGATACCTCTGTACATACAAACTTAAAGTGGACTCAACTTAGTAAAATATACCCATTAACCGCTCCAGTAAATGAATTTGCCGTATGTGTTGTCTCTATCACTTGGGTGTGTGCATCCTATAAACAACCCATTGATTACTGCTTAGCTGTAATATTGGGAAAATAAAGACATTTGGTCATCTGTTTTTGTTTATTTGGTTTTTTTGTTTGTTTTTTTTCGAGACAGGGTTTCTTTGTGGTGTTTTGGTGTCTGTCCTGGATCTTGCTTTGTAGACCAGGCTGGCCTCGAGCTCACAGAGATCTGCCTGGCTCTGGCTCTCGAGTGCTGGGATTAAAGGCCTGTGCCACCACCACCTGGCAATATTGGCAGAGTAGCAGGAGCAAGCCAGACCAACGACTCATGGCAATGAACACTTGCAAGTAAAGAGGAACAGACAAAAGGTAAACTAGTTAACTTACTGGGCCACACCACAGCTTCCATGATTAGATTCTCTCTCTCTCTCTCTCTCTCTCTCTCTCTCGTTTATTTTGTTTTGCTTCTTTGTTTTATCTGGAGTTTGGTTTTTCTTTTAAATTTGGATTTGTTTTGAAAGGGCAGTTGTAAGGGCAGAGGGATGATGCAAGGGGATTGGGAGATAAGTGGTATCAGAAAGCATGGTGTGAAATCCACAAAGAATCAATAAAAGTTAAAATAAAATAAAAAAAAAACACTTCTTTGATTTCAATGGAAAAGTTATGGTATAGGTCAAATGACAAGGAACATTCGGTTAAAACATTTGCCACCCATACTCTTAGGAAATAACGTTGCTCAAGCAGGATGTGTAGAAATTGAGACGAAAGTATCCCCATCACTGTAGACAAGGGAGTGGAGGTATGAAAGTAAGGAGAGGATTAACCTCAGTCCTAACTGCAGAAATCAAATTCAAACACTAAAGCTTTAACTCACACTTATCAGATGGGCAAACATCCAGACTTTTAATATTATCCACTGCAGAGGAAAGTAGACAGACAGGTTGTGGCCGCAGCGGAAAATGAAACTAGCCCCATGTGACGGCATTTTGTGATACCCATCAAAATAAAAATTGCATTTATCCTTTGACCCAACAATCTCACTTCTGAGAATTCAGTCAAACTCCAATAGTGTGCTATTATGGGAGAAATCACCACCCTAAAAACCTCTATGGCTTGCAACAAAAACAATTATTTATTGCTGGTTAGTTGGGGATTGTAGGTCAGCTTCTGGTGTGTGCCATGTCCTCTCTGTTCTGGGCCAGTGCTTGGGCAGACCTGCTCTCTGAAATGTGCAGTATTATATTATATACAGCATCACAGAAGGAAGAGGCAAACACAGAGAGTTCAAAGTCTGTTCTCAGAGTTAAGGTACCTTTATTGCTATACAAAAGTTACCTGTGTAAGGTCAAAGGCATCAGGGTGGGGATGTATGCTCTGTCTCATGAGAAGCAGTGCAAAGCCATAGACGGTACTGAGAACACAGTCTCAGGGAAGAAGCAAGGAGTTAGTCTATATGTCTTCTTTCCAGGGATATTATGAAGTATAGAAAGGTTATTAATAGTAACATTGTTAGCAATAATAAGAATATTGATTTGATTTGAACATTTGTGCCATCTTTTCACTCAGAATAATGGTTGATAGCAATGCTATGTGTATATAGAATGACTATTTCTGACAACAGTATACATGAATTTTTTCAAGATGCAAAAAAGCTTCCTGGGCTGCAGATATTACATCATTTAAAACATAAAACTTTACTTCCAGTTCATTTATCCAATGGGTATTAATTTTGGGTCTGCTGTTGCCCAGGCTGATTCATGCTGAAGAACTCTATTGGATGATCTCTGTATTAGTCACCACTCAATACCAGGTTTAGTGTGATTCAGTCTCTGCCAGTTAAGCCCAGTCCAGGTCACAGAAAGAGAATCTAAAAAGTGGTCAGTGGCAACTCCTACCAGCAGGTATGCTCAGGATAGACCTATCAAGACTTTTGTTGAGGATTCCAAGTAAGAGAAAACTTGAAGGAGACTTCAGCTTTGGAAGACAAACAGGATGTTTGATGGGGCCTTTGAAATGTATAATCAAGCAGATTTGTGGCTGTTTGGGACACGATAAGTCTTGGCTTGTCATTCAAAGAGAAAGAATCTGTCCTTGTGGTTTGGAGGCTGCTTGATCACATGACTATAGAATACTACTCCAGCTCATGACCTGAAGAGTCACAGTAAACTCTCCTCAGTCCTTCAGTTTGCTGATAAGAAAATAGATTTTATGATAATTATGAGAATAAAGTTCCAGTTCTCTGTGAGAAGCAGTGTTGGGACTTATTCATATAAACGCTGATATCAAAGCAATGTTTCCTGGGAAGACTTTAGAGGGTGATGGCCTCAGTCTGCTGACTATGTCCGGATTCTCCTTTAAATACAGCTAACTACTGCTGATAGCTTTGAAAGAAACAAATTAATGTACTCTACATTTCTAATTGTTATCCAGGGACAGTCAATCATCTTCATAAGCAGTTCACATCTCAGGACTGAGATAATTATCTCCCAAATATGCCAAAAGGCTAAATCTGATAGAGACTAGAGAAAAAAAATGAAACAACAACAAAAACAAAACAACTTAAAGCCAAGCTAATGGCACTGACAAACTTTCTGCTCAAGCTCATATGGCATAGTTTACCTAATGTACTTCCTTTTCAAGATTTGGAGCTTTAAAGATGTTATAATTTAAGCTTTTGCTAATTCCCTTGTTTCTCAGTAAATACAGTTTTTGCTGTTCTAGGCCCCTTCGGGATGAATAATGGTTCATAGTAAATCTTTGAAACTCATTGGGGATTTTGCATGCATTCCCATAGATATTAGCTTTTGTGACACCTTGAAAGTTATGTGGCCTGTAGTATTTACAGTGTTTTCTTTTGTAAATAGCAGATGAGAGGAATAATAATTGTGCTACCTCTCAGATAACATCTGTTGACATACTTCTAATATGAGCCACTGCCATGGGTTAGTGAGTAAGGAATGACCCCGATTCTGATGTAATAAGTCTGATCTGGGGCACCACGTGCTGGAAGCAGAGAACTGACCCCTGAAAGCTATCCTCTGACCTGCACAGGCAATGTACCACTTGCTTACACATACACACACACACACACACACACACACACACACACACACACACACACGCGCGCGCACGTGCGTGAGCGACAGACATAGAAATAAAGTATTTTTGAAATCAAAAAAATCACTTGAAACATAAATGCTTGCTTTAATGATGATTTTCTTCCCCCATCAGTTTCTATCACATTTCTCAGTTTATTATGCTATATTTTGTTTTTTAAGAATGATAAATAAGCCGAGCGGTGGTAGCGCAACGCCTTTAATCCCAGCACTTGGGAGGCAGAGGCAGGTAGATCTCTGTGAGTTCGAGGCCAGCCTGGTCTCCAAAGCGAGTTTCAGGAAAGGCACAAAGTTACAGAGAGAAACCCTGTCTTGAAAAACCAAAAAAAAAAAAAAAGATAAATAAGTTTTTAGCCTAATGTTTTGGTGGTAACACAATGATATACCTATGTCAAAACTCACACAATTGTATATTATGTTGATTTTATAAAATGTAGTTCAACAACATGGGAAATTATGCTAAATATTTATGATGTTCTTTTTAGTGTATGTTCTATGTATGTAAATATAACTTAATGTAGATATGATTATATGTGTTGTCAGTATTTTATACTTTTTTATTAATGCATTTATTGTGTTTACTTGAGGTTTTCAACATGATATCACGAATAAAACACAGTTGTAGCATGGTTGCAATCATGAAATAGGTTAACATGCCTGTCATATTCCAGAGTTACTTCTTTTATGGTAAGAGTAGCTAAAATCTGCTATTTGATAAGAAACCACAATGTAGTCAGTTTTATCACTGTTAGTTACACATATTCTGGTCTCTGGACTGATACATCCTACATATCTGTTATTTTATCCACTTGGCTTCCAATTTTATCCATCCAAGACTCAGTAACAGTTCTATTCAGGCAATATTATCCTTTATTGATATTCAAATTCATTAGAAATATTAAACTTACCACAAAAGAGGTGAGGAGGAAGCTGTATGATTTATAGTCTAAATGCAAAAATATTAAAATTATTGCTCAAATTCTTGCAGTGTTTTTTACTTGCCTTCATACATTTAATTTATAATAATACAAATAACTTTTCAAAGTGACAATATGACAACCTCCCACCAATATTGGATGCCAACATATATTTATGTCATGGAGCATGTCATGCACCACTTCAAACATTTCCTCCATCTCCCTGATTTCTAACACTGTTTCATTCCAATTATTCTCTAATAATGTTTAATTTCATAGATATAACTTAAGGATACGGGCTATTCATTGATTAGTTTTTAATTCAATTTAATTTGAGAAATTCCAGACTTCATATCATTATTTGACCTCAAGTGTTTAATCTTTTGTTTTTCATTTAAAATATCTTTATTAATTCTTTCAGAACCTCATCCATATTCAGTTCCCTCCCCAAGCCCTCCTACATCCACCCCATTTTAAACCCATGCAAATTCATGTCTTCATTTTTTTCCTTTTTCTTCTAATTTTATTTACCGCATCTCCACTCTTCCCTTTTCTGCTCCAACTTCTTCCAATGGTCTCTCCACTCCCTCTTAATTCATGACTTCTTTTTGAGAGAGAGAGAGAGAGAGAGAGAGAGATAGAGAGAGAGAGAGAGAGAGAGAGAGAGAGAGAGAGAGAGAGAGAGAGAGAATACAGCCTGTTGAGTACATTTGGTATTGCTCATAAGTAAGGTTATAGGGTTGACCACTTGGCTTTGGATAATCTATCAGAGGTTCTCTGGATAAGATTCTTTTCTTAGCAACTATTAATTGCTTGTAGCTCTTCATCCAACCAAATGCAAATAAACTCTTTTTAAAGTAATTTTGTCATTTTCAGAATGGAATAAAAGAAGGTTTTGATAGATTTTCATTGATGATTTGTAGTGGGTAGCCATTCCAGCTTTAGTCTGGAAGTTCCAACCCCCATTGAGGCTTCAGTAACTATCACACCTACAAGGCAGGGCCAAGGGAGGGCCCTGAAGACCTGAGATTGGGATGCGCCGCCTCTCTTGCTTCTTGGACCCTGGACGCTAGAGGTAGACCAGGAGAGTTCTCCAGAGAACACTGCTGGACTGTGCTGCATCTTTCCCAGAACCCACAACCTACCTATCCCTTAATTTGTAAGTTACGCCATTAAATAAATCTCCCTTTTAACTATGTGGAGTGGCCTTAATAATTTCACCAATATCAATTTGACCCCAAAATTAATGAAGTGAAGACAGGTGTTTTCTTGTTTTATTAGTGACTCCCTGCCATGACTTAAGAGACATCTACTTACTTGGAAGAAATTTGCAAGATAGACATTAGGAAAGATAATCCAGTGAATCAGGCTGCTTCTTGGGTATCACTTATGCCCTGATTACATGTACTCATTTAACATCCAAGTAGGGCACATGCAAGCTGATTTCCTAAGTCCCACATTACAAAAACCCTCCTCTCCAGTCAGCATAATGACCTACAACAGGCACATTAAGCTTCATGTGGCAAAATAGAGACACCATTTGTTATTTGTATGGCCAAAGCAGTTTTGTCCACATATATCGTCAGTTTTGGTTTATAGTTGATTTATTAAACTATGGAATACCTCAGTAAACAAACAGCTGAGTGACAGCTACTACATGTCACTGATTTTTGCTGATTTTATGAGGTCTTATTTCAGAGAAGAGCACTTCAATTTGATGTAAGTGTCAAATGCCGAGCCCTGAAAACACACACACACACACACACACACACACACACACACACACACACACACACACGGAGCATTATATCGACTGAACAGGTCATATTTATCAATGTAGTGTGTGTATGCAATAACAACTAGCAAAACAAGAGATCTCATGAATTGAAGGAGACTAGGTGGGATATATGAGAGAGTTGGGAGGGATGAAGGTAAAAGGAGAAATGATGTAATTAAATTATATTTCAAAAATTAAAAAAATAACAGATTTCTTAACAGATTATTGTAACCTTGTGGCTTTATGTATGTAATATTTACAATAAAAATAAAAAGTAAATACCTAGGAAGTTTTTGAATAGCCTAACACTATCATTTTTTCTTTTTAGAAATGATTCATTAATAAAAATTTATTTTGAAAACTAGAGTGCACACACACATACATATATATGATGTTCCTTTAAATCTAGGTTAACGTTAATTTTAAGATGAATTTTCTGTCCTCACTGCAACACAATTGTGTAACATAAATTGCTAAACGGTCTTAGTAATAAAAAAAAAAAAAACAACCTGGAGCCAGATATTGGGATGAAAGCTGAAAGATCAGAGAAACAGAAAAAGCCAGCTACAAGTTCTTACCTCTACAAAAACCTCAGTCTCAAGAGAGAGAGTCTTGGTTTCCTCACACTTTACATACATTTCTGTGTCCTGCTGTATTACTTCCTGGGATTAAAGGCCTGTGTACTTCCCAAGCAAACACATGAGATCTCAAATGCTGGGATTGAAGGTGTGTGCCACCATGCCTGGATCTGTTCCCAGTGTGGCCTTGAATTCACAGAGATCCAGACAAATCTCTGCCTCCTAGGTGATAGTGTTAAAGGCATGTGCCACCATTGCCTGACCTCTATGATTAATTTAGTGAATGGCTTTGTCCCCTGATCCCCAGGAAAGCTTTATTGGGGTACACAATATGTCACCACACAGTTGTTTTTTCTCTCCATCAAAAGCACATTTGTGGCTGGAGCTAGAACTCAGGGACAGAGCATTCCCACAGCATGATAAAGACTCTAGAAGCAATCCCCAGACTGTCTTTCCTCCCTTCACAAGAATGAACTAAACTAAAATGTGAAAGCTTTTAAAAAATAAGCCTAATGTAATTACAATTGGTTCTCATTTATAACCTTTTCAGAGCGATTAATAATTCATTCTGCTAGCTTTCAAAATCTCCGCTTCTAGTGTTCTTTCTGATTCTTAGTTGTGGTGTTACAGCCTTAATGTGATTTGGAAAGTGTATATGGTAAGGTCCAGAATCCCACAGGGTTCAGCGTTCTACAAGGTCCAGCATTATACTGAGTTCAGTATCTATGTAGCTCAAAAAATAATATGCAATTCTGACTGATTTTAATTTTATCTCCATATATCACGGCACAACATATTCCTTTCTCAACTCTTCTGGTGACATTTGACCCAATAACAGAGGTGAGAAAGCCATAGGCCTCTCTTGTATCCTCTCTGATCCTGTTGAAAATTCCCAGAAATAAGTGACAGCAGCCAGCACACATGACAACGAGGAAACTCAGAGCATTTTTCTTTTCCATGGCATCTATAGGGGTTAGAAACTGCTTTTCAAAGGTGTAGTTAACATTTACATCCCATACAAGTTTTTTCCAGCATATTCTTTTCTCTAGATGACCCCTAAAGAGAGTTATCTTAGTTATATCAAGAGCGATTTTCACTTGAGCAGTCATTTTATGAAGAATATTTCATTCAGAACAGTCTTTGAAATATCATCGTTCATCTGCTCTCTAAACCTATTGAAAATGCCTGCTCAGTACCTGAATCGTTTTCTTTGTTGAAATATATCATTTTCCATTACTCAGATGTTCTGAAGATTCATAAAGTGGCAATCATAATTTATTGAAATTTCTTCCTGCCAGTCAGAAATGAATAAAACTATACAGTGTATCCAGGAGCAGACAGGAAAGAAAAATGAAACGATGAACAGCAGAACCTGTGCTTCTGAAGCATTTCAGTGGTGTTCCCAGCAACCAATCTTAATTCCAGTAGCATTTCATGATCCAGCTGTTTATGTGCAGCTCACAAAGGACAGCGCAGAACCCACTGTACATGAGAGTTCTCTAGTAAGCATCTCCTTTGCCCTCAATAATTGCTCAGCATTGATCTAATAATTGGGCCTCACTGCTGTATCATCTAACTGTAGTACATATGGCCTGGCTTCTGTCTTAATCTTATGTTTGAAATCCATAGAATGGCTTATCTTTGTCTTTGTGCAATTTAGGTAAGATCCTGCTTCCAATACCACACTTTCCTTTCCTTTCCTTTCCTTTTTCCTTTCCTTTCCTTTCCTTTCCTTTCCTTTCCTTTCCTTTCCTTTCCTTTCCTTTCCTTTCCTTTCCTTTCCTTTCCTTTTCTCTTCTCTTCTCTTCTTTTCTTCTTTCTTCTCTTTTCTTCTTTTCTCTCAACTCATCCACAACACAGTAAACGTCACTTCCTCTGCTGCACTGAGCTTTCCTGCTTTAGTGCCTGGCTTTGTTCACTTCTCTGTCAGTTTTTGTTGTTGTTGTTTTGTTTGTTTGTTTCCTCACAGTGTTCATGATAGAATACCAGGGTTTACTCATGCTAGGCAGGCACTCTGTCACTCAGCTACAAATGAATAATGAATTTCTTTCTTTCTTTCTTTCTTTTTTTTTTGCTTAACCTGCACAGCTAGCATCTATCTCCTCACTTTTTTTTTAGTTCTTGAAAAAAGTTTGTGCATCTCCCCACCCATTGTCTTTATTTTTCCCTCCTTGTTTCTTACCACTATTCATAGCTTTTATTCTCTCAAAGATTTTGCTCTACAATATTGCTTCTTCATTATAATTTACCTTCACTGTTCATTAAAGAAACAAATGCATATGGCAAAATATAAGAATATTAAAATCAGGGAACTCAAACATTTCTACCCCTAACCTTATATCATAGCTTTGCTCATTTTTAGTATTTCATAATATACTCCTGACATGAATTCTGAAATTTTCCATCATTTTCAGTTATGACAGTTCACCTAAATACACATAACAAATATAATTGCAATGTTGTTTTCATATCTGCTTTAATATTTCTACATCATTTATTTTAAAGCATTTTTTTAATAATTTTGAGCTTTTCACTCACTAGTCTCATTTTCTACCTTCTAGGATGAGGTTATCTATATCTCTGCCGTGGCTTTTACCTCTCTCACTGCCCAATTGTCTGCCATGGCCACTGTATTTACATTTCTGACTTGGAGGATAAGTGGCTCTTCCATCTTTAACTTTCTGAATTGTTGTAAAGAATGGAAGTACATGAAAAGGTATTCTTTATGATGGGGCTATGGTTGAGTTGCCACAGCCTGTTTACATGGGTGGAAAGTATTGTTGGTGTTATATGAATAGGGATTCAAGAAAATTCCAGTGGTTACTCAAAATCTTGTCACAGATAAAGTTGTGGGTTTTTTCTGTATATAAAGCATGTGATTTAGAAAAATACTTTGAGCTGTCTTTCCTCATCCCACTTTGTGCAGTTATAGCAGAATACCACAGATTTGGTAATTTCTAAAACAAAGAAGACATTCATTTCTCATAATTGTGGAGATCATGAAACCCAAGGTCCAAGGCACTATGGGAACGTGGCTTGCCATGCTTCTTCAGCTGATGTTGAGATGGCCTTGAATTCCAAAACTTATGCAAAAGGCAGAAATTACAGACATATTCAAGAGAGAGAAAGACTCTGGTCCTAACAATCTATTAAAGGCCCCACCTCTTAATAAGTAGCAACACCTGAGTTATGTAGGGAAACATGCAGGGCATGTCATCAACTCCCTTTGCTTAGCATTGGTGAACATGCTCTGCAAGGTGGGAATGGCTGGTGTAGGATTTGATTGGACAGGAGTCATTTTCTACCCACACACTTCTCTTGGGGTATTTCCTTTGTCCTTTATTCCATGATTTTTACTTTCTTGAATTTCTTTGTTTTTCTGTTTTGTTTTATTTTGTTTTTCAAGACAGGGTTTCTCTGTGTACCTTTGGTGCCTTCCCTGGATCCCACTCTGTAGACCAGGCTGGTCTTGAACTCACAGAGATCTGCCTGGCTCTGCCTCTTGAACATTGGGATTAAAACCATGCACCGTCACCATCCGGCTGCTTTCTTGGATGTTTTTCCTCCTTCTCTTCTGCCTCCACTATCTTCCTCCTTATCTTCTTCATTGACCTCTTCTTTATGCTCCTCTTCTTGTTTCTCCTCCTTGCTCTCTTCCCCACTCCTCCATGTCCTCCTTCATTTCTTGTGTCTTTCTCTAAGCTATTTTTAATTGCCTTCTTTAAAAGAACTGCATCAGGCATAAAATTCTCTTAATATTTTCCTCATCATGGATTTGATGTAAGAATCTTGATTCACTCTAACTGTTTATCTGTTATTTTATACTGGCAGCACTACTACATTATGAATCATACTGTTGTGAAACTTCATATCATTTTTTGTTCTTATTAATCATATTTTTCTATTTTATATGGAAACAGTTACTCCTCTTTCTGAATATTTCAAGTGGCAAAGTAAATTTTGGTTTGACTTTGACTCTTAAATTCGTGCATGGGTATATCCCTTGAGTTCTTGCAATGTTCTGTTGTTGGATCTGATAATTTCTTTCCTATATTTTCTTAGTTGGAAGTTAGTATTTTGATTAGACTTTAATTTCAAACACTGGTACTCTTTTATTACAGTTACTGATTTGAAATAAGCTATTAACAAGGTATTGCTGATAGTCTATTAATTTGAACATTTTTATCTGTTATATATTTTAATTTCAATTCTTGCCCTGTAGTCATTTTGTATAAACATTAATTAAAGAAGAAATGGTCATGAATTTGAGAAAAATGAGAGACAAACAGAAGTTGAATAGGTGGGGGTAGGAGGAATGGTGTAAAAATAAGGGTCACATATAAAATACTCAAAAGAATTAAAAAATAAAAACCCTAAAGGAATATCTATTTGCTTTTATTTATAAAATATTATCTTTTTAACCATTACTGGAGATTTCACATGATGCTTTGTTTTATTTTATTTTTGTGGATTTATTTAAAAAGAGACTTATTCAGTCAACAGTAACTTATGAACCAGGAAGCATTAAACTGACTGTGGTTGAGCACTGCACTATAGACACAATAGGTGTACAATGATGGTTTCCAGATATAAGACCAAGTACTTCATTAGGAGCAATGGAGAAGTAGCTTTAAAATTCTCAGTAGAGTTGGTTGCCATGTCTGATATCTCAGCTGGGTTTACAGTTTGAGTATATGGGAATGTGGCCAACTAGGCACACAGACTTCCAGTGGCAATTTTAAGAAAATCTTAAACTACCCATTGCAACTGATGCCTGCTAGGAGAGTGACAGTTGGCCTTCTTCTGGGATGTGTCCCTTGAGGGGATACCCATGCTCCAGAGGATGGCTTGCTATTCGTGAGCACACTGGCAGTGCTAAGTGGACTCCTTTGGTTTAAAAGACAAAGGAAAAAAAAAAAGGAATACTGGTAGAGGAGGAAAGGGGAAGGGATTGGAGGTGAGAAAATGGGAATGGAGTACATCAAAAGACATCATTATATGTATATTCTGTGATGTGGTCAGCTTTGTCCTAGATGAGCAGGTTAAAATGTAGCTGCTGTACTGAGAGATAGACCCTAAACTGAGAGAACAAGCAAGGGTTTCTCATTGTGCTGACACAATGCCACCTGATTGGCCTAATTCTTCCAAGGCAACTTCTGACTCTAAAGAGGGATTGTATTCTTTTCTTTTCTTTTTTTTTTTTTTTTGGTTTTTCGAGACAGGGTTTCTCTGTGTAGCTTTGCGCCTCTCCTGGAACTCACTTGGTAGCCCAGGCTGGCCTCGAACTCACAGAGATCCGCCTGGCTCTGCCTCCCGAGTGCTGGGATTAAAGGCGTGCGCCACCACCGCCCGGCCTGTATTCTTTTCTTAAGATTAAGCACAATCCATACATTGACTGTGGCTGAGGAAGCAGTGAGTTGAAACAGAGTTTGCATTTCTAGGGTGTTTCACGTTTCATAACTCTGTTTTTATACCTACTTTAGCTATTTTTAAATATCCCCACATGTGTATCACCTAAAGTAGGAAAACTCAAAGCACAAAGCCATAACTGAGCACGTGCAGTCAGTGCTTTTGAATTTATCCTGGTTGGGGCATTTCTCTAGATTCTTTTCTCATGTCTGATGAAGATGTTGAATTTTATTTTCCTGCATTTTCTCCCACAGTCATTTCCACTATCAATCCAATTACATTCAATTGATATAAAATTTATTTTAGACTAAATTACCCCTGTTTTTCCTTTATAGTACAGCTACATATACATATGTATGTAATACATTTTTAATTATATGTATTAACAATGTCCTGATATTTTGCTATTATTATCACTACATTCTTTCATTTTAGTCCATGAGGAGATAGACTTGCTTTATTTTTTCACTTAATTTTATGCCTAGTACGTGTGAATATTAGAAGTTATGAAATTTAGCAAGTATAATTTCCCAAAACTAAAATGAACAGAAATCTGGAAATTGCTACGTCCCACAAAGAACTGATCCTTCTATAAAATAAGCCGGGCAGTGGTGGCACACGCCTTGAATCCCAGCACTCGGGAGACAGAGCCAGGCAGATCTCTGAGTTTGAAGCCAGCCTGGTCTCCAAAGTGAGTTCCAGGAAAGACACAAAGCTACACAGAGAAACCCTGTCTCGAAAAAAAACACACACAAAAAAGAAAGAAAACATAATTTAGTAGATTTATATGAAATGTTTTCTTTACTGTTCCCTCATGGTAGACACGTGGTTTTGTTACTACATAACACCACAGTAATGAGCTTATGTTTCATTATTTAATAATAGTTTCATGTATAATTATGAAGTTAAGTATAAATAAATTTAATATTCTTGTTGGTCATCTTATATTCTACTAGATGCCTTACACAGATCAGGATCATTTGCTTAGGGATAGTAATATCCATAATGTGCTGAACCCTCCAACATGAATGAAAATAAATACAATCCCCCAAATGTCCCACAAATACACCCACAGATCAACCTAATATAATTAATCATGCAACTGGGGCTCAGCCCTCAGGTCACTCTGCCTGTGTTAAGTTGACAGTTAAATAGGTTGTTAATATGGATCAAAGAGTGACCATGATTGCCTACAATGTTCTTAACACTGGTTTTTTTTTTTTTTTTTTTTTTTTATTTTTTTATTTTGCAATACAGTTCAGTTCTATATATCAGCCACGGATTCTCTTGTTCTCCCCCCCTCCCGCCCCCCTCACTTTCCCCCCAGCCCACCCCCTATTCCCACCTCCTCCAGGGCAAAGCCTTCCCTAAGGATTGAGATCAACCTGGTAGACTCAGTCCAGGCAGGTCCAGTCCCCTCCTCCCAGGCCGAGGCAAGCGACCCTGTATAGGCCCCAGGTTTCAAACAGCCAACTCATGCAATGAGCACAGGACCTGGTCCCACTGCCTGGATACCTCCCAAACAGATCAAGCCAATCAACTGTCTCACCCATTCAGAGGGCCTGATCCAGTTGGGGACCCCTCAGCCATTGGTTCATAGTTCATGTGTTTCCGTTCGTTTGGCTATTTGTCCCTGTGCTTTCTCCAACCTTGGTCTCAACAATTCTCGCTCATATAAACCCTCCTCTTTCTCACTAATTGGACTCCCAGAGCTCCACCCGGGGCCTAGCCATGGATCTCCGCATCCAGATCCCTCAATTATTGGATGGGGTTTCTAGCACGACAATTAGGGTGTTTGGCCATCCCATCACCAGAGTAGGTCAGTTCGGGCTGTCTCTCGACCATTGCCAACAGTCTGTTGTGGGGGTATCTTTGTGGATTTCTGTGGGCCTCTCTACACTTTGCTTCTTCCTATTCTCATGTGGTCTTCATTTACCATGGTCTCCTATTCCTTGTTCTTCCTCTCTGTTGTTGATCCAGCTGGGGTCTCCCGCTCCACCAAGCTCTCTTTTCCTCGACCCTTGCCCTTCATTACCCCCACTCATGTCCAGGCTGTTCATGTAGATCTCTTCCATTTCTCCATCATTGGGCGATCCCCGTGTCTTTCTTTGGGTCCTGTTTTACAACCACTTTGGAAATCAATATGGCGCTTTCTTAGAAAATTGGGAATCAATCTCCCCCAAGATCCAGCTATACTACTCTTGGGCATATACCCAAGGAATGCTCAACCATACCACAAGAGCACTTGTTCAGCTATGTTCATATCAGCGTTGTTTGTAATAGCCAGAACATGGAAACAACCTAGATGCCCTTCAACTAAAGAATGGATAAACAAAATGTGGTATATATGCACAATGGAATACTACTCAGCAGAAAAAAACAATGATATCATGAGGTTTGCAGACAAATGGATGATTCTAGAAAAAATCATCCTGAGTGAGGTAACCCAGACTCAGAAAGACAAACATGGTATGTACTCACTCATAGGAGGATACTAGATGTGGAACAAGGATGACTGGACTGCTACTCACATCACCAGGGAGGCTACCTGGAAAACAGGACCCAAAGAAAGACACGGGGTTCTTAACACTGTTAAATACATATTATTTTAATGTCAATAGCTTAGAAGGTCTGAAATGGTACCAAGTTATTTTATGTCTCATCTCATTGAGGTCAAAATCTGCTGGTATTTTATATGACTATATCTGTTTCTAGGAGACAGATGTGTGCTGTGGGATGTTCTGTATGCTGTAAATGTATTGCATTTATTGATTGATAAATAAAATGCTGATTGACCAGTAGCCAGGCAGGAAGTATAGGCAGGACTAGCAGAGAGGAGAATTGGGGAAACAGGAAGGCAGAGGGAGGGAGACATAGCCAGCCTCTGCCATGCAAAGTGAGATGTAAGGTACCAGTAAGCCACGAGCCATGTGGCAAGGTATAGATTAATAGAAATGGGTTAATTTAAGATACAGAAACTAGATAACAAGAAGCCTGAGCCATTAGACTAAACAGTTTAAATAATGTAAGTGTCTGTGTGTTTATTTTATAAGTGGGCTGCAGGACTGCTGGGGCTTGGCTGGCGCTGGGGTAAAACTCTCCAGCTACAGATGTGACTGTATCACTTCCTCTGAGTTTTCCTCCTCCAGATCCCGGGTTTCCTCCACCATGATGGGAAGTTTCTTTGATCTTTTCCACTTCCTCTATCTTTTCCATCTGCTTTGGGTTCTCACTTAATACAGTTCCATCTGTTTTCTTCATATTCCAAGTACATTGCTACAACTTGGTTTGTACATCACATTTAACAAGACATGTCTACAGTACCTCAGCTTGTCCTGAGAACCCATGAACACACAAAAGCAAGACTAAGACATTGTCTGACTATCATACAGAGGACAGTTTGGGATGGAATTTTCTTTTACTTTATCTCCAAATACAAAATGTGTGTGCACTGTTTATCATTCTAAACACAGTTAAAGATATTCTTTTTCTATTTAAGAATTGTTGCTAAGTAAGTTATTATCAGATATGTTGCCTTTTTTTCAAATTTGAATGCTTATGTATTTAAATGATCGTCAATTGTTTTAGGATTTATAAAATCTTATAAATATTTTCCTTCAGCAATTGTATTTATATGTGTAAATGATGAAACAATAATGAAAAGAATATTGGAAAGTGAAGAAAATAAAAGTACAGTTTTTTGTATTAGCTAAAATATGAAGCAGTGTTTTATATGAAATGTAAACAATGTGTAATATGAAAAAGGGGCTGTGATAATTTAAAATTAGGTATGGTGAGTGACAAAGACACATAAAAAATGTTACCAATTTAAATGTGATACAATAAAAGAAATTATAAGAAAAAATGTGTACTATCATGCTTAGCATAGCATAGAGTCTGTCTTACATCTCTCATTATTGTCAGAAACACACCATAAGGCATACTCTGCTTTCACTCTCAAATATGTTGTCAGGATCTACATCACTCCTCAGCCAAGTCAGGAAGTAGCTGGCATCTCTTGAAGGTTAATGTGAAATGTCCCCCATATGTCACATGTTTGAAGATTTGTTCTCCAGTGTTGCTGTTTGGAAATGTTGTAAAACCTTTGAGAAGTGGAACTTTACTGAGGGAAGTAAGTCATTAGGGGCAAGACTTGAGGTTTTATTTTGAGGCCCCACTTCCTGTTCAGTCTCTACTTCCTGAGTCTGAATGCCATTTGATGAGACACCTCACACTCCTGCCAACATGCTTTTCCCACTGTAACGGACTGCAGCTCTTCACACAATGAGACAAAATAAATTCTTACTCCCTTAAATTGCTTTCTGCTGGGTATCGAGGCATAACAATGAGAAAACCAACCACCAAAGAGTCTATAACTGGAAGGCTCACAGTCAGTCTATGACACCTGGGGAATAAAACCTCAAGGAAAATTCTAGTTCCTGAGATCATTTATGGTTTTCCATCACTCCCAGAATGTTAACTCGGTACATCCAGTTAGGCTTAGAGGGCAAATCTAAATTTCCCCACCTCCCTCAAAAATAACAAAAATTCATGGTTTAAAAAAAAAAAAGGCTTTTATGTTTGTCATGTACAACTTACCACAAATTTTATAGAAATAAAAAGTATACTCTGAAACTTAACGTGTGTGTATGTGTGTGTGTGTGTGTGTGTGTGTGTGTGTGTGTGTGTTATATGATTATAAGCAAGATGCTTAATGATTTTCTAATGTATACCTCATAGGGTCACAGCAATCATAGAAAAAGAGTTTAGTTATATACTAGATATGTCTTCCTTGGTGTCAGCAAACAGTGTTTATTTTCACATTGTGACACAACGCGTTAATGCGATGACAATCACATGCGTAGCAATTTTTTTTTCTTCTTTTTTTTTGGTAAAGTTTTATAAATGGTCAAATTTAAAATTTACTTGAAAATGCAAATAACCTAGTAAAACCAAAAGGATCTTGGAGAAAAAAGTAAAAAAAAATAAAATAAAATAACTCAACAAATTGATACTTCTCAGCTCCAAAGGTTAGGATGCACTGGAATTATTGAGAACAATTTCAGAAACAAACAAGTGCAGACAAGCTCATCAGGGGTGCAAGAACATAGAATGTGGACATCAATCAGACCCAGATCCTTATGAAGTCTCAGTTGGAAGGAAGGCATGCTGACAATTTGGTGAGGATGACTAGCAACTGTAATGCTTGATGAACTAATGTCTGTGAAAGGACGGAAACTTGAATTTATCTCTTTTATATAAAGGTCAATTCAAGATGTACTATAGCATAGAGGTAAGAAGGAAACAAACAGATGCTTCTGGAGGAACATGTAGAGAAACATTTTTATGTTTTGGGTATGTAAATGTTTATTTATTTTCATTTTAGTAACTTATTTCATCATTTGCACTCTACCCATTCCCTGCTACAAATTAGCCTGTGTCCCCAATCTCCCTCTTAAATTCATGACAGCTTCTTTAATTATTTTTTGTCTTTTCTTTAATTAAGGAATTTTTTATTTATTTTATATGCCAAGTGCAGATCTCTGTGGTGGTATTGTGTTCCCCAAAATATTGTGTACCCTAATAAACTTATCTGGGGTCAGAGAACAGGACAGCCACAATATTAAACATAGAGGATAGGCAGTGGTAGCATACACCTTTAATCCTAGCATTCCAGAGGCAGAAATCCATCTGTTCAAGGATACAGCAAAGCATGGTGACTCACGCCTTTAATCCCAGAAAGCGAGCCTTTAATCCTAGGGAGTGATGGTAGAAAGCAGAAAGGTATATAAGGCGTGAAGAGCAGAAACTAGAAGCATTTGCCTGGTTAAGCATTTGACTGGTTAAGCATTTGGCTAGTTAAGCTTTTAGGCTGTAGAGCAGCAGTTCAGCTGAGATCCATTCGGATATGAGGACTCAGAGGCTTCCAGTCTGAGGAAACATGATCAGCTGAGGAACTGGCAAGGTGAGGTAGCTGTGGATTGTTCTGTCTCTCTGATCTTCCAGCATTCACCCCAATAACTGGCCTCAGGTTTGATTTTATTAATAAGATTCTTTAAGATTCATGCTACAGATCTCCCAGAAAATATCATCCTGAGTGAGGTAACCCAGACTCAGAAGGACAGACATGGTATGTACTCACTCATAAGTCAATAGTAGGTGTAAACAAAGGGTAATCAGACTACAACCCACAGCTCCAGAGAAGCTAGCTAACAAGGAGGACCCTAAGAGGGATGCATGGATCACCCTGGGAAGAGGGAATAGATGAGATGTCCATGAGTAAACTGTGAATGGGGGGGGGACAATGGAGGATAGGGAATGGGGGATGAGAATATAAGGGAACGGGATGGTCAGGCTGTGTTGTTTGAATCTTAAATGGTCTTATAATAAAAACACCCAGAGCCAGATATTGGGGTAAAAGCTGAAAGACCAGACAAGCAGAGCAGCCAGCCACTAGTTCTTACCTCTAGGAAATCCTCAGCTTAAGAGAGTGAGTTCCTGTCTCCTCATGTCTTATATACCTTTCTCTGCCCAGCCATGTCACTTCCTGGGATTAAAGGCATGTGTGCTTCCCAGTACTGGAATTAAAGATGTGTGCCACCACTGCCTGGCTCTGTTTCCAGTGTGGGCTTGAACTCACAGAAATTCAGACTGATCTCTGCCTCCTGAATGATAGAATTAGTGGCGTGTGCCACCACTGCCTGACCTTATGTCTAATCTAGTGACTGGCTCTGTTCTCCAATCCTCAGACAAGTTATTAAGGGTACACAATATATCACCACAGATCTGGGACAGGGATGGAGTGGGAGAGCAATGAAAGAGATACCATGGTAAAGGGAGGAGACATCATGGGGATAGGTTGAAACAGAGTGCTAAGGAAGTTCCCAGGAATCCACAAGGGTGACCCCAGCTTACACTACTATCAATAGTGGAGAGGGTGCCTGAAATGGCTTACCTCAGTAATCAGATTGGTGAATACCCTAACTATCACCATAGAGCCTTCATCCAGTAACTGATGGAAGCAGATGCAGAGATCCACAGCCAAGCACCAGGCCGAGCTCCAGGAGTCCAGTCAAAGAGATGGAAAAGGGATTCTATGAGCAAGTGGTATCAAGATCATGATGGGGAAACCTACAGAGACAACCAAACCATGCTAGTGGGAACTCATGAACTTTAGACCAACAGCTATGGAGCCTCCATGGGACTGGACCAGGCCCCCTGCATAAGTGAGACGGTTGTGTAGCTTGATCTGCTTAAGGGGCCCCTTAGCAGTAGGATCAGGATCCATCGCTGGTGCATAAGCTGGCTTTTTGGAGCTCACTACCTATGGTGGGATACCTTGTACAGTTTTCTTTAATTATTCTTATACACATACACACATGCTTCTGAGTCTATTATGTGTCACACACACACACATATACACACATACATCATACATGTATGTTTCTCAGTAGTAAACTATTATGAAATATTTAAACCAAATAGAAAAATTGGAGGAAAATTATTACAGCAGATTTTTTTTCTTTTCTTTTTTTTTTTTTTTAACTAAGATTCATTTGTAGCAGATGGACAGTGGTGGTGCATGCCTTTAATCCCAGCACTCAGGAGACAGGGGCAGGCATATCTCTGTGAGTTCAAGGCCAGCCTGGTCTGCAGAGTGAGTTCCAGGACAGCTATAGAGAAACCCTGTCATGAAAAACAAAGAACAAACAAAAACATTTATTTGTAGTAAATATTTGCAAACACACACTAATTGTGCCTCTCACAATTTTTTTAATCACACACCAATTATCCAATATATTCATATTATATTTTCAACTAATTTATATACTGTTTCATTTATTCATATTATTTATAAAATGATATATGTATTTTGTATCTTAGAGAATTGCATGTAATATATCTTGATCACATTTTCCCCCAACTATCACCCCAAGTTCTCCCAATTCTACTCTCTCCTCTCCTTCCTTTCTGTCCTACTTTTTTCTTTTAGAAGAAACTATCTCAGAGCAGGCACCCCAGTCCTTTGTTTCATACAGACTTTCTGTCCCTAATCTGCAAGATTTTCTTGAGCCTTAAGTGTAGATGTGTAGGAAAAGTATTAATTGGGGGTGGACACCCCATGGTCAGTTGATCTCAACTTTTGGCCAGTTGTGTCTTTCTGTAATGATCTCTGTGTACTGCAAAATGATGTGTCTTGGGTGAGAGCTGTACATGTATTTGTGGTATAAGGATGAATGTTTACAGTGAAGTTAACATCATACTAGTTTAGGAAAGTAGAAGTAGTAGAATCTCCTTTAATTTCATGGCTTGACCAGTCACAGGTACTTGATTAAATTTACAGTTCCATGACATGACTTTATTTTTACTGCTCAGGCCTTAAGTCCAATTAGGTGACTATTGGTTTCCCCAGGATAAAAAATGCTACTGTTCAACATTTCCCTGTGGATTCAGCTGCTTTGAGCATATCATACATCTTTATGTGAGGTTGCACTCCTTGTGAATTTCCACAGGACGGGTGTCTAGAAGTGGACATGCTATACTTTGAATTAGTAGGAAGACTTGCTTAACAGAAGAACTAAACTTTCCTTCTAGAGGACTGGATGATTTTCACATTCATAAACATCTATTAGCTCTACTTGGTCTTCTGTGTGTGTGTGTGTGTGTGTGTGTGTGTGTGTGTGTGTGTGTGTGTGTGTGTATGTATGTATGTGTAGAATGAATCTTAAAAGGCCTTATTAATAAAAACAAACCTGGAGCCAGGTATTGGGGTGAATGCTAGCAGATCAGAGAAACAGAACAAGCCATAGCTAACCTCACCTTGCCTATTCCTCAGCTGATCCTGTTTCCTCAGCCTGGAAGCCTCTGAGTGCTCATGCAGAATGAATCTCAGCTGAACTGTTGCTCAGAAGCCTAAAAGCTTAACCAGACTCTAGTTCCTGGTCCTCATACCTTATATACCTTTTTGCTTTCTGCCATCACTTCCTGGGATTAAAGGCATGAGTCATGATGCCTGGCTGTTTCCAGTGTGGCTTTGAACTCACAAAGATCCAGATGGATCTCTGCCTTTGGAATGCTAGGATTGAAGGTGTGTGTGCCATCATTTTCTGGCCTCTGTATCTAGTGGCTGTTCTCTTCTCTGATTCCAGATAAGTTTATTAGGGTGCACAATATTTTGGGGAACACAATATCACCGTGTGTGTGTGTGTGTGTGTGTGTGTGTGTGTGTGTGTGTGTGTGTGTATTTGGTGTTTTCCTTCAAATGGTTTTACTTATATTCTTATCAACTGTAGAATCAGAGAATGCTACATAGTGTTACATTTTATGGAAGTTCTTTAAAATGTTGTCTTTCAAAGTTTTTGTCCTTTACTTTTATTATTTCTATTTACGTTTATGCATTCCTATCTGTGTGGAGGAAGGTGCACAAGTGTGGTGCCCTTGAGAGCCAGAGGCATCGATTCCTTGTGGACCTGGAGTCATAAGGTGTTGGAAAGTGTCTGACCTGGGTGTTAGGAACTGAACTTGGGTTCTGGGAGCTGAACTTGGGTCCTATGCAAAAGCAGTGCTTGCTTTGAACCATCTCTTAGCCCCTCATTCTGCTGTGATTGTTTTAGCTTACTTGAAATGTAAAGCTATCAATTTCTCAGTAATAATTGATTTAACTGTATCCCACAAATTTAAATGTTTATTTATCATTTTACTTTAATGTTTTTCTTATAACACCTTTGATAAGATCTTTAATAAATAATATGAATGTATTGCTTATCTAATATATGTGGTGTGTTTATATCTTATTATTATGGACTTTTACTTTATTGCTATCAGACAACACACAGTGATGGTCTAAGTCCTATTTTTACAAAACCGCTTTCATGGTCCAGGATTGTGTCCTAATAAATGTACCAGCTGCATTTAAAAAGTTTCAATTTTCAATTTCATTCATATACTTCATAACACAAATTATGTCATTTATTCCATAAACTAAGCAATAAAAGATGCTGGAGTTTTCAAATCTGATTAAGGAACTAGGTGTTTCTGAGTTTAATGCTACAAAACTGTACTTAGTGTATTCTTAATCTCTAATATAGGCATATGTACATATACATTTGACATTAAGTTTTCTTAGCTTTTATTATGAAAATTTCTATGTTCCTTATATTAAAATTTATTGCATTTTATTGTATACCATGAGGCATTGATATCTCCAATACAACCTTCTGTCTTTGGGTATCAACAATATTTTCTTCCCCTATTTAAATTCTAGAGTTTGTGTCTTTATCTTTTGTATGCATGTTGTAGACAGCCTGTCTGTAAGTTCTACCTTTTGGCGATATTTTCTGTGTCTTTCTTCTCTGTTTACTTATTCCTGCTTCCCTGCTTCTATTGCATTATTGATATATTATCAATAATTTAATTATAATTTATTTATTGGCTTTTCAGATATGTTTCTTTGTACTACTTTTGTAGTAGTTGTCCTAGAGATTATAGTATACATTTTTCATTTTCACAATCTGTCTTTTACAACTGTTATTCCTTGTAGACAAAATTTGAGAAGAGAATAACATAGATTCTGGCACTTTCTATTCCTAGCCTCTTCCGTGAATCATGGCTTGCTTACCTGCAATTCTTTGAAACTTTAGTTTTTGTGTATCCCTGGCTAGTTTGGTATTTATAACATAGCTCAAGATGACCTCAAACTCTCACCAATCCTTTTGCTTCAGTCCTCCGAAGACTAGGACTTCATGTGGGAACCACTACACATGGGTGTACTCTGATTCTTTAAGCCATAAAGACTGAACTCCCAGTTTTGTTGTCCTTCCATCTACAAGTCGTGAAGAATCATACACAGTATTGTTAGAATCAAGCTTCACTCTCCCTAGGATGAAGATGTCAGTGAAGTGTGTTTGTGCTTGCATGTGTCTGCTCAGCATTGTGGAGTTAGCAACCAACCTCCGATTCCATTAATCTGACAAATTCCTGGTTACAATTACATATATTCTATGATTTCTGTCCTTCATTAGAACCCTTCTTAGGAACCAGCTTTCATGAAAGCAAAGAGGATTTGAACAATCTTTGATCAATAATAAATAATGCTTTCAACAGAGAATTTTTAATGAGATGGGGAAATGTAAACATACAAGAGAAAGAGAGTCTGCACATTCTTCTGTAGCCTACATATATGGTTGTGTCTCACACTTCCACCCTGGCCTTAAAGCCTCTAGATCTGGTTAAATTGTTACCTTTAACCTTCTGAGGTTACTTGAATCTTTCTGGACTGACTTCTGCTGTGGGATGATCTGTATGTCAAATGTGTTGCTGATTGGTCAATGAATAAATCACTGATTGGTCAGTGGCCAGACAGAAAGTATAGGCGGGACTAACAGAGAGGAGAATGGAGAAAACAGGAAGCTGGGTGAGAGAGACACTGCCAGCCGCCATCAGGACAAGGAAGATGTAAAGTACCGGTAAGCCACAAGCCACGTGACAAGGTATAGATTAATAAAAATGGATTAATTTAAGCTGTAAGAAAAGTTAGCAAGAAGCATGCCACGGCCATACAGTTTGTAACCAATACAAGTCTCTGTGTTTATTTGGTTGGGTCTGAGTGGCTGTGGGACTGGCGGGTGTCAGAGATTTGTCCTGACTGTGGGCCAGACAGGAAAACTCTAGCTACAAATGGCGCCCAACGTGGGGCAAGAGTTTCCACCTAAAACCTGAAAAAAGATTCTAAAACGGAGCTAAAAACAGCTTCCTAATTGTCTCTCTCAAATGAGTGGCAGCTGCCGATTTGAGCTACTGGCGGGTTCCTAACGTGCATGCATGCTTGACCTACAGTATGGTGGGAATGAGGCCTCTACAAGTGGCACATTAAGCTGTGTGGTGGATTTAGCCTTTGCTAGTACAAAACAAAAAAAAAAAAGAGGTTTCTGGGCTACAGGCTACTTTGATAAAAACATAGACCCACTATTTCTGAGAGTTAATGGCTCCCAGAGCTGGCGGAAAACGTATCACCGCCATGTTGGGAAGCTAAAGTGGGCAGAGCCAGCAGTGCCAGCGCCCTTTCAGGCTTAGAAGGCTACAGTTCAAAACAATAGGCTCAAGCTAATATGAAAAAATAAGCCACGTAAAAATGACTACCACACAGAGAATCTGGATTATGTTCTCTTTGATATTCGTAACTAAAAAAAAACATTTGATTACAAAAGCTGTTGAGTTATGCCAAAATGTATATGTTAAAGGTACCTTGACTTCAAAATTTAGATGTAAGGATATGTTGCTTTAAAAAGGAGGCTCTGCTTTTGTTTCCACAGAAAGCCAGAGGCTATGGATTTGTTCCAGATTAAGATACATCAGGTTTGACCAGCCAAGACCACCTGAAAGGTCCCCGATGATACCATGGCCCAGATGATCCAACATCCAGAACTGTTTCAAGGCAACTGGCTCAGACGATACACCCTCATGGACTACTCCATAACCCTAAAATATTCTTTGTGTCTCCATAAGATACAGCGCCCCCCTCCAACAGAAAGTAGTAAGAAAAACTACGCCCAAATTCCCAAATATACCAAGCTGACTTTAGAGATGTGTAAAGGTTAAAACCTTCATTTTTAAGAAAAGAAAAGGGGAAATGCTGTGGGATGATCTGTATGTCAAATGTGTTGCTGATTGGTCAATGAATAAATCACTGATTGGTCAGTGGCCAGACAGAAAGTATAGGCGGGACTAACAGAGAGGAGAATGGAGAAAACAGGAAGCTGGGTGAGAGAGACACTGCCAGCTGCCATCGGGACAAGGAAGATGTAAAGTACCGGTAAGCCACAAGCCACGTGACAAGGTATAGATTAATAAAAATGGATTAATTTAAGCTGTAAGAACAGTTAACAAGAAGCCTGCCACGGCCATACAGTTTGTAACCAATACAAGTCTCTGTGTTTATTTGGTTGGGTCTGAGTGGCTGTGGGACTGGCGGGTGTCAGAGATTTGTCCTGACTGTGGGCCAGGCAGGAAAACTCTAGCTACAGACTTCACTAGAATATCACCTTGCTAACTAACACCTTGCTCCTGTTGATCAGGTTTCTTACCTGGAATGGGAAACCAAAGTGATTAATAATGAAGACTGTACAGTGACCTTATACTACTTATACTACTTGGATAAACAGGAAAAAGAAAAAGCAGGACATTTCCTGTTTCTTACTGCCATTTAATTATTTATTTTTCTTCCTTTTTCCAAAGAAGAAATATCATGTTTCCTTATGTGAAAAATCAATTTCTAGCTGCATCCACCTAATTCTATAACATATTTTAAGAATTATAGATTAACATCACAGCATCAATATTACTGAACAATGCATAAGTAACGAAATTATTTAAATGTTTTACAGTTCTTACTTATTCCGGTTTCATAGTAAAGTGGAATTAAATGCTAACATTTTCTTTCAATTACACTTTGGTAGTAAATTTACTTTGCAATTCACTTCTATACTATATTTATTTCCTGATTTTTTAGGGATTTCTCACTTAATACATATTTTGGTAATACATTTACATAGTTGTAAACCAAACTCAATTAAACTAGGTGTACTTGATGAACACTTCTCCTACTCTTCTATATTACACTGTTTCTTTCATTCTTCAGGGACAAACAACACTTAAAATGTATGATTTTTTGTTTTAATCTATAACTTTTTTCTTTTATGACTAACAAATTTTTTACAGTGTTCTAACATCTTAAGCAATGCATTGTGAATGATTTCCACAGTGGTAGATGCAGATACATTTCATTCATTTTTGAAGTTTATTGTAATTACTATTTTCCTTGAATTAAATACACATTTTATCAATACTAATCAGTTTTATGCTAATAGATATCTGTGTCCCCTGTATTCTGCCAGTAGACACAGTGCTACCCAGAATTTCTCCAGTTTCTTTCAGTTCTCAATTTTACAAGTGTACATTCATGAAGACTTCCTGAGCAAAGGTTCATACATATGTAATATTGCTACATATAGCCATGTTTCCTGCATTAGAGGTTGGAGTAATTTCCAATTTCACCTGTTGTTTAAAAATACAAATATTGTCACACCTCTGTCCAAGTTCTAAATTAATGCATTTTGGATAACCTGAGAGGCAGTAGTCGCCTCATGGTATTTTAACATACATTTAGGGTTTTCTGCAGGTATGAACTGATGATACTAGTGAAAATCTGTCCTTGATAAACTATGAAATATTTAAACCTGTATGAACACACTTCCCAGTCCTTCCATTTGTTTCTTCTTTTATTCATGAATATGTTTTCACATGATCTGCAAGATAAATGCAAGTGCCAATTTGAAGTAACTATATCTGTCTTCATTGACATTTTGTACAAATGGGCTGATTGCAAAGATCATTCTATATTATTTTAGTAGGCTTCACAGAGTTCATAGAATTTTGCTGGTTAAATTGTGCACATAAAATATAGTGTAATTCAATAGTTATTTGTATTCTGATATTCAACTGTGCATTTTATTCCATGCTATATTGAGGATATATTTTGTCAGTGTTTGAATAGATTTTTATAAGTTTATTTTGTTATAAAATTTTAGATATAATTTTGTTAAAATAAGTGAAATTTCTATCTTGCATGACTAAAGATAACATGAACAATTTTGTCTCAATTGATTATTTCAACAATAGAATATATTAATAGTAAGAATAGGAGCTTATTCAATAGTATTTTGGATAAATATGTGTATTTTGGTACTTGTTTAACAATGGTGATAATAAAAATATTTCTACATTTTAAAGTATACATTTTTGTACATCCTATTAAATTTCATATGGCAAGGACCTAGGTCATGTGTAATTTTTTACTTTCTCTTATAAAGAAAAGAAATGCTAAAAACTATGAAGAGAAATTATGAGAAAGTTACTTACTATAAGTAGTATTGAAAAATTTCTCTTTATTCAGAGAAAGAATGAAGAGAAAGATGAGGAGGAGACCAGGTCTAATTGTCCATACCTTTAATTCCAACACTAAGGAAGGAGGCTGAGGCAGAAAGATCTCTGTGAGTCTGAGGCCAGTGTGGTCAGCTACGTAAAGATGCTCTGGCTTAAAAACAATAAGAAGAGGGATGAGGGGAGAGGAAAGGAGGTAGAGATGAGGAAAGAAAGAATTATTAGTCTAACACATGGATGAAAATTCTGTGCAAGCAGCAAGCATGACTGAAATGTACTATCAAATCCCTTTATAGAATTAAGGTAAAAGAAAGGTTCTTATTACTCACTGTGGAGAATTTATACTATATTCAAATAAGAAGAGTTTGATTAAACAATTTTGAATAACAAGGACATCAATGTTCCTATCTGTAGAAACCATGATCTTAAAATGTAAGTTCATAATGCTCCCTAATTCTTCTCTAGGCCTAAAGCATAAAGTTTCAGGTACATTATAAGAAAATGTGATCCATTTTCTGTCATTGTCCTGGTTAATTTTGCTGTCAACTTGATATACCTGAGAAGATGGAGCCCCAGTTGATAGAGCTCCATCAAATGACGCATGGGCATTTCCTTATTTGTTTATTGATGGAAAAGGGCCCATACCACTTGTGTGGTACTCTGGGGAAGGTGGACCTGGTTTGTATAAGAAAACAAACTGAACAAGCAATGGAAACCAAACCAGGATACAGTGTTGCTCTGTGCTCTCTACTTCAGGTCCTGTCTCCGTGTTCCTGCTTGCAGATATCTGCCTTGGTGTCCTTTGATGAAAGACTGCACCTTGTAAGCCAAATAAACCATTTCTTCTCCAAGTTACTTGTGTTCAGTTTTTTATTGCATCAACAGAAGCAAACTGGAATCACCATACTGCAAATATCCCATGTTTTAATGAATGTATTTATAGGAACAAGAATCCACTTTACATCACCAGCACTTCTGCACAAGGCTTGAGTAATCGTAAGCTTGATCGTTTTCTTTTCTTTTTCTTTTTTTTTTCAGGTTTGCTTTGCTTTTGTTTTTTTGAGCAAAATATTATTTTGGAATTTTTATTGGGAGATTTGGAATTTATTTTGGAAATATTATTGTTCATATGCTTTTGCTGTTATGGTTTATGCTTGCTAAACCATTCCCTGCATCTACAACCATCAATGCTCACATTTAAAAAACAAAAAAAACAAAACACAACAAAAGCAGGTTAAAGTTTTTTTGATCAGGCTTACAGTCCCAGTCTTGTAATCCTTTCTGCAGAACAGGCCTCTAATCTAATCAGTCAGTGATAGGCTGGAGGCGCAACAGCTATGCCACTGCGGCACCAGTTGGCACATCTGACCAGGGTTCATAGCTGGATTTGATTGCTGAAGCCTTTCTCCTACATCAGGATTTGTAGTTCCTTCCAGTACTATAAAAGCTGGCAGCATGGGCTGGAGAGATGGCTCAGAGGTTAAGAGCACTGCTTGTTCTTCCAAAGGTCCTGAGTTCAATTCCCAGCAACCACATGGTGGCTCACAACCATCTGTAATGAGATCTGGCGCCCTCTTCTGGCCTGCAGGGATATGTTCAGGCAGAACTGTATACATAATAAATAAATCTTTAAAAAAAAAAAAAAAAAAAAGCTGGCAGCAGAGAGGATGATTCCACCGTGTTTTCTCTGTATCTTGCTACCACAGTCAGACTCAATATGCAACATAAGCATATCCATTGGATTTGTTATGTCCCCTCTGTCAGAGACCCAACCATTCTTCACTTCAGTCTTGCTTCTCTGACTTGGATCATCAACACATTAACATTCCTTTGAGTTTCTTAGCCTCACTTTTTTTTTTGACTGTGAGATGGGAATAGTAGCAGATTATTATACATAGCAGAGGTGGGGTACAAAATGTTCCTTGTGTGCATCTCATCCAAGAGTCCTGTGTCATATGCTAATTCCTTGTCACATGTCTCATCTTCTAATGTACCTGACCACCAGTTTTTCCCTTCTTAGTCACTTCAAATATGACCAAGATACTTATCCATCACAAAAAATATTCTCTTGGAGGACACCTGTAGCTAATTTTACTCCCAAACTAGGAGCTTCGGTCCTTGTATCTGTGCTCTTTTTATAGTCCTGGACAGTTTTATTGTCTCTTTCATGTAAGAATTTATTGGCCCAATTTCAGTGCCTGGTCTTTGGCTGGTGCTTCACCATTCTGTTTAACCCTTTCCTCTATGCCTCTGTGCTGACACTATTAAGAATCAGTCAGATGCTGTGTCTTAGTGTCCTTTGTGACCATTAGCACATGAATTTCTGTGGGCTTGAAGAATACTGTCACAGAATTTTTAGCCTTTTTGTTCACAGGCATTTCCTAGGTTCTCATTATAAAACAAAGAAAAATTTGTGAATTCACTTTAAGCAGATAGTTTGAAAATAAGCAAAAGTTGTCTAACAGTACACATATCATGTCTGTAGGGCCTGGGTCATTAGTGTTTAAATGGGTGCCCTCTAGACCATTTCCATACTAAGGCAATGAAAAGACCTAGCCAGACTAGATTCTAACTGTAACCATGGGGATTTCAACTCCATCATTAAGGAAGCACAGAATACATCCATGCCATCCTCAGGAATCAGACAACAAGAGTAAATTGACAGAGTGTGAGTCTGACTACAGTCCTGTTCTTCTGGACTTTGGTACTGATTTGAAAAGTAAAATTGGCAACAGTCTCGTGTGTGACAGGATTGCAGTCTCAGCCTTGCCATTTACCAAGATTGATCACTCCGTGAACTTGGCAGGGAAAGCCATTCCTTCTCTCGTAAACCATGCTTCCTGGACTCAGGGAAGTCCATCCTTATCATCACATGCATCTGTAAAAGCATATAGCATGCTCTATGGTGATTAATTCAAATAAACCAGGGGCAGGAGAGAAGGGTGATAGCTATTCAAATTCAGAAGCATCATCACTGAGAATTTATGTTTATATACATAAACATGAACAGAGAAAGCCATATGGAGCTCTGAAGAAAATTCTCCCAAAGAAAATTAATAAAATGGTAACCTTGGGTGTACTTAGAACATTTGGGGAACCAGGCTATTGTAAGTAAATAGAAGTGAATCAGGAGGTACAGATTACAAGGAAAATAATAAACAAATGCTAAGTTATAATTCTCCTAGACCTCCTATTTTAGTGACACAAGGTTGACCTTGCTCTCTGCAAATTATAATATTTTATTTGTATTTGTTAGAAGATTTTCTTAGACTTCCCAGGCTGAGGCTAGTTTGCTTATGTTGATAAAGTAAGTTAGCTCACACTTCACCAAATTTAAAATTCCAACTCTTTGTACTACAATCCATAATTATTTCAACGTTCATTATTCTCTCTAAGCTCTTGCTATACAATGGACAAGTTTATGATACCCTTGAAATGGTTATTTACTCGTTATATTTGAGATAATATCTTTTATCTGTAGCTCAAATTAGCCAGGAACTCATTATGTATCCCAAGTTGGCCTTGAACTTCAAATTCTCCTGCACTCTTCTTTCCTGTGCAATAGGATTACAGGTATGCACCACTACATGCAGTATGTAATATATTTTGAACTTGTTTTAGAGACATTTTATTTTAGAATTAATGGTGCCTCGAATGAATGAATGTTGCTGATTTATCTTGTTATTACTGCTTCCCCTCATCTTTTTAGTGGGGGAGATTTTCAAGACAGAGTTTCACTATGTTGCCTTGGCTCTCCTGGAACTCGCTGTCCTGTGTGTAGGCCAGGCTGACCTCAAACTTAAGAGATCAATCTATCTCTGCCTCCTGAGTGCTGGAGTTAACAGCATATACTACCATCACCACCCCGTTTTTTTAAAACATGTTCTTAGTTGAAATAGAATTACATCACCCTCCTACTTCCCTTTCCTCCCTCCAGCTTCTCCTGGATTCCCTCCAGGGATCCCCCCTCATGCTCTGCCACTCTCAAATTGATAGCCTCTTTTTAACTGACTATATTTGTTACATATTGGTGTATAAAAATACAACTTGGTGAGGCCACTTTCATAGTTTATATACATCGCAGAGGAGGAGACAGGAATACTGTAAGAGCTACTGTGTCAACAAGTTTTCTGTCAAACAGTTTCTCCTAGAAATAGCTGCTCAATAATGTAGCTTTTAATCTATGACAATCATGTTCACTACTGAGCCATGTTAAATCTCAAAATGACTTTTTACCCAGTCCTAAAGATCTAAGGACAATACGTGATATAAAAATACAAGCCTGTTTGGAAAGGATTGGGGTAAGGCTTTGAGAGTCTCAAATGAGGTATTCTCTGACATGAGAAGGAGTTTGAGGGGCTCACTTTGGAAACACTGGCATCAGGTGACTTACGCTCTTCTTTGAAGGGAAATAGGGACAGTATTTGTTCATGTTCACTGGATATGTGATACAAGGACTTCGGTATACTGTCTTCATGCCCATAGGCCTATTTATATGTATTCTCTTATGTATACTTGCCTGTAATATTTAAGTATTTGTGTTGTTAAGTTTTTGGCTGAACCTAGATGGTTTGTTTGTTTATTTATTTATTTTATATCCTGACCACAATTTCCCCCTCTCCTCTTCTCCCAGTCCCTCCTTCTGACATCCCCTCTTCCTCCATCCCCATCCACTCCTCCTCTGGTTCTATTTAGAAAAGGGTAGGCTTCCCATGGCAAAACATGACATACCAAGTTGTAAGACTAAGCACCACCCCATGTATTAAGGCTGGGCAAGGCAACCCAGTAGGAGGAATACGGTCTCAAAAGCCCTTAAAAGATTTAGAGACAGCCTCTGTTCCCACTGTTAGGAGTCCCACATGAGGATCAAGCTACAGAACTGTAACATATGCAGAGTACCTAGATCAGTCTCATGCAGGCTTCCTGGTTGTCAGTTCAGTCTCTGTGAGCCCCAGTGAGCTCAGGTTAATTGATTCTGTGAGTTTTCTTGTGTTGTCATTGACTACTCTGGCTCCCACAATCCTTCCTCCCTCTTTTCAGCAGTCTTACTACAATTTCAGCCTAATGTTTGACTGTTTTCACTAGTTGCTGGATGAAGCCTCTCTGTTGACTATTGGACTAGGCACCAATCTGAGTATAGCAGAATATCATTAGGCATCATTACATTGACATTTTTTTCCTCCAATCATGTTTGGTTCTATCCTACGTTTCTGGGCCATTGAACCTCTGGGTCATGAAGAATCCAATATTATGCAATGGAAAAAAGAAAACATTTTCAACAAATGGTGCTAAAATAACTAGATGTCAGTATTTAGAAGAATGCAAATAGATTCATATCTTATCACTCTGCTAAAAACTCAAATCCAAGTAGATAAAAGACCTAAACATTAATCCAGTTACACAGAACCTGATAAAAGAGAAAGTGGGAAATATCCTTAAATGCATTAGTACAGAAGACAACTTTCTGAACAGAGCAAAAATAGCACATACATTAAGATCAACAATTAATAAATGAGACCACATGAGATTGAAAAGCTTGTATAAGGCAAAGGACACCCACCGTCAATAAAACAAAGGGCAGCCAATGGATGGGAATAGATCTTCACCATCCCCACATCTGAGAGAAGGCTGATTTCCAAAATATATAAAGAACTCAAGAAACTAGATATCAAAACCCCCAATAGTCCAGTTTTAAAGATGGGATCCAGACGTAAACAGAATTATCAAAAGAATAATATCAAATGGCCACGATATACTTAAAGAATTGTTCAACATCCTTAGTCTTCAAGGAAATGTAAATCAAAATGACTTTGAGATTCCATCTTACACCTGTTAGAATGGCTAAGATAAGAAACACAAGTGACAACTCATGTTAGACAGGATGTGAAGTAAGGGGAACACTGCCCCATAGACGGTGGCAGGGAGTGCAAACTGGTACAGCTACTTTGGAAATTATTGTGGTGGTTCCTCAGAAAACGGAATCAACCTACTTCAAGGCCCAGCTATATCACTCTTAGGAATATCCTCAATTGATCCTCATCATACCACAAGGATACTTGCTCAACTATGTTCATAACACTTTATTCATAATAGCCAGAACCTGGAAACAACCTAGCTGTTTCTCAACCAAAGAATGGATAAAGAAAATGTGGTATATTTACACAGTGGAGTATTACTTAGCTATTAAAAGCAATGACAACATGAAATTGGAAGTCAAATGGATGGAACTAGGAAAAAAAACTCATCCTGAGTCAGTTAACCCAGACCCAGAAAGACAAACATGTTATATACTCACTCATAAGTAGATATTACCTGTAAACTAAAGGATAGCCATACTCTAATCCACAAATTCAGAGAGGGTAAGTATCAAGAAGTGACCAAGAAGAATACTAGGTGATCACACTGGAAAGGAGAAATAGAAGAGATTTTGTGGGTATACTGGGGGCAGGTAGGATGGGAACATGAAGGATCATCTTGGGGTGGGATAGCAAGAAGAGTAGTGAAAGAGCTGACTGGAAAAGGGGGGTGGTGTCATTTCAGGGTTAGGTAGAAACCTGGTGTAAGGGAAACTCCCAGGAATCTACAAGGATGACCTCAGCTAAGACTCCTACCAATTGCAGATATGTAGCCTGAACTGGTCATCTCCTGTGACCAGGCAAGACTTCCAATGGAGGGATTGTGACACCAACCCAGCCACACACCTTTAACCTACAGTCTATCCTACCTATGGGATGTCCTGGGGTAAGGGTGGTACAGGGATTATAGGAGTGGCCAAGCAATGACTGGTCCAGCCTGAGACCTATGCCACTAGAGTGAGCCCACTCCTGACACTGCCTTGACCTGAATTATTTTTTTTAATATATTAATGGCATTTTTTATTTTTTAACTTCTTTTTTTCTTTAGTAAGAAATTTTTATTCATTTTTCATACCAACCACAGATCGCCCTCTCATCCTTCCTCCCGCTTCTGCTTCCTGCAAGCCTTCTCTCCCAACCCATGCCCCATCCCCTCCTCCAAAAAGGTAAAGCTTCCCATGGGGAGCCAGAAAAGCCTGGTACATTCAGTTGAGGCAGGTCTAACTCTGCAGGGGCCAGAGTTATTTTTGACCCTACATAGAAGCTTGACTGTAATGAGATCTTAGCCTACCTTTTAATACACACAGAATGGGAGCTCCCTTCCGGACTCTTCTGAATGGGAGAATTTTCTCAAATCTTTCAGTCTTTTTTTTTTTTTTTTTTTAAGATTTTATTATTTATTTATGTATATGAGTGCTTTATCTGCATGTACAACTTTATGCCAGAAGAGGGCATCAGATCCCACTAGAGATGGTTGTGAGCCACCATGTGTTTGCAGGGAGTTGAACTCAGGACCTCTGGAAGAGCAGGCAGTGCTCTTAACCACTGAGCCATCTCTCCAGCCCCGTATTTTTCAGTCTTATACCTTCCATGTGTACTGTTACAGTTTCTCGCACCAAACCTTCCATTGACAGGCTTGAGATTATAGCTATTGAGTTAGCTAGCTATAGGGAAAGTTGCACAGAGGTCATAAATGTGAACTGAAGGAGAAGGTTGATGTAATAACAATATGTGACAGGGGAACTCACTCAGTATGTGACACTTAACTCACCCAATTTACCTTCGGCTGTGCTCTGTCCTTATCTCAAGTGTGCCATTTCCTTCAGATGATTGTTGGCTGGTTTGCGTGCCTAAATTCATGTCTTGTTGGACCTGACCCAACATATGATATTCAGTTCCACTTACATGGTCACTGAGTCACAGATTCGCAAAGAGCTACTTTTTGAAAGGAAATTGTTCAAAAACATATTTTTAGTGTAGAAGTCCAGTTTTTGCTTCCTTCCTATCTGTCTGAAACCAAACCCCTCCCTTTGCATTTTGGAGAAATCTGATGGCATCTAGACATGCAAGAAAACTGCAAGGACATCTGTGTCTTCAAGCTCTGGGACACATGGTCCAAGACATATGGAAGCTTAAAACAATGCTGTCTCCACTCCTTTCTGGCCTTCTAAAACTAGAAACTTTGAAGTTTACATCTTAAATAGATTTTTTTTTATCCAATTGTGTATGTGGTCTTTAAACTGTTTCATCTAATTCTGTGTTTCTTTCTTAGTGATAGAGGTATCCTTATAGCTATCAACTATTTTCTAATCTAGCATGAAATTTATCAGAGTAATATTGGTTTTCAGAACCCCCAATTTATACTTTGATCATCTTTAATATATGTCACATCTCACTCCTCAGGCTCCACAGTGCTTTACGAACAGGATGATTTTGCAAAGAATATCATTATTGTCAAGATGCCTCTAAACTATGTAGCAATGGAAGAAACAACTTAATATTGACATGACTATAAGATGATGAATATTTATTCTTGTCTCTTCATGTATATTTTTAAAATTTTTGAAAATTTTAGTAATGCAGAAAGTAACTATAATATCAGCTAGCAGTTCAAGAGATGGCTGAGTAATTAATAGCACTTTCTGCCCTTGCAGAGGCCTGGGGTTTGATTCCTAGTTTCCACATCAGGTGGTTCTGATTGCAACTTCCAGGAAATCTGATCCCCTCTTCTTACCTTAGTCAACACTGGCATATATATGGAGCACATGCATACATGTATATATGTAGACACTCACATATATACACTTTAAAATTTCCATTGTTCACTATTATCCTCTCAAATACATACTTTTTTGCTTTCTTTCTTTTGCATTTTTTTGGGGGGGTAGAGGTCAAACAAGATATGTGAAAATTTGCCAACTGTGAGGATTTTGTACTTTAATGTGGAGCTAGACTTTGTTTCATAGTAATGGCAGCATAGCTGCCACTGACTTGATGTATTGAACAAAGGGGATTGGCAGAAACATGACTCACCTAGAGTATCTCCTGCCCCAAAGAAAGAAAACAATGTGGCTATCTACAGGTGGAACATATTATTTATACTAAATATACATTCAGAAATCATGTAATGATTGACTCCTCAATAGAAATCTGTATGAAATGTTCAAAAAATTAAAAACAGAATTGCCATCTGACACAGAGATACTATTGCATGGGATATACATCATAGTACTATAGAGATAAACACTTATTCACATAGAATCAAGAACTATTCACAATGACCAAACCTGGTATTTAAATGGATGTCTGTTACCAGATGAGCAGATAAAGAAAATGTGGTGTACTTACAGAACGAAGTAGTATTCAACCACAAGAAGAAAATGACCATGCTGTTTTCAGAAAAATAGATGATGCAATAGGGTATTTCTGTTAAGTAAATAAGCCCTCCTTAGAAAGATATCTAGTATGTGTTTGTGTGTGTGTGTGTGTGTGTGTGTGTGTGTGTGTGTGTGTGTGTGTGAGAGAGAGAGAGAGAGAGAGAGAGACAGAGAGACAGAGAGACAGAGACAGAGACAGAGAGACAGAGAGAGAATGGTGTAGCAGAATCTTAACAGGTCTTATTAATAAAATCAAACCTGAGGCCAGTCATTGGGGTGAACGCTGGAAGATCAGAGAAACAGAACAAGCCACAGCTTCCTCACCTTGCCAATTCCTCAGCTGATCCTGTTTCCTCAGACTCAAAGTTTCTGAGTCCTCATCCAAATGGATCTCAGCTGAACTGCTGCTCAAAAGCCAAAAAGCTTAACCAGCTAGTTCCTGTTTTTCACGCCTTATATACCTTTCAGCTTTCTGCCATCACTTCCTGGGATTAAAGGCTCACTTCCTAGGATTAAAGGCTCTTGTTACCACACCTTGCTGTTTCCAGTGTGGCCTTGAACTCACAGAGATCCAGATGGATCTCTGGCTCTGGAATGCTAGGATTAAAGGCGTGTGTACCACTATTTTCTGGCCTCTATATCTAGTGGCTGCTCTGTTCTCTTACCCCAGATAAGTTTATTAGGGTGCACAATATTTTGGGGAACACAATACCACCACAGAATGGTGAGGGGAATAGAGATTAGAAAAAGTGTTAGAATAGCCAGAAAACTGTAATAGATGTAAAAATGGCCAAATTACTTCATATATATGAAAAAAATGTGGCCCCAATGTTTTGCACAATGAATAAACACTAATAAAAAGGAAATAGTGTTAACACTGATGGATGTGTCCACAGACTCATTGAACGCATTGCAGGAGGGATGGAACCAATACCTCCATCAGCTAAGTTCAATAATTGATGAGTTGTGCTGGCATGTAACTCTGTATCAGAGTCAATTCTGACACCATTCTGTAGATACACATATTTTCCATTCTCCAGGATATAGCTCTCTGTTATGTTGCTGTGGATTCTCTACTGAAGTGTTGGAGAGCTATCAATAGATAGCTCAGTATATACTTTATACACACTTGGACTTGCAATGTCTTTCTTGTAAGCCTTAAGACTTTACCTTTCTCTCTGAGCAGCTGGCACAGGGTTAAGATGGCAGACAGTGTTGAGCTTCTCCTCCTGATCTGGAAGTATGCGTGGCAGAAGCATACACACCAACACACACAGTACTTGGCCTTCTGCAAGCTTCACTTGCCAACCCTACGTTGTGGTGTCTTACCTGCCAGCCTCAGCCTGATGGCATTCTGGCAGGGTGATTACTGATCATCTGCTTTTATCTACCATCTTGGAGCAAGCTCTGTCAACAGAAACACAGGCCACCATTTTAACTAATTCATTGGCTTCTCACTTGACAATCAACAGCTGTGGAAAGTCTGTGCCGACAACTTAGTAATGTCTTCAACAAAGATGACCAAATAGCTACACCATATCAAAGAAGCATTCAATGTTGGCCATGAGCAAGAAAATCCTGTGACAACTTCGTTTCTCCACTGGGCATGTTATTCAGGTTTTATTGTATCTTAGAAGACTTTAGCTAATTATATGTTGGTAAATAATCTCTTGTCCATCCTTGATATTTAATATTAAAATGTATAAATTCTAATTACTCTAGTTTTCTACTGTGTTCTCCATGGACCCTTGTCAATATAGAAAAACAATTCCAAAGTTGGAGAGAGATAAATTCTCAAATGGGGTTTTGGAATGATTTCAGTCATGTTCATGATAGACTCTTTGCCAATGAAATGTGGGATGTTAATAAACCATATGTATGTTCTCAGCATTAATATACTGTGCCAAACAATTCTGCAAAGTTGGTACACAAATTATACTCTGATCAGGAGTTTGATTTCTCATTATTTCAGTTTGTTCCAAATGCTTCTCTTTGCCTATCTGCTTCTTGGCTTAGTCACCCTGACAAATGTGTAACTGCATCTATTTAAGCTTCACATTTTTTATTTACAGAAGCACTAATGAGGTCGAATCTCTTTCATGTGCTCATTGGCTATGTGAATTTCCTTTTAAATATTTCTTTTTCAAATTCTTTTCCTTTTTTTTTTTTTTTTGCATTGCCTTTGCTATTCTGATCCTTACTATTTTATAGGACTTCATGTATTCCATGAGTTACACATTTTATTGATGGTATTTGTTCCAATTACCTTTCCCCCCAGTCTTTGGAGATATAAGAAATAAATAACAGATTGAATTGATAAGGCAGAACACACAATTGTAAAACTTCAAGTTGGAGAAAATATGTGTGAGTGGCCTCAGGTATGCTATATTATTTGCATAGATTGAGAACCTATAACATGGAACGATGTTAATTCCCAATGTTATGTATAAATTCAGTAAAATCCTCAGCAAATTGCTGCAAAGTCTATTTTGAAAATTGAAAATGCAATTCCAAATTTCATATGACAATGTGACAATCTTGGTAAGGATTTTACTCTGATAGACAGGAAGACTGATTCTGAAGCATTTCCGATACATACAATGTGGTTTTGGCAGGAGTATATCTAAAGAGAGTTATGGATACAACAGACAATTCAGTGACAGAGCCAGCACCCTTTTCCTCAGAACCTGGGTATAATTGATTTTCAATTCTTTAACCCCTGTTTACTTAAAAAATATTTTCCCAACAAGCTTTTTTCCAAATTCTGTTTTTGCATTGGCATCTTATATTACTGCCTCTTTGATTCTACAGTTTTTCCTTAAGTAGAATTCATTTAAGGATGTTTTGAAAAATCCTTTGCATGTGACTGTGAATCACAGCATGTCTTTCCCTTTGAAGCCTACTGCATAATATTTATCCTTACAGGAGTTTTCATGCAGTTTATTTCTTAAATTGCTTCAAGATAGAATCTAACACATCAATGTCCAAACGATTGTATACTACCTCTACTTTTTTTTGTAAGTAAATTAATTCTCTCCAAGTTACAACTGTGATAGCTTGTCAAAAATTAAATTTAGTATCTATTCTCAGTGTCATAATTGTGGTATGGGGTGAGAAAGGGAAGCCATTTCATTTGATTAGCAGTGCTCTAATGAAAAAAAGGCAGCATTTTGACAGGCTCTCGTTTTATCGCAGAAAGGCATATTTAACTTCCCACTGTTATTTTATAGAGAATATTATTGTCCATTGACAGAACACAGCAAGAGTCACTGTTAACAACATGCTTACTTTGAAGACATTGTACAGCTTTTGCGTTTGTTTTAAATGATCAGGCCAGTTTTGCATAGAATTCCCAACAGAAAAAGCTAAAAACTCTTGCAACCATTATCCCCACACATGTTATATTTTATCATATTTTTCTTCTGTGCTGATTAATGTAATTAATCTTAAAATAGCTAAAAGTTTTTTTCTATAATTGAGGACAATGTACTGCTAAAATGATATCAAATATGTAAGTTCTCTTTTAAGTTTGCTAGATTTTTGCCTGCCAAAATTTCCTTTTACATTTTTCAATGAGGCTAAAAGAAATTAATGAAGGGTATTTTTTTTCAATGTAATTTTCAATCTTTTGTCAAGTAAAATAGGAGATGAACTGTTTAAGAAAGGTGAAGAGAGTTTGGAATAATATAGAAAACTGCATTTTATCAATCCTTAGCTTACAAGTAAAAATCATAATAACCCATGCAGTTATTTTATACTTGGATTAAAAAGCCATGTTAAGAAAGTTGTAGGGACAACTTTCTTCTGCTGACTACTTCAGTCAGACTTTGTTTCAGCAGTTCCAAGCTGAGATATCTCTTTTCTTAGGGTGCTGAGGGACTGAACAAGGCAGAGGTAGTTGTCAGTTCATTTTCCAGGTTGAATTGCAGACAGTGTCTAATCAAACTGATTGTAAAACATCCTAGCCATTTCACTGGAGTGTGAGAACTGCTCACTGGGAAATATGAACTCTGAACTCCTCTGTAGCTAAAGTTTTCCTGCCTGGCCCACGATCAGGACAAATCTCTCTCACCTGCCAGTCCCACAACCGCTCAGACCGACCAAGTAAACACAGAGACTTATATTAGTTACAAACTGTATGGCTGTGGCAGGCTTCTTGCTAACTGTTCTTACAGCTTAAATTAATCCATTTCTATTAATCTATACCTTGCCACATGACTTGTGGCTTACCGGCATCTTCACATGCTGTTTGTCATCATGGCGGCTGGCATTGTCTCTCTGACTCAGCCTTCCACTTCCCAGCTTTATTCTCCTCCTTGTCCCGCCTACACTTCCTGCCTAGCCAATGGCCAATCACTGTTTTATTTATTGACTAATCAGCAGCACATTTGCCATACAGAACATCCCACAGCACTCCTCTGGGGGCTAACAAGAACTTAAGTCTGTCTTTTCTAGGTTCTGACAGATCTCATGGGCAATCCTGTTTTCGTTCTGAGTTAGCCTCCAGTAATCCCCTTGCACTCTTGTTTCCATCTCAGAGAATACCACTTGCACAAAGAAGAATTTTTAAAAGATACATTAGAAAAGCCTATTTCAAATCAAAACTGCCTCAGGGACACACAATTAAAGCCAGAGTGCCTTACCGTTATTTGCTAAAGAGGTGTAGATGCATCAGAGCGATCATAGTCATGGTAGATCATTTGAGCATCATCAACAGGATTATAATTTGTTTAAGAAAAATAAAAAAGGAGTATAAATCCTATATAGGAGCGCACATGTATTATGACACCCATTTGGATATCAGTGTTTACTGTGATGTGAGATCATGGGTGATCATTTCTAAAAATTGGCTATAATATTGTTATTCTGAGAAAATTCTAATTAGAAAAAAAGACAAGTTTACAGCTATTGTCAATGGAAAACAGGCAGTTTCATTAGTACATTTCAAGGATAGATGGTCAATACAAGCAAAGAAGAATACTTACCAAACACTCAAAGTTTTTAAAAAAAGAATCCTAAACAACTCATTTACAATATTGTCATAATCTTTGTTCAATTATGTCGATAAATAAGGGAGTAAGTTTTAACTAGACAAGGTTATATTTGAACTTTAAAATTATGGTTTTTATCATAAGAGACCATTGTAGAACTTATTCTAATAAATCAATATCTATGGCTTTTAATCCCAGCTCTCAGGAGGCAAAGGCAGGTATATCTGTGAGATGGAGGCCAGCATGGTCTACAGAGTGTGTTCCAGGACAGTCAGGGATACTCAGAGAAACCCTGTCTCAAAAAAAAACCCTAAATAAATAAATAACAATAAAATTAATAAATAAGTAAGTAAAAACAATATCTACTTATATGGCATTATAGTTAAATGACATGCAAGATACTAGCCTGGATAATTGGTGACCGCTGTCTTTTCATATGCACACTATTCCACATTTGGTTCTGAGACTTTCACATATAATACTGTGAAATGATCATGTAGTTCTATAAAACATTGCTAATGTGAATCCGTCCATTTGCCGTTTCAGGAGCTGAAGTGGCTCCTACTTAAATGTGATTATTGGGGTCTACAAATGCAATTTCTCCTTTGCATATCCATCTCTGTATTATGAGCTTTATGTCATGGACACAGAAGTCCTATCATGAAGTGCCAAAATTTTTAGGTTCATAAAATCCAGGAAGCTATGCTGGCGAAATAGATTGTTCCGTGGCTAATGCACTTGCTGCACAAATGTAAATACTTGACTTTGATTCTTAGAAACCATGTAAGGGTGGAAACAACAGTGAATTTCTGTAATTCCACAGCTTCTGCAGTGACATAGGAGTCCCAGGCAGAAGAATGCCTGAAAGCTCATGGGTCAGTTGGCCTGGCGTAGGCAGTGCTGACCAAGAAAAGACCCTGTCACAGAAAATGTGAAGATGAGGACCTATGCCCAAAGTTCTCTTCTCACTTCAGCACACATGATATGGCACAGGAACATAAACACAACACACACCCACACATGCACACATAATAAAGAAGCCTCCTTCTGTGACAGTGCACAGCATCCTATGATAATCTTCCACGCTGATCTTCTGGCTTCTTCTTTAAATTTTCATTACGTGTGTGTGTGTGTGTGTGTGTGTGTGTGTGTGTGTGTGTGTGTAGAGAGAGAGAGAAAATGAGAGAGAGAGAGAGAGATTAAGACAACTTACATCTTGCATCATGTGGGCCCTGAGGATCAAAGTGTGTTTTTCATGGGTGGCAGCTACCTTCTGAACTGTCTACCCACTCCTGGATTATTTTTTAATATGATATCCTTTAGCGCTTGATTCTCATCAACTTAGCAATTTCTTGATTTATATTTCACCATTTCTTACTCTGAAAAATTTCTAATAAGTTATCATTTTGTCCAAAATATTACAACTTTTTGTAGAAAAATAAATGTAAGCATTTATTTTGAATATAACCTTTTCCCCCAAAATGCTTTGTTGCGAGGCTAAATTTTGCAACTGTTTTAAATATCCATGTGGATGCTTAAAGTTTCATAACTTTTATTGAATTGAACAGTTAGAGAATCTATTGTAGGTAATGCTATTCTTCATGTTGTTTTAGATTGATATGACTTAAACAAATGTAGTGAACCATTCAGGGAGAATAGCTTTCAGATGTATTTTATGTGTTGAATAAAATTCAATGTGCATGAGAATTGAACCATTGAGGGATGTGAAGACTGAATAAAAGAATGAAATAAAATGTTTATTTACTCACAGAGTTGGAAATTAGTCACAGTTACATGTGATAAACAAGGTATATTGCTTCTTTAACTACTATAAAATAGTGGGACTAGAGACATGGCTCAACAGTTAAGAAAAAGTGCTGCTCTTGTGGAGGACCTGAGTTTGGTTCTTAGCACCAATGTTGGACAGCTCACAGCTGCCTGTAACTCTAATTCTAGGTTATCTGATATTCCTTTCTGGATTCACAGGGCACTTCACTCATGTGCACATACTCATACACAGAACCACATATACAAACACATAATAAAAATAAAATAGATCTTAAAACAATAATTACCATTTCCTTAATCAGTCTTCTAAGCAGGCTGTCTTCAGTTGCCATTCAAGATTTTTTTCTCTGACAGCAGCAGCCCAGCCCACTTATGTGGTCCTATATGAATTAGAGGTGAATTTATAGGTATATATTACATCTTTCTAAAATTGCCTTAGGTCTTAAACTTTTTAGGTATTAATAGAGTCTCAGGACTGGGGAGTAACTTAGTAGTCAATCCTAAGGTCAAGAAGGGGATTTTTACCGGCACTAGGTATTAGTGGTATTCACAAAGTCACTCAGTTATTAGGCACTATTTATAATTCACCATGTTACTATGCTTTATGTTACCATTTACCATGTTACTTACATTTAAGCGTTTAGGGTTTAACATGTCATTTAACAAGAAAATAATTTTTACCTTATATTTGCTAAAATGTGCATATTTGTTTGCTGCTTAAACCAATAGGATGCAATTTACACTTATGCAACAAAGTCTTAGAATATATTCATGAATAAAAGTCAAAATGTCTCTGCTTCAGAGACTGTTACATTCTTAAATACATCAAATGCCATGGATATTTACACCTGAGCAGACTTTCGAATTGTGAAACTGATACATTTGTGCAGTCTTGCTGAATAATTTAAATGTTTCCAGGCATAAACATGAATTATTTTAATCATATATGTATGTGTATGTATGTATGTATGTATGTATATTTGTTAGGTTAAAACCCACTTTGAAATTATTGATATCTTTAATTCACACCTGGTGTTTGTGGACAATAGAAATACAAATCACAAATAATGTGCTATCCACTAATATCTACCTCATAGGGTGAGATGTTCAAGTTAGATGACAGATGGATAAACAGATTGATAAGTAGATTTGACCAAGACAGGAACATAGACACACGCAAACATGCCACTGAAATCGGATTTGTGCCTTCTGTGCCCCAAAAGCTGATTGTGGAGGTTCACAGCTTAGGAAGTAGGGAACTGTCTCTGTCTGGTAACACTCAGCTGCTCACAGGGGGAGTTCTCACCTAACACAGCACTTCAGGGCAACTGCAGCTCCATTTCTTCATACAGTCCGGCCAGTGATGCAATGGGAAGAAATGAAGTAAATACAAACATTTCAAGAGAATGAACATTTAGCACCCTCTGGAGGAAAGGAGAAATTACCAGCCTAGAGAAAACTGTGCAAAACAAAACAAACAAACAAACAAAAAAAACCAAAAAACACAGAGAGTGGATCCTGCTAAAACCATACCATGGCCCTTTAAATTACTGTATGGGCCAGGGCTTTATGGGTAGAGTGGAAAGATTTTTTTACACTTTAAATTTTTAATCAGCTATAAAATTCAGTCGTATTTTGTGGAAGTCAAACAAAAATAGTAGACTAGTTGAGCTATCCCAAAATTAAAAAAGCATTTGGAATAAGCCATAATCCATTAAAGCCCCCAAATTCCCAGTTCTGTCATAGCAGCCATGAATAAAAGCTTAATTAGCAAATTTATTGAGTCATTATGCCATTTTGAAATCCTCTTACGGTCAATTGATATTCCATCCTTTCTTTATAACAAGTGTGTTTGACCCACATTTGATGCATCTTAGTCAACATAGTGCTTTCCATTAGCAAAGTTTATTAGCAAATTGAAAAGAGCACACATAAAAATCAGCCAGCATTTTGATTACTAGCCTGAGATGAATTCTCAGTATAAAATTTCCAGCTGATGATATAATGGCAGAAATCAGTATTGAGGCCAAGAACATGAAACAATGGAGAGAGTTTAAAAGTTACATACAAAGTCACAGGCTCGTCTAGTGCTGATATACCTGTAATCCCAATACTCAGGAGGCTACGGCTGGAAGATCATTACTTTCTTATCTCTTGCATGGCCTACATCCAAAGCCAACATTTTAAGATCTTCATACTTTATATCTTTAAGTAAAATTTATATCACACAAAGCAATTAATTTAAAATTTAAAAGTAATGACCATTAGTATAGTCAAAACATAAGCAGAATCTTTAAGAGGAATTAAAACACTTTCATTAGTCCAAAGGAACACCGCATAGTAGTGGTTTTCAACCTTCCTAAAGCTATGAGCCCTTAATACAGTTCCTCTTGTTATGGTGACCCCAACAATAATATTATTTTCGTTGCTACTCCATAACTGTAATTTTGTTACTGTTATGAATCATAATGTAAATATTTGTTATGCATGATACCTGATAGGAAAAGGTGGTTCTATCCCCAAGGGGTCACAATTCACGGATTGAAAACCATTGCGCCATAGCCATTTAACAGACACTTAACCTTTCTATATTTCAACCTCCTGGTAGCCATCAAACTGTGTACTGTGCCTTTGGATATTCACTATGGAACATTTCTTGCCATTTCATGTTTTGAAACACATGAAATGAATTCTACAATAGCTGTACTGTTTTCCAGACCAGTCAATAATGTACTCATTTCCTCCAATTTTACAACATTTTGTATTTTGCATCTTTTTTTTCTTTGGTGATTCTATTGGATATGAAGTTTTATTTTATTGTACGGTTTACAAAATTGGCATTTCTCTTATAGCCTCTGAGGTTGACCTTCCTTGTATTTTCTTTTTCTTCTTCTTTTTTTTCCCTTTGGTTTTATAAGACAGGGTTTCTCTGTGTAGCTTTGTGCCTTTCCTGGAACTCACTCTGTAGCCCAGGCTGGACTCAAACTCACAGACATCCACCTGCTTCTGCCTCCTGAGTGCTGGCTTTAAAGGCATGCACCATCATTGCCTGGCTTCCTTCCTTGTATTTTGTTGTGGATCCTTTGCCTTTGTTATTAAAAGACGTCCATTCACATCTTTTGTCTATTTTGTTGTTTGCCATGATGATCTGGGGGATGGAACCCCCAGAATGTATCAACTGTAAATAACTCTTCAGTTAAGGGTGAGAGGAACCTATCTCAGGATCCTATTTCCATCCATGCTGGAATGCTAGCTTGATCTTGTACAGCTGCAACATAGCCATTACGAGTTTGTGAGTACAATAGTCCTGTAATATCCAGAAAATACTGTTTCACTACAGTCCTCCCCAACTCTGGTTCTGACAATCTTCTGTGATAGTCTCTAAACCTCTGGAGAGGTGATATAGATGTTCCTTTTATTGCCAAACACCCTATTGACACTTATTCTATATACTTTGATCTGTTGTGTCTTTCTGTCTTAACCATCATCCACTTTATAAGGAAACTTCTCTGATGAGTTCTCAGTGTATATAGTAGTACAATATTATATAACAGTTTAACACTGTCCATTTAACATAGTAATACTAACAGAGTCGACCCTGAGGCTTCTGATATCCTCAACTGTGAGTTCTTGGATAGATGAAGTGGGCCTTAATTCCAAACAGAAAGCAGCTGTCTACCTCAATAATGTTCATGCCACTGCTACACCCACAGAGAAAGCTTGCCACAGTGGTCATTGTTATAGTTCATAGAGTTCACTCCTGGGTAAGAGTGTTGATAACTACCCTTCCCACAACAGCCAACTTGGCATCTTCAGATGCTATGAAAGTTAGTCAGCATAAAGCTAGTCACATCAATACTAATGTGATTGATCCATGTCCTATAATCCAAGTGTCAAAGTGTATGATGTCTTCAGGAATAAGGTCTCACCATAACATTTTGGTTGGCAATCATGAGCAATTGCCATAGCATACATTGTTTTGGGGATCTCTAGGTCACTTCTGACCAGTAACTTGAGGGCTGGTATCCCTCAATTGGCACTGGACTTTTTGTTTGACAACCAGTGGAAGGAGTGCTATTTGCTGTTTGGGATAACTTCAAATAAATACTTATATATGTAAATAAACATTTAGAAAGTTTATAAAATAATAGATTTTCATATTACTTTTTCAAACATCCTTAGTGCTAACTATTCTTCCTCCACCCCCTCTTCTGCCTTGCTCACCCATCCCTCTTCCTACCTAAAATGTCCCTCTATCATTCCACTATTTCCTTTCATATCACCTGCATTCTACTATCATCCCTCCCTTAAAAGAGGCTCCAAAACACTCCAGTGGAAATATATTCATCTATAGAAACAAAATTATGAATTTTCAGGTAAATGAATGAAACTGGAAAATATAATTAGTGAGATGACCCTAACTCAGAGTGACATGTATCATTTGTTCTCACTAGTATGTAGATCCTAAAATCATCCCCCCCCCCACCAACTTTCTATACCTGTAGAATGCAGAAGACTGGAGAGACTTTTGTTGAGGATTTGATTCTCATACATCAATCACTGCAATAACGAAGGCAGAAAGTACTTTTGAAGTGTCTTCCTGAAGTACACAAAAATGCAGTCTGTACAGGTTATTAAAACATGGGACAGGAAAGTATGGCTAGGTGAGTAAACCAGCAAAAGAGCGCCTGTTTTGGATGAACAATAGGGAGTGGGAAAATGACTTGGTTAACTAAAGCTTTATTATGATGATGGTGTGACACAAGTTTTGATAATCTCCCTTGTGATGGAATTGGCCTTCTGATGTGACTTGGAAGAAATACCCTCTTACAGAGTCAAACTAAAAGTCCTCGCACTAAAGAATTCTTCCTGAATTCATGTTCAAGGTGAAGTATCTTCTCCATAGTCCTCAGATACATGAATGAATTATCTTAGAATGAGGATTTGACATAGACATTCTGATATTGTTATAAACTGGTTTAATATAGATAGACAGCAGATCAACTAGAGACATTGACATTGTGTGCTCATTTCTCACAGTCAGCAATTCTTGGTGAAACCTTCAATGGTTCACTCAAGCATAGTCACTATTTTTAAGTAACACAGTTATAAAATTACTTTATCTCAGTTTTTCTCCAAGTTTATGTCTACATAGGCAATGCCTGAAGACATAAACAAACATTTATCCACTGAGTGAAATCAGCAATAATTATAGATGAAGACCAGGCTCTTTAAAGACTCAGCTTTGATTCAAATATTTCCTTTTCAGCTCATTTTCCTTTAATATTTTCTATAAATCCCTAACCTACATTCTACTGCCACAAGGAAATTTTCTATCTCATTGTCTTTTTAGCATCATGGATTACTAAACGTGTTACATTTCATTAATAGTTTTCTATCTGTTTCCTTTATTACAACATGAATGAGTCATAGGAACAAATGAATTTTTTTCATTTTGGTAACCCTGAATTCCACAGGTGCCTTTAAGATATAGTTGATATTTTACAGAAAATGATAGATTAATACATGCCTTTGCTAAAATTGTTTCTATTGCTTTTATTTGGAAATAATTCTTCATTTTCAAAGTCACATGAAAGTTCACTGAGGTGCTACATGGCCTTCACCAAGTAATCAGTTTGCCATGTATAATTACAACACACTATTGAAAACTAGCAGACAGACTTTGGCATACTCTGGTATGCATAGTTTTGTTATTTAGTTATTTGTAGACTTGCCTAGAAAGCACCACAACCAAGTTACAGAATTGTTTCTGTACCAGATATCTCCCTCAAGATCCTAACTTGTAGTCATTTGATCTCCCTTAATGACACCACAGCACAGTACAACCAGGAAGGGGCTTGCTCACTTTATTGCTTTGCTATTTCAAGAATACTACACCAATGGTGCATGCCATAGGTAGCCTTACATGTGTGGATAATGTTGATCTCAGAAAACAGGGGCTGTTAATCTAAAGTTGTAGTTCGAGGAATGCAACATCTCTTTAAGAAACAGCAGAGATGGTAGAAGTAGCAGCAGAAGAAGGGCAGAGAGGATCCAGGAGTCCCCAAACCACAGGCTATTGTCATTTTCCTTTGTTAACCACCAAAACTACAGGGTTAAACGATTTTGTGGAAAATACCATGCTTTCGATGCAGGGCACAGAGAAATCCATTTCAAATCAATTGAGAAACTTTCTCCCTGCTGGCTAGCTTTCACAGTGACAGAAGGGTTTTCTTTCCCAATGTTTTCTCTGTCTACATTTCAAGGACCATTCTAATTATGACCAGTAGAATTCCCTTGCAGCCACACCTCTTCCTTCATTCATACGACAAAAGAATCTCTATCTTGAATTTGCAGTAACATGTCTAATCAATACAAGCACCCATCCCCACATGTTGTAAAACAGTATTTGGTATTACATAAGTATTAATTTTCCAGGACAATGAAAAACTAGTTGATGTGTGTGTGCATGCATGTGCATGCATGAGTGAGTGTGTGTGTATGTATGTGCATGTGTCTGTGAGTGTGTGTGTATGTGTGTGCATGCACTAATGCTATATATGTAGTTTAAAGAGAAGAGACAAAGGAGAGCCTTCACAGAACTAGATAATGTGTTGTTAAATTTAGGATCTTACATTTTATCAATTAAAAGGACTACATGTAATTCTTGTTAGTTACTATCACCCACCAGTACACATCATGCTGGAATGACCTGATTTATATAATCAACATTCTTGAGTAGTAGAAATAAAGCTGAAAATGGCACTTTTTCTCTTTTCCGTATGTAAATATGTGTGAAATTTTCTCTCAAGTGTACCCTAGAAATAAACTTGCTGATTGATGAGAAATAAGCCTCCTCAATATTATTAGATAGTCCCAAATTACATTATAAAATGATTATTTCTCATTAGTTTTCAAACAAATGTATTAAATACCCCTTCATCTGATAACCAGTTCAATGCTTTGCATCTATATCCTCCAACTTTGTTGATCAATATGATGGCTATGGAATAAATTATTTTTAAATACCCATAATTATCTAATTGCTCCTGTTATACAAATGCCATTTCAGCTCCATTTAATTTCCATTTTTACATAATTTTTCCATTTTTCTAATGCATTGGCTTTTTGTTAATGATTGGTATTACATTCCATTTGTTACGTATCAATCACTTAATGAAGTAATGTGTTAACAAAACAGCATTGCATGTTTAATTTGTCTTTACTTTTTAATAAAATGGTTTTATTTTAATTTATTGATGTAGCTACATTAGTTACTCTATTTTCACTTTATGGAGTATGTTTCTAAAATATTTTTTTAAAATATCCTTCCTTGATCAGAGACCATGAAAATATTGCCCTGTACTTTTTTCTAAGATTTCACAGTTGTATTTTTTTTGCCTTAGGGTTTTCATCAATGTGAATTTAATTTTGCGTGTAATATTAATCTGAGACTTCAGAAATGGTATCTTATTTCTATAAAACAAATTCCTAACAACTTGGCATCTTGAAGAATACTCATCAATTCCTATCCATGGACAGGACCAGTTTATACTGTCTCTAAGGTTTCATAAATTTTAACTTAGTTTCATTGGAACAGACTCCTATCCACCAGTTTTTAGGAAGAAGGAGATTCTTGTCCACTTAGAATCTGGGAAGAATCCAGTATAACTAGGTTGTTGTACTAAGGTTCTCATTTCTTGTAGAATGTTGTCTGAGAAACTCCTCATTTCTAAGGATCATGAAGGTTCTCTACACATGACCATCTTCATCTTCAAACTAGCAATGGAGTATCACTGTGGGTCTATGTCTCTGACTATCATGTCTTTCCTGAATTTGAGTATGTCTAAATTCCACTGATATTAGCCAGGGTGAATTCTTCTACTAGGCTACTCTGATTAAAGTCAACTACCCAGGGTAACTTCTTGACTACACAAGGAACTGATATGATTAATGATATCTTGAAAATATCATTCATTATGTAAGTCAATCTTGTGTGTAATACAGGGAGCAGATGTCACTGAAGCACCTTGGAATTGCATCTAATTCTTAACTTCTTTCAGATTTTTCTCCATGTTTCTTTTGGATCTCACTTAAGGGAGCTGAGAGACACAAGGTTTCAGGCCATATACTCTTTATACCACTCAAAGTATATTAAAGCATTATTTTTAGAATTTAGGATTTAATTTATAACACAGGCAATCACATCACAAAATATGTGATTCACGTAGTTTTTTTTTTTTTTTGGTTTTTCGAGACAGGGTTTCTCTGTGTAGCTTTGTGCCTTTCCTGGAACTCACTTGGTAGCCCAGGCTGGCCTCGAACTCACAGAGATCCACCTGGCTCTGCCTCCCGAGTGCTGGGATTAAAGGCGTGCGCCACCACCGCCCGGCAGTGATTCACGTAGTTTTTATTCTAAGTTGAACATGTTCTTCTCTGTATATGTTTCAATGTAATTAGCATAATAGCTAGAAGAGAAGTAAAATATGTATGCTTTATTACTAAATTCTGTTGAACAGTCTTAGATAACCTTTAATAATATGTTTGCCAAACCAAATTCAAAGCAGTAGCTAAATTATGAACAGAGTGATAATCCTATCAACGTATAAAAAAACAAAAACTCGGAACTATTGTGTGGAACATTTAGGCTTCTTGGAAGTCAGATTTCTACAGTTGACTGAGTCTCTCTCTCTCTCTCTCTCTCTCTCTCTCTCTTCATTTCTAATTGTAACAAATGCAGCCAAATGGATTTTTCTAATGGGTTTACAGATCTCTAGAGCTCCCTAAATTATTGTTCTGATTTCATATAAAGTGAACATTGCATACAAGGCTGGCCTTGGGAGAATTGCTCTGACCACATATCTATAAACCTTGACTTAATAGAAATAATTGAAGTAAGTGAGCTTCCATTTCAAATTGAATTATATGGCTTTTCATATATATATATTTCTTCTTCTACTTCTTTCTTTGTTCACAAGGACTTTTCTTTCTATAGGCCTTGGCTCTAGAGATCAGCCAGCTAAGAAAATCATTCAAATGCAAAGTCAGTGAAACTTGCAAAGGTGAAATGACTTACTTGACGAAAATCACTGTGAGCCAAACCTTAAAATGAGGCCACACGGCTTTACATCAACTTTTGTAAATTTCTATTCACCTCCAAAACCAGATAGTTCATATGCATAGAAACAGTGAATGAATTAGAGTCCTATAAACCATTTGTTAAATTAGGAAGACCAGGAAAGCAGATATGTGCCTCAGGAGATTCCATGTATGGCTCAGGAAATGGTTTTATTGGTAAGTGCAGTCTGCACAACCATGAAAACCTCTAGCAGCCATGTAAAATGTTAGGTACAGTGAAGTATGCCGTTAATTGCAGCATTGAGGAGATGGATGTTGGGGGGATGAGTGACCTTAGAGATCATTGGCCAACCAGACTAGCTGAATCAATGAGTTCCAGGTTCAGTGAGAGACTCTGTCTTAAAAAATAAGGTGAGGAGTGATCAGGGAAGTCATCTGGTGTCCACATATTGTCTACATACACACATGCATCCACATGCACACATTCACATGCATATTTATGCACATACTCACACATATGTACACACAAATCATTCCATGCAACATTCTCAACTTGTTCTACTCTAAGTTCTCTTTAATCTAAAAAATAATTCTCTCTGCACCTAAGTCAACTTATTTTATTACTACTTTTCGTTTGTACATTTCCAAGTTCAATATAAGCTTAAGGGATTGGCTATGGCAAGATACTACTCTGCCTTCCCCACCTTTGAGATTCCACAGAATCAACAATTTTGTCAAACATTTCAAGTGATGGGATGTTTTACATATTGTATTCATACTATCTTTACAAACAAATGTAATTGGAAATTTTTAAAAAAGTATATACTTTCCTCATAATCTGAAGCACTTGAACTCTTTTGAGATCCACGCTTTGTTTGCCCTAGAAGATGACCTTATTAATTAAAAGAACCATATCAATCAACCTTTTCCATTTATCTTGCAGACTCCACACCTTGGGACTGTTCTCACTTCAGAGTCAGCTTCTCATTACTTTTGTTGCTGATTCACTGAGCACGAGAAGCAACCCTTTGGCTGAAGAATATTGAAAACCCACTAAAAATGCCATGCATTAACATACAATTAGCTTTTCATGGAGCCCAGGCTAAATGATTACTCAGTTTGTAGGGGACAGAGATGAAGGGTTTGTTGGAAGATAAAATTCGACAGTAGCTATAACCCCATCCTTCAGCATTATTGATTTACCCCCCTGGGTCTGGTTAACAGAAGAACTTACCATTCATCACAATTAATGTGAAAGCCTTGTACAGTATTAGATTAAGAACTGAGAGCCAGGAGGCTACACAGAACTTCTCATGACAGTTCTGAGGGGCACAAATTTGAAACGGAGAATTTGAAGTAGCAGTAAAAGGACTATATTTATGGGGGAAATGGGCTCATGAGAAACCTGCCAGTCGCCATATTTTCAACAATGAATGATTCTGTCTCCTCCAGCAACTAACCACTACCAATATCTCCTCAGCATGGGGTGGTGCTTGAAGATCATTTACTAAATCTATGACTCGTTTTGTGTGGAATTCTCAAAATTAAATATTAAAAAATAAATAAATGGGGAGCAGATATGGGAAACAAAAGTATTAAAAGCACTTTGATGCTGTTATTTTATTAGTAAAAACAGGAAAATGCTGAAGAACTGGAGCTGATGAGAGAAGGTGGATTGTAAAAGAAAAAAGTAAATTTGCCTTAAGATGTATTGATTAAGAGACCTGGTGTTATAAAAGAAAACCATATTCAATTCTATCCACATAAGGTTGGTTTTGAAATGTGTGTGTGTGTGTGTTCCGCATGTGGTGGAAAATCTGCTATTTGTCCTTTTGAGTCTGCTTTATGGCTCCATCCCTCTTTCTACATGTCATGACGTCATTTCTCAAATACATGTCTTTTGGAAGATGAACAAGAACAAAGTATGAAAATACTATAGTGAAACCTGTTACTTTGTAATCTAAGTTATAAATATTAATAAAAAAGTAAGAAGAAATGAGATTAAACTCCTTTATACTGTTATATTTTTATCAACATCTTGGCAACTCAAAAATACCATTAGAAGCTTTAAAACAGTGAGTAAATGCTCCTACATGATCACCATGGTCAAGCCAAATGGACTTCTTCATATTCTTTGTTATAGGACACTTGTTTTGACCACAGGACCTTGACCCTGGCTTTTCCTTATACTGCAGCTATTTATCTACACGCTACAATGGCTAATGCTGTCACTATAATTTTGGTGGGAAATTAAACAAGCTGTAAGAAGTAATTATCCTTAGAATAAACAAACAAACACACACAACATCTTTTATTTAAGCGTCTAGCCCACAAGCCTGACCACCTGAGATCAGTCCCGGAACCCAAACCCACATGGTGGAAGAGAGAACTTATTTCGGAAAGTTGTCTTTTGTATTCCATATACATGTGATGTGCTTCTCTGTTCCCAAAATAATTTTAAAAATTAAAATAAACCTACTGTCTATCTTCAATGTCAACCTCCTGTCCTCTACTGAAACTTTTTTCTACTAATGCTTGTCACATGCTGGTAAATGTTTTACAGATTTTTGTTATATTTTCTGCCTGTTGTTTGCCTCACTTTTTATAATGTGAAGTCTATTCTGCTAACACATTTGCATTTCAAACACTAAATATCTTCATTTACCCTCAGCACATGGGAGATATTATAGAGGTTTCTTGAGCAACAGGTGTAAGAATTTTTTCAGGTATTAGTGAAATTAACTATATTCATCTGACTTTTGTTTCCTTTACACATTAAAATAAACTTCACTTTTTAAAGTAGTTTTTGTATCTATAGAAATTATATCACAATTTTCAGCAGCATTTAAATTGCAGTAGATTGATGAAATTTGGCACTAATTGACTTGTTTGTTATGGGCTATTCATTTAAGAGAAATACAAGTAGCAACACATATACATACATCAGTTTCAAAATATGCATATATGAATTGCCATACACTGGTTTGATGATGAAGGTATCTCATGTTGACTTTGGCTTCTCTCTGGAAGAACAGGATTTGGCTGAGTCCTGATCATGGTGGCTGTGGTTGAGACTGGGTCAGAACTGAAATTCGCATAAAGATTTTTTTTTTTTTTACCGTTCAAAAAGTTTTCACACTGGTTCCCATAATGTTTGTGCTAACTGCTACTTCCATCTACAGTACACAAGCTATTCCCTCTTTCTGCATTCAGGCCAGCTTGTGTTAATTTTGACTTTCTGATAGCAGTCAACTCAATCAAGGTGAGGTAGCATTGTAGTTTTGATTTGGACTTCTCTGATGATGAATGAGGTTGAGTTTTATTTTCCTCCATAAAACTTGTGACTTGTAATGTCTTTTTCTGACAGTTTTTTTATGTTTTTAAATTTATTTATTTTTTTGAGAATATCATACATGAATCTTGTATTTATATCATTTCTTCTCTCCCTCTCCCTGCTCCAATTTCTCCTGTGTTCCTTCCACTATCTCTTAAATTCAAGACTTAATTTTTATTGTTACACACACACACAAACACACACACACACACACACACACACACACACACACACACACAGAGAGAGAGAGAGAGAGAGAGAGAGAGAGAGAGAGAGAGAGAGAGAGAGAAAATCTACTAAGTTCATTTAGTGTCACTGAAAGATACATATGGTTAAGGGGTTGGATGACTTATCAGAGTTCTTCTCTAGAGAAAACTGATATGAATGTCTTTTGACAAGTTTTCCATTACATCATTGGTGTTTGAATCATTAGAATGTTATAATATAAAGAAGTAATATTTTCTACAATGAATAAGTAAAATAGCTTAATTAGATGACTATTCAGTATGTACCTGCCACCAGTATTGTAACCTCCAACTATGCACAATTTTGTCAATCAAGAGGAAACAAAACATTAAAAACCTTTTCAATTATAATTCAAGCATATTTATCATTAATAATAAAAATGTTTAGTAAAGAACTATACCTAGTATTTATAAATATTTACATCTGTTTGCACAAAGTTCTCAGCTTTCTACTATATACACAGGAAAGAAAACAGCTTTTTCCCCTATATCAGACTAATTAGGGATGTAGTTCAGTGGTTGAGTGCTTACTTGGCTTGTGAAAGGACCCTGGACTATATAAATAAATTAAAACAACAAAAAAATTTAAAAAAGAATTAATTTTTGTCATTGGTTTTGGGAACTATCCCAGTGGATGTGTAGGTTAAACAGCAGGGATTTTGACCTTGATCAGAAATTATTTTATCCCAGTTATAATAAGTTCTTTTTTGTTTGTTTGTTTTTATTTTTCAAGACAAGATTTCTCTGTGTAACAATCCTGACTCTGCCGGAACTTGCTTTGTAAACCAGGCTGGCCTTGAAATCACTGAAATCTGACTGCTTCTGCCTCCCAAGTGCTGATATTAAAGGCATGCACCACCACCTGGCCCCAATTAGAATTATTTTGTTATCTGTCACTGCCCACAGAATGGATACTTCCAAAAATACTTCATTTTATTTCTTATGACATATTCAATTATGTACTAAAGAACACTTAGATATTGGTAATGGCGTATAATAAATTCATCTGTGAAAACAAAGCTTATAGTAATGGCAGAAGTGAATATAATCTATACCATCAATGACTACCATGGGGTAGAAAAGAGAGCGCAGACAGGAAGTCACACAAACAAGTGTAGAACTGTGTAATAGTGTAATAGAAACACATAGTATAAGAAAACATAAAATAGAGCAAAATTTTGAAAAAATAACCTTAACCAATGAATATTTTTGAAGTCATGATAAAGATGAACCTAACAGTGCAGTAAACAAATTTCCTTGTCCAGAAACAATGTTTTGTGACTGGGTCTATGCATCCAACAGGGTGTTTATATTGCGTGCGTGTGTCATATCTGTTAGTATTTAATTCTTGGACTTGGTATGACTGCTCTCTCTTACACCATTTCCATTTTGAAAATTGTGAATTATGCAACACTATCTCTTCACGTGTTAAAAAAGTAAGATTTAAAACTAGATAGATTATTCATGTTTACTTCTAGTTTACTAAATAAAATCCTTTCCAGATAATACTCAAAGCTAATTTATTTTCTTATGAATTTTATGGCTTGAAGATAAACAGTCTACAGAAGCATGACCCTGGTCCACTGAAGAAAACAGTTGGAAGTTTATGGGAAAGGAAATTTCCCTATGAGGAAGGTGATTCTGTGTTTACTCATTTATTGGAATAGATAAATAACAGGAATTCTCACACAATAACCTACACCTATGTTTTTTGTACTCTTCTCTATTTCTTTGTATCATATTACAACTATCATAAGCTATTTTTTATCTAAATAAAACTAATTATTAAATAGCTAAAATTCCCAGAATAATTTTCTGTAAATAATGAATGCAAAATTAAACCTTTATTATTCTGAGATTAGAAATTCATATTCATTCAACGTATTTTATATTATACTTTTATGAAATGATAAATCACTGATAAGCTTGAATTCAGATGAGAAACAATTTTATACAATAGATGAAAAACATTTTTCCTCACTTATGTTTGCCCATATAATTTAATAATAATGTTGTTTAGTCATTAACAGAATGGTCATTGCTAATTCACATATATTTAATTATGTGAGTCAGAGTGAACAAATAGAAAATATTAATAAACCCATCTTTTAAAATAAGAAATATATTCATAACTTTCTTATCACTGTTTGAAAATACTTAAAGACTAAACAAAATACAAAACAGTTTATATTTATTATTTTAAGCTCAAACAGACATTCTGTCATAGGACACATGACACCAGGAAAAATATACTAAAAATGAGAGCATTCATGAATTGTTTGAAAATCACACATAGATGAATATTGGAGGACATAAAGTCACTGTATTATTGTGCAACTTAATATCTTGAAGACCAGATTAGGCTTGTGCACTGACCAATTCAGGTTGCACCCTGTACATTTGATGTAATCACTGTAGTAGTCCACCTACTACCACAAAAGTCCACCCACCACCCCAGCAGTTCTCAACAGTCCACCAACAGCCACAGCACTCTTCCTTCAAAAACCACAGTGCAACCCCAACCATAGCAGCTCACTTACTACCACATTAGACCACCTACCACCACAGTAGTTTATCTACAAATGTAGTAGTCCACCTTCCACCATAGTGGCTTGTCTTCTACTATAGCAGTCTACCTAAAACTTCAGCCTTTTGTCTCCTATTACATCTCCCTAATCCCCATGGTTAAAATCTACCAACTATCACTTCACTACTGATTAGTGGCAAATTTTACAGTAATACTAACTATTGAAATAATCCACTAAAGGGCAGGGTATGAAAAATACTATTTATTATTATTATGAATACTTTTTATACTATAATTATTTATTATATTATAATACATATATTAAAATGTATTCATAATAATAATAATAATTATTATTGCATTTGAAGCATTCAGTCATTCTAGAAAATAAAGTGCTTTAAAAAAAGTGTTTGGTGGAAATATTGCTAAATCTGGATCTTAAATTTTCTTGATTCAGGAGTTTAGACATTGGTTGGGCAAGGTGACTAGCATGGCCGAGTACTCCAAAGGGAGAAAAATTATCATGTTGAAGAAGTATAAAAAGGGTCCTTAAAACATGAACTTAGTCCTGTCCTCAGTGCATGAGTTGGCTGTTTGAAACCTGGGTCTTATGCAGGGATGCTTGGCTCAGCCTGGGAGGAGGGGACTGGACCTGCCTGGACTGAGTCTACCAGGTTGATCTCAATCCTCGGGGGAATCTTTGCCCTGGAGGGGATGGGAATGGGGGGAAGGGTAGGGGGGCGGGAGGGGGGAACAAGGGAATCCGTGGCTGATATGTAGAATTAAATTATATTGTAAAATAAAATAAAATTACATTTAAAAAAAAAAAAACATGAACTTACCTCATGGGAGACCTTGCCTTGCCGGAGGTGGGAATGTGGGGGTGCTTTGAGGGGGAAGGCTGGGGAGTGGGAGGAGGGAAGACAGGGGAATATCTGGTTGATATGTAAAATGAATAGAAAATCTCTTAATTAAAAAAAAAGGAGAAAAACAAAACAAAACAAAAAAGACACCTGAACTTACTGAGAAGTACATTTAGTTCCTGTGAGATCAATGCAAACTTCATTGGAGGTGAAGGGATTCCAAGGCAGGCTCTGGGCAAGACTTAGCATTGATGAAATCTAAACTGAAGACTGCTTGGTGTGTCATATTGATGACTCACAGGGTGCCATAATTGGAACAATCATGAGGAAAGATGGGGGCAGGGTGGATTGTGGCCACAGCATCCTGAATAGAGTTTGAACAGAATTCTCCTTAGACAGTACTGCTAAGGGTTGATGATGGATTAGAACTGAGAAGTGAAAACAAAGAGGATGAAGTAGAGAGACTAGATGATTACTCAGGTGGAACTGATTATTACCTGTGAAAAAGCAGGTAGGAAGGAAAACCTGAGATTTTGGTACTAAATTAGCTATTGCTGTGTTTTTGTTCTACAGTGGAATATTTTTATTTTAAAAAAATATAGTATTATAAAACTCTTAGATACTAAGAATGCAAAAATTCAGTATATATTTTTAAAAATTGTATTACTGATATTTAGGTTTAAACCTGGGAATCCATAGCATGTGAAAGATAAAAGACCAAGTGAAATGTATTTGAATAAGACAGTTTGAAGAGCACAAGTTCTAGGATTTTGAAGATTTTTTTTAAGTTAGCAATTTCAACATTTTAAAAGAAAAACCAGAAATATGGTTAGATTTAGCCCAAAAAATCACGTCCATTATTCAATGACTCTTATAAATATGGGACGAGTGAACAAGTATGTGATAGTTGCCTTTAAATAGCAATACCTGATATCAGAAAGTGAGTTTCAAGTGGTCCTAGGGTGGCAAGCAGGATCAGCCAGAGTTACTGTCTCCTATCTGTAGTCTGCATGAATGAAAAATGTAGTCAATGTTTTCAAAGACTTTGTGTATTATTCTAGAAAGCTTCCCAGTTTCCAGTCACCAACCGGATGCTGCTATTGTGCTGCTCGACAAAGGTCCTATTGTTGTGATCCAAAGCAATAATTAGTACTGATAAATTTGCGTGGATCTTCTGTATCTGAGTCACAATTCATAAAAAAGTAACAGGTAAGAGAAAACCACTGTCTTAGTTGCTCTTCTGGTTCCTGTGATAAAATCCTCTAATAAAAGAAACTTAAAGGAGGAAGTCCTCATTCTGGCTCACAATTCAAGGCCACTGTCTGCAGGGATCATGGCAGGAGTAGTTTGAGGTAGCTGGTCACATTACATCTACACTCAAGAAACAGTGACAACTGTTAGTGCTCAGCTCTTTTTTTCCTGCTGATCAGTTCAGGGCCCAGGACCAGAAATGGGTCAACACAGTCCACTACAGACATTCCCAGAGCCAGGTCTGCCAGAGAATTCTGTATCTCATCACATTGACATTAATTGAGATTAACATCAGTAACTCTTTCAGTTAGTTGTTTAATGCAGGGAAAATTAGACACGCACTTGTTAATTAAGAGCTCACCAGAAATTAATTGTACTAATTTGATTCCAAAAACAATACTCATTTACACATAATATTTTAAATGTGGTTTGGGTGAGACAGATCTACCCAGGAAATGGAAATAGAATGGACAGTTATGGACGTATAGGGACAATCTGGAATGGGAGGATCAAGAGGGAATGGGTATAGAGATAAACACGGGATGGAATATAGGGAGAGACAGCTGAAGCTAATGGCCACTTGAGGGGTTGTATGAAATTCTAATACAGAAAAAGATATAAACATGCAAAGGAATTGTCAAATAATGAGGAAGACAGAGACACAACTGGACACCTCTTGTCACCAAAAGAAATTTCAGTACAGGGAAGAGGTTGTATTTAATTGACTTTTGGTCAAAGAGGTTCCAAGTGAACCCATAAAAACCCAGGCTATTGCCAAGACTTTATGTTGCTCTCCACAAACTGACAGCAAGACCCCACTGCTGAAGACTATACCTACACAACTCATTAAACATGGAATGTTCAGCTGGTTCCTAAATAGAGACAATACACCTAAATGCTAGTGTCTTTGGTACAGAAAGATATTCTGCATACTACCAAATGAGAAATGTAAATACCAATACTGCCACAAACACTTTAATCCACAATGATGTCCTACCTGTAAGATATTGTAGGGCAATGGTGGCTCAAAGTTTATAGGAGTAACCAACCAATTTCTGACTTGTCTGAAGGCCCAGTTCATGAGGTATAACCCATACCTGACACCACTTGGGTGATCAAGAAAAAAAGACTAGCTATCCCAGAGACCTATGGTAAAACCAAACACTATTGATCTGAAAAATGAATTATAGTGAAACAGTGGCTCCTAAAGACATTCTGCTATACTCACAGATCAATTCATTTCTTAGCCATCATCAGAGAAGCTTCTTTCTGCAGCAGGTGGGAACAAATACCGAGGCCCACATCAGATATTATGCAGAGAGTGAGAGCCCTTTAAACACTCAGCCCTAAATGGGATATGCCCATCAAATCCCCCACTCGGGTATAAAGGAATCTTGAGAAAGAGGAAGCAGAAAGAGTCTGAGAGCCAGATGGGATGGAGGACTCCAAAAACTCAAGATCAACTAAATCAACATGATCAACAAACACATCTTTAAACAGAGACTAAGGCCGCAGGCCTAGATTCTGCATGAATCTGCACCAGTTTGGGTCCTAAAGCTGAAAATAGAAATGAAAACATACCACTATCTCTAACTCAGAAGCAATCTCTAATTGATAACTATTTGCGAATGAAAATTTAGTTTCATCCAAGGGAGTCTCACTGGGGAAGCAAACTACTCACAATAATAAACTGCTTGCATACCCAGGAGTAGAAGGCTGACAAAAACCAAATCAACAGCATCTTTGCAGGTTCTTTACTGCATAATGTTGTTTCAGGGCTCTTCTACTGTTTTTCGATTTTTGTCCAATTATTTTAATTTAATTTTATTTATGTATTTTTTCTCTTCTCTTTTTACCCTATAGAACCTTTGCATATATATTATGTCTTCCAAGATAGTATTTTTATAGATTCCTGAGTGTGTGAATTAGTGGCTCTCTGTTTCTTGTGACTTATCTTAGACTTGTTTCTTTCTGTTTGCTTTTTAAAAAAAAAACTCTAATGTGTTAGTTTTGTGTTATTTTATTGTATTTTATTGCATTATATTCTATTTTATATTATTATCATCACATAAAGCCTGTTTGTTTTCCAACCAATTTCTGATTTGCCTGAAGACCCAGTTCATGAAAGAAATGGGGTGGACCTGGAAGGGGTTGGGAGGAGCTGGGAGGAGTAGAGTAATGGGAGACTATAATCAGCATATAGTATGTGCAAAAAATCCATTTTAATAAAAGGGAAAAATAAATAAAATTAGAAGATTATAGTACAAATTCCATCTGTTTGAAACAGTGCACCTTTTTTTTTCTTGTTCTTTAATCTTTTGATAGATATCAAGGTGCTATTTATAGATGTACCATTAACAGACATAAATAGAAAATACTGACAAAGAAGGAAGTCATGGTTGCATTGTATATGTTTATTCCTTTGTTTTTTAAGTATATACTCAAGCTAGAGCTATCATTTCAATTGCACATACACATAAAAATAATGCATTGTGTTCTTATTATAAATCTGTCAAAAATACCCTCTTCAAGCAATTTGAAATTAACATAAATTGTAAAATACACAGTCAAAGAAATAAAGAAGGTTATATAAAATGATTCCTTGAAAATCATGTGAGATACAAGCCCCAAAATTCACTGTAGCTATATTCAGCCACATACTTGTTTTCTAGATGTAATAAGCAATTGAACAATAAAACTCAAAATGCACAGAGAGCACCTTTTTATAACCACCAAATTAAAAAGTTTTATATTTTTTTTGGTTCTGTGACTTATTATTATTTTTCTTTATTAAGAAATTTTTTATTCATTTTACATACTAATCACAGATCCCCCTGTCTTTCCTCCTCCCTCCCTCCCCTAGTCTTTCTCCCCCAACCCATCCTCCATTCTTTCCTCCGAAAAGGTAAGGCTGCCCACGGGGAGTCAGCAAGGCCTGGTACATTCAGTTGAGGCAGGTTCAAGCCCCTCTCCCCGCATCAAGGCTTTACAAGGTATCTCACCATAGGTAATTGGCTCCAAAAAGCCAGTTCATACACCAGGAATGGATCCTCATCCTACTGCCAGATTTATCTTTTTGAATTGATTATAGTTACTATTTCTACAGACTGCATTTCTGTGACCTATTCATCTACTGCCATTTTTGAAGTCAATATAATGTTACATTTTTTTTCAGAAACACAGTAGGTTTGTCAGTTCCCAAGTCTACAGAATCCTATAGGTGATTCTTTACAATGAATCTTATTATCTTATTTCTTATTTATGCATTTGTGCATATATGCATTATATGACCTTCGCTAACAAATGTAGTGTTGATAGATATGTTGGGGCCAGTAGGGGCACAATGTGAGGAAATGTGATTTCCAAGTAAGTTTAATAACTGAGTTCGATCTTCTGAATCCATGTAGAAGTAGCAGAAGAGAAGAAACCTTACAAAGTTGCACCCTAACTTCCTCATATGACTCATTATAGCGCGTGCGCGCGCGCACACACACACACACACACACACACACACACACACACACATTATTGTATGTTTGCAATAATATGGGATGTGTAATTTAACCTATGTTTGTCTTTTCTCTTGAATATACATGTACCAAACCCAAACCCAAGCATGTTTGCCAAACTCAATTTTCAAGAATGTTTATGTTCATATCAACTTTCCACCATGTACATAGTTAGTAGGTCTATTTCCTGGATTGCCCAGATTCTGGAATCTTGGAAGTAAAAATGCAATTAAAAAGAGCCCTTATCACTTTGTAAATATTCCTAAAAGGAAAGTAGCCTGTCACTTTGTAAATATTGCTACGATGAAAGATCTTCACACATAGAGTAAGAAGAATTTTGTCATTGTGATGATTTGAGCATTATAAAAGTACTAAAAGGAAGACTAGTTGAAGGGAATATTTGGATATTCAGGTGTGGTCACATCACAGAATAGAGTGAACATAACTATGAACCAAATTCAACTCATAGTCCATATGGTAGATGGAGTGGGTACCATGGGCCAAACACTTGTGGTTAAAACCACAGTCCTCTCTGGATCTACTAAATAAGATGCTGCTTGTATTGCTTGTGAACAGAGTTGTCTGTCTTGAATCTCTGCATCTGAAAATTGTTTTTCAGTAAGAGTCTCAAAGTTTAGCCTTTCTATAAAATGAGATGCTGAATTTTATTGAGCAATACACAACTGGCCCATTAAATTAAGTAATAATTCTTTCAACTTACCTAGTTATTGGTGAAATTATTAAGGCCACTTCACGTAGTTAAAAGGAGATTTATTTGATGGCGTAACTTACAAACTAAGGGATAAGTAGGTTGCGGGGTCTGGGGAAGGTGTATCGCAGTCCAGTGGTGGTCTCTGGAGCTCTGCTTGGCCCACCTCCACCGTCCAGGGTCCCGAAACAGAGAGAGAGTGTGCTGGCCCATCCAGATCTCGGGTCTCCAGGCGCCTCCCTTGGCCCCGCCTTGTAGGCATGACAGTTGCCAAAGTCTCAATGGGGGTTGGAACTTCCAGATCAAAGCTGGAATGGCTACCCACTACACCTAGTAGGACAGAACAGGTTGCCATATGAAAACATGCAAACCAAAGCCTCATTGACTTCCTGGTTCCTAGAGCTCCTGTGAGAATGTTACTCTGACATTCTGGAAGCTGTTCTAATTTGCTTCTGTAAGATTCCAGTACTACCCCATCTTGTTTTGGGTTCCCACTTGAATCAACTACTCTGCTTTATATAAACAGGATAGCCTAATGGCTTAAAACAATAGTTAAATATTGCTCAGGAGTTCATAAATAAACTGTCCAATTTGCTGATTGTAATTTATTCAGGCTCAAATACTGTTCACTAGGTTCTCTCCTCTCATATACTGTGGCAACTGTCAGGCTGGCTGAAATATGTGTAGACTTGACATCCCTAAGTGGATGTCTTTTCACTGTTCCACTTGGAGTCAGTCTCTAAAAAATTTATCCCAGCTTATTCAGAGGGCAGCTGCTTTGGGTTCTGAGAGTAGAAAAGACATGGAGCAAGGAAGACTGCAATCTAGGTCTGGATCTTCCTTTGTTTCAGAAGGAAGTCACAAAGTCAGCCTGCATTCACTAGGTAGGAAAGCAAACTATCATGACAGAAGGAGCTGCAGAAACAGAATGCCAGTTTCTGTGAAGTACAATTTGTCTTAGTTTCTGTTCCTGGTATGATAAAACACTCTGAAAAAAATCAGGATATGTGAGAAAGTCTTCATCTTGGCTCACAGAAGGTACAGTCCACTATGGTGGGAGAGTCGAGGATGGGAGAGCATCAACTGGTCAAGTTGTACTTACAAATAGGAAGCAGGGGGAATTGAATTCTCAGCTAGCAGCACCCCTTTATCATGAATCTTCACATTTCAGTTAATCTAATTAAAAGACTTACTTGTAGGCATATTCAGAGGCTTGTCTCCTAGATGACTCTAGATCGAGTCAACTTGACAACCAAGATTAAATCTCATGGTTATAACTGTATTGTAATCCTTATAAAGAATTGTGGATTTACTAACTTTTGCTTATTCAACTATCAAATGAAATGAAATGTCTTGGTCTCACTGTCTTGATAACAATAACCAGAGAAATTTTGCTTTCTAATAATACTGACTAATATGGATGATAGATACATTTGGATTAATGATGTTTGGGATTAACTGAACTTCACTGAGGTGTGTGGGCTACAAAACAAAAGGGAGATTGCTCTTTACATAGGTGTGATGAGCACAGTTGAAACTTTAGGCTGTTCAGTGTATGAGGCACAGATGGACTGTGTAGATAAGGGAGCAACAGAATTATCATTTCATTAGTCAAATGGGGAAAGTAACAGTGAAGACATTTTCCTCAGTATATTCTCCAGTCACCATAAAGAAAAGTTAAAGCACCTGTTGTAATTGCTGTGAACAGTGGCTCGATAGATCTGTAGTATTATGATCATATTGATGGTATAATGTGATGCAGATGGTGGTCTATAGTTGAAAACATTTTACATATATATATGTATATATACATATATATGTATATATACATATATGTGTGTGTTAGTCTGCATTCTACTTGTAACAACATAGATAATAGTTCTTTGAAATAAAATAAATATAAGATAAGAAGACACATTATAATGTCCTTGCAGAGATGTTATTGTACACACTAATCAAGAGGTCTCAAATGAATTCTGCCCAAATTAAGTACTTCTAGGGCCATGCCCTTATCATCTTCCACTTTGCCAACATTTATGAACATAGATATATCTCTCTTGCGTCATTTTATTCTTCTGAGCCTATGCAAGTTCCAGTTGATTGGCAGATGAGAACTAATAGTTTCACTTCAGTTTCTGCTGGTTTATGTTCAGAGTAAGCAGAAGTATTAGCTGTGCTTTTGTGTGTCTAATTCCAAGCATTTTTTCTCATTTACTATGAAACACAACTCAGAACAGGTCTTTGTAACAAAGTGTTACAGATGATCAAGGAAATAAATAACTTGGCACACACTTGTGACAACAATGGGAAAAGCCTCCTGAGACTCTGGGTCTGATCGAACTCACTTGTCTGCATGGAAGGAGTCCTTAGACTGCAAGAGGGAAAAGGAAAGAAAGAAAGAAAGAAAGGAAGGAAGGAAGGAAGGAAGGAAGGAAGGAAGGAAGGAAGGAAGGAAGGAAGGAAGGAAAAACATGCATTAATGCTTATTTAGAACAGTGAGATGTGAAATTTGTTTCAATTACCCCATGTTAACATAATTTATGATATTTGTAAAAGTGATTATAACCAATGAAATTGTCTCATTATTCTCTGATTTAACAATTTCAAAGTTGAGTATAAAATAGGCATCATTAATATAGTTTAGGAAAAGATCAGCTTATATACATCCAGAAGAATTTTTAGTACATGGCAAATTACATTTAGGATATGAAGAAGAATATATGATAATTATTCATTATCCTGCATAGTTATTTTCAGACAGCATTTGTCCTCATGTTTTGTGAGGTGCTCATTTATAGGTGTAGTGGCTATCTTTGACTAGAGAGAGATAATAAAGTTATTCATCAAGAATACCAGTAGCTTGGACAAAAGAATATGACTGAGGCACAGACAATCCTTCAAGTACAGTAGGTATGATCTCAGGCATTTTTTCACCTACACGAGGAAGGAAAATTATCTAGATCCCTACTACTCACGTCAGTGCATTCTGAAGTTTTCTTGAAAGACAGCATATTTTTCCTAGTTATATATTTACATCCTAATCATGATCCAATAATTTACAAAGTGAGTTTTCTCTCAAAATAAGTTTCCTCTGAAGCATTTTCCTTAGTGATTCAGTTACTGAGCCAAAATTCCCTAAGTTTTTTTAAGAGACAAATTCATAACATTATGATTCAAGCTACACAAATTCAAGTAATACAGTTTCAACGAGTTAATGAGAAGCAAATAAACCAAAGAAGTGTGAGACTACAAGCAAATATTTTTAAGTGGGTCAGAGGTTGCATGAAACAATTATCTAATCACCATACTACAGAAAGTAAAACATTCAGACTAATTATCCTCTGTGTCTGAACTACCAATGTTGTATAAAAACTTGAGATTTTTAGCTGTGAGTTCAAAATTCCCAGTTTGCTGTTGCATCAGGTATGTCTCTCCTTATAAATTGCTGTCTGTTGATTGGCTGGAGTTCTCTCAAACTTAACTAAATACAAACAAACAGCCTTTTAAAATGTAAATTTAAACAAGAATGTGCAGCCTTGGGTTAAGTTACTCAGAATGGGGCATTATTTTTTAACCACTGTATATTTTAATGTTAAAACAAAAAAATACATTTAAGGTGAGAATTGAACAAATGAATATAATGTTTACACAAAAATACCAACTATGAGCAAAAATGCAGACAGAGATTCCAACTCTGGCCAGCTCATGTCTCATTATACATTGATTGAAATACACTTAATCTGCTATAAAAAGAAAGAAGAAAACCTTTATTCCATAAGTGTAAGTGATGAAGTAAGTGTAAATGATGAAGTCTCAGGAATTGTAGCAGGAATCTTAGAGAGTCTTATTAATAAAATCAAACCTGAGGCCAGTTATTGGGATGAATGCTAGACGATCAGAGAAGCAGAACAAGCCACAGCTACCTCACCTTGCCAGTTCCTCAGCTGATCCTGTTTCCTCAGACTGGATGCCTCTGAGTCCTCATCCAGAATGAATCTCAGCTGAAGTGCTGCTTGAAAGCCTGAAAGCTTGACCAGCCAAATGCTTCTAGTTCCTGGTTTTCATGCCTTATATACCTTTCTGCTTTCTGCCATCACTCCCTGGGATTAAAGGCTCACGTCTTGGGATTAAAGGTGTTAGTCACCATGCCTGGCTATTTCCATTGTGACTTTGAACTGACAGAGATCCATGCCTCCAGAAGGCTAGGATTAAAGGTGTGAGTGCCACCATTTTCTAGCCTCTGTATCTAGTGGCTGTTCCATTCTCTGACCCCAGATAAGTTTATTAGGGTGCACAATATTTTGGGGAACACAATACCACCACAAGGAATGAATGACAAAATTAACAGGATTTAATGAAATTTTAGAGTTTTAAGAGAAAACATTATTACTTTTTGCTTATCTGAAAAATAGTGACTCAAGAGTCTTGTCTGTGTAACATATTAGGAGAAGTGTCTGACTGTGATGCTGTGAGTCTTAAACTCATTAGTCAGTGTGCAGTACATCAGAGATGGTACTGAATACATTGCAATGGGAGTTACAAGTACTCTCTGCCTTCCATTGTACAGGTGCTCTGACTTACACCCTGAGCCATATGTGATGGAAATTACTAGAGACAGGACAACGGAAAACCATGGAAACAGAAAGCCTTGCAGTTGTGGTGCTTAGATTTTGGCAGAGATAAGTGATAAAACAAGGAAATAAAATCAAAGTTAGAAACTAGACAATGGCCTCAGACAATTGGACTCCAGGACAGCACAGTATGAAGGGCTGCCTAGTTGGTGGGAAATGATGGCTGTGCTTTAGAAAGTGGTCAGGAACTTGCAGACAAGGCTGTGTGGAGTTCTTGGGGTGACATTTTGTTGGAATCAAGTGCAAAAGTCCAGAAGTTAGCAAGAGGAGCCAGGCACCACAGGCATAAATAGAATGTCAGTGATACAAAGGAAGACACCAAGGACAGGGGTGTGGTCCTTGCAGGTCAGGCATTACAGAAGTACCAAACCACATGGACTTGAAAGACGGAGAAGCCATTGGCAAGTTTTTGAAGATTAAAGGATTAACTATTTCTGACTTTAAGAAGAATACGCTCAGATCTGTGTGTATGTAAGGAAGTCAGGATGACGTGAAGGAGAAATTTAGGGAACCTATTTATGAAGACTACAGTATTTTGTGTAATTATGACATTTTACAATTTTATTATTCACAAATATTAAAGATTAGCATTATAGTTAAAGTTATTAGCAAATACTTCTGAGGTTTTAAACTTCTTGACAGATATTTATTTTGCTTTGAATTATATTTCATGTATTTGTCAATAATTAGTTGTTAAATATCAACTTTGGTCTACCTGTATGCATTTTTAGTTGCTTCATTAAAATTCAGGATTATTTCAATTATAATTTTCTTTATTATACAACAATCTGTTTTGAATTGAAGTATAATAAAGTCATTACATAGCCGTTTCTTCTAAAGCTAGTGGGAAGTGATAACACGTTTATTTTCTTTTTTCATTAGCTCAAGATAAAATATCTTATTTCATTATTTCAAGAATAAACATGATTTATGAAATACATCATGACTCATGTATATACACTGCCTTCTTATGTCATTGGTAAGTATTTGACTTTCATAACAGTTTGATAAGTGGTTTGTGGTATTCTATTGAAGTTACCGGAGGTGGGGACTATAATCTCAACTTTATGAGTCAGTAATAATCTTCATGAATTTTTCTCCAGGGTTTGATTTATAAGGAAAATATACGGAAGATGTTATAGAATAAAAGGAAAGATAAAGCAGATTTGAAGATTCGTGGTAACTGTTTTGCTTGTCAGGATTTAAAAATGTAGTCTCTATTATATTGCAGTTTAGGTTTGCAGCCTGATGTAAAATATGCAGTGTGAGGTTTCATATTCATTGTCAATTTGACTGAATTTAGGATCACCCAGGGGAAACACCTCTGGGCATGACTTTGAGAGAGTTTCCATAGAGAATTAACTGAGGAGGGAAGACTCATCCTGAATGGGGAGTTTCAGTCATCCCATGGGCAAAGGTGCTATACTATAAAGAAAAATGGAGAAAGCGTGCTCATTACAACAACCCACTTTCTATGTTTACTGTCTTGCTGAGATAAGAGCAATGAGTTCTACTCCTGTTGCCACACAATTACTCTAACCCCCATTTCTTGTCTGCATGAAGACTAGATATCTTCCAATAATCAACCTTGACCATTTCGCATAAAATAAAGTCATCATTTGGCATTATCATATTGTATAAATTCCATTGACACCATGCATGCTTCATCTGTCTCAGCTATGTATCGTCACATGTTTTTGACCTAGAGTGTTGAACTGTTTTTGTTTGTATTGCTACAATAGAGTTACAGTCACCCCAAGATCTCTACATCTTCTTTATTAGACATTTCCAAGATGTAGTATAATATCTCATGGAGCAGGGGGAGTGCATTTGAAGGTATAATTGAGTTGTTGCTCATATTATCTTCAGATGGAGAGGTGGTTCTGAATTATCCACAGTGTTCACCAAAATCAAAAATGTTCCTTATAAGTGCAAGATAGAGGCAGGAGAGATAAAAAGAAAGATTGTAGTCAGTTTCTGGATTTGACAAAGGAAACCAGAGTGAAAAAGACAGGTAAGAATCATGGTTTAAGTCTCTAAGAATTACGACCCCATGGCCAATGTGACTTTAAACAATTTGAGACTTATTTTAGATTTCTGACCTATAGAACTTCAGAATATGATGCTATAAAGTTTCAAGCCACCATGGTTGTTGTGATTTTTCTTTTTCTCAGGAGTAACAGAAAACTATATGATACAAGCATGACTTGATATTCCTCACCATATTTTAAAATCTTAGAACGACTGTATTAACAAGAGATTAAACATGCAGTGTTCTGGTAGATCCTATTTCTAGGATTAACAGCCTATTTTGTGATACTTACAAATCTTTATGATGTTACCACTCCACCAAAGAGTGATAGGAAACACTCTTAACTGCTCATTCATCCTCCAGCCCCTAATAGGGCTTTAAAGACCATTCTTAATACACCATTCGTGTAAGCCTCCACATGTAGTATATATACCTTCTCTCATTCTTATTCAATTCTTTACATTTATTGTCCTCTTCTCTGTGACACCTCTCTTCTTATGTGGCTATTAGAATTCCAGTAATCATTTAAAATTGGAAAGGAAAGTATCCCATTTGTGAAGTTGCCTTGCCCCTCATATCTACTGATAATATGAAATTATTGTAGAGATGATAGGTATATTTTTCCTGCTGCCAAAAGTTCTTTGGAGCTTCTATTGTAAACTGAATTTCAAATTATAGCAATTTGTGTATGCTGATTTTATTTCCCTAGTGCAGTCTGTTGGATGGTCATAGATTTCTTTTGTTGTCATTTTCTAGCATAATATGTATAATTCTGAGCAAAGAATATGCCTATAACATGTAAGTGAAAATGTTTATTGAATTAAAATATGTTAACTTCACATCCTTTATATACAGGAGGATGCATAATATTTACTTTCATTGAAGAGTAGAATACACAGCAGGCCAAAGCTGTATTTCAGTTTGGAAAAGAAATGGCGAGGTCTCAAAGAGAGTTTGAGCAGGAATTGTATGGTTGGACAACAAGCAGAGGATAAGCGCACAGGGATGTCTAGATGGTTTCTTTGGTGTCTAAAATTATCTGCACAGTGTGGATGCAGCAATGTCTGTATTCAGGTTCTCTATTATATTGGATATGCATTAGCTTAGAGGGAACTAGAAATTCTTGAATCTTATTTCCAAAGGAAATAATGTTTCTTTTAGCATTTTTTCAACGGCAACATAAAGAAAAGCTAATAATAGGAAGAATTTAAAGTAGGAATAATATAAATGATAATCTTTATATCTGGTAAATTCCAAAGGAAATCAGTATAGAAATGTTCATATCAAGTTTTAAAATCTAATGTGAATATTAAAAACAGAACTATTCACAACCTAAATCAGTTATCACTGAGACAGATGGCTCATGAACTCAGTCAATCCAACTAAGAAAATTCAGTAGCTAAAGCAAGACTTCAGACTGTTTTATACTATAGTAACAGGTTTGTGTGGAAAAATTAAATGACAATATTATAAACCAGGAATAAAATGGAAGAGAAAAAGGAAGCAAGGAAGGGGAAGGAAGGAGAGAAGAAGAAGGAAAATGAGAACACTTCCACTAAAATGTGAGTCAGGACATAGATGATCTTCCTCTGAAAATCATTCAAAATCTTAAGGACTTTTAAAATAACAATTTGAGAAATTATTGAAAATTTAGCAAAGGATAAGGACAAATAATAGTATAATGAATTAATTCCTCACATGTACATCATGCCAAGTACATGCCAGTATGTGCGCTGATTTATTATTCATTAATTGCATCATTCACCATACACTACTGTTTTTTCTGTTATTACCTTATTCTTAAGATTCAATAGATATCGCTATTATCTATTATTGCTATGAAGTTAGAACTTAAGTCCCATGAATCATTTTATTTATTCTGAGTGTTTTCTTTCAAGTACACTGCTTTACAATATTAAAAAAATCACTGTTTTGTTTGCATGTTGAACTAGCTTACATATGTATATATTTTATATTATTATCATATATTAATTGATATACTATATATTGTATACATATTTAAGGGGAGAGATAAGATGTACTGGTCAAGATCTCTATTAGTACCATGTTTCTAAATGGTGTATTCATTAAATTTAAGAGGAGAATCAACAAAGGATGACAGATACTGCTATTCATTATTATCTTCATTAACTTTTGTTTTTATGTTGAAAATAGATTTTTTTCATGCAATATATTTTGATTTTAGTTTTCCTTGCACCAACTCCTCCCACTTGCTTTCTGACTCTCAAACCACCTGAATCCACACCCTCTCTCTCTCTCTCTCTCTCTCATTCGTGAAAACAATGGTAGCTCATTCTGGCAATGATGCAGAATCAGGGGAGCATTCATCCATTGCTGGTGGGATTGCATAGTTGCAAAGCCACTACAGAAACCAACATGGCAGTTTCTTAGAAAGTTGGGAGTCAATCTACCTCAAGATACAGTTCTACAACTCTTGGAGCTTTAGTCAAAAGATCCTTCATTTTACCACAGGGACACTTGCTCAACCATGTTCATTGTTGCCCTATTCATAATAGCCCCAAACTGGAAACAACCTAGATGTCCCTCAACAAAAGAATGGATAAAGAAAATGTGATACATTTACAAAATGATCTACTGCTCAGCTATTAGAAAAAATGACATCATGAAATTTGTAGGAATATGGTTGGAACCAGAAAAAAAAATCATCCTTAGTTGGTTAATCTAGATCCAGAAAGGTAAATATGGTATGTATTCTCTTTTAGTTGAGATTAAAGATTACATAAATGATAACCAATCTACAATCCATAGATTCAGAGTATTTAGGTAGAAAGAAAGAGACTAGAAGGTACACATGCTCTCCCTAGTAGGGGGAAATAGAATAGATTTTATCGGTGGACTGAGGAAGTGGGTTTCTGTAATGGGCTGATCAAGTGGGGAGGGCGATGGAAGTTAAGGTGTAAGGATGGAATGCAGGGAGAGTCAGCTGGAATTGAGAGGCATTTAAGGAATGGTATGGAAAGCTAGTGCAGTGGAAACTTCCTAAAATATATTAAGGCAATCCTAATGAGGTATTCTAATAATGAGGGTGATAGAGTCCCAACTCACCATTTCTTGGCACCAAAAAGGCTCCAGTACTTGGACTGGTTTGTATTTAATTGAGTTGTTGGCTAAGGGTCTCATGGAAACCCCCAAGCCACCCAAGCTGTTGTTAATTCAATGGATTGTTATCTGCAAACTTAAAATGGGACCCCATTGCTGAGGACAACACATACACAGCTCATTCAACACTGAGAAGTTGAACTTGTGCCTATATGGAACATTCACTACTGTGTTCTAGTGTCTTTGATGTAGGAAAGTACTCTGCAGGCTACCAAAACAGAAAAATAAACACAAGACAACCACAAAGACATTATGATCTTTCCTGCTTACAAGATATGCTGGGGCAATGGTGGCACAGAACTTGTAGGAGTAACCAACCAATGTCTGATTTGACTTAAGGCCCACTCCATCAGTTGGAAACCATACCCTGACACTGCTTGGGTAGCCAAGAACCAGAGATTTGGGGTAAAACCAAACACTACTGGACTCTAAAAATAAATAAATAAATAAATAAATAAATAAATAAATAGATAGATAAAATGACTCCTAATGATATTCTGCTTTACTGATAGATCAGTGCCTTCTTTAATCACCAGCAGAGAAGGTTCCTCCTGCAGCAGATGAGAACACATGTAGAGACCCACAGACACAGAGAGACAGAGATAGACAGAGACAGAGACAGAGACCAAGAAAGAGTTCTTGGAACACACAGTTTTAAATGGGACTTCTCTATATAATCCCTCCCCCACATAGCTTAGAGAACCCCTTGAAAGAAGAGGCAGAAAGAACATAAGAGCCAGAGGTAGGTGGAAGTCCCCAGAAAAACAGGTCTTTCTTAGTCAATTTGCAAAGTTTATATGAATACACAGAGCTTGACAAATACAAAACAAAATAGGGCTGCACCAGTTCCTCTGTGTATGGTCTATAGCTTCAGCTTAGTAATTTCATAAGATTCCTGAGTGATACATGAACAAGTGGGTCTCCAATTCTTTTGCCTGCTCTTGGGGCTCTTTTCTTTCTACTGGCTTGCCTTGTCCAGCCTTGATGTAATTGGTTTTGATATGTCTTATTTTATTTTGTTATGTTTGGTTGTTATTTCTTAGAAGCCTGTTGTTTTCAAATGAGAGACAGAAAGGGAATGGACCCAGTAAAGAGTGGAAGTGGAGCAGAACTGGTAGGATTAGAGGGAGGTGAAATTATAACCAGGATATATTGTATTTTCTTTTTTTTGTTTTTTGCATTATCTCATTTATCTTTTTTTATTAAGAAAATATTTTCATTCATTTTACACACCAGTCAAAGATCCCCCTTGTTCCTCCTCCCACTCCCCCAGCCTCCTCCCCAAACTACCCCCATTCCCTCCCTCAAGAAGGTAAAACCTCCCATGGGGAGGCACATCCAATAGAGCAAGTCCAAGCCCTTCCCCCTGCCTCAAGGCAGCATGAGGTGTCCCATCATAGGTAGTGGGCTCCAAAAAGCCAGCTCATGCACCAGGGATGGATTCTGATTCTACCGCCAGGGGGTGGGGGGCAAGCAGATCAAGCTACACAATTGTCTTGCCATGCAGAGGGTCTAGTCCAGCCCCATGCAGGCTCCACAACCATTGATCCAACTTTCATGAGTTCCCACTAGTTTGGTTTGGTTGTCTCTGCAGGTTTTCCCATCATGATCCTGATGTACTTGCTCATAGAATCCCTCTTCCTTCTCTTCAGCTGGACTCCTGGAGCTTGGCCTGGTGTTTAGCTGTGGATCTCTGCATCTGCCTCCATCAGTCATTGGAGAAAAGTTCTGTATTCACCAATCTGATCAATGGGGCAAGCCAGTTCAGTTCAGACACTCTTCATTATTTCGAGTAGTCCAAGCTGTGGTCATCCTTGGGAATTTCTGGTAACTTCCCTAGGACCAGTCTCTCTCTATCCCCATGATATCTCTCTCCATCATGGTATCTCTCTCATTGCTTTCCCACTCCATCTCAACAATCCCATTCCCTTATGCTCTCATCCCCCATCCCCTAGTTCATGTATACCCCTCACCCCCAGTTCACTCATGGGGATCTCATCTATTTCCCCTTCCCAGGGTGATCTATGTGTCCCTCTTTGGGTCTTCCTTGTTAAATAGCTAAAATAATCTATTTTCAATACAAGGGAAAAAATTTTAAAAAAGAAGATCTGATTGTTTCAGGCTCTGTATCCTTCAGTAGTCAATACTAGTAGTCCTTGGGAGGGTCACTCTTTCAGAATCCTGAGAGTTTCTTCTGCACTAGGTTTCCACCTCACCCCATTTAGTATTTTCTCCCTGTACTCTCTCCCTCCACACTTCCCCTTAACCTGAACTCTTCTGTTCTAATTCCCACTCACCCCAAGTCCACACACAAAATCCATTTTACTTCTGTTTCCCAGGGAGACCCATATGTCTCCCGTAGAACCCTCCTTGTTACTTAGCCTTCTAGGTCTATGAACAGTGGCACAGTTACCAGCTAATATACTCTTATAAGTTAGTACATACCACATTTGTCTTTCTGGGTCTAGGTGACCTCACTAAGGATTTTTTTCCTAGTTCCATCCAAACTACAAATTTAATAATTTTTATGAATGAAACTACTATGAACATAGTTGAGCAAGTGTATTAGGGTAGGATGGAGTATCCTTAAGGTATATGCCCAAGAGTGTTAGAGCTGTATCTTGAGGTAGATTAACTTGAACTTTCCAAGGAAGCACCATATTGGTTTCCATAGTGGTTGAACAACTTTGCACTCCTATGAGCAATGGAGGAATGTTCCCCTTGCTCCCCATCATTGCCAGTATGAGCTTTCACTTGTGTTATTCATCTTAGCCATTCTGACAGATGTAAGATAGAATTTCAAAATATTTTTGACTTGCATTTCCTTGATGGCTAAGATGTTGAATATTTCTTTACATTTTTCTCAGCCATTTGAGATTCCTCTGTTGAGAATTTTCTGTTTAGGTTGGTATTCAATTTTTCAATTGGATTATTTGGTTTGTTGATATATAGTTTCTTGAGTTCTTTATATATTTTGGATATTAGCCTTCTATCTGATGTGGAGTTGGTGAAAAACTTTTTTCCATTCTGTAGGCTGTCAGTTTGTCCTATAGATGGTGTCTTTTGCTTTACAAAAGATTTTCAGCTTCATGTGTCTCATTTATTAATTTTTTACCTTAGTGCCTGCACTATCAGTGTTCTGTTCAGGAAGTTGTCTCCTGTGATAATAAGTTCAAGGCTACTCCCCACATTCTCTTCTGCTGGGTTCAGTGTATCTGGTTTTATGTTCTGGTCTTTGATCCTGAGCCTGAACTAGCCATCTTCTATAAACAGGCAACTTCTAGTGGTTTGACTAGGATACCAATCCAGCCACAAAACCTTTGACCTACAATCTATCCTGCCTGCAAGATGTGCCCTGGAAATGGAGTTGCAGAGCTGTGGGAGTGGCCAAGCAATGACTGGTCTAGTTTGAAACCCCCCCCATGCCAGTAGAGGGAACCCATGTCCAACACTGCCTGGATGGCCAGGAACCAAAGGCTTGATAGCCTATAGACTAAATAAAAAAAATCAATTAAATGATTCATAATGATATTCTGCTATACTTATAGATCACTGCCTAGCCCAGCTGTCATCAGAGAGACTTCCTACAGTAGCTGATAGAAACAGATGCAGAGACCCACCTCCAAACACTGGGTGGAAAGAGAACACAAATTGGAGATTTCCGTTGGACCCCTCCCGTTGGAGCTCAGTAAACCACTCAGAGGAGGGGGAGGAAGAATTGTGGAAGTCAGAGGGGTTGAGAACATCAGAACAAGGCCCACAGAACCAACTAAGCAGGGCTCATAGGTGCTTACAGAGACTGAAGCAGCAATCACAGAACAGGCATGAGTCTCTGCTAGGTCCTCTGAATATATGTTACGGTTGTTAGCATGATGTTTTTGTGTGACTCCCAACAGTGGGAGGGGGCATGTCTGACTCTTTTGCTTATTCTTGGGATCCTTTTCTTCCTACTGAGTTGCCTTATCCAACCTTGATATGAGGGTTTATGCCTAGTCTCATTGTATCATATGATTTTGTTTAGTTGATATCCCTGCTAGGCCTGCTTTTTTCTGAAGGGTAACTGAGGAACAGTGGCTCTAGGGGAGAGGGGAGTGGAGGTGGGGAACTTGGAGGAGTGGAGGGAGAAGAAACTGTGGTCCAGGTATATTGTATGAGAGAAGGATAAATAAAAAATAAGAAAGAGAAATTAAAAAACAAAGTCTGACAAGATCACCTCAAAATAAAAGAAAAAGATGAAAAGAAAAGAGGGTTTTTTTTTCATGAAATATATTCAGATTAGAGTTTTCCCTTCCTAAGTCCTCCACATCCTCCTAGAATCCATACCCACTCAAATCCATAGCCTTTTTTCTTTCATTAGAATAAAAGCAGGTATCTAAAAAATAATCATAAAATAGAATAAGGTAAAACAAAGCAAACTGGAATAGAATGAAGCAAGCAAACTATCAGGAGTAAAAGAGTTAAAGAATAAACACAAACACATATAGACAGAGCCAGACACATTCACACACAGAGGCATCCAACAAGAACACACCAGAAGCCACAATATATACACAAAAGCTCTGTAAGGAAAAACAGAAGGAAAGGAAGGAAGGAAGGAAGGAAGGAAGGAAGGAAGGAAGGAAGGAAGGAAGGAAGAAAGTTAAAATATTTCCCAGACAAAAGATTATGAGATGAGGAACCACCCAAAATATCATTGATTTTGTTTACTTGTTTGTGTGTGTGTGTGTGTGTGTGTGTGTGTGTGGTGTTGGTCATCTACTGCTGTGCATGGTGTCTTTCCTTAAGAGTGGTTTGGATATCCAATGAGATTCCACTATGGGAAACTAATTTTTCATTTATGAGCCCACTACCTCATAAATGGAGATAACTTCTTTGTTACAGATGGGAACTTGTATCTACCATTCTCAGGGCCAGGCCCCACCTGGCTTTGACTTGTTCAGGGATTGTGAATGCTATCACTGACTTTCTAAGTTCATATATTTGTCATTCCTGCTGTGTTTAGGAGGACTTGTTTCCTTGGTGCCCTCTATCCCCACTGGCTCTTATAATCTTTGTCCCTCCTCTTCTACTGAGTTACCTGAGCCCTAAGTGGAAGGAATTGATGAAGACATTCCATTGAGGGCTGAGTGTTCCAATGCCTCTAACTCTTTACACTTTGTTCTGTTATGGATTTCTGTTTTTGTTTCTGGCTACTGTAAGAATATACTTCTCTGATGATGGCTGAACAAGGCACTGAACTATGATATATTTTGTTGTTAGGAGTCATTATATTGCAACACTCCTCTAGTAGAATCATAGTATAGTAGAAAATGTGGTACATTTACACAATGAAATATTACTCAGCTGTTAAAAATAAAATTCACAGGTAAATGGTTAGAGCTAGAAAAAAAAAATCATCCTGAATAAGGTAACCCACAACCAAAACACAAATACAGTATTGATTAGCCTATATGTTGATGTTAGCTAATAAGTCTTTGATAAGCAGTCTACAACCTACACAGACACAGAGGTTTGCTTTAGAGTAGGGAACTAGGAGAGAGGATGCATCTCCCAAGGAAGGAGAAATAGAATATATAGTTATGGATAGACAGGGTGGGGGGAATAAAATGGGAGGATTAAACTGGGAAGGTAAGGGAATATAGAGAGGGACAACTAAAACTAAGTCCCCTTGAGGAGTCATATGGAAATGAAATACAGTAGAAGATTCTTAAAATATATACATATATGGAATGAATATCTCTATATACTATATATAATATGGTATATAGTATACACATTATATATAAATGGAATTTATTGGAATGATTTACAGGCTACTGTTCAACTATTCGAACAATTGCTAGCTGTGAATGGAAAGTCCAAGAATCTAGTAGTTGCTCAGTCCCAAGAGGCAGGGTGTCTCATCTGGTGTTCTGTGTATGCTGGAATTCCAAAAAAGTAGGTTCCAATGCTAGTAAATGAATGGATGTGCTCTCAGAAGGAAAGGGCAAGCAGGCAAAGAAGTAACCCTCCCTCTACTTCCACTGCTCTTATATAGGCTTCCAGCAGAAGGTGTGACTCAGATTAAAGGATGTGCCTTCCTACCTCAAGATCCAGATTAAAGGTATGTTGTCTTCCTGCCTCAAGATCCAGATCACAAATATGCCCTCCATTTCTGGATTGTAGTTCACTCCAGATTAAGTCAAGTTGACAACTAAGAATAGCCATCACAGGATCCCATGAATATTCCCTAACAACCCAGGCTATTTTCAGGTATGTTGGTTGCTCTCTACAAACTGAGGATAAGACCCTGAAGACAGCACCTATACAACAAATGGAACACAGAAAAATCAAGCTGGTAAATGACTACCTATAGCTGTCCTCCCCCACTATTGACCAGTGTTCATGTTACTAGAAGATACACTCACTGCATGCTACCAGAGTAGAAAGGCAAACACCAAATCAGCTACAAAACCTCTGCTCTCAAGTTTAATAGTGACACAAACTTGTGGGAGCAACCAACCAATATCTGATTAGATTTAAGGACTATTCCATGAGATGGAACTCACATCTGACACTGCTCTGATGGCCAAGAAAATGAGACTAGACAGGACAGGGACCTAAGGAAATTCAAATTAACTTTTCTTTGAAACATTAGAATCCTGTTGTGTGCTACATCCAGAGACATAACTTTCAAAATAATAGTTATTTGTCATAAAGTCTATTGTTCATCCTGGATTACCAATTTAGCAAGCAAATACTGTATTTATTTACCAGGGACTCTTCTAAGAATTAAGCAAAAAACAACTCATTAGATGTTCTTAATATCTTCCAAAAATAATCACCTCAGATGAGAATCTGAGACACAGGTAAACAAAATATTCCATTATTCCATGTATTAAAACTGGTTTGTGTAGCAGATTAGTAAGAAAACCGGAAATCTGATCTATGCATCCAATCTCTGGACTCTGTATCTACTCTGCTACAATGGTCTATTTATCAGTCTACACAGAAGATGATGGTATTAACTATATGGTAGAGAATGAACATGAAATAATTAGGAGAATTCCCTGTCAATGCACTTTGTTTTAAGTACAAGAAGTCAATATTTACCAGTAAAACAAGAAAAGAAATATGTTGTTATAATGTAAAATCTGCATGATCCCTGACAGTCCCTTGAGTGACCCATTCCTTCTATTTACTTCTCTCTAGGATAGCATGATTTATTATTCTTGCTTATCTTGTTTTATGTCATTTCCCATTTATGTACAGACTCAAGTAATATGAATTTAATTATTTTTCTTATTTATTTATTTTATTTTTAGTTAATCTGATTTCAGGTCTTTCTGGTAAAACTCAGCCATTTCCACATTTTATAGCTATGTACTCCTAGAGTTATTGTGCCTCACCAAAACAGTTCTATCTGTTGTATTGAGTTATCTTTTTATTATGTTAACAGTTTTTGCTATTATTTTAGGATTTCATTTGTGTGTAAAATGTGTTTTGATCATAACCATGGCCCCCTACTCACCACTTCCAACCACCTCAAGATTCCACACCCAAACATGTCCTCCTTTCAAATTCATGTATTGTTATTTTATTTTATAACCCACTGAGTAGAATTAGTGTTGCACATGTATATATACATGTGATGTTATCTTTGTTTAGGTGCATACTGTGACTTTTGATTTATCTTTCTGCATAGTTTACACATTTTTAATGACAAGAAAGTGTCAAAGGTTTAAAACACAGATGTGAAGAAAATAAAATTCTTAGAAATCCTAAGATTTCAGACCCAGAGCCTCTCTCAGTAGCTTGACTTTGATGTTTACATCACAAACTCCTGAGGGACAAGGACAGCAGATCTCCAAGACCTGTCCCCACTTCTTTAGGTCTGCACTGGGAAGCACGTCAGAAATTCTCTTATTCTGCCCCCTCAAAAAAGACTCCCCAGTCTTCTTAAAGCATCTTTTTTTTTTTTTACTGTATCCATTTTAATGCCATCTAACTTGTTTCCTGTATAAACCTCCATGACTGTATCTTTCTAAAATCTCAGGAAAATTTTTATTTGTTTTCTGTACAATATTTGTCAAAAAACTTGACCTGATTATTTAACTTAAAAGATAGTGGCTACATCTTGCACTATGGCGACATGTGTAAGTTGTTTTTGTCTTGTTTTCTTTTGTTCCTTTATCAATAGTAGAAATTTAACAGTTTTGAATATGGACATCTCCATAATGTATTTAACAGTACTGTTTGAATGAGCTTTTAGAATATTCAATTATGGAAAATAGAGAATGTTTATCCACCAGAAAACACTTATGCCAATGTTCCCTGAAATTAAGGCACAGAGAGTAGACTTTCATCATTAAGAATTTGATGCTTTTTCTTTACTTGATTAAAGATCTCCTTTTTATGGTGGAAACACAAAAGGAAATGAAATGAAAATATGGATTACCACATGCTAAGAGGAGACTCAATCATTTAAACCATATGAGCCTGCAGGCCGAACTAAAAGTATATTGAAAAGCCAATACAGTCAGCTAAGCTTGTTACCCATCCTACATTTTCTCTCTAATAAAATGTTTATCTCTAATGTCTGTGTAAAATAAGAAGACAACCAAGTCAAAAAATAAAGACTAGTCAAACTTAATTGATAAAATGATGAGACCGGAAAATGTAAGGGACTTGATAAAATATAACCTTACTATCACCAGACATGCTGGGTAGAAGCAATGACTTTCTTTCTGACCACTTTTATTTATCACATACAGATGAAACAAGTGTTGAAGAGTCACATTAGTGAGTTTACAAAAGAGATTTCAGAAGTATTGTCTGAGAGCAATCAATTCTGATGGTTAATAAGATTCTTTTTCTAACTTTCCTGTGACTTATCCTGAGGATATATGAACAAATGTCTGTATATCACAGCTAGTCATATTCCCAGTGGCTAAGTTATAATATTTGAAAGTCAAAGTTACTTCCAACCAATTGGATACAGATGGGATTTATTTTGTTAGTTGGCATAGGATAGGCACAAAATTAATCTCAGTGTACATCTCCACCAAATGTCATGCATACATAAATTTTTGAAAAAAATTATTGTGATCAATAGTCTTCAGAGGTGAATGCATAAGATAAACAGTTACATTTGCATATATGCTTCTTGTCCAATTTACAGACCAGAGGAAGAGTAGAATAGGTTTAATTCTTATAGACCTTACTATTGTAAAGTCTCTACATTGAGAAAGAACATTGGCTTTCAGGCATCATCAACATTGTTCTGTAATGAATCAATCTATTCTTGGAATGTTGATGCTAGATTGTGACATCTCTCTCTAGCTATTAGTATTAGATGACATCTTGCAAAATAAAAGCTGTCTTAGTTACTTTTCTATTGTTATAATACTACACCATAACTAAGGCAACCTATAGAAGAAAGAGTTTATTTGGGGCGTATACTTTCAGAGGGTTTGAGTCATGACCATCATGATATAGAACATGGTGGCAGGCAGGCAGGTATGGTATGGGGACACTAGTTGAGAGCATATATTTGTTCCACAAGCATGAGGCAGAAAGAGGAAGAACTAACTGTAAATGGCCTGGGTTTTTTTGAAGACTCAAACCACCATAGTGAAATACCTCCTTCAACAAGGTTACAACTTCTTTTTTTTTAATTTCTTTTTTTTTTTTCTTTTGCAGCACAATTCAGTTCTACATATCAGCCACGGATTCCTTTGTTCTCCACCCTCCCACCCCTCTCACCTTCCCCCCAGTCCACCCCGCATTCCCACCTCCTCCAGGGCAAAGCCTCCTTCGTGGACTGAGATCAACCTGGTAGACTCAGTCCAGGCAGGTCCAGTCTCCTCCTCCCAGGCCGAGCCAAGTGACCCTGCATAAGCCCCAGGTTTCAAACAGCCAACTCATGTAATGAGCACAGTACCCGGTCCCACTGCCTGGATGCCTCCCAAACAGATCAAGCCAATCAACTGTCTCACCCATTCAGAGGGCCTGATCCAGTTGGGGGCCCCTCAGCCATTGGTTCATAGTTCATGTGTTTCCATTCATTTGGCTATTTGTCCCTGTGCTTTCTCCAACCTTGGTCTCAACAATTCTCACTCATATAAACCCTCCTCATTCTCGCTAATTGGACTCCCAGAGCTCCACCTGGGGCCTAGCCATGGATCTCTGCATCCAGATCCCTCAGTAGTTGGATGGGGTTTCTAGCATGACAATTAGGGTGTTTGGCCATCCCATGGAAACAACCTAGATGCCCTTCAACTGAAGAATGGATAAACAAAATGTGGTACATATACACAATGGAATACTACTCAGCAGAGAAAAACAATGACATCATGAGGTTTGAAGGTTACAACTTCTAATCTTTCCCAAACTATTCTACCAACTGGGAGCCAAGTATTCAACCATATGAGCCTGGAAGGGCCATTCATAGAGATTTTTGTTTGTTTGCTTATTTTTTTTTAAAACATGATTCTTTTGTTTAGTGAAGTTAGTGTCACCCATTATTTTGGCTAGGTCCTTTAGTAACCCACTGCTGTTTCTGTATCAAGTCCTGCTAATTGACCTTGTCTGTTATGTTAATTTTTTAATTCTTTAAGTATTAGGAGTCAATCTCTGCTCCATTCAGACTTGCTTCTGCAGCTTCCCCACCACCCTCAACTTTCCTAGACTTTAAGAGTTAAGGGTTTGTTAATCATAATGCCTGACTTAGGGAGACGTTTTCTTTGGCTTTTCTATCCAGAACAATAAAACTTTCTTCGTATCGGTATTACAGTTATTTCTTGTCATGTGATGCTCACTGGAGCAGCATTTTGATTATTTAAAGATGATTTAAAGGTCTTAGTTTCATGCAAGATGCCAGGCTTCTAGCCACTTTGTTCTCACATAGTTTCTCCAGTTTAAAAAATATATATATTTTCCAGCTTTTGATTTAAAGAGAGAAGTCCGTGGGTCCTCTTTACACTGGAACACTTATATGCCAGCCCATTGCTAGGCTACAATCTGACTTAATTCAATAATGTTTTATATTAGGAAACAGGGCAGCAAAGAGAAAGGAAGGTGAGGGGGAGTAGTCAGAAGCACACATCTCAGTAAGCTAATGGGATTTGGTGTTGTTTGTGACTTCAATAACAACATACAAGATCATTGATAACACCCTATTAGAAATAAAATAATAATAATGAAAAAAGTCAGGACATGCTTTTATAAAAATGGAGATGATAAATTTGCTCATCTCAGAGTTGCTACAAATCTCCAATCAGTAAAGACAGCAATGTTTTCAAAGCACAAATAAATCAAAGGTATAATATGAAAAAAAATCTTTTTGTTCTTCTGGCTATCTGTGTTTTCATTTGAGAGGCATAAGGTCTTTGTCCATATTTAAAACTAAGTTAATTGTTTTCTTGCTCTTAATTTGAATCCCTTGCCTACTGAATGTTCAGCTTTCCATGCTTGCGATATGATAAGGGTCTATCCCCCAAAGTTCATGCACAGGACACTCATTCCATGCTGAGTAGGTGGGAGGTAGTTGAACTTCAAGAACATAGAGGGAGGTCCTTCAATCACTGACAGTGCTTCCTTCAGAAGGGACAAGGGCAGCTCTGTAAAACCCCATATTTTATGAAAGTGATGGTTTTTATTATTAATAAGCCTACCCTCTGAACCATTCCCTAATTTTCTTCATCAAGATTTAATCTTTCCTTTGCACTACACTATCTACCTTGTGCTGCCCACCATCCCTCACTAGACCTTCACCCTAGACTTAGAATTTGAGTCTCTAAACTAAAAGTTTCATAGATTATTTTCTTTATTTAAAATGCCTGTATTGAGTACTTCCTTGCAATAATGAAATGCTAGCTGATACAGAGCGTTTATCTAAAGTACAATTTCTAATATTTTCTCTTTCTATGAAGTATTTTATTTTTTACTGTTGTTTCTTGTGTAGTATAAAAGTCTTTCAGTTTGATGAAAAGTTGTGGACTTTTTATTTCTTATTTGGTTTTATAACCCAAAATATATTTGGCATGACCAATATTAGGGAGTTTTGTTCCTTCTTTACATCTTTAATTTGCTAGCTTCTTTTTAGTTATTACAACAAAACAATAACTACACAGTTGTCAAAATTACATTTTTTATACAGCATCTAAATACGTATTGTGTGCCTGGCAATATCATGGAAGTAGTTTGGAAGAATGGTGGGTACATATGGTATGTATGTATGTGTGCTGCCCAACACTAACAGGCCAAAAAGAATGATTCTGGGTGTTCTGCTCTGTTACTTACTACCTTATTCTCTGGAAACAGGGCCTCTCTCTGAATGTGGATCTAGGATAAAGGCCAGAAAGTTCCAAAGATCTTCCTGCCTCCTAATCCCTATAACATTATGGATACAAACATGGCCACACCCCACTTTTCACATGGTTGATGGGGATTCAAACTCAGATCATACTGTGTGATGGGCTGTTTTACTAACTGATCACTCCCCATCCCCACATATAGTCTTATCTTGTTATTCAGTTTCTTCGTGGGTTAAAAGGAATTAATAATAGTGTATACTTCATAATATTTGTATGAAGACTAAGTAATAATGACTACAGTACTAGGAAGAGTCCCTAGTCGTAGGGTATATTGTTACTACTAGAAAAAAAAAAACTAGTTTTTAAAACTTATTTCATAAAGGTTGGTATTCTGTTAGTAATTGTCAATTTAAAATATTTTTCATTTTTTTCAACTACCATTACTGTTGCATGTCAGAGTTTTTAGATAATTAAAAATAATACTTAACCTGGTAAATTAGTTTTGTATTTTGATATTTAGCGAATAATTTGAAAGCTTAAAATAGACAGTGAATGAATTAAAATGGCAGAATAGCAAAGAACTAGAAAATATAAGGAAGACAAAGATTTGAATGCTATTCCTTGGGACTTATTTTTTCCAAAATAGAAATAATTCTGCTAATGTTTAGGTTCAAAACTCAAAAGATAGCCATCATTTTATTTTATAAATGTTCCCTATGTGTTAGACCTTAAACATGTATAATAAACTACTTTTTTAGTAAATTCAAATATTGCCTTAATCTGAGAACTGTTCATTATCTACCTTAATTGCTGGATGTTTAAGGGTCTAGGTCCAGAGGGTACAGCAGATTTCATCTCATTCCCTTCAGCTATTTCTTTGTCTCCAGCACTCACTCTCTCAGACTGAGAGGCCAAAGGAGCTGTCTGTGAACATTTTCTACTTCTTTTATGAATGTGAATGAAGTAATGCATGCATAATTTCTTTTGCAGTTCAGGTAAGATGTATGATCCTGGTAGTAAAATTATCATCTATTAGATGAACTTTTATGCAAAATACTAGGTGAGAAAACTATAGTCTGTTATTTTAAATAATCATGAATCTTAAATTTTAAAGCAGAGGTTGACAATCATATCTTACTAAATCCCCAAATGTGAAATGTAAACTTTTCCAGTATCATAATACAAAGTGTCATTAAATTCAACATTGGTAGTAGCATTGTTTAATAGTTTTATGATTATTTTCCTTATAAAATTAGACGTCTTCATAGAAGTAGGTAAAAGTTACAGCCTGTTTCATAGATTGTTGTCTCTTCTGGGTAAAAAGTTTTATTGAATAAAACATAATTTAACTTCATCTCTACATAAAGCAATATTGTTATCAGATATGGGAATGTCATTTACTTTGCCTACTGTTCCCACTGATTTTATTCATATCCATTTTAATTTTTAAATTATTTGATTTTCTTCAATGAGTCAGTTAGAATTGCAAGATGAAAGAGGAAATAAGTGTACGGCTAGAAGCTCAGGTATAATACTCCAAGACTCAAGAAGTTATAAACACCCACATCATGATTTTGTTTTAAACTGTGGCCCTTGGTACCAGCCCCTTAGTCAAGATCACATGATTTGTGTCACAGAGCCTCTGTTTGTAAATATTTCAAACACAAAGCACCACTCCCTTTTCACTTTTAGCCCTACACACACACACACACACACACACACACACACACACACACACACACACACACACAAAAACAGGTAGTCGCTAACCACTAACTACAACAAGTATAGCTCCATAGCTGGAAATTGTGTAAAACATCCAGACTTTTAAAAACTTCAATTTGGAAATGGTCAGCTTCTGACATAGATATGGATATAGTGTAATGATTTTTCTTTATATTTATCCCACATCCATACTTTTGTGTAAATCTTCGTCTCTCTACAGAATACAATGAACGTGCCTGACAACCACCCATCTCATTTCCTCCAGTGCAAACCAGCTGTCAGGCATTCCTCTGCTGTTCTCTGTGAGAGTTATTATTTTATACCTTTAAATTTCATAACATCTTCCTCTGAGTTGCCAAAGTACATTCTGGTACAGGGGAAAGGAAGCAAAAAGCCTTAATGCTCTGCTCTGTAGCAAAAACTAAATTATTCTTTGTAAGACAATAGTCATCTTGTATCGGCTATTGATAACTAGGTTAATAGTGTCTCATTCAATTAAACCATTTGCGCTTTAATGTGAGATGGGCTGCTACTTTAAGGAATAGAACTTGGACATAAATAAGTAAGCAGATGCTTAAACCTGCTTCTGTTGTGTTAACAACCTTGGTTTGAAGCAGGCAGTGATGGGAAGGAGAAATGCAGAAGGTATTTCCAGTCCTCATGGGGTGTACTTAGAGCAAGTACCTGCCAGATTCAATGAGGTTTCCACTGAAGCCCAACTCCTTGATTTCCACCTCAAGTGGCTAAGAATGGAAAGTAAATGAGAATTAAGCCATGGCTCTGAAGTGTCATTCTCCAATGCCAATCACATCCATCAAAAAATGAAACACTGGCCAAAGTTTTAAGAGGGAGATAACAGAATAAACAGACAGTATATTTCACTATTTCTTTGTCTATTTATCTTCAAAACAAGCATTTCCTTTCATTTTCTAGGAAAGATATTGATTCATTACTGTCCATGTGTGAAGTTAAAGACAGTGCATTAAGTGCCATTGTCTTGTCTAGAGGTAATCTAGCTCAGGTAGCAACAGGAAAAGCAAGTATTTGCTGAATTTTAGTATCCATTTCTATCTACTATCAAAGCTAAATACAAAGTAGTTCCACCTCCCATTCCACTGTTGATGGGAATTTTATATGCTATACACACGCTTCTAGAAGACTGTGCAAAACTTGATTTTTAAATCAATGAAGAGTAACATGTTTAAAGTTTTGGGGAAAAAGATAATTACTATCTTATTGCAGACAGAATTTGTGTAACATATAAAATATGATTTCTAATTTTGAAAAAGAAAGAAAATCCAGGCAGTGCAGGGTTTGTGTGTTCTATGGTTCCTACATTAAAGAAAGATGAAAATGCATAATTAATCTTTCCATTGTGAAAAATCACTTACTATCCCTACTCAGAATATGTCAGATCCCACCTCTGGGACTTTCCCTCATGTTATGATTATTGCTTTCATCTTACCACTATTTCCCTGCAATCCAATTTTGTCTCCCTGGTGGTAGGTAGACTGCCATGTCTCATTGCTCCCCCACAGCTTGTGTTCTCTGCCTTTGCCTCCTGTGGGCCTGCTGGAGGTCCATTATGCTTTGAGTAGTGGAATTTTGCTGCTTAGCTCCGAAACATACAAACAAAACCAGATGTTGCAACTATGAACTTTCTGCTTAGGTTCAATTTGTCAATTTTTGAGAAAGCACTTCTGTCAAAAATCCACCCTATTATTTTGTTAGGAAAAGGGAAAAGGAATATATTTTGAATGTAAAAGCCAAGCTTGAAAAAATTGTGATGCTAAAAAAAGATTAAATAAATTTATAATATTTATGGAGTCCTTTATGAAAAGAATGACATAAATTTGCTTCTTCATTAAGTTCTTAAGAAACTACGACTCAATAACTTAACTTAAACAGTTATGTAAGCTGATTATTTGTGAATTTTAAAAGGGAAAACTAAAATTTGAATCTATTAATAATGTTTCAACAATTGAGGACAGTGGTACATGTGGAGAAGACATTAAGTAAAGTATAAATATTTTGTAAAAATAATATATGATCATATAAACAGGATGAATATTAGGAGGGTATTGTACAAATATTTCAACCTAGAAGGAAAATAAAATTCTTATATTTTAATACATCAAAATTTTGGATAGATTCTGTCCTTCGCATAGTTACAGAATAATTTCAAAATAACAATAATAATGATAATGATAAAATGAATAAATAATTTTAGGGGAAATGTTACCTGATTATATCCACAGATACTTTAAAATCTATTGAAAAACATCTGCATTTCTCCTCTATTAGAAGTTAGTCACTAAATAGTAATTAAATGTAATGATTTCATTCAAACACATCATGTAACTTGAGTGTATTCATCCCAAGTATCCTTTCTTATCTCCTTGCAACTAGACCCCATTTATATTACACATGATCCAAATTTTAATTTCAAGTCATATATGTATATATTATATGAATATATGTGATTATGTAAATGTGTATATCTGTATGTACAGATGTATAGTTATATATAGTATATGTGTATATATGTTTATATGTGTGTATGTGTCTATATAAAATATATGTAGATGTGTGGATGTATAGATGTGTATAATTCAAGTCATATATGTATATGGTACATGCACATATGTTACTTAGGTTCTCTATATGAGGAAAGTTACATTTTTTTTCTGTTTTTGTGTTTAATGTCACGACATGCAGTTTCACCTATTTTCCTGAAAACAAGAAACACTTCTCTTTCTGACTGAGTAAAATCTTACTGTGTGTCTCTATTGCATATTCTTTAGTGATTTATCCATTTATGGCCATCTAAGCTCGTTAGTATCTTGACTATTGTAAATAGTGTAACATTAAACTTAAATGTTCCAGTATGCTTGTGACACACTGACTTAGATTATTTGGGTATGCGTTCTGGGTTGGTAGAACTGGATTACATCAAAGCTCAATTTATTCACAGTTTTGAGTAATCTTTATTCTGAATATTGTCCATGACAGTTCACACTCTATAGTCAGTGTTAAAGGGCTCTAGTTTCTTCCCATCCTTAACAAATCTTATTTGTTTTCCTTGAAAATGTCTTTCTGACTGGAGGAAATGGTATCTTAGTATAACTTTGATGTAAATTTCTCTGATGGTTAATGATCTTGAATTTACTTTGTGTGGATTTATTGACCATTTAGAGTTGGTTTTGTGAGAACAGTCTATTCATTTACTTTTCCCATTATCTCGATTGAGTATTTTGACAATGCAAAATATTTGGATGTAAATCCTAGATATGAAGTCCCTGTCAGATTAATAGCTGGGAATATATTTTCTTGTTCAGTAAGTTGTTTTTTTCCTCACATCATTCTTTTCTTAGCTGTAAGTAGCATCTGACCTCCATACAATCCACCTCATCATTTGTTCTCATTTTTCCCTAAGCTACTAAAGCCCCTTTCAGAAGCCAGTCACTTGTGTCTGTATGGGAAGTGGTTTTCCTCTTAAAACAGTTTCAGAGAGACATTGAATTAGCTTTATTCTTTCGGTCTTCTTCCTTTTTTCTTCCATCACCATTTTTTGAAGAGACCTTTCATTTCCTCCATTATAATTTTTTGCATATTTACCAAAACCACATTGTTTTAATAAGACGAGTTTATTTCTGGGTTTCTAGGCTTTCCTGTTCTATTATTTACACATGTGTATGTCTCTTTAAATATCAGAATGTGTATAGAATGTTTTAGGATGGTATTGTGATACCTGCAAAGCTTGTTTGTTTTTTTTTTGTTAATGTTTTAAAAAATATTAACTTAAATACTGTAAGAAGCACTGTATAGTTACATTATTTTCCCTCCTCTCTGTGCTCTCTAGTCACTTTCATGATTCGTCTCATCAGTTGCTCCTATCCCCACTCATTCCATCTCAAATGATGACCTCTTTTTTAAAATTATTATTGCCATAAATACATATGTCATATATTTCCTTATGTGTGTGTGTGTTTAAATGCAGCCCACTGAGTCTGTTTAGTGTTGCTTATATGCAAATGATTTCAGGACTGACAACTTAGTATTAGATAACTAACTAGGTGGCTCATCACTAGGAAAGACTAATTCCTTCTTTCTCAGCAGTCATTAGTTACCTGTAATTCTTTGTCTAAGGGTGGATCCCCATGAGATTTTCCCTTCTACATTAGCGTATCTGCTAAAGTTGTCATTGTTCGGGTCTTGTTTAGGCAGCCATACTTTTTAATTTTTCTGGGTGAAGCTTTTTGTCATCTCTAGGACACAAAATTTCAGCAGCCTTCCTAGTACTCTGGCTCTTACATGGCTAGGACATATGGGAGTTCATTTTGCAGTTCTTTTTAGTGAACTACTCATTTATAAACAAAAAGCTTGTACCATATCAAATTCTTGAATATTATATCAGAATTTTAGTTTATCAATATTCAATATGTATTTATTTTAGTTTATTTATTTATTTATTCATTTATTTTGGGGGGCTTATTGCTTTTGCTTCTCCCTTCCCTCGACCATTAAAAAAGTACAATTAACACAGGTATAAGGATCCCACGCTGATTTTTTTAAAAATAAATCAACAGAGTATCATGCTAACATGTTGGGTAATGTTACCATGTCATTCTAAATTACATTTCTCGGATGAGGAACTGATAGGAGCACCATACCCTACACCTTCCAGTCATTTTTGATCTATTTTTCTCAAATGCCTATTCACGTTCTCTTTCAATCTTTTAACTGAACTATTCATTATTTTGTTATGGCTATTTACTTGAAGGGGTTAAGACCTATTATGTGCTCTTTACAACTTTTCTGAAGCCCTAACTTTGCTGTGAAACCTTTTCTTACATTTATTCTGTAAGTAGGTTAATCACTACAAATTAATTAGCACCAATTGATCAATTAGTACCAATTAATGTCTACAGTTCTGATGGCTTTTTTATATTGACCAATTATTGACTGAATATACCAAGTACTACTTATTTGTTAAGACATTTATTTCTTGTATTAAACTATTTTTCAATCACTAGTAATTTATTCTTTACCATGTAAATTAGATTATTATTTTAGTAAGAATCTGTACCTGGTGTGAATTTAATACTCAGCTTAAGTTTATCTTACTTTTTACTTATTAAATTTGTCAATGTGATGTTTAATGTTAACTATCAATTTGACGTGATCTAAAAAACAAATGAGATCTCTGGGCATGCCTATGGGCATGCCTATCTTGACTACATTAGTTTGTATGGGAAAACCTGTCTTAGTTTTGGGCAGGAATCTTAGACAACATGAATTAAGAAAGGGAACTGAACAGAAGCTTTCACTTATGCTTCTGTTGACTGACTGTGGGTACGATGTGACAAGCTGCTTAACGTTTCTGATGCCTTGACCTCTTGCCTTAGTGGAGTGTACCTTGAACTATGAGATAAAACAAACACTTTCTTTCTTTCTCTCTCTCCTTTTGGTAAGAGTATTTTATCATAGCCACAGAAAAGAAACTAAATCAGTCAACACCATCATAATTTTGCAAAACTTTAGAATTCCTGATTGGAAATAAAATTGATGTGCTTTTATAATTACATTTGTAGTATTTAGAGACAACCATTTGGAGATAAATAACCAACTGAGATTGATCTTACAACTGTGCATGGTAGTTGAATATGATTTGATTGCCTAATAACTGATCTTTACTTTTTTTTGAGATTTTTTTTTAATTTTAATTTTTATTTTGCAATACAATTCAGTTCTACATATCAGCCATGGATTCCCTTGTTCTCCCCCCTCCGGCCCCCCTCACCTTCTCCCCAGTCCACCCCCCATTCCCACCTCCTCCAGGGCAAAGCCTCCCCCGAGGACTGAGATCAACCTGGTAGACTCAGTCCAGGCAGGTCCAGTCCCCTCCTCCCAGGCTGAGCCAAGCGATCCTGCATAGGCCCCAGGTTTCAAAGAGCCAACTCATGCAATGAGCACAGGACCCGGTCCCACTGCCTGGATGCCTCCCAAACAGATCAAGCCAATCAACTGTCTCACCCATTCAGAGGGCCTGTTCCAGTTGGTAACCCCTCAGCCATTGGTTCATAGTTCATGTGTTTCCATTTGTTTGGCTATTTGTCCCTGTGCTTTATCCAACCTTGGTCTCAACAATTCTCGATCATATAAACCCCCCTCATTCTCGCTAACTGGACTCCCAGAGATCCACCTGGGGCCTAGCCATGGATCTCTGCATCCAGATCCCTCAGTAGTTGGATGGGGTTTCTAGCACGACAATTAGGGTGTTTGGCCATCCCATCACCAGAGCAGGTCAGTTCGGGCTGTCTCTCGACCATTGCTAGCAGTCTGTTGTGGGGGCATCTCTGTGGATTTCTGTGGGCCTCTCCAGCACCCTTCTTTTTCCTATTCTCATGTGGTCTTCATTTACCATGGTCTCCCATTCCTTGTTCTCCCTCTTCGTTGTTGATCCAGGTGGGATCTCCTGCTCCCCCAAGCTCTCTTTCCCTCAACCCTTGCCCTTCATTTCCCCCACTCATGTCCAGATTGTTCATGTAGACCACATGAGAATAGGAAGAAGCAAAGTGCTAGAGAGGCCCACACCTTTAGTCTCAGCACTTGGGAGGCAGAGGTAGGTGGATCTCTGTGAGTTCAAAACCAGTCTGTGCTACAGAGTGAGTTTCCAGGAAAGGCTCCAAAGCTACACAGAGAAACCTCATCTTAAAAAAAAAAAAAAAAAAAAAAAAAAAAAAAAAAAAAATAAATAAATAAATAAATAAATAAGTAAAACCACAATAATTCAATTGAATATTTATGTGTTTTCTTCCTTCTTTTAATGTTAAATATGTCAATACGTTTTTACTATATGAATTGGGATACAGAAACTAGATATCCCATAATTAAGTAGAACTACAAGCTTTTCACATATTTGCCATTTATTTTATTTACAACTAATCTCCATTCATACATTAGGAATTATTTGACTTTGGCATTTTTTTTTGTAAATTTTAAGATGTTCTTATTTATTCTTTGAGAAATTCATGTAATATACATTAATCTTTTTCTCTCCCTTTCCCACTCCTCTAAGATCCCTTTCTAGTTGTCTACCTATCTAATTTTAGGTTCTTTAATTGATCTTTAAAAAAAAATTACATAGAGTCCAGTTTGTGTTGACTGACTACTTCTGAGCGTGGTGCCTATCCTAGAGTATAGTTGATATATGTAATCCTAAGACATATGTACAACCTTCTCAGTCTGTATAATATTACCTATATGCATATATGTAATTTTTCAGCCTTAAATCTCCACAAAGAACCATAAGCAACTAAGGAATGTCAAAAGAGAAAGAGATATCTTCCCCAGGGAAGAGTACACCAATTGAATACTGACCAATATTTTAAAATATAGATAATTCATTCAAGTCACACCATAATGCTCATTCCACATTTCCTGGTATGTTAGATCTTTAGAGATTAATGAAATGTGGTTAGTTTTATTTATAATGATTCAGAAACCTGTGGAAATGAAAAACTGGAAGGTTTTAATATTTTTGTTTTAACCTATTAGTCCTATTCAAAGTTAGTTATTATAGAAAAATAAAATTTGTTTCTTCATATGATACCATTAACATATTCACAATTTTAAAACATTCATCTCATGTGAATACTTGTATTAACAATATTAGTCAAATAAGTTTTCCAATATGCTATTAGTTTAGCATACTTTGGGGGTCTAGTGAAATTCTATAAAAGAACAAAAATTAAGTTAGTTTTAAGTCAAGGTGATTAAACAAGAGATGGTATGAACACAGAAATAGATTGGCCTTATCCACATCCAAAAATATAGGTGGAAAAATGGTCATAATTGCAGCAATCTGTCACCAACTGAGAAATCCTAGACTCCCATTTTAGTAGGGTACAGTGCTCCGTTAACATAATATATACTTCTCTAGGCACCAGCACTTTGAGATGAGAAGCAGACACAGGACAGTTTATTAATAAAATAATATTTTAGTGATCAGAGTTATAAACTCAGAAGAGATAAACAACCCTGGAACATGCCTAAACTTTACCACATCAGATACTATGGTAACTATGAAGGTGGACACTAGTAATTAATGATAATATAGCTTTCCACATGCTATATTAGAACAGAAAGTAGAGTTAATGAAAATTACTACTTTCTTGTTCTCAAAATAAAATGTATTGAGTGGGTAATTTTATTCATTTTGCCATGGGGGCATTCTAATGCAAATCTTCATGCATTTTTCCCATATATCCTCAATTCCACAATAATGTGTAACTCCCATTGATTGCCTTTCTTTTTATGTTATTATACTGTGTTCCATTTTTCTAACTATATCAGCTGTCTAGTGTTTCTACTTCCAATTCTACCCATGCTAAATCCTCTGGATACTGAAGCCAGGTGACATTTCAAACACACATGCCTGATCTGAAAAAGACAAGCCATAGAATGGAAGAAATAATAGTCTTACCAAGAATATGAGAAATGGCCCTGCATACATAGTAAATTGTATGCTCTTAAAGCTCATAACAAAAAAGCAAATAACATAATAAAATACAAGAAATGGAGGGAGATACTTTTCCAAAATATATGTAGTTCATAAAATATTATACTTAAATATTAACACTAACCAATAACACACTTATGGCAATATATGCATTATTAATGTACACACTCATAGATAGTAGTTTATTTAAATACATTAAGACTATAGTAAAGCACTTGTATCTACTTACTAGGATAATCTAAACTAAAAATAGCATGCAAACATTATAAAACTAAAACAAGTAAAGGACACAAAGCATATGATCATTAACAGTTGCAGAAAAGGTGTTTGAAAAAGTTCAACAACTTCTCATTATAAAATTAAATGTAAACTTAAACTAAAAGGAATATGTCACATTATAGTGAAGGCAGCATATAATGAACTTATACCCAGCAATATACTAAATGTGAAAAAAACAAACTCAAAGTATTTTGTTTTCTAAAGTAATAATTGAGATTATGGTGTCAGCATTGTCTTGTATTCATTATAGTGTTTGAGTTTTAACTGCAGCAATATGACAAGATTAAAAAAAAATAGATGTAAGGGTATAGGAATAAGGCAAATTATCCCGACCTTCAGAAAATGTGATGAAATACTTAAGGATTTAAAGACTTTTCTAAAAAATTGAGATCTGACTTGCACTTTTAGCAACATAGCAGAATCCAAAAATCAACACATACAAATTTAGCATCTTGTGTATTACAAGTAACAAATATACAGAGAAAGAGTTCAGATAAAATTCCAATTCAAAATAGCTTTAACAGGCTGGGCTGACTCCCCAGGGGAGACCTTGCCCTGGAGGAGGTGGGAATGGGGGGCGGCTTGCGGGGGAAACCTGGGGGAGGTGAAGAGGAAGGACAGGGGAATCCGTGGCTGATATGTAAAATTAAATTAATTATAAAATAAAATATTTAATAAAAAATCTGGGAGTAAACTGAAGTGATAAAGCAAAAGACATTTCACAAACTCTTCAAAATACTAGAATAAAGTGTGGAAGACACTAAATGACTGAATGTCTTTCCATACTCATGGACTGAGAGAATTAATATTGTGATGAGTGTAGTATTAAATAAAGCAATCTGAAGATACATTGCTTTCTCACCTGAATTCCAGTGATGTTCATCACAGGAATAGGAAAAAAAAAACAAAAAATCAAAAACAACAACAACATAAAACACCATAAACTTCAAAAAGAAACACAAAATTTGCCAGGCAGCCAAAATGTCCCAAGCAGAAAGAGCAAAGGTGTTGACATTGCAATATCTTGCTCCAAATTTCACATCAGAAGTTTCAGTTTTGAAAGTGGCAAGTTATGGACAAAAAACACACACCAGTGGAATGATATAGGATTCTTCAAAGAAGCCATAGTGATGCAGTCACCCATTTTTCTTTTCTTTATAGAGGTTTCAAAACATACATTGTTGGAGAAGAGGGCCCTTTCAACAACTGCTCCTCGGAAAATTGGAAATTAGTATTGAGAAGGATGAAACCATAACTCTATCTCTCATGTGCTCAAAACCAAACTCTAAATGGATTGATGGCCTTAATGTACATTAGGAACAGTGAAACTGCTAGAGGAAAACATTTTAAGATTAAGCAGTGACGTGGGCATGCTGAAAAGAACTCCAATAGCTCAGAATTTAAGAACACATATTGGCAAAATGGAATCAGGACACCGAAAAACTTCTGCATGACCAGGAAACACCAAATGGTCATGACTGGAGGAAAGCTTTGCTGACTGTGCAATGTAGCTAGAGTTTTCCTGCCTGGCCCACAGTCACTCAAACCCGACCAAGTAAACACAGAGACTTATTTTGCTTACAAACTGTATGGTCATGGCAGGCTTCTTGCTAACTGTTCTTACAGCTTAAATTAATCCATTTCTATAAATCTATACCTTGCCACGTGGCTCGTGGCTTACCAGCATCTTCACATACTGTTTGTCATCATGGCGGATGGCAGTGTCTCTCTGACTCAGCCTTCCACTTCCCAGCTTTATTCTCCTCCTTGTCCCGCCTACACTTCCTGCCTAGCCAATGGCCAATCAGTGTTTTATTTATTGACTAATCAGCAACACGTTTGCCATACAGAACATCCCACAGCAGTACACTTCAAAGAGAATTATACTCTAGAATTTACCAGTATCTCAAAAATTAAATGTGAAAAGAATCCAATTAATAATGGAAAACTGAATTAAACATAGTTCTCAAAAGAAAAAATAAAAATGATCAATAAATACATGAAAAATGTACAGCATCCCTATTACGACAATACAAATTGAAGCTACAATCAGGTTCCATTTCACTCTAGTGACAGTGGTTATAAGAAAATATGTGACAATAAATGTTGATGAGGAGTTGAGGAAAGAGGAATCCTTAAGCATCACTTATATGAATGAAACTTAGTGAAGTTTTAATGGAAGTTTGTAATCCAGGGTTTTCGAAAAATTAAAAATAGAACTATTATATGATCCACTTTTATCATTACATTTACAGGGTGTCTAAGTGAGCACAACACAGGCACACATTTTACAATAACCAAGTTATGGAAACAGCCTAGCTGTCTATCAACAGAAGAAGGGAGGAGGAAACACAAGTATTCTTTTTATAATCAACAAAGTCTTATATAGCTACAAAGAGTTTGCATGAAAATGAACAGAAATTGAGAATATGTTAAGCAAAATAAGCTAGACTAGGTAAAGCAAGTATCACTGTTTTTCTTTCAAATTATATGTATATGAATGAGTTTGTGTGCACAAATGAGTGTGTGTGTGTGTGTGTGTGTGTGTGTGTGTGTGTGTGTGTGTGTGTGTGTTGTGTGCATGTGTATGTGTGTTTGTGGTGTGAAAATAGAGTGAAACCTCTTTGAGAAAAGAAAGGGAATGATGGGGGAGAGGAGAAAGAAGGGTGGATAGGGAGAAGATCTTTGCAAAGTAGAACAATAGACATGTGGAAAAAATATCATAGACTAGCCCCCAAACAGCAGCTAATAGGCATCTATAACTCTAGTCTTGAGGGATCAACACTTTCTGCTGACCTCTGCATTCACTGCAAGTATGTGGTGCACAGACATACATGGAGACAAAACACCCAAACACATAAAATAATAAATAAATAAATAAATAAATAAATAAATAAATAAATAAATAAATAAAAATCTAAGAAAAAGAATCCCATTGTAATTATAATTATCAGAAATCTTTTTTTTTAATTTTTATTTTTATTTTGCAATACAATTCAGTTCTACATATCAGCCACAGATTCCCTTGTTCTCCCCCTCCGGCCCCCCTCACCGTCCCCCCAGCCCACCTCGCATTCCCACCTCCTCCAGGGCAAAACCTCCCCCGTGGACTGAGATCCACCTGGTATGAACATATAATTTTTGACAAAGAAGCCAAAAGTGCACAATGGAAAAAAGAAAGCATCTTCAACAAATGGTGCTGGCATAACTGGATGTCAACATGTAGAAGGCTGCAAATAGATCCATATCTATCACCGTGCACAAAACTTAAGTCCAAGTGGATCAAGGACCTCAACATAAATCCAGCTACTCTGAACCTGCTAGAAGAGAAAGTAGGAAGAAATCTTTTAAATGCATTAAAAACTACAAAATTGGTAAGTTCTTCTAGTACTTTAAATCTTTAATGCTCCTGTTACCTGGAACATAGATCCACTCTATAGTGTGGCACGTACCTGTTCTTTGTAAGTATATAATTTGTCTTACTTCATTCTTCTTAATTCAGTCCTTAATGGAATCACACATTTAATTAAACTCATGTAGTTTCCAGACTCTTCTGTCTTTACTTTCACATGAGCTACATGTTTGAGAGTTATTCACTATTGCTCTGATGGCTACAGTTTCAATTTTCTACTTTTGTTATTTTATCACTATAATAAGCTATCTTATGAATTCTCATTACCACTCAATTTTAAATATATAATCTGATCCCTTTAAGGAAGCAATGAAGCAATGTATCATTCAAATTAGAATAGTTTTTTCCTGAATATTTTCTCAATTAGTGTTGTTTTGGAGATTAGTCAAATTTTAAATCAAATTTATTATCAGGGATGTTGCTACATCCTAAAAAATATTTTCTCTTTCTCCCTACCTTCCTTCTTCTTTCCCTCTCATAGTATAAATTCTCATAATTTCCACATCGAAGGGTATCGCTATGATGACAATCATGCTTCAAGTTTAGGTCATCTTCTGTCTGAATATCTGCCACTATGCCTGTCTCTGTTATGTGCATCTTATACTATTCTGTCAATAACATGCACTACATCATCCTGTTCTAAGTTCTTCAGACTGCACCCCCCCCCCCCCCGCTTGTCTGTACCACATACACATTCACCATAATTAATTATGTTTCTATTGAGTCAGAATTCAAATAAAAATTATCAATATTATCACACACACATACTATATATATATATACAATAAAATTAAACAATATTTTCTAAAAAATGTAACAATGAAAGTTCAATCTTCTTAGAATTTCTTTTTACCACTTGAGTTAAACTGTCAACATGAAGAACCCTCATTAAGTTCACAATCCCCCAGTATCAACAGCAGAAATGGTGTCTTAAAGGAACTTCTTAAAATGTCTTTTGTTAGCATTATGGAATTTCAAGACTGAAAATGTCTCCTCTATGCTAAAATTTGAAACATTTGTCTTATTAAAACTTATTAAATTTTACAGGTAAATCATTTTCTCTGACTGACTAAAAATCAGGAAAATATAATAATGAAAACTTAGATTATCCTGTTATAATCCTACACTACATCTTTGCCACATACTCCATTCCCTTCTGGGAAAAGTTCAACTTGTCTTTGAAGACCATCTGAAGAGATATTTGTAAGAAAATTGTCTGTTTAGACTGCTACCCACCATTCCTATGTGTTCACCCAGCCATGCCTTCCCATTGTCAATGCTCCGGCATTAGAGAGGAGCCATATCCCTGAAACGTCTTTGAAGTTATAGGGATATCTAGTTATGTTTTTGATCTACAAAGCTACTCATTTACTTTCTATTACAAATTCATTTACCTTGATTGTATCTTGCAGGTTATGCTTACTGATGTGTTGAGATGTGTTTGTGATATCATATTGATCTGCCTTGCACCCATGATTTACTGAAATCCAGAGGTTCATTAAATGAACACAGAGCTTTAGAATATTGAGCTTGCACTTCTATTTTGCTCAATATTCATAGACGATTGGTTACTCCCAAATAATCCTACCACTACTGCACTTGTGATCACTTCTTGCTCAGCATGTTGGCTTTTTTATCTGTAGAGTTCATGGCTGCTTAAGAGCACTGATGTTTTTTTCTTCTTCAGAAGTCTGCATAAAGAACAGTATTCCTTTTTGTTATTATGACAGGAATCCTTGTAATGGAATTTCTAGCTGGCATTATTTGATGTAGAGAAAATAAATTGATGTTTAACATTTTCTTTATCAATTTTACTACTTTTGTTAAATGTAATAATATCACATTATCCTTTTAAAAAAGACAACAATGTTTATGTGTTTATTGTGCCTCTTTTTACATTTGGGTCTATGGTTTAAAACATTTTTACTTTTAACATGGCAAAATAAATTAGAGATAATTTTTACCATAAAGTAAATAAATATTTTTAACAAACATGTCAAGAAAACTTGTGGCTACAAATCTCCTAAAATACCTTGCTATTAATCTTGACAATTATTTAGATAACTATCATGTTAATGTACTTAAGTTGTTAAAGCAATTGAATTCAAATGGAATTGTGTAAAGTCAGGACATACTTGATTATAAACATTTGTTTATGTGTGGAGCTGTAAGTATTAAACACAAAATAGGGTACAAAGAGTAAGATAAACTTGTTTTCCAAGGCCAATGGGCTTGTGCTCATAAAGAAAAAAGAATAAAACAAATTGAGTGTTTCAATGTCAGCTAGGTCTATCAACCAGCATTACAAGCATGTATGTCTAAGACACCTCCTGGTTATAAAACAAATCCCTGAAAGTTCAGGCTTATTGCTTCCCACTGAGTCACTGTAAAACCTTTGAATCCCATAGGGAACCTTTTATTTCAAAATCAATGCTGGTGCTGTTTGAAGTGAATGGTGCTATCCCCGGGCCAATGCTGAAGCAGTTAGAAAGGATTACAGGTGTTGGAATTCAACTGCTAGGGAGTTTTTCAAAAATTCAAGAACAACCGTAAAAGGTACCTTTTATGCAATATACACAGAAATTTTGTACCATTTCACCTATTCCTGATTAACAGATATCATCATTAGAAATTCCATGAACCTTGTAGAAAAACATTTTTTATTTTTACAAAGTAGGGAATTCACGTCATCAAATTGACACACAGGAAAACCACATTCTGCAGTTGTAATGCAGACTTATGAGAAAGGAGAAAATAACTTCAAGTCTACCAACTGTCATGAGTGAGGTTTTACAGATATTTACAGAGGGTAGCTATATGAAGTTTGAAAAATATAAGCAATGAAACCTAAAATGCTTATCTATCTCCAGGTGCATACTCAAGTCTGTGACTGGATGTAAACAGAGGCAGTAAGATATGATAGTACCAAAGGTCTCCTGCTAGCAAGCACTTAGGAGTTGCTTTTTCAATTTCAATGGCTTCTTAAGTGTTAACAGGGGCTTATCCCTTACAAATGTCATTCTAATGAGAAAAAGAGGCAAGTGGAAAATTCAACATAGTCTTTGACAATCAATGTTTCCTTTCCCGTGTGCCGTTTGTGCATGAGTACAAATATATTGCTACTTGTGATTCTGAAATTCCAACCCTCAACGTTAAGAATCTTCAATAGGCTAACTGGTTTATGCCTAAAATATGTACATGAAGTTCTAGCTGCCTGGCTGATATTAGGTAGAGTTGAGGGCTTTAAGCATGTTGAGGTAATCATGGTGGAGTCCTTTTGAGGGGAATTAACCCCTGACAGAAGAGAACTGAAAGCTCAGGAGGAAGAAAGTGGTCTGTAACTTACCAAGAGAGCTTTACAGAATGCTGCCAGTTATGGCAGGGTCAAGTTAAGTATGGTAGTAACACCCTTTTATTTGACTGGACTTTTCTATTGCCTTTGCTTGGTTTGTTACACACACATGATGATGTAGACACAGGAGAAGTCATCTGCAAAAATGTGTGTGTGTGTGTGTGTGTGTGTGTGTGTGTGTGTGTGTGTGTGTGTGTGTGTGTGTAACCTCTATGTGCACATAACTATGTGGGCAAGTAAGGGTACATATAGGCATGATGTACACATGGTCATCAGAGGACCACCTCAGGTGTCAGTCCTCACATTTTGCCTTGTCTGAGATAGAGTCTCTGTGATTTCCTGCAGTGTGTTCTAGGATAGCTGGCCCCTGTGTTTCTAAAAACTCTCTTGACTCTACCATCCATTTACATTCAGGAACACTGTGAATGCAGGCATTTGTCATGAGGTTTCCAGCTTTGACAAGGGGTCTGGGGATTCAAACTCACATCCTTACACATGCATGGCAAGCGTCTTACTCACTGAGCAATCTCGGCAGCACCAGAATATTTCATCTTAGCTTTATTAAAAATATTTAGATTGGTTTTTTATGTCTATGTCTACATGTATTAATGTGCATCACAAGCACATGGTTGTCTTAGGAGGCCAGAAGAGGGCCTCAAATCACCTGGAACTGTGAATTGAACCTTGTCCCTGTGCAAGCATAACAAATGCTCTTAACTACTGCCACATGTTTCCAGTCAGCCATGTCTTTTTAATTTAAATACTCAATAACTTCTGTTTCTATTGTGTGGAACAATTTGAAGAGTATTGGTCTTAGCTCTTCTTTGAAAATCTGATAGTATTCTGTGCTGAAACCATCTGGGCTTTTCTTTTTTTCCTTTTCTTTTTTCTTTTTTTTTTTTTTTTTTTTTTTTTTTTTTTGGTTAGGAGACTTTTGGTGACTTTTTATTTCCTTAGGGTTTATTCATCTATTTAAATTGTTTGTCTGGTCATAATTTAACTCTGCTATGTGGTACATACCCAGAAAATTATCCATTTCTTTTAGATTTTCCAATTTTGTGGAGTACAGGTTTTCAAAGTATGACCTGATGATTCTCTAGATTTCCTCATTGTCTGTTCTCAAGTCTCCCTTTTAAATTCTGCAGTCCAGTTGAAGACATAGAACAGGGATTCTGTGGGAAAGGGCATCAAGATCATGATGGGGAAGCCTACAAAGACAACCAAATTGAACTATTGGGAACTCATAAAATTTAGATAAACAGCTGTGGAGCCTGCATGGGACTGAAATAGGCCCTCTGCATAGCGAGACGGTTGTGTAGCTTGATCTGCTTAAGGGGCCCCCTGGCAGTAGGATCAGAATCCATTCCTGGTGCATGAGCAGGCGTTTTTGGAGCCCACTACCTATGATGGGACACTTTGCAGAGCCATGAGGCAGGGGGAGGGGCTTGGACCTGCCTCTACTAAATATCCCTCCCCATGGGAGTCCTTACCTTCTTGTAGGAATGAATGGGGGAGGGTTGGGAGGAGGAGACTAGATGAGCCAGAGGAGGGAAGAGGGGGATCTTTGATTGGTATGTGAAATGAATAAAAACATTTCTTAATAAAAAAGGAAATTATTTTATTTATTTTTTTGTTGCAAGTCGTATTTGGTTCTATCCTAGGTCTCTGGGCTGTTTAGCCTCTGGGTCCTGGCCCTCAGAACATGTCAGGGGTGGCATTCCTCTTCCAGTCATGGATCTTAAGCTGAACCAGTTATTGGTTGGCTACTCCCATAATTTCTGTGCCAACTTTGACCCAGAATATCTTGTAGGCCAGGAAAATTGTGGGTCCAAGGTTGTATGGCTGGGTTGAGATGCCAATCCTTCCACCGGAAATCTTTCCTGGCTACAGGAGATGACTGGTTCAGACTCCATATCTCCCATTGCAAGGAGTCTTAGCTGGGGTCACCCTCATAGCTTCCTGTGAGTTTCCATTTCACTAGGTTTCTAGATCATCCCAGACATTCCCCGGATTCCAGTTGACTTTCCCTGTACTCTCTCCATCCTCCCTCAACCTGATCCCTCCTGTTCCCGTGACAACCCCCCACCCCCCACCCTCTGTCCACCTATGATGTTTATTCTATTTCCTCTTCACAGTGAGATCCTTCTAATTCAAGGTACCACTATGATCTCTACTTTATTAATTTTCAACTATTGTTTACAATTCTTATGAATTAAAAACTTTGTTAGTTTCATGACTCTAAAAAAATTTGTTATGATTTGAAATTCACTTTCCATTAAAACTATTTTTAGAAAAACTATTTATTCACAACTTGTTTGTTGACATCTATAAAGTGTGTGCTCCTGGCTTTTCCATGTAGTGTTGTTTACAAGTTGTTCAGCGTTTGTATGTAATTAGTACAGGTCCTTATCACATTTAATGTTTTTCCTTGTTTATCACACACATGCTCTTTATTTTCTCTTAATTTTCATCATAATTTCTTTCCATTTTTCTTTTAGTGTCTGTACAAAGTATTTCTTTTCCTTAAACGTTAATGATTATTTCTTAAATGTTAAAAATAATTTTTTGTTTCAAAATTTATGTTTGCTTTTACAATGAATTTTTGGCTTTTACAGAATTTCTTTGTTAAGTGGGTATGACCTCCATAATTTTGTTTGAATTTCTAAATTTTTATTTGTGTGTGCATTAGTGTGTGTGTGTGTGTGTGTGTGTGTGTGTGTGTGTGTGTGTGTGCCTGTGCATGTGTGTGTCTGTACAGAAGAAGGTGTTGGATTGCCCAAGCTGGAGTTATAGGAGGTTACAATAGGCATTGAGAACCAAACAGGTACTCTGCAAGAGTAGTATGGGCTCTTAACCTCTCCAGTTCTTGAATGTCTTCTTAAAATAATTCACCTGTTCATTGTTTTATAAGAATTAGTTTGATGTTTCATGAACATTTCCATGTTTCATCAGATAAAAATTTTGTGCTGTACTCTAAAATTTAGTCTTTAGGGAAAATATGCATATTTCATTTAGTATACAATGAAACAAAACATGAAGATAATTTTATAGTACAAGATTTAAAATAAAAGATTGTGCTGGATGACCTCAATCCCCATTTTTATTTTCTATTAATCAAGTCATGTACTATGTACATATGTTCATATTGTGTAACTTATAACCATAGCTATAATAAAATATAATTGACTGTAGAACTAATTCTTTTTAAATTATTTTTGCAATAATTTCACTTAACTTTAACTACAGCAAGTACAAATTCACTAAAGCAGTAAGTTTTGATATTTCTAAGCATGAAGATGGAGGAGGTTTTTTATTCATGCATCTCACAGTGATTATTGCTTACTGCTAAAATGAAAATTATTCCTAACTTTATTCATTACACATGTGAATACTGCAAAATTAGTTAATTTGAATGTGAAGATAAATATGAATAGTGCTTTACAATCAGGATTATTACTCAGTTCTTTAAACTTTTTAAAAGTATATTCCATAAATACTCAGTTCTTGCAAATCTATTGTAAATTGTTCTATCAACTGACTTGATTACTTCTTTCTTCAGCTTTACTGATATAGGATTTGTAAATGATCAATTGTCACAAAGATTTGTTTCTCAGTCATAAAAACCAATCTTATTCCCAGGGCCTAGAATTTATAATTAAATAGGCTTGGCTAATTCTTTTTAAAAGACTACTAATTATCCCTTTTATTTCTTCCTCAATTGATAAGCAATCTGTTTAACTTGATAAATGAAACATTGGTCGTAATAAAAATCAATATGGAATTAATTACTCTATTTCCATGACAATGCTGATGCATTTTAACATATGCTTCCCATCTATTCACTGGTGTAAATATATTTGACTCAAAACCATGAGGCCATGTTTTAGTTTTATGTGTTTTTGGAAAATATGATCATGTAATGCAATTGGCCAAGTCAATCATTGTCAAAGCAATTGACCAAATGTGAATTATTGCCCATCAGTAATACTGCATTAGTTAGCCACAATTATTAGTTTTGCCAACAATTGATATTTCAAATTCTAGTTCATCAGATTTCTAGAGGGAATTTGTATCTTTTAGAGGTGTTACGTCTGCATTCTAAAAATGGATGTCCTATTCACATCCACTCCTTTGTCTCCTCCCTTGTTTTCTCTTTCATTCCCTTGTTTTAAAAGAGTTCCAACTAAGAGTGTTGAGTGAAATATTTGTCAATACTTTAGGAATTGAAATACCAAAGACTCTATCACTCATGTTCTTAACTTTCCAAATGTGTGTGTGAGCATGTGCATGTATGTGTGTACTTGTGTGTATGGGCACATGTGCAAACATGTTTGAGCATGTAGTTGTAGGTATGTATTTGTATGGAGGCAGGAGGATGGCCTCAAATATTCTTTTTTCTTGATGCCTGAGGCTGCCAAACTTTTTATTTATTTATTTTTGGCAAGGTCTGTCATTAGCCCCAAACTCTCAAGTTAGTACATGCTGGTCAAGAAGCCTCAGATATCTTCCTGCCTCTGCCTTCCCTGCACTGGGATTAAAGAAGCCCTGCCCATACCACATTCTTTTTGTTTTTCTTTTTTCTTTTTCTTTTTTTTCTTTTTTTTTTTTTTTTTTTAGTTTTTTGAAACAGGGTTTCTCTGTGTAGCTTTGCGCCTTTCCTGGAACTCACTCTGTAGTCCAGGCTGGCCTCGAACTCACAGAGATCCTCCCAGCTCTGCCTCCCGAGTGCTGGGATTAAAGGCGTGCGCCACCACCACCCGGCACCACATGCTTTTCTAATGTGGATTCTGAAGACTAAACTCCAGGCCTCATATGTGCACGGCAATCTCTTTACTAACAGCTGTCTTTCTAACCCACTGTGTTTCACTTTTAAAAAGTACTTGAGGAACATTTTAGTGTAAAAACAAATATTATGCTCATTATAGTCTTTTTATTTAGCAAAAACAGTCATAAGCCTATGGGAAAGGGAGTTTCCATGTCAGAGCGCACAGCTGGCTCCTGAATGGCAGGATTGGGATTTAAGTGTGAACTTAGTTAGATATGTACATTACATATTTGAAGTGCCAGATTATGAGATTAGTTAAAAATTTACTCAATGTCAATCAAAGGACAAAGAATGGACTGATGAATTTCAAAGAAATTTTTACATGGTTGGATATTAATTATTAGAAACTCAAATGTGTCCAGTGATCAAATGACAACACAGAGTATGTAGTATCCAACACAGTGTTCCTAACAGTCAATAGGTATCTCATTAAATATATTGTAAAAATGTATGCTAGACATAAAATACATAAACTACCATATAGTTTTACATTTATGGTATATGATGTATATGTAATATATTGTAATAGGTTTTACAGAATACTGTAATTTGTCAAAGTGAAGTCCCAAATTCCACTGCAAAGAAATCTCACTGTTCATTCAAATTCTATGTACTAAATTCTATTTTTCTTTATGAGCAAGCTTGGAGGATGTATTCATGGCCAAGTCCTCAATAGTGGACAGCATTATTTAATAATTTCATGGCTTCAAATTTATTTAGCCACTCAATGTGTGCTAGGATGATAGTTACAATTTTAATTACTTCTAAAATGTATTTTGAGATTTCCATGACATTGCTGTTTTGTTTGTTTAATCTTATAGTAGCTGTAGTCAAATGTGTTCAGCTCTGTTGAGCAACCAGTCCTTAGGTAGCTCACTGGGAAAATTTCTAGTAGCAAACAATTTGTATCTATAGTGTAATGGCTTGAGGGACCAAGATATTTCTAGTATTGCTTGGTAGGTGCATGCATGCATGTTGAATTTTCTGCTAAATGGACTGTTGTTACCCTATAGAAGTTTGATTTTTCTGACTTTGTCTGATTTTCTTTTCTATACTGTTTACAGGATGGTATAAGTTCTATCACTTAAAAATCAATTATAGACCTCTTAGCACAGTGTCAGGAAACACAGAGATCTCACTCTGGGCCCTGAACCTCTGAAACTTATTAACAATCCACTGTGAAACCCACCTGATTCAAATAATGCAAAGGTAGAAAGCATGCATGGAAACAAGTCAAGAAATGTTGAGAGGGATAATTTCTATGCAGTAATCAGGAAAGGCTTGTGTAACAGACAGCTCGTAACGCCTTCCTTCAGTAATCTTAGAATTGCATAGGCACAGACAGTAATTATGATTGATTGATTGATTGGAATCAATGTCTCATAGCCCAGATTAGAATGGTACTCCCCATGTAGCCTGTAGAATTAGACTGGCCTACGTGAGAGTTTTTGCCTTAGACTCAACCATTGGATGACAGATGAGTCATCGGGCAGATTTAAGCATTTTCTTAATCTTTGTGCTTTGTCTGTTCCTTCATTAATGTTGGTTCAATTCTGACTCCTGCCATGGTAATTGTGTCCTCGGCAGTTGACTATTTTCTTAGTTACTTTTCTGCTGCTGTGATGAAACACCATGACCAAAAGCAACTTGGGGAGGAAAGAGTTTATTGACTCACATATCCAAAATCACTGTCCACTGAGGAAATCCAAGACAGAAATTAAAACTAGGCAGGAACCTAGATCTAGGATTTTATGCAGAGGAGGTGGAGGAGTGTTGTTTACCGGCTTGCTCCATGTGGTTTTCTCACTCTGTTTTCTTATAGAATTTAATGTAGCTCAGGGGTGTCCCCACCTACAATGATTTGGGTCTCTCTCCATAAATCAATAATTAAGAAAATTCTCTACATTCTTGCCTGCTTATCTCCTGGAGGCATTTTCTCAATTGAGGCTCCCTCCTCTCAGATGACTATAACTGTATCAAGTTGACACTAGTCTGCACAACTGTATTTCTAACCTTTTCAATAAATTACATAAACAAGATGATTTATAATCTACTGCAGTCATATCTAAAGGACTTTTCACAGCTTTATAATGCCTATCTTCATGATTACTTAAAAGAATTTATAAATAGCAAGCTTGAAAAAAATCTGTGTATCAGTAACAACTGTTAGAACTCAGGCAATGATTCTGTTCTTCCCTCTAAAAGTCACTTATTGTATTGAATAATAATGCATCCATTATTGATTTTAAAATCTACTGCTTACATCAAAATAGAAACATCCTTTCTATGGCGTTTTAAGATTTTAAAATTGATTTTTTTATTTGTGTTTGTATGGGTGTGCACATATGTGTGTATGTGCATGCACTGAGGTGTGTATGTGGCAGAAGGAAGATAATTTGTGGTAGCATGTTCTCTGCCTCCTTCCTGAAGATTCCTGGGAATTGAACACAGGACCTCAGACTTGGATGCCTGTCTCTTTCCTCAGTGTGCTGTTTGCTTACTCATCTGGTATATTTTTGTCCAAGCTTTATTGTTACTTTCATTCATGATGTGGTTTCACTTCAGTTATATCCCAGGGTAGGCTCCTTTAGACAGAGAACAGGGACATCAGTCTATCAGCTTAGTTTTTGTCTTTTTTTTTTGTCATGGACTTCCTAGGTACCCACCCAATTGCTGACTGATGAAACTGACAAGAAATTCCTTTCTTGGTTCTTTCACCCACCCATGGTGTGTTAGAAAACCCAGGTAGGAAAATACGACATACAGAGGAGAACTATAGGTACAAAATCAGTCTGGAGATGACCTAATTGTCTTTACATCTAAAATGAATACCCAGGATCATGACTCACTGTCCTTCGCAAACCATTCTTCAGGTCTAGCTTTGAGCATTTTATCATCCTATGTTAGTTACTAAAAACAGAAGGATTTTTTTTTCTATATAACAATGAATTTCTGTTTGGAAGAGTTATTTATTTATTTAATTTCATGCTTTGGTGGGACTGGTTAATACATGGGTTAAGGGAGTAGTTGTTTAAAGATACATTACATATGCAAGTATCAACTTATGTTTTCAGTGACATATTTCAGTGTAATTTGAACATATTTGGAACAATTGGGGAAACTTCTTGTTCAGGCAAAGTCATTGAACTTATAAACAAATGTAATAATGGAATCTCTTTCATGTATCATTTGTCAATTTTAAGGTTCATTTGTAATCTTACCTGATTCACACTATAGATAGTATCACAGCTTTGATGTACAATTATACACTTCATGAAAGTGAGGTTTGTGGGAGACAGGTATGATTTCTAGCCTTTCTGCAGAGCCCAGATACTTGTTTCTTTTGATCCAGACTGCAGGTTTAAGGATGCTTGCAGAATAACACCTTGGAAGACAGAGGCTGGCACTTTCTCTGAGCAGAGGGCAGGTTTGTTTACTTGCTACAATAGAGCAAGCCAAATGTCCCCACCCCATGGAAAGGTCAAATAGGATTTTACACTGCACGTTACAATAGAACTGGAGTTTTCCAAGCTTGGTATTCATTGGAGGCCATGCAAATGTACTGCCCTGAGACTGCCCAGGGACTGTCTCTGTCTCAGAAGTAAACAATGCAAATTTGCTGGAGTTCATGAAGCTGTGCCAGGCTTACTTCTTACTTTGCTCAGGCCTTTCCAATTGCTCACAAGGCTCAGGGAAACAGTGTACAATAGAAATGTGGACTATGAATGCTAGTTAATGTGATCTTTGTGAAATTAGTGGGCATTTTTTGTTTTTTAATAGCACTATCTTCAAATGAGGCTTAAAGATTTTAAATATGTATAAGCAAGCACAGAGATTTTTACACTAGAAAGTACTAAATAGGGCAACAACTTCTTGTAAAGTGACTATAAAATATTGTCTATTTTCAGTATCCTGAGTTGCATTACTATTATCAATTTAATTACATGTACCCACAGGGTATAGTGTGATAAGCTGATACTCTATAGGTTGTAAAATAATAATAACATAGTTAGTGCTTTCTCCTCTTTAAAACATTTAGAAGTTTCAGCCAGGTGGTGGTGGCACACGCCTTTAATCTCAGCACTTGGGAGGCAGAGGCAGGCAGGTTTCTGTGAGTTCGAGGCCAGCCTGGTCTACAAAGTGAGTTTCAGTTTCAGGAAACCCTGTCTCGAAAAACCAAAAATAAATAAATAAATAAATAAATAAATAAATAAACTTTTAAACGTTTTAACTAATAGAACAGTTGCTCAGATCTATGGGACATAGTATAATATTTCAATACAGGTTCATTTGAAATACAGGTACCTTATGAAATCAGGGTAGTTGTATTCATTCAACTTCTAACTTACACTTCTCCCATGTCTCAAGAGATTGTTTTTCTCACTCAAGTCAACCTAAGTTCCATGTATAAGAACACAAGTACAATTCTGTTAGGCTCTATCTGACTAATTCTACTTAATGGAATTAAGTTCCCTACATTGATTCATTTTGATCCAAGTGAAAGAATTTTGGTTTTCTTTTGAATATTTAGTTTTCTTTTGAATATTATACTATTGTAATATATACAGCATACTCAACCTACTCAAAATTGTGTAAGTTGATTTTATTTATAGTGCTTTAATAAACATGGGAGTGCAGATACCACTGATTTTACTTTTATTGGAAATGTATTCAGAAATTGGGTAAGTGGTTATATTTGTAAGGTTCATTTATGTACATATTATCATTTATTTATATACTCCAGATCTGTTTCAGATCCTCAACATGATTTCCATGATAATCATTCATATTATTTGATGACTTTTTATTATTGGATAATTTTCTATATTAGAGATGCACCACAATGTTCCTTTACATACTCTTATTTTTAAAGACTTATTTAACTTTTTAATCATGTGTATTTCTGTATGTAGAAATGAGTCTGGGTGCCTATACATACCAGAATACAGTGTAGGAGCACCAGGTCCCCTAGTACTGGGGTTAAAGGGTGTTCTGCCCTGCCTGATGTAGGTGCTAAAAATTAACTCCATTTTCTTGTAAGAGCAATATGGACTGCTGAAGTATTGCTCCATTCTTTGTGTTTTCTCTTTCCCATTAAAAAATGGGGGGATTTATTTATTTTTATGTGTTTAAATGTTTTGCTTCCCTGTCTGTGAGTGCACCATGTATATGCCTAGTGATGCAGGGTCAAGAGAGGGCAATATCCACTTGAAATGGAGTTACTGATGGTTGTGAGCTCCCCGTGGGTGTTGGAATCTGAACCAGGACTTTCTAAAAGAGCATCAAGAGTCCTTAACATTGAGTTATTTCACACATGTGTTGGTAAATATGTTATGAACCTTCTTATATGTCTATACTTTTTGCTTGAAATTAGTATGTTTAACTTAGGAACCAGAATGTAACTGTATTTGGAGACAGTGTTTATTCAGATAATTAACAGTAAATAAAGTCTCTGATTGGATGTTAGTTCAATGTAGCCATCCCCACCCCCTCTCTTCCGAAACAGGACCTGAGGATTCAGGCATGTACAAAGAAGATGATGTGAACAGACAGAGAGAAGCTCATCAGAAGCCTGGAAAGAAACCACCCTTGTAACACAGTGTTCTCAGAGTTCCAGCATTCAGAACCATGAGGAAAGAAACCCATCTTGTTTAAGTAGAATTAACCTGCAGCAACTTAGCAACTTAATAAACATGAATAATTGGTGAGGAAATATGAAGGAGTAAAAAGTGTAAAGATTATAGGATGTTATATTTGTATTTTTAAGAAACTTCTACGTTTTTTCTAAAGTGATTGAGTACTTCTGAAATTCCTCCAGGAAGGTGTAAACTCTTGATTTTCTTCAAACCCTCAATATAGAATAGTGACTGTTATAACTATAGCATTTTTTTTTGTTGACCAAATTATTTTTTTTTTATAATTTAATTTAATTTAATTTTACATATCAGCCACAGATTCCCTTGTTCTCCCCCCTCTCCCCCCACCTATCCCCCATCCCATCCCCCATTTCCATCTCCTCCAGGGCAAAGACTCCCCTGGGGATTGAGTTCAACCTGGTAGATTCAGTCCAGGCAGGTCCAGTCCCCTCCTCCCAGGCTGAGCCAAGTGTCCCTGTATAATCCCCAGTTTCCAAACAGCCAGCTCATGCACTAAGGACAGGTCCCGGTCCCACTGCCTGGATGCCTCCCAAACAAATCAAGCTAATCAACTGTCTCACTTATCCAGAGGGCCTGATCCAGTTGGGGCCTCCCCAGCTATTGGTTCATAGTTCATGTGTTTCCATTCCTTTGGCTGTTTGTCCCTGTGCTTTTTCCAATCTTGGTCTCAACAATTCTCGCTCACACAAACCCTCCTCTTTCTCGCCAATTGGACTCCTGGAGCTCCACTTGGGGCCTGGCTATGGATCTCTGCATCCGGTTCCCTCAGTCATTGGATGAGGTTTCTAGCATGACAATTAGAGTATTTGGCCATCCTATCACCAGAGTAGGTCATTTCGGGCTTTCTCTCAATCATTGCCAGTAGTCTATTGTGGAGGTATCTTTGTGGATTTCTGGGGACCTCTCTAGCACTTTGTTTCTTCCTATTCTCATGTGGTCTTCATTTATCATGGTCTCTTATTCCTTGTCTCCCTCTCTGTTCTTCATCCAGCTGGAATCTCCTGCTCCCCTAAGCTCTCTTTCCCTCGACCCTTGCCCTTCATTTCCCGCAGTCACGTCCAGGTTGTTCATGTAGATCTCATCCATTTCTCTGTCATTGGGCAATCCCTGTGTCTTTCTTGGGGTCCTGTTTTCTAGGTAGCCTCCCTGGAGTTGTGAGTAGCAGTCTAGTTATCTTTGTTTTACATCTAGTATCCTCCTATGAGTGGGTACATACCATGCTTGTCTTTCTGAGTCTGGGTTACCTCACTCAGGATGATTTTTCTAGATCCATCCATTTGCCTGCAAACCTCATGATGTCATTGTTTTTCTCTGCTGGATAGTACTCCATTGTGTATATGTACCACATTTTATTTACCCATTCTTCAGTTGAAGGGCAGCTAGGTTGTTTCCAGGTTCTGGCTATTACAAAAAATGCTGATATGAAGATAGCTGAGCAAGTGCCCTTGTGGTATGATTGAGCATTCCTTGGGTTTATGCCCAAGAGTGGTATAGCTGGGTCTTGATCTGATATCCTATTACATTGCATTTTCAATATGACTTCCTTGTGACAAATGATGGTGTGAAGTATTCTATAGATATCCTTAAAATCTTGTCATTGGTAAAGCATGTTTTCTCATAAAATTTTAACAGATATAAAACTGAAATATGTAATTATGCATTGTTATTTAATTATTGAATCTCTAAAATGGTGAGAAAAGGCATTTTCCATAAGAATAGTGGCATCCCATCTACTTTGATTTATAAAGATTCTTGTGTATTTTTTGTCATGTTGGATATTAAAAAACTCCAAATGATAACTCTGTCCAATACGTGCCTTATATATTAGTTGGACAAGAGATTAATGTAGGATAGTGAGGATATAAACTTCCTCATCCTCGGTTTTCCTTGCCATAAGCATAGACTCTTGTCTTTGACAATTGTGTGCTTTTTTTTTAATTCTTTAAAAATATATTTTGAGATTATATTTATGTCATTTCCTCCATCCAAATCCTCTCATGTACCCAATTTTTCTCTCTTTAAAATTCATGGTCTCAGGGCCGGGCGGTGGTGGAGCACGCCTTTAATCCCAGCACTCGGGAGGCAGAGCCAGGCGGATCTCTGTGAGTTTGAGGCCAGCCTGGGCTACCGAGTGAGTTCCAGGAAAGGCGCAAAGCTACACAGAGAAAACCTGTCTTGAAAAACCAAAAAAAAAAAATAAAGTAAAATAAAATAAAATAAAATTCATGGTCTCCATATATATATATATATATACACACACACATATATTTGCTTGTATATAAATTATATATATATTATATACTATATATACAAAAACAACCTGCTTGATCTGCTCCGTCTGTATAATGTCACCTGTATGTATATGTTTTCAGGGCTGACCATTTGGAATTAGATAAGGAATTGGTGCTCTCTTCCATGGAGAATAATTGTTTCTCTTTTTAGTTGTCTTTAGTTCTTTGCCTACTGTTGCGACCTCCTGAACTGTTTTCCAACATGTCCACATTTGTATGTCTATTGATCTTATCCTATTTTAAGCCATATTTAGGCACCCATATTGATGAGAATTCTTGGGAATGATATACAACTTTAATTTTACTACTGAGAAAGACTTTTGCAGTTCTCAAATTTCCCATATCACAAAGCTAAAGCAAATTCCTAAAAAAAAATGGGGCTGGTAGATAGCCCATAAAAAAAAAAAACTAACTTACTATGAACTTTTGAAGAATTTTAGAAAGGTAATATTGTGCACTCAAATAATGGCTGCATAATCCCTGTTAAAAATGTCTCCAGTCACATTTTGAAGTTCATCCCTTCAGAGGTCTGTTTCCTGCAGGGCATTTTTAAATCAGTAACTTTCATCATTGCTGTACTCTCTACTGGATCATGGTATTCTACAGACCTGATAAACTTTGTGTCTTATCTACTCCTTAGATCATGATACAGATAGACACACTCCATTGGTGCCACTAAATTCTACAGTGTGTCAGATTAAGATTGTGCTTATTGTTAAGTGAGTGTTAGGTTAAGGAATCCCAGGGACTTTTCATTCACTCCCTTGTATCGTACAGTCTTCAGTAAGATTCTGAAAATGATCAGGTACTTTATTCCAATTATATACTCAGCAATTAAAAAAAATATCCACAGAATGGGCCACTTCCTGGCCCCACATGAGTACACCTCCCAAGAGATGTCAGTTGTGATCTTACACCAAAGTCCATTCTGGGTGGTGATTTGCAGTAACACTGCTGATGTTCAGGAATTTAGAGCTAGTTCTGATCACAACTGACAGGTCTCCATAGGTGTGAAAGCATGAAGGAGACAATATGTAGGGAAGAGGAGGGCAGAAAGGGGTAAAGGAGAGGTAAGGCAAGGTAGTGGGGATATATATATATATATATATATATATATATATATATATATATAATCTTGATGCCAATTATTTTGTAAGGTAACTAAAAAGAAGTTAAAAGTTGAAAATTCTCAATATCTCAATATGTCTTCCTTACTAGTGTTCAGTGACATCAGTAAACATTGCTCAGCCCTTGAAAGGGAAGGATCAAGAGGCAGATCTGTGGACTCTGCTGTGTTAACGCTGCAAGCATTTTCTTTAAATTCATATGACTTCCCTTTGGGGGCTTTAGCAGACTGACTTTGAAGAATTTTATTTTTAAATAAAATATTAATAGGAAGTAGGAAGAATTTTCATATACCTTGCTATGATTTGCATCTGGAATGTTGCTCACAGACTTATGGATTAAATGCTTGGCAACAATGTGCTGCCATGGGAACGTGACAGACACTAATGCAGATGCCAGTGTCACATCAACTGGGTCCTTGGGACACACACACACACAGAGAATTATGGAGCCTCAGTCTTGTCCTCTTCTTTACCTCCTAGACACGAGGAGCTTTGGCTCTGTCACATGTCCTCCATCACTCTGTGATAACTCACCACAGCCACCAAACAATTAGCCTAACTCCAGGGATTTAAATTTCCAAGTCTCTGAGGCAAAATAAATCTTTTCTCTTCTAGTAATTAAAAAGCGGAGGCTGGGGAGATAGCTCAGCAGCAAAGAGTGTAATGTTCTTGCAGAGAATCCTAGTGGAGTTCCCGACACCCTACTCTGATGTCTCATGTCTGTCTCTATCTCCAGTTGCAGAGGATGCATTGCCCTTTCCTGTCTTCTCATCCACTCCACTCAGTGTGCTCAAATCCACACACAAACCCATACATATATACTGAATTAAAAATTAAAAAAATAGCCTCTAAAAATCAGGCTAACATAATCCTGTACACAGATTACCTTATTTATATGTTAGTGTTATTCCTTTACTATAGTCAACAAGACAATATGAAACACAATTATTTATTAAATTATTCTTAGTCTTAGTCTTAGTCTTTATTACTTAGACTTTAGCCCAGCTCAGTCTTCATAAGTTAGATTTTAGCCCACGTAATATTATGCTGCATGTTCCAAGACAGGGCATCGTAATGATAATGTTGCTATTTACTGAGCTCCTCTTGATCAGAAAATTTCCTCGGACCATACTTGTATCTGATTACCCCAAAGTCTTATAATTTCCTAGTCAGTCTATTTCAAAGTGTTCTTCTAGTGGAATATGTCTGATGGTTTCTGTCTGGAAAGATGTGGGTTTGCAGAGAAAGACCAAAACATGGTGACATTTTATCACTCATTACAAGGGCAATATGTCACATGACAATAAAACTGTGGACAGTGGCCTCAACCACATGACTAAAGTCTGTTGTGCTTATTCATACCAGAGTCATCAATCTTCCTTTCCATTTTTTTTCTTGTAGGAGGAAGTAACTATACATATACACAATTTGCTTTTCTACTTTGACATTGCATACAATAAAATTTTATTCTTTATGTAACTTAGTTAGGGTTTTGAGAAATGTATAATGCCAATCATTTCTTGTTACAGTAACATCCAGGGCTGGTTTATTTCCTCAATCCTCCAGTGGTTTGTATATTCTTCCTCACAACTACCTACCAACCACTAGTTTTTCCTTGTTCTATAGTTTTACCCTTTTCAGAAAGTTGTATAATTGGAATCATGTATAGTGTAGGACCTCACACATCTCTTACCTCTGTGAGGTTCCCATTGCATTATCATGGCTGGGTACCTAATTGTTATCCTTTATTTAATACCACAGATTTCCAGTGAGTTTGTACTTTTAAGAAAATCTTGGTGCCTTTAGTCTGTATTAATTATGTACAAAATGCCATTTTTTTGCATTTCAGTTTCTGCAATTAATACTTAAGTTTTTATATTAGTTGGGTAATAGCCTAGGACTATGACTTCTGGGTCATATAATAATACTAGGTTTTGACATGAGAGTAACTGCCAAAATATCTTCTGTTGTGCCTGAATCATTTCACAACTCATGAACCATGAGTGAGACTCCTGTGGCTTCGATTGTCCTAAGCCCTTGACATTGCAAGGACCCCAAGGATCTGAAAAATATCTCTTGTAGAGCCATGAAAGTTTTTACATTGAATGAAACCCTTATGTTTTGGTGGGTTAATGTACCCATTTGACCCACATCAAGTTATGATCTAGATCTAACAGTCCAACTGAAGTGTTGACTTTTCTTAATCCATTTTTCATTTCTCTGTAGACATTTGCCAAATGAACCAACCAGAAACGAATGCATGGCCATGGATATGGGATGAAGACCTTGTTCACAAAGTCTTGTGATTTCATAGTATATTTGGCTTCAGAGATGGGGATGATATATATTTATTCATGGGTCTCATGCTAACAGGGAGTAATGGTGATGGTGGATTAAGGAAAATATGTGTAACACTTATAAGGCATTTTCCTCAGATGAGAGCATCAGAAAGTTTATCAATACTAGGCTAATGTACAGACTACTTAGCTCCTTGAATGGTCCTAGAGTCTCAGTGTGACTGATTCCCAGTTTTAATGACCTCCTCCCTGATACTCTCACTCTAGGCTTCTAGGTCTCACTCCTTCTTGCTCACACTCTTACCCTTCTTATAAGAAACTGAACAATATTAAAAATTAAATAAAGATAATAATTTTGTAACAAGCATAATTAAAGTTTATGTTTCACAGCTAACATATTGGCTTGGAGATAGAAAACAATGAACATATTGTAATCCCTCCATAGAAACATCTGATTCTTACCTCATGCCATGTGTTGATGGTCTATTAATCTGCTATATCTAAAACACTGTTTTGAGTTTTGTTGATCTGTAATCTACCAATTCAATATTTGGTTAATTTTAAGGCCAATGTATACTGTTAATTATTATTCATTTTACTACTACACATAAAGTGTTCAACAGTGTGTTTACACACCCTCTGTATTTGAGTGTCAGCATTCTAGATATTTAGTAACACCATTCCCACTTACATACACGAAGTTCCACTTAACAGGTATATATCCTACAAGAAAATGAGACAGGTAATAACTACTTGGATTTGGTCTGGTGTGGGCATGCACAGGTCTTGGGCATGTTGTCATAACCACTGTGCAACTTCTTTGCTGGGTCCTATGGACACTGTTTCCATGTAATCATCCACTGTCTCTGTCACATCAATTCAATAAATTTTGTCCAAATGAAGAAAAGAGTCCTTGAAGCAAGAGCAAATTGGACAGCTCTTAAATTTCAGTATGCTTACAAGAATTAAATACATTTTGAAGTGAGATGAGATGTTTCCCCAAGAGATTATGTTAAAAAGTGATACTGTCTGTGTGAATGATTTTCGCTGTAAACATTATAAGCATTTTGTGGAAATCTGTCTGCCATATGTTTGAGAAATATAAAGAGGCTTTCTAAAAGTCATTTTTAACTTCTTTATATTAATATCAAAGTTGAAATATGCTGTCATAAAAGCTGATGATATCACAAAGTTGCACAGTTAGTAAATGTTTATATGCTTTTGGCTTCACTAAACCAACTAACATTTCTGACACCCCAAATTAATATGTCCTTGACATCCTGCTTTAGAAAAAATATTCTATCTGCACATTTCTCATATTTGTCTATTCTATGACTGTCCTGGCCTTCTAGCTCAGGGCAAATGGAATAAATGTGAACTAGTAATGGTGGTATATTTTTGTAAAGTGTAATCAACCATAGCAGCAGAAAATTGAACACACGAGAGTCGTCATTACATGATTAATTACATTGGCAAATCAGCCTCCTACATATGTCATAAAATTATTCAAAGGAGAGCAGAACTCGATGTAAACAAAGTAGACTTGTCCTGGGGGTAACCACGTCTATCAGGAGGGTTTTGTAGGAGCATTTGTTTTCAGTATTTCTGTTTTCTTTGCTGCTAATTTCTAATATGCACTGTGTTTTATGGTAAATCTTGATTTTTTTGGCAGCTATGAAGACACAGTCTAAGAAAATGTTCTTTTCAATTTCTTGCCACACGTATAAAGGTTTAGGCTCAAGGATTTATTGGGGGATATGAAAATTTATTCTTGACTCACATTTCTTAGTTTGTCTATAATAGATTCATGATGCTGCTGTCATTTAGTTTGTGGTACAATATACACAGAGACACACACAGGGAGGTATACACATGCATGGGAACCTGCACACACATACACACACACACACACACACACACACACACACACACACACACACACGAGAGAGAGAGAGAGAGAGAGAGAGAGAGAGAGAGAGAGAGAGAGAGAGAGAGAGAGAGAGAGAGAGAGAGAGAGAGAGAGGTTAAAATGACTTTAGGGTCATACAGAAGGTTGTAGAAGTGAGCTGAAGAGAACACAGTTGCACAACATGAAATGTGAGTACATAATTAGAAGACTACTTCTTTCTTACTTGATGTTCCCATGTCTGAATATAAAGGCTACTTTCTGTTATGAGGCCAGTCTTTGACACGGTGGGAATTGGCTTAAGAGATGTCTGGCGTATCATGACTGTGATATCAAAGTGACCCAGGTTACTGGGGAGGCACCCAGATCACAGACAATGTCCTGCATCTTGGCCATAAGTGTCCACAGACTGTGCAGTGGGTCAAATAGCTTGTCTCTAGATTACAGCCAAGAATAGAAACGACAAATTAGAAAGCAGACCAAGTTGTTGAACAGCAGCATAAACATGAATCTATATACAAATATGGAATTGCTTTCAAAGAAATAGCAACACAAAGAAGACTAAGATAAAAGTGAAAGCTGGAGAATGGAGAAAATAAAGGTGAATTGGTATACATCTCTGCCTAGCTGTCTTCCTGTCCCGCATATTCAGATGTGGGAATATGTGATGGAAGGAGAACTGAAAGGGGGCATAGGCCTTCTGACCCCCTTCCCCAAAACATCACAATAAAATAGAGGAAACAGTCAAGTCTGACTGGTGGCCACTCAGAAGAAGTGGTTGTCACATCAGTGAAGAAAATAAACTAGAGATCAACTACAGGCTTCTCATAAGTAACGACGATTACCCCAAGTTCAAGGAGTAGTGAGTTCAATGTGTTGCAAAAATAAATTACTACCTTATTTCTTTATAGAAAGTAACTAAAATATTCACATGAATAGTCCCCTGAGCAAGGTAGTTCTTTCATTTTTGTTAAATTCATTTTCTATTTTTAAATTTGTGTGTGTGTGTGTGTGTGTGTGTGTGTGTGTGTGTGTGTGTGTGTGCGCGTGTGGTGTCCACAGAGGGCAGAAGAGGGACTGAGATCCCATAGAGCTGGAGTACAGCTGGTTGTTAGCCAGCTGCCTGGAAAGTGTGCTGACAGCCAAACTTGAGTGCTTTTGAAGTGCTCTTACCTGCTAAGCCAACCCTCTAGCTCCACATGGCACATTTTTCAGCATCACTATACAAATATTGAAATTATCCTTAAATGGGCTTCAAGTTCGAATCCCAAAAATTAAAGAAACTAAAAGATATATTGGTAGTCAAATTAGTATTGATTATAAAACTTTGAAAAATAATAATAAATATAAAATAAAAAATAAAATAAATAATAAATAAAACTGGCTGTTTTACCTTGGAAATTATCTGAGGTAAGTTTTCATAGAATTTTATGTATGTTGACTATTCTATATATTCTGGAAACAAATATAAAAATATTGTATTAGTTACTTTGAAAATGATAGCTAAACTTATAACAAAAAAAGAAATGTTTAGGTACCTAAAGAAAAGACATGTATCAATCTAGAAACTATTAATTTCCTTTAAAATGTATACATTTCTATAAATTCAAAAATATAAGTTATAAAAAACAGTGTTTCTTTCTTCCTAGGATGTACACATTCTAGCCTTTATTTAAACAGTGAATCCATCTTTTTAGTCTCACTGGGACTGTGGTAACATGCAGTGTCCTCTTCTGTGCATTAGACAGATTTGCTGTTAGTGGCAGTGGGTATGACAATGAATACTATCACTGCTGTCTGGTTCTTCCTTGTAGCAGGGTCCTTGCTGTTGTTCCCTTTGGGGGCAGGAGCCAAGTAGGCGCAGAGTCAAACCACAGACTCTGGGAGAATGTCGATACAACAAACTCAGTTTATTCAGGAAGAGGCAAGCCTTATATACCCTCCACCCCACCCTGGGGGGAGGTTTGATGAATATGCATCAGCTGGTGTGACATGGCTGCCTCTCATTGGTCCAGGTCATCTCCAGATCATATTTCAGCTGCTGTTGCTAAGACCCTTGGGCAGACCCAGACTGGCTCTCAGAAAGTATCTTTTTTACTTGTTTAGGCCTTCTGGCCCTCAAGCCCATTAGGGATGTCTCATCCCACACTTCCTTATTTTTTTTTTCTTTCTAATTTAGCCGGCATGCATCCATTAACAATCTCTAACCTTGCAAACTTTCTATTGTAGTGAATACCCAAGAAAATCAATATCATGGAAGAACAAGTTATTGTGGCTTATGGATTCAGATATGTTGGTCTGTGGTCACTAGGATCTGCTCTTTCTGGGCCTGTGATGAAAGTCGGTAGAGAGGGTATGAGAGGACTTTCATGATAGCTAGAAATGAAGGGGGTGGCGGAAAGAGGGAGGGTAGAAAATAAGGGGAGGCTGTAAGGAAGAAGGAAGGAGATGAAATAGAGATAGATGATAGATAGATAGATAGATAGATAGATAGATAGATAGATAGATAGATAGATAGATAGATAGAAAGATAGATGATAGAAGATAGACAGACAGACAGATAGATAGATATAGCCAAAAGATAAGAAGATATACATCAAAGGTACACTCACAGTGACCTGTTTCCTCTTCTTAAGTCTTGCATCCTAGTTTTTCTTACACCCTTAGTAAAGCCAACAGCTGGGTGATCTATCCTTCAACACACAGGTTTGTGGAACATTTCAGATCTAAACTCTAATAACCCTTTATCAGGAACTTACACAGTTATCATTTCCTTAATATTTTATAATAAATGCCTTCATTGTCCTAATTTAATGCTATGTAGCCTTGCTGGTTATAAAATTCTGAGCAGAGTTAATGTTCTTAACTGACCTTCCTTGAATATATTCTGATATCTCCTGGTGTTTGCACTTCTCTAAACTAACTGAAAATGAATTGGATTATTTTCATCCATTCCAGTTTTCTTGTTGACTCTAAGACAGTATTTTATTTCAATATTCTTAGTCTCATTATTGAACACATGAGTATAACTATACTTTTTGTGTTCCTACATCATAATGAATCTGAATTTTTTTATTTGATACAAGGAGGGTTTTACTGAGTCAAGTAGTTTGTTCTCCACATTACCTACATAATTCGATGCAAGTCACCCACTGTGTCCACTCTTTTCCCGTGGTGCATCCCTATCTATCTCCAGCATTTCATTTCAAGTGACTAACTTCTGCTTTGTTCTTCTTCCTGGAGAAACTAATGTCATATGTTTTGTAGTGAAGTTTGCTTATTTCTTTTCTGCATGATCATCTAACATTCAATCTGGCTCATGGTTTTCAGTGTTTTACTGCTTTCTCTGTAGTCACTGTCCTGGTTTATGTGATACTAGCTTGCTTGTTTGTCTTTTGAGGCAGGGTCTTGTTAGGGAGCCCATGCTAGTTTAGACTTTATGCTCCTTGCCAAACTTAGCTTTTTAAAAATCTTCCCATCAAAAGTTGGTTATAGGGGATGGGGTAGTGGCTCAGTTCAGAAAGCACTGTTGTTGACATGCTCTTGTAATCCCAGCATTGGGTAGACAGAGACAGGAGGATTCCTGTAGTTCATTGAACATTCAATCTACCATAATTGGTGAGATTCAGGCAACGAGAGACCCATCTCAGGGACGAAATTCCTGATGATTATATCCTATGTTATCCTCTGGACCCCACAAATACACATGCTCAACCGTACATGCCTGTGCTCACGCATACCCTTAAACATCTATGAACATGCACACAAAAATGCACAAGTTCCCCCATGGCTAGATGGTGACACATACCAATAATCTCAACATATGGGAAGGAGAGAGAGGCAAGAGGATCATAAGCTCTAGGACATCCTGGGGTACACACAATGAGACATAAAAAAAAGTAAAATGTCTTAATAAATAATGTAATATTTATTTGGGTTTAGTGAGGTCAAATTAGATAAATACTATTGGGGTATTTAAATAGATGCAGGATTCTGCTTATTTTCAACCAGCAAGCTTTAAAGAGCATGTGGAATTATATCTACTCCTAATTTACTGTTATTTCCATTGAATTTTTTCTGCGGCACTGCTGATATTTCTTTATGCTCATTTATCTTCCTGAGCATTTCTCTATGATTGCACTTGGCAAGAATTTCACATTGAGCAATAATCAGCATTACAGTGCTCATGTTGGATAGAAACAATTGAGCACACGTTACCATTTATTAATTAAAGGTACAAATGGTCCCCTTCCAGGTTTTTATAATGATCTGGAATTTACCCCAGAAATTAATTAAATTCCCTTTCACAATAACTAGCTGCATGATTTGTAGAAACTTGTGTAGATGAATTCTAAATTACTACATTGTTAAAAGAGTAGAACATGGGATCAAGTTTAGAAGAAACTGACAAAAGAGGCTGCATCGATAATTATTTTGAATTATTTGAGGTAATTATTTTAGTTATCACCACATTGACTTTTTTCTATGAAAGTGCTTCTTGATGATATATGCTGCTTATGTCCACAGCAAGAGAAAGTAACCGTTTATTTGAAAGTGAAACTGCTTCATTTAGTCAGAAATCATGAGCAAAGGAAGGTTCTAAAATGAAAACCGGTAAGTAGGAGTAAAAAGAAACAAAATGTTTGAGTTCTTCTACTAAGTATATATCAAAATATGAAAAGTATGTACACCTACAGAAAAGGGGGATCATAATTACACTGAAACTGCCATATGTAGAAGCACTGTTACTATTTTAAAATTATGTAATTAAGTTACATCTTCAAATATTAAGGAATCTCCAATTTCTTCCCATGGGAGAAATTTAGGCATTCATAGACTTGTAGATAGAACTCACTAAAGTTCATTGAAATGAGAAGTGTCTGCATATATGATTTTAGCAAGAGGAGAATTATATGTAATTGTGTATGTTTTCACATATATGTATATAGAGAAATTATATATGTGTGTGTGTGTGTGTACATAAATATAATGCATGCATGTTATGGCAGTTTGGATGTAACTGACCCACATGATCCCGTAAGGAGTGGCACTATTAGGAGGTGTGGCTTTGGAGTAGGTATGGCCTTGTTGGAGAAAGCATGTCGTTGTGGATGTTGAGTTTGAGGTCACATATGCTCAAGTCATACCACTGTCTCAGACCACTTCCTGTTCTTCCTGTTGCATGTGGATCAAGATGTTGGACTCTCAGCTCCTTCTTCAGCACCTTGTCTGCCTGCAATGCCACCATGTCACACCACAATGATAATGGACTCTGAAAATTTAAGCCTCCCTAACTAAATGTTTTTTTCCTTTATAAGAGTTACTGTGGTCACAGTGTCTCTTCACAGCAATAGAAACCCTAAGACATATGTGCATTTACACATATATAGTATATCTAAACTGAAAGCGGGGATAGTCTTTGCAATAAAAATACCCAAAAGTTAAGTGTGTGTGTGTGTGTGTGTGTGTGTGTGTGTGTGTGTGTGTGTGTTGTATAATTAACCTGGTGAAAGAATTTTAAGTGAAATAGATTTTTGGTATGTGAATTTATAAATGAATGCTTTCTTATCATTATTTACTTGTGTGACTATGAGCTTATCCTATCTGTTCCCATCCTAGACTAATTAACAGTTATGTGTGTTATGAATATCTATTTCATTTTGTGACCTATGATGCTTGCTATTATTTTCTTCTCCTTACTAAATAAGATTTGTTGAAAAAATATGCTTGTAATCACACTAACCCTCTTAATATGCAATTTGATAAGTTTTGATGAGTAAATGACATTGTGTGACACCACCACAAAGGAAATGCAGAAATGCCACAAATATTCCTAAAATGCTCCCTTCTACTCATGGGTTAGTTCCTTATAGACACCTTTCCAAAAGTTTTGTTTATCAGGAAGCTATACAAATGATGAGCCTTTTGTCAACTTCCTTCTCCTTAGCTTGGGTGACTTTGAGATCCTTCTACGTGCCGAATAGGCCAAGAATTTGTTCTTAGTAAGACTGCTGAGCAGTGGCTCCCTGGATGGCTGTTACAGAGGCTTAACATCCCACCAGCTCAGGCACCCTTGGTTATTTTGCTAATCTGTCTTCCCCAAGCTACTCTACACATCTACATGGAGTTTATTTTGTGAACCCAAGAGTCTAGTTCCCATGTCTTGGCAAGGGTGCAGGTAATCTGACTACTCAGAAATCCCTGGGGGAAACATAAAACTGCTGAGGGACTCTGGATGAAGTCAGACAGGGGTTTGCTTGTCTTTCACATGCAGCAATCCCCTTTTAGATGGTATTTTGTTTTTCAGTAATACTCCTATCTTCTCATAGGTGTGTTAGCTACGTGCTTACTATTTTATAAAAATCTCTTTGAAGCCTCTGTCCTTTTAAATTATATTCCTACTTCGCTTCTTTCAGTATCCCCAGGTTCTTCATAAGTCTAAATGCGTGTGAATTGCCAGCCGAGTATTCCACTTGTAATTTCTTTCAGTTCAAAGTTGGCTGTTTTTCATTTTTAAAAATATCTTTAAACAGAAGTTTACTTGGTGTCATTCCAACTTATTGTAATAAATCATGATTTTTGTCCTATCTGGAAAATGTTAGGTTACATGAAAGAATTTTTTTTTTTCTGGAGGCTGGAGAGATGGCTCAGTGGTTAAGAACACTGGCTGTTCTTACAGAGGTCCTGAGTTCAACTCCCTATACCCACATGGTAGCTCATAACCATCTATATTCTATAACCATGGAATCCAATGACATCTTCTGGCATGCAGGTATATATGTAGATGGAGCACCTTCATACATAAAATACATAAATAAATAAACACTATTTTTTCATAAACATTTTTAAAATTTTATAATTTAATTTAATTTTACATACCAGCCACAGATTCCCCTGTCCTCCTTCCTCCCGCCTTGCCTTCTCCCTAATACAACCCCCATTCCCATCTCCTCCAGTGCAAAGACTCCTCTGGGGATTCAGCTCAGCCTGGTAGATTCAGTCCAGGCAGGTCCAGTCCCCTCCTCCTAGGCTGAGCAAAGTATCCTTACTTTTTTTAAAAACAAAAATTGTGCATTTTTATTCTAGGAATTTTTTGTTGTATACTAAGTTTTTTTTAATTCATTTTGAGTTAATTTTTGTACAAACTGAAATATACAGGTCTAGGGTTGTTACATAGTTTACAGATACTCAGTTGCTTTAGTTACATGTATTGATAATACACATTTTTCATCATTAAATTATCTTTGCAGCTTGTAAAATATCAGTTGATCACATATGCATGGGTCTTCTTCAAGATGATATTCAATGCATGAGTCTGTTTTGCTATTATCATAAGTGCCATGTGTGAAAACCACTGTCATTTCCATATATCTTGATGTCAAAAATTACATGCACTACCTTAGTTTATGCTCTTGCAGAGAACCTGAGTTCAGTTTCTAGTACCAGCATTTGGTTAATTACAACCATCTATAACCCCAGGAACAGGGAATCTAATATCTTCCTCTGGACTCCCTGGGCACCCCCACACAAGAGTCATGTGCATGCATAGACACACAACAAGACACACAAAATGAAATATTTTTAAAAAGTATGGAAAATTACATCTCTTCACCTTATATCAGCATGTGTTTATATCACAATGACATTCGAATAAATATATTAATGTGCCTTTAATTCTAATAATAGAAAATTAACAATACATATACACTGACTCAAAAGTATTCTAAAATATATTACGTAAAAGTAGTAATGATGAGGATAATCTTCCATATATTGTTCTCATCTGATAGTCTATAGTTCAGCTTACACCAGCCAACATGTACTATCTCTTTAATTTTGTCAAAGGAAAAGTGACAGGAATCGAGTTGCTCTTCAAGTTTAAGCTCTTCCTAGGAAGTGAGAACAATGAAGCCATGAACCTGGTAACTAACAAGTATTAGTTTTGCTCGCTGTACTGAAAGTTCCAGTAAGAGGCCAAGAACAGAAAAGAGCACCATCAGCTTTGGAAGTTATCTGGTGGAAACATGAAAACTTTCTTTAAAACAAAAATTACAGATAGATAAATTCTACACTTGCACTGGCTGAAATAGTAGATCTTTGCCCAAGCTTTCTAAAGATTGTTTTTAGAACTCTCAGCTCTAACTCTCATAAATGCATACTGAAATTAGAAGTACGATTACTCCATGAGTTACGTTAGTTTATTTTTTGGCTTTACCTCTTGGCTCAAATGTTTTATTTCAAACCTTCTATTAAGCTGTATTTGGAGAATGGAGTTTTATTTTAAGTGATAAAGTACAATTTGCTGAATTTCACTTGCTTTTTTGTTAATTCATGTTAAAATTACTGACCTATATACACTAATTTCCCCCCTTCATTTTATAATTTGATGGAAGTTGTAAGGATTTTAATAAATCAATTTTCTGGCCTCATTTTTTGTTCTAAATTTTAATGTTTCATTATCTATGGTTTGGCACCTCAGATAGACCATTTTGGAAGTTTATTCCTTTAAAAAGAAGTAATTCATGTTTCTATTATGAAAATTAAAAAATCAATATGGACTTCTTCATGCATAAGAAACTCATCTTAATCATATACTTTCAGTAAAGTGAGATAATTGAATTAATTCTTGCTGTCTTAACTTTGTATATATATAAATAAAGGCTAGAATATCTTATACATAAAGAACCAGGCAAGTCCCTTCAAAGTCTAAAATTACCTCTGAAAGGCCATTTCCCTAATGATACTGCATGAAATCATTTCTATAATATTTACTGTGATAGTATACATACAAATTATTTCAGCATTATGAATCACATAAATCCTTTGGCCTGGGACTTTTATTAAATTTAATATTGTTAGATTTTTCCACCAGAGGGTACTATCTATCAGGACTTAGTATTTCTGTTAAGAGATGATAGTTTCATTTTTTATATTCAAAGTATATTTGAATATAGTAAGAAATACCCTTACTGCATTGCAAACTTCAAAAAAACTACATTATTACTATTATTATTTGCATATTGTACAGAATAAAGAAACTTCTCATTTGTACATTTCCTATTAGGCATATGGATTATTGGAGCATTCTTTGTTACTATTTTCTATTCTGGAGTTCATTGGAGAATAGTCCTTTGCTAGGGCATATGTTAAAGGTCTTTATATTACTGATTAACACACACACACATATTATAAGAGCCATAGTTTTTAGAGTAGAGAGAGTATTTAATATTGAATTATGAATTTCACAGACATACAATTATTTTCTGGAGTATTCACATTCTTGGTCATAAATGCTAGATTGTGTGCAACTTCTTAAGAAAGATCTTGTTTTTATTTAAAAATGGTGCTAATGATAAAATCTACTTCAATGCAAAGAACTTAGCTTTATTTGATCTGATGATGCTTCAACAAACCAGATTTGGTGTCTTTGAATAATTGTAACTACCCACCGGCTATTAGATAATTTTCTTAGTATGGTTAAGATTTAGTCAGTGGCACTTGGAGCAAGCGAGATGACTTGAGGGTGAAAGTAATTGTTGCATAAGTCTGAAGACTTCAGCTCCATGCAGAATGCCAAGGTGGAAGGAGAGCATTCTCTCCTGAAAATTATCCTCTGCTTTTACATAGGCACTATAGCACATAAGCACGCACACACACAAGCACATGCGCACACACAGGGTAATAAGATGAAAATTTAAAATGGCATTTGTTGCAAAGGTGAATCATACTAAAGAATTTGTCCTCAACAATGATGATTTTTGTCTTGTGATTGTATATATCAAAAACAAGTATGGAAGACCCTCGAAAAACTAAAATTAAATCTATGTTCCAGCTATAGCTCTCTTGTGTACAAGTGACTGAAATAATTCCACATCAGTGTTTACAGGAACATTCTTCACAATAGCAAAGTTATGGATAAAACCTAGGTGTTTAATAACAAAAACTAGTTGATTATCTATATAAATATGTATATGTATATATGTATATGTATATGTATGCTTACATATACATATACATATATATGCAATTTTCAAGCCATAAAGAATACAATTATGTTGCTTGCAGAGAAATACAAGACAGATAATTGCATTGTTAATTAGTTTCAGAAAGGCAAACCTCATGTTTTCTTCCATTTGTGCTTTTTAGATTTTTAAACTAGATACACAGTATCACTTATGCATACACAATGTGAAAGTGAGAGAGACAGTCTGGGGAAGCAAGTGATTGACAAGTGGGGAAAGGCTAAAAGAAAAAGGTTGGGAAGCATGGGGAAAGTAGCTCAATGTGTAAATAGCTCAATATGAAAATTTAAGAAAATATAAGCTGAAAATTAAAAAGCCGATGCAGACCGGCTGGATGATTACTTTAAAAAGTGTGTGTGTGTGTGTGTGTGTGTGTGTGTGTGTGTGTGTGTGTGTGTGTGTGTGTGTGTGTGATGAAATTGTTACGCATGGAGATCAGAGTTTGATGTCAGGTCTTTCCTCATTCACTCTCCTCTACGTTTATTTTCTGTGACAGGGTCTCTCAGTGAACCTGAAGTTCATAGATCAGGTTTAGTGGCCAATGAGCTCCAGAATCCACCATCTTCATGCCACCCTAGTGCTGGGTTACAGAGGGTTCCATGGAGTTAGTATTTCCCTTGGTTTCTGGAAACTAGAAAGCAGTCCTTATGCTTGTAGACTAGGTAATTTACCAGTTAGTTATCTCCTCAGTACCTATCTGAATGATTTTTGAAATGAGTTTTAACCCTTCACTGTTTGTATAAAAATTACATCAGGGACAAAAGGCCCATGGTGACAGAAAATGAAAGAATGGAAAACACTTCTAGTAAAAAAACTCTGAACTTAAGCAGGAACAGTCACAAATGGCAATGTATTCATAACAATCCCAGGGAAGGAGAGAATGTTCATTACTTTCGTACAGTTGTTCAATGACTTCTAGCATTTAAGAGTCGTTATTTAAGAGAAAACAGTATGTGTACAAGATATTACAAGTGTAAAGATCAAAACGCTCATGTCATACAAAAGTGAACAAATACTCTCCCCCAAATGAGGTAAATATTTAATGAAACTATGAAAAAAAAAGGATCTTGCCTTAAGATAGAAACAGATTGAAATTCATGTTCAGAATGGCAGACATCCTTTATTAACACTAATTACAAAATAGACATTCCTCTATCACAAAATTTATTTCAGTTCCAATGATACAGATCTACAAAAAATCATAAAAGAGTTACAACAAAAACACAAACAGCAATGTCTTAACGAAGCTGGACGTGGCAGGTTCTCTTTCATGTTCAGAAAAGAAGTCTCCAAGAATAGTTGGGAAAGGCTGATGTGGATTCCCAGGAGCCTATGCTTGTTTGATGCCTATGGTCCTGCCTTATCTGCTCTGTAGCCTTTGGGGAAAGTGTCCAAACCCAGAATTGATTCCTTTCAGTGAGACTGCTACACCCGTCCTATTTCCCCAAGTCAATTTTCTATGATATTGGAGAGTGGGGAAGCATAGAGAAACAGGCAGCAAGTTGTTGCTCCCTAGCAGAGATTCCTAGAAGCTGAATCCAGCAGCTTCTGTTTGGAAATATGACTGTATTCCCAGAACATGTGTTTACCTTCAGTTTGTTAAAAGAGATTACAAAAGAATCTAAACAGTAAGTAGATAAGAAGGAGTCTCTGTAGATCACCTCCAAATTGCTTCCATACTGTGGCATACTACCTGCAACCATCCTGGGCACAGGACAGCAGAGGACGGCTCTGCCCTCCTAACATTTCTTCTAGTTTTGTGGAAGTCAGTTCACCTGTAGGTTTGAATATATTAATTTTCTAGTAAGTATGTTTTCTTTCTCTTCCCCTATCTGGAGGACACTTTTGATTTCTTATTTTATAGCAAAGAAAATTCCCTGCAGTCAATTTCAGATTAAATTTTGTTTTGTGTTACGTTGGGATTACTATTAATTTTTCATGGAATTTTCTGAGACAATAACATGATGTGTGAGAATAAACTTTAAAATGAAGTTAACTTCATATATTAAAATTCTTTAAGAAGATATTACTTCTTGGTACTAGTAGGATAGTGTTCATGTGTGTGTGTGTGTGTGTGTGTGTGTGTGTGTGTGTGTGTGTGTGTGTGTGTGTGTGTTCTGATACTATCTCAAGCTTTAAGTTGTTATAAAACTAACAAAAAAAATCACATGAATCCTATGAATCAACTATCATCGAACACATAGCCTTTATAGTAAAAGTAATAATATGTACTTATTGGTGCATGAGCTGGTTTTTGAAAGCCCATTTCTATGTTAGGATGTTTTGCTCAGTCTTGATGCAGGGGGCAGGGGTCTTGGTCCGGCCTCAACTGAATGTGCCAGGTCTTGTTGACTCCCCATGGGAGGCCTTACCCTTTCTGAGGAGTGGATGGAGGTGGGTTGGGGGAGGTGGCAGGGGGAGCAGGAGGAGGGGAGGGAGGGCAAACTGTGGTTGGTATGTAAAATGAATAAAAAAATAAATTAATAAAAATGTACTTGTTAAATTGTATCAAATGTATAAAGTATTAAAAAATTAAGCATTTTATTACTTCTAGATGATCTTAATATTAGAAGGTAATATAATTTTAGACTCTTCCAAGTTGTTCAAATTTCAATTGTCATCATAATTTCTTATAAAATTTATAAGAACAAAATTCACATTCATGTCCTTGTTGAGAAAAACTGGATTTAAGGCTGTTTTTTGTATTGACTCTTACATCTCTTGACACAACTCATATATCCTTTATGTGGTAATTAATATGTAACAACTCAGAACACAGCATGCTTGTTCATAGAACCATTGTATACACTAGCCAAGAAGCAGAGGCAACTCATGTATCTAGCAAAAGCTGGCTGGATGAATAAAATGATATGTCAGATTTAGCACAAAAAGAATGAGTAAACCTTAAAGACATTGTGCTAAATGAACAAAGCCAGTCATAAACAGCAATTGCTTCATAGCTGCAATTGGAAAAGATATCTAGAAATGACAAATTCATAGTGAGGAAAATATAGGATAAATAGCAATAATAGTTGGGTTGGAGGATAAGGAGTTGTTTAATAGTGACAGTTTAATCTTTACAAAATTAAAAGGATTCTAGAGACTGATTTTTCAATGCTGGTAATTGACTTGGCATAACTGAACTATGAACTTAAAGTTGTAGGCATAACAGGATATAATACTTCAAAAAGTTCTGAAAATCTCTACAGAGCTGAAATTATATTAGTTTTTGCTGAATATGGCAAGAGTGTGGGTGACAGATCAAAAAACATACATGTTTACTTTTTGTTTTTATGTTATCTTTGAATTGTGTTGTGCAAATTGTGGTCAGTTTGAATGTATTAGTGATAAACTCAGACTCACCAGTAACGCATCAGTGTCACATTATAGAAAGAGATCACCCTTTCTCTTGGTGTAATTTAATGAAGAGAGAGCCATATTTGAATTTTCTACTTTGGCCTCACTGTGTCTTCATTCCTCATGAATGATTCCTGTTCTGTCTTTGTTGAACAACACAGAAAACATCACATGGGGAAGGGAAGAGGGATACTTTACAGAAATCTTAAACAGAGAATTACAAGGGCTTGATGCACAGACCCCATCTGACCCAGATAGCAAACAGTAACACAAACATTCTTGTTTATTAGGCAATATCCACATGTTCTGTTCAACCTTTATGGTACATATTCATTTTGTAAGGCCATTTTTGTCCTATTTGCTGTTTTTGGAAAATTATTATCACACACATGCAGTACTCTAGGGTCAGGAGCATGGAAGAGTATATAACTTAAGATTACAGCTTCACATTAGCTTAGGTTGTAAAAGGTGATTACATTGGAAATCCAAGGCAAGTAAAGTTGGCAGTTACATTGTTCTCCTAAAGGCAGCGTAAAGAAACAGTCTGAATACACACTAGGCTACCAGTCTTAAGTCTTAAGTAAGCTCATGTTGTATTTTTTTAACTTTGGCTGTAAAGTCTAGCAAAAGTTCTAGCCTTTTAGAATATGAGATGGTTTGAAACTAATAAATTGACACAATGGATATTTAACCCATTCAGACTTCAAACATCTGTAATTATCATTAACATAAATATTAAAGTTTAATATTATGGTTAATTGAACATAATCATTTTCATGGAATGGGACTGAAGGCAAATAGCAGGTCTGGGGAATTAATTTCTTTTTAAGCAGAGCCTATAACTAGATTTTGAAAACTCTATTATTTTGCCAATTTACCAAAATGGAAGTACTTGTAAAATAAGTGAAATTTAAAGCTATAACCAGATTCTAACACATAGACGAATCAGGAACAGTTTGAAATTATGAGCATAACAGTGGAGGGAATGAGTAGCAAAAAAAGGGGGGTGATGAAAGATAATTGTGTGCTTTGCAAAATTTACTTGACAAATAAACCTGTATTGATGACTTACTCTATCTAGACTATAAATAATTACAATGTTGCTGTTTCATTTTAAAAATCATACATAATCTCCATCCTCCTAATTTCAATTTTTCAATTTACAGCCATTTTTTCCAGTGTCCCAGATAAAATAAGATAGAAGATGTCACAGGTTATAGAACAATGTTGTTCATGGTCATAAGGAAACAGGTGGTATTTGTAGTTCCACAACTGAAGAGCAGCCTTTATATTTACTTGTCTTTATCTTTGTGATGGTTTATTTCTGTAGCTTTATTTGTATTGATCAAATCAAGGTATCTCCAAATAGTTCACCCATTGGTTAAGCTGAATGAGTATATGGTGGCACAACCAACCATGCTATCTAGTACTAGTTACCCATAAACATCAGCCAGGTCTGATGCACACAAAACCGAATGGATGAATAGTCTAAATGCAACCATAAAAGAAATCTGAGCACTCACGAGGTCACACATAATGGTTTCTATTGCACAATATCTTGAAGTGGGCAAAAATACATTACAGTGCTACCTATCAGATTTGTTGCTTTAAAAGCTTAAAATTAAACTCTAAAAGGTCAAGAAGAATATTAACAAATTTGATATAAAGATTAAAGTCTACTGTTCTCAGTTATTGTGGACTGTGAAGTAAATAGGTCATACTACACACATTTTAGCTCTGTGAACAGGAAACCATCTAAAATGAATAGCCATTAAATAGGAGGGTGGCTTCCTTATCTTCTAGTTGGCTCCACTCACAAAAGAGTGTGGAGTGGAGTCTGCACCAGATAAGGAGTGGGAATAGCCTATTGTCAGTCCTTCGATTTTTTAAAATTAATTTTATTTGCGTATAAATATAAGATTTGTCTCACTTGCATATCTAACTTCCTATTTGATTTAATAAGCCATGTGGTTGCACAAATAACATTTTGTGGATCATGTCTCTGTGTAATACATAATACAGCACATGAGGTTTTTTTTTTTGTTTTTTCAAACATGGGAGCATGTATGACACAAGGCCAGCTCTCACCATTTCTGTCTGTACTCTTTCTCCTTTTATGCCAAAAGATTACTATGGTGTTCAAAACATGTAATTTTTCTTTCATTCCACACAATGGTATTCATTGACTGTTCATATATTAGCATTGAAAATGCCAATGGAGACTGGGGAACAATAAAATGTTAATCTATGAAGGCGTATTTTGTCTTATAATTTCAATGTATATATCCCAAAATAGAAATGCAATGTTTTTTATTAATATATTAAAATTGGAAACTGAAAAACAAATAAGAAGTTAAGATTAAGTAATTTATAATTGCTTAATATACAAACATTTTCTAAAGTTTTACAAATAAAAGTACATCTTGTCTACAACCATTTTTAATTCAAATATTATAATTGACAACAATATTTACTACATTTACCAAGGTAATTTATATAGAAATCATTAATGCAAGATTTCTACATGTGAATTACAATTGGTCTAGACAATATTTACAGCTTAATTTATTCAATGTTTTCACTAACAAATTATTTATAGAATGTATGAATATAAATTGGATGTATTAAACAATACCAATCATATAGGAATATATTAAAGTATTTAGAGGTTGTGCAAATTATTGCAAAATATTTCTTCTTAAATTTTCAGCTGTCTGCTTTTATCATGAGGCATTCTGCATTATAAAGTAGAATTTCCGTACTTAAGAAAGAACTCTAAATTTATCCAATATAGATAAATTTCTAAAATGTTCATAAAGCCATGATCACCCTATTTGTAATTCAGTTTTAAAATTTGTGTATAAAATAGTCATTGTCACAACTTTATTTATTTATTTTTTTTAGAACTCTATGAGCCTACAGCCTACGCATGAACTCCAGGCTTCTCAGAAAATATTTATGGAACAAAAAGAAGCTAGCATATTGAAAGTCATGAATTTTACTATTTGTTCTTAACTTTTAGTCTCACAACGATACTGCTCCATTAGTTAACAAGTCTAGTGGCAGACACTGTAATGTCTGACTACATCTCTCCCTAAGCAAAATCAATCTATAAAGTTGGCCCATTTTGTGGTAGATTTTGCAAGGTTCTTTGTGTATATGTGAGTCCTCGTTGTTGGCAATATTCAAGCATGCAGGTGTGAGTGTGATGTTGTAGACTCTAGCAACAGCATTGTCTACCACTAATCTTTTTATTACTGTCCATGCTACCATTATACTACCTCAGAACTGCTGGCTATTAATTATCTTCCTAAGTATTACATCAGAAAACTCTCAGCACATCACAATATGAAAGCCTACCATCACCAGGACACCTGCTAAGTAAAATGTGCCAAATACAGATGTTTATGATATAATCATTAGGGCATAGACAGAAAATAAAGACAGTTTTATTAGCCAGTTACATTTGACCCATATTTTATTACATCAGGTTTTCAGCTGATATAGATAACCTCTGACTTAGATAGCAAAGTAAATGTTGCTTTAAAAAATAGATCCATATATATGCTTCCATTCTAATTTTTCCTGGAAACATGAATATATGTTGTACTATTTCAGGAGTTTTTTAAGATTACTAAATAAAAATTTATTAGATTGTGTCTACTTGTAGCCTGGGGACTAAGGCTTGAGAGCAAGAGGAAGAGAATATTGCCAAGGAAGATAAATGGAGCTAAGAACTAGCTCCTTAATTCCAAAGAAAATGAATCATTATTCATAATAAATTTATCTGGAAAATATTAACATAGCAGTTTGTATCAAGAACCTGGTCTGTCTTATTGGAACAGAAAACTTATTTTTCCTCTGGGGCATATTTCATCACTTAAATTATAGAAAAATGTGATGAACCCAATATTGGAAATAATAGAAGCTGAAACTTAAATGAGATTAGACGAGGCCATTGTTCCAAAGGGGAGATGTCTCCTTTAAGCAGCTGTTGGGAAATGAATTTATCTCTCCAATATCTATCCTATAGAAAATTTAATGTATCTTTTAAGATTAATTGGTTTGTCAAAAATTTTCAATTGCATATTTCATGAAAGAGATTGTCTTCCTGGTAAGTAAAGCCCTGTATCTGAAGCAGCCAATTCAGTTATGAAAACCATGTTCACATGATGTATACAGGATGTGCAATAAGATCCACATTCTTCATATTTGAGCTGTGACTTGTTGAGAAGTGAGAGAAACCTTGACAAGACCAAGCACCTCGTTATTTTATGTACACAGTGATAAAGATCCATAGACACTTATTTAAAAACATGTTTTGTTTTACATATCACTTTACCATTTATCAACATGAAAGCAAATCTGCATAGTAATGAAATTGATGCTATTTTTACAAAAAGGGTTAAAGCTTCGCTGAATATACGATACAGAAAGAGAGGGAGACTTCATTTTTTTTCTTAATTAGTCACTATGTTAATTTTATATTATGAGTTTTTAGATTATTGTTTCCTAAGAGAAAATACACAAAACATCAGAAGTATGTTTAGGGCCATCTTAAAAAAGGGTTGCAAACTCCTTCCTAATTCCAAGTGAAAATTAACTAAACGTGTGTGTGTGTGTGTGTGTGTGTGTGTGTGTGTGTGTGTGTGTTTGTACATGTTTATATAAGTATTAAGAGTCACCAAAACAATCTTAAAAAATAAATCCTTTTAACACAGATAGAGTTTATTTACAACATGTTAATTTGACACTTGTGTGCCACAAAAAAATGATAGAAAAAAATCTCTTCAGTCTTTATTTTCCACACCAACATAACTGTGTTTCTTTAAGACCTAGAAACTTCATGTGCACAGTGAAAACACTACATTTAGTAACTGGCCTAGAAGAATAGACTGGCCTGGAGTCTGAGTGGAGGAGTCTCAGGCAGTATGTACTGGCATCACATGACACGATGGCACATACAGCCACAGTGTGCCTGCTGTCTGTTCAGAACTAAGATTGCTATGAAGCCAAATATTATGAAAGAAAGGCAGTATTTGAACCACTTTGGATTCATTACTCTTTCTTTAAATTAATTTTTAGTAGTTACATAGTCAGAAACATTGCTATTGTAACCATTTTACGACCTCTATATTCCACTGCAGGCCCCACATGGAGTCTGGCCTGCTGTTTAAGAATCTCTCTTCAACACAATCAGCAAGTCTGTATTCAAAGTCTCAGGCCACAGATACAGGTTGAGCATTATTCTTGTAATTTATTTTATGAGAAATAACTTATTAAGATTTACTCTTTAGTTTTGGAATCATAAATTAAGAGGAAGGGGGTAATTTATGTAGGCTGACAAATCATTAAGATGCAAGCCAAGTGTTTATGAAACCCGTATTTATAATTCGATTTCATGCAGTCTTTGCTAAGCCATACTTAGGACTGGAACAGACACAGGACACTCGGAAGTACAGCCTGCCTCTTCTTCACCATCAGCTGTCTGGAATGTTGTAGCATTATTACTTTGGCCTGAAAGCCTCATTTCCACAGACATAATTATCAGTGGGATTCTAAGCACCTACTTGGTGACAATGCTTTATCTCTGAAAGGAAAACAGTATCTGTCATTGAGACGCATGGAATCTGAAGAGGAAATATCAAACCTTGTGGGCAATAGGGTTTCCCTGACAAAGGGAAGATAGGCAAATAGCTACAGAATGTCATATTCTTTCATGCTTATTTTTTGCATTTTAATTGTATTAAATTTTTGTAATACAGAAAAATAGAAATTTTATTAATAGATCAATTAAAAGTTAGAATTTTTTCATGCTGTCACTATTAAAGGGCTATTAAACCCTTTCTGTTTTTACATGATGAATGGGGATAACATTTTCACATCACAAGTTATTCTGTGTACATTCTCATGACTCATAGTGTGCATGTGGAAGTCAGAGGAAGATTTGTAGAAATCAGATCTCTTCTACTGTTTAGGTATTGTGGATAGAACTTGGGTTGATAAGCTTGGTGTCAGGCACAATTACCCGCTAAGCCATCTTTCACATCCCCAGATGCATTTTCTCTGCATAGCAGAGTTACAGCAACCATGGAGTCATAGCTTCTGTACCTGTTAGCACTGGGCCTATACAAGTTACTCCCACCCCATGAGCCATCTAGAGGTGGAAAATGGTTCACAGAACCTTACCACTTTCTGTTGAACTATTGACAATTGACAAGTTCTGGGAGAGAGGGGCCCATATTATTTAACTGAATACCTACTGATGAACCCAGTAGGCTTTAAAAGATAATTTAAAAAAAAAACATGGTACAGAAGGCATTAGTTAAACTCTGTGGAACAAAAGAACAAAACAAAAAGTTTGAATGTGGGGAGATTTACAGGAAAGAAAGACTGGCATGGTGGGAGAGAGTTAATAAAGGGTGTGGGGGAGTAACCAAAATACACTATATAGATGTATGAAATTGTCCAGTAACAAATTTTGCTGACACAATAACTAAGTAAAAAATGGCTTTTATTTGTATTGTCACTATTCAAGTAATATTAGAACTCTTCCATTCCTATGATGAATGGAAATAATGACTTCACATCCAAACAAAACAAGTAGTATCTAGTATTTATGCTATTTCAAAAAGACCAAATAAAATATGAAAAAAAATAGACATTAAGTTCACAGGATGTCTTTAAAATCTGTACAATAGAGTATCTATGTCAGCATTAAGAAAACTCTTTGTTCAGTGTGTAGTGCATATAATCTACTCACTTGGAAACAATATTAAAAAGAAACCAGTTAAATATTAAAGGTTTCTCATAAAGTAAAATAACAAATAGATAAATTATGTCATCTATTATTAAGAACACAAATATTTGCAATGACTTTGCTTTCACGGTAGAACAATATATTCTCTTGACTATGTTTAACCTTAGTCAGTAAAATAAAATAAAATCCATTCATAACCTTAGGATATTTTTCAGATGTAAGTAAAATTTACTCAGTTATCATATATTTTATTTAGAGTAGACTGCAATATTAAAACTATGAAAAATAAATTCAAACACAGGAAATTACTTTCCTTTCCTGAAGATATTTTTCAGGGAATACCATATCCTTTGACTAAAATGTATTTTGACAAAAGAATGTTGTTATCAGTTTAAATATTAAGATTAAATTAATAAGTACTCAACATTAATGTAAGCTAAATATATTTAATAATTTGTCTTGTTTTATGAATAAATATATTATAATAAATAGAGAAAATGCTTTTAAAAAATGGAAACTAGATATTTGCTTAAGTACAAACAAAATAAAAGCATGTGAATTTCCCAATGGATGAGGTAACTAAGTGATGTAACAAATCGAAAAGACACTGGTGTTAAAGACTGGATACAGGATAGGAAAGACAGAAGTCTTTCAGTACATACAATAAAGCACATGTATAGAACTTACTACTTTGAAAAAGTCCTAGGTTATGCAAGATGAGAGGACAGCAAGCAAATCTCAGACATTTTTCTGAGCCACAGCAATGCATTCCTGGACACACGTGGAACAGGAGGGACAGGATTTCAGGAGTAAGCCCTTTGAGTAGTGAGGACTTCAAGAGGTACTTCTCTTGAGATAGATAAGTTGAGATGAGCAAAAAAAAAAAAAAAAAATGGATCTAAAAAGATACCACAACTAGAGATCAGCATCTTAAAATGTGGCACCTACGAGTGTCTGGGATATACACAGTATTAAAAATAGTGCCATCATAAAAGTAGGAGCAGATAATCACATACTGCCAAATATTGTAGAATTTATATAATAAGCTATTACATCCTGAGTGGGCATGGACTACCTTTAGACTGAACATTGTTGCTGTCATTCTCAAAAACTTTCAAAGGAAAATGCAATACATACATTTTCCCCCAAAATTGACTGGAATAAAGCTCAAGAATATTTAAATATTTCTAAAAACATTCATCCCTGAAGTAAATAAACTACACAATGACTACCAGTAGAGCAAATAGGTTAGAAGATACTCAAAACAAGGAGAAAGCTAGACTAATAGAAAAATGAAGCATTGAAATGGATTTTAGTTTTTATCAAAAATTTAAAAGTAATCATGATCACATCAGTTCAAGAAGTTAAGTAATAGTGTATAAAAGATATAAAAGTTTTTAATTAAAACTCTTAAAAATGGAAATAAAAGTTATAGTGCAAAATTTTTCCTGAATGGTACTGTTATGATATATTAAATACTGAAGAAGAAATTGTTAGTTAACTCTAAGGCCTAACAACAAATTTTTTGAAATTAAACATCCAATTAATGAGAAATTTTAAGATTTTGAATAAAAATACTTGTGGAAAAAATGTAAATAAAATATATAAGTACTCTGCACAGAGGAAAAGATATAAACATATCATTTAAATGGAAACTATATAGTGTCCAAATTTGATACATAATATACAGATCTGTGAATCTGAATAAGACTTACAGAAAAAGAAAATGAATGAACAACTTTTATCACCTTGCATCAAAAACACATTAGAAAGACTAAGAGACAAATAGTTTGATGTGGTCACACATACCTCTAGCCCAGCAGCCAGGAGGCTGAGGTAGGAGAATTTGTTTCAGTTAGATGTCATCCTAGGATACATAGTGCAAACCAATAATGAAAAAAATAAATAAGAACCAGAGAGGTGTAGTGGGTTTAGAAATCAACTAAAACAAAAATAATGTGTTATGTAGTAATAATATAGACCTGATACCACAACTGTTATTGGAAACAATGTAAAAATCATGAAGCAACCTTTCTACAGCATTAAAGGAAAGAAGGTGTCACTTCAGAGAACTGAGCTTAGCCAGGGTAACTCCAAAATGAAAACAAATGGCACTTTATGTATATACAAGCTGAAAGGTATTATGACTACCAGGCTTACACTAAGATAAATGCAAAATAACCTCAGTCACCAGGAACATGCACCTAGACAGACAGATAATTCTGAAAAAAACTAAGTGAAATGAAAATGTTATCTACACAGGAATGGACATAGATTTGTTTCTCAGTATCTAAATATAATTTAAAGGCAATTTAATTTTAAAATCAGCTGAAACATTAATAAGTTAATATTATATGAGGAATATAATAATAAAAATAAATTGTGAAGCATTTGCAAATAAAATATATTACCAAACTGTGTAAAATGAAAGGGATAAATTACAGAATCCAATTATAAAGTTTCAATGCTCTATATGAATTGTAATGCAGTTGGAAACCACACTGAGATAATTAATGATATATAACATAATCAACAAAGCACTCCTAAAGATGGCATCAGAGTTGATGATATTGAGTTGACTGCTTCTCAGCTATGGGATTTCAAACCCACCTTTCCCTTTCATGCTGGGATTTTCTCTGCCCTGAGCTTGCACAGGTCTTGAGAATGCTCTCTCAATTCCTGTGAGTTCATACATACAGCTGCGTTGATGTGTCTGGATGTCATTGTTTCCTTATAGTCAACCATTGCCTCTGGATCTTTGAATCATTCTACTTCATCATCCACAAAGATCCCTGAGACTTAGAAGGAGTGGGCATTTTAGAGATGTTCCATTTATGGCTGAATATTCTCCAGTTTCTTATTTTTAACATCTTAACCAGCTATGGGTTTTTGTGTTAATCTCTATCTACTAGTTTTTTTTAAGAACATACAGAGTTGGATGATTAGAGAACAGCAGGAGGTCTTTGGAAGTGTTAGGGAAGGGAAGATGAATGTAATCGAAATGCAATGTAAACATTTGCAATGAATTATTGAAAAAATGAGGAAAAGAGAATTGAATGGAATGCATACAAAATGAATTCATAAAAATTCAGTAAGTAATATGTAGGGAAAGGGACACAAAGTTTAGATGGGAGAAGGGTAAAAGATAGAATCCTAACTAGATAGACTTTGTAAAGCAAATGCCTAGAAATCATAACTTGAACACAGAGATGGCCAGAACTCATGAAAAAAAAAAAAGGTCAATATATGAACTGTCTCATGCAAGGCATATATCCAAGATACAGAACTGAAAATGAGGGGTAAATAGAACCTGTTTAACACCAATCAAAAACACTGAAGTGGACCTATTGAGGTACCTATAAAGAAATCAACTAATACAGCATATATAACGATTTAAATGCTTTTGTGCTTGACTACTTTGAAAGATAAAGAAGATGAGATCACTGCAAATAATAGAAACAACCAGAACTAAGGCAAGAAATACCAATATTTCCTCTTGGTAATAGATAGGAAAAGTTAAGCATGAATGCACAGAAGACTTTTAACATGGTAACAATCCAGCTTTGCCATGCAGAGAAAACTGTAAATATGTATATCAGAACATACATTTGTTTCAAGTCCACACAACAGTTTACAAGACCATATTTGGAGCAATGAATATGTATACTTAAATAATCAAGATAATAAATATGCATACTTTATACAATTCAGTTTATGTAAAAACAATTATTTCTCTTGGCTGAGAAATCAATATCTGGAACTCCCTATGAAAACCTCTTCAAGTTTGAAAAAGAAAGCAATCTTTATAATTAACCCTCATATCAAAGTTGGAATAAAATAAGTAATTGATCTGCATTTAAGCTGAAAGAAATATTTTAAAATGCATAGCTTGTCAATAATTGTGAAATATTATTACATTTAACTTAAACTTAATATCACAAAATTCTTCCCTAAGAGAGAAAGATCTTAATATCTTACATGTAGGTTCTTCCTTTTATAAATAGAATTGAAAAAGAAAATAAGATCACATTAATTTCATCAGGGAGAAAACCAATGGTAGTAAAAGATGATCATTTGTATCCATATTGAATCAGGAAAGAAAGTAGAATACATAAATTAACAATATCAAAGGCAATACTTGAATTCCTCAGAAATTGGGTAGATACTACAACTTTGTGGTGAAACATTGAACTTAGATAAGTGAAGAAAGCTTTGGAAGACAGTGCTATTCTTGCTTTGCCCCTACTTGCCCAAATAAAACATAAATTTGAAGGCCTCTGACCTAGTACCTTGTCGTGTAACCTTACTTGGAAATAGTCATTACAGAGATAATCAACTTAAGACTGTGTCCTAAGCCAGCATAACAGGAGTCCTTATAAAAGTGAAAAATTGGATACAAGCATGCATGCAGAGATGATTCATCAGCCTGGATGAGTGTACTGATGCATGTTTAAGTGAAAGGATGTGAAAGGTTACCAGAAAGCTGACAAGTACAAGGAGAGGCACCAAAGATTCTCTCTGTGGTATGTATATGGAAATGTTAAACTGAAGGCTTTCAGTACTGATGAAGGAATGAATGTTCTTTTCGGTTCCCAAATTTGTGGCACTTCATTATTGTAGCACTAGTAAACTAATACAGACACAAACTCTCACAGACAACATAGAATAACTGTCTACTAAAAGCAATGTGAAAAGGTATGTATGTTTAACCTGACTTAAATATTCGCAATACATACACATATTAAAATATCACATGATATTGCAATAATCTGTACATCTTTAATTTTTTTATGATCCATTTAAGCAAATTTAGTTTAAAAACATTAACTGGTTTCTAAAATATTCTTAAATTCCAGATTCAGGTGGAAATTGCAGTAAATTTTAACAAATATTTAGATAATAAAATCTACCAACTTTGAAAAATAAATTTCAGAGCAAGAAAGAGGAGGCCATACCTGGTATTGCATTCTGTACAACCAGCCTTCTCCTGATATCAAAGCTCAACTGGTATTATGTTACCAACCCAAAGCAAGCAAAGGGAAGAACACTACAGGGAAGTAAGAAACAGACTGGGTTTATTTACAAAAAAGCTGAAGAGATTTCTCACCCAACTTTAGCAAGTCAAACATGTCAATGCATAAAGACTGCCATACATTGAAACCATAAGCATACCATAACCTGCAAGTTCAGCCTATGTGCTCTAGGCACTGATCATGATAGATCTCCAAGTCTACACAAGAGTAGACGTCACACCGCGGAAGCAACTGCAAGAAGCACAGGCTCACACTACAAAAATGTAGGAGCTAATTAAAAGCAAATCAGCCTTTCAACTCCATCATTCAGGGTCAGTCAAAGAGTGATGGTGGTATTGTAAGAACCCAACTGTTAGTTAGAGGTAAGAACGGAAAGTGAGTCAGCACTGTAAGAATATTAGTCAGAAAGACAGCAATAGAGAGAAAAATAGGGAAGCATAAATGGAAACAGCAAGGTGAGGGAGAGAAAGATGGCAGGTCCAACTAAAGACAGAGTGAGCAGAAAACTCTGTAGAGAAATGGAATGCAACTGAAATAGTCCTAGCACTCAGGAGAATGAAATAGTGATTCCCAAACACTAAACCACCCTGTATTTGGGCAAAAGTCTGTATTGATAGAAAGGCAGAGGAGATGAAAAAGAAAAGAAAAAAAACTGACTCTATCTTGATATTAAATAAAGGAAGTACAGAAAGAAGAAAATACCTGAGCAGTGGTGCAGGGTCTGTCTGTGGTACTTGGATGTTGCTATTCTGAATGATCCCTGGTGTGGGTGTGACTATCCAATCTGTGCCTGTGTTACCCTTTCTTTATGGAGACCATAAGAAATGCCAGACTTTCTTAATATAGACCACTCTAGTGTATTTCCAAGCCCTGACAGTTATTTCATGGGTACCTGTATGTTTCTGATTCAGATTTTTGTCCTGCCTTTGGCTAGCGGAAATCTGCTGTACTGATCTCAGACTGTAGTTCAGGACACTTGCTTGATTGTTTTGTGTAGGCAGTGCAGGGAGATCTTTGTCTCAGAATAAACTAGGAAACAGACTCAATGGCAAACTGACCCTTTGGAGGACTTTTCTGACCCACCCCTGAGCCTTCATAGAACTGCAATATGGTTGCATTTATCTGCATCACTTGTCTTTCCTCATACTTTTTCAGGCATCCTATCACAACCATTATGAAATTCTTAAGCTCCTATTCTTTTCCTGTCTTCAAAACAGAAATTATTTATGTTTTTTTTTCTTTTTCAGATTCTTCTTCCATCACCAATTCATGCACAGATAATTTCTATTCCATTATATTAACCTAAGTTCCTCTTCTTGAGCTTTTATAATTATATATTTTCAACATTTTACACAGCTGAGTACTGATTAATCACAGACATTTATAGAAATTTTGAAGATATGAAGATGAATACAGTGTATTTCTTATGTCCAATGGATTTATATATTCAATTAGAAATAATATACATGTGTGTGTGTGTAAAAGAATAGAAGAAAATTACATGTGCATAATATTAATTACAAAGCATTGCCGATATAACTAGTAAATATGAGATAATGGGTAACACTTGGTTTCTTGTATACCTAAAATTAAGCTAAAGGAAAGGTCTACTTTATTTTAGTATTTAATTTGCAGAGAAAAGTAAATGTTTAACCAGCGTAATAAGAGGCTTTGTATCCTGGCAATGTGTGTAAGAAAAGGATGTCATTTATGTCATCAAAGCCATTTGAAACATACTTTTGCTTAACATTGTGAGCAGCTAACTCTCAAGGCTTCCAACAGATGAATGAGATGCTTTGAACCTGGGAGCCTAGGCACCAGAGAACTGGTCCTGTCTCTTGCCACTCTAGCTGGAGAGTTGCTCCCCACCCCCAGAACTGGCCCCAATGACCTGGGTTCAGAGATGGAATGGGCAATAGACAGCCACCCCTGACCCTTGCTTGAGGGGGGCAGTGCCAGTGGAGGTGCAGACTGAATAACTCAGCTACCACCCAAGTCTGCATCTAGGGCTTTGAGTTGGCCCACCCCAACATCTAGCACATCTATGACCTATTAGAGAGTGTGAAGGGACTGATCCTGTAGAGTTATAGCCCAAGAACTCCATGACTCTGGGTAGCAACAGGATAGCTGAGAGAAGTTTCAGTAAGTGTTCAGTGCTGTGGGATGTTCTATATGGCAAATGTGTTGCTGATTGGTCAATAAATAAATCACTGATTGGTCAGTGGCTAGGCAGGAATTATAGGCAGGACAAGGAGGAGAATAAAGCCGGGAAGTGGAAGGCTGAGTCAGAGAGACACTGCCAGCTGCCACGATGACAAACAGCATGTGAAGATGCCAGTAAGTCACAAGCCATGTGGCAAGGTATAGATTAATGGAAATGGATTAATTTAAGCTATAAGAACAATTAGCAAGAAGCCTGCCATGGCCATACAGTTTGTAACCAATATAAGTCTCTGTGTTTACTTGGTCGGGTCTGAGCTGCTGTGGGACTGGCAGGTGACAGAGATTTGTCCTGACTGTGGGCCAGGCAGGAAAACTCTAGCTACAGTTCAGTATTGATGATGTATCAGAAGCCAGATACCTTGAGCCAGATCAATAACTCATTGTAATGAACATTTGCAAGTAAAGCTGTTTTGAGCAAAAGGGTGTATCATGTAACACACCACAGCCCCCAAGGCAACTCCAACAAATGAATATGTGATGAAGAAGTGGGAAAGATGGAGGAGCAAAAAAAATGTACTTCTTTTGTGGGGGTAGCTTACAAGGGTGGAGTGTGAACATGGAAGGACTGGGAAATGATTGGGATTGGGGTGCAAGATGTGAAATTCCCAAACAATCAGTAAAAATTATGACAAATAAAAATTAAAAAAAAAAGAAAGGGAAGGCAAGTATGAGTAAAGCTGGGAAGGAAGCATTACCCAGGGTGAAATTAACATTGAATGAAATGAAACTAGATATAGCATTCTTTGAGATGTAAATAAAATACAATTTTCTATAAAAACTTAATTGTGGGAGTAAGTTGATAGGGTTAATGTTATTAATAAACTTATATTAAAATTGTAAATAAAAATAGAGTTTAGGGGAGCGGGAGATCCCAGCTGGATCAAGAACAGAGAGGGAGAACAAGGAAAAAGAGACCATGATAAATGAAGACCCCATGGGAATAGGAAGAAGCAAAGTGTTAAAGAGGTCCCCAGAAATCCACAAAGATACCTCCACAATAGACTACTTGCAGTGGTCGAGAGAAAGCCCAAACTGACCTACTCTGGTAATTGGCATGGCCAAACACCCTAATTGTCATGCTAGAACTCTCATCCAATGACTGATGGAAGCAGATGCAAGATCCATGGCCAGGCCCCAGGTGGAGCTCTGGGAGAAGGAGGAGGGATTGTATGAGTGAGAATTGTTGAGTCCATGATTGGAAAAAACACAGGGACAAATAGCCAAACAAATAGTGGAAACACATGAACTATGAACCAATAGCTGAGGAGGCCCCAACTGGATCAGGCCCTCTGGATAAGTGAAACAGTTGATTAGCTTGAACTGTTTGGGAGGCCCCCAGGCAGTGGGACCTGGACCTGTCCTTAGTGCATGAGCTGGCTGTTTGGAACCTGGGGCCTATGCAGGGGCACTTTGCTCAGCCTGGGTGAAGGGAGGAGGGGACTGGACCTGCCTGGACTGAATCTACCAGACTGAGCTGAATCCCCAGGGGAGTCCTTGCCCTGGAGGAGATGGGGATGGGGGTGGGATGGGGGGAGGGCAGGGGAGGGAGGAGGGAGGACAGGGGAATCTGTGGCTGATATGTAAAATTAAATTAAATTATAAAATAAAAATATATGAAATTAATATTCTTCTGATTTAATATCAGATTTAATTATTTTACTATTTACATTTGCTTATCTAATGTGTGTGTGTGTGTGAGTATGTATGTGTGTGTGTGTGTGTGTGTGTGTGTGTGTGTGTGTGTGAGTGGTGTATGTGTGTGCAAACATGACCATGTCATGAAGTGCAGGTACAGAACAGAGGACACCTTCAGGAAGGTGGGAGTCAGTCCTCTCCTACCATGTGTCTTTCAGGCATGTAACTCATATTGTCAGGCTTGGCAGCAAGTGTGTTTACCTGCTAAGTCATTATACTGGCTAAATTGAATTATTTGTAAATGCTAATAAAATTATTAAATGATCTTTATAATTATATCTTCATTAAGCTGATATTAAACTCAGAAATGCAAATAGGGAAAAATTGATAGGGAAAGATTACATTTCAAAATTAACAAATATCAAATAATTCAAAATCACCGAAGATGTTGAATTCAGTTAATATTATGTCAACATATGTAATGTAGATGATAATAAAGTAATATAACCATGCATGAAGGAATTAATATTTCAGTGGAAGTAATAGTTTTAATTTATCAGTTAAAGATTAGTCAACAAACTAATATAAGAAATCCTCAGTTGAAAAATCAGGATCTCTCTGTGGTGTATGAACTGGATTTCTGGATCTCATTACCTATGGTAGGACACCTTGCTCATGCTTGAGGCAGTGAGGAGGGGCCTGCAGGGGGCTGGACTGGGCCCTCTGCATGGCAAGACAGTTATTCAGCTTGATCTGCTTGGGAGGCTCCCTGGCAGTAAGATTAGAATCCATCCCTCGTGCATGAGGGGGCTCTTTGGAGCCCACTATCTAAAATGGGACACCTCATGCAGCCTTGAGGCAGGGGGAAGGGCTTGGACTTGCCTCTACTGGATGTGCCTCCCCATGGGAGGCCTTGCTTTCTTGTGGGGGGGGGGAGTGAGGGGTGGTTTGGGAGGGGGAGGCTGGGGGAGGGAGGAAGGAAGAGGGGGATCTTTGATTCGTGTGTAAAATGAATGAAAAAATTTTCTTAATAGAAAAAGAAAGAAGCATACAACACATCAACAGTCTAATGAAGTTTGTAGCATCAAATCAATTCATGCACAGAAAGTGCTTCCAGCACCCAGTGGAGGTGCATGTCTCAGCAAAGGAAGAATTGAGTTTCTCATCCAATAAAGAATATATAAAAATGCAACTTAATTAATCAAATATGTACCAAGATTTAGGACATTTCCTCATGATGAGAAACTAGACAAGGACATTCTGTTCCACTTGCCTGCCCAAAATTCATATGACAAATTTAACTTTTGAAATAAGACAAGAAAATGAAATAAAGTGTACAGAAATTAGAGAAAGTAAAATACTGTTCATAGATGACAATATTTTCCAAAAAACTAAAAATATACATGAATACAGAATGAGCATCCATAAAGAACAAAGTCTGCCTTTCATCAGTAGGCCTAATATGGAGGTTTCAATATTCCAACAGTGAAATCAGTTCTCTAGAAGAAAATAATATGGTTTGTAGTAAGATCAAATTGTGTCATACTTCTGAGTAAGGCTGGCAATATATATATATATATGATCTATTTAGAACCTATATGCTCAAGACCAGATGACAGAAATCAAAGTCCTAAATTGGTGTAAAATACTTATCATAATAGATAGATAGAATCAACACTATTAGAATGTCAGTTCTTCTCGTGATGAAGTTTATTTCATATAGATTCAAATAAAAATCATTGCAGATATAAATTAATTATTACATTATAATCATTACAGATATAAAATATCTGTATCTATAATCATTACAGATATAAAATATATTCCTATAGCTCATGTTATGAGACAGATAATCTCTAATACTCAAGAGAATATTGAAAAAAATGAGACCTAATATAATGTTATTCAAAGCTACATAGATCAATAGAATATATTAAAGATTTAAAAATGTTAGTACCCATTTGCAAAAAATTTAAAAATTGTTCATCAAGTATTAAAACCAGTGAAACGGACAAAAAAGTCTTTTAAACAAATTGTGCTTAAAATTATACAGCTATTTATAAATAAAGAACCTAGAATATGCTTTCTAAAAATTATTCCAGAGGTGTCACATATTTAAATGTGTATATCTAGAAAATGATAATTTCTAGAAAAAACATAGAGGAAAGTCTGATAAAATACTGGCAAACTGTGAAAACTCATACCAAAATAATCATCAATCATGATCAAGCTGTTTTCATTTCAGAGATACATCGATGGTTCAACATACTTAAATCAATAAATGTTATAGATAATGTAAATAGACTCATTGACAGAAATCACAAAATCATCTCAATAAATCCAGAAAAAGTTTTGTCAAAAGGCAACATCCTTTTATGGAAAGATTCATGGAGAGACCAGTGATGGAGAAAGATTACTTGAACAAAATGAAGGTTGTGCTGTGTACACCTATGGCCACACAGTTAATAAGGATGATCTATTTAAACCTCAAAACAGAGTAATGACTGACCCTTTTATTGCATCTTTTATTTTTTTTTATTATAATGTAGTGGTATCATGTCCACCTTTACTTTTTCCTTCCAACACCCCCACATTAACTCCTCTTGCTCTCTTTCAAATCCATAGCCTCTCTTTTCAGCAAATGTTGTCCTGTGCACATATTTTTTTATTTCCCACCCACTTCTGTCACTTTTTAAGACAAGCCTTATTGCTACTTCTGTATAATATTGGAAGAGTCAGCTTTCTATCCTACATCACTAGTTTCCAAAAGCAGTTGTAGATACTATAGCTATCCCTTGGGAAGGTGAATGTATGTGGATACAAAACCCCTCAATTCTGATAAGCCCCACGATGCTGTTTTCCCATTAAGAGAGATTGTTTTAAGCCCTAAGAATTTTCTAAGGCATTAAAGGATCAATTACTAAAGTTTCAAATTTTCTGTGTGTTTATATGGTTTGTCTTCAAAAGGAGAAGTAAGAATTTACCATGTATTTAAAACACAGCTTTTACTAAAGTATTCCTAGGGTTATTGTGGCACTCTGGTCATTGTTGTGGTTCATAGGTCTTATAGGTGTTTAGAACTGTAGCTTCCCTCCCTTGGAAGCTTGCATGGTGCCTTTTGGTAACATGGTACCTAAATTTCAGGGAGGAAACTTTCAGGTCAGATCCAACTTGTGGTCTCTGGGCCCTGCGTCTGCAGTACATGGTGTCTTCAACAATAAGGACTTACTCCTAGCTCTGGGGGCAACCAAGTGCAATAGCAATAGCCTATAATATTTTGGCAGACCCTTGGACAACACCTACCAACAACTCAAAGAGAATTTTTTAATGCCTGGGAGTTTTGTTAGATCATATATACCTCTCAGGAGGAGAATTTTCAGTTCTGATGAGAAAATTTATATATATTTTATATATATATATATATATATATTTATTGCATCTTTATATATATCTATATCTATCTATATCTATATCTATCTATATCTATATCTATATTTATCTATATCTATATCTATATCTATATCTATCTATCTATCTATATATATATATATACTGAACCTAAAATTTATTTTAGGCATATTTGCTAGTCAATAGTCTGCTTTCTTATGACATTTTCAGACATCCTTATTTACTCTCCTCTCTCCTTCTATATTTATTTCCCCAACCCCAATTAAAGACGAGCTTATTTTTCTTATTTCATCCTTCAGATCATTTGAAACCTGATACTCCCTACTCTACTGCTTTCTGCACTCACCCTTCAAATGATTCCTTTTTATTTTCCTGACTATTGCAGTTACATGAGGGTATTTATTCACAACTGAAAATTTGGAGCGAGGACTAACAGTAGAGATCTAACACGTAACAGTTGTCTTTCTTGGTCATTGTTGCATCACTCTATATAATCTTTTCTAGTTGTGTTCATTTATCTACAAGTTTATGATTTCATCTTTCTTTAAAACTGAATAGTATTCCAAAGTGTATATGAACCACATTTTCATTATACATTCATCAGTTGAAAGGCCTTTAGGCTGTTTCTATTACCTAGAAATTGTGAATAAAGTAGCAACGAAAATGACTGAACAAACATCTGCAGTAAACGTAGAGACCTGGCATAGTCCAAGAAATGCTTTAGTGGGATTATATAGTAGATTTATATTCAATGTTGCAACTATTCTCCAACCAGATTCTGAGGGTGATTTTACTAGTTTGCAATCACTTTTACATTTTTTAAATACATTTTTATTTTATAATTAATGTAATTTTACATATCAACCGTGGATTCCCCTGTCCTTCCTCCTCCCACCCCCCAGATTTCCCCCCCAACCCACTCCCCATTCCCACCTCCTCCAAGGCAAGGTCTCCCATGGGGAGTCACCCCAGCCTGGTAGATTCAGTTGAGGCAGGTCCAGTCCCCCCCCCCCCTTCCTACACCAAGGCTGAGCAAAATGTTTCAGCACAGGCCCTAGGTTCCAAAAAGCCAGCTCATGTACCAAGGACAGGTCCCAGTCCCACTGCCTGGGGGCCTCCTAAATAGTTCAAGCTAATCAACTGTCTCACTTATCCAGAGGGCCTGATCCAGTTCCATGGGGGCTCCTCAGCTATTGGTTCACAGTTCATGTGTTGGCTATTTGTCCCTGTGCTTTTTCCAATCATAGTCTCAATATCTCTTGCTCATATAATCCCTCCTCTCTCTTGCCAATTGGACTCCTGGAGCTCTACCTGGGCCTTGGCCTTGGATCTCTGCATCTGCTTCCATCAGTCACTGGATGAGAGTTCCATCATGACAATTAGGGTGTTTGGCCATCCAATCACCAAAGTAGGTCAGCTGGGGCTTTCTCTAGACCATTGCCAGTAGTCTATTGTGGAGGTATCTTTGTAGATTTCTGGGGACCTCTCTGGCACTCTGCTTCTTCCTATTCCCATGAGGTCTTCATTTATCATAGTATCTCTTTCCTTGTTCTGCCCCTCTCTTCCTGACCCAGCTAGGACCTTTTGCTCCCCTAAGCTCTCTTTCCCCCAACCTTTGCCCTCCATTACCCCCACTCACATCCAGTTTGCTCATGTAGATCTCATCCATTTCTCTGTTGTTGGACAATCCCTGTGTTTTTCTTAGGGTCCACTTTACTAGGTAGCCTTCCTGGAGTTGTGAGTTACAGTCTGGTTATCCTTTGCTTTACATCTAGTATCCACTTATGAGTGAGTACATACTATGTTTGTCTTTCTGAGTCTAGGTTACCTCACTCAGGATGATTTTTTTCTACCTGTCAGAATGGCTAAGATAAAAAAAACACTGAAGATAGCTTATGTTGGAGAGGATGTGGAGCAAGGGGAACACTCCTACACTTTTGGTGGGAATGAAAACTTGTACAGCCACTTTGGAAATCAATATCAAGCTTTCTTAGAAAATTGGGAATCAACCTCCCTCAAGACCCAGATACACCACTCTTGGGCATATACCCAAGGAATGCTCAATCATACCACAAAGACACATGCTCAACTATGTTCATAGCAGCATTATTTGTAATAGCCAGAATCTGGAAACAACCTAGATACCCTTCAACTGAAGAACAGATAAATAAAATGTGATATATATATATATATATATATATATATATATATATATACACACAATGGAGTACTACTTAGCAGAGAAAAACAATCACATTTACATTTAATGAGGGTCCTCTTTTCCTCCCATCCTTGCTTGTTTTTTGCAGTTCTGTTTGGGGTATGATGAAATTTGAAAGTATTATTTTATTTACATTTCCCTAATCTTTAGGGATAGTGAATATTTTCTAGATATTTCTCAGCCATTTTATTTCTTCTTTTGAGAACTCTCTTTTTCAGATCAAATCTCATTCTTTGAGTGGGTCAATTGTTTATTGAGTTCTTTGGATAATAATCCTCTGACAGCTGTATAGCTGGAAAATGTTCTGTTCCATTCTGTGAGATTCTTCTCATGATTGATTGTTTCTTGAGCTTGGCAGAAGGTTTTCAGGTTTATGGAGTCACACCTATCCATTGTTGCCCTTAATTACTGGGCAAGCAGTGTTTTCTTCAGAAAGTCCTTTCCTATATCTACACCATGTCAGGTACAGCCCAGTGTCAGTGTTGCGGGTTTCAAATTAAGGTTTTTGATTCATTGAGATTTACTTTTTGTAGAAGGTGATCTGTATGAATCTAATTCACTCCTCTACATGTTCACATCCTGTTTTACCATCACTATTTAATGAAGGTACTTTACTTCCTCTGGTATATGTTGTTGGCACCTTTGTAAAACATTAGAAGACTAAGGTTATATGTACTCGTGTTTGGATTTTCTATTTTGTTTCATTGGTCTATATGTCTGTTTTTGTGCTACTACCATATTTTTATTACTATTATTATTATTTTTTATCTTTCAAAGGTATGTAGTTGGTATTTATTTAGTATAAAAAACCTGCACAGTGTAACAAATACAGTTTTTACAGCTGTTTTGCAATCGTGGTGGCTGTTCATTTGTGTTTCATACTCTGAATTACTTCATCTAGTAGCTTGTTCACTTCTTTGTGTCTCGTAACTGCTCAACTCATGCAATCCTGAAGTTTAGCTCCAGTAAGTCCACTCCCACCTGGCTTGTGAAGACAACACAGCTTGCCTTCCTCATCCATTACTATCGTTAAAGTTCCTGTTGATAGGTGTTCCTCCTCTCCAGTAGGATCAGCTATCAGCAAAGTGTCATCAAACACAGCAAAGGAAGTTGCAACTGGGTTTGTTCTAACATTCAAATAACTTTTCTTCTTTAAATTAACTTCTGCTAAAGCAGTTTCTTCGTTTACAGTAACTTCAGGCAACTGTACATTTTTTAAAGCGGCTAACAAAGCAAATGTGCAGGCATCCAAAATATTTCCATCGTAGTCTAGGCAGATAAGGTCACAATACAGAACCCAAGCCAGCTTGCCTGGAGAAATGTATAAGACCTCTTTCTTAATAATCTGTGATTTTTCAATGACATCTGCAATGAACTGGCTGGTCACTTGGGCCTCTTCTCCAGGAGGTCCAGTCCGAAACCTCGATGAACACAGTGGCGGCAGATCCATGTTAGGGACAATATATCCTTTATCAGGGGCATTTAGTGGTGGCGCTACAAATTCTGCTTTAACTCCACAAATGACTGTGGTGTTCCCCAGCTTCACTAGAGCAGAACCGTCCGCTGTACTGATTGAACCTATGTTGACAGTTGTGGTTCTGAATTCACCAAGTTCTCTTCCATCAGGACGACAGTTTTCTTTCAGAAATCTCCTGTAATACTCCAGTGGTTCCACAGTTTTGAACCCGGCCGCCATCTTCCTGCCCGCACCGCCTACTATTATTTTATTACTATGTCTATGCAATGTATCTTGAGATATAAAACAGAAATCTCTTCACCATTTGTCTTCTTGCTCAAAAATATTTTGGCTGGATCTTCATTGGTTTTATATGGATTTCAGGATAATTTTTCTATAAAAAAATGATGGGTATTTTGATTAGTAATGTGTTGAATCTGTAGACAGCCTTGGATAGATTGATTGTTCATTTTTCCAATATTACTTCTACCAATCCATGAGCATGTCATGTCATTCTATTTTGTAATATCTATGTCTCTTCCTTCAGAGGTTTAAAAGTTGTCACAATGAAAGTTCTTCACTTTTATTAGGTTAGGTTTATTCCTAGATATTTTGTTTTATTTGGTGATATTGTGAATAACAATGTGTCCATGAATTTTTTGTATGTTTGTTGGTGTTGTATATAAAAGCTATTGACTTATGCAATTGATTGTGTATCCAGCCACATTGCTAAACTTGTTTATTATTTCTGAAGTTTTCTGGGAGAAGTTTTTGAATATCTTAAATATAATATAATATCACCTTCAAATATTTATTTTCCTGTTTGTGGCCCTTTAATTTCCTCCTCTTCCCTCATTACTCCAGATAATGCTTCAGGCACAATGTTGAAAATTTGTTTGAATAGTGAACAGCCCTGTCTCATTCTTGATTTCAGTCAGATTATTTCAAGTTTTTCTCTATTTACCATGACAATATTGGTTATGGGTACCTTTTATTGTGCTTCTGCATGTTCCATTCATACTTATACTCTCTAAGACTCTCATCATGAATGTGTGTTAGATTTTTGTCATTGTTGCTGCAATTATTGAGATAATCATGTAGTTTTATCTTACATTTATTAAGTTCCATATGTTGACCCATCCCTGAAAGAGGTAAAGCCAATCTGATCATGGTAGACAATTTTTGTGATGAATTACTGTATTTGGTTTGCACTTATTTTACTGAGTATTTTAACATCTATATTCACATGGGATATTGGCTACAGTTTTCTTTGTTACTATTCTATCTTCACCTTCTTTGGGGATGTGAGTGATAATAGCTTCATAAAAGAAGTTTGGGAGTTCACCTTCTGTTGTTTGCTTTTCTTAATAGTCTAAGAAGTATTGGCTGTATAGTTTGGTAAGTTCGGCAGAAATCTGTAATGAGTCCATTTGTGTCCAGACTCTTTATAGGTAAAAAGCTTTTTATTTTTAATTCAGTTTCCTTGTTTACTATCACTCTGTTTGGGTTGTTGATCTCTTCTTGGTTTAATTTTGGTGATTTGACTGAACTATAAATTCATTAACTTCTTTTAGGTTTTTCAAATTAAGGAAAATTTTTAAAGTGTTTTTAAAGTGTTTCCTTATAGTGCTCTGAAAATGTTTGGTGTCTGTTGTAATGTTTCCTTGTTCATTTCTGATTTCTGATTCAGTTAATCTGCAGCCTCTTTTTCATTTGGTTAGATACTGTGGGTCTGTCTTTCTTGTTTATTTTCTCAACAGTTTAGCTGTTAGATTAGTTGATTCTTGGTATTAACACACACATACACACACAGACTCTGTCTCTGTCTCTGTCTCTGTCTCTGTCTCTCTCCCTCTCTCTCTCTCTCTCTCTCTCTCTCTCTCTCTCTCTCTCTCTCTCTCTCACACACACACACACACACACACACACACACACACACACACATTGTTATTTGTCTGATGACTGAATGGCTAGTCTACAAGAAAAGTGTACGTATCTAGAGAAAGACTGTATTCAGGTTAAGTATGCTTGTTCGTTTTTCTGTGCTCTGCAGTATCCTGGATACTACACACAGTTCTTATGTGGTTCTTAGGATTTACTACTTCTCTGTCATCACAAAGACAGTCATCAAATAACATTGGCTTATGATAAGGATATAAGTACAGAAGATACATTTACAGCAAGCTAAAACAGCATTGCACACTTAAAACAAAGGCGCTACATTTCTAAACATTGGAAATAGATGACTGAGCTTCTTGACTCCTACAGTAGCCACTCTGAGATGAATTTCCAGGCTGTGTGCTGCAATATGGTGAAACTCAGACCAGCATGGTGTTATAGTTGAGATGAGAAGCTGGGGTCTGTAGGACATCAGGTTTACAGCACAGCAGAGAAAATCTAGCTGCCATCAGTACATGTGTAGAGTATTTAACTGAGTATGGATGGGAGGCCCAATGGTAGAAAGCTGCCTAATACAAACACACAGAGTGATAAATCTTGGAGCTGCACAATGATTTGTTTCATAGGCAGTTGGGAAAATCTTATAACCTACAAGTTATTGGGAAGAAAACACAAAGGGAGTTATCCTTGGGACTGAGAAAATCTTCACCCAGAGTAAATGTGGTTCTAGTCCTGCCTAACAAATCCTAAAATAAGAGAAATAATCATACTTCTCAGGTAACTTGGCAGTAATCAATAACAATGTTCAACTCTGTTTATAGTGGAGCTATACAGTCACAGCAAGGCGGATATGCACTATTGTGTTCATTTATATATGACGCAGCTATGGAGAGAGAGAGAGAGAGAGAGAGAGAGAGAGAGAGAGAGAGAGAGAGAGAGAACCATTTGGAAGTGCTAAGTTAATTTACCACAAGTAGTTTGTTTTTTGTTTTTTGTTTTTTTTTTTTCATAGAAAAGAAGTCAGGCTGGAGGTCAACCGAGCAGTACCTCTAAGGTACAGAAAACAGACCAAAGCAAAACAAATGCATATAGAATTACACATCCACATAAATATGAATTTCCAAAACAAAGATGAAGCCATACATTTGCCAACAAACATAACTTATTACCTTCACACTTGGGAAGGAGGGAATGGTGAAAAAACTCTCAAAACGTGAAATTGAAACCTGTGTACAGACAATGGACAAAACTCACAAACACAGCAACGGGGTGGATAAACGAAACACACTTGTCTGAAGTTAACATCCCCTGACAGCTGAGTTTTAAACAAAAACACTATTGTACTGTGAGCTTCATATTATATATGTGACAAGATGATAAAACAGTTAGTAGAGAAAAGGCAGACGGAAGCATTTATAAGATCATTTTCCAATATGCACAGTGGTACAGCGATGTCTGAAAGTAAATAGTGATAAGTTAAAAAGCATACATAATGCAAGGAGAAGCAAATGCTTAAAAAAGAAAAGAAAGAAAAGCATCATGGTTAACAAGCCGACCAAGAAGAAAATAGGATGCTGACATAATGCGTAAATCCCAAAGAATATTTTATTTTAGTTATTATTAACTTTTGGTAAACCAGGGAGTTTTATTAGGGGTTACTTATGGGAATATAGGTGAGGGAATACTTACGGAAAGGACATTTTAGAAGAGGCAGAAATGGATCAGAAGGAGGATGAATATGAAAATATTAAATGTGTAAAACAGCTATTACTACATCCAACCTTTTTAATTATCTGAGAATTAATAACCAGCAAATGTCAAAAACTAAGAAAGAACTAAAACCAACATCACAGAGAAAGTTAATTAGAAAATACATGAACGGTTTATCTGAGACTAGAGACACAGACCTGTGACATCTGCTACTGAGGAACCTGGGGTAAGAAAGCCAAGTTCTAAGTCCTCCTGGGCTGTGGAGCATAAGACTTGCCCCAGTAATTTATCAAGTAATTTATCTATAAATGCTTAAAGAAATGAACGAAACAGTGAAAGATGGATGTATAAATGAGAGGTAGAGAATTTTTATAACATATACAAATGTTTTAATAATTTTGGTCCCTGGGCCTATGAAAAGGAAAAAAAGAGAAATAAAATTTAAAAAAGAAAAATAAAGGAAAAAAAAAAAAGGAAAGAGCACCAAATATAAAAATGACCTTCCTTGTTCACTAATAAATGTAGATTTTAAATATATATTTGAAATTTTGTTCAACATAATTAATTATGAAAGTTTACAAACTGAAACCAAAATAATAAGACTATGGATCTTTCACAATGTCTAAAACTATAACACCTTTATTAGATGGCTGGCAGCACTGAGGAACAACTATATGTTCAGTCCTGTTAAGAAACCACAGGGATAAATATATTTTAGAAAGTACTTTTGTGTTTCCTCCAAAAATAAATTGTACGCTTTGCTTTCTCCATTTGTGGATCTCTGTGTTAATTACCATCTACTGTGAGGGTTGAGTGACACATTAACCTATGTGCATAGCAATAAGTCATAGTCATTTGGTGGCTATCATCACTTAACCGAATATTAGTAGTAGCTTTTTTTTATAGTGTATGACTTATCTAGTCTCAGACTCTTGATTCCTTCCTTTTGGAGGAACCACAAAACTGCTTTCTAAAATATATTTGTCACTGCAGTTTCTTACCAGTACTGAATATTTATAGTTGTTTCATGGCCCCGCCAACAGTCTAATAAGGGTGCTGTAGTTTTAGACATTGTGAAAGATCTATAGTGTCAGAGACACTAATTAACAGTGTCGGATATCTCATAGAGCAGGCCTTAAATTCAAATAGAAACGGTTGATTACTCTCATAATATTTGTAACACTGTTGTACAGGTAGGCATATCTTTAATGCAAGACTCTGTAGTTGACAGGGTTCATAGTGAGGAGAAGTTGAGCACAATTAGTGCTAGCCAGAACGTGTGAAGCTTCTGTGTATATTTCTCTCTCTCTCTCTCTCTCTCTCTCTCTCTCTCTCTCTCTCTCTCTCTCTCTCTCCATTTTTATTTTATTTAATTTATTTTCATTTTATATACCAACCACAGTTCCCCCTCCCTCCCCTCTCCCTCTTCTCTTCCAACCTCCTCCCCATTCCCCATCCACTTCTCATAGTTGGTAAACCTCTCTTGGGTAGTCAACACCAGCTGGTTTACCAAGTAGAGGCAGGCCCAAGCCCTTCCTCCCTGGATCAAGGATGAGCAGGACCAGGGCATTCCACAATAGGGAATGGGCTCTAAAAAGCTTGTTCCTGTCCCCAGGATAAGTCCTGGTCTCTCTGGCAGGGGCCCTACAAACAGATCAAGCCACATAACTGTCACCCCCATTCAGAGGGTCTAGTTCGGTCCCATGCAGACTCCCTAGCTGTCAGTCCAGAGTCCATGAGCTACCACTAGCTTGGGTTGGCTGTCTCTTTGGTTTTCCCCATCATGATCTTGACACCCCTTTTCCTATAATCCCTCCTCCCTCTTTTCAACTGAATTCCAGGAGCTAGGACAAGTGCTTGTCTGTGGGTCTCTGCATCTGCTTCTGTCAGTCACTGGATGTAGGTTCTGTGATGATAATTAGGGTAGTCACCAATTTGACTACAGGGGAAGGCTGGTTTAGGCACCCTCTCCACCATTGCTAGGAGACTCTATCTCTCATGACATAAGCATGTGGAGTCTTCAGCAATAGTATTTTATCTTCAAGTTATGGAGGGAAATCAGCAGTACTGGCAACATCCTGTAACATCCATTATAAGTACAGACAAAAGACAAAAATCTGACTGAAAAGTTCATGGATAACAGTCAAATGTTTAATATTTATAATGAGATTCTATAACTCACAAGACATGAAGCTAACAATGGGAAAATGTAGAAAGTAGATAAATAGGATTTTCAGTTAAGTCATTCATGGCAAATAAACAAAATATTTTTCTTATTATTAATAAGTAATGGAGATAAATGTGATCATAAGATTTCAACTTTTATTAATTAGATTACACAACTGGGAATTAAAATATGATAAATTACAATAGCAAAAATAATCTACAAAAATCGGTACATTCATATTCCATTGATAGCAATACAAAGAGGTTCCAGCATTTTTAGCTGGTGTGGCTTTTGAATCTGACAGGCTGACAGTAATCTGTCAAATTTTAAAATGTGCATTTTAAGTCTATCCCACAAAAAAACTCATAAATATACATAAATGCAAAATTATAAGAATGTTATTGCTCTATTATTTATAATAGCAAAAAGCAGAAAAATACTAAGTCTGTCAGGAGGAAAATGGGTAACAAATTATGGGATATGCTTGATTTAAATTATTTGAAAGTCCCTAAAAGTATGAAATAGCCCTACAAGATCAGAAATGTTCATGACATATTGGATTTTATGCTTATAGTTATAGTGGAAGTAATTGTATGCATGCAAATAGCATTATCTGTATATAATTGTCTCTGTCTCATCTCCTTCCCTGTATCTGTAAATATCTCAATGTGTAAAGATGCTCACAAGCTTGTGAGTTTGTGATAGACAAATATCACAAAGGAGGATTCTAGAAGTTTGTGGAATGATTTTTACATTTTATATGTATATTTAATGAGTGTAGGATCCTGCACATTACTGAAGAAATTTATGCACATTTGCAAAAATCCTCAAAACCTTGTTTCAGTGTCTTGCTTTTTGAAAAATGTAATAATTGATTTTGTTAACGCATAAATGTTACGGACTAAGATTACATCATTCCTCATCTTCCCTGGGCTCACCTTCCCTTCCCTAATCCTCTTTGTGGAGCATGTACCTGGAGAAGGAATTGCAAACCTGATCGAATCTACATGAGTCCATTTTACATGCTTTCTGTGGAGATATCATTCACAGATTGCCATTGATTTCTTATGATGCAGATATCAGGATTCTATTGAGTGATATTTCTCCTGTTGTAAAAGTGTTCTAATGGTTGAAAGAACTAAGCCCCAAGCATACAGCACTTTACTCCTCTATGACGCTCATTTCACAGAGGTCTATCAGTTTTTTCCATTTTAATGATATTTTAACTTTTAACTTTTGGCTCCTTTGTCGTGGTTGTTGATGTTGAAAATACTAATCCATTTTCCATGAATCAAAAGATCACTAAAAAGTAGGTGAATCATGACCAAATATCTCTTTGGAGTTGCCTGGTTCACTAGCAGCTGCTTGTTCCCAGTGACCTGGTATGCTGGGAACCATAGGAGGGATGATGGTAGAACCATAACATGGGGTACTCAATCCAAGGGAAACACAGAACTGCTCAGAACTCCTGTTAAGCTCTTCCAAAGAGCTGCTCCATTTGAATACACCTATTAATCTGTTATTGAAAAGTTACTTTTTCAATCTGCTCATTATGTACAATGTACATAATCAACCAGTGTTAACTACATCCTGGAAACACAAATGTTCCTGGTATGAACATGTCACTTGAGTGTCATATAGACTAAAACAGCCATGGCTTGATTTGCCAAGAATAACTTTTAACAAAATAGTAGTGAGATCTAAGGCATTAAAACATTATTCATCCATAAGTTTAACTTGCTATTATTTGCTTTTACACTGTAGCACACATCTTCACTGTTTTTGAATTCTATCGTTTACAGACTACATTCATAATGATCATTTTCTCCTGTTTTTTTTTTTTTTTTTTTTTTTTTTGCCCTAACTTTGGCTATGGTCTTGTTTGTTAATCATCTTGTTCTTAAGTAAAATAACTTTTAAAAATCATACTGACAATTCCCTAAAAATATGAATGTCTATTTTAAATATACCTTGAGGGAAGATACTTGAGTTTAATGTTCAAAGTATTTTAGGCTTTGTAGAAAGAAAAAAACGAAGTTCTTTAATGTAATTTTAATGCATTGTTTAATGACTGCAATAAATCCTTATGCATTTTCAATCTAGGAAAAAAGGAAATAACATCATTTAATGTTCAACGCAATTTTTCAATTTATAACTGAAGTTAAAAATATTCATTGTCCTATTCTAGCAATAAGCTTCTTTATTATTCAAAGTAGTTTTGAAAGAACTTTTTCTTAAGAATAACATCAGAAATTTCAGATTTTACAATATCAATACTTTTTGCCTTGTCAAGCTTTAAACTAAATTATTTCTTAGATAGTGATCTTTTTTCTCTGTCACTTCACACAATAGTAAATGCACACACTTGCTAACCTTTCCAAACTCACACATTTAAAGTTATTTTTGTGTTGTGGCACAAACTTTTAAAGTATTGAAATTATATAAGAGAATAACTAAGGGCATAGAAGTAGAAATATTGTTTAAAAAGTATTTCACTTTTAAACATCATGGTAGATTTCACATAGAAAACTGCATTGTATGATAATTTATCTCATAAATAAGAAAACAATAAAATTCTGCCTTAATTTGCAAACTTGCTTGTTAGTAAAAATAAAAATACCATAATAAAGAAACCATAGATACAGAAAGGAACAGAGCAGAGAGGATGGGGAGAAAATGGAGGGAAATGGGAAAAGAATATTATCTTCCTTCAGACAACTGGAAAGGAAGACATGGAGCTGTGGTGGTATTTTACTTGTACTGAAATGTGATTTTAATTGTATGTTAATAAATAAAGTTGCCCGGGAGTCAGAGCTATTAGAGCCATAGCAAGAGCGTGGTGGTGGTGGTGGTGGTGGTGGTGGTGGTGGTGGTGGTGGCACATGCCTTTAATCCCAGCACTTGGTAGACAGAGCTAGGTAGATCTCTGTGTGTTCAAGGATACAGCCAGCATTGGAGACACACACCTTTAATCTCAATACCAACCATAGAAGACCTGGAAGTCTCTACAGACAGGCAATGACGAGGCAGTCATGTGTTTGGGTTTACAACCAATGAGAAGGCAGAACAGAAAGACTATATAAGACAAACACACAGGAAGTAGGTCCCTTTCGGAGAGCTCTCTTGGCTGAAGCAGGAAGGGTTTTGCTCTTAGTTCTGACCTCTTGGCTTTCTTCTCTGAATCGGCTCTGTGTTTCTTATTTAATAAGACGGTTGATTACATCTACATGGAGGTAAATCTGCATGCAGCAGGTTCTTCTTTGCAATGAAAGTTGGGGCTGATGGCTGTGACCTCTATTCAGGGCAGTGGGGAAAACTGGGCAAGTGGGAAGTTATATAATTTTTGCAAATTAATGGACTTTGAACTCTGTGCTCTGACCAGGAAAGCATCATATAAATACAGGTCTGTGTAGGAAAAGCTTTTAAATAATAAATAACAGCAAGGAAGGTGCTAGAGTTCTTCTGTTCTGATAAAATTCATTATTTAATGAGGAAATGGAGACTGTTGGCACTCTAGCTTAGGAAGTGAGAGGGAATCCTCTTTCTTGTGTCCTTTTGAACAGTGTTTAAATACGTTGTTCTTTCTGGGGGGACATAAATTGAATTCCCAGCACCCACAGGGCAGCTCACCACCACCTGTAACTTTTGTTACAAAAGATTTGGTGCTCTATTTTTGCCTCTGTCGACACTGGACCTACATATGGTGCATAGACATATATGTAGGCATAATATCCATATACACAAAATATATAACAATGAAATATATCAGGCTGGAGAGACATAGTTCAGTGCTTAAAAGCACTGGCTGGTTTTCCGAAGGACCTGGGTTTGATTCTCCGCATCCATACTGAAGGTTAATGACCACCTGTAATTCCAGTTCCAGGAGATTTTGGCTTCCAAGGACAATGCATGCACCTGGTACACAGGCATGCAAGCACACAAAAACATCCACAAACACAAAATAAAAGTAAATCTTCAAAAATAAAGAAATAATCCCAGCACTTGGGAGGCAGAGGCAGTTGGATCTCTGTGAGTTCGAGGCCAGCTTGGGCTACAGAGTGAGTACCAGGAAAGGCACAAAGCTACATAGCGAAACCCTGTCTTGAAAAAAAAAAAAATAAAGAAATAAATAAATTGCTTAGCTTTCATATCATGTGCTTTCTTTCTAATTGCTAAGTTGTGTGAAGAATCCAAGGTGGTACATACAATTGCATTTGTGATGATAGTCATTTATTTATACATATTGGGTTTATTAAAAGTTAGTAAAAAGGCTCCAAACATGATCATCACTACCACCCCCACTTTTTTTTTCTTTTTAACCCTCTAACTTAAGACACATTCTTTTGTACTCTACAAAATCATGATTCTGCAGATTAAAGCTTAGAGTTGTGGTAAGCATTTTAACATGAGTTTAGTTGGCTTGTACTCTTAATTAACTTGATTATCCTTGTATTTTGTACTTGTTTTCTTTCATCAACTGTTATTGTAGGTGTCTATCAAACAACATTTGATTGGAAAAATTATTTAAATTTTATAAGTATCAAAACTACAATAACAGCTAATGATAGTCTACTGAATTATAACTAACCTGCCTAACAATGGAACTGGGAGAAAACTACTCCAAAGGTCATGTGCTATTCTCTTTAAAGGACAAAAATATTCAAAACTACTTCATAGATTTAAATAAAATTGAAACACAAGATCCTTGCCTCTAGCGAAGTAACTTCTTGTTTGGAAAGAAAGTTCTCCACCGACTCTGAGCAGTCTCATGTGTTCTTTCTTGATATGACACAAATATAACTCTCTTAGTGTCCCTTTCCTGGCCATGCCTTGGGATTGCATTTTCTGCAAGAAGCATTCAGGGATGAAGGCATCTCTGCTCCCCAAGGAAGAACATCTTGCTTCTGTTTTCTGTAATAGCCTCCAAGCTCAGTGTCCCTCCTGTACCTCAATTCCTATGTCAACAGATCTTCATGCACCAACTTCTACTCACACTGACCTTGGAAACAGGTAAAACAGAAGAAAAATAAATCTGTGAATAGAGCTTCTGCTGTGAGGAATGATGCCCAGACTTTCTCACCCAGTACTCATCCTCTGTGTGTATCTCTGAAGATTGTTACTGTCAGTGACAGCAGCCAAAATGGCTCCTCTGTGGTTTGCATACACGGGAATTATCTGCATCCCACTGTCCACAGGTTATTGTTTAATGTGAGATGTCCCCTATGCTCACAGGAGTAGCTGGTCCCAAGAAGGTTGTGTTGTTTTGGGAGGCTATGTAATTGGCTTTCTTTCCTTTTCTTTCTTTCTTTTCTTTTTTTCCTCTTTGGGGGCCCACCCCTCAACTCCCAAATAAACACATTAAGACTTATTCTTAATTATGCATTCCTGGCCTTAGCTTGGCTTGTTTCTAGCCAGTTTTTCTAACTTGAATTATTACATTTCTCTTTACCTACATTTTGTCTCTGGACTTTTTACCTTTCTTTATTCTATATATCTTTCTTTCCTTCTTAATCCATGGCTGACTATGTGGCTGTGAGGCTGGCCCCTGGCTTCCTCCTCTCCTTTTCTTGCTTATCCTCTTCCTTGAGACTAGATTTCTCCTTCTATTTATTCTCTCTGCCTGGCAGCCCCACCCATTTCTCTCTCCCACCTAACTGCAGTTCATTCATTAGACCAATTAGGTGTTTTAGACAGGCAAAGTAATACAACTTTACAGAGTTAAACAAATGCAACCTAGAAGAATGCAACACGTTTGCATCATTAAACAAATATTCCACAGCATAAATGAATGTAACTCACCTTGAACTCATATTCCACAACAGGTAGGAGTGTTTTGGTGGGGAAAAAAAGTTAGTTACTGTGGGTGGGCCTTGAGATATTACACACTGACCTATTTCCTGTTCAAGCTCATCTCCCTGTTATTGCAATGTGACCAACCTCCTCCCTTTCCTGCCTTTATGCTACTCCTGCTATGATGGAGTGTATCTTTTTTTTTCCCCATTTTTCTTTATTAAGAAATTTTCTACTCACTCTACATACCACCCACAGATCCCAACTCCTCCCTCCCCCATCTCCCAGCCCTCCCTTCCAAGCCACCCCACATACCCACATCACCACATCCCCCAAATAGAGGTCTCCCATGGGGAGTCAGCAGAGCCCAGCACACTGAGCCTAGGCAGGTCCAAGCCCCTTCCCACTGTACCAAGGTGCCACAACACAGGCACCAGATTCCCAAAAGCCTGCCCATGAACCAGGGATGGATCCCAATCCCCCTGCCTGGGTGTTCCCCAAACAGTTTGAGCCAAACAACCGTCTTCTGTATTCAACTGTCTTCCGTATCCAGAGGGCCCAGTCCAGTCCCGTGGGGGCTTCACAGCCACTAGTCTACAGTTCATGGGCCTTCAATACTGTGGCCGGTCATCTCTGCCCGTCCTCCCAACATGATCTCGATGTTCCCTGCCTACAGAATCCCTCCTCTCTCTCATTGATTGGATTCCCAGAGCTCAGCTTGGTGCCTAGCAGTGGATCTCTGCATCTGCCTCCATCAGTCACTGGACAAAGGCTCTTTGATGATAGGGTATTCGCTAGACCGGTGACCAGAGTAGACCAGTCCAGGCACCCTCTGGACCACTGCCAGGAGTCCAAGGTGGTGTCAGACTTGTGGATTCTTAACAGCCTCCCCAGCACACTACCTCTTCCTTTTCCCATGATGTCCTCATCTATCATGGTATCTTCCTCCCTGCCCTCCCACTCTATCCCTTTTCCAGCTCGACCCTCCCATTTCCCTATGTTTTCATTCCTCACTCCTCGCCCTCTGCCACCCCCTCACACCCAGTTTGCTCATGTAGATCTCATCCACTTCTCCTTCGATGGGTTATCCATGTGTCCCTCCTAGGGTCTTTCCCTGTTAGCTAGCCTCTGTGGAGCTGTGGGTTGCAGTCTGGCCATCCCTTGGATGGAGTGTTTCTTATCTGATTTTAAACTAGAATAATCTACATTTCCCTTAAATTGCTTCTTGTCAAGTATGTCATCAGAACAACAAGAAAAGGAACTAATACACAAATTGAGGTTTACTGTGTCTTGATCCAGGTATAGTGCTCTGTGTTGGCTTTATTCAAGGTCACAAGTGAAAGCAGTCTCAGCCCACACTAGCACTTCCCTTGGAAGGATCAAAGAGGAGAAGGGAATCTGGGACAGTGCAGGTCCATTCAATGAGATGGTGCTGCCTACATTCAGAGTGGGTACTGCCGCCTCCATTTATAATCAAACTGGCCCTCCACAGACATGCCCACAAGCCACACAGATCTAGTCAGTTCCTTTAAGACTTTTCCCAGGTGTGTCAAGTTAAAAATAACCAGCTACAACCCATGCTGACAGAAAAACTATGGGACTATTTGGAGATGATTTTAGAGTGAGGCCTTTTAATGGCATTTTTAAAGCTTTGGTCCTATTGTATTCCAACTTCTCCACCATGTGTAGTGCTATGTGTGATGACTTCGAAGAGGACATGATGGTTTTACACATACTACTGAGGGTGTAAGCTAAAGAGAGACAAATCTGTTTAGAAGTTACTGCTGGTTTTGCATATAATTCATTTTACACAGTCGAAAAATGGCTGCAAAGCATGGCTGACCACTTGTGTGCTTCTCCCAGTCAAGGACTCACACTTCTGTAGTAACATGCCAGGTGGCACCGAGGCTAGCAATGTGGCTAGTGGAACAGAAAGGCTGCAAGGTCAAGAGATTCTCTGGAAAAGTATTCTTACATGTAGCACATTTGGGGAATAGCAGGTTGGGGATTTGTTCCTACATTATAGAGAATATGATAAGCAATACAATCTACCTTTGTAACATGAATTTTAAAAATGTTGCAGGCATCTCATAAAATGGAATGTTTCAAATGCTGCAATAGCAGAAACAAATCATCAACCACACTTCAATGTAGAAAAAAGAAATCAAATTCCCAAAACACTATTTTAAAAAACAAATTGCTAAAACAGATGCTTAATGATATTTTTACGTAGGTAATAATATTAAAATCATGCCACTTGAAAGGGGATTAAATAATATATAGACTTTTAAAGATAAAATACTATAAATATTATATACTTTAAAAAAGTAATTTAGTTTTACTATTATTATTTTCTCTTATTCTATATTTCAATTATTATTTTCTCTTTTCATGGTACTGGAGGATTGAATTCAGAGCTTACATGTGCTAGGCAAGCACTCTTCCACAGAACTTTATCTCAAGCCCTCTTTTTACAATTTGTTTTTATTTTGAAGGAAGGTCCCAATAAATTCTCAGATTGTCCTTGAACTAATTCTGTAGCCCAGCTTGCCTTCAACTCTCAATTCTCCTATTTCAGCCTCCCTAGTGGCAGATTTACAGACTTATGACACTAAGCCCAGGCAATTACTAATATTTCGTAAATTAAAGAAATGTTCAAATTCCTCATTTGTATTCATTTTGGTATTTAAATATTATTTTACCTTAATGTTTCACAATAATGTGTGTCTGGTTTTACAAAGCCTGAATCAACTTCTATATACAAATACTTTCCAACATGAATAGTTTAGAACACCAGTTCCAGACAGGATCAGAAGTGCCAAATTCATATGGTCTTTGCCATTCTGGTGGGAACTATAAAAAATGTAGCAAGCCAGTAAGCACAATCTGATGGCAAGGGGGAAGCATCTACAAAATCCAGCACAGTGCAGATCTAAAGAACTGCAGTGGATGGCCACAATTATCTCTGTGGTAATCAACCCCAGAAGTAGCCTAGTGACAAATACTAGCCTTGAACAAAAATGGACACCACAAAGCACATTTTACCATTAGTCCAAATGGCCTGCAGAGATTTGTTCCTCCCAGAGGTTCTATTCTGGAGATGACTGCTTAGGAAAATGGTTTCAGATACTTCCTCTTCCTGTCTTTGTGGTGGCTGTTCTACCAAGAGCATTATAGAAACAACTTTATTCAAATAAATTCGAAGCAAAGTCAAGCTGATGTCTGAGCAATGCACACAGTGTCTCTTAAAATCTCTTATATTAGTGATTTATTAATTTAGTTTTGCCTAAGCGAATCATAACCAGAAAGAAAACATGGAGATTTTTAGTCATCTTCAGATCGAAAACAAACACCCAAAACTCCCCTCAATTTATTTTGGGCAATTCTGAAATTTAAATTTGGTAAGTTTTCTTCTGCTTTTACACAATACTTACCAGATGGAAAATGTTGATCTCTTCAGCAACCTCAAGAAAATTTCTCACATAGCTTTCCAGCCTTTCCCACGTCCTAGGTAGGTTCCAGACTTCAAACATATCTCCAGTCCTATGCCTTGACTATTCTTTGATGGGAAGTATCCTTCATCTCCATGTACCAAGAACGGGGATGGAAGCAAGACATAGTTGTAGTCTTCTTGCTGCTTGTAACTTAGTAACAACGCACTGTTTAAACAAGAAGACAGGAATTAAAATTACATGTGACAAAATTACTATCTTTTTATGTCTTGATTTCTTTATTTTAAAATAAAGAAAATATCTTTAATGAGTTTTAAGGTGAAAATCTCTGAGATAATGAAAGAAAAAGGTTTTAGCATAATGCCCCTGAATATAGTAATCACTGTACACAGTTTTGATATTTCTTACTAAGAGGGTTATATACTGACATTACTTCTGGATGTTTACTGCATTCAGTCATTACTGTTGCCCTCTATGCTGTAGCACTCAAAACTTGATTAGTTAAAATATGTCTGAAAATCTTTTCATTCCACAGATATTTCTGACACAGTATAAACATATGTACTATGAATTTCAATGTAATTGTTATTTATTACAAAAAATATTGGACACTTATGTTTTACATTAAATATTCACTATGTTATTCTCATTGGATTTTTTCTATAATTATATTTTTATATGAATATACATTTTTACCTTGCAAGAAACAGCCAAATGAACTTTAAGGAATATTATCAATAATACTTATTTTAAAGTATTATTAAAGCAGTAAGTAGAATGTAAAATTATTTTGATATATTGGATATTTGTATTTTATAAACTATAACCTTACATTTCAAACATTAGAAAGCACTATGTAAGAATGATGTGTGATTTTGTTGTGTGACTGAATCATGCATCTTTTATTGGACTCTTCATATCTGATCTTTGTCCTGCTTTATGTTGGACTCCATCAGGAGAATCGTTGGCTCCTAAATTCAGTTGTTTTCAGCAGGTGGAGAATCTGGCATGGAGGTCAGGCTATTTATCAGTCCCTGGCTCACTTCATAAGGTAGCATTAGTGATTACTCACTAGATGGAAGATCAAAGCTCTCCTCAGTCTGACGCTGGTCCATCACTGTCTCATGTCCAGTTGGATGCCTCTCTCTCCATGTGCCTGCAGGTGTCAGGACATAACAGCAACTCTGTAGTAAATGATTCTGTGTTGATTTATCTGCTGAGGAGTTACATATCTGCCCATACTGTGAATGATCTCTTTTTACAGATGGGTGACTCACTCCTCTAAAACTCCCCCCCTGGAAATCCTAAACCACAGTATAAGGTGTTAAGAGGTAGAATTTTGGATAGTGTCTAGGTGATAAGGGCAGAGCTTTCATGAATAGAATTAGTCCCTTATAAGAACATTCCAAAGAGTGGCCTTTTCTGGGTTACCGTGTGGGACACAGTAAGAAATTTTCCTATCTATGAGCCTAGTAATTGCCCCCTTTAAGACACCAACTTGGGCCGGGCGGTGGTGGCGCACGCCTTTAATCCCAGCACTCGGGAGGCAGAGCCAGGCGGATCTCTGTGAGTTCGAGGCCAACCTGGGCTACCAAGTGAGTTCCAGGACAGGCGCAAAGCTACACAGAGAAACCCTGTCTCGAAAAACCAAAAAAAAAAAAAAAAAAAAAAAAAGACACCAACTTGGTATGTCGATCTTGAACTTTCCAATCTGATAAATAGATGTCTTTTTCATAAGAGCCAGTCAATGATAATCTTGTCATAGTAAACTCCATGGGCTGAGGCAAGACATTTTCTTTAAATAATCCTAAATCTACCTCCTGTTTCCTGCTGGAACACTTTTAAAACACAAGATGAAAAAGGCAAGTCATGAAAGTGACTTTTTAAAAAACAATTTACAGAAAAGAGAAAACTTGCTTTACAAAAATGGAAAACAATATTCTTTAAAAATTATGCTTTAATATATTTTAATTAACATGCAAATACATCACTTTTCTCTTTCCTTTTCTCCTTCTAACCCTCCCAATGTTCCTTCCCTCCAACCTCTCCTATACACTCTTCACTTTCTTTCAAACTCATGTATTCTTTTCCTTTGATTTTTATTGTTGTACACATATATAGATGTACAGATATGTAAATACAATCTGTTAATTGTATTTGTTGTTGGATATGTGTATATTGTTTCAAGGTTGACTACTTTGTGTTGCATAACCACTTAGGGAACTCAGTCTTGGGAGAGGGTAATTCGCCCTTTCTCTGAAGTTATTAGATGCCTGTAGTTCTTTGTGTAGGGACATGAGTCCATGTGATTTTCCACTTTCATGTGACCCTGTCTTTTGACAGTGCCATTGTTCAAGCACTATAATTTTAATTTTCAGAAAGGAGTAGAAAAAAGAAAAGAATAGTATACACTGTGTCTTATATTAGGACATCTATACTCAAATTATCTTTGGATAATTTATTATATCTTATTTTGTCTCCTTATCTCACTGTTTTCAGCTATAAAATTGAGTTGTGGTGATTTTAATCTACCTATCAAAGTATTTATTATATTTATGCCATATGATGTATGCGATACTTTGATAATTACAAGACCAGTAACATATCTTGACTTATGCTGAGTGAAATTTCAGTGAAGGGTGTTTCTTAGTTTTATATCCTGCATCTGATACATCACCAAATTTAGTATTGTGGAGCTTAAATTCCTTTATTTTTATTGCTACCACAATTATTATCCTTACAATGGAAAATCTAAGTATGTGTATATTTATAAATAATTTTAAGTTATAACTCAATTATAAAGTATGTAAAAGGTCTCTGAGCCATTACATTAGAAATAATTGACTTTTTAATTATCTAAAATTATCCTGTGATATCTAGCTTTCCTAATATTTTCTTTCATGCAATCTTATTAGGCAAAGTCAGAATAGTATAAATTAACAGCCCTGGATCATGAGTGGTGAAATATCTCTCTGTAAAATGTTACTTCAAATCAGTTATTATCCTGTCCTCAAAGATTTGACTCTTGCCCTGAAGGTTCCTCTATAGCAGCCTAAAGCAGCTAATCAGAGTCAGTATGGAGGATTCAGGATTCATAACCAGAACGTTGTAAATCATTTGGAGTATTTCTGAATATGTAGAACTTTTGTTGAAAGGAAGATTTCATAGTACATTTTCTTTTTTGCTTTTTTGTTTGTTTGTTTGTTTTTGGTTTCGTTTTTGTTTCTTGAGACAGGGTTTCTCTGTGTAGCTTTGCGCCTTTCCTGGAACTCACTCTGTAGCCCAGGCTGGCCTTGAACTCACAGAGGTCCACCTGGCTCTACCTCCTGAGTGCTGGGATTAAAGGCGTGTGCCACCACTGCTTAGCTCATAGTACATTTTCCTAAATCAGCATAATAGCTTTGAAAGTAAGAAAATACCGAATACAATCTTTTAAAAGCATACAAGACAGAATGGGCTCAAGAGAGGAAAGAGAAGGGGGAAAATAATGCAATTAAAATTTTCACATATATATATATATATATATATATATATATATATATATATAAAGTAAAATTTCTAATATATATATAATGAAAGTAAAAATAGAAAGATCTTAAAAATAGAAATATAAAAATTATGGACAAGACCTACTTACTGTGATATGTAGCCATATAAATCTTTCCCACCTGCCATACCCAAATAACCACTCAGAGGCATAGTATTAATTATACACTGTTAGGTCTATGGCTCAGGCTTATTGATAGCTACCTTTGACATCTTAAATTAACCCATTTCCATTAATCTATGCTTTGCCACATGGCTGTGGCGTCACTGGTCTGCTCGCATGTTGCTCCTTGGGCAGCAGGCTGGCATCTGCTCCTACTCCATCTTTCTTCTCCCTGTATCTCTCTTGGTTTTCCTGCCTGGCTATATCCTGTCTTGCCATAGGCCAAAGCAGCTTCTTTATTAACCAATGATAGCAACACATATTCACCATCCCACACCACTTCTCCTTTTCTGTCTATTTAAAAAGCAAGGTTTTTTTGCCTGGCGGTGGTGGCGCATGCCTTTAATCCCAGCACTCGGGAGGCAGAGCCAGGCGGATCTCTGTGAGTTCGAGGCCAGCCTGGGCTACCAAGTGAGTTCCAGGAGAGGCGCAAAGCTACACAGAGAAACCCTGTCTCGAAAAACCAAAAAAAAAAAATAAATAAATAAATAAAAAAATAAAAAAAAATAAAAAGCAAGTTTTTAATTTTAACATAGTGAAATTACACATAATAAAACAGATATCAAGCAAGAATTAAATGTCTAGTCTTTTTGTATTTGGCAAAATTAAAGAAAATACTCCATCATGTATCATCTATTTGTGAGTCTAAAGTTTCATATCTAATTTACCTTTTATCATAACTAAGGAAAACTATATTTATAATTATCTAATCTTCAACTCCATCAAAGACCCCAGAAGGTTATAATACTACCTAAGTAAACAGAAAGTGCAATATAAGCAACTTCCAAAATTCTAGAAGTGACAGAGACATCTGGCTGGCTGGACAGTCACCCAAAGTTTCTCTGTAATGTTCAGATATCTGTCTTCAGCCCACAGGCCCAGAGTCTCTGGCATACTCTTCAGTGAAGCAGAAAATTTGAAGGACTGTTCTGTTTAATGGAGAAGTTCATCAGTCGCTTTCCTGTGTCCTGTAGAATGTCTGGCAGTTTCTTCTGCAAAGCAAGAAACTGAAGGACCATCCTGCCTTGTTTTGTCAAAGTCCAGTGGTCACTTTCCTATGAGATCTGTATGTCCAGTTTATACAACAACTGTCAAGCAGTCCAGACAAGACCAGTTTCTTGCCCAAATGGCTAGACTTTTCTATATTGTAAGCAAACTCCATAACTAGTTTCTCTGATGCTCATAATCCTCATTGAAGTAATTGGTCCTGCCAGGAGCAGACATGCTTCACTATCCAGAAGAGTCTAAGTTCTTAAAACATTTTCAATAGGTCTTTGAAATGTTTAAAGATTACCTATCTTTGCATATCTAGAAAACCTAATTAACATGACTATAAATTTGACTATTATAGATAACTATTAATTTGTATTTTTACTTATACACTACAGTTTTAAATGTGCTGCATAAACATAACAAGAGTAGAAATATACATATAGTATAACAAAATTGATCTTAAATCTGTATTAATATACCAAAATCCATACCAATGCAAAGTATTTTGAGATTAATAATTGTTTTTTGGATTAAAGCAGATTCAATAATCTACGTTTTTTCATCATTTTTATATCATATTCCCCTTTTTGATTCTTTAGAAAGAGATCGACTATGACTATTAACCATTTACACTCAACCCCCTTTAAATAAAAACAAACATTTATAAACAATACTTTGGGAATTTTGACATAGTTTTCTAGACCTGCTGATTGGTGGGTGCTTGTGATCTTGAGAGACCCTGAGAAAATTTAGGACTCTGGTTACATCTTGGCTGTAGCAGTCTGTGAGGCTACATGATGTTAGCCAGTTGCCTTGAAGCTGTTCTGGATGTTGAATCATCTGGGCCTTGACTTCCATTGGAGACTTCTCAGGGGCATTCCTTGATGGAACTATGTTAACCTGGAAGAAATCCACAGCTTCTCATCTTCTGTGGAAACAAAAACAAAACCTCTTTTCCAAAGCAACATATCCTGAGACCCAAATTTTAAAGTCAAGATACCTTTAAAATATATATTGGTTTAACTTTTATATCAATATATATTAGTATCTCCCTGCAATTAAAAATATAAAGGACAACACAATAATATACAGTATTCAGACTCTCTGTGTATTCTCCATGTATATGTGGCTTTTTTTTTTACTATTCTATTTGTTTTTAAGGACTTTCTCTCTCCTTTTTTTCTCCAAGCCTACATGTATTTTTAACACATTGTAACTGTTTAGAGTTTTTTCCATCTGAATTGTCTTTATTGTGTATCTGTAATCCTATTCTGACCAGGAGAGTTTTTAAACTGTTAAGCTGCATGGCTAGGACAAAAGCCACGGCCCTGACTGCTGGTTCTGCCCTGTTCAGCTTTTCAACATGGCACAGGTACCAATGAGTCACACTTCTTTCCCAATTCTGTGAACCAGTATTAAATAACATGTTTGTGTTTTTAAGCTCTGGCTGTGCTCTCAAGCCCACAGGCAAAGGCTGGGAGAAGCCCCTTTGTATCTCAGCACATGTAGACTTCAGGAGCTAGCCATGTTGCTCCTGAAGCCTGCTGAGACCAGGGTGCATGTCTCTGTACAGTGGCCCATAATGAAACCTGAACTATGAAGCTGTTCTTGGATCCATTTTAGAACCTTTTCCAATATTTTTTTTATTCAGTTTACATACCAAACACAGATTCCCCCTTATCTCCCCTCCCCCTCTGTCTTCTTCCCTATCTCTCCTCGCACCCTCGAACAGGGTAGTTCTCCCATGGGGGGACAGCTAAGCCTGGTACATTCAGTTAAGGCAGGACAAAGCCACTCTCCGCTTTATCAGGGGTGAGCAAGGTCCCAAACATAGGTAATGGGATCCAGAAAGCCAGATCATGCACCAGGGATAGATCCTGATCACACTGCCAGGGCCCCTCAAACAGACAAAGTTATACAACTGTCCCCCATATGCAGAGGGTCTAGTCTGATCCATGAAGGTTCCACAGCATGCGATCTAAAGTTTGTGAGTTCCTTTGAGCTTGGTCCAGTTGTCTCTGTAGATTCCCTCATCATGATCTTAAGCTCTGAGGTTTTATGTGGAAATTCTTGCCAAATGTTTGGGCAGCATTTGTAGCTGGATAAATCTTTCCTGCCCACTGATACCTGAATAACCAGTCAAGGGCTAAATATTAATTACAAACTATTTGGTCTACAGCTCAGGCTTCTTGCTAACTAGCTCTTTCATCTTAAATTAACCCATTTTTATTAATTTATGTATTGCCACATGGCCATGTTGGCATGTTGCTCCTTCGGTGTTGGCCTGCATCTGGTCTGCCCTGACTCTCCCCTTCTTCTCCCTGTATCTTGTCTTGCCACAGACCAAAACAGCTTCTTTATTAATCAATGGTAACAACACATATTCACAGCAAACAGAAAGACCATCCCACAGCAGTGACTGTTTGTCATTTGATGATAATCAGACTTAAAGCTACCATCCACAGACACTGAACTTAAATAACAGTAATTATTTTATCTAATATGTGGATATAGTTGAATCTTTCTTAATTACTTTAATACTACTTCTTACTGTTTTTGTAACTTTGGGAGTACTGTATAGCAATTGTAGAAAACTTATAAAACAAGAAGAGAGCAAAGAATAACATAAAATTTTATGGTGAGGAAGGAAACATGGATAGCATTTTCCTACATTTTTAACTAATTAGTTTACAAGGATAACTAGAAATTAGATATAAGACGGTATTACTTTTTTGGTTGAAAATTTTGCAAAGATAAGTAGATAAAATAGTTTAAAATGTAAAGTATTAATACAGTAATTTGTATTACCATCAAATATATACACAAACATATACATCATGATTCATGTACTATAGCTGACATACCATATAGGTATATTTATAATATAAAAAAGGCTACTTCATTCATCTTTTATTTCAGGACTATTTACAACAGCAAAGTTAGAGAGGCAATGTTACTACCTACCTACAAGCGGATACAGAAAGCATGTAATATATAGCACAAGATATTATTCTCCTCCAAGGTGAATAGAATTATCTCCTTTATAGCCAAGCAGGTAGAGTTGGCAACTGTTAATGTTGAAGAGCCAGGCAGTGAGAAGCAAGAACTGCATGTTCTCTCTCATAGGCAAAGGCTGAAAATTTTGACTTGAGTATAGACTACTAATTAATAGAGGTGGAGTTTTAGTTGTTGGTAAGAGAGTAGATAAAAGAACTTAGATTTAATCAGCATTGTATGTACAAATGCATATGTGTGCATATGACATGAGTGTCATGTTGAATTCCATTAATATGCAACACCAGGACTCAATAGCTTTTAAATGTAAGAGACTAAAATTCAAGATAAATCAACAAGTGACTTCTTATGCTGTGATAATCATCCTGCTAATTTTGATACAAAAGTAATTATTTCATAAATGTTCGTGGCTTATTTTAACATTCTCATATTTTCACACCATCAGATTCACAAAGATTTTCTCTATTTTAAATAATAACAAAAATAATCCTGTCGAAGAAATGTTTTTCTACTATGTGGCTGCTCTGCTATAACTTTATGACTAGAATAATAGACCTAAGGAATACGAACAGGTTTTTTTCCCTTGGTACACTACTTTGACATTAAAATATACATTCAAATTTCATACATAATGACAGAAAACTTTTGTTACTAGTCATTTTGTTACTGGTTATAGATGACACATGATGCCTTACTGACTTATTTGACCTACCATTTTTTAGTGAGATTTATCACTATTTTTGCTATATTTTATGCTTCCATTCCTTCTTTGTGTTGGTAAGTTGATTGACAGGCAGCTGCGTTTCTAACATAATACAATCATTGCCTTGCAAGTGAGCATATTAGGATCAAACAGTGAGCTATTAATAGAGAAGGGAAAATCTACCAAGTGTTTAATTGGTATGAGGAACTGAAATGACCAATTTGAGGACCTGTGCACAATCCTGCTTTCACTTGTATAATCTTAGCTGAGTTCTCAAGTTGAGGACCAGTCTAAGGAGTTAAGAGGAAAATCTCTTAGATTGTCACTGTATAGGTTTTAAAGACTATACCCATCAAAGACAAGTTAAATACAACAGAAACATAGTTTGCAATGGAGCACTTTCAAGTACATACAAGTCCTTAAATAAATATCAAATAGGTTGAGAAAGTAAAAATAATCAATGGAGAATATATTGGAAGGGTAACAAATTAACATTGGAAATATATGACCAATTGTCAAGTAGGGCACTGAGATCAATGGTTTGGATGAAAATTGCTAAATATGCTTTCTCCAACTCCAACAACCTTAAAAGGCATTCATATTACAAAGTGTGAAGGACAAAGTCATTTTTAAAGTTTACCAAAATGAACATTTCCCTATAAAGAAAGTAGCAATAAATTTCAAGTATTTGATGTTCCTGAGACACTGCACATCCATGATAATAAATAACAAGATTTTAATGGCACAAAAAAACTTAAAAACAAAAATCCCCTAAACATAGGCATCTGAATTAGAGTTTTATATGCCACAACAGTTTAAGAAAGAATAAAAATAAAAAAACAGCAAATTACATAGAGAAAATGATAAGGAAAATATCAAATATGTGAGCTATCACCACTTGCAGTTGGGGAAATAATAGAAAGTTACAGTGTAAGTATACCGTAGGTAAGAAGGAAAGTACACTAGAAAGCATGGTTTAAACAACTATCATTCACACACACACACACACACACACACACACACACACACACACACACACGATAATAAAATAAAATAAAGAAAAGAGAGAACACAGTGAGTGTTTTAAAGACATAAACAAATTGAACCACAAATAAACACATAAAGCAGTAACTATTTTTAAACCCTGGAAGACTGATATAAACCAAGAGGAAATAGAAAATATCAAACCCAAAATTGTGAGTGGAGAAGTCACTACAAATTTAATGATCATTATAAACAAAATTAAATCCCATGAACAACTTTTTACAGAAATACTAAGAATTTGATTTGGATGCAAAACAGTCTTTATATAAAGCACATTCTGGAAATCATTAGAAAGAGAAATTGATATTAGAAATAGTCTGCTAACTAATAAAATGTCTGAACGTATTATTATAAATCTTCCTACTAAATTTTTTTTAAAAAAATAAGACATACAAAAAATGGCAACATTAGCGTTCTGAATTTGTTTCATGGTCAGGAATCATCTTACCACAAAATGTGACTAAGTAAAATAGAAAACCACATACTAGCCTCTCTCATGTATATGAAGGAAAAACTCGTTAAATAAATATTAGCCAAGAATATTCAGTGAGTTAAAAAGACATATCTACTTGGAAATGGACTTCAATATAGAGTAAAGATACAAGATACATAGATTTAGAACATTCTGTCAATCTAACTGATGTATGGAAGGAGACTAAACTGATGTCCATGGCACAAATGCAGAAAACTACATCAGCTAAAATTCTGAAGCATATAAAGCTTTGTTGTCATGTTTTGTTTTGTTTTGTTTTGTTTTGAATGTATCAAGCTGTGCTAGGAATCAATAGAGTTACAGCTGACAGAGACATATTTCTCTGGAAAATTTACCAACACAAAAGAGAATACATAACTGTGCAATTACGTTTTTAGTCTCTAATGCTCCCTCACCAGTGGCAGTTAGTTGATCAAAGCCCTCTCTTGCACTCTGAAGAATATTTTCTGTGCTTGTCTAGCAGTAGTGTGCTCTGAGTGGCTTCGAGCCTGACAGAAACATGACTGGTGAAAAAGAATACTTGGTACGTTTGCTTGGCCCTCCTCCTTTCCTTCAGCGCATCGGGTGTTCACAGAATAAAAATTTGCTTAAAGAGTACACGGTTAATTATGCAGTTTGAATTGGAAATATCCCCTACAGACTCATGTTTGTGAAAACTTGGTCCCAGCTGGTGGTCCTGTTTTAGCAGCTTGCAAAACCTTTGGGATGTAAGATCTAACTGGCAGCTGGGAACCAAATTTATATGTTGTTAAAAACTGCACACTGACCATGGTTCCATCCCACTTCAGTGGTGTATCATTTTCTATACAATAAACATATTGAAAAAATATTTGAATTAACCTTGTTTATTTAACTTGTTTATCCATAAGTGTCATCTTAATTCAGATAAAACATTTCTAAGTTAAACTATGCAAAATTTTACCGTCCAAAACATTATGTGTGTAACTACCAAACACTGGAAATGTGACCAATCTGTCGTGTAATAAACTATCAATGTAATACACACTAGGATACTGAAGAGCTGAAATTTTAAAAAAGTAAAGCATTTCATTAATAAATGTATACAGTTACATCATGATTTCATCTTCTGTACTCTTAGGTGGCCAAAATAGTTACTATTTTTCTTATTTATTTATTTATATTGGTTTTTTTTTTCAAGACAGGGTTTCTCCATGTAGATTTGGTGCCTATCCTAGATCTCACTCTGTAGATGAGGCTGGCCTTGAACTCACAGAGATCTGCCTGGTTCTGCCTCATGAGTGCTGGGATTAAAGGCATGCATCACCACCACCTGGCTTCTTTCATATTTGAAACCTTGGTATGGCTAAGACAATGTTTAAAATAATACAAGACATGTGATTATATTTTATATTACTAGTGGAGCTGAGACATATGTGTAGTTGCACAAACAAATATTTGTCACCTATGATGCTTTAAAACATGGTCTTCTACTGAATATGTAACACTCAAGTAGAGTGTTATATGTATTTTACATCCTAGATGGACATAGCTTGAATTCATTTCCAAATATTATAGTTGATAAATGAGTACAATTGACTTTAATAATAGATCTAGTCTGCATTCAAAGACATTTTCTCCTTGTATTCCCTAGAAGAGGCAAAAGCCCCAATAGAAGAGCTAGTGCAATAAGAGGCCATTAACTACAGCACCAAGTGATGTCAAAGTTGTTCCCTGGAAACATTGTTAGCACTTCCCATAGTCAGTTTCACACAGAACTGAAAGATAACTTGGGCAATGATATACACTCGCCCCTTTATGTTTTTATAATTGAAAAGTTAAAATTTTTACATGCATATCTTGGTTGTAATAACAGCCTTATGTTAATGCCAACCACAACTCACTGGTTTGTATTCTTTTCAGGTTTCTTTAAAGTTGTGCTGGGTTAATGCACTGAAGGGCTTGCATTCACAGACTCAGAGCAGCTGTTGTTGCCTGTAGAAACATGCACAAAACTAGACAGTCAACATTTTAGCATAGGTAATGGAGCAACTCACAAGGCTACACCTCTACTCAGGATCTATCAGCCAGCAATTGACAGCTACTTGAAGCATGAAGAATCAGATTTTTCATCAGTGTTGCCCCTCTTAGGTTTCCGGTGCTGCAGTAAGTAGATGGTCCTATTCCTTTCTCCATCTGAGCAGCAGTAACTGAATTCATCAGGTTATAAAGAAAAAAAGAAAGAAGAAAAGAAAAAGGTATAAATTTGGGAGGGGGCATGAAAGCATCTGGTAGAAGCTAGAGGAAGCAGATGAAGGTATGGATAAAATAAAAATAAATTGCACACACATATGAAATTCTCAAAGAACAGAGGAATAAGACAATATTTTTAAAAGAATCAGGAAAAATAAGAATGATACACATTGAACTTTTGTTCTTTTAGACTCTGGATATAAAGTCTCTGAATCAAAGGCTTCCACACACTACAGATTTCCCTAAGTATTCTTCTGCTTCCTCTTGGAGGAGCTTTCAATGTTCAGAAGTAGACCCTTGAGTATCAGCATAGGAACCTAAAATAAATTGCCACATACCTATTTTACTATGCCTTATTAAATTAGGGCAAAATTTACATACAATGACGTGCATAGAATGTAAGTGTGCAGTGTTTAAGTTTTGGTAAATAATATGAATCAGCAAACTAGTAAAAACACAAAACTTTTTCATGCTCATAGAAATTTGCAGTCAGTCCTTACCCTACGAGATAAGATCATTGTGACACTGGGGGCTACCTGTTCCTTGACCTCTTTAAGTGGATTACTGAATCTGTGTTGTTAAATGGACTCTTCTTCATCATCAGGCTTCCTAAGATAAAACCTTACTGTTTGTTTCTAATGGTAAGCTGTAATCTTTTCTATAATATAGCCATATTGTTTTATAATTCTCATGATATAGGATGTTTGAGATGTTTAATTAATGAAAATATTATTAATTAAGTTATAGGGATGTGGATCCTTAAGTTGTCATTTCTTTGTAGCCAGAAATGGAAATTGTAACCTTCCATTCCCATAGCTACTATGATACATACTGCGCATTACATTGTTAAGTTGCCTAATCCAAAAATGTAACTATAAATTATTTTACAAGTTTAGAATTAAAAATGCCAGTATAATAATTATCATCCAATATACATTCTAATACTATAATTTTAATTGCTTTTTGTTACAACTATCCCAAATTTATTTCAGGTTTATATATTTAGTTTTCAAACAAAACATAAGATTCAATTTAAATAATATTAGCGAATATATATTGTGTGTAAAATGAATTTAACTAATGGGTGATACCCTTTGAGAGGTCATTTCCACTTGATATGAAATACTAATACTTTATAACTCTACATGTTCTAACAATATGAGATTCTCAACTTTCCCTTTTCTACTGAACACAGGCATTGACATTAGTATATTTCCTTAATAGTCAAACAGTTTAAATGTTTCCCTTTATCTTACATAGTATTTTATGAAATTTTTTCTTTTATTTATCTCATGTAACGTCAGAAATCCAAAATCAACATATCTCAATAAAGATACTCTGTCTGAAGATATATAGGAGGATCATTTGCTTTCTGCAGCCTCTCACCACTCCTGATGTCCCTTGGCTTGTGGCTGGGGTGCACCTCTCTGTCTGTCTCCAGTTTTGCATACCTTTTCTTACCACTTTGTATGTCTCTTCTAATGAGCTTTGTTATTTGATTTAGGGCCAAGTATGAAAATCTAGCATGGACTTATACCACAGCCATGAACTTAAATTTATTTTAAAGTGCCTCTCCCAAATATGATGCCATTTATTTTGGCGTGTGAATGTATCTTTTGGAATAGCCACCATTCAACGACTACAGAATTATGTTTCAGTACACTGAATTACATTTCCAGGAGGAAAGCCCTAGTGATGTCCTCTCTAATGACCTATCATCATCCTACGGATCATGAAAAAAACAATGAGCTTGTACACACAATCATGGTCCCAAACATAACCATATAAGTGTCTCATTGAAGAGGAGGCTGTGAGATAGAGTCTTTGACTGGTAATGATAGACACTAGGGCTTCACTGCTGGAAGAGAGGGCTTCCAGATTCACAATTAGCAAAACTATATGCCTATCATTGCATGCTTGCTATTGCCTTTTAAACCAATAGTTGAGGCTCTGATTCAGTACTATCCTCCAAGACTAGTATGAGGGAGACTGTAAGTTTAGTCCCCAGTATGATCTAAAAGAAACAACCACCAAACCACATGAGAATAGGAAGAAGCAAAGTGCTAGAGAGGCCCACAGAAATCCACAAAGATACCCACACAACAGACTGCTGGCAATGGTCGAGAGACTGCCCGAACTGACCTACTCTGGTGATGGGATGGCCAAACACCCTAATTGTTGTGCTAGAAACCTCATCCAACTACTGAGGGATCTGGATGCAGAGATCCATGACTAGGCCCCGGGTGGATCTCTGGGAGTCCAATTAGCGAGAATGAGGAGGGTTTATATGAGTGAGAATTGTTGAGACCAAGGTTGGATAAAGCACAGGGACAAATAGCCAAATGAATGGAAACACATGAACTATGAACCAATGGCTGAGGGGTCACCAACTGGATCAGGCCCTCTGAATGGGTGAGACAGTTGATTGGCTTGATCTGTTTGGGAGGCATCCAGGCAGTGGGACCAGATCTTGTGCTCATTGCATGAGTTGGCTGTTTGAAACCTGGGGCCTATGCAGGATTGTTTGGCTCGGCCTGGGAGGAGGGGACTAGACCTACCTGGACTGAGTCTACCAGGTTGACCTCAGTCTGTGGGGAAGGCTTTGCCCTGGAGGAGATGGGAATGGGGGGGGGGGGGGGGGGGGGGGGAAGGTGAGGGGGGCGGGAGGGGGGAGAACAAGGGAATCCATGGCTGATATGTAGAACTGAATTGTATTGCAAAATAAATTAAAAAAAAAAACAAAAAACCACCAAACAAAACATCATTGTACATGTTTTGTTGAAAAACTCATTGCTTTCTTTAGACCCATGACTTAATTTTCTGTGATTATAATTATATGTATATACATAAATATATATACATATATAATGTATTATATAATAGTTATATATAATCTCTAAAATGTTCATTTCTTTTTAGTATGAAAAATGGTGATATGCCTCATAAAAACACTAATATTCTAGTTATTGAGGCTTTACATATTAAAATGCAGAAATCCAGTTCGGTGGCTGGGTTAGTGAAGGCTGCCATTCATCATGGTGACCAACCTCGGTTCAGTACCTGGAGTCCACAGGTAGAAGGAGAGAATCAGTTATATATGTTGTCCTCTGACCTCACATGTGTCCTGCATTCACCTATATACATACTCATTTTAATGTATGAAGATGCACCTTGAAGTATTGAAGACATGCACAAAAAGTATCATTAAGGCATTACCTTAACTGACAAATTCATTTATAAGTATCAGTACTGAAAAGCTATCAATCCAGGGTTTAGAGTATCTTAGAATTGTATAAATGTTATCTTCTTTAAACTCAAATTGAAACATAGAAATTTTGTAATAAAAATCTTTACAACTAGAAAAAAAAGAATTAGAGAAAAGTATATACAAAATACCATAACTGAACAGATAAACCTTATGCATTTAAATATACACACAAACACATAAATGCACATACATGGCTTTCATTTAACATAGTAAAAGTTATTTGATGCAGTTGTCTCAAAGAAATGGACAAAAGTGATATGTAACATGGCTGGTCCGAAATAGACTATATACTATTGTCTGTATCTATTTCTAATGTCATAACTAAAACTAGTTCATTTTCACAGTTTACAATTGATTCAAATATTGTTTTGTCAAAAAAACAAATAAAAAATAAAATAAAATTCACTTTATTCTATGTGTTGGAGCCAATTTAGTGATGCTTCTATTAGATTTCTAACAGCTAAGTGAAAAAGCTTATGTGCCTGCTTAGTTTATAAAAAATAGATTTTTTATCATAAATACCCCACAAAGAACTGATATGCTAATGACTAGAAACATTGTGTGATTTTAATGATCCTTTCCAATTTTGCTAAAAATGTGAAACCAAAAATTGGAGCCCCATCTTCCTATGTTGTCAGTAAATGAATTAAAAATAAGTCTGATCCCTAAAGAAGTTTTCACATTTTCTTCATTTCAAAAAGAAATTAATATTGATCCATCATGTGTACTCCTACTAGAAATCACACCCAGCGTCAAACTTCAAGCTCTTCAGCACCACTGACAATTGAATTTCCTTTAAAGCAAAGATGTGGAGAATTGAATTTGCTTATTGTAAATGGAAAGCAGATTGGATGTAGCCTGATTCCCAGAATGTTGTAGGCTTTTCTGGGTGAAACACTTAGATAAGATACTGGGTAACAGGCTCCAGTCATCCTTAATTATGTGTGTGAATCAGTTTTCAAAACGTGTCTCAGAGATTACAGCCATTTGTGTGTCAGAAAAATGAATGAGTGAGGTTTTATTTAAAAAACTGAAAAATAAAAAAAAAAAGTTGAGATTGGTACACTGGTTTCAGGTCATATGGCAGCATGGAAAAATTTGAGCAAGTGATTCTACTGCCAGAGATGTGCAGTTGCTAGGCAAAGGAGATTATGCAGTGGAGAGGTATCTGCACCAAAACAATGAACAACCCATAGTTTCCATAGTACATTCCTGCCTCAAATAGCACAGAGGGATATTTGAACTATTCCTTGGATACTGTAGCATATAATAATGAAGCTAAATTCTTTTTTTTTTTTTTTTTTTTTTTTTTTTTTGGTTTTTCGAGACAGGGTTTCTCTGTGTAGCTTTGCGCCTTTCCTGGAACTTACTTGGCAGCCCAGGCTGGCCTCGAACTCACAGAGATCCGCCTGGCTCTGCCTCCCGAGTGCTGGGATTAAAGGCATGAAGCTAAATTCTTAAACCGTGACGAGTGGACGTGGGAAGTAGATGCACATAATAGAGAAGTGATGACAAGGGCAGTGAGAATCGGATACTATGAAGTGCTTGTGTACACACTGTAGGATAAGCGAGCTTAGATCATTTCTCTGGAGCCCACCTTAGTGCCTCCTAGTTCTCAACAGTATCCTTGCACTAGAATTATGAGGTAGGCATGCACTTGCTCCCTTTATGTCTTCTCTATTTCACTATGACTCTAATAACCTAATATTCTTACCAATATCTGTTTTCAAAATACTTTCTCAACCATATGGGATTATGTCACTAATGCCGCCAGCCTCCAAATGCATGTGAAATTTGAACTCCAACATCAATGCCACAATCCAAAGTTCAGATATCTTCTGTCAACTGTACAAAAATCCCCATCTTACTATGTGAATCCACACCTTCTCTAATAAAAAAAAAGACTAGTCAATAACACTCACATCATTGGCAAATATATTTTCAGCTAATATATTTTCTCAGTATTTTCTTTCTTACTAATTTTCTGTTTTGTGAACTCTATATACTTGTTGACTCATTATGTTTTATCTCTGTTCTTTACGCTGGGTAATTTATAGTAACTGATCTCCCAAGTAATTGAATTTCACTGTGATTATAGCCTATACTAAGCCTCTTTCACTCCATCATTTAAACTATTTTTATTTAAATATTTTATTATATGCAATTGAAAACCTAAACATGGTGGTTGTATATGCATACACATCCTTATGGTTTTATTATCTATACTCAGTTTCTGCTGTAATTCATTTTCTAGTTTTTGTAACAGCTCTTAAAATCAAATTTGTTAAAAATGAGCAATAATATTTTAACTGTGCTCCTCCTGCTATACATTAGATACTAAATTTTACTCATGTACATCTTACTATAGATAAGTAACCTTTGACCTATATCTTCTTTTCTCATCTTCCCTATCACTATATCCATCACTCTGCTTGTTATAACTGTACAATTGATTTTTAAGTATCTTTATCCACATTAGTAAAATTTTGTGTTCTCTTCTTTTTCTGGGCTATATTTGCTAGTACATTATTCTCCATTTTTATCCATGTTTTTACAAGAGGGACATTCTTTCTTTTCTAAGGCTGGAAAATAATTTAACTGTATATCTCAGGTGTTCATAAATTTAATGTTTTTGCGTTCATGTATTTGGTCATTTAAGACAGCTTTATTTTTCAGAAATATGCAAACAAGGAGGAGGAGTTTCTATATGCTCTGTACCCATTCTGATTAGGAATGACATACATGAGTGTGGGATATTTGTCATCAGTTGTGCACCAATATCAAGGTGCTGTTTGTTGCTATGTATCACACTTTCATAAGATAGACTTAGTTTTTACACCAATATCATCATACAACCATTGCTCATGGATACTATCCAGGAAATTTCACTGTGGTAAGCCATTGTATTTTATCAGACTCTTCACCGTGGTGATACTCCAAATCTTGTTCTCGATGAACTGGGCAGCCTCCAGTGCTCCTAGTCAGTTAGTTTGTAAAATTTCCCTGAGTTCATATCTGTCTGGTGTTTTCTTCTTAATTAGTAGTTTTGGTAGGAAGATCACAGAAGGCAAGTCCCATCACATTCTATCAAAATAAAGGAGTCAGTGACTGCCTTCATCACCAGCCACTGGTGATAGGATCTCTTTCAGGTTTTCTTCTGTGTACCTGTTCTCTCCACCATATTCCACAACATACTATGTGGAAGCTGCTCAAACCTGAGGAATGAGAATTTGTGTTTCCCAGTGCTTGACATATTTATGTAAGTTATTTAGTATCCTATATTACAAGTTTGTTTCTTCTGATATGCTTATCCACTGAATAATTCATTTCTGTCTACATTAGACTATGAATTTTATTGCACACTTTGTCCTGAAGTATAAAACTGTGTTTGTCATCCAATTTTTATTATTATAATTTCAGACAAAAATTTCCAGTGTTTGTTGTACATTACTAATTATTCTTTTCTTATGGTCTACTGATTGCTTCTTACTATCTTGGCTTAAACCCAAACCAACTTACCTCTTCAGTCAATAGACTGACTATATTTACTCTAACATAACACTTTTAAAATTATTTTAGCTGTATGTTTAAGTTGGTAAATCCAGTTTCAGTATCATGGTGATGTTTGTTTATATTGACTGTACATTCCTTGTTATGGTATATAATTTCCCCTTTATTTAAGTGGTCATTAAGTGCTTTTGGTTTTTGTTTTAATTTTATTTTGGCAATATTAGACTGCATATTACAGAGGTTCTATGTCACTCGTCTCAAAGAGACAGTTTGCATTAGTGGGCACAGTTCAATTACTGTGATTATCTTTAAAGTTGGTTTGATTTTCTGTCATTTACATCCAGATAAAGCCCATGGAAGCTTCTAACCTCTGAGTAACCAAGAGTCAATACCCAATTCAATCTATGTAGTTTTTCTGAAGGTCTGGTTTCAAACTGTGTTAGTGCTCATCAGTAAAAGTCTCATTCTACAGTGTGGATGTAATGAAGTATGTCACTAATCAATAACACCTCTGGCTCTTAGGTACCAGATGTTCTCCTGCTCTTCTTACTCTCGCATATAGCCTCAGCTTTAACCTTGTAGCTGTTCATGTCTGTTAAGGCTGCACAGTCTCATTCTAAGCATACTCAGCGACATCTCTATCCAAGTGCATGTGCTATCCCTCCACTTTGACTCCTCTGTATCCATGTCTTATGCATTGCACACATTTTCAGGTTATAGCCAAATCATTACCCAAGTACTGATTTTTGGCTTCTGCCATTAGGAACACCATATGAGGTGTTTATACTCCAGTTCACTGTGTAAGCAATTACAAATGTGTCCACAGGAAGAGAACATGGGTAAGCCCGAGATTAAAACTTGCTTTATGAAGGCTCATTTAGCAAGGAAAAACTTTGCATTTTCTGTTGTAACTGTCCTGAAAAACAATCTCTATAAACGTATGATTGTATATTCAGGCATAAGCACAGAGCACATCATGTGTGTAGATAACTTTGCTGATTGCTTTTCTTTGCAGAGCTGTTGTGATGCTACGTGGATAAAGTTTTCCTAGACTATGAGTTCAAAGTCTTTTGTACATACACAATAGCTACTACAAACTATTTCAACTTTTACATATCTAGGAATTTTACTATACGTTAATTCTTCATTTTCCATTGTCCTATGCAAAATGATAACTTTGCTAAACAGTATGATGCAATTATTTTGATGTTTTTCTCTCATTGTTTTTTAAAAAAATCTCACAAAGAATTTCTAGAATAGTCCCAATTTTTGCACTGGTCAAATTTATATGAGGAGGAACAAAGAGATTCTCTCCGGTGATTTGTATTTAAATATTTAGTAGTTCTTTTATAACACAATTTGAGGTGTGCTGTGGGATGTTCTGTATGGCAAATGTGTTGCTGATTAGTCAATAAATAAAACACGGATTGGCCATTGGCTAGGCAGGAAGTGTAGGTGGGACAAGAAGGAGAATAAAGCTGGGAAGTGGAAGGCTGAGTCAGAGAGACACTGCCAGCCGCCATGATGACAAACAGCATGTGAAGATGCCGGTAAGCCACGAGCCATGTGGCAAGGTATAGATTTATAGAAATGGATTAATTTAAGCTGTAAGAACAGTTAGCAAGAAGCCTGCCACGGCCATACAGTTTGTAACCAATATAAGTCTCTGTGTTTACTTGGTCGGGTCTGAGCTGCTGTGGGACTGGCGGGTGTCAGAGATTTGTCCTGACTGTGGGCCAGGCAGGAAAACTTTAGCTACAGAGGTGGTTAAAAAGAAGTAACTATAAGTTTATCGTGTAAAGGACTGCCAACTCAGGTCAGAGAAATAAAAAACATTTATTTCTTCATTTATACAGTATTTTCATTCGCTGGTGCCAATGGGATACACCAAACTGAACTAACTCTCTTATGTCTACTTAACCACTATCAAGAAGTGTGTGCTTTTATTTTTGGAGTTATTTGTACTGATTCCCACACCAAATATTTTGCCTGATTTTAGGACTGAATCTGAGCAGTCCATATTAACTTAATATTTTTCATAATGTGTGTCATTACCATCCACCAAAATACCTGTTTGTAGTTTTACTCAATTTTCTAATCACATCATTAATTGCATACCTACACACTTATTTTCCCTCTTATCTAATGTTTTGAAAGATCAGAACTAATTAAAATATTGTTCTCTGAGTTGCAGTGTTGATGTCTAGTGTAGCAGATTTCATCACAGATGGTCGACAGCTTCTGCTGGTAGCTACAATCTGCCAGTATTGGCTCTGGAAACTCACTGGTGAAGAAATTATTATTTTCCTCTTTAACTCCACCTCCCTCCCTCCATAGCAATTCATTGTCTTGCAATTTTATTTTTACATTCCATGAACTTCCATACACAGAAAATTGGAGAACTGTCTACAGACAGCATATTTGAAGAGTAAACATAAAGGGAGAAATGTAAAATAAGGCTTTAAGTGTACATAGGTGATAATAAAATAAATCATAGGGCCTCCTAGGAAAGAACTATCATAAAACAAACCTAATGGGAAAAATTAACAAAGATGTTTAAGTTCCACCATTTATCTATTTCACATCCTCAAGAGCCTATGAAGGAGTTTTGTAGGCAAATCAGGAATTAAATCTTTACTTGATATATTCAGAGACATAGCAACTACCCAAACCCAAGCAATTGAGTTTTGTTAGATGATAGTGATACCTATGTCGTTTGCTAAATTATCTTGATAATTCTTATTACCAGGTAGCTATATCCCCAAAACTAGAATTTAATGTTCTTTCTATCATGGGGAAGAGTAAATCAAGAGGAACAATTCAACTATAAAGAAAGATGTGTGGTTTGACCATGTAAGTGGATAAATATCCACTTGGGGAGGGGATTATTGATTTACAATAATACTACAAGCATACAGAAAAAAATCCTGGAAATATGAGAAAATCTGAATTTGGATCAGGAGAAATAATTGTTGGATAGCAAATAATGAAGTTCACTAGAACTTGTCTAACACAGAAGCTACCTCCAATTGATAGCCACTTAGAAAGAAAAAATATTATTTTTCCAGGAGAGTCTCACTGGGGAAACAAACCACTCTTAAGAACAAGTGCCATGGCCAGCAGCAGTACATGACCAACACAAATAAACCCAACTACCTTTGGAGGTTCTTTGTCTCATAATATTAAATCAGGAAATTAAAACAACAACAAAATACAGACAAAATGACAACACCACCAAAACAACTTCTGGGTATGTACATTATGGTTTCCAGCGTTGAATTTTTTATGGCCTTCCTATGCATGCACATGTATATTTCTCGGTACCTATATGCATTTACTGTGCTCTTTCTTTGGCTATTTTTCTTATTCAGTTGTTTCATACTATTTCTATTAGTTTGCTTTTATTTTATCTTATCTTTAATTAATGTAATTTTATTTTATTTTATATTGTCCCTCAGATACCACTTTGTTTGCTAAGGGGAGACAGAAACAGTGTGAATCTGGATGGGAGGGGAGATGGGGAGAAACTTGGAAGAGTGGATGAGGGGAATTTGTAATCAGAATACACTGCATGAAAAAAATATTTTCAATAAAAAAATAAACACACAAAAAAGTTTTTTAAAAAACAGGGATTTAATAATGAAAATATGCATATTCTTTTTTTTTTTTTTTGGTTTTTCGAGACAGGGTTTCTCTGTGTAGCTTTGCGCCTTTCCTGGAACTCGCTTTGGAGACCAGGCTGGCCTCGAACTCACAGAGATCTGCCTGCCTCTGCCTCCCGAGTGCTGGGATTAAAGGAGTGCGCCACCACCGCCCGGCTGAAAATATGCATATTCTTAAGTTACATTCAGCATATATAGCTGGTCAGTGGTTTTGTTGTATATGGAATTTAAATTTTGATTGTTTATAAGTTTTCAATTCTATGAATTTTGATAATTTGATAAAATTTTATATTAGAAAGTTTGTCTGACCCAAACTTCTTATGTTCTTTTCTTCTCCTTGCTCAGCTATCTTCAATCCCTCATTTTTCTGAAGTGTTAACATTTTCTGTTTTCAAACTTTGCCCTTCACGTTATTAAAGCTGACTCTGTTGTCTCCGCCTTCATTTCTCTTGGAAATAAATCATATCAAAATGAACGAACCAAGGTCAATAACCAAATAACTTGCAAAATACAAGTGTCCACCTATCTTAAATTTTCCAATAAAATCACATTGGCATTATGTGTTCCAAGATAAGAGATAGTTGCTTTATATGAATGGAATAAGTCCTAATTTATCTTGGATATGATTTAATTCATTTCTTTTGAAACCACTTCTTTCTAGACTCTTCTGTTACTCTTAATATTCTGAAAACTTGGATGCTTGGCACAGCCATATCTGAATGGGATGGCAGAAGTCATAAAGCCAGAACAGCTGCTTGACAAATATCCAGCAAAGCTGAGCCACATGATGGCTACCATATCACCTTTGGTTTTCATCTCTACCTGTTGCATACATGGGGTACTTTTAATATTTGTACAATTTGGGGATGTTGGATTGATGGAAAATTCCTTATGAATCATTTATGCCTTCTCCCAGGAATGCTGCTTCTAAGCTCACCCAGGAAACTCCTGAACATACTATTTCCCCCACACACACACCCTTTGAGGGAGATATCCTTATCTACTTGAAGGTCTTCCTTACACCCTGGAGGCTGTGACACATAAAGAAGCCAGATGTCTCTTTTTGAGGCTATGAGACATTCTTGAAGCATCTGTCCTTGTACTTACACTGGAACAAGATATTCAAAACAAAGTAAATTCAAAAAGGTCACCAAGATTTGGTGGGCTAGAGGGATTGTCCACAGTTCAGATTACAAGCCTCTTCCCACTGTACACTCAGACAATCACATGGCATACAACTCTGCCCTACACAGAGACATATTGATGAGCAAAGTATGGAGTGGAAAGATGATAAAAGTATGAGATGTTAGGACCTCCCTCTCTTAGAAGTTAGCTCATGTAGAGCCACTACAATGTCATATGACCAAGGAACAACAGAATGCCAGGATTAGACATATAGACAAATTCTATAAGGATATAAATGTGAACATTGATTGTATTATGCCAGAATTTGAATAATAACTTCAGCAGCTTTAGCCTGAGGATTTTTCCTGGGCACTCTGACCACAAAGAGTTAATAATACACTGCTTGGGACATGGCAAAATGCACAGGGTGGTTTAAGATTTTTTGTTTTGGTCTAGTGTCCTTGAAGCAACCAAAGCAACCATCCTGAGCACAGGCTATCATATGCCTCTAGATTCTCAAAAATTGGGTTTTGGGGTTAATGAGTAATAATGATAACTCTTTATTAATGATGTCAATACTTGAGGAAAAATGATTGGAAATGATAACTCTGTTCTGTCATAGTTTATTAATGATGGCTAAAAGATGAGCAAAAGGAAGTGAAACACTGCTGTGGGATGGTCTGTATGTCAAATGTGTTGCTGATTGGTCAATGAATAAATCACTGATTGGCAGTGGCCAGGCAGGAAGTATAGGTGGGACTAACAGAGAGGAAAATTGAGAGAACAGGAAGCTGGTGGAGGAGACACTGCCAGCCGCCATCAGGATAAGGAAGATGTAAAGTACCGGTAAGCCACAAGCCACGTGGCAAGGTATAGATTAATAGAAATGGATTAATTTAAACTGTACGAACAGTTAGCAAGAAGCCTGCCACGGCCATACAGTTTGAAACCAATATAAGTCTCTGTGTTTATTTGATCGGGTTTAAGCGGCTTGGGACTGGCGGGTGAGAGAGATTTGTCCTGACTGTGGGCCAGGCAGGAAAACTCTAGCAACAAAACACATGTCCAAAAACAAAAATGATATGATCTACATTTTGGAACATCATGAATGTATCCCTGCTAACTAAATTCTGTATAAATAAACACACACTCTGGCTGCTAGTCAGTAAGGCTGCAAGATTCTCCCGACCACCATGGCCTGGCTCACTTCCTTCTCCTGCCGACTCCTTACATCCTCTGCAGGACCCATCCACTCCACTACCAGAGAATGGCTCCCGACAGATGCTGCATCTTATTGTGCTGAAAAACATGAGTGAAGTCACATGATGCACATTTAAAAAAGCAGTATTTATCAATGTATGTTCTTTAAGTTGTATTCTCTCTCTTGTTACCCATGCAATATCCTTTGCTTTATCATGTCTTCACTCTGCCATAGATGATCTTTAGGGGATAAGAAATGGGAGGAAAAAGCCGCTATGAAACTAACCTTTTTCAGTCCTACAACCCCAAGAACATCTTTCAATATTATTTCCAGCTTTCTCAGTTCCACGGGGTAAAGATATTGTTGAAGTTTCAAAGCAGTACAAGTCCATCTTCCCTCTGATATTGTTCTGTTTTACCTCTTTCCAGCATAGTGGTTATGTACCATGAGTTGGGCTCAAGTGAATGGGGTCAAGTTAAATGGAAAGAGATAAAAGCTGTAGTGAAATTCAAGTACATTTTGTTGTAATATATGTATTTACTTTTTTGGAGTGCATTCCATGTTATAAAGGGTCCTCATTCAACATTTGGTGAATGAACAAATGACCTGGAATGAACAATGTCTGTATATAATATCTGAGGTGACCAGGACACCTTCCAATTTCAGACACTAATTATAGGCAGCTGTGACCCTTGAGAGGTTATTGCTTCAGCTGGAACTCATAGAAATTCAGTATGGGAAAGAATATCAAAGATATGTTGTTGAATATTCAAAAGTATGGCAACTAGAAAATGGCTGAAGTTTATTTTTGTTTATAAAAGTATTCAGAGCTTTAAAATGAACTGTTCCTAAATTAGATGAATTATTTGAGTGAGGAGAATTCCATAGGGATTGCAGAGAAGTGTAGACAAAGCTTAAAAATTTTGTGCATGAGTAGGACCATGTTAAAGACATCAGGAATTTTCCTAAAGGATTGCAACACAGACAGTGCCTGAAACATTTGAAGAAATGGCTGAAGGATGCAGAGTGGCAGAGAGTCTTTGTGAACCTCTTGCTAAACACCGAGGGCTCAAATGATGCTGTCCTGTGGCAATAGGTGAATCTGAATTTGAAGGGAACTTTCTCATACATCTTCAAAGCACAGCATTACTTGGATATGTGGTTCACTGGAGCTTGTAAGGGACACCATACCCTTTTTTCATCTGGAAGTGTTGCCTGAGTTGTCAGTAAATCCTCATCAGCAGTCAAAGCGGCACTAAGGACCTGGAAGGTGACCTCTCTGGTACCGAATGTGACTGATAGTGGCAAGGGCTAATGTAGAACACCAAGGTGTGAGTGAAAGAGCTGCAAGTCCAAGCCAGGAAGAGCCTGTACTTGGGAGGGAGCTAATGGAGGAGATCTGCTCTTCAAAGGCAGACACATGGTATTGGCATGGAAGTCAGAAGTCAGAAATGCAGATGGCTGTTCTTAATTCAGTCTCATTTGTGCTTAGTGTTCTCTGGTTAGGTAAAGTAGACCATCCTGGTTTATTTACCAGGAGATTCTTCCATCAACTGTCTTCAAAGAGTCTGTTTCACAACTTTTTCCCAATAGTACTTGAGTTTTGACATTTGTCTAAGTCATTGTTACTGGATCATCAAGTAAAAAATAGACATCAGAGTGGGTCTCTGATGCATGTCTCTTCCCTTGGGGCTCTTTTTACTGTGTTGGCTTGCCTTGTCCAACTCGAATGTGATGGGTTGTTGTTTTAACTTATTATAATTTATTTTGATAGGTTTTGTTGTTATCTCTTAGAAATCTGTTATTTTCTAATGAGAAATAGAAAGGTAGTGGATCTAGGTAGGAGGTGAGGCAGGGAGAAACTGGGAGGAATAAAGGGAGGGGAAACTGTAATCAGGAAATAGTGTATTTCTAATACAAGAGTATTTTCTTTTTTATTATTATTAAGAGAATTTCTGTTCATTTTATATACCAACCACAGATTCCCCCTCCCCTTCCTCCTCTAGCCCCCCCAGTCTTCTACCCAACCCCACCCATTCCCACCTCTTCCAAGGCAAGGTCTCCCATGGGGAGTCAGCAGAGTCTGGCACACTCAGCTGAGGCAAGCCCAAGCCCCTCCTCCCTGCACTAAGGCTTCTCAAAGTGTCCCATCATAGGCACTAGGCTCCAAAAAGGCAGCTCATGTACCAAGGATGGATCCCGATCCCACTGCCTGGGGGCTCCCTAAAGAGTTCATGCTAAACAATGGTCTCGCCTATCCAGAGGTCCTAGTCCAGTACCATGGAGGCTCCTCAGCTATTTGTCTGCAGTTCATGCATTTCCACTAGTTTGGCTGTCTGTCTCTGTACATTTTCCCATCATGACCTCAATGTCCCTTGCTCATAGAATCCCTCCTCTCTCTCATAGATTGGACAGCTGGAGCTCGGCATGGGGCCAGGCCATGTATCTCTGCATCTGCTTCCATCAGTCATTGGATGAGGGCTCTATGTTAGGGTATTCAGTTAGGGTATTCAGCCATCTGATTGTACAGCCACTCTGGAAATCAGTATGGTGGTTTCTCAGAAAAATGGAAATCAATCTTCCTCAAGAGCCAGCTATACCACTCTTGGGTATATACCCAAGTTATGCTCAATCATACCACTAGGACACATGCTCAACTATGTTCTTAGCAGCATTATTCATAATATCCAGAACCTGGAAACAACCTAGATGCTCCTCAACCAAAGAATGGATTAAGAAATTGTGGTACATATACACAATGAAGTACTACTCAGCAGAGAAAAACAGTGGCATCATGAAATTTGCAGGCAAATGGATGGAACTAGAAAATATCATCCTGAGTAAGGTAATCCAGATGGTAATCAGAAGGACAAACATGGTATGTACTCACTCATAAGTGGATAATAGAAATAAAGCAAAGCATAACCAGACAACAACCCACAACTCCATAGAAGCTAGCTAACAAGGATGACCCAAAGAGGGACACATGAATCACCCTGGGAAGGGGAAATAGATGAGATCTCTGTGAGTGAACTGGGGGTGAGGGGTGAGCAATGGAGCGTAGGGGATGGGCGATTAGAACATAAGGGAATGAGATGGTCGAGCTGGAACAGGGGTGGAGTGGGAAAGCAATGAGAGAAATACCATGATATCATGGGGATAGAAAGAAACTGGGTACTATGGAAGTTGCCAGGAATCCCCAAGGATGACCCCAACTTGGACTAATAGAAATAGTGGAGAGGGTGCCTGAACTGAACTGGCTTGCCCCAATGATCAGATCGGTGAATATCATAACTGTCATCACAGAGCTTTTCTCCAATGACTGATGGAGGCAGATGCAGAGATCCACAGCCAAACACCAGGTAGAGCTCCAGGAGTCCAATGGGAGAGAGGAGGGATTCTAAGAGCAAGTGCATCAGGATCATGATGGGGACACCTGCAGAGACAACCAAACCAAACTAGTGGGAACTTATGAAAGTTGGATCAATGACTGTGGAGTCTACATGGGATTGAACTAGATTCTCTACATGGTGAGACAGTTGTGTAGCTTGGTCTGATTGGGAGGCCTCCTGGTGGTAGAATCAGAATCCATCCCTGGTGCATGAGGAGGGTTTTTGGAGCCCACTACCTATGATGGGACACCTTGTGCAGCCTTGGAGCAGGGGGAAGGGCTTGGACTTGCCTCTACTGGATGTGCCTCCACATGGGAGGCCTTGCCATCTTGTGGGGAGGAGTGAGGTGGGTTTGTGGTGGGATCCTGAGGGGCAGGAGGAGGGAAGACGGGGATCTTTGCTTGATGTGTAAAATGAATGAAAATTTTTTTTCTTAAGAAAATGTGGTACATGTCCCTAATGGAGTATTACTCAGCAGAGAAAAACAATGACATCATAAAAATTGCAGGCAAATGGATGGAACTCGAAAATATCATCCTGAGTGAAGTAATCCAGACTCAGAAGGACAAACATGATATGTACTCACTCATAAGTAGATACTAGATGTAAAGCAAAGGATAACCAGAGTACAACCCACAACTCCAGGGAGGTTAACTAGCAGGGAGGACCCTAGGAAGGACCCACCTTCTCATGGATCACCCAGTGAAAAAGAAATAGATGTGATCTACATGAGCAAATTGGGAGTGAGGGAGGTAATGGAGGGCAAGGGATGGGGGATGTGAACATAGGGGAACAGGAGGTTTGAGCTGGAACAGGAACAGAGTGGGAGAGCAAGGAAAGAAATATTGTAATAAATGAAGACATCATGGGAATAGGGAGAAACAGGGTGCTAGGGAAGTTCCCAGGAATCCACAAGGATGACTTCACCTTAGACTACTTGCAATAGTCAAGAGGGTGCCTGAACTGACCTACAAGAATATTTTCAATAAAAGATAAAAGTGTACCTTTGAAAAGTGCTATTGCCATTTTTATTACTTTTATTATTGTTATTATTTACCATTCAACTGTGTTTTCATGAAGATTGTGTATGTGGGGTGGGGGAAACAGGTTTTAAACACATTCAAACATAAAAATAAATCCTCAGAAGTATGATATATTTATAATGTACTCAGGATTACCCACATGCACAGCACCTTCTTGCCCTGAACAGGTTAGATACCTCTTTCCCAAAACCTGCCTTTCTCTAACTTGTAACTTTTACACTCTTAAGATATTTTGTGCATGTGTTGAGATTCTGTTCACAGTGGGATCAAGAGCCTATGCTTTGATTTCTTCCCTCATGTAAATGAAAAATACAATGATTAAATATTCCTACATAAAGTCTTACACTTTTCTTTGTTTTGCTAGTGTGTTTTTTGTTTGTATTTTATTTGTTTAATCTGGTATAGACAACAGAAGAAATTCAGTTTGCCTTTCACTGGCTTTGATTGGTTCGTTGATTGGTCTGTTAATTGGTCGACATTTAGAGTCAGGATTCTGTTACACAGAGCCTAGTCTACCCTCTAACCTTCTGATACTATTTTAATATCCCTTCCAGCTACTAGAATGATAGACTTATGCCACCCTACCCAGTATCCATTTCTTTCTATGTGCATTTTTAGAATCAATCCTAACTCAGAGAAAGCTTTATATTATACCTTCCTTTGAATAGCTACCACCTGAAGTGGATTTGTAAAATTAGTATTTTTATTAATAAGACCCTCTTGATTAAGTATATGTATATGTACAAACACACAGTCATTTTGTTCAAAGTAGTCAGAGTGATTTATTATAACAATCAGTAAAATATTAGTAGTAGAAAGTCTTGGATAATAATTTTCCTTGGGGAACTACTATGAATTCACTGTGCTACCCTGACCTCCAGTCTCCTTATCCATTAAGAGGTAATACACTTTGCTATTGTGATAGGTGTGTCTTTATTTTCTTAATGGTGACGTACAATTGTATTCTGAACTTAAGGTGATGCATAGTAAAATATATTCTAGTTTTCTACATATACTTTTTGTTTTCTTTTTAGAGTGGACTTCTTGTTTGAGAACACAGAATTTTCATCTGATGCTGCAATGAGAAGTCATTGTCCTTCCATTTCAAAAGCTCTGAAAAATGTTAATATTCATCTCATCCTTCAGTAACTACTTTTGTTGATTTTCTCCAGAGATCATCTGAGAAATTCTTTAAAACAAAAACCATAAATAAATAAATAAATAAATAAATAAAACATTACTTTCAGGGAGTGAATTGTCATTGAGCCTCATACATGCTTGTGTGAGAAGGACTTATTTAATAACGTGGGCTGGGATTATTTATTAGAGAATATGGCTGCCAATAGGTAGATGTGCCAATGTGAACCTGAACTCTTCTCCGCTTCAAGAACGTAAATTCTGTGATACTCAGCAGCTGCTTTTAACTTGCAGGAGATAGAATGTCTTCCAGTAAAACAAACAAAAACAAACAAAGAAACAGTTTTCATTGTCAAGTATCATTATGAGTATTAACCATCTTGATTTTTTTTATTGATTGAAGCATTTTTGTTAATTTCACAGATGTACGTTTTGCTTGCTCTCTGTACATACTCTAATTTCTTCCTCCCATCCATGTCAAGGCCTTGGCCTCTTCTCTCCATAGTCCCTTTACCACTTTTTTGTTGGGTGTTATGACTTAATGCTTAACACCAACATGGACATTCTTTATCATATAAAACTGAAGGTACAAATAACATGTATTTCTTCTACCTTAGGAACAGAAATTAAGCAATACATTATAATGAAAATGAAAACGCGTTTCATTACAGGGTTGGGTTCAATGAAAAGATTATTCTGGACTTGAGAGCTTCATTAAAGGAAAAAAAACAGGAAAAAAAGCTATCTGACAAGTCTATACATTTCCTAACTACTTTATTTAGTTAGACTACTGTTTGGAAACTGTTTGTATCAAAGGAGCCAGTATAGAAAAGATTAGTTAAGTCCCCAGGTTTTAAGCCAACAGACAGGTAAGTTTTGTGCTAGATCTTAAGGAAAAACATTTATTTGCAAGGTTTGATGTTTTTTTTCCCATCTTTCAAACTTATGAAGCATCCATTGAACAAGTTTTACATACCCAGAACTACATAAAAACAGAAGAATCACAATCTCTGTCCTCATAAAGACAAACAAAGCCATGACATAAAGGCATTAAATAAGATCCACGATCACATATACCATTACGAGAAAAATGACTAGCATACATTCTACAGATTTTTAAAATGTAAAGAATCTAATGATAGACAGAACTATCTAGATAGTCACTATGAGCCAAGAAAGTTAGTATGCAGTAGTACAAGAGACTGGAATGTAGCTTCAAAACAACCACAGGCATTCTTTACTCCCTGACTTGAAAGCCAGGGCATGAAAGCATAAGTCCATGGCTGGCTTTATGCCTGCCCCAGTTTGCATCTCTCATACATCATATTGCAAAATTTTATTCAGTTCCTCTGCTTTCTGTAAATATTATGTGTATATGATCTACTAAGTCTTTCCTATATAGTTGTTTTATCAAATAATATTCAAGGTTTTGTTTATTCTTGTGACCATTTCTAGCCTTTCTCATAAATTTATGAGTTTTGGATGTTTTAGTTGAACCTTAGTTCTCTATGGAATCTTACACAATTTTCTGAATACACACACACACACACACACACACACATTCATTGTAGAAAACTGAAAATTCATTCACAGATTATTTTTATTCCTTCTCATGGACAGAGGAGAAATGTAGTCACAATGTTACTATAGCAACATGGCAACACACACACACACACACACACACACACACACACACACACACACACCTGACTCTAATGATTTAATTTCAAAACAGAGGCATATGTTTTAGTACAAGTTTGAGATTATAAACTTTAAGCAAATATATAATATCAGACAAGTTCTAATTTATCTGATCAAAAGAATTTTTCAAATAACATCATTCCTGCATAAGTTAATAGCATAACCTCCTAAATTGCAGCTTAGTTTTAGTATGTAGTATTTATTATGAATCTGTTAATTTTACTTAATCTTTTTCCATACGTTGGAGATTAGGATACAAACTATGAATTCATAATTTTCTGTGGTATGAAGCAAATGCTCTTTGAGTGTCTCAGTAATGGAAGGAATCTCAGCATAAGGAGATCACCTTGTAAGGTTGCTGAAAACAATAATAGATATGAGGTTGAATTTCCATTTCAAATGAAAAAGGAAAGAAAACATCATTATGCTAATGTGGCTCATAATTATTTTAAGATATATTGATCACTTATTTTCAATATGATATGACCTCTTATATTTACAATTGAAAATGACAAAAGTACCAGGAGATCATTGAATGAGGCTTCTCCTGAGGCATCTCTCTGATGGATTTTCTTCTCCTCAACTTCCTTGAGTTTCTCTAACTCCCACACTGTGTTTGAAAGAAAGGCTCCCTGCCTTTGTTTTTTTCCCTACATTCTCAAGAGTTGTTTCATTATACAGCACAGGACACCTTACTATACCATCTGTACTTTGATGTTACATTGATTTCTGTTTCATTTATGAGTAACCTTGGGTTTCTCTATTTAATTGTCTGGGACACTCTTGGCCATTATGGAAATTAACTTTGTTTATTGGAAAGGTGTGTCACTTTGGCTGTACCACCTCTGTTTGAAATGACAATCTTTTCTAGTCTCATTATTTTATCATTTTCAAATGCAAATTTCATCTTTTGGATTGTTTTTATATCAGTGGTTCTTAATCTGTGTGTCACAATCCCTTTGTCAAATCTCTATATCCAAAAATATTTAAGGCATGATTCATAATAGTAGCAAAATTACAGTTATGAAGTAGCAATGGAAAAACATTTTGTGATTGGGGGGGTCACCACATCATGAGGAACTTTATTAAAGGGTCTCAGCATTAGCAAAGTTGAGAAACACTGCTTTATATAATTCATCCTATTCCAATGGACTTGCTATTGAACTACTTTTAATTATTGATGTCTCCATGCTCAGTGAGATAATAGTGTTTTTCAGTTCATAAAATATGCTCTATTTCTTTGTTTTGAATGCTGATCAATTATCAGGTTGATAATCTATGCAGGCTATTGTGATCAAATACAACAGAAGAGATAACATAAATACATATCATATAGTTTTAGAAATTGGAAAGTCTGAGTTTCCATTCTTCAGAAAGGACATTCACTTATTTTTGCCAACAATTGACTTTTGTCTGGATCCTTAGCTGGCAAAGAAAGGCAATCTTTCTCCTGTCTCTTCTCAAAAAGACACTAATTCCACTTAGAAAGCTTCGCTCTCATTACCTAATGATCTCAGAAGGTACTAGTCAAAATGCCTTCATTTTAGTCATTGTGGTGTCAGCTTTTGATTCCTATGATAATGCAAATATTTAGTACATAACGTAAGATAGTATAAAAATTTGTTATAGACTATCAAAATAAACTGCGCTGATTTCCACACAGAAGACAATTAGTTAAGTACTAGGTTATGGACACAGTCACACTCTTGTGGATAGTTGCCATGCTGCATAAAGCTTAACTCTGTAAGCAATCAAAGGTGAGTTTAAGGCTGAAACCGAATCATATCTGTACAATTATTCAGCTCAGAGTTAGTGGAAAGGACAAAGGATTGTGATGCTCTGAAACACAGTACTTTTGCTGAATTTATGGAAAAGTAGAAAATTCAAAGCCATGGCCTCCTTGCCCTGAATGCTCATCTTTGTTTCTCTAACCTGACCCTCCAATGTGAGCTCTGCTTCTTATACGAGGTCATTTCCTGGCCAGTAGAAGAAGCCATTGCATTATATTTGAGACCCAATCACTACGAGTCAAAGTTCAGGATATTTGATTGAAGGCATGGCATTAGGAAAGTGGGCATTTCAGTAATTGCATGGAACTCGGTCTGAGACAAATGATAAGGTACAGACACCTTTGATCCACTGACCAGCACTGCAACTTTTTTTTCTAGTGTTATATCTCTAGAGTTCATATAAATCAATTTACAGGAGCATTATTTATTTCTCTCTCCAAGACAATTTGCCAGAATGAGGTCAGAAAGAAAGATTAATACGACACCTAATACCGTAGCAAGAAGAAAACTGTTTTACAATTAGGGTTGAGTCTTAAAGGGGCAGCTATTTTTGTTTGACTAAAAAGTATTAACTTTACTTTCTTCCATTAACTGCCCAGTCAGAGTCTCTCTAAGTGTTTTCGGTGGCAATAGAGAGAAAAAAAAAAAAAAAAAAAAAAAAAAAAACATGACACTTGTAAAGGACTTGGGTATGAAAGAAGAGTATTTCAAAGTTTTGTGCCTTTTGAAAATGAGAAAATGTCATGGAGATTGTGGAAGGATTAGAACAATGGATTAATGATTATGAAAGATGGTACATATGCATGGTAAAATACAACTGAAACATAAGAAATTCTGGAGTCAGATCATTTGTTTAACATGGATGTACTAGAGGACTTACACTTTAAGCTACGTTCCAAAAGATAATCACTGCAGGGCCTCATTCATATATGAAAGCAGAGGGTTGTTGGCCTCATAAAAGTTATGAGTAAAATAGCATTACCACATACTGGGGAAATTAGGGGGAGAAGTAGTTGATAGCAGGTGCTCAGTGGGAACAGGGGCATAGTTGTACAGAAAAGCATGTTCTGCGGCTCCCATGGTTCAGAAGGCAGAGTACAGTTAGCAGTAATGAACAGGCCATCTATCTCAAGACACAAGACAGGAACTTAAATGGGCCCACCATAAGGTTAGGATTTCTTAAAACGATAAAGTGGAGTATGTATCATTTTCCATGAGTTAATAACCACCAATTTATCCATGAGTGAAAACATCACATTTGACTTCATACATTTCTGCAAACATAGGTCCAATTAAAACCTCAATTAATGAAAAATATAAAGTAAGTTGCATGCTGGGGTCCCACCAGGAGCAAATACTGGGTAAAGTTGGGTCTGTGATAAATAATATCTAATACAAATCTAGGGTCTCATCCAATCCTTAATCCCTTTGCTTAGAGAATCCAACATATCAAAGCAGGAATATGCTTAGCACTTTTGTATTCTAAATTTATTTAAGCATCACTGAACCATGCTATTAAAACCCACCAGAGATGAGGATATGACATATTATTTTCTTTACATGTTTTAACCAGTTAAAATATGCAGAACTTTGGACAGTTTAAAGAAGGAGTAACAGTAAATTTGGTTAGATTCTGAGTTTTGCCACTAACTCTTCTGCGGCCTTACGCATAAAAAAAAAAAAAAAAAAAAATAAGTGAACTGAGAAGTTCCTGTGTTCTGGCAAACCGCAAATTTTTAGTACAGCCTGTGGAGAGGCAGAATGACGAAGGAGACTTGGCTTTCTCTGGTGATTAAACACTGTCATTGCTGCTTGTTCACTTGTACACACTATTCCTGCCACTGTTTTTTGAAGGAATGATTCTTTATTTTACATGAAGAAATTCAGATTCCATTGCCCTTTAAAAATTCAGCTGCTAAATGTACTTGTCTTACAGTAAATGTTGCTCAAGCACCAATGATTTGTTATAACTGCATGGGGGACACACATAAATCAAAAATGCATTTAGAGCTCTGTCCAAATTATAAATTCAATAACTTGGGTGCAAATTATAAATCAAATGACTGCTGTGCAACTGTCAATCAATTGAAATAGATTAATAACCCCAACCAAAGCAAAATGATGAACTACAGAAGTTATGGGAACAGCAGGACTTCAGCTCTGATGTGAGAGTTGTTGATGGCTCAGGCTGAGTACTTCTGCAAGAGGCAAATAAGAAGAGAGTGATTTACCAGCATGCAGTGTGAGCTCTGCTCAGCTCTCTGCTGCTGTGTTTGCCTTGCTTTATAACTACAAAATCATGATATGTTTTTGTATATATAAATGAGGGATTAAAGGTCCCAGAGAGGATATGGTTTGTTCCATGTTAAATGCCAAAAGACTTGAAGCAGGAGTCAGACATGAGAGTCTTCCTATGCTATAGACTGCTCTTCTGTTATACCAGGCTGTTATTTATGAGTTTCCAAGGAGAAGAGAATACCTGCTGGTTGGAACCTATGGCTAAGTCTTCAGTTGAATCCCACATCTGTGAATTAGTGAAGACAGGTGTAGTTGGATTTTTTCATTATGACCATTGGCTCTCCAATAATGAAATGGAGATTTATTATTAATTATGAAAGCTCAGCAGATAGCTTAGGCTTGTTTCTGACTTGCTCTTATAACTTAAATTAACTCATATCTTTTAATCTATGTTCTTTTATATGACACAGTTACCTTTGTTATGTTTTGCCCATGCTGCTTCCTCTGCCTCTCCTGGCATCCCTACCTTCTTTCCAGTGTGCTCTGTGCTTGGAAATCCTGCCTAGCTATTGGTTCTTCAGCCTTTTATTAAACCAATCAGAGTGACACATATTCACAGTGCACAAAAAGATTGATAAGACTCTAAGAAACTTATATATGAGAGAGAATGTGTGATACATTGAAGCTCATTCTTTTAGAATTTGAAGACAAAGACTCTATATCAAAGACAATCATACCACCAGCTGTAAATTACATAGTCAAACACATGAACCCATGGGTTATTGTTCCCATTCAAACTACAATACACTACGCCTTCTATTTCTCTCTTGATAGGCATGTAGGTTGATTCTATAACCAGGCATTTGTGAAGAGTATAGTGATGAACATTATTGAGCAGATAGCTCTATGTGGTGATTTGAGTGAGACATCCACTGTAGTCTTGGGCATTTTAATGCTTGGTCCCCAGTTGGTGATGCTGTTTGGAGAATATGACTTTGTTGAAGGAAATACGCCATTGGAGGTGGGAGTTCGGAGTTTAAAGAATTGTATAATTTACAGTTTACTCTCTTCACTTTGTGCTTGCAGTTCAAGATGTGAGCTCTCAACTTGCTACTCCAAGTGCCATGCTTGTCCCTTCCCTGTTTCTCCTTGCCATGATGAATTCTTTTAAAATCTGGAACCATATGCCTAAATAAATCCTTCTGTAAGTTGCCTTGGTTGTGGCATTTCATCACAACAGTAGAAAGTAATGAATACACTGTACATTTGCTGAGTTAGAATCTTCTGGGTACATATCCAGGAGTGGTATAGCTGTCTCATAGGGAAGTCTTGGGTTCAATTTTTTAACAAACTTCCTCACCAATGTTTGTGGTAAATGGATTAATTTACATTATCATTATTAGTGTGTAGATATTCCTTTATCCTGTATTTTCTCCAACATTTGCTGTTTATTGTTTTCTGACATTAGGCATTTTGACTGAGGTACCAAGGAAACTCAAAGTCATTTTAATTTGAATTTCCCTGAGGACTAAAGGTGCTGATCATGCTGTCATGCATTTATTGGCCACTATTCACTAGATAAGTGCTCATTTCAATTGCTCATTTGTGATTTAGATTGTTTGTAATTTTATTTGCTTTTTGGGCTCTTCAAATACACTAGAAATTCACTGTCTGTATAGCAAATATCTAGCAACGCACTTTTCACATTGTTCAACCTATCTCTGCATTAGATATTTTCTTAGTCAAAGTTTTCATTGACTTAAAAAATATGCATAATAAAATAAACTGCGAATTCTTTCTAATTTCCAGAGTTATTAGAATACTTTCCAAAGTTATTGCTTCTGTTTCAATCTTTTGTGTTTTCTGAGTTTTTTTTTTCTACTAGTTTCCAATTTGTAAGCCTTATACAAAAACCGCTAATTCCTTTCTGGGTGATACTTTTAAAAAAATCATTTGTTTTTATGCTATGTTAAGAGTGTCTGCCATTGTGAGTTTAAGTATATCATAGGCAGACCTGGTTCATATGGAGTCCCAAAGAGGGCATTTGATCCCCAGATCTGCAGTTAAAGATAGTGTTGTGCTGCTACATTGGCTCTGGGAAACTCAGGCTCCCTGAAAAAGCACCTTTGTACTTTTGGACAATCACTCCAGCCCTTTGGATGATGGGATAATGTTTGTACTCATAGATGAAAAAGAATATGCAAAAAGTATCACAAACCACATTCAACAACACATTAAAAAGATCATAATTCATGACCAACTTAAAAACATTCCTTGATTTAAAGCATTGTTAAACATATACAAATGGGTAATTCAATACAGCATGTAAACAAAATTAAGTGACAGATTCTCGCCATCCCAATTAATGTAAAATAAAGACAAAACAAATACAAAAAAAAATAAAACAAAAAATTCTTCTGCAAAATCTAGATCATTTTCAGGATAAAGAGCCCAATGAGTAAGAGGAGGTTAATAACTCAACATGATGAAGTCTATAGTGGACAAGCCAACAATCAGCCTTGAACTGAGTGGGAAAGACTGACATTTTCTCACAAAATTTAGTATTGTTACATTGTTATTAGTTATTACAAGATGATATAAAAATAATATTCTTCTATGCTTTAGCTTCGAAGTCACACTATTTGTTGTAAATGTGCCCATTTTGTGAAACTTTCATTCTTTCATGTATCAAATTGTTTTGGAAATATTGGTCATTTTTGAACATATACGTATATGCATATACATATATGCACATAACAACAAGTAATGAAATAAAGGGGGCATTAATTTGAAAGATAGCAAGAGAGAGCTTGAAGGGAGAAAAAGAGATGAGGGAAGTGATATAAATAATTATATTGTAATCTAAAAATTAGAATAAATTGTATATCTTTATAATAACATATAATAAAATAATTTAATTATTTACATATTAAAAACTCATAGAATATATATTTTTATATATATATTTATATATATATATATATATATGTAGTTCTCTTCTGTATAGTCTATATTTTTGACACCTTTGTCAAAATCATGTACTTGTCACCGTGTGGAATTCCACCTGGGTTCTCAATTCTATGCCATTGGAATAGATGTTTGCTTTTGTACCAGTACCATGTTGTTTTTGTTGCTATGTTTCTGGAGTATAGTTTGAAAAAAGGGATGGTGATATATCTTGCAATGCTCTTCTTATTTGGGATTACTTTGGTTACCCATGGTCCTTTGTGCATCCATATAAATCTTTCAGTTTGTTTAGTTTGTGTTTATAAAGAAGGGCCTTGATACTTCAAATGGGATTGCATTGGGTCTCTAGATTGCTTTTAAGAGAATGGCCATTTGACATGATTAATTCTTCCAAACCAGTAGTATGAGATGTCTATCTTCCTCAATTTCTTTCTTCAGTTTCTTAAAGTTTTCATTGTAGGTCTTTTATTTCCTTGATAGCATTTACTTGAAAGTGTTTTTTAAATTATTATTATTATTACTTTTTGTTGTTGTTTCTTTTGGCTGTTGTGAATGGGATTGTTTCCCTGACTACCTTTTTACCATTTGTATTATTGACATATAAGAAACCTACTGATTTTAGTTAGACAATTTTGTATGTAGTGTCTTTAGAGTCTCATGTATGTTTTGACTTCTTTTCCTATTTGCATCCCTTTTATTTCTTCCTCTTGTTTTACTTATCTCCATTTGTAATGTGGCGAGGCAACATTTTTGACTTTGAACTCTGACTTAAGACCAATAGAGGTTAGAATCTGAAAACTGAAATGCTAAATTCTATCTCAGCATGCACAGTAATGTGGCTAAATATAGGAAACATTAAACTTCAAGATACTCTCCCTCCAGCTCTGTCTACTGAGTCCTCTCTCTCTCTCTCTCTCTCTCTCTCTCTCTCTCTCTCTCTCTCTCTTCCTCTTTCTCTCTCCTGCAAATAGAATACCATTGAAAAAATAGGATAAATGATGTAACTATTTGGTAATTACTATAATTTGCATACCAAATCAAAGCCCAGCTGCAACACACGCATCAAATGCCAATGATATAAATTTCAATTAATATGTGGCTCCCACCTTTAAGCAGGGAGCTTCAAAGACATTGTGGAGTATGGGATATCTAAAGACTGAGAAGGTTCATTTTTTATAAGACTAGCATTCTGAGTTAGGAGATCAGCCACTCTGGGAGATGCCAAAAAAGAAAAACATTGGAAGTGTCATAAAATTAGAATTTCAAGTGTGGTATTATCCCCACAAAAGGAGATTTTCTTTCAGTTTTAGTTATAGTAATCATAAGGGAGAAACTGAAGAATGTGATATTTCATTTGGCTCTTGTGCAAGAAAAGTTGGGTTAGTAGAAATAAATATTACTATTTTTTCTGAGTTGAAAAAAGCATAAAAAAGACTAGCATTTTCTTATACAACCCTAGTGTTGAATAATTGATTCATTTTAAGTTGAATGAACAATTCTGTTTATTTGGAACATTAGTGGAAGAAAAGTACAGTCCTTGAACAGAGATGTAATATTCACTGAACAAATAATAGAGAGTAAATAGAAGGATGCAAAAATTAAATACTATCAATAAGTAAATAATATTTTAGAGTTAGAGTTCACAGGCTCCATTTCCTCATTGAAAGCCTAATGGCTGAAAAACCATTGGATAACCATTTTCCCTTTCTCCCAACCTGTCTTTTCAAGATACAATAAACAGGTTTGTAAGGTTAAATTCTTTCCTAAACAACTTGAAATGTTCTTTATTCTTCAGTACAATAAAGGTGATTTCACTTCCTAGATAAAAATACAGGTTTGTGTACAGATCTTCTGGAAAGTTTTGTTTCCCTTGGCTCAGGTTCCTCAACTAGGGTGCACATGCACTATGATTAGTGTATCCCTAGAGGTTCTATATAGGACTTGGAGGTGTAAACGGCCTTTTGATGGTGTTGATGTGCTAATATGAAGGAACCTCTTCAGCTCTCAGGAGTCTCTAGTCTCTAAGGGTGTTGCTGTGATGTTCAAACTGGTATTTTAGCTTCCTAACAGCATAACACCTCAAACTGTTCTTCAAAAAGTTCAACCTCCAAACCTAGCTCAGGGATTTGGGTGATCTTTGTGAGGATGCAAGAATTTAGCATTTCATTTACTTTTCAAGGAATGGGTATTTTTGACAGAGGCTTTTATGTTTTATTAACAAGATATTTTTTTAAATATTTTTTTTTATTTTGTCTTATTTATTTTTCCTTCGTACATTATATCCAAACTACAGCCTCACGTCCCTAGGGTCCACCCGGTTCACCCCACCTTCCTTCTTCTCCAAGTCAAAGTAAATACAACTGTAGGTTTTGAAATCTTACTGCACCATATCATGTAATACATATGGATATGTTGTATGCATATAGACTGTAATCTTCAGAGAGGAGCAGTCTTGATTCCTACTGATTAGTTCTTGTAGAAGTTTGGCCTTGTAAGTCATTATTTATTCACCCCTTGGGTTCAACATTTTGACATGCACAAGGAGTCACTAGCTGGTTTCTAAGTTACTGTTGGGCAATGTATACTCACCTTTTCTCATCTAACCACTTCGGTCTTCAGAAATTTCCTATGATCTTCAGAAGGCAATCATCAGCATGTATAGTCAAGGCAATAAGGAATTTTTAACAAATGACATTCTCCTGTATGAAAAATAAATAAAAACCCTTCAATTTATTTATATTAAATTCAAAGGTTATTCATTTCTTTAAAAATGGTGAGAGAATAATTTTATCACCAAAAGGACTATGCTTCTTCTTACATTCTTTCTCTGGTGATGATAGTCTTGTATATTATATAACTTAATCTGTTGTATTTTAATTGAGAAAGAGCTTTACAATAATCTTTTAACATAAATTTACTAAATCAGTAAGGGCTTGTATATAAGAAATCAACAATAGAGGGAATAACTGATACGTTACTTTATCTTCTTACATGCAATAATCAGGGGGAAATTAGATATAAAATAACTCTTAATAAAATATGAGAAATCTGTCTTCTATTTTTGTCTTTCTAAAAGTAAAAAAAAAAAAGATGTGTTTACAATATTTCCTGTGAAAAGAACCATAAATTCTTTACCCATATTTATCCCCTGGCAATAGAGCCTCCTTCTGTCCTTCTATTCCAGCTATTTATTGGCAATTAGTAAGACTCTTCAACATTTCCCTATTAGGCATTTCATCATAAATGAAATGAATACTAACTATACAAATCAAAACCTATGCAGAGAACACTTGAGGTTCCATCTAAATATATTTGTCCCCAGTATAGAAGCTGTAATCTCAAAAGAAAAAAAAAAAAGACACAGCAAGGTTCCTTAAATGTTAGTCCTGCATAGATGATTGCTAAAAAATGATGGCTATTTTAAAAATGGTCTGTGTACCAGATTAATTTCAGACCACTTAGGTTCTCTCACAGGAAAAAGAAATGGTGACAAAGACAATATAAGGCACAATGTTTTGAATCATGGACATATCTATGATCATATATTTCTGGACCTGATACCATCGCTATGGTTTGGTGGATGAACAGAAGTGCCTATTAGCCAGATATGATCTAGCATCAAACTATAATAAAGCACCTCATGAATATGTACAGATTGTATGCCTCAAAAATGTACTAAAATTGGGAGTGAACACTTGTAACAAACATTTATGGACCTAGACATTCCAATACATTAAATCAAATTTTATTGACCATTTTTTGAGACATACAGAATTTCATCTCCTCCCTTATTTCGAAGTATACATGAATAACTCTCTGGGTACTAAATGATCTTTCATACATATATTTTTCCACATATATGAGCAAAAAAGGGAGGTAGAGACAGAGAATAAGTATGATTACAGGTTTTAAATTCATGTCTAGGTAGTATTCCACATCATGGATAATTAATAGAAAATACACAGTATATTCTCTCTGTATATGATAAAACAAGAAACACTAAAAAACTAGAAACTCTGTGTAAGAGTATAGCAGTAATCCAACAAATCCATATGTATAGTACATCAGGGCCATGACAATGTGTTTGATGCAATCTGAACTACAAGCTTTCAAGTTAAAACAAGTAATGGTGCCACGGGGATGACCTGCTGTGGGATGGTCTGTATGTCAAGTGTGTTGCTGATTGGTCAATAAATAAATCACTGATTGGCCAGTGGCTAGGCAGGAAGTATAGGCGGGACAAGGAGGAGAATAAAGCTGGGAAGTGGAAGGCTGAGTCAGAGAGACACTGCCAGCCGCCATGATGACAAACAGCATGTGAAGACTCCGGTAAGCCACAAGCCGCGTGGCAGGGTATAGATTTGTGGAAATGGATTAATTTAAGCTGTAAGAACAGTTAGCAAGAAGCCTGCCACGGCCATACAGTTTGTAACCAATATAAGTCTCTGTGTTTACTTGGTCGGGTCTGAGCTGCTGTGGGACTGGTGGGTGACAGAGATTGGTCCTGACTGTGGGCAAGGCAGGAAAACTTAAGCTACAAATGGCGCCCAAAGTGGGGCAAGAGTTTCCACCTAAAAACTGAGAAAAAAGATTCTAAAATGGAGCTAAAAACAGTTTCCTAATTGTCTCAAATGAGCGGCAGCTGGCAGTTTGAGCTACTGGTGTGTTTCTGGCGTGTGCGCTTGACCTGCAGTATGGCGGGAACAAGGCCTCTACAAGTGACACATTAAGCTACATGGTGGATTTAGCCTTTACTAGTACAAAACAAAAAAAGAGGTTTCTGGGCTACAGGCTGCTTGGATAAAAGCATAGACCCACAATAGCTCCCACAGCTGGCGGTAAATGTAGCCATGTTGGGAAGCTGAGGTGGGCAGAGCCAGCAGCCACAGCTGCTGCAGTTTAAAGCAATAGATTCACAATAAGACAGATTCAGATGTAATAGTTTACAATGTGTGTAAAATATATGTAGGCTTGAAAGAGACAAAAAGTGATATATACAGTTATATAAACAAATAGTTTTAAAAAATAAAGTCTTTAAAGAGACAATAAAATTAATATAAAAATAAGCCATGTGAAGATAAATATTACAAAGAGAATCTGGATTGTGTTGTCTTTGGAATTTTTAACTACAGAAAAACATTTGATTGTAAAAGCTGTTGAGTTATGCCAAAATGTATATTTTAAAGATATCTTGACTTCAAAATTTGGATATAAGGATATGTTGCTTTGGAAAGGAGATTCTGCTTTTGTTTCCACAGAAAGCCAGAGGCTATGGATTTGTTCCAGATACATCAGATTTGACCAGCCAAGACCCCCTGAAGGTCTCCGATGACACCATGGCCCAGATGACCCAACATCCAGAACCATTTCAAGGCAACTGGCTCAGACGATACACCCTCATGGACTACTCCACGATCCTGAAATTTTCTTTGTGTCCCCATAAGACACAGCGCCCCCCTCTAGCAGAAAGTAGTAAGAGAAGCTACGCCCATATTCCCAAATTATATATAATTTTACTTTGTTAAGGTAAAAACCTTCCTTTTTGAAAAATTGAGGCTAATGGAAAACTTAACCCGTTTGCCCCTGCTAATAGATAGGACTTAAAAAATGAAGAGAAGTAGGAATTAGCTAATCAAGAAAAAAAATGGGGTAGATTAATTTAATGTGAATGAGCGAGTGAATGAAACATATTGGAGAAGGCAAATAGAACACTCAAGCTGGAATTATATTACGCAGTAATATTTTCTTAAAAAACATTGTGTTTTGATCTTAGCTATTCTGACAGGTGTAAGATGGTATCTCAGAGTCATTTTGATTTGCATTTCCTTGATGACTAAAGATGTTGAGCTATTCCTGAAATGTCTTTCGGCCATTTAAGATTCTTCTGTTGAGAAATCTCTATTTAGCTCTGTAGCCCATTTTTTAATTAGATTGTTAAGTATTTTGATGTCTAGTTTCTTGAATTTTTATATATGTTAGAGAACAGCCCTCTGTCAGATGTGGGGTTAGGGAAGATCTTTTCTCATTCTGTAGGCTGTCCTTTTGTCTTATTTACTGTGTCCTTTGCCTTATAGAAGTTTCTTAATCTCAGTAGGTCCTAATTATTAATTGTTGCTCTCAGTGTCTCTGTTACTGGTATTATATTTAGAAAGTAGTCTCCTGTGCCAATGCATTCAAGACAACTTCCTTCTTTCTTTTCTATCAGGTTCAGTGTAACTGGTTTTATATTGAGGTCTTTGATCCACTTGGACTTGAGTTTTGTGCATGGCGATAAATATGGATCTATTTGCAATCTTCTACACATTGAAATCCAGTTATGCCAGCATCATTTGTTGAAGATGCTTTCTTTAGTCCATTGTACAGTTTTGGCTTCTTTGTCAAAAATCAGGTGTTCATAGATGTGTGAGTTAATGTCAGGGTCTTCAATTCAATTCCATTGGTCATGGGAGGGGCTTGGACCTGCCTCAACTGAATGTATGAGGCTCTGCTGACTCCCCAAGGGAAGCCTTACCTTCTTGTAGGAGGGAATGAGGGGGGATGTTGAGGGGAAGAGGATGGAGGGGCAGGAGGAGGTAAGAGGGAGATCTGTGATTGGTATGTAAAACAAATAAAAAATTTCTTAATAATAAAAAACATTGCGATGATTTATCAGTAATATAGGAAATTTTCATGTTTTCCATCTGCTTGGAGCTCATATTACAACTAATAATTACAACTATGCAGGGAATTATAAGCAGTAACTGGCTTAGATCTGAGGATGTACAGAGCATTTATTTAAACACAAAAGTTTGGAGCTTAGAAAGTCATATAGTATGAGTACTTGATTCTGTATAAATACAATTTTAGAAATGTGTAAGTGCAAGGAACTTAACAAAATTGACAGGTTTTAGGACAGAACAAAAATTAGGAGCAGTCACTTTTCAATCACATTTAAAAGCTCTATAGAAGTGTGGAACAACATAGAAAGTCTTGTGGGTAAGTTACTTTGATAGTGCTAACAAAGGTAGTTCTTTCAGATATTATGTACTAAAAGTATATTTTTGAGTTTGTAATTCTTGGCTTTACATTTAGAAATGTTAAGTCACAGTTTTCTTAAGATTTTCTGATAAATGTCATTTATGATGTATGAGTTCTATTTTCACTCTTCAACTTAATTAAATTTAACATTTTTCTAAATATATTGCACTGTTTTTGTTGTTATTGTTATTGTTGTACTCCATTTCCTGCATTGTTTTTTATATAACATATTACCCTTGACTATGGAAGTTCTCTGGACCATGAACTTTCAATATATAGGCGATTTCAACCATGGAGAATCATCTATGCATACTTTCATTATGACCATTATCCTGATTTCCATAGTTATGATAAACACTGTGAGTAAAAGCAAGTTGCGGACAAATAGATTTATTTGACTTACATGTTCCAACCACAGTCCATCATTGAGGGAATTCAAAGCAGCAACACAAGAAGAAGAAGGGGCAGAGGAAGAAACTATTGAGGAAAGTTGCTTACTGGCTTGCTTTTAGACCCATGTTCAGATACATTTCTTATACCTTTGAGGACTACTTGTTCCAGGACAGGATGGTTCAGGGTGAACTGGGCCTCCCACATCCATCTTTAACCAAGAAAATGCCCCACAAACATGTCCACAGGCCAATATGATGTTGGGAATTTCTTATTTCAGACTCCCTTTTCCCAATGTATCTAGTTTAGTGTCAAATTGACAAAATCTAAACAGCACAGCAGTCACTGTGAATATTTTTGGTATATGCACTACTTCTATTTCAAAACCAATTATATTACAAAACTATTTCAAAGTCAGAAGTAATTACATGTAGTTTGTAAACTAACCTCTATGTGTGCTTTTTGGGCTTAATCAAACATTGAAATGCTTATTCATTGCACTTAGGAAATAAGGTAGTTACTATGAAGTTGGACTAAAGCTTTTATTTCTTTGTACCTTTCAAGGAAAGTTAAGCATTGCAGGAGAACTTGTCTCACATTGTGAGTGATTTTATGTTTTCCCCCTCATTCTGTGAGGGGGAAAAATTGAGGACCAGAAGTATGACTCATGGATAAGAATGGCAGGTTTATATATGACTAATGTGGTCTACCAATTTAATAATTCAAAATATGTCACATATGATAAATTCACTAATGGAATTATGTTTCACTTTCAGAATCAAGAACTAAAGAATTTTAGGAAAGAGAATCTCAATGATTTTAGAATTATTTTGTTTTACTTTGCTTGACTGATATTTGTCTCTCTAGTATAGTCTTTGGACTTTTCAAATAATTTAATTTGCTTCTTAATTATTCCAACTTACAGGTTTACTAATTTTGATAGTTGTGGAGGTAAATGCAAGAGGAGAAGGTAAATATGTGTTTTTAAACTATGAAGGGTTTACTGTCTTGCTTTACAGATAGACTATAAATAACCATAACACCATCTGTCTCAACTAGCAGAATGCCAGCAACCAAGAAAGAAAATACATAACTATAATGTTATTTCGCAGGAAGGAAGAGACATGCCAAATTGGATTCTCTGATTTGAGCACAGAGATTTCTAGGTATCCATCAGTGAACAAGACAAGGAGGGAGAAGCCTGTAAGTGTGAAGGGACCCCGAAGTTTTAAAGTTTGAAAGCAAGAAAAAAGTTTGAGTTAAAACTGTATTGTAAAACATATTATTGCTTATGCATAGAAACTCATCAAACAGGAATGCTCTAAGTGAGTAAGTGAGCTCTTGTTGAAATCATATAATCAGGGGAAGCTCTCAAAAGTCCTTCTTCAATAAGATAACAGCCATTTTGTATGTCTAAAGTACACCCTCTTCATTTGAAACTAAGTGCCAACAACCTAAAATTGTTCAATGAGAAAATTCAATATGATGAATCATTTCCTAGTAGGCCAGAATAGGCCAATGTATGGCAAATAATTCATCATTTATTAGTATATCCATACTATATACACTACCTGGCCATCAGCCTCTTAGTATTCACCTAAGTTCAAACTGTTCAGCAATCATGCTCAAATAATGGACATTATTCCTGATGGCTCCAAATGGAAGAGTAGTAATGCTGTCCATCTCGACTTGAAAACAGAAGATATAAAGTAAAATAATGTTACCATTGTGTGAAAGGGTGAAGATTTTTACAAAGAGAATAAAGAAAAGAATGCTGTGGTTTCTGAGGTCTATTTTAGGGAAACATCTATAAAATGTTGCAGAAGCCAAGCTCATTTACTCTGTTTTTGCTTTTTATCAAGCTGTTAAAGTTAAGGGCACAAAGTATGCTAAGTGGAAGGGTAAGGTGGGAAAAGCATTCGATTTCTATATGCATGTATAGTTACAATATAGCACATACAGGGTTTGGTGCTGTTTGTGGCTTAAGGCATCCTCAGGAGGTCTTTGAACATCCCCATGGATGAAGAGAGATTTTTTATGCTTGGAAGTGGAGTCCTCATAAGTACTTGTTCCAGTGAGCTAAGTATGAATAGACAGGTTATTTCCAACCCAAATGTGGGTGATATGATGGCCTGTTAGTTTTCATTTAATTTTTTAAACCTGAGATTCTTGAAAACATTCAAATAAAGAATATGAAACTAAAATTCAGATATCTCTGGTAAGTATTGAATCTACTCAGATCCTGCATAGCACAACACAGGGATATGTATGGTTTTGAGGATCTAGATAGGTCAAAATGAGGCATCACTAGTTCTAACAATTGTACAACTGTGGACTCATTTCTACTATAGTATAAGTTTCCCCAGACTGACATTCAGAAAATCATGTGTTAAAACTACGAGTAATTGAGTAATCACATGCCTGTAATCCTAGTACTCTGGAGATGGAGTCAGGAGGACCATGGTTCAAAGTCATCCTTAGTTACAGAGAAAGGTGAAGGCTAGTGAGGGTTATATGACTGTATTAAAGCAAACAAACCAAAATAACAACAATAATGAAAAACAGTTTTATAACTCAGCGGCATATGTCACATGACACATTACGTGCTCTGATTAATCAGAACAGTGAAAAATGTGCTAGGCCCACAGGATCAATATGTAGCTATCTACAAGCAAGAATTTCTTGTATGAATTTGGAGATCTGTGACTGTGTCTACCTTAGGTTCCTTGGATGTAAAACAAGGAGGATAATAGTGAATTGTGTAGGTTAATAATTGGAAATCAATTAAATGAGACCTGAACCAATGTGTCTTACGTCAATGAGTAAGCAGTTGTGGTTTTCATGTTGGTGGGGGTGATTTGTTAAGTCTGGAAGAAGCATGCTATTTATACATACTGGGAAAAGAAATTTGTACATCAGTAATTGTAGGAATATTATCTTTGGAGACCATGTTTGGAGTTCATCGTAATCTCAGGGGTGAGCAATAACTTATAAGCCTGTCACCAGCCGAGTATGTACTTGTGTCAGCAGCTCTTACAGGAACCCGAGTCTCCTAAAGCAATAAACAGTGTCAACTGTCCCTGGCAAAGCCAAGCCTCTTATAAAACTCTTTAGACACCTCTAATGCCCTGCTGCTCTTTTCTGACTTCATTGCTCCTTTAAGCCAATTTCAAATATTCATTTAACTTCAGTTCACTTTTATGAAAATATATGACAGAGAGAATAGAACATGGCACAATGTGCCTCGGGTTTGCACACCCTGAAAGATTTTCCAGGACACATTCCATAATTTCTCCTCCACTCCTGCAGCACATTTGAACAGAGACTAGCTGAAGGAAAACTTTGCATATTTTTCATTTTGGCCTAAAGCCAGCATACTTTGCTACTCAGAGAATTCTTTGAAGCCTGCAATTTATTTATTCAGGCATGGACAAGGATGTGCCACTTGTTCTGTTCCTGAAGACTCACCCTTTGATCCCAACTGCCTCTAGTGCCTATTTGTTTAACACAGAATGTTGAAATTTCACAAAGCCCTGTTTTTTACACAAACAGCTAAACAATAAAATTTTGTGAAGACTTTATCTAACCTTGTGCTTTCAGCCATATATTTTCAATAACGACTGCCAATTGAACAAGTACATTTTGGCTCATTTCCAGGGATCAGTTATTTATCCTCAATTTCATGTAGGATACTAGTTTTTAAGTCATTATTATAATACAAAAAATGGAAATAAATAACTACAGTAATAACAGCTACCATTTGATTTCAAACTTACTCTTTTCTGGCATGCATGATTAAAGTATGGATTCTCTGAATTACTTTCTATATAGCTATAATATTTTGAAATAGATAATTATTTCTGTTTCAGTTTTTGTTTTTATAGATAGAGAAATTATCTATGGGACTCTACCTTTATAAATGTCTTCACTCTCTCAACAAGCTTCCCATGTCTCATATGCCCGATCTCCACCATGACTGCTGTTAGGTCTTTCTTGCTGCAGTGTTTAATTACACTGTCAGTTTTAGATGTTCCAATCAAGTCTCCCCTTTCCTACAGGCACTGCCCTGCCCAGGGAAAACTCTGTTACATCTGTACTGGCATGTAACTCACACTCAGACATTTTTTTCAGTTGTATTTTGCTTCCCCTTTGAAGATGACAGGGATTATCTGAATAATAAAAAGAAGAAGAAGAAAGAAAAAGGAACTCTGTATGATGATTAATTTAAATTATCAGTGTGATGAGATTTAAAATCCCATGGAGGAAGTGCCTCTTAGAATGACGGTGGGAAGTGTTTTCATTATGTTAACAAATGGAAAGTCCTGCCTACTGTGAGCGGCATCATTCCTTATGCTGTAAGCTTAGCACAATGGTTAGTCACTCTTTGCTAATTGATTGTGGATACAGTGTGACCAGCTACTTCAAGCCCTTCCCCCTATGATTTCTATATCATGATGGACTGTAACATGGAACTGTGAGCTAGAATGAGCCCTTTCCCCCTCAAATTGATTTTGTCACAGTATTTTATAATAGCCACAGGAAAAGTATTGAAGACACTTTGTTTTTCTTGTTTAAAGGGAGAGATTATTTTTTTTTCCTTTTTATTTTCTCTGGGATAGCTTTTAAACCTGGTTTACAGAGTAGCTTTGCATCTCTGCTAACAGACACATGATACTTTCAATAAGTCATGTAATTTTTGAGCAACATTGGCATGCTAACTGTTTATATGGTTCCCAAGTCCTGCATAAGATTTCTCTACTGGCCAAAGTATCATTTTCTAGCTTCAAAATCACTAAAGTCATCAAGAGGAAGTTTTTTTTTTCTCGTGAAAAAAAAAAACTTAGCTGATTTTATCTTAATAGATACAACTTCTTTCCTGTTTCCTTATCTCTCTGATATATCTCTATGGTATCACTGGTAACGTGGTACCAACATTTATCTGATATTTCATCCATTAAGTATTTGAAACGAATACAATAGTTTAAATTTAACATTACATTATAACATATATTATTAAAATAATATAATGTGTTTTTATATCAGAATTCAGAATATTGGATTTGACATTAATTTTCTGCTTTGTAATCTTGGAAGGGGTTATTAAAAAGTGTGTGGACTGGGAACGTGACACATCTCCTGCCTAGGAGCTGTGGTTTGCAAAAGAATATTATTTAGCTTGCCTTTTAGCTTTAAGACCTGTAATTCTATAAAACTGTAATTTACAATATCCTCTCAATAGATCATTATCCAGAGGAAAAGAGTTATATTGAATAATTTTTATAAAAATATCCATTTGTCCCATGCCTTGTCATTTACGTTTCACTTCATCTCTATTATATTCCAACTCTTTCACTTTGCTCTGGGCATTCACTGTAAAATGCTAGGACAGTCACAAAAATGCCAAAGAGAAAGCCATTTTGCCCCCTGGTTAGTAATAAGAATCTATTAGTGCTTTATCATCCTGGTAGATAAGTACATAGGCAATGAGTGGAATGTTGAACCAATGCCAATGTCAGTCATTTGAAACAGCCAAGGAAGTATTGCATATATAACTACACAGATCATTTCATTCTCACTGTTGCAAATCAGCAATATTCCTTAAAATATCCTATTAGATCTAAAGAGTTATTTATAAAATACACCAAATTAGTGAGATAACCCCCTCTTTTTTGTTGCCATGTGAACTAACATTATGCAGGTCTTGTTTAGACAGCCAAATTGTTGAGATATGTGCATGGCTTTCCTTTCATATATTCAGAAAATGTGCAGTTCCTAGTTTTGGAGCCCTCATAGTTTACTTGGAAATGTTTGTGTTTGTGCTTAGGAAAGCTTCCAATTCTACGTCATCTCAACATTTCTGAAATTCTGTAAGTATTTATAATGGAGGTTTGGCAAAAAATGTGTTGTTTAGGTTTTCAGCTATGATTTATAACCAAGAAATGCAAAGTACTAGTGAACTAAATAAGCTACAAATTATTTCTCTCTTACCTAAAAAAAAAAATCCTTTTAGTTCATATAAAGGACCATGGTGGCACTAGATTAATCAATGGATACCAGTTGCTTTGTTCAGATTCCTCTGACAAACTCATCTTCAGCTTCCTAGTGAAAAACCAAAATGTCTGCCCATGTCCTATTTGAATAGTAGGAAGATAGATTAAAAACAATGTTGACAATTACATTTAACTCCAAAGAAAGCAGCCAGTAACTGAAGAAATCATTTCTCCCATCATCCTATTATATTTTCATCTTATTATATTAATTTGCTACATATGTAGTCATATCTTTCTTCAAAGGAGACAGATAAATGTGTTTAATATGATTATAGAACCAACTAATACTCATATTCTATTATTAAAGGAAAAGAGAATACAGCCTAGCTGAACTTTTGCCACAAGGACATACCAATAAAATACACGTCCCACCATCTAAGCAGACATTGAACCATGGAAATTATATTTTAATTAGCACAAGTTTTTGATTGAAATAAAAATTAATTTAAGTGTTTAATGTTCAAAAATAGTTCATAAAGGTTGTGAGTGATAGCTGGGTTTGGCAGTGTCTGAGAGTTCAGCATTTGGTAAATGGAGGTGAGAAAATCAGGGGTTCAAGTTTATCCTTTGTAGCTGAAAGTTTCCTGTGTCCTACCCAGTCTATAGCTGCCCATACCCAAGTAAACACACAGAGGCTTATATTAATTAAAACTGCTCAGCCATTAGTTCAGGCTTGCTACTGACTAGCTCTTACACTTAAACTAACCCATTTCTGTTAATCTATATGTTGCCATGTGTTCCATGGCTTTAACTGCATGCCATTACATGCTGTTCCCTGGACTGCAGGCTGGCATCTCCTTACTCAGCCTTCCTTTTCCCAGAATTCTCCTTGTCTGCTTATTCCACCTATACTTCCTGCCTGGCTGCTGGTCAATTGGCATTTTATTATACCAGTGTACAACAGCATTATCCCACAGCAATCCTTGGATACACAGTATGTTCAAGACTGAGCTGAATTATACGACACCCTGTGTCACAATAACAGTTCAAAAAAATCAGAAGGATTAATACATATCACAATAACATGTATAGAAGATTATTAGTTAATTATGCTATTTAAATACTGACCAGTACCTTCTTCATAAAATAAACTTGGAAATATTTACTTCTCTATGAAGAAGCCTATGGGAACATTGTATAATTCAATGTACTATACCAGTGGTGTGAAAATATTGCTAAAGTGACAGTGATACATATGAGAGATCAAATTGAGAAAGGTAACCAGAAACGTAGCTTCCTTTCTCAATCTGATCTCCCATCGTATGTATCTTTTCATTGCTATCTCAGTGCAGATACATGCACAAGAATGATGGGGCACTACCAGAATCTAATTGGATTTAAGGTCTGGTTCAAAAGTTTTAACCCCTATCAGATACCAATATTTGGTCCAAGAACCAATAAGTATTACTTGGCAAAATAGGCATAGTATTAAACTGACTCCTGATGATTTATTTTGTACTCATATATTAATGTGTATCTCAATTCTCACCTGAGAAGCTTCTTTTTGCCATTTATGGTGATTAGGACAGAGACTCACACTTGTTATCATGTAGAGAATAAGAAACTTCAGAGTACTCAACCCTAATCAAAGCATTTGCAGCACATACCTCCTCCAAAGACTCAGGGATCACTGTGGAAGAAGGGTCCAAAGAGTGGTAAAAGCTAGAGGTGATGCAGGCATAACTACAAAGAAACAGAGTTTTCAGGACACAGCAAGGTAGTTGTATATACAAATTCATAGTAGTTAAGATGACATATACAAGACCTGTGCAAGTGCAAGCCAGAAAATTTCAGCATACAGAAAGGAGGTTGGCATAAATCTCAATCTTTAGTTGAGGAGCTATAAGCAATTAATAACTGGTAGGAGAAGGAGAGAGTTTAGTTTAAGGGTATGGCCTCTAGTAGTAGACCATACTCCAGTGGAAGACTACACACCTATGCCTATATGGGCAGAACAACTTAAATTTAATGGGAAAGAAGGACATGAAGTTAATTGAGTAAGGAAGGGAGGATGAATCTAGTAGGAGTTGAAGGAGGACAGTAAATATGATCAAAATATGTATGTTGATGCTGGAAAGATGCCTCAGTGGGTAAGGATACAAGATGCTCTTCCAGAAGATTTGAGTTCAATTCCAAGTTTCCACATTACTAACAATCATCTGTAACTCCAGGGGATCTGACACCCTCTTCTAACCTCTATGGGCCCCCATGGTACACAGATGAATATTCAGACATGTAAAATATATATACAGAAAGTTTTTAAAGTAATGGAGATTTAGTACTTTCCCATAAACAACCTTAAATAATTAAAGCAAAAAGCTAGACATAAAACATAAAGTAAATCATAAATACAACTTAAGAACAAATTTAAGAATCTACTAAAAAATAAATGAACATAAATGATACAGTACTCCAGAGCTGAAAAATAGAATGGTGAAAGTAAATACTTCAATAGGATATTTAAACAGCAACCAAGAAACAGAAGAAAGTATCAGCAAATTGAAGGTAGATCATTGGACATTAAACAGTAAGAGGCACAGAGCATGTGCATGGGATATTAGTCAAGTAATATGTTACAGAACTGTAGAAAGAAAAGAGAGAGGGAAAATGACAAAGTATCATTTAACAGAATATTTTCTGAAAACAGGGATACTTGGCTCGGCCTGGGAGGAGGAGACTGGACCTGCATGGACTGAATCTACCAGGTTGAACTCAATCATCAGGGGAGTCTTTGCCCTGGAGTAGATGGAAATGTGGGGTGGGCTGGGGTAAAGGCGGGGGGGAGGGGGGAGAACAAGGGAATCTGTGGCTGATATGCAAAATTAAATTAAATTATAAAATAAAATAAAAAAGAGGGGCACAAATATACAAAAAGTACAAAGGACCCCCCAAAATTGAGCCCAAAGAGCCATTCATCAAGACACTTTCTAATTAATAGACACAGTAAATATTTAAAAGGAAAAAGATGATGTTGGGGAATATTATTTTAAGGTATATTACTTTTGTTTATGTTGCATTTGCTTAACTCTGTGACACTGTGATACTTTGTCTGTCTAAAACACCTGATAGTCTAATAAAGAGCCGAATGGCCAATAGCTAGGCAGGAAAAAGTATAGGTGGGTCTGGCAGGCAGAGAGATTAGAAGGAGAAATTTGGGAGAGGAGGAAGAAGTAGCCAGGGAAGAAGGAGGACTCCAGAGGCCAGCCACCCAACTACACAGCAAGCCACACAGTAAAAGTAAGATTTACAGAAGTAAGAGAACAGGAAAAGACCAGAGGAAAAAGGTAGATTAGATAAGTTAAGGAAAGCTGGCAAGAAACAAACCAAGATAAGGCTGGCCATATATAAGTAAGAATAAACCTCCATATGTGAGTTATTTGGGAGTTGGTTGGCAGGCCCCCAAAAAGAGCAAAAACAACCAACAACAAGATGACTTGTCATATAGAAGTTAATCATCATAAGACTGTCATATTTCTAATGGAGAACTGAAGACCCTGAAAGAGTTGAAGGATTTATACATTGTAATGAAAGAAAATTAATCAACAAACAAAATTACATTTGAAATAAACGTTTCTTTAAGAGTGAAAGGGAGACAAAGACTTTGTAAGAAAATTCATGAATATTGTTGAAAGATAAACTCCATTGTAAACACCAAAAAAAATGTTAAATTTTGTTGAAGGAAAGAGATGCTACAATTACATGAATACAAAGAAAATGTAAATATCATGACTTTTGTCAGAATAAATACAAAAACTGAAATGCAGTAATATTAGTAAAGCAATTACCTCATTTTGTAGCATAAAAGTTTAGCTATTTGTCCCTGTGCTTTTTCCAAACCATGAAACTAGACCAGGCCCTCTGGATAAGTGAGACAGTTGATTAGCTTGAACTGTTTAGGAGGCCCCCAGGCAGTGGGACCAGGACCTGTCCTGGGTGCATGAGCTGGCTTTTTGGAAACTAGGGCCTATGCTGAGACAGTTTGCTCAGCCTTGGTGCAGGAATGAGAGGACTGGACCTGCCTCAACTGAATCTACCAGGCTGGGCTGACTCCCCAGGGGAGACCTTGCCTTGGAGGAGGTGGGGATGGGGGGTGGATTGGGGGGAAGGCTGGGGGGTGGGAGGAGAGAGGACAGGGAAATCCATGGCTGATATATAAAATTAAATTAATTATAAAATAAAAATATTTATATAAAAAAGTTTAAAGAAAAATATACAGAGTAAGCAAAAAGATGAAAGTTGTTAATAAATATACAATGTAAAGAAGTAAGATCTAACTAACATCAGTAGCATAGAGTAGTTATGAAAATATAAATTTTTTGTTTAATTTAATTCATAATCAACACAAAGCCATCTTTTGTAATTACATTAGTTGTACAAGTACTATTGGGGAACAAAAGAAAACTCTAAAAAATACAAGATGAGAAAATAAGATTTTTCATAGTCAAGAAAAGTAAAACTGCAAAGTGGAAGAAAATAACAAATACCAAGAAGAAAACAATTAAGCTATTAAAAATAGTGTATCCATGTACAGCAATAATGTTTTAAAGTTCCCACAGATGAATATATCATCTTTGCAAATGCTCATAAAATTCTCCAAGATAGATCATTAAACTAAAAATGTCTTTTAAAAAGTCATGATAATTCAAAGCGGGATGAAAAGATTATAACTGTATTTTTATTAAATGGGAAGGAAACATGATATAACTAATAGGATATCTGTAGCTTGAGTTTTCCTGACTGGCCCACAGTCAGGACAAATCTCTGACACCCGCCAGTCCCACAGCCACTCAGACCCGACCAAGTAAACACAGAGACTTATATTGGTTACAAACTGTATGGCCGTGGCAGGCTTCTTGCTAACTGTTCTTACAGCTTAAATGAATCCATTTTTATTAATCTATACCTTGTCACATGGCTCATGGCTTACCGGCATCTTTACATGCTGTTTCTCATCATGGCGGCTGGCAGTGTCTCTCTGACTCAGCCTTCCACTTCCCAGCTTTATTCTCCTCCTTGTCCCGCCTATACTTCCTGCCTGGCCACTGACCAATCAGTGATTTATTTATTGACCAATCAGCAACACATTTGACATACAGACCATCCCACAGCAGATATCGATAAAGAAGTATATAAAAACATTAAATTAACATTTATAAAAAAATTAAAAATTATATATTGAGATAACCATTGAGTCTATTGTTAAATAAAAAAAGTTTGAAAATACCATAAGAAAAATAAATGAGACACACCACCCAAAATACAAGATATTCTGCAAACAGTATGGATAGGGAATTTTGATGTTACCATCATCTGTAGTCAGAACAAAGGTCTCTAACTACTTATGATTATCCTCAAGGAACTAGAAAAAGAAAAAATTACCTCAAAGTTAGTTCATAAAGGGAATTAAAAAATGTTAGAGAAGAAACACACAAAAACCTGACAAAACTCAGATATGGATCTTTAGAAAAAGAAATAGTCTAAGTAAAATATCTACAAAGTAAGAAAGATGAGTGTAGTGTGTGAGGAGTGAAAATGCATAAATTAATTATGTATGTGTGTGAAACTATTAAAGGCTAAAAAAATTAAAAGTTTCAAATAAATAAAATCAAAAAAGATGAAGAGACATCATAATAGATGTCTCAGAAATAAGACAATAGGAAAATCATGAAAAACTTATTGTCAGATTCACAATCCAAAATTAATCTATGCATTAATTCATAAACAGTCTGTAAGGACTGCATCAAATAAATCCTCAAATGAAATATAAAAAGAGAAGATAAGTAGTCAAAAACGTTCCCAAAATTGAAGACTACAGACCGAATAGTTTCAGTGATAAATTATATCAAACACATGATAAATTGGTATCAATGCATTTTATTCAATTCCAAGAATTAAAAGAAGAAATACTTACAAGCTCTCTTTTTATATTACTCTCGATTTCACACCAGGCAGAGGCATTATAAGTAATCTAAACTGGACTCTGGAATCACTGATGAGCGTTGAAGTAAATACCCTCAGCCAGTCTTGAGCGCACTTAAATCTAATAGTACATTAAAAACTACACACAGAGCCAACAAGATGACCGGGCAGGTGGGGTCACTTGTGCCCAAGCCTGATGGCCTGAGTTACACTCCCAGAACCCACAAGGTGGAAGGAGAGCACTGACTCCTAAAAGATGACCTCTCTGCCTGTCGGTCTGTGTTTCTGTCTGTCTATCTTTTTCACACACACACACACACACACACACACACACACACACACACACACTCACTGTGTGTACACACATATGTATGTATATATATATGTATGTGTGCACAAACACAATATATGTTATAAAATATATTTGTGGAGCCATTGACACATTTTCCGATTCCTTGGAGTCCTGAAATTTTGTCTTTAACTCCCATTTCTAATATATGTTTTATAATGTCAGTTAAAAAATACTTGAATCCAGGTTTCACATAAAATGCCATTGTGAACTTGAGCTCTTTAAAATTTCCAATCATCTTCAATTTAGTGAACACAGCATCCATTCTTCAATCTAATATTACTGGACAAATTATTTGAACTTACCATGTGTTTGACTGTGGTCTTTAACTTGATATGTTCACTCTGTAGTCTTAATTTACTAGTTTTATACCTTCTTTCTTCACTGGACTCTTAGTACTGACTTCACTTAGCAGTAACCTGTGGGTGGGAGTCTTTTCCTGTCTGCATACATGACACTTGGTTTTATCGTCTGTATCACCAAGTTTAAATACCTTTTTCTTACTTTTAGCCCAAAAATCTATGTCTAGACAAAGTGTCTGTCCTTAATTTCCCCTCCTATTTCCAACTGCTTATTCAGTATTTTAACTTGAATAACTAATATATGTTAAAAATTAGTATTTCTTTATTTTACATCCCAGATGCAGTTTCCCCTCCCTTGTCTCTTCCCAGTCTCCCAGTCTTCCCTCTGTTCCCATCTCTCAGTCTACTCCTCCTCCATTTCTGTTTAAGACAGGACAGGTCTCTCATGAGCATCAACAATATGGCATATCAAGTTGCAGTAAGACTAGGCACTGCCCCATGTATTAAGGCTGGGCAAGGCAACCCATTGTGGGGAGTAGGGTCCCCTAAGCCAGTAAAAGGGTCGGAGAAGCCCCTGTTCTCACTGTTAGGCGTTCCACAAGAAGACCAAGCTACACAAATGCAACATATGTGCATATGGCCTACATCAGTCCCATGCAGGCTCCCTGGTTGTCAGTTCAGTCTCTGTGAGCCCTTATTATTCCAGGTTAATTGGTTCTGTGAGTTTTCTTGTGGTGTCCTTGACCCCTCTGGCTCCTACAATCCTACAATCTTTTCTCCCCCTCTTCTGCAGGGTTCCCTGAACTCCATCTAATGTTAGACTATGGGTCTGAATCTCTTAGCATTAGTTGCTGGGTGAAGACTCTCTGATGACAATTGAGCTAGGCATCAATCTATTTGTATAGCAGAATATCTTCAGGCATCATGACATTGACATTTTTTTTTTCACCCAGTCATTTTTGGTTGTATCCTAGGTCTCTGGGCCATCAATGCTGTGGGTCCTGGTCCTCCAGGAAATGCAAAAGGTTGGCTTGCTCTCTTGGCATGAATTTTAGGCTAGACTGGTCATTGATTGACCACTCCTTCAATCTCTAGGCCATCCTTATCCCAGGATATTCCAGAGCAGGACAGACTGTTGGTCAAAGGTTATATGGCTAGGTTGGTTTCCCACTCCCTCCACTTGAAGTCTTGCCTGGTCACAGGTGATGGCCAGGTCAGGCGATGTATCCACTAATGCTCAGAGTCTTTGCTGGAGTCATCCTTGTCAATTCTTGGGAAATTTCCTAGCACCAGGTTTCTAACTGACCCTGAAATGCCCTTCCTTCCCAGTAGTCTCTTTTATTTTTCTCCCCATCTGTCTCCCCCAAAATAATCTGATCACTCCTGTTCCCATTCCCACCTGTCCTCAGTCTACTCACGAAGTATCTTTTACTTCCCCTTCCCAGGGAGATCCGAGAGTCAACTCACAAACACTCCTTGTAACCTAGTCTCTCTGGGTCTGTGGATGGTAGCACAGTTATCATTTATTTTACAGCAAACATCCACTTATGAGTGAGTACATAGCATATTTGACTTTCTGGGTCTAGGTTGTCTCACTCAGGATGATATTTTCTAGCTCCATACATTTACCTACAAATTTCTTGGTGTCCTGTTTCTACACCTGAGTAATACTCTATTGTGTAAATGTACCCAATTTTCTTTATCCATTCTTCTGTTGAGGGGCATCTATAGTGTTTCCCTGTTCTGGTTATTACAAATGAAGTGGCTGTGAATATAACTGAGCAAGTGTCCTTGTGGTATGAATAAGCATCCTTTGGGTATATGCCCAAGAGTGGTATAGCTGGGTTTTGTGGTCGATTGATTTCCAGTTTTTTTTTTTTAAACTGCCACACTGGCTTCCAAAGTTGCTGTGTAAGTTCACACTCCTACCAGCAATGAAGGAATGTTCCCTTTGCTCCACATCCTCTCCAGAATGAGCTTTCATTTGTGTTTTTCATCTTAGCCATTCTGACAGATATAAGATGAAATCTCAGAGTCATTTTAATTTACATTTCCCTAATAGCTAAGGATGTTGAACATCTCCTTAAGTATTTATTGGCCATTTGAGATTCTGCCATTGGAAATTCTCAGTTTAGATTTGTACCCCATTTTTTTAATTGGATTTTTGGCTTTTTGATGCCTTGTTACTTGAGTAATTTATATATTTTGGAAATCAATCCTGTCAGATGTGGGGTTGGTGAAGATCTTTTCTTACTCTGTAGACTGCCATTTTGTCCTATTGACAGTGTCCTTTGCCTTACAGAAACTTTTCAGTTTCATGAGGTCCCATTTATTAAGTGTTGATCTTAGTGTCTGTGTCATTGGTGTTCTGTCCACAATGTTGTCTCCTGTGTCAATGCATTCAATTATATTTCCCACTTTCTCTTCTACTAGGTTTTATGTTGAGGTCTTTGATCTACTTGTACTTGAGTTTTATGCAGGATGATAGATAAGGATCTATTTGCATTCTTCAAATGAAAAGCATTCTACAGAATTAAATGTAGTTGCCAAGGCAGAGATCTTTCTCATGGTCCAGCCTACCCACCAGTACCACCATGATGGCCTTCCAAAGCTGAAACCCATCCACCATCACTGTCCACAGAGTAGTTAAGCCCATTGGGATGCTACTCAAGAGGCTATAGCAGAAGCTCATGGTTCTTGTGATGTCTAGTGATAAAAGAATTTCTGCCCTCCTGAATCAGTCAACCTTTTCAAATAGATACAGAGCATACATGGAGCAGCTGTCATAGAGTATGAAAGCTGGAGAGATTAAACTCTCCAGAGTTCCCCAGTGGCAACCATTTTAAAGCAACCACAGTGAAGTTACCCAGATCTGCCACCACTGTTGTGTGGACAGTCAGGGTAGCATTTGACAGGACATTACCCGGAATAAGTGGTCTGTCCCATATGATGCCAAGACCAAAGTGCTCTCTATCCAGAGCCTGCTAGGAGAACTCAACATCGATAGTTCTTTGAACACATACGTGTGCTGCTGACCTCTGGAAAAAATAAACTAGCAGCTTTTAAAAGGAGACACAAGAAACCTACTCAAAGTCATTCCCAGCCAAAAAGCTCTGACCCAAGTTATCTAGCCTCTCTTACCTACAGTTTATTTTTATTTTTATTTTCATTAGATAGTCTGTTCTTCCCTTGATGTCTGTATAGGACTGAGATGCTTGACCTGTAGTGCTATTTTCTTTAATTTCTTTTGAAAGAATTATGACTAATTGTACTTTTGATTGTTTCATTTTTTAAACAATCTTACTATGTGTATTTAATTATACTCTTTGATTTTATTTATTCACTTGTAGTCATAATTTCAGTTTTATGTCTTCTTCTTATGCGGGACTCTCAGTAGTGACTTCTTCTAGGAGTCAACTGTTGGGTGTCTTTTCCTGTCTACATATATAATTTCTTGAGTTTATCATCTATCTCAGCAATATCTTTGTCTTATTTTTCTTCTCCCTGCAAATTATGGCTATCTAAAGCTTCTCTTCTTAGTTCCACTCCCCTACTTCTAATTGCCTAATCAGTATATTAATTTGAATATCAAATATACATAAAAAATGTGTCCCAGGTAAAATTCATAATCTTCATTATAAGATCCAATTTTAACTGAAGTATTTTTAAAAATTTTACTTATTTATTTTATTTTTATTATTTTAAAACAATTTTTAAATTGTTTTAAATTGCAAGTGATTACACTCACTTACTGTCTGAGTATAATCAAACACACATGATAAGTCCTAGTAGTTTGTCCGTATCGTCTCCCTTCCCTACCCACCCATCTTTAAGTACTTTCTAAAGAAAAAAGCAAAACAAAAAACCACAAAGACCCAATTCAGCAACATCACCTGCAAACAAAGAAATTAAACTGCAACATACACAAAGAAAAAAAACTGTAACCAAATAAAAGCACACAGAGAAAAAAAAACACTGTGGAGCCCACTGTATGTTGATCAACTGCTCCTGAATATGCCCTAGAGTAGTTAATACATCCAGTATCATTGCATTGGAGAAAACTGACTTTCCCTGTCATAGTAGGTGTAAATGACAGTTTAGTTGTTAAGCTTTATCCTAAAGATTAGGCTTTTCACTTAATTAATTAATTAATTAAATTTTTAAAATATAACCGAATAAAATATAGTAAGATAAAGCAAAAACTATCACATCAAAATTTGACAAGGCAAATCAGCAGAAGAGAAAGAGCCCACGAGAAGGCACAAGAATCAGAGACCTACTTGGTTGCACACTAGGGAAGCCCATAAACACTGAGTTGGAAGATATAATGTGTATGTGGAGGACCTGGAGCAGACCCAGTAGGCCCTGTGGATGTTCTTTCAGTCTCTGTGAGTTCATATAAGCTTTGCTCTTATTTGTTTAGAGGACCTGGATTTCTTGGTGTCCTCTATCCCCCTGGCATTTATACTCTTTCTGCCTCCTTCTCTGGGGGTTCCCTGAGATCTGATGGGGATTTGATGGAAACATCCCATTTAGGGCTGAATGCTCCAAGATTTCTCACCCTCTGTGCAATGCCTGGCTGTGGGTCTCCATATTTGTTCTCATCTGCTGCTGGAGGAAGCTTCTCTGATGATGGCTGAGCAAGACACAGATCTCTGAGTATAGTGGAATATCATTAAGTCATTTAATCACTACAGTTTTTTTCTTGTTTTAGATCCATTATTATTTTATTTTGGCCTGGATGCTTGGACTATATAGTCTCATGTTCTTGTTCTTTGTCATTCAAACAGCTGGGTATAGGCTCCACCTCATGGAGTGATCCTTAAGTCATATCAGTTATTGATTGGTTACTGGTACAAGCTTTGTGCCACAATTGCCTTAACATATCTTTCAGGCAGTACACTATTGTAGATCAAAGGGTTTATCCTTGGCTTGGTGTTTATGTTTCACTTTTGCTAGCATGCAGAATACCTTTTTGTGTCAAAGACACTAGAATATAGGGGGGAAGGCTATGTATTGATGTTTTGTCTACATGCATATAGTTCACATGGGTGCCTGGTTCCCATGGAGGACTGAAGGTGTCAGATCCCCAGGGACTGGAGTTACAGAAGGCTGTGAGCTACCATTTGGATGATTGGAATCAAACCCATGTTCTCTGGAAAGCTAGCTAATTCTGTTCATCACTGAACTTTCTCTTCAGTACTCTTTACTATAGTTGTCTTTTTTCTTATTTGAATGGACTTCTCATAGATGATTCTAAAGCCAATAGTTTTGAACAAATCTTTCTTTTGTGCCATTGTGTAAGTGTGTTAACATTATATTAATCACATTTAAAACAATAAGTAAAAAGGTTCATTCTTTCTAGTTTGACTTCCAGGTGTGAAATCAATCTTAATTGCACTATACCCTTTTAATCTCTCTCTCTCTCTCTCTCTCTCTCTCTCTCTCTCTCTCTCTCTCTCTCTCTCTCTCTCTCTTCCTTCCCTTCTTTCTTTCTTCCTTCCTTTCTCTTTCTTTCTCTCTCTATCTTTCTTTCTCTCTCTTTCTTTATCTCTTTCTTTCTCTATCTCTTTCTCTCTCTCTCTCTCTCTCTCTATATATATATATATATATATCTTTATTTCTCTCTCTTTCTCTCTCTCTTTCTCTCTCTCTCTCTTTGTTTCTCTCTTTCTTTCTCCCATCTATGTGTATGTGATGTTTATTCTTGTGTTATGTATGTCCATATGAGTATGGGAATGCATGGATAGTGTACACATGCATATGTGGGAACATGAAGTTGAAGTCAAGTGTCCTTTGTGGATGACTTTCTACATTACACATTATGACAGGTTCTCTATCTGAACTCAGAAGCCCTATTTCTAGCCAGTCTTACCAAGGGACTGCATATCTCTGCTCTGCTGGGATTAGTGGTGAACTGCCACACCCACCTAGATTCTATGTGGCTTCTGAGGATCTAAATTGGTCCTCATGTTTATGCACAAAGGCCTTTATCTCAGTCATCTCCCCAGCCTTTTAACATAGTTTTCTAATAATGCCTTCTGTTGCTTTATGATCTCTTCATTGTGGAAAGCCAAAATGAATTGAACCTATCAAAGCATAGGTTCAATCATGTTAAATTTTAAGTCAACATTTGTGCTTCCCTGTTCAAAGTTTCTCTAGTTTCTGTCCACTTAGGACAAAGCTGAAGACCTTTAGAACAGCTTACATGATATGCTGTGATAAGGTCTCTCATTCACTCTGCAGATATATGCTGCGCATGTTAGTCCATACTTGCATTTATAACTGTCAGAAAAGATATCTTTCTGCTATTGCTCCATATTTTCAGGTATAGAGGAAGATAGTTTTGTCAAATCTCTTTTTGATTAACTCATTATATTCAAATATTTGCTTGATTATTGCTTCCCTGACATTCTTGAGCTATAAACCTGCAGAATATTACATTCTAGTCACTCTCCTAAGAAATTATCATCCTCTAGTTATCTTTATTCTCATGATAATTGATCACTAATTTGACTTATTGTGTACAAAGAGAGTACTTTCTAATTGAGAATACATTTTTGAAACATGATAAGTTTTGCTTCATACCACAGTATGTGGTCAATTTTTGTAAATGTTCTTTCATGCTTGGGGTGAATTCTTCTGTTCTTGATTGTAATGTGCACTTATCCACTAGATCAAATTGGTTAATTACATGATTAAGGTCTTTTGTATTCTTAGTGATTTTTTTCTCTGCCTAATTTACCAATTACCAAGAGAAGCGTATTAAACTTTCCCTGCTCAACCATTTGATTTGTCCCTATTCCCTGCAGATCTGTAAATTCTTTAAATATTTTGAGCTTGCTTATAGGTGCATGCAAGTTGTTAGTCTTTACATCATTTCTTTTGCGGAAATACATTGGTGTATAGAGACCCTTATCTCTGGTGGTTTCCCGGGGTCAGAAGTCTGGGTCTTCTATTAATCATCTCACAAAATGACAATCAATGGGTATGTTGTATCTCCATTCTGTAGCTCAAACTCCCCCTGTTCAATCATTCAGCTGTTCCCTAGAGCAAGTTTACAATGCTATGAACCGATACTACATGCATTTATTTTAATATTTTTGTCTGATTTTCTTTTAAATAAGTCTAAAAGAATACCAGACTACTTTAAGAGTGAGCTATACTTAATATGAACTTAGGTAAATACTCTCTACTAGAGACTTCTTTCCATTTTAAGTGCTATGATATAGACATATTTGCCTTGCAGTGAGAGTAAAATATATTGTATGTAATACTTCAATTGTTCTAATATTAATGAAAATCAATCTTGACAATTGGAAAGACTTAAATTCTGAAGAATTGTTAAAATATTCCACATTTTAATATCACAAGTTATTGTGCTAAGAAGACTCTACACTAATATTCTAATAATGGCTATTCCTTACTTCAAATAATACATTAGGCTGTTGAAATAACAGTGTCTTTCACATATGTATGTGAGTATGTATGTGTGTGTGAGTATGTGTCTTCATGCCCTTGTGTAATCTCCTTTACTATAGTATGAGGAATTCTTATCAACAATCTTTAGTGACCAACACTTGACAGAAATGGCAAGATATCAATTATAAAATAGATTCACGAAATGGTGGAAGGACTTATAGTTTCTGTTTCCCACTTCCTTTCCCTTTCTTTCTCAATGCCTTTTTTCCTCCCTCTTTCTTTCTGTTTTCCTCCATTTTCCTGTGAAGTTGAAGCAAATTGCATACATATACATGTCAACAATTCATATGTTTGGCCAGAGAGCAGAAACAGGAAATATGCTGTAGTGACAAGTGGATCTGTCTCCTTGTCACAAAGCCTTCAACTTTCACACAGTGGACAGTGTCATGGCTGGCTCTCTTGTGCAAGAACTAAAGTTAGAAACAACCAGTCAGTCCATGTCTAAAATCCTGCATCACAGAAACATCAAGAAACATATCTTTTTTTAACTTTCAGGTTTAAAAGTAATTTTTATTCAATATTAGAAGGGTAAAATAAAATGTGTATCAGAATGATATACTATAGATTTAGACTTACAGAAAAGTATAGGGTTACAATGATAATTTGAATGTAAAAAATATAAAAATCCTGTATCTTTTTTCTGCAATTTCAAGATCAACACCTTCACAAACATTTTCTAAATATACTAATTCTGTATGAAAGTTACTAAAAGTTTGATCAGGAAATACATTTTCATTCAGTTCCTTTTTTCCTAGCTACTTATCAAAAAAAGCAATGCAGGCTTACTGATTTGAAGAGCTAGACTTAACAGCTGTGTGTTAACTGGTGCTAGACTTGTATGCAGTGAGGAACAAGGAAAAACACAGAATCAGGAGCAAACATCATAAAAGAACTGATCTGCACAATGGAAATGCACTACTAAGACGATGAGAACAATGTGGTAACTAGCTCATCACTTAAATTATTTACAATTTTCAGAACACTTTTGGGAGAAACTTTTCTATCCCTTCTTCCGTGATTTTCCTGCGACTTAGATATAAATTTTACACTCTAGACATCTCATCAACTCGAGCTGAGTATTCCATGGCCCCTGATTTTCTGCGTTCTAGCCAGTTGTAGATCTCTCTAATGGTCTTCGTCTGCCACAATAAGAAGCTTCTTTGGTAAAGGGTGAGAGCTGCACTTGCCTGTGATCAGGATAAATAGTTAGAATGCATTTCAAAAAACAAAATAACCAGAATGTGTTCTGTCTTTGTTTTAATTTCATTAGTACATGTTTTCTAATAAGCAGTTTGTGTAGGCAGACCATCCCTTTGCCTTTTGTTTGCTTACATTATTAGTTCCTGCTTTTATTCACACTATTTCTCTCCTTGTTTGATTTTTTGACTCACTCTTAGTAACATTATTTTTTAGCTTTTCTTCTTCACTACTCTAAATGTTGAATGCTATAATTTCCTTGCTATTGCTTTGTCTCACAGCTTTACCATACAGTATTTTATGATCTTCGTCACCATACAAGTGCTTATTTCTCAGGATTCCTTCTTGTGTTCTCTGATACAAATTAATTACAGGTGAGAAAAACAACATGAAAATATAGTGTGTACTTTTAGAGTCTGTTTTCATTACATACTTCTCATCGAATTTTTATGCGTTTTTTTTGGGGGGAGCAGGAAGGATAAACTTTTGGTTTAATAATCATTGTTAGCAATACTATAATTTTTAAACTCTGACTTTATAGTCAAATGTATCATCCATTTCTTTTTCTAATTAAGAGGTTTTCTATTCATTTTACATATCAACCTCACATTCCCCTGTCCTCCCTCCTCCCATCCCACAGGCTTCCACTCCCAACCCACCCCCATTCCCAGCTCCTCTAAGGCAAGATCCCCCAAGGGGAGTCAGCATCATTCATTTCTTAATAAATTATACATATATGTCTTATATTTCAAAAATTATTAGACATATTTACCTAAATTTATGAAGTACTTCATGAATGTGTATTAGTTTTATCAACATTAATAATTATACTTTTCAAACATACGTATTTCTTTAATTGTTTTTGATGGATTGCTGAAATAGAGCATTAAATTATTACTTTGATTTTTAAAAATCCTTAAAATTCTGTCAGCTTTGATTCTGTATCCTTTCAGGTTGTACATTGTCGAATGTCACTTAAAATCATGTCTACTTCCTCTTAATCTACACTCTCTATGATGGACTCAACCTTGTACTACACAGCCTGGCTCTTTCCTGACACTGTAGACGTATGCTATATGTTTATAATCCCTGCCAAATTGATTGTGATATTTGAAAATATCTTATTTCTCCACACTTTTACTTCAATTTCACATCTTCTTCAGACTTCATTTTGACTCACATTGAAAAGCAAAAGCTGTGCCTCTTTTCATTTTTGGTTCTCTACCTAAATATGGATTGTGGGTACTCATTCACCCTGCTTTATTTTAGATTGAGAAATTTTATTTTCCATACTTTAATTTTTTCTGCTCTTTATGTGTCTATTCTTATTAACACAACTACTCTCCCTCACTACTGTACAGTGCTAGGAACAATTATGTTCTTCACCTCTTATACCCAAAATTTTAGCTCTTACATCTAGTTTTGATTCTCTAAAAACAGGAAACAAATATATGTGTTTCTACAGTTAGTCACAATAATTGACATCCACTACTTTCTTTGTTTAGCTAGTTCTAATTTATATAATGTTTTATAATTTATGTTATCTATCATTTTGTTATTTAATTCATAACTTATTTCTAAAATCTCCCTTTGGATTGTTTTGTTTCTTGTTTTTCTGTGTATATCTATGTTTTGGGTTAATAGCAAAAATAAATTATTAACTACACTGTGACTTTTAGTTTCCTCCACTCTTAACTGGACTATGATCTTTCCACATTTTAGAGAACGTTAATGCCTGTGTCATAGATAATGTCATGACATCGTTGGGGGAATCTGAGACAATAAATCTGTCCTGTCCTTCTTGCCTTAAAACCTCTCAGGTAACACTTACGTGTTATTTTGTCTGACTTTTTTATGCTGATTTTTTTATCTTATAATTTAATTTAATTTTACATATCAGCCACAGATTCCCCTGTCCTCCCTCCTCCCGCCCCCCCTGCCTCCCCCCAGCCCACCCCCTATTTCCATCTCCTCCAAGGCAAGGACTTCCCTGGGGATTCAGCCTAGCCTGGTAGATTTAGTTGAGGCAGGTCCAGTCCCCTCCTCCCTTCACCCAGGCTGAGCAAAGTGTCCCTGCATAGACCCCAGGTTCCAAACAGCCAGCTCATGCACTAAGGACATGTCCTGGTCCCACTGCCTGGGGGGCTCCCAAAAAGTTCAATTTAATCAGCTGTCTTACTTATCCAGAGGGCCTGATCCAGTTGGGGGCTCCTCAGCTATTGGTTCATAGTTCATGTGTTTCCACTAGTTTGGCTATTTGTCCCTGTGCTTTTTCCAAACTTGGTCTCAACAATTCTCGCTCATACAATTCCTCCTCGTTCTCGTGATTGGACTCCCAGAGCTCCATCTGGGGCCTAGCTGTGGATCTCTGCCTCTGCTTTAAGAGGCAACGATAAACTTTTTTCAGGTAAAATAGTCTGAACCTTGTTGATAACAGTTATTTCTGATTAATAACTTACTGTAAAAGAAAACAAATACATTGATATTCATTAGCAACCCATTAAGGAGACAAAGTAGACTTTAGTTGCAGGTTTTCTGATCATGTGGCTGTCTAAGCATTTCATATCCAAAATGTCCTCATGGTCATATCTCACAAAAGTAATGAAAACTAATGATTTAATATAGACCATAGCTGCATTATATTATTAATTTGAAATGGGGACAATATATTGTTTCTAGAAAATCTAAATAAAATAGAAAACATTTAATTTCCAAACAGCAACGGGATTATTAATTCTTTCTAGTCTGCTTGTCTCTGATATAAAATCTGAAAAGAAAATTCTTATGTTATGATTTCATAGCAGCTGCTTTTTGTGCAAAGCAAGCATTGCTTAATTCCTAGGATCGGCCGGGCTAATATCAGAGATTTACCCTCAACATTTTAATAACCACAGCTGTGCTTACTCATGGGCAGAAAAAGGCAGAAAAGCAGAAATCTCTAGCATTTGTGTGATCATCAAAAATACCGTTCCTGAGGGTGACCACAGTCCAACAGCCATCCACTCATATTCTGTAAATAAACTGCATAATTAGCAAGATGTCTAATTCCTAAGGTGGAAAAATTATATTCAGAGAGAACTAAAGAACTGACTGAGTTCGGTTCTACATTATTTTCATGTACACACTTATTTACATATTTATAATTGTAATATATAGCTATCTTATTTACTAAAGTTTATGATAAAGTATTTAATGTATATTTAAAAGTTAGTGTACTTTTTATTGTACTAAGTAAATTATTAGAGGAAAATAATTTTAAAAGCTAACTACTAAAATTAACAAGAACAAATTGCAAATATCTCTTCATGATCATCCATGTGATATGTTACATTGACCAAAATTTGTAGTGTAATTTTACACTCAGTTGGCTGAGTGTAAGCTTTTGAACAGTAATAATAAAATTGTATCTTCTTTTGCTGTCTAAACTTGATTTCATCAGGGCCATATCTATTTTAATCAAAGATATTCCTAAAACTAATGTAATGTAGAAGAGAAATATTTTAAAATTCATATTATTTTATCCCTACCCAAACTGATACCCTATTTAATATAAACTTCTGTTATATCTGCGTGTAGATAAAGACTATGACCTCATTCTACTTAACTAGCTTGTCGTCTCTTAAAGTAAGCCTCCTAATCATGAAAGCAGGGATAATTAAACAACAGATGTTCACAGTGTGCAGAAAGACTGACATGTTTCCTTAATCAAAACTGAAGAAAACTGAGAAAAAGATAGATTAATACCATCAGCCTCAGACAAAATATATCATGAAGTTGCATGCATATTGACAGGTATTAGACAAGTATCAGGGCTCCATACATTTTTGTACGCAAGTATTTTTGAAGCTAAAACTGCTCACATTTATTAGTGCATGAAATCCATATATAACTTGGTAGCAATTAGACCTTAAAGTTGTTGTTATTTTAACTTTTTGCATTCAGCATAGCTTATGTAATGACAATTCTGTTCTCCCTTGCTGCAGCTTGCAGAGAGGGACATGCGTAAGAAACAGACCCAGAACAAAGGTATCATCATTGAGTTGTAGAATCCAGTTTAGTGATTTTAAGTACAGTTTCTTTTTTATTTTATAATTTAATTTAATTTTACATATTAGCCACAGATTCCCTTGCTCTCCCCCCTCTCAGCCCCCCCCCCCCCGCCTTCCCCCCAGCCCACGCCCCCCATTCCCATCTCCTCCAGGGCAAGTATAGTTTCATAATTCATAAGTAGACCAATGATTTTACTTATAATATCCCTATAGCAACTTGTCAGGGCACTTGCCTAGGAAGCACAATATCCTGGGGTCTATCTTCAGAAGTGAAGAATATACAAAGATGAAAGAAGACTCCAGGCTATGGTACCTACCATGGATTGCTCCCAGTTTCCTCTTGTATTTATCCCATGACTTCTTATGTTCATTCATCTATATGCTTCAGCATCTTATGGTTCAGACATTCCTCCAGGTCTAGAAAAAGATCATTACATTGAACATAGAATAGTTGTTAAACATCTTTATTCTCTTAGAATAAGGACAATAATCGGGGCAGAGGAGATGGCTCAGTAGGTAACATGCTTGCAGTGCAAGTGTCAGGACCTGATTTCAAATACACAAAACTTATTTAAAAGGCTAGATACATGTAAATGTCTACAATCACAGCTTTTCCACAGAGAAATGGTTGGTGGAGACAAGGAGATCCCCAGAAGCTCACACCCCAGCGATCCTGGTATATATACCCGGGAAACAGGATATAGAACCTGTCTCCAACACAGGGGAAAACAAGGGACAACATAGGAATCTGTCCTCTGACCTCTACACCTGTGCCATGCTATGAACACGAAGCAGTGTATGCTCCCACGTTCAAACATACACATGTACACACACACATACACATGTACACACACACACACACACACACACACACACACACACACACTTACACATGATACAAGACAAGAATATTATTACTAAAATGAAATAACTGCTTTGTTTACAATGTGGAAGAAATGAAAAGGGAAAAAATACATTATCCCAAGAACATTTCGGCATGTTTCAAAAAGAAGTTCCTCCATTTGCTTTCTACTGCTATGGAAAACATCATGACTAAAAGCAATTGGAAAGGAAAGGGTTTATTTGGCTTATACTTCCACATCACAGTCTATTGCTAAGGAAAATAAGGGCAAGAACTCAAGAAGAAACCTAGAGGCAGGAACTGAAGCAGAGACTATGGAGGAACACTCCTTACTGGCTTTCTTTCCATGGCTTGCTCAATTTACTTTCTTAAGCAACCCAGGACCACCTGCCCAGGGTGCCATCACGTACATTATACTGGGCTATTCCATATCAGTCATTAATCAAGTCAATGCCCTACAGACTTATCTAATGACCAGCTTAACAGAGGTGAATTTTCGACATAATTTTCCTTTTGCTAGACAACTCTGGCTTTTCTCAACTTGTCAAGTAACCAGCACAGGGATTTAATCTTTCAAATGAATTTTGAAGAATGGATACAATTTCACAAGAAAGGAAAAGGAGAAATTAAAGAGAAGAACTAATTCACTGTGCATATTGAAATTGGAGGATGAGCCCATTTTGACCCCATAGGGTCTTCTTGGACTCATCATTTGGCCATAGTGACTCTAGTTCTTCCCTTCAGCCCTTTCACCCTTCCCTTCTAGCCCATGTCCATTTATGACTTTGCCAAACCACAGAACCATATTTCTAGCAAGCACCCACAGCTGCCACACTAGACTGGGAATCAGATCAGATCATTACTCAACCCTCATCAGAGAAGTTTATTCTCAGGGTAGATGGCAATTAACAGAGAGAGTCACTACTTGACAATAACAATGTGCAGAGAGTGAGAGATATCTGAGCACTCGTCCCTAAATGGGATATTTTTGTCAAACTCCTCTTCTCAAAGCTCAGCAATCTATGCTGAAGAGGATATAGAAATGGTGTATGAGCCAGAGATGATGGATGACTCCAAGGAAATGGTGTCTTCTAGACAGAACTGTACTGTTATGATACACATTTTATATGATAAACATATAAACTGACAGACTATCACAGAATATAAAAAGCCAGCACAGGTTCAAATCAAACAAAATCCCAGCACTAAGAAGAGTAATTGGACATGAAATTCTACCCCAGTCAAGAAACTATTTGTAATTGACACCTGCTTGGAAAAGGAAAATCAATTTTCTCTAATGTCGTGTCACTGGGTATATCAATGACACTTCAGAGCAGGTCCCCTGACTAGGAGTAGTTGGCCAACACAGAACAGATACCATGTTGTGTTGTACATGCTTTGTGTTTTGTTTTTTTATTTTTTTGTTTCAGTTTTTATTTTACTTTGTTTTTATTTTAGTCTATTGGTTGTATTGGTGATGAGAAAGAGAGAGAGTGAGAGAGAGAATGAAGTTGATTTGGTAGTTAAGAATCTGTGGGGAACATTAATAAAATAAAGAGTATGACCAAATATAATGTATTAAAAAAGAGTTTGTAATAAAATTTAAGTTAAATTTTTAAAAGGAAAAAAATAAATTGGAAATGAGAAAAGGAGAGGTGAGAAGAAAAATCACTTTATAGTAATATTAGGGCTCTGTCCTGTAACTTCTCTATGTCGTTTCTATGTTTGGTGATCTCCCAGCCAAAAATATCAACTTCTTCCTTCTCTCTGCATCTTTACGCAGTCCCTCTACTCTCTGCCACTTGGAGAGAGGTGCCAGGGCAAACACGGTGGCTCCCTCTGTGAAAAGCCTTCATTAGTCTTATCCTCAACTGGCACTGAGGTTCTTTTCAGGCTGGCCATTTTACTTGGGATTGGAATTGCAGATAAATATGATTTCTCAGAAGGGCAGTAAAACGGATCATTAAAAACGTAGCACAAATTAGCTTTTTCAATGTAATTGACTGCACACAGAGGGACCATAAGGGATTTGGGACATGAAGCAGGCCCATTTCAATGCAAATGGAAAGGAACAAAAGTATACAAAGAGGGTGTGCTAGGCCATCAGGGGAGACCTGGGCAGAAAACAGAAATAGAGTTTTAATAACCTGGAGGACAAGGGCAAGCTTGCAAATATCAAATCTGAAGAAATTTCTACAGTGATCTTTAGGTTCTGGAACCGAATACAAATCCAGCTGTACCAGTGTAGCTCCTGATACTTCTCACAGAAAAAGACAGTCCCCTTTGATATTCTATTGGAATGTCAGACAAGAAGTGAATGGCTTTAAGCTTGTAAAGAGTACTGACTTCAAATGCTCATGCTTTGAATAGTATGTTTGGTGACTATGTACCTCTCTGTCTGTCTCTGCGTCTCTGTCTTGGCGCCCCCCCCCACTGTGTGTGTGTGTGTGTGTGTGTGTGTGTGTGTGTGTGTGTGTGTGTGTGCCTGTCGTTGGGTTTGTAAACATGATTTTATGTGTGGATGGGTATAATTGTGAAGACAACTATCTCAGTATTTCGGCATGATTAAAAAAAATGAGAAAGAAAGCAGTTCATTAAAGCTTCAAGGGCTTCCTCTAAGTTCACTCACACAGACATTCTGAGAGTTGTGGTCATTTTACTTGTCCTTTTTTTAAATCAATGTAGAAGGGGTAATTAGAGCTTAAGTTTACAAAAGTTAAAATAACTTGAGAGGCAGGTCTTAAGGGCTTGTTCTACCACTGAAACTTTTAGCACTTATATCAAATAAATGACAATGTTCTAGCTGTGGCTGAGAAGTTTTTTTTTTCCATGAAGAATTAAATGTAATAAATAAAAGATTGTCTCTCTCATGTCATCCTGAGTTCTTATCTACGTGTTAATGTTCTGTACTTCTTTCAAGAAACAGTGGACCAAGATCACAAGCTGACAATCAAGTCAGCTGCATCCCTAATATAGCTAAGCTGTTCTGGATCAAATTTGACCTACTCTTTTTGGCTTCTTAAGACAGTGGCTGGAAACACACTGATAAAAAATCACATTGGAACTGTGTGTGCAGTTTTTATAGTATCAGGTTGTTTTCTTCATCACACAATATCAAGCTTGTGGGATATTACATCAAATGAATGTTCTAAATATAACTGGTACCATATATTTGTGAATGAGAACTCCCGGAAAGCAAACACATTCATGAAAACTGACTGACCAATTAAAACTTCAATTGCTGTGAAGGCTATTGTGTGTCCAGGGCCAAATTACAATTTATCTTTGGCTTTCTTTAGTCCACTTGATAGCCACTCTTTGCTCAACCCTGTGTTTGACCTAACATCCTGACTGTAACTAAAAGCATTTACTTTTATTTACTTTAAAACCCTAATTTCCCACATACCAAAAGGCTAACAATCATCAGATAAAATGGGAAGCTGATAGCTAAGATTCCTCTATTGTGCTGTAACCACCACTTTGTGATTCCATTCATGCATTTAAAAGTGCCTTGAGTTATGGCTTTCTTTGATCTGCTACTATACAAACTTTGTGAAGAAGATTTGATGTTGGCACAAGTTATTTGGAGGAACCAAAACCTATATATCTGGACCATAGTCACTCACAATTGGCTCCAGAACAAACTATCTTGAAGTTCCTTTAAGGTAATAAATGTATTATTTTGTCAACAAATTCTATGTTCACAATTATACAATGTATAATATAATATTTCACGAATATAATCTTATTCAGAGAATATGGATTTCAAAGATGTCATCAGTACAGAGCATGTGAAAAGTTTGAAGAGATTATGCTTATTCTATTTGTACTGAAATAGTGCACATGCTTCCAGCTCCCCTACCTATTAAGGGATACAACCAACTGTGTTATTTGAAGCCCTAGGAAAAGACAAAGAAAAATACACCTTGTAACTGACAGCTAGTGTCTGTGTGGTAAACTCAGGTGACTACAAGGAACCATATGACTCTCATACACACGAGCCCAGTCTTTTCACATGTGTCCTGTCTGACTTCTTCTTTTGATATAACCTGCAATCTCCAGTGAAAATCACACCGCAGCCTACATGTATACTTAGATACCTAGTGTAAGACACATTTCAGTGCAGGCATTGAAGCTTAGATTAAAAATAATAATAGGAAGAGCCTGTCTTTAGTCTATTTTTGTTATTGTTGTTGAGACTTTATTCAGGTAAGTCATTATTTCTGTCTTATAGAACTGACATTATATCCTTACCACAAGACAGGGATATGATAAAAAATATAACTATTGATGTTTTCTGAACAAATGCTGTTCATCTTTGAATGGAAGACAATATGGCAATGCAATATGCAGAGTGAACTAATTTTCTGAAAATAAGAAGTCACGCTCTGCTCTTCACTCTTTCTCATCCAGGTGTTTAGATGAATAATTTGAACTTTGTAGTTGTAGGTACCTTTACATAGTTTATTTCTTTGGTTTTCTTTGTATTTATTAATTCTTCCTCCAACACAAAATCCAAGAAAACAATTAGCTTTTATACAGAATTTCTTGATTGCAACATTAAAATCTAACAGATTTTGAAACGAGGAATGATTCATGAAGTAGAGTTGGAGTGGGATCATTGAAGCTACTCAAGACAGGATTCAGTTCATAAAATCCATAAGCATGTAAGTTTGTAGAAGAATTATCAGAAAGTAAGGATGATATTTAAGCCAGCAAAATGTGTTATTCAAGAGATTTTCTACCAGAGACATGGAAAAGTTAAATAGAAAATTTCTTACACAAAAACTTCTATAAATGGGAAAATTTAGTATAGCACGAACTTACTTTTGATAAAATTCAATGTCATTTCCTTTTAACCACCTGGCAGTCATTAAAAAGTTCATGGAAAATGGCTGAATTCACCTTCTTATATCATTTTAAGTGCTTTAACTAGGAACAGGTGTCTGTGCCTTATCAATGTAAATGACCCTTTTCAAACACCTGCCTACTAAAGCCCTCTGTGATCCTGAAACATTGGTTTGGTACCAAGATTTATTTTAAAACTTATGTTCAGTATGCTTTGGACCATCTAAGTCTATAAATTCTCATCATGTATGTACAAGACAAATTAAAACCGAACACTAGCTACCATACCAATTATACTCCATGTCACTGATCATTTACATAAAAAAACTAGCATATTTTCATAAAGAGAGCCAAACATTTTCACAATGTCTGGGAAAACATTTTTTTCAAGACAGGGCTTCTCTGAGTAGTTCTGGCTGTCCTGGAACTCACTCTATAGACCAGGCTGACTTCAAACCTGGAGATTCACCTGCCTCTGCCTCCAGAGTACTGATGCATACTTGGTTGTAAATGTTGAAGATTACAGTAAGTCACATGTTTAAAATTTCACAGGAACAACAGTATTTAAGTTAGATTATGGAACTCAAAGGCAAAATATGTTATGAAATTGAAAATAAATTGAAGAAGAAAGAAAGTTCTAGGAAATTTTATGTTTGATCTGCTATCTGTTCTTAATCATTTACTAACTCAATCAAAAGTTGCATATAGATAAAGATGTAGTTATACGATGTAGCATGAATCTTAAAGAGTCTTATTAATAAAATCAAACCTGAGCCAGGTATTGGGGTGAACTGGAAGATCAGAGAACCAGAACAAGCCACAGCTACCTCACCTCGCTGGATCCTCAGATGGTCTTGTTTCCTCAAGCTGGAAGCCTCTGAGTCCTCATCCAGAATGGGTCTCAGCTGAACTGCTGCTCAAAAGCCTGAAAGCTTAACCAGCCAAATGCTTAACCAGGCCAAATACTTTTAGTTCCTGGTCCTCACACCTTATATCTTTCTGCCTTCTACCATCACTTCCTGGGATTAAAGGCTCACTCCCTGGGATTAAAGGCATGTGTCACCATGCCTGGCTATATACCTGAACACATGGATTTCTGCCTCTGGAATGCTAGGATTAAAGGCGTGTGCTACCACTGTCTATCCAAAGTATCTAGTGGCTTTTCTGTTCTCTGACCCCAGATAAGTTTATTAGGGTACATAATATTTTGGGGAACACAATACCACCACATTTCCTCTCTTTTTGTCTAAAATTAAAAAAAGCTTATAACTAACACAGGAAAAACTATCCAATAAGTATATACAATATATACAGTCAAAAATTACATTAACAATTGTCCATTATCATTTGACAGATTCAGATCAAAAAACTCCATTGTATATATTAACAATGTCCAGTCTAGTAACTTTTGATAAACTCAGACAAAAAAAAATTCATTACTTATCTTATTTAAAACAAGTAGTTCCTTTTTAAAAGTATTTTTTCTTTTCATAATAGATTCAGTAATCTACCTTTTGTCATTTTTACACCTTCCCCTTTTTCTTTTTAGTGTAGATTCAGTGATCTACCCATTTATCCTATTAGTTATCTTTTTTCTCAGAGTAGATTCGATGATCTACTTCATATCTATATTCTTTTTTCTTTTTCTTTCTTTTTTTTTTAAACAAAGCCTCTGAATCCAATCATCTTGTTCAGCTTTTTTCCTGACCATTAATAATTAACAACTTGTAACCAACCATCAAAATTGGTTAAAGGGACATCAGGCCTAGCTGTGAGGTGTCGTTAAACGCTATTTTAAAGCACAGTGGTGTCCCCCACCTGGCCACCCACCAGAGACCACGTCAGGGTCCAGAGCCCAGGGCAGCCTGGTTTCCCAACACACTGAGTGGCCTTCGCTCTCCTTCCCACCCGCAGGCTGGCTGGGTCTCAGTACCCGGGTCCTCCCAGGCGCTTCCCGTGCCCAGGCCTCACTCTGAGCCCACACCAGGGCAAGAGAGAGCAGGCCTTTCTGGATCTTTCTCTTAAGTCATTTTATCACGGACTAGCCTGTGCTCTGCATCCACCCCAATAAAAGGATCCTTCCTTAAAAAAAAAAAGACAATTACTAGTTTTAAATACTTGACATTGGATTGGATTTTTTTATACTGTATACAAATTATATATATATAGAGAGATAGATAGATAGATAGATAGATAGATAGATAGATAGAGAGAGAGAGAGAGAGAGAGATTGATATTGTTAGAAAATGCCATACATATAATTCTAATCTTGTTCAAGATATTGTACTTATACTGTTCATTTAACAATGTAATGCAATTATGCTGATCCTTGAATGTTATTATTACCAACTATTAGGATAAAAAGTAATGAAAGTTAGTAGTTAGACATTACAATAGAACTTGTAGTCTTATTAGGTATGTTTTCAAGATTGAGCAGATCTATTTTAGATAGACAGGTCATCTTCAAACCCTTCAGAGATCTACAGAATGTGGCATTTAAAATGTTTTCATAACTTAGAAAATTTTTCTTTTTTGTTATGACTATGAGACATGTTGGCTCCTGGCAGTACCAATCTACTTCAGAGAAAATATGGGCATTGAAGAAACTGCACATGGAATTAACTTTCATTGTGGCAAAAGTTAGCCACTGGACAACAAAGTATCCTTGAATCAACTGCTGACAAACAGGATCAGCTGAGAAGTTGGCCAGGTGAGGTGGCTGTGGCTTGTTCTGTCTCTCTGACCTTCCAGCATTCACCCCAATAACTGGCCCCAGGTTTGTTCTTATTAATAAGACTCTTTAAGATTCATGCAACAATACACCTAGACATAAGTGTGTGTGTGTGTGTGTGTGTGTGTGTGTGTGTGTGTGTGTGTGTGTGTATGCTTATGTATTACTTACTTATCTATTGCTGTGATAAAGTATCATGACCAAGGAACCTTACAGAAAGAAGGGCTTATTTGGGCACACTATTCTGGAGGATAAATGTCCATCACTATTACAGCAGGAAATCATGGCAGCAGTAGGCATGGTGGTTAAAACAGTGAGAACTTACATCTTAAGCACAAGCACAAAGCAAAGAAAGTGAACTGGGAATGACACTCAGCAATTAACTCACAAAGGACACCTCTAGTGAAATACTTCTTCCTACAAGGCCACACCTCTAAACCTCCCAAACTGTGCCATCCACTATAGACCAAATATTCTCATACCCAAGGTTATGGGGGCTATTTTTTACTCAAACCAGTAATTCTATTCCCTGGTCCCCATAGCCATATCATCAAGCAAAATGCATTTAATCCAACTTCAAAAGCACCCATAAGCCGGGCGGTGGTGGCGCACGCCTTTAATCCCAGCACTCGGGAGGCAGAGCCAGGCGGATCTCTGTGAGTTCGAGGCCAGCCTGGGCTACCAAGTGAGTTCCAGGAAAAGGCTCAAAGCTACACAGAGAAACCCTGTCTCGAAAAACCAAAAAAAAAACAAAAACAAAAACAAAAAAAGCACCCATAGTCCTTTACACTCCCAACACTGTTTAAAAGTCCAGGACTCATATTTGAAATGGTAATCTCCACATTTACAGATCTAAGGTATTGCTTTTTAAATTATAAAATTTTTAATTTTAGTTATTATTCCATTTTGTAATCTGTTGTTACTTTAGGTTATTCTTGGTCATTATTAGTACATATTTCACACCTTTATGCTTCTGTCATATTACTAGTTCAACCATTAGTGTCAACAACTACTTAATTCTCTGTTCCTACTATATAATATTGTCTTACTATTGAACATCATCTGTAGGCATGATCATATGCTATGAATTCTATTACTTTCAGCTTTTGAAATTCCTCTCAGTAATATACCAGTGGTGATTTTGTAATTATTGTGCCATATTAGGGATCATTTTGTCATAATGGAGTTCCTCTGTGTCAGTTTTCACCTGTTAAACTGACACAAGTCAAGATCCCCTGGGAAGAGGGAACTTCAACTGAGAAATTGCCTAGGGCAAATTGGCCTGAGGTCACATCTGCAAAGGATTTTCTTTGCTATTAATTGGTGTGGATAGGTTCAGTCCACTGTGGTTAGTGTCATGCCCAGGCAGGCTGGGCCCAGGCTGTGTAAGAAAGGTATCTTAGAAAGCCAGAAAACAGCATTCTTTTACAGCTTCTGTTTCAAGCTCCTGCCTTGGCTTCCTTCAATAATGGACTACAAAGTATAGGATGAAATAAACCATTTCCTCCTTATGTTCCTTTTGCTCATTATCATAGCAACAAAAGAAAAAGTAGAATAATGTGGCACACCCATCCTCTCATGGGCAGTTACACTGCTCTGCTCTAATGTTTCAAAACTGGAATTATTTTCATAGTGTTATTTCTTCTTCTGGACATGTGTTTTATAAATTTCTAGAAGTAAAGTTATCAGATTATGAGTTATGCATACAATGAACTTCATGAAAAACTGCAAATTAATGTTTAAAAATTTACTAGTATTTTAAAGATGCTTTGGAATTTTGGTGTCTATCATGTACCTATCATTCCTAATAACTGGCATAGTATTCTCTCTGTCTCTCTTTCTCTGTCTCTGTCTCTCTCTCTGTCTCTCTGTCTATCTGTCTCTGTCTCTCTCTCTCTCTCTCTCTCTCTCTCTCTCTCTCTCTCTCTCTCTCTCTCTCTCTCTCTCTCTCTCTCTCTGTGTGTGTGTGTGTGATTTTAGGGACTCATTAAGATACTCAGTTTCCAAATAAGCACACATTTGGGGAATTGAACATTTAGTATCAACATGAGGTTTTGAAGGACAGAGGGAGAGGTTACAATTAAACCTAAATCAGAGATTTATGGCACACACAAAATTCTTTGCTTAGCTTTTTTATTTAGGTCAAAGATTTTTCTCTAGGATTTTTGTGTTGTTTCTACCAGTTAGGAATTTAACTTTTTTCTTCATGTCATCCAATTGTGGCAGCATTTATTGAGGGGAATTTCCTTTCCCCACTGAATTTGCTCATTCCTCTAGTTAAAATTAAAATTAATTGGCCATGTTTATGATGTTACTATCTAAGATTAAAATTGGCAGTATATTTGTAAGTCCATCTCTGGATTTTCTAGTCTATTACTTTGAGACATTCCATCTATTCCTCTGCCAATAACCTCAATATGTTAATTACTGTAGTCATCTACTATAACAGAAGTGTACTGTGGCTTCACAGTAAATCCCCAAACAGCTCTGTTTCGTCTGCTAGCTGCCCTAGCACCTCCACATCCAATTCTCTGATTTCTCCTATAACTAGATGTCTTTTCCCTCCTTGGCTTTGTTTCTCTTCAATATAATTTAGGGAAAGGCTTCCACACAAAAAGCTAGAGTAAATATAGACTCTATATCATTTCTTTAAATAATTTCAGTCCTGAACCCTGCAGCATAAGTTTCTACATACATTCTTCCTCTAGCATAATTGTTTACTGTGGGAACATTGTCTGAAACCAGTGAGTCCATCACAACAGGGGCAGAAATCACTTGCACTGACTCATTTTGTGCCAGCAACATGATGTACAGGATATGCAATATAATTATATTAATACAATCAATATAATTAGCATAATAAGTATTTATATTTGATGATGATATTTAGATAACCTGAAACATTGCTTCCCAATGAAAATAATCAAACAAATTCTTGGCATTCAGCATTCTTTAGTGCAAAAAATGGGTGATGGTTAAGTATGTGCATATGGCATTGGATCTGTCAGGGAGATTCAGCCTAGGCCATTGAGTTTACCATATATACTTTGGTAGAAACACACATCCATAATCTCAGGTCTCATTGAGGCAGAGTTGGAGGCCTGCACAGAGATCAGAATCTGAGAAAGAGTCAAGTACTGCATTTTGAATAGTACATTATTGTGAAGATCATGCTATTAGAAGAGCTACCTTTGGAAATATACACCCTGTAAAAGCTTTACTTGAGACCTCAGTATGTTTTTCATTAACTAATTATGCACTGATCTCTGAATACATTTAAAAAAACATTATAGTAATTAACACTTGATAAAGGGTTTCGTCAGATATTGACACAGCTTATCTGTACAATAGGTTCATCAAGTATCTGGCTCTCACTTTAGGAATCATAAACAGGAAGCTATTACTGTTACTAATGAACATGAATTCAATGCTCTGATAAGAGCTGTTACTAAAGAACTTGACTTCAGTGCTCTTGTTGTGGAATAGAAGCACTAAATGCTTGTACCTTTTGTGAAATGGATACCAGTAACCTGATGTCTCAATGACATTTGCTGGAACTTTATAAAGCAATATAAGAGACAAACCCTAATATTAATGTATATTGGGAGAAAGGTTGAGCACTTTCTTTTGAATTAAAACTCTTAATGTAATTTGAGAAAATCTGTTTTAACTCTACCCTTCAATACACTATCAGTTCCCTTGTGAGTATCTTAATTTCTTTTTCTGTTGTTGTGATAGAATATTTTGATTAAACATCTAAGGAAGGAAGGATATGTTTAAAGTCACAGTTCAAGGTGTAGTCTACTGTGGCAGAAAATTCATGACTGAAGGAGCTGCTTCCAGGTGATTTTAGATTTTTTATCATATTGGCAATGAAGACTAACTATCACAGAGTGTAATTCTCATGGATGCAAATATGTGGTGAAATCCACAAGAAGGATGTGTGATATACAGAATGTACATAGTATCTTCATAAACACTCATGGTAAGAATCAACAAATAACTAATTTTGTTTGCTATCTTTCATGTTGAAATTAATAAAGTACTTTTTAGTCTATTTGACTAATTTAAAGTTCATATAAAAATATATATTTTTTCTTCTGTTTGTCCAGGCGGTGGTGGCACATGCCTTTAATCCCAGCACTCAGGAGGCAGAACCAGGCAGATCTCTATGAGGTCGAGGCCAGCCTGGGCTACCAAGTGAGTTCCAGGAAAGGTGCAAAGCTACACAGAGAAACCCTATCTCAAAAAACCAATACATATATATATTTTTTTTCCTTCTGTTTTTGAAATTATACTTTTATCATTTCACGTTTGCCTTTCCTGCCTCCAAGTCCTCCCATATACTCCGCCTTGCTCTCTTTCAAATTCATGGTTGCTTTTTATCATGAATTGTTATTATATGAATTTATGTATATGCGTATATATACATCCATGCTATTAAACTTTATACAGAGGATTAGTGTAATTTAAATCTATAGATATGATCCATCTTAATAATTTCAAAACATTCTCTGAATATTTTCTGTCTATCCCATATTTTGTTGACGAATTTTTTCCACCGTGAAAATACTCCATTATAAATCTTATAAATAGAAGAGAAAATAAATACAATAAAATAAAAATAAAAGAAATAAAATAAGAGAAACAGTTGATGGCATTTTACATTCTCAGCACATGGCACACCTTCTAGTGTTTTATTTAATTTTTGATGGATATGTACATTGTTCTAGACACAGAGACAGAAAATACATTGTCAAATCCCAATGCCGACCTCAGCCTCAGCATCATCTTCCTTGAGCCTCCTTCACCTTAAGAGCCACATGGAGAAAGCAGTGAAAGCAAAGACTAAAGCACAAGGGAAGAAGGTGGGGCATAGAGAGAGGTCCAAGCAGGCTAGTATATGATCCTGGTGGTAATAAGTCTCAGAAGATCTGGAACACCACCATCTTATCAACAAGAGCACAAAACACTTCCCCTGGCTTTCTGCCCCATACATAGGCAATCTGGAGTAGTAGTACACTCACTTGTGTGGCCAAGTATAACTAGTGTGCCATAAGTCATCTTTCTAGCTTTCTCAACTAAAGAATAACAAAAAAGTCACAATTTCCAAAAATTGTATCCACTTGCAGGGAAAAAAAAAATCCCCTGTTAAATTATTGTTGAATGTATCATTGCCAGTGTAGAAAACAATCAATGTTCTTTCTCTTTTCCAAGAAAGTAAAGGATTCCTCCAGATGGAAAGCAGCAGTGATGCAGATTTTTAGCACATCAGTTAGGTTAATTTAAGAGGTGTAGAATGAACAAGAATTTTCCAGGTCAAGAAATAGACTGCAAAGGCAGGAGTTAAACCCATGTGTGTTGTGTTAGAGAAGCAGTGAAAGTGGAAGAGCAAGAGTTACGTTTAGAATGATAACATTGCATTGGAAACAGTGTGGCAAGATCAAACGTGCAAGGTCTTTTAGGTTACACAGTGATGTCAAGGCTAGCCTTGAATATATGACATTTTGTCTCAAAACCAGTAGAGTAGAAAGAAAATAGAGATATTTCTGAACACATATGACATACAAAAATTAAGCCAAGCGGATATAGGCAACTTAAACAAATATACACTGAACAATGACTTTGAAGCAGTAATAAGATTCTGAAAATTGTTAAGAACAATTCACAAGTAGATTGACTACTCAGTTGTACTACATTTGTGAAGAATGATGAACACCAATGACCTTCAAACCGTTATTCTTTTTTTGTGTGTGTGTGTATGTGTTGTATATCTTTTTTTTTTCTTTTCCTTTTTTTTTAATTTTTATTTTGCAGTACAATTCAGTTCTACATATCAGCCACGGATTCCCTTATTCTTCCCCCCCCAGCCCACACCCCACATTCCCACCTCCTCCAGGGCAAAGCCTCCCCCGCGGACTGAGATCAACCTGGTAGACTCAGTCCAGGCAGGTCCAGTCCCCTCCTCCCAGGCCGAGCCAAGGGACCCTGCATAGGCCCCAGATTTCAAACAGCCAACTCATGCAATAAGCACAGGACCCGGTCCCACTGCTTGGGTGCCTCCCAATCAGATCAAGCCAATCAACTGTCTCACCCATTCAGAGGGCCTGATCCAGTTGGTGACCCCTCAGCCATTGGTTCATAGATCATGTGTCTCCATTTGTTTGGCTATTTGTCCCTGTACTTAATCCAACCTTGGTCTCAACAATTCTCGCTCATATAAACCCTCCTCATTCTCACTAATTGGACTCCCAGAGCTCCACCTGGGGCCTAGCCATGGATCTCTGCATCCAGATCCCTCAGTAGTTGGATGGTGTTTCTAGAATGACAATTAGGGTGTTTGGCCATCCCATCACAAGATTAGGTCAGTTCGGCCTGTCTCTCGACCATCGCCAGCAGTCTGTTGTGGAGGTATCTTTGTGGATTTCTGTGGGCCTCTCTAGCACTTTGCTTCTTCCTATTCTCATGTGGTCTTCATTTACCATGGTCTCCTATTCCTGATTCTCCCTCTCTGTTGTTGATCCAGCTGGGATCTCCCGCTCCCCCAAGTTCTCTTTCCCTCAATCCTCGCCCTTCATTACCCCCACTCATGTCCAGGCTGTTCATGTAGATCTCTTCCATTTCTCTGTCATCGGGCCATCCCCGTTTCTTTCTTGGGGTCCTCTTTTCCAGGGAGCCTCCCTGGTGATGTGAGTAGCAGTCCAGTCATCCTTGTTCCACATCTAGTATTCTCCTATGAGTGAGTACATACCATGTTTGTCTTTCTGAGTCTGGGTTACCTCACTCAGGATGATCTTTTCTAGATCCATTCATTTGTCTGCAAAACTCATGATGTCATTGTTTTTCTATGCTGAGCAGTATTCCATTGTGTATATGTACCACATTTTGTTTATCCATTTTTCAGTTGAAGGGCATCTAGGTTGTTTCCATGTTCTGGCTATTACAAACAATGCTGATATGAACATAGCTGAACACATGTTCTTGTGGTATGACTGAGCATTCCTTGGGTATATGCCCAAGAGTGGTATAGCTGGATCTTGGGGGAGATTGATTCCCAATTTTCTAAGAAAGCACCATATTGATTTCCAAAATCAAACCATTATTCTTAATGCCCAGGAAATGGAACTACCCTAGATGCCCATCAACAGAAGAATGGATAATGCAAGTATGACACTTATATATAATAGAGTTATATGCAGCTGTTAAGTTAACTGAAATCATGAATTTCATGGAAATAAATGGATTTAAAAAACACATTGTTAAATCAGGTGACCTGGACTCGGAAAAAATTACTTGGGCCTATCCCAATATAATATTTGTCTGCATGTAAATAAAGGGCTGTTAGTGCAGGGGTATGTTATGAAGCAAGATAGGTGACAACAAGAAAGAGGCAGAAAGAAAAGGAAAGAGAGACAAAGGCCTGATGAGAAATGAAAACAGAAAACAGGCTACTAGAGGTAGGTAGGGACTTGTGAGGGAGGAGCAATGAGGTAAAGAGAAAATATGGAAGCTACCATTCTTGAAAATATCATAATAAAATTCAATTATTATCATTCAAATAAAATATTTAATTTTAAGAATTTAAATCAGAAAAGAAAGGAATGCTACCAAACACATTTTATAAAACCAGTGTTGCCACGATAGTGAAACCAGATAAAGATATACCAAAAAGGAAAAAAAAATTAAATTTTAGAAAGTTCTATATGATGAGTAGGTATAACAAATTTCTGAATAAAATTTTTGTAATTGAATTAAAAAATACCCTTGAAAGATTATTCTCCACCACCAACCTAGCTTCATTCAAAGAATGTATGAATGGGCATAATATACAACTGTAATAGCTAATACATATATATTCATATATATAGTATGTATTCATGTCAATTAATATACAAAATATCTTTTTTTCTGTAAATTTCTTTTTTCAATTTTTTTATTAAGAATTTTTTTATTCATTTTACATACCAACCACAGATCCCCCTCTCTTGCCTCCTCCTGCCCCTCCAGCCTTCCCCCCGCTACCCACTCCCCCATTCCCTCCTCCAACAAGGTATGGCCTCCCATGGGGAGTCAGTAGAGCCTGGTACATTTCGTAGAGGCAGGTCCAAGCCTCTCCCCCTGCATCAAGGCTGTGCAAGGTGTCCCACCATGGGTAGTGGGCTCCAAAAAGCCAGCCTTGCACCACGGATGGATCCTGATTCTACTAACAGGGGGCCCCTTAACAGGTCAAGCTACAGAACTATCTCAATTATGCAGAGGGCTTAGTCCAGTCTCATGGAGGCTCTACAGCTGTTGGTCTAAATTTCATGAGTTCCCACTAGTTTGTTTTGGTTGTCTCTGCAGATTTCCTCACCATGATCATGATGCTTCTTACTCGTAGAATCCCTCTTCTCTCTCTTTGACTGGACTCCTGGAGCTTTGCCTGGTGCTTGGCTGTGTATCTCTGCATTTCTTTCCATCAGTTACTGGAGAAAGGCTCTATGAGGACAGTTAAGTAATTCACTGATCTGATTATTGGGGTAAGTCAGTTCAGGCACCCTTTCCACTATCACTAGTAGTCTAAGCTGGGGTCATCCTTGTGGATTCTTGGGAAGTACAAAATACCTTTAATGAAGTTCATCATTTGTCAACATGATTCAAAAGGGGAAAACTAAACATTTCCTCAATAACCATGAGTGACAAGAGCATCCATCTTTTAACTCATATTCAGAGTAGTTTGGAGTTTACATTGATAGAGCAATAAGATAAAAGTTAGAATAAATAAAAGGAATATAAATATAAATGGAAGAAATGAAATTGTCCCTATTTGTAGACAATATGATATTATACTGAAGATATCCTGAAGGTTTAAGAAAATTGTAAGGACTGTTAAACATATTTGACAGACATACAGGATACAAAATCAACATACATAACACACTAACTTTCTAATAAACTAATAAAAACATGTTAAGAAAGAAATCAGGGAAATCCTTTCATAGTATCTTCAAGGAAATATGTGTTAGAATCCTAAGTAAAGAAGTAACAGACACTGAATAAAACACTGAATTAAAATTTGAGAAACATACTAAATGGTGATATTATCAAAAACATTCTATAGGTTCAATGCATTCACTACCAACAAAAGCCCAATGCATTCCTCAAAGGAACAGAAAAAAAAAGTCATAAAATTTGTGTGGAAGTGCAACAGATTGCAAAGATCCAAAAGCACCCTGTGCTGTACTTGAATTATCACATTAACTGATTTCATATTTTGATGCTGCATCATATAAACAAACAGTATGGCACTGTCACAAAAACAAAACAAACAAAGGCCACTGGAATAGAATAGAAGATCCAGAAATAAATGCTCACAGCCATCCTACTTAATCCCTGACCTCTACACGTGTCCACAGGTGAGTGCACACCTACACAAACATGCACAAGTGTATGCACAAACATGTACACGCATCCAAACACAAAATAACAAAAATGAAAAGGAATAAAAGAAAAATGCTTGAGAGAAAGGGCAGCCTCTTCAGCAAATGGTGCCGGAAAATCTTGAAATGAAACAAAGAATGAAACCAGATTTTATTCTCCCAAGCTCTGTACAAATCCAATTCACAATGAATCAAAGACTTTAATGGAAGAGCTGAACTCTCAGAAACTCACAGCAAAAATACACTGAGAAACAGTTGAAGTTGTAGACATAATCAAGGGGTTTTTAGAAAGGATTAGCAGCTCAGAAGATAATGCCAAATGACAAATGGAATTATATAAAATGCACACACTTCTACACAGCGAAGGCAAGAAGCAAGTAAAGAGCCTGAGTTCTAAATGGGAGAAATGCTCTGCACTCATACATGTGACAAAGAACTAATACCTACAAATCACAGAGAACTCAAAAGCAGAAAAGTCAAATCACTCCGTCAATCGGTAAATAAATGAACAAATAAAATGGTCAGCTCTCAAATGATGAAATACATATGATCCAAAAGAAATAATGTTCAACATCCTTAGCAATCAAATCTACACTGAGATTTTTTTTCTCATACCTACCAGGATGTCAGTAATTAAAAACAAGTAACAGCATGCACTAGCGTGTGTGTGTGTGTGGGGGGGGGGGGGGTTGGGGGCAGATTGTGTACTGATGATGTGAATATCAATAAGTCCGGGCACTCTGGGTATCTGTATAGATTTTCTTCAAACAACTAAAAAATAGAACTAAATATAAAAATAGGTACACCCAGAGGAATTTTAGCGATCATAGCACGGAGACTTGCACTTCCATGCTCATCAGCCACAAAGAAGAGTGAATTTTTATGCTCAGGAAACAGATGCAACTAGAAGCATCAAATTGTATAAACTTGGACTAAAAAGACAGGTTGCATGTTTTGCCTCATATTGGTCATATACTGCAAGTATGTGGATAAAATGATTTGTACATATGGCATGAACATAAACTATTTGTCAAAAGAATGGAATCAAAGCTTAGAAAGAGGAGAGCCAGAGGAGGGACAGGAGAGGAACATGATCACAGCACGGGATAAGTTTTAGTGAAAGGATCTTTATGAAGCCCATCACTTTGTAGAATAGTTAACACCAACAAAATTACATTTTATTATTTTACTTTTGTTTATATTTGGGGTTTCATTCTGTTTCAGAAACTGTATAGAAACTCATATATGACACAGGCTGCTTACATCTCTAACATGTAGTAACTGTTTTGTGTCTTTCTTGTAAGTGTTGGGATCATAAATATTCATCTTCAACTGAAATTTAAATAAAGAAATAATGAGAAGGAAATTTTTAAAGCAAATGAAGCTTTTCATTATATTTCAGAATATATTCATTTTTAATATAAAACTCTTTGTTTATCAAAGTATAATAAACAATTATTTGTCTATATCTTAATGTCAGAGTTTGTATAGCTATACATATTTAGTAGCTAAGATTCAAAATAAAAATGTCCTTTAAAACATAACACGACAGCTAACATAAAAAATTGAATTTTGAATAGTATCTTAGTTAGGTTTGCTGTTGCTGTGATGAAATATCACGACCAAAGCAAGTTGAGAAGGAAAGAGTTTATTATGCTTGCACTTCACAGTTCATCATTTAAGGAAGCTAGGACAGGATTTTAAGCAGGTCAGAAACCTGAGGCAGGAGCTGTTACAGAGGCCATTGAGGTGTGCTACTGACTGAATTGCTCCCCATGACTTACTCCGTCCACTTTCTTATAGAACCCATGACTGCCAGTCCAGGGATGGCACCACCAGGATAGTTTGGGATCTCATGCATCAATTATTAATTAAGAAAATACCTTACAGGCTTGCTTACATCCTGATCTTATGGAGGCATATTCTTAATTAAGGTTCTCTCCTGTCAGATGATTTTAGTTTGTAACAATTTGACATAAAACTATCCAGCACAAATAGTCTTTAGATACCAAAATATAGAGAAATATATATTACATACTATATCTAATATTTAAGAGTGTAAAATAATTTGTGATATATTATACTAACACCAATGACACAGTGTTTTATACTAGTCCATATAACTCCTGGAATCAAAAGAAGTTTTAGTAGATGAATAATATGCATTTGTGCTTACATGAATATAATCCATGAAACAACATATATTATTAAACTTATACATATATTGCACAAAATGAATTGATTATAAGCTGAAGCAATATTCTGATTTCTTCGTTTTTTCCTGTGTCACTTAGAAGTTTTGCTTCTTTGTAACAAAAGATCTGCTGCATGTTCCTTGTTTCCTATCTATATTATATGAACAGTCTTCTAATGTTTGGAAAATCATCTGTCTTTAAATTTCTAGTCCTTTCATCCAGTAGTACCATCCTCACTAATCTGGTTGACTTGAATCACTTGTGGATTAAATACCCTTTCAGAGTAATGCACATAAAATTCATAACCTAACTGGAGGAACATAAGGGCAGAGATGTGTTAATTTTTTTCTTTAAAATTGTTCATCAATTTTACATCCAGACCACAGTTTCCCCTCCCTTGTTTCCTCCCAGTTCCTCCCCTAACCTCCCCTCTGCCCTGCACCCAATCCATTCCTCCTCCATTTCTATTCAGAAAGTGCTGGCCTCCAATGGATATCAACAAAACATGACATATCAAGTTGCAGTAAGACTAAGCACCTCCCCTTGTATTAAGGCTGATCAAGGCAACACAGTATGAGGAACAGGGTCCCAAAAGCCAGCAAAAGAGTTAGAGACAGCCCCTGTTCCCTCTGTTAGGAGTTCAGAAAAAACCCAAGCTACACAACTGTCACATAAATGCAGAGGGCCTAGGTCAGTCCCATGCAGGCTCCCTGGTTATCAGTTCAGTCTCTGTGAGCCCCTATGGACTCAGGTTAGTTGATTCTGTGGCTTTTATTGTGATGTCCTTGTCCCCTCTGGCTCCTACAATCCTTTCTCTCTCTCTCTCTCTTCAGCAGAATGTCATGAGCTCTCCCTAATGTTTGGCTATGGATCTCTGCATATGTTTCCATCAGTGGTTGGATGAAGGCTCTCTGATGACAGCTGGGCTAGGCACCAATGAGTATAGTAGAATGTTGTTCGGCATCATTACATTGACTTTTTTTTTCTTCTCCAATCATGTTTGGTTCTATCCTAGGTCTTTGGGCCCTGGCTCTCCAGGTAGTGTCCAGGGTGATCTCTCTCTCATGGTATGGGTCTCCAGCTGAACCAGTCACCTGTTAGCCACTCCCACAATCTCGAGCCTCCCTTATCCCTGCAGGTCCCATAGGCAGGACAGACTGTAGGTCACAAGTTATGTGGCTGGGTAAGTGTCCCACTCCCTCCACTGGAAGTCTTGCCTCGTCACAGAAAGTGGCCAGTTCAGGCTACATATTCACAATTGCTAGTAGTCTTAGCTGAGGTCAACTTTGTAGATTCCTGGGAATTTTCCTTGTACTCAGTTTCCACCTGACTGAAATGCACCCTCTTTCCTGTCTTTTCTTTCCGTACTCTTCTCCTCCACTGTCCTACCCAATCTCATGTTCCTATCCCCACTCACCCCCAGTTCACCCACAAAATCTCCTCTATTTTCCATCCCAGGAAGACCCCTGTTTGCTCTCTTGGGCCCTCCTTATTACCTGGACTCTCTGGGTCTGTGAATTATAGCATGGTTATCCTTTACAGCTAATATCCACTTATTAATGAGTATTTACCATGATTGTCTTTCTGGATCTGGGCTACTTCATTTAAGATGATTTTCTTCCTAGTTCCATCCATTTTCCTGGAAACTTCATGATGTCATTGTTTTAAAAGCTAGGTAATAGTATATTTTATGTAAATGTACCACATTTTCTTTAAACATTCTTCTGTTGAAGAGCAGATAGGTTTTTTTTTTTCAGGTTCTGTTTATTATGAATAGAGCTACTACAGACATAGTTGAACAAGTTGTTTTGTGGTGTGATTGAGCATCCTTTGGGTATATACCCAAAAGTTATATGGCTGGATCTTGAGGAAGATCAATTCCCAATTTTCTGAGAAACTGCCATATTGATTTCCAAAGTTGTTCTACAAGTTTGCACTCCCACCAACAATGGAGGAGTGTTCCCCTTGCTCCACATTCTCTCCAGTGTGAGTTGTCACTCCTGTTTTGGATGTTTGCCATTCTGACAGGTGTAAGACGGAACTCCAGGGTCCTTTGGTTTGCATTTCCCTAATGGCTAGCAGATGGTTTTAGTACAGAAGCCTATTGTTGTTGTTGCTCTTTGTTTGCATCATCTCCAGAGATATTGTCTGTGGGGAGTCCAATGGTTCACACTGTTAGCTTCTAAGCTTTAACTGGTAACTGTGTTTCTATCTAGGAAACCTCTCTCCTTTGTAACCACAGAGCCTGGTCATTCCAATTTTGGAGGTTTTCAGCATGTTACCAGCTAACCATGATCTTTTCTAAACATTTAGTTCATGAGTATATTCTACATAGAGACATTTAATTACTTGCAAATCAAACCTTTATTGCAATGTGAATCCATTATTAGAGAGCAGATGTCTTAGTATTTACCTTTGAAAGCTTGGGTACAAAGTAGAAAAGAGTTGTACAGTTACTCCTTGAATCTCTTTAACAAACTAATGAATGGATAGTGATAAAATAACAAATGACAGTTGTATATTTAAAACAGCTGATAATTATTGGAAATTATTTTAGCAGATACTTGGCACGTTTTGAATAAGATAATATATCAAGTACTTTAAGGTTCAGTGAGGAATCTCAAAGCTTCCTGAATTAAACCAGCAGTATCTTAGACTGGAAGGCCTTTCAATGACCTGTTTCGTTTTATTGGTCTTGTTCTACATAATTTGGATATCACTGTGAGGAAGTGCCATATGGTGTCAATAAATAAGTCTTCAGTGTATTTCACTTATCCTCTAAAAATGTACATTATAAAGGTCAATTATCCCTAATTAAGTCATTTTTTTCTTTAGTGTGTATGTTTTTCCATTCAAGCTCCCTGGGAGGTTATAGAATGTTTCACCATTTTTTATTAAGGGTGTGTCAGAGATGTGAGTCAGGAAAATAGTTAAAACCTCACAAAAATATCCAAACAACTAACATACATTAACTTCTTTTACTCCTTAGTATTACTCTTTCATTTTGCATATTTTCTGACAAAACCCTTTTCTCAAATTTCTGGATCTTACTTCCAGGAGGTGGAAAGAGTATAAGAATAATTTCCAATCAGATCTGTTCCTTAGAGACTGGAATGCAGCCCTTGGAACAAATCCATAATTATACATGGTGTGAGTTGGAGCACAGATGCAGGGAAAGGACCACAGGTGCTCAACCACCAGGATGTTGTAAAAGTAAATCACAAGAATGCCAGAAGTACACAGGAATCCAAAAGATACTTTGAAAGAAGGTGGTCAGGGACTATAACATGGTACACTCCCTCTCTAGTGTTTTTGTTGTTGTTGTTTGGTGGGGAGAGTAATCACTTAAAAGTATAAGATAGTAAAGGCTACAGTCAAGCCTCATATTGACCTACATCAAGAAACAAATTTGAGCATGTTAATCTGTACTCAAATTGTCATAGTCTCAATTTTTGAGTCACTCAGAATCCAGATGTACAAAATAACACCAGGTAGAAAGGGATTAGAAAGCAGGACATCAAGTACGTGATTAAGCTGTGTAGGTAGAGTCCTCATTATTGAAACTAATGAATTTGCCAAAACATCCGAGTGACACCTTAGCATTGCAGTGTGCTAGGAGCTGACACTGGATGAGATAGTTGTATTTACTAGCTCCAGACACTGGATCTGTTCTCATCTTCACCTTGGACTTCCAAAGCTTCTGATGGGAAACATTAATGTCTGTGAGTAAACAATAAACCGATATATGTGTGTATATATACATACATTATACATACATACATACGTATACTATTGTATACATACATATATATTGTGTGTATATACACATACATATATTGTGTGTACATGTATACATACATAAATATGTATTGTATGTATGTGTGTAGTTACATATGTAGCTAAAGTTTTATTATGAAAGTCCATTGGCACAAAGGAAGAATTTATTGAAAAACATGAAGCCAATCATATTGAACTAATTACTTCCAATGTATCGACAGAAGGGGACTAGAGATAGCTCAGCAGTCAAGGGTACTTGTTATTTTTCCAGAGAACTGGGGTTCAGTTCCTATTACCTAGGTCCTTGGTAAGTCACAGTCATCTGTAACTCCAGCTCCAAAGGATTTGACGCTTTCTTTTTGTCTCATCTGGCCTCTGCAGTCACATGGACATACCCACACTGAGGCATACAATAGTACACATAATCAAAACTAAATAAAAGTCCTACTTTTAAAAGGCAATAGAAGATGCAAAAATACTTCATACTTTCTATTTAGAAAAAAACAGCAAGGCAAAAAAAAACATAAAATGGAAGAACTTGAAAAAAATTAAGAGAACTCTAAAAAAAATTAAGAAAACTAAAACGATCAGTGAAGAAACACACACACACACACACACACACACACACACACACACACATAAATGAAGAGGTAAAATAAAACCAAAGTAACATTATGAAGTATGGTACTGACAAAAAATATATTCTTGTATTAAAGAATGCTTGAAGGCATTTATTTATATAAATAAATGTTAATCCATAAGAATAAAACAAACAAAACTCTTTATCTAGTTGTTGGAGAACTAGCCAAAATATGGCATATACCTTGTGCTTTTTACATACCTAATTATATTAATTTCATAGTATATTTTTGTAATGACATGCCTTAAAGGTAATCAAAAGTACTGCAACTTTCACCCACATCATGTTCCAATGGTTCAATATTTGATGGTATTTTTATTCAAGACAATTGGAAGCTAAGGAGTAAGCATATTTGTTTCATTAGTACTAGTGATGTAAGATGTGGAAGAAAGACATCAAATGCAAAAGGGATCAAACTAAGCATAAAAGGTAACATTTTAATTTTTTAGACTTATTTATTTTATTTTGTGTGTATGAGTATCATGTCTGCATACATATGTACACCAAGTGTGGTCTGGTGCCTGTGAAGGTCAAAAGAGAACAATGGTGTTACATGCTGCTCCCTGGGTGGCAGGCTGGTATCTCCTCTCTCAAACTTCCTCTTCCCAGAATTCTCTTTGTTTGTTTATCCCGCCTATACTTCCTAGTTGGCTACTGGCCAATCAGCGTTTTATAAAACCAGGGTACAAAAGCATTATCCCACAGCACAACTGATTCCCTGGAAATTGAATTATGGATGGCTGTGAGCTGCCATGTGCATGTTTGGGGATTAATCCTGGGTCTTCTGAAAGAGAAGTACCTGCTCTTTATAACTGAGCCACCTCTCCTGTCCCACAAAGAGGCATTTAAAAAGTCCTCATTTTGCATTGAACTGTCATCATTAGCTTCTTTTATATATTTGAATGATAAAGATATTTATATATTTATAATGCAAAATAGTATTTGACAATAATACTTAACTCAGTAAATAATTCTAATATCCAAATTGTGAATTCTAAGTATTATTTTCTATGAAATAAAAAAGGGTTCCTTGAGATGTATCTGGTTCCAAACATAGGGGTAGAAATATAGAGAATGAGGCTAGATTTCCTGGCCATAATGTGGAATTAGCAAGATCCCATGGATAACAGGATAACACACAAAAAAAGGAAAGACTTGTGAGGAAGGGAAGCATCCATTATTTCATAAAGACACACACTGAGCATTAACAAAACTAAAGAAAAACTAGGATGGAAAAATTTTAGTGGGAATATTGGCCTGGGGATGAAAGGGCAAAACTAAGGATGGAGAAAGGGTTAACCCAAACTAAGGATGTATAAAAAAGCTGCATTAGAACCTACTACATTACAAGGAAATAGTCAATACTTGTAATTGTTTCACTGAGTTGGTGGGTGTACTTCAGGGGTGGATAGTACTGCACCTGAAAGTCACAGGTTTTAGAGTCAAACCCCAGTACCAGGTACGAAATGCCTTCTTTTTAGTTCTTGACCAGGAAGCTCCTAGAGTCTTCCAAAACAATGTAAGTGAGTATTACTGTTCTTAGATCCCCACTGGAATCAGACAGTAAGACCCTATTACGGATGATAGCAAACATTTCACCACAGTGCCAAAAGGTACTGTGCAAACTTTAGCAGGAGAAAAGTCGTCAATGATTTAAGCCAGCTGTGAAGACTGCATACTATAATACTGACCTATCTGGACATATATCCACTCATGCGATATTGGGATTTTTAAAATGTATTTCCTTTAATTGAGAATACATTATAATTATATCACTTAAACTTTCCTTTCCTCCCTACATATTCTACCATTTGCCATATGCTCCTCTTGCTTTTTTTCATATTCATGGCCTCTTTTTCTATAAACAAACAAACATAGAAATACTTATATATAATATTTATTTATTATATGTAAAATATTGTATTTATATATAAACATATGAATATATAGTATATATAAACACATGAGTACAATCTGAGCAATCTGCATAATGTTACTTGTACATATGTTTTTAGGGCTAAACATTTAGTACTGGATAGCCGATTGGTATGCTCTTCCTTAAGGAAGACTGTCTCCTGCTTGTATGTTTTGATTTTGAGACTGGATTTATATATCCCAGGCTGAATCACATTGAGCACCCAAGTCTCTTATCTCAACCACTCAGTGCTCAAACTCTAGGTATGCACCACCCTAACTGGCCACACAGGAATTACACTGAGAAATATATAAATAATGGAATTATTCAACAGTTATGTAGAATATTTTTTTGTTCATTTTCTGTAGTAGTTTGGTGAGGATAGAACCCAGAGCCTTGTGCACAGTAGGTAAGAGTTTTATCAGTAAGTTCTGTCTGTGAGTGATAAAATGTTTATGGTTAGATGGCAAAATAGAACTGTGTTTAAATTCTTTAATTACTTTAAGTGACAGTTGTATACAGAATGACTATTACATGATTGTAATAAAATATTTACATATAAACACACGTTTATAGATATATATATCATCACTTATAAACAATCATATACTTATCCTTGTCATATAAAAATTTTACTTTTTAATAAATAAAATATCAAGGTACATGTAAACTTAAGCATGAGAATGAAAGATCCACAATAGAATGATTAGATTATAAATGGGTTTCCTTCCTTTCCAACCAAAATTACAATAAAATATATCAGCATAAAAATACAAATGAAAAAAATTCATTTTTCATCACAAATTAACTTTTCCCATTAATATTGTGTTCAAATAATGAAATTCTTAAAGTCAATGATAACTGAGTAGGAATCTCAAACTGATCACTACTTTACACCTGAGGTGTGAGTTTCATTAATTATTTTAACCCTTCAATCACAATAAATTTTGTGTGAAGGGATATTAACACATAAAAGCTTTATGAATTATTCGGTAGGAGATAAAAAAAGTATAATTTAATTCTGGTTGAATACATTCTTGTTTTCCTTGAATTTACAAGATTTCATTTTGATTTTCCTGTACTCCATAACTGAATATAGAATTTAGTACTTTGCATTTCATTTACTTTTCCTACAAGATCAAACAAAAACCAGTATAATGAAAAAAAAATGCTTGCCTTCCTTTGTTTTGTTCTGCACAGTGGTCTATGTGTGATATGTGAAATAGATCTTACTAGATATAGTTATAAACAAAAGAGTCCAAATAATTTATGAGAAAATAGTATTGTCTTATAAGTCAAACTGTAAATTAGGGTGGTTGATAAATTGGGTCAAAATATCAATGAGTTGATATTTAATTCAAATGTTTTCAAATTCAAAGTAATAATACAAAGTATTTCTGAGATTTGGTAAAATTATATGCATTCTTTTTGTTGCTTATTGGTCATCTAATACGTTCTATACAGAGACTTCCACACTGAATGAGTTTAACAGGGTTAAATACTTGAGTTTCATTTTTCAAGAGTGAAACTCCAAGTTCATGGTCAACTATGCTCTTTTTATTCTGAGTCTTTTCAGTGCTTAGTAAATTATAGCTGTCTTCACTCTTTCACTCCTTTAGTCTCTATCAACCTGTTTCTTTCAAAGGACAAATGCTATTTTGAAGCATAGGATTTTGCTTTGGTCTTCAGTGTAATCATCCCTCCAAATCCTGCCAATCACCCGTGGACTAAAGCAGTCCTTCCCGTCAGATCATAATATGACCTTTAGCGCTGTCTGTCATCTCAAGTTTATGCCATTATAAGTTGAGACTGTGTCCTTTTTCAGTCTCAACACTGAGAGGACTTAAAGGAGATCTCAATTTTATTCTGTTTCCCACATTTTGACAACTTCAGACTCAGGATGACCCATTGCTCTGAACTCAATATAGATTACTTTTGCCAGGGCTCTGTGATTGGCTCCCTGTAAGATGAACAGGAGACCTTGCACTCATCCTTATAATCCCATTATCTTCCTCTTCATATTTAAGGGCCTACTTTTGAGTCTGTCTCAGAATGTGACCCAGCAAATGTTTCATGGAGACTTCGCTGCTTTCAGTTACATATCACAGCATAGCAGAGTGCTCTAGCTGAATCATGGGCTAATGAGTATTGATCTCTATGGGTTAAAGTAGATGGACATAAATTATTTCCTTGCTTACTTTCTCCTTATAATTTCTTGCAGATCTGAAGTTCTAATCACTTTAAATATCTCTAAATGGATAGAAATTAAAACAGAGACATATTTACAGATTAACCAGTTAATGATTGCTCTTTCCCTGTGACATGAATATTGCCCCATTCAAAAGGCCCTCCCAGCTCTGTTAGTGTTAGTGTTCTCAATAGACTTTCAGTTCTGGAAAATGTCCTCTTACTAGGTTTTCAATGTCTTCTCTGCACTAGAAGTTGCATCCCCAAAGCTCAAGAGGATCTTCTGTTTTATTCAACAGTGAATACCACATACAAGGACAGTGTATGACACATATTAGATACTCCATAGATGACCTTTTGTAATCATTTTTTTTTCACATTTGGCAGGAGAAAGGATGTAGAATGTTCTTGGAAATATTATTTTTATTACATTGATTTGCATCTTTTCATTCTGTTTTTATACACATTTATAGGTATGGACTGCTATTGTCTATACTCTAGGACCTGTCCAAATGAATTTTTATGAGTTTCTGGATTCCAAGATACTCAATCATATAGATAAATTAAAGTGATGCATAGTTTGGCACATTTGCTAACTGGGCTGAGAAACTTCATAAGAAGGGGATGACCAACTCAACCAGAGCTTTGGGCAGTTTTGAATGCAGCCTATTTTGTCTTTTGACTTTTAAAATTTTATATATTCTTGGTTGTTCACTTTTATGGCATCATTTCCTCTCCCTACCCAGTTCTGTCACTTCCTATCTGTCTGCACAGACATCCATAATTAACTAGTTTTGGAATATAAAGCATGTGCCACCACACCTGGCTCTGTTTCCAGTGTGGTCTTGAACACACAGAGGTCCTGCCTGCCAAGTGATAGGATTAAGGGCGTGTGCTACTGTGGCCTGACTTCTTTGTTTACTTAAAATTGCTTGCTATTTCCTATGATCTCCAGGCAAGCTTTATTTATTAAAGCACAAATAAAATATCACCACATTTCAGCACAAATGAAATATCACCACGTTTGTGTGTCTTTGAGAGTATATGTATAGGTATGTGCAGGTGTCCATAGAGGTCAGGAGATGACTTCTGATTTCCTAGATCTGGAGGTACAGATGGCTACGACATGCCAAATGAGGGCACTGGGAACCAAACTCATGATGTTTGCAAGATCAGCTATCATTCTATACCACTAGGCATTGTTCTAGCCCTGGGATAATTTTATTTTTAAAAGTTCCATGAATTATCATTGAATGAATTTTGGAGTGGGATTTGAACAGGACTTCCAAAATTTCTGAATGAAACCTTTGCATCCTTCTGTCTGTTTGCATTTCATGCACATGTGAGGTGGTATCCTCAGAACTGATGACTATAAATGGAATCAGCAATCAACCATGAAAATATTGAAGATGCACTCTGATTTGCAGCACCAATTAACAATATTTACTTATTTATCTAAAAATAAAGAAGCATAGAAGCAACCTGCTCAGTGTGTAAAATGTCACACACACACACACACACACACACACACACACACACACACACACACTATATACACACACACATACACATATATATTCATGGATGACCATTTGCTATTAGATAACCAATTAGTGTTTTCTTCCTCGGGGAAGACTATTTCTTTGTCTGTGAGCATTCCTTACCTTTCCATAGTTATACATGTGTATACGTATATATACTGTGTATGGTATATTACAGCAATTAATGTAAAATATGGATTTGGAAAAGAGCAAGGAGGATTATACAGGAAAGTTTGGATGGAAGAAAGGAAAGGAGGAAATATGTCATTATATGATAATCTCAAAAAAAAGTATTTCACAGACATGTGAATTTGCTTTGTAGTTAATAAACAGTAAAATTACATGCATACTAAGGAATTTTTCAGGATAATTTTCCTTAAGACTTAGTAAATATTTTATTTATATACCTACCTTTCAGAATAATTTTTTTTTTTCAAGACAAGGTCTCACTGTGTATCTCTGAGTGTTCTGGAACATTTTTGGAATAATTTAAAAATATTTTATTGTGACTGTTTTCAGTTAAATATTTCTCTAATATGCAAAGTGAATTGTTAAACATTTAATTGTTTTTTAATTTCATTGAAAATAGGTTTTTATTTTCATAGAATATATCTTGATTATGATTTCGTATAATCTGCTTGTTGCAGATCCAGATCCACACAACTTTCTGTCACTCTTTGGAAAATAAATAACCATCTAAGGACAAATAATAAAATATAAGGTAAGAAGATAAAACTGAAGCTAAAAAAATCAGAAGAGAACAATAACAAAAACAGAAAGAAGAGAGCCCAAGAAACAGCCCCCCCCCAAAAAAAAAAAACAACAGACCCTCTCATGTGCAATCAGGAATCCCATAAAACAAAAACTGAAGCTTTACTATATATGCCAAGAATCAGTAGGGTAAAATAATAAAAATTAGAAATAAAATTTGAAAAAGAACACTATCTAAAGATGCTGTTTAATTCGTTTTCTGTTGGGCATCTTCTCTGGACATACGGCCTACCCTTATGAGTGCTTTGTTTCCACAGTGAGACATCCTTGAAGAAAACTGAATTTTCATTTGCAAGTGGTTATCAGTTAATGACTTCTGAGTTAGGGACTGGAACATGTGTCTTGATTTTCAGCTCTATGACCCCATCTGGTACAGACCCTTGAAGGCCCTGTGCGCGCTGCCTCAGTCTCTGTGAGTTCAGATGTGCATAAGTACTATTGTATTTGGAAGGGTTCGTTCCACTCATGTCCTCAAAACTTTCTGGCTATTACACTCTTTTCTCCTCTTCATTCCAATCCCTGAGCCATGAGGGGAGGGATTTGATAAAGACATCCCTTTAGAGCTGAGTTCCTAGTTCTCTCACATGCTGCATAACGTCTAGCTGTGCGTCTCTTTGTTTCCAACAGCTGCAGGAGCAAGCTGCTTTGATGATGGTTGAGTAAAGCCCTGGTCTAAGAGTATAGCAGAATGTCATGAGGAGTCATTTTATCCTTATGTGCTTTTAGTAAAACAGTAGTATTTAGTTTTACACTAGGACCCTTGTCTACCTAGTCTCAGGTTTTTGGTCACCCAAGCAGTGTCAGATGTGGGTTCCAGCTCATGGAGCGTGCCTTAACCCAAGTCAGATATTGATTTGTTACTACCACCATTGCACAAGCATATCTTGAAGGAAGTACACCACTGTAGATCAAAGGGTTTGAAGCTGGATGGTGTTTATATTTCTCCTTTGGTAGTGTGCAGAGTACCTTCCTGTACCAAAGACACTAGAATGTAGGGTGTGAAGGCTCTAGGTAGGCACCAGAGACTTCTCCATGTTCAATAGTTGTATAGGTGTTGTCTTCATTAATAGAGCCTTGTTATCAGTTTATGGAGAGTAACATATTCAAATGGACTTTGTCATTTGAAGGTTCCAATGGAACCCCTGTGGACTACAGCTCAGTTATATGTAACCCATTATTGGTCCTGGAAGTTTTGTTTGGTCATAAGAGATTACCAATAGGCAATGTGTCTCCCCCATTATTTGTGGATTTCTCTTAGATAACCTTCATCTATGTACATATTTTAGGAAGCTTTTAATATATTAGATTTCCAAACTACCATTCAAATGGCCCTTAATTTTAGCTGTCTCTCCTCATATTTCCTCCCTCATCCTGCTGGTCCTTCTCACTCCCCACTTATCCTTCCCATTCCAGTCCTCTCACAAACATGCTCAACATTATTACCCTATTTTCCTTATCCCCTCCATTCCCTTATCCTATACCTATTCTCCATGGTTTTACAGATTGTAGTTGGTTATCATTGACCTAACAGTTAATAGTCACTCATAGATGACTCCATACAATGTTTATCTATTTGGTTCTGGATTACCTCACTCAGGATGTTTTTTTCCAGCTCCATACATATATCTTACAAACTCATGAAAACTGAGTATACTACTGAATGATCCTGGTGCTTTATTTATTTTTATATATTTTTATTATAAGAGGGCATCTGAGGTCCCTTAGAGATTACAAAACATCTGTGGAGATCCTTCTATCTTATAGTCTCCTTTGAGAAGTCTGGTTTTATTCTAAAAGTTCTGTCTGTCTTTGTATGTTATGTTATCATTTTCCCTTGCAGCTTTTAATATTCTTTCTTTGTTCTGGACACTCAGTGTTTTGATTATTACATGCAAAGGGGATTTTCTTTTCTGATCCAATTTTTTTGACATTTTGTGTGCTTCTTCTACCCTGATAGGCACCTCCTTCTTAAGGATAGGAAATTTTCTTCTATTTTTTAAAAATAGTTTATGTGCCTTTGACCTGGGTTTCTTCTTCTTCCTCTATTTCTATTTTTAATAGATGTGGTCTTTCATAGCATTCCATATTTTCTGGATGTTTGGTCCATGGAATTTTTTTAGATTTAATATTTTCTTTGGCAAATGTATTCATTTCTTCTATCTTGTCTTCAATGCCTGAGATTCTGTCTTCTCTCTCTTGTATTCTGTTGGTGAAGCTTGCCTCTGTGCTTCCTGCTTCAGTTTCTAAATTTTCCATTTTCATATTTTCTTCATCTTGTGCTTTCTTTGTTGATTCTATTTCTACTTTCAGGTCTTGAACTGTTTTTACTCATTTCCTTCCATTGTTTGTGATTTCTTTAAAGGATATTTCTTTGTGGATTGATTCATTTTCTCTATCACATAAAACCTCTATATTCATGAAAGCTATTTTGAGGTCCTTTTCTTCTACTCCTGCTATGTTGCAATTCTCAGAGCAATTCTACTTTGATGAGGTTGCTGGGCACTATGGGGATATATTTTCCTGGCTGCTAGTGATTGTGTTTTTATACTAGTGTCTAGGCATCCGGGTTTGGGAATATTGTAATTCTAAGTACAGATCTTTGTTCCTTTTCTTTTTTATTTTTGTTATTGTTGTTGGTTTGGTTTGGGTTTTTGTTTGTTTGTTTTGGTGTTTTGGGGGGTGTTTTGTTTTCATTTTTGTTTGAGACAGGGATTCTCTGTGTAGTCCTGGCCATCCTGGAACTCACTCCTCTCATTTTTGGGAGTGTTATGGCTGTAGGTTGCCTAGTGGGGAATGCTTTTGAGGTCCTGATAATGTCTGGCCACTAGAGAGAGAGTCTTGTAAAAATTTTGTGTTTCTGGTTATTGGAAACTGACACTTAGGAATGATAACGGACTAGAAGGATGAGGTCTGAGGGGGTCCATCGGTAAGAGTAAGGAAGGTGATTATCCATGGTTTGCTTAGTCCTCTGGGAATGGGGGCAGAGAGTAGAGAGGTCACAATGGGCAGTCTGCTACAGAGCTGGTGAATGATACAGGACTATTGAATTCAGAGGAGAGGAGGGGGCTTGGAAATCAGAAGCCCATCTACCTATTTGCTGGCCTACTTGCTTGTTTTGAAGGCTTAGCCAGTGGGTTCCCAGGAAATTCCAGTGGAATTGAGGCTGAAACAAGGGGATGTATGGGGAGGAAGGTTGCAGGAAAGTGTCTGAGTCATCTGCTGGAAATGGGGCAGAGAATGAGAGGAGGCTGCACTAGGTGGTCTGCTAGAGTTGGGTGTAAGCCTGGGGATTGGAATTGGAGAAGAGAATGGGGAAGTGAAGATCTGCTGTTGGCCTACCTGCTTCCGTGGTTGGCACAGCTGGTGGGTTCCCAGAGAATGCCTGATGGATTTGGGGGTCGGGACAAAGGGAGTATACATATTTTATATATTAATAAAGCCAAGCTCAATTAATCATTTCTTGGCAAAAGGGTTCACAATTGGAAAAAAAAAAAAAAAACGATTAAGAAGCACTGATCTAAAGCTGGATTCTTTTTAGAACTATGAATTTATTCATAGAAAAAGGAATTCTTACTTTATAAAAACCAACTAGCTAAGATAAAGTGGAGAATATTGTTGATTTATTTTAAATGGCATATTTCTCCAAGGAAGATTTGTGCTTCTAACACCTAAAATGCAGTGAACTTGGTAATCTGCATCTCGTGGTAGTTCTTCTTTGGAGAGTGGCTATTAGCTTATTGGTATTAACCCCAGATTGTGTGCCCTTATTTTTAATATAAGATTTTGTATTTCTTGAACAGCTTTGTACAACCAAGTTTCTGCCTAACTTTCATTGAGATATTTCCATGATCCTGCAAAATGTCATTCTTCCTCCTGATTTAGACCCTGATTTTTGAGGTTTGTCAATACCCTAAAACTGGAGTTGGGAAATATTTTAGCCAGTGAAATTTGACAATTTAATTTATCTTTTATGGTTACAGCTATATCATCCAAAAAAAAAGAATAAGAAAAAGAAGAAAGCCTGTTTTACACTGTGAGGAACAAGTGACAGTCTACAATTGCATTAAAAATATCTAAGTAATTCCATTATTCATGATACAGTCCTGACAGGCCCAAGTTGCTGTTTATTCAAGATGCAGGCCAATATCATCTGCCCAGAGCATGGATTCTCCTGTGTCCTTTCTCTGTGATTAACTCTTCAGTATCAGTTCCATAGAAACTATGCTTCTAAACACGTAGGTATTCAAAATGAGAACTTCCATTTTTCAAAATGATAGTCAAAGTGAGTTGGCTCTGCTTTCAGATAATAGTATTCCAATTTGTCCTTCACCTTCAGGCTTTTCTACTCTGGGGCATAGAACAGGGAAGTAAATATGCTAATAAAATACTTGAAAATAAATTCTGAAATATGTCTTAGACTGCTTAACAACCAAACACACTCCTCTGGAATACCTAGGAATGTATGACCTATAAATGACTTTATTCTCCCTTCCTTCACATGGAAGAAGGGTTCCTAACAAGGCTATGCAGCAGGAGTCCTTTCTGTACTTGCGTTTTGTCTTCTTTCACTATTTAGTTGTCTTTCTTGACCTGACATTTTTCTAAAGGAGGCAAACATTCTTAATTTGTGAAAAGTTAATTTTCTCACAGGACTTTGTTTAAACTACTGAAAGCATAAATGAGTCCACCTGGAAAAAAATACAGTCTGCCTTTACACATAGCTCCAAAAATGATATACCTTACCTCAGGCTTGAACAGTGCATTTTCTGATAACTGCTTTAAATATTTTATGTACTTTTTCTCATCCTAATAATCCATTGAACATTTCATATCAGCAATGCTTTTACAGTTTACACATTACTTCACATAATTTATGTTCTTAATGTAATGATCACGGCCACTGGGGGAAGGTATTATTAGAATCCTAAATTACAAGAGAGAAATCTGAGCCCGCATGAGCCTATACATGAAGTATGCTACAATCTTCTCTCCACATTTGCTCTAGGTGGTCCATGAGAGTCCTGTTCAATATAAGTAAATGAAACAAGAAATATTAATAATGTATTACATCCATTGACTGAGCTAGGCATGTAGCATACATAATCTACAATCTCAGGTCCAATTCTGAACAAAGCGTTATTACTGTGGCTACCTTCATGCATGTAAAGAACCTGAAAACACAGGGCAACTGAAGTCCGTAGGAAGGGTTGAACTTGAATGAAACTCCCAATATCTTGATTTCAAATTACAGATCTTTAGCTCCATCCTCTACACCTAATTACTTCATGGTAAAAAAGATAAATGATTCCTGTTAAGCCAATTGAGTGATTCTATTGCTATCACAGCTTATTAAGTATATAGTTTATTAAGCCAAAACATAATAAGATTAATTCTTAGTGACTAAACACATTTATCATGTATAGATGAAGGATTTCCAATATTCTTGGTCCTTTGCTTTTGTTTCTCTGATATTAATTTTGGGAATTGGGACTTAAGGCCTTTCTTGGTTTTTCCCCAGCAAAGGTTGGAAATCAACTATAACACTTTCTGCCTCCCCTTATGCATAGACCCACAAACTTTGAAGGGAGGGATTTGATGGAGACATCCTCTTTAATACTGAGTGTTGAAAGTATCTCACTACTCTGCACATTGTTCAGTTGTGGGTCTCTGTGCTGATTCTCATCATCTGCAAGCAGATGCTTCTCTGATGAGGCTTGAGCAAGATACTGATCTATGAGTAGAGAAGCATGTCATAGGGAGTCAAGGCCCCAAGTAAACATCTCACGCCACCAAGTAAAACCTCCAATTCCAGGAATTGGTTACACCTTGTTGAGTCATTGGTCAAACTGGTCCTATGAAGCCCTCCAAATAGCACAGGCTGTTTCCAAGGATGTAGGTTGCTTTTCATAACTTTATTATAAGGACCTATTGCTGAAGGCAGTGCTTCCTGTGTCATTGAACATGGAGAAGTAGATCTGATACCTGACTAGATGCTTTACCCCTACTGATTAGTGCTCAGTGTGCTAGAAGGTACTGTGCATGGGAGTGAGAGATCAGGGTAATCATCTATACCACCCAGACACAAACCCCAAGACCTACCACATAGACATGCCTTCAAGATATAAAACATAAATATTATTAAACATAATTATTTCTGAGAAGGTAAAGATAAGGAGCCAGCAAATTAGGTCAAAGTCAGATAATTTAGAAGATTCTGTGTGCATTTCTGTTTTCTTTTCTTTTTTTTGGTCACGCAGGTAACTAATTCCAATTGCAGTATTTTTATGAGTTAAATCACACTGATTATATCCTTTGTGGTTGCTGTATATTCCTTTCATATGGATTCATGAAAAGGCAGAATAAATAATAGCTAAAAAATCACATATAAATATTAAAATATTATGGACATATGAATTTGAAAGACATTTATTACTTTGCATTTACCATGTCTGTATTCAGTACATTGCATGATACTTCTTAAGGCATCCATAGTAGATATATATGGTTTTGTAAATTAAAAAAAAATTTATTTAACCTTTAGTGTACCAAAAACATAATTTTCTAAAAGTAATTTAGAAAATGATATGAAACTCATGTAGCATATAACTAACTGTTATATATTCTATAATTTAATAACACATTAGTCACAGTTGTGCAAATGGCAAGTGTGTATGAGTGTGTGTGTGTGTGTGTGTGTGTGTGTGTGTGACAGAGAGAGAGAGAGAGAGAGAGAGAGAGAGAGAGAGAGAGAGAGAGAGACTGCTGTGTATGGCAGAATATCTATAACTGCTATATCCAAAACTCTGGGCACATCAGCAGTTCAAATACAACACTGAAATAATGAAAATTTTCTGGAGAATTGCTGAAGTTGAGTCCTTGCTCAAAGGCTGAAGAAGCTGGAATCTGATGTCTTAAGCCATGAAGAAGAGTCTGCATATATACAAATGATTGCATTGTTCTGCCTGTCCCTATCCCATTGCAAGATACCACCCACATTTGTGTGGGTCCCCTGCCCATCTTGTGCTGTTAACATATCCCCTTTTAACTACTTTACAGACTGACTAGGCGGTATACTTCACCTGGCCTAGATGTCTCTTAATAAGTCCAAGGCATCTGTCTAGAACAATCATCACATATGTGTTCACCCACAATGATGTTTAACCAGCATGACATAGTTCTAAAATCTTTGATTTACATGACCAAAATTTTACTTACACAGTCTTTATTTATTCATTCCCTTCTCCAAGTCTCAAGCATCAGCTAATTTTCTTCCTGTCTATGTGGATTCACCTAGTTTAAGTTTTCATAAATGAGGGGGGGAGTCATACAGAGATGTTTTATGTACAAATGCATTTAATCAGTTGACAAAACTTATCTGTGTTTGGCAAGAAACTCTTTACTTTCTGTCTTTTCATGAGTATTATATTACAATTTTATAGTTCATTTATCTGTTGATAAATATTTGGAATTTTCCTATTCAGCAACTATTATGCTAGTGTGAGCTTTTTTTGTATAAATATTTGTACCAAGAAGTCATATTGCTGAATCATACAGAAATTCTATGCATAACTTTTTGAAGAGCTGTTTTTGATAATAACTGTATCATTTTACATTCCAGCTAGCAATAATACACCACAGTTCCAGATTGTCTACTTTTTTAATCATCATTTGTTATTTGGATGAAAATTTAAAAATCTTGGAGTGTTGGTGATGATTCTCACTGGGCTTTTATTTTTATTTTCATAATGACTAGTATTCTCTTTTTGGTAATTTGTTTGCCTTCTCTACAGGCATGGCTACTCAGCTATCTATTCCATCCAGATTTTAGCCAGCATGATTGTAGAGTTATAAATAAGGCTATCAGAACCCCATTGGTATATTATAATTCTCTAGATAACAGAAATTAGAGAATGAATATATATTGCAAATGAGATTTATAAGATTGGTTGCACAGTAAAGACTGGGTTGTCCACTGATGACTATCTGTACACTGGAAAGGTTGAGAGCACTTAGCTTCTCAGTATATGAGCCTGCAGCCTCAGTAGTTACAGCCTAACATTGAGGAATAGACCACTCCAGGAAACATGCTCGTTTTCAGGAAGAAGAAGCTGAGACCTGTTGTCAAAGAAGGATACCTGCAACAGCATCACTAATGGTGTAGATGCACTCAATAAGAAGTCAAGGTGACCTGTCAAAACAGTACCAATTTTTTTTCTTTCAAACATCTTTATATCTATGCTGATCCAAGAAAGTACTACCCACATTTAGAATGGCATTCTACACACAGTTAAACCTTCCTGAAAATACCACAAAGACTGTTCCATAGGTCCATCACTCAGTTGATTCTATATTTAATCAGGTAGAAAAGCAAGATTCAACATAACAGCAGGTGTTTGAATTTTAAATATTTTCTCTCATTCTGTAGGTTGTCTTGGGACTCTCTCAAAACTGTTATGTGAATATTTAATTTTGTTGAAGACTAAAGTACATACTTTTTAAAATTTGAGGTTTTAAATCTAAGGTTTGAGTTTTTATATCTAATAACTTACTGTGAAATTTAAACTCTAATTGTTTACCTCTGTTGTTACTTCTAGGAATTTTATGGTTTTAGTTCTTACTATTTGTTATAGACCAATATCAATTCTGGTTTATAAGTGAAGTCAGAGAATGAAAGACTTAGTTATTTTATATAACTATAACTATATATATATATATATATATATATATATATATATATATAGTTGAAGGGACTACTTCCCAATTTAAAAGAAAACTTGAAGAATTTGAGGAATTCTTGCTTTTAGGTTCATTTCATGTGGATTGGGGTGATATTTTTGTGATTTTAGTATTATTTTGGAAATTATGAAAATTCATTTGTTGATATAACATATTCTATCTTATAAAGTATTACTTGTGCATTTGGGCATATGTGTATTCAATGTTGGTGTGTGGATGCCATCTTTCTATCTACCTTTTTATCTCTATCTATCTATTATCTATCTTATATCTATCTATATCTATATTTAGATATATCTACCTATCATTTATAATTATACATCTATATCTATCTATGTCTACATAGAAAGATATGATCTATCTTATATCTACTTATATCTAGATATAGCTATCATTTATATATCTATATCTATGTCTAGCTAGCTAGCTAGATACAGATAGATAGATAGATAGATAGATAGATATATAGATAGATAGATAGATATCAGCTCTATCTGGATAAAATACTTTTTTGAGTGGTTTCATGGTTGATTTTTCTGTCTGTTCTACCAATTTTGATAGTTGATTTTAAAGTCTCCAGCTACTGGTGTCAGAATTCCAACTTGAGCTTTAATTGTTTGAATATTTGTTTCATATGTTTTGAGATTTGTTGTCTCTAATAATTTAAATGGGCCTATATAAGATTTTGTGTCAGAAGCTTATTTTCTAATGAATTCAAAACAAGAATAGATAATTTTAAGAAATGATTATATCACTGTGTTTTTTATTTTTTGTAGGAGTAGTTTCAGTATGAGTGTCTTTCTCCCCTCTCCCCATCCATCTCCTTATCCTCTTTGTCTTCCCATCATCTCTGACAGGAATATCAGAAATACAGATCATAACCAGTCCATGACATGCTGATTGTGAATTTTCCTACCACACAGAAACATGAGATAATTAATTTATGGGTTTTGCCAATTACCCAATCTCCAGCATTTTGTGATAACATAAAATGAATAAAATATCCATAGACATGTCATTATTATCATTATTTTCTAATATGAAAAATTACAGGAATATAATGGCTTCTTTGAATCTTTTTTTGAGTTATTATTGCCATTATTTATTTATTTATTTATTTTTGGTTTTTCGAGACAGGGTTTTTCTGTGTAGTTTTTGTGCCTATCCTGGATCTCACTCTGTAGACCAGACTGGCCTTAAAGGTATGCGCCACCACTGCCTGGCTGTATTCTTTTTATTTTTATTAACACATTTTTTTATTCATTTTACATACCAAAGATCCCCCTCTTCCCTCCTCCAGCCCCTCCAGCCTCCCCTTCCCAACCCACCCCCCATTCCCTCCTACAAGAAGGTAAGGCCTCCCATGGGGAGGTATATTTAGTAGAGGCAATTCCAAGCCCCCTCCCCTGCCTCAAGGCTGTGTGAGGTGTCCCATCATAGAAGTGGGCTCCAAAAGGCCTGCTCATGCACCAGGGATAGATTTTGATCCTACTGCCAGGGGGTCCCTTAAACAGATCATGCTACACAACTATTTTGTCATGCAGAGGACCTACTCCAGTCCCACGCAGGCTCCACAGCTGTTGGTCTAAATTTTTGGGTTCCAACTAGTTTTGTTTGGTTGTCTCTGTAGGTTTCCCCATCATGATCTTGATGCCAATTGCTAATATAATCTCTCTTCCCTCTCTTTGACTGGACTTCCAGAGCTTGGCCTGGTGTTTAGCTGTGGCTTCTTTGAATCTTGAGTGACTTCCATGATGTCAATTATACACCTTAGCTAGGGAAAATAGATTTACTCTGAAGCTATATTTGGGCCATATTTTCAGGCAATTCCTCATTCAAACTTTAGAGATTTATTAATTTCACTAAAAAAGTAGAACAATGTAACTTTAAGTACAGATCTTAGTTATTTTATGTTAAAATGAAACCATTTTATTTGTAAAAAAAAAGATGAAATTTTATGTGTTTATAGTTTAAATAGAAAAGGAAGGAGGCTGGAGGTAAGAAGATGGAAGAAATATAACTAACAACCACTGAGGAGATGATTTTGAGCAAAAAGAAGTAGACAGAAAACTGAAGTACTTACAATAAAGGATGTAGTATGGTAAGCTGACAATAAAAACAAAAGGCATAATCCAAGTGCCTGCTGAAGATATGTACCTGGGGAGTGGAACAGCACTGAGTTTACTTTTCTAATAAATAAGAAAAATAAACAATTGAGATTCAAGAAATAAAGTTTGATAGGAGGCATTGACAAAGCTTTGAAAATATTATATGAACTCTATTTGGGCATTTGTATGCTGAGAAGCTATTGAAGAATTAAACCCTTTACTGTTTCTCTTGTGTGGTAGTCAAATACTCCACCACAGAGCAACATCTACAGCTTTGTCATGCTTTATTTTGAGTCAGAGCCTTACGTTGTCCAGGCAAGCACTGAACTTAATGGTAATCACAGGAGCGTGAGCAGACTATTGTTCAACTGTTAGTGGAGTTGACTGTAATCCTCGTAAACAAAGTCAGGGACAACAAAGTTCATAGATAATTTCAAAAATAATTTTGAAAACGAATAACATTTTGGTCCAGTATATTGGGACTAAGGTAAGTCATCAGATGTTACACATATTTGAGAGCAAAAATGCAGAATATTCTGGCACAGTAATTCTATATAATGAAATCATTATATAGAAATAATTTATATTATTGAAAAGATTATTAATACATCTTTTCAAGGTTGTGTATTAAATCATTACCTTTCCTAGCTGCTATAGTAGCAACATAAAAAAACAATAATTCACTATGAATTTAATATTCTTAGATATTAACTCAATAACTTCTGAGTCAACAAAAGACTTTCCATCATATATATTATTTTTATCTGTTTCCTACTTACTAAATGATAAAAATGGTATTTATTAAAAGAAAAATATTTCATAGATTTGTACATTGTTAGATACATTCTAGCACAAAATGTCATAACACATAGCCAGCTTCTACACTGATTGTGTACATGGTAAAAAGATAACATGAATAGCTGATAAATAAAATTCTATTACCATTGATGATTCTCTATAGTTCAAGGTGGGAACCAGCATGTTAGAGATGAACATCATTTCTGAAGACTCACAATGGGTTCTAAGGGTTGATTGACAGATGTTATAAACAGTCAATTGTTAAATATTCATGAATTTCATGAGGCAGTTGGCAGCATATCCTTAGTCTGAAATCAAACACAATTCATGGAGGGATTATTTATACTGCAGAAAATGGCAAGCTCAATAACTCAGCTCTCCCATGGAGCTATTCTTAAACACTTACCAGCAGACCACTGAGTTTAGGTTCTTACTTCAAAATATATCAAAGATTGCAAACATCCAATTTATCTCATAGTGTGTATCATATTGGCATATGTAATTTAGAATAAATTCATTTGTGAGTTGTTTTTTTTCTGTTCCTTATAGTTAAAAAAATGTGAACAATATCTCATCCTTTAGAGAGATGTATTTTTTTGCTGCCACTTTTAACATATCCAATACTTATAGGTCTTTTCCTTATGGAGATTAATAAAACAACAGCCCTAAATATTTCCATGCAACTTAACATCAACTCATTCAACTTTGAACTTTGCAACACTGTTTATTTTTTAGTTTGTTTCACAAAGAAATGCGTAGCAATCAATACATCTTTTTTCCCCTTATAATCTGAAAACGTCTGCTGATCTTTAAATACCATGTGGTAAAATTCAGAACTTTCAGATGTATTGTTACATTAGAATGCACATTGAAGTCAAGAAATTATTAAGGGACCATAAGGAGGCTTTGAAGAGAGAGGAGGCAAAATCCTTTTCTGTAAAATGTTGAAAGGGAAGAAAGAAACACAGAGGGTTAAAGCATAGTGGGGTCTGGAGAACAGGGGAGCAGATAGAGTATAGAGAGGGATAAATAACACTAAAGTCAGTTAAAAATTTGTATAGTAATGGACTGTAGAAGTTTACATGCAAACATACACACATACACAGAGAGGGAGAGAGAGAGAGAGAGCAAGAGAGCGAGAGCGAGAGCGAGAGCGAGCGAGCGAGCGAGGCGAGCGAGAGAGAGAGAGAGAGAGAGAGAGAGAGAGAGAGAGAGAATGGAGTTAAGCTAACATAAGGAAACAACACCCCAGACACTAACAAATGAAATGCCTAGTGCCAGAGATTGGAGAAATCAGTTTTTTTGGGGGGAGGGGGGTTTCTTTTGTTTTTTATTAAGAAATTTTTATTCATTTTACATACCAACCATAGATCCTCCTCTTATCCCTCACCCTGCTCACCCCCCGATCTTCGCCCCCAGTCTACCCTCTCCCACCGCCCCCTCCCAAAAGCGAACACATCCCATGGGGAGTTAGCAAAGCCTGGTACATTCAGATGAGGCAGGTCCAACCCCCCCAGCCCCCCCCCCCCCCAGGTGCCTGCATCAAGGCTGTGCAAGGTGTTCAACCATAGGTAATGGGTTCCAAAAAGTCAGTTCATGCACCAAAGCCAGATCCTATTCCCACTGCAAGGGGCCTCTTAAACAGACCAAGCTACACAACCGTCTTGCTTTTGCAGAGGGCCTAGTCCTGTCGCAAGCTCCACAGATGTTGGACAAAAGTTCATGAGTTCCTATAGCTTGGTTTGGCTGTCTCTGTAGGTTTCCCCATCATGATCTTGATTCCCCTTGCTCCTAGAATCCCTCTTCCCTGTCTTTGAATGGATTTCTGGAGCTCGGCCTGGTGATTGGCTATGGCTTTCTGTGTATATGTACCACATTTTCTTTACCCATTCTTCAGGTGAGGAGCATCTAGGTTGTTTCCAGGTTCTGGTAATTATGAATAATGCTGCTATGAACATCGTTGAGAAAGTGCCCTTGTGGTATGATTGAGCTACAGTAATGACTGGTCTAAAAGGACATGCCCACTGGTGCAATAGTGATATGGATGTTATGGGAGTAGCCAAGCACTTCATGATTGGGTTTAAGTCCCATTTCACAATCTGAAACACACACCTGGCACCGTTATTAGGCAATGGGTGATGCAACCATAAAGTAAGTTTACTTGGTTTTTTTGTTTGTTTGTTTGTTTATTTGTTTGGGTTTTTTGGGTTTTTTGTTTGTTTGTTTGTTTGTTTTTGCTGAAAAATTAAATAGCTCTATATACTGACTCCAGGTCATTAATTCTTCATAAGTACTGTGTCCATACAAATTCAAATTGAAAGAATGATTTTTAACATACATTGTATCTTAACTAGGAAAAAAAATCTTAAGAAAGAATTTGTGATACTTTGTAATTTACTGACCATCATTTTTGAGTAAACAATTAAACTTACAGTTTTTTCCTAGAGTGAGTAAATTTATGTGAATTTCTAGGGTTGCATGCTGTCCTGAACCCATTCTCATGTCATGGTGACTTTGAATTGAGAAATTCTGGTACATAAAATGTCTCATAAATATATTCTGATTATTGTGGACACCTCAGATTCCCTTGGGAACTGGGGCAGTGCTTATATGCAATCATGACTGAATCTCTAATGTTCAGGACATGAAGTGCTATACCCTATTCAATTTTACCCCCAGACTCTACATTATCATTCAGATATTCCAGCCACAGGATTAGAAGCTTGTGTAATAAGTGGGAAGTAAGAGAAGACAGGAGGCAAAGTAGTAATATGAAAATAGCTCCAAGCTCTCAGGGGAGATAAAATGGGAGTAACAAAATATCCACTTAGCCCCAAAGAAGTTACATGCAATAAAAGGATAAATACTACAAGATACTAGTGAAAGATGCAGGATACTTCATAAACTTCAAATACCATGAGGTTAACAATTCTTGCAATCTTTCAGAAGAATGTACTTTCTTTGTACTCACTAGAGATTACATACAGTAGATTGAACCTCCTTCATGGACTTCCTTCAGTGAGCTGATGTCATTGTCTATAAGTCCACAGGCATTCAGCACCTTCTCCATCATTACCTTCCACAGAAAGTGTGTGTGTGTGTGTGTGTGTGTGTGTGTGTGTGTGTGTGTGTGTGTGTGTACATATATACATACATGTTTACCTACTGGCTTCTGCTAATTTTACCTCAAATTTTCCTCTCTACTTCTCTGAAAAATCACCATTCTATCAAAATCCATTCCTCATATTCAGTTACACCATGAAGGTAAAAGAAAATGCACTTGCACATCATTGCTCTAAATATCTTCCTCTATTAGTGCCTCTCCATATTCTACCAGCAATGCTGTCCACCATAATCATCAATATGTTAATTCTTCACAGTCTCTGCCATTACCATACTCATGCTCTCATGTGTGCCTCTCTTTTAGTTTAATTAAACATCAATTTATTTTTAAATTGCTTCTTTCACTTTTATTGTTGTTAGTTAGCACATTTGTAATATTTTGTACCCTTGCTGTCTATATTTGACTTGTGAATCCTACACAACTTCTAGAATGGCTACTGAATATTAATGCCACATTTAACTTACTTATTCATTCTTGGATTTCTCATTCTTTTAGTATGTTGAGTGCCTGAACCAGCATAGGCCATATGTCAGAGAGTCACCTGATTTTGAGGGGACCTTCTCATCTGTGCTACCATGATGCTCTCTCAATGGACACACTATTGTTGGACTCCCACTAGTGGGGCATAAGAATTCTTTGATCTCAGATAACCCTTGGTGTATTATTCAGGGTTCTCTAGAGCACCAAAACTTACAGAATGATAATCCCTCTCAAAATATATATGTGTATATATAATAAATGATATTTATTAGAATGAGTTACAGGCTGTGGTCCACCTAATTCAACAATTGATGGCATGAATGGAAAGTCCAAGAATCCAATAGTTGCTCAGGTTAGGAGCCTGGGCATCTCAACTGTTCTTTAGTATATGCTGGAATCCCAAAGCAGTAATCTCTAATGCCAGTGAAGGAATGGGCTTACTAGCAAGGTGAGAGGAAGCAGGCAAAGGGGAAAAGCTTCCTTCTTCCATACCCTTGTATAGACTTCCAGCAGAAGGCATGGTCCGGTTATATCTGGATTAAAGATGTGTCTTCCTACTTCAAAGATCCAGATTACAGGATTAGAAGTAGATCTTGCCACTTCAAATCCCTCAAAGGTATGCTGTTCTGTATGGTTTTTACTTCATTCCAGATGTAGTCAAGTTGACAACCAAGAATAGCTATCACACTTGAAGAAATGTAGCCTCTTTATGATAAGAAGTCAGTGAAAACATGAGCATTGCATGCTGGCATAAAGTAATCAAAGAAGGAAAGGTTCTGGACTACTCAATTTAAATGTAAACAATTACATCATAAAAAATGATAGTGAAGACAATAAAAGGTACATTCTTTCTCAGTATGTGCATATTAATAGAGACTCATGACTGCTCAAGGGGCAGTGAAAAAGTGACTATGGCATGCTCAGCTGCAAAAGGAACATCTGTCTCTACTCCATCTTCCCAAGTCTCAGGGATAACTGAAGAAAGAGGGAGTTGAAAGTGTATAAGAGCCAGAGGTAGTAAATGAGAACAATGAAACTGTTTTCCAGAAACAATAGGCCAGCTACACATATAAACTCACAAGTGCTTGTGATAGCATGCGTACATTAGCTTGAACTCAAGCTAGACAAACAGCACAGAGGAGAGGTAGGCAGGAAGTTTCATCCCCACTGGGAGAAGCTATTAATGATTGAAAGCTTCTAGAGGAATTGGTTTTCTTTAAGGGTGTGGCCTTAGTAGGGCTAACAGTATCTAGTGGATGTCCATGATGTAGGCAGCACTAAAGAGAGTCAAAGGTTTTTTTAAAGGGGGACACAAAGTTGTGTGGGTGTGGATTGGAAGCTGGATCTGGAAGAAAACAGAGAAGGTGGTGAATATGGTCAAAAGACAATTCTCAAATGCTTAATCAAACATCTTAAATTTATATCCAAAATTAAGCCGTAAAAATAATCTTGAGGAAATCAAAATATTAGCTTCTCTAAATTGTGGGTTCTTGATCGAAAGTAGTTAAGTTTAGAACTATTAGATAGAAAAGGAATGGCTTTTTATTTGACTAATAATCTGGAAATGAAATAACATTAGGCTCTGAGAAGGGAAACTCTTAAAGAAAATTTTCAAATTCTTCGAACTTTCAAAAGTAAAGACCAGTAGAATATAGCACCATTTATGGGTTATAAAATTCATTTTTATGCATTTTCAGGAGCAAAAATGTTTTAAATTAATGAAGTAAGCTAATTTTAACTCTGACTTTTATAAAGCAATATAGTATAAATGATGCTGGTTAATTATTATATACTTTTTAAACTTGTTGGAAGCAGGTTCTGGGAGTGATCGGGCCCTTTCTTGTCTCAGACCAAATCTCTACTCCCTGGCTCTATAATGGATAGAGGAAAAAGCAAAAGTAGCTAAGTGCATTAAAATCCTCTTTCCTTAAGAAGACCTGGAAGTAAACCACTTTCAACAGGTATTTATATCACTTATTTCTTGAAAGCAAAAACACCTGTAGTGGAAATAGCTCAAGCAGGAACAAACTGCCGAATCTAGGCAGGGTTACTGTTGTTTGACGAAATACCACTACCCAAAGCCCCTTTGGTACAAAAGTTTTGTTTGGCTTACAAATCCTGAGTCACAGTCTATCAAGGTAAGCCAAGGTTCAAATAGGGCAAGAGACTGGAGGCAGGAATTGATGTGGAGGCCATGGAGGGGTGCTGATTACCAGCTTGCTCCTTAGGCTTGTTCATTCTATTCTCTTATAGAACCCAGGACTGTTTATCCAGGTATGGCACTGCCTAAAATTGGGTGGGCGCTTCACCATCAGTCACTAATTTTAAAAATACACTAGAAGCCTGACTACAGCCCACTTGTAAGGAGGGATTTTCTCATTTGGGGATCCTTCCACTCAAATGATGCTAGCCTATATCAAGTTGACATAAAACTAGCCAACACACTGCCCCAACTTCTGCTTTTGTTGGCTGTGGTAAGCACCCAATTTGATGATGGTGTTTATGTTCTGGTATTTGTTCTTTTACATGGAAACCTCACTGAACAGGACACATTGCTTCTCTGAAGACACTCTCTCAATGGAAATAATTGAGCCTGAGTACCTCATGAAGATTTCCCAGTGGATTTATCTCGAGTTTGTTAGTATAAAATTTGATTATATTTCACTATCAATCTATTACTTTTCTTTGCTACTGATCATTTATTCTTTAACTTTTGCTTGTTCTATATGTAATAAACACCCTCATTCAAATCTGAAAGTATATACTACATAGTAAAACAAAAATATCTTCGGGTAAACAACAAATGGTGAATGACAGGATTGTAGAAAGAGCTGGGAGACTCAGGGCCAAGGCTTAGGGGGCCACTACTGCAGCTTCTGTAGAGGATTCATCATTGGCCTTGAGGCCACAGTTATGGTGGAGGTGGTAACCATGGTTGAGGCTGTGGGACTCATGGAAGTTAAGCCAAAGATAAAAAAAAAAAGTGGATCCTTGTCACCAAGATGGACTGTCTGGTCAAGGACATGAAGATTAAGTCCATGGAAGAAATCTTCCTTTTCTCCCTGTCCATTAAGGATTCCAAAATTATTGACTTTTTTCCTGGGAGCAACTCTAAAAGATGAGGTCCATGCCAATAGAGAAGCAGGCTCAGGCTGGCCAGTTGACCAGGTTTAAGGCTTTTGTTGCTTAATGGGGACTACAACAGATATGTTAATATTTGTATCAAGTGCTCCAAGGAGGCAGCCACTGCCACCTGATGGGGCATCATCTTGGCCAAACTTGCCATTGTCCCAGTTAGAGGAACCTACAGAGGGAAAAGGTTGGCATGCCCCACACAGTGTATGCAAAGGGACAGGGTGCTATAGCTCTGTGCTTGTGTGCCTCATTCCTGCTCCAAAAGGTACTGGCATTCTCTCTGCTTCTGTGCCCAAGAAGTTGTTGCTGATGGCCAATATTGGTGACTACTACACATCAGCCAGGACTGCACTGCCACCCTGGGCAACTTCTTCAAGGCCACCTTTGATGTTATCTCCAAGACCTACAAATACCTGTCTCCAACCCTCTGAAAGGGGGCTGTGTTCACTAAGTCTTCTTATGGAGAATTCAGTGACATCTTGTGAAAACTCCCACCAGAGTCTCCATATAGAGAACCTAGATTCCAGCTGTGAAAACTATATAAGGGGTTTTATAAAAGAAAAATAAAGTGCATAAACTCTGTTAAAAAGTAAAATAAAAAGAACCCCCTGGAACATACATGAGGAAAACAAAAAGTAGGAAGGCAAACACAGAGACTTAGGAAAGAAGGACAATAGAAAAACCAAAAGCAACAATCCATAAAATAGAGAACACAGAACATGATATCATTGAAAGTCACTTAATTTTAAAAATGAGCAGGTATCTGTCTAATTTAATCAATAGTCAGGGGAAATGATGCAATAAAATACAAATGAAACAGGGTATCATTTGATATGTGAACTATTTTTTTTTTTTTTTGGTTTTTCGAGACAGGGTTTCTCTGTGTAGCTTTGCGCCTTTCCTGGAACTCGCTTTGGAGACCAGGCTGGCCTCGAACTCACAGAGATCCGCCTGGCTCTGCCTCCCGAGTGCTGGGATTAAAGGCGTGCGCCACCACCGCCCGGCTGATATGTGAACTATTAAAATATAAACAGCCGGGCGGTGGTGGCGCATGCCTTTAATCCCAGCACTCAGGAGGCAGAGGCAGGCAGATCTCTGTGAGTTCAAGGCCAGCCTGGGCTACAGAGTGAGTTCCAGGAAAGGCACAAAGCTACACAGAGAAACCCTGTCTCAAAAAATAAAATAAAATATAAACAATTTGAAAATAGACTAATAATAAAATTTAAAAATGCATAAAGCAGAAAGCTACTATCACAAAGATAGATATCATGAGCAAAATTCATCCGTTGATCTACTACCCAAGGAAGTCCATGTCCCCTTTCTTCTTGGAATTCAGATAGACCTTACTCGCTATCTTCCACTCACATCGTCCTTCTTTCAAGTTTCAAATACACCAAGCTCATGCTGTCTTCAGTACATTGTGTACTTCCTATTGACTCTGCCTGAAATATATGCCACTTGTCCTTTTCAACTAGCCTGCCTCTGTTACCTTCCGAATCAGACTTGATTTGCTACGTACCTCCGTTGTCTTAGTGAGTGTTCACTGTCTAAGACAAAGGGTTGCATATTCATTGCACTCTTGTCATTCACTTTAGTCATTCACATTACTCTGTCCTGCCCTCCTCATTCCCCAGGGCCACTTCTTCCCGAAGAATCTCATCCCCCTAAACATACTAAGATTGCTTAATTTTAAATTAAAAGTAAGAGAGAATAAATGAGGTATATTTATTTCTTTCCCATGGTGATCCCTGTTTCTCTCATAACTTCCTTCTTCTTTTTGGTGGAAGCTTAACTGTATATACACCACATTACATTATTTACTGTTCTGTGTCTGCACAGCACACATGCTATTCTCCAAGCTAACCTTTTCTTGCTCCCAGAGCTAACTCTTCCTATCAAAACATCCAAAGTCCTTATCCATTTTCAGGTAGGGAGTTTGTTGTTAAGGTATTTATGGTGATATTTTATTTGTATTAAAATGTTATTTGTATGTTAATAAATAAAGTTGCGCGGGGGTCAGAGTTATTAGCAAGCCATAGGAAAGCAGGGCAGTGGTAGCATACGCTTGTAATTCCAGCACTTGGTAGGCAGAGCTGGGTAAGTCTCTGTGTGTTCAGGGATACAGCCATTATTGGATACACATGCCTTTAATCTTAATACCAATCATGGAAAATCTGGAGGCCTATACAGACAGGCTGTGAGGAGGCGGTCATGTGGTTGGGTTTACAACCAATGAGAAGGCAGGACAGGAACTCTATATAAAGACTTTAACACAGGGGTAGCTCTGGTTCGGAGAGGTAGGACCACCGCAGGAGGAAGGGTAAGGTTTTAGCTTTTAACTCTGACCTCTTGGCTTTCTTCTTTGCATTGGTTCTGTGTTTCTTATTTAATAAGAAGGTTGGATACATCTACATATGGCGCCCAACGTGGGGCAGGAGTTTCCACCTAAAAACTGAGAGAGAGGATTCTAAAACGGAGCTAAAAACAGTTCCTGGTTGTCTCTCTCAAATGAGCGGCAGCTGCTGGTTTGAGCTGCTTGTGGGTTCCTAGTGTGCGCGCTGGACCTGCTGCCGTATGGCGGGAAAGAGGCCTTTGCAGGTGGCACATTGAGCTGCATGGTGGATTTGGACTTTGCTAGTGCAGAACGAGAAGAGGGGTTTCTGGACTACACGCTGCTTGGATAAAAACATAGACCCACGATAGCTCCCAGAGCTGGTGGTAAACCAAGACCATGTTGGGAAGCTGAGGTGGGTGGAGCCAGCAGCCACAGCTGCTGCAGTTTAAGGCAATAGATTCACAATAAGACAGGTTCAGATGTAATAGTTTACAATGTGTGTAAAAGATACGTAGACTTGAAAGAGACAAAAAAAAGATGATATATAGAGTTATAGAAACAAATACATAGTTTTAAAAAATAAAGTCTTTAAAGAGACAGTAAAGGTAGTATAAAAAATAAGCCACGTAAAAATGGATATTACACAGAGAATCTGCATTGTGTTGTCTTTGGGACTTTTAACTGCAGAAAAACATTTGATTGTAAAAGCTGTTGAGTTATGCCAAAATGTATATTTTAAAGGTACCTTGACTTCAAAATTTGGATATAAGGATATGTTACTTTGGAAAAGAGTCTCTGCTTTTGTTCCCACAGAAAGCCAGAGGCTATGGATTTGTTCCAGATTAAGATACATCAGGTTTGACCAGCCAAGACCCCCTGAAAGGCCTCCAATGACACCATGGCCCAGATGATCCAACATCCAGAACGGTTTGAAGGCATCTGGCTCAGACAATACAGCCTCATGGACTATTCCATAATCCTAAAATTTTCTTTGTTTCCCCATAAGATACCATGCCCCCCTCCAGCAGGAAGTAGTAAGAGAAACTACGCCCAAATTCCCAAATTATATGTAATTTTACTTTGTTAAGGTTAAAAATCTTCCTTTTTGAAAAAAAAAGGGGGGAAGTGCTGTGGGATGTTCTGTATGGCAAATGTGTTGCTAATTAGTCAATAAATAAAACACTGATTGGCCATTGGCTAGGCAGGAAGTGTAGGCGGGACAAGAAGGAGAATAAAGCTGGGAAGTGGAAGGCTGAGTCAGAGAGACACTGCCAGCCGCCACGATGAGAAACAGCATGTGAAGATGCCGGTAAGCCACAAGCCATGTGGCAAGGTATTGATTAATGGAAATGGATTAATTTAAGTTGTAAGAACAGTTAGCAAGAAGCCTGCCACGGCCATGCAGTTTGTAACCAATATAAGTCTCTGTGTTTACTTGGTTGGGTCTGACGGCTGTGGGACTGGCAGGTGAGAGAGATTTGTCCTGACTGTGGGCCAGGCAGGAAAACTTTAGCTACAGGTATCAATTGATTAAACTTCTCCAATATGTTTATATTCTTCATAGATGTCATTCCTCTCCCCACTTAATTCCTGAAACCTGTTTTGATACCTGGCCTAGAAAACATGACCACTGGAGAGAAACCAAATCCTTTCAGCCATTTTTGTCCTATCTTCATTAGAAAGTTAATGGGGATGCATGTGCATTCAAATTAGAAAGTCAGATATCATGTGGATGCCCCAAAGGATTTTATGTTTCATATATTCTGCTTGAATGTAAACATCCCCTGACAAATAAATGCCATGCTTAACTTGTTTCAATACTGCTGAAGGAAGTCTACATATAGATAACGAAATTTACCTTCTTACCCCTCATTCCCTCGCCTTGTGGACCTAGACTCTTTCATATACACTATTCATCTGATAAAGTTTCCTTTAAAGAACACTCTGGGTTGGCAAAATAAAATGGATATCAGATGTTTTATTTTAGAACACAGTAAATGTAAGAGTAGTCAGTACATGGCATAAACTGACATTAAAACTGGTGTGAAATATGTACACAAGTGTATGCACACTTCCAAAGGTATGTGTGCATATATATACAGATTTATGTGTTGACTCCTTGACCATTAGCCTGTCTGCAGTGAGCTATCAGAAATAACTACTAATAACTATGCAAAAAGTTAGCTAATTCTGAAATGCCTCCAATATACAACATTTCGCTGTTTTAAAAATAAGATTCAAATGCAATCTGGAAACACTTTCTCACCTCCATAATCTATCATGAGTACTAGACTCTGATTATATGATCATATTTGTAAATAAAATTATTCATTCAATTAAATAAAGATGTATGAGTTCCCATTTGGCACTGTTGAGAAAACATGTTTAAAAACAAAATCTGCTGCCACCTCCAGAAAACCTGTCCACCAAAACAGAGAAAGAAAACTTCTTTAATACTGAATAAGTATTAATGCAGTGTGCTTTATTAGTGATCTGCTTCAAGATATCAACAAGAAAGAAAAAAATTCTCTTATTTAACTCAATTAAAAAAAAACAACAACAACAAAAAACCACTGCCTAAGTGTTCTCAAGGGGACAGGTCATCCTCCACTAAGGGTGCTTGATTGTGCCTTTTGTCACACTTCCAGACCTAATTTGAGTTTTGTGTAGTCACTTCTATTTTCTGGTTCCTTTCAATGAAACAAAATCCTCCAACTTCGTGGACAGAGAAGGAAAATTTGGAGTGAAGAGCAGCTGAGATTTTATATTGAAGAAAACTGGGAAATGAGTACTCATCTACACTCTGGTGTTAGTACACTTCAAACTTAAGACTCTTGAGTCTTGAGCAAGTATCCCTGTTGCTAATTTATCCTTTTTAATTTATGCATATACATTTCAAAGGACAAACAAGTAGTTAATGAATTTTCTAAAACAAATATTTTAAGAGAAGTGAGGATAGAGAATGTAAAGTTTAAGCAGGGAAAAGTAAGTTTCTTATTTTAAGTACCCTATCTTTTAATATGTATTTGCCTTCACCTCAGACTCAAAATTGCAATGAGACATGAGGTATTTGTTGGTTTTAGCCTGATAGGTGGCCCACTGTAATCCTAGCATCCAGGAGGATCAGATGTTCAAAGCTAAGCCTAAAGCTTATCAAACAAATCAGAACACAAACTTTGTTGGTCTTAAGCAAAGATTTTCTTTTTACTTACATTAAAGATGACTTCAAAGGCAGGGAAAATACATTGAAGAGAAGCCTATCACAGAATGTCATAGCTGTCCTCTTGCATAGAGCCATGGTGAGACTTAGTGAATGAATTATAAAAGAAGTAAGAAAACACAGCTAAAACCTTGGGGACACATGTTTCATTGTAACCACAAGGAAAAAAAAAACTGCCTGACAGACCGAATTGGGTAATATTATCCCTTGCTGGGCATTACTGTGAGTCCTAAACCTCAGAAGATTAGCTGTGATTCTGGGAAGGCTGAAATGTAGAACTACCAAGAAGATGATCTCAGAGGATGTCAGTGTTTGATGGAAACCCACAGAAAGTTTCTGTGTTTTGTATACCTGAACAAGGCATTGAACAGATACACATAGCTTGAGCAGGAACAGGGACAGTTTATTAAGATGGGATGAACTTCTAAAGGAGGAATCAGGCAAAGCAAATAAAGAGATTAGTGGCTCAAACAATTCTACCACACCAAGATTAGGACTTTCATGTCACTTAGTGGAAGCTTTCAGGTTTATTTTCATGTAGACTTTTCCACACATTCTGTTACACGTAGTTCTCTATAAAATGGTTTATACCATGTCTCATTAGCATCTTAAATTGCCACCCAGGGATGTGCCTAATTTTAGTATTAAAATAGGCAGCACACTCTCATGTGTGAGATATTTGTGCATATTGCTGGGACAGTGGTTGGATTCAGTCATCCACAGCAGGATGTTTTTAGCCTTCCTCTTTGCTAACTAATTGGTTTTCCTCTCATGCTATCTTGGCACTGTGTATAAAGCTTTCAGGTTCCATTCTCTACCTTACATCACTTCCTCAGAAGCTTGTTATTTAATGTTTACTAGTAGTATATGCAGATTATTTTTATGTTGTGATGATGAATGTAGGCTCAAGAAAACGACACTATGGATAAATGGGAAATAGGCAATACAGCGATAGCAAAGAGGACTATTTGTACTTAAAAGAAGTGAGAGGAGACAGAAATGAAGAGCAGGTGCAGCAAACTGTGGAAGTCAGAAAGGAGAATAACTGACTTGAAAGAAATGAAAAGAGTGAGCTGGGGAGGTGAAGGACAGCTTAAGAATAAAACAGTCTAAAAAATAACAAGGGAATAAAAACAAAAAGATCCTTTCAGAGCCAGTACAAGACTTTGATCAAAGGTTATGTGAACAACTAGAGACATGGAGGAATTCCAAAGGAATCTGGCAATTGTGTTTGAGAGAATCCCATGAATATCTGTTATGGCTTGTCAAATGACTCAGATAATAACTTGGAAGGATTAAGAAGTTGATTGTAATATTTGTATATCAGAATTGGCTCTTATTGTTTTTCTAGTTATTAATTTTCTTTAAATTCTCATTGTTTAAAGAATATTTTAAAACACATCAAAAAGGAAGACAAAACAAATAATAAAGTCCCAATATTGCCATATTCTTCTTTGCTCTTCACTCTTATGCATTCAATTTTTTAAAAAAAATTACAGTGTAATTAATAGTTTGTCACATAGGCTTGGGTATCTTTAAAGTCCTTGTACTAAAACTCATTGGCTCCACCATTCATCATGTGGTTATACTTTTGTTTTAATTTATACAAATGGAAGAAGTTATTTTACTTATATTGAAAACCCTATGGGTGTATTTATAGCATAAAACTTAGTTCCAGTTAACCCTTGCATAACGAATAACATTTTATCATTACACCACACTTGTTTCATATATGTCAATAGCTTATTTCGGATACATGTATAGTCATTGTTTGTACACTACAGTTTAAAGTATGGGATGATATTTCTCAGTAATTTGTTATAACATGCCTGCATTTGCAACTTGTGGGAGAAACTTTACAATGTCTCTACTCCATTTTCTTTTCTTTTTTTTTCTTTTTAATTCTTACTGTTTTAAGTTTATTCTCCTATTATCCAGAACCATGGTCTTTGATGCTTTCATTGTGTTCCTCTAGGATATGAAGCACTGAACAGCAGTCTGTTTGAAAGAGTCCCCTTAAATGTAATAAAGCTAAGAAAGAAAAGAAGGTTAACTGGGTTCCCAGGGCCAAGGGCAGTGGGGTGGGTGGGGGGGACCTGTGTATATGGAACATTCTACAAAGGTTTCAGTACTTTTGGGGTTTGGGATGCTGTGGATCTGGAGTTGGATTTCATTGAGTTATCTTTAGCCCTTTGCATAGTCATTTGTTCACCCCTGTATCTGGCTATGCTATTTAGTCTTCTTTTTTTAAGTTAGAAATAAGCTAAGATCAGAGAAGAGATAACCCCAGTTGAAAAAAAATATCTGCATCAGATTGCCCTTTAGGCAAATTTGTGGGATATTTTCTTGATTAATGTTTGATGTGGAAGGAACAGTACTTCAATACTAGAGTACTGTTTCTTGGCAGGTAGTCCTGTGTTTAATAAAAAATAAAGCCGGGCAGTGGTGGCACACGCCTTTAATCCCAGCACTCAGGAGGCAGAGCCTGGTGGATCTCTGTGTGTTCGAGGCCAGCCTGGTCTACAGAGGGAGCTCCAGGACAGGCACCAAAACTACACGGAGAAATCCTGTCTCGAAAAACCAAAAAAATAAAAATAAAAATAAATAAAGGTGAGCAAGCCATGGGGAACAAGCCAGTGTGAGCCGTTTCTCCATGGACTCTGCTTCAGTTCCTGCTTCTAGATTCTTGCCTTGAGATCCTCTTGCCCTGACTTCCTCACTGATGGACAGTAATCTGGGATGTGTAAACCAAAGAAAACACTTTCGTCTCAAAGTTGCTCTTGGACATGGTGTTTATCATGACAATAGAAACCTACCTAATATTCTTGTGATTAGTAGACAAATCATTTTGAAATTTAGAAATGAATTCCACTATCCTAAAGACTGACAATGCCATCAGAGGACATGTGATTTCTGGAGTAGAATTATTTCTGCTTTTCTTAAACCACCTCCTGCTGCTTCCAACAATGCATTTTTAAAGTGTCTTGCTTTATGGTTGTCTTTGCTCTGTCCTGTAAATATTTCATGAAAAGGTTAGCATGAGGTAATATGGTGTTTGAGGAAACTTGACTTGGTGTTCCTGTAGCCATGGTCACTCATTTGGCTCCAGAATTAACTCTCTCTTACTTCCTCAGAGATGAGAACTGTGGTTTTGATTTGTTTGTTAGTTAGTTTATATCAATACTTCTTACAATGTCAGATCTATCACATGCTTGATCTCATCCTCAGAGTCCTTTGATTCCCCCAGATTATTAAAGTGAAGACCCAGAAGTGAGTTAACCATTTGATTTCATTCAAATTAATGTTCAGAAACGAGAATTATAAATTAAGTATTAGTTATAGGTGTCAAAATGTTTATCTCCAAAGTATGTCTAGAATTTATCAGCATATTATTAGCTACATGTTTGATTATTTATAATAAAACTGAAAGTGTATTGAAAATCAATTATTTTTTCTTACAATACTACCAGTTGCAAAGATTTCCTCTTGCTATTGCTGCTATAATCAGTTCTGCTTGCGGAGTTATACACATCATTGCCTCAAGCTATACACTTAGCTTCTTATCTCATGCCTTATATTCAAGGTCTACTCTCTTTTCCCTTAGCATATAACATATACACGTCACATTCCTTTTTGTCCCTTTTTCCTCTTTTATTAAAAATAGATTTTTATATATAATACATCCTGATTATAGTTTCCCCTTCCTCTACTCTTCCCAGTTCCTCTCTCACCTCCACTCCCACTGAATCCACTCCCCATCTGTCCTTCATTAGAAAGAAGAGACTTCTCAGGGATTAACAATTACACATGACAAAATAAAATAATAAGATGAAGCAAAATCTATCAAAGTTGGACATAGCAACTCAACAGGAGAAAAGGAGTCCCAAGAGCAGGGACAAGTCAGAGACACACTCATTCTCACAACCAAGAGTCTCATAAAAATACTAACCTAATAGCTATAATGTATATGCTGAGATCCTGGTGTACACCCATTTAGGATCTGTGCTTGCTACTTCAGTCATGGTGAGATCATATGTGTATTGCTTAGTTGGCTCAGAGAACCTTGTTCTCCTGGTGTCTACCATCCCCTCTGGCTATTACATTCTTTCTGCCTCCTCTTCCATCAGATTCCCTGAGCTCTGAAGGCAGGGATTTGAAGACCTCCAATTTAGACTCTCTCTCTCCATAGTGTCTGGCTTTGTGTCTCTGCATCTGTTCCCATCTGCTGCAGGAGGAATCCTCTCTGATGATGACTGGATAAGGCACTGATATATGAGTATAGCAAAATATCATTAGGATCATTTTATTGATATTTTTAGATCAGTAGTGTTTGGTTTTATCCAAGACCTATATGCTATCTAGTCTCTGATTCTTGGTTACCCAAGCACTGCCTGGTGTGGCTCCTTTTTATGGAGTGGGCTATAGATCAAATCAGACATTGTTGGCTACTCACACACACTCTGTGCCACCATTGCCCTAGCATGTTTTACAGTTGAGACAGATTGTAGGTCAAATCTTTTGTGGGTTGGTGTTTACCTTAGCCTGCAGAATACCTTCCCACATCAAAGAGACTAGAATGTCGGGGTGAAAGCTCCATACAGGCACCAGCTAGACTTCTACATGTTCAATAAGTTGTGTGGGTGTTAGCCTCTGCAATGGGGCCCTACTGTCAGTTGGCAGTGAGCAGCATTTTGCTCCATGGGATCTCCTTGGCCAACAACTCAATTGAATACACCCTAGTCCCACCACTGGAAGCCTCACTGGACCACAAGAGATGGCCAGTTGAGACTGTGTCCCTCACAACTAGGAGTTCATTAGGATTACCTTAGACTTCAAGCAGTTTCCACTGCACTAGGTTTCAACACCCTCTCAAATGGCCCCCAATTACAGTTATCTCTCCCTCAACTCTCTGTCTACCCTATCTCCCCTCCACACACCTGATACCTCTTCATTCTCATATTTCCATCTGCCCCAGTGCAGAATCTATTCTATTTTGCCCTCCCAAGGAGATCCCCATGTTCACCCCTAAACCCTTTTCTTTTCTTTTTTTTTCTGATTTTTCGAGACAGGGTTTCTCTGTGTAGTTTTGGTGCCTGTCCTGGATCTTGCTCTGTAGACCAGGCTGGCCTTGAACTCACAGAGATATGCCTGGCTCTGTCTCCCAAGTTCTGGGATTAAAGGCGTGCACCACCACCACCACCACCACCACCACCACCACCACCACCACCCAGCTAGACCTTCCTCTTATCTAACTCTCTGAGCCTATGGAATGTAGCTTGGCTAACATTTACTTAATATATAATATCTACTTATAAGTAAATGCATATCATATTTATCTTTCTGGGTCTGGAATACCTCACTAAGGATGATGTTTTCTAGTTGCATCCACTTGCTTGCAAATTTCATTTCTTTTAACAGCTGGGTAATACTCCATTGTGTAAATATACTATGTTTCCTTTATCCATTCTTCACTAAAGGGACATCTAGGTTGTTTTCAATTTCTCTGTATTATGAATAAAGCCACAATGAACATAGTTGAGAAAATATCCATGTGGTATGGTGGAATGTACCTTTGGGCATATACCCAAGAGTAGTATAGCTGGGCCTTGAGGTGGATCACTTCTTAACTTTCTGTGGAATGGCCATATTGATTTTCATAATGGATGTACAAGTTTGCATTCCCACCAGCAGTGGAGTAGTATTCTCCTTGGTCCACATCCTTCTAAGCATGAGCTGTCATTTGTGTTAATGATCTTAACCATTTTAACATGCGTAATATGGAATCTCAAAGCATTCGGATTTGCTTTTCCCTGACGGCTAAGGATGTTTAACATTTCTTTATGTGTTTGTCAGCTATTGGAGAATATTATTTTGAGAATTCTCTGCTCAGATATGATCCCCATTTTTGATTGGATAATTTGGTTTTTTTTTTTTTTGATATCCAGTTTCTTGAATTTCTTATATATTTTGGATATTAGCCATCTGTCAGGAGTAGATTTGGCAAAAATCTTCCCATACTATAGGCTGACCTTTTGTCTAATGTCTATGTCCTTTGACTTACAGAAGCTTTCCAGTTTTATGAGGTCCCATTTATTAATTGTTGATTTTAATGCCTGGGCTTCTGGTGTTCTAATCAAAAAAGTCATCCACTCTGCCAATGTGTTTATGATCCACTTGGACTTGAGTTTTGTGCAGGGTGATATATATGGATCTATTTGTATTCTTCTACATGCAACAGACTAGTACCCAGTGTGACCAGCAACATTTGTTGAAGATACTGTCTTTTTTTCCAGTGTGTGTTTCTAGCATTTTCTTTTTTCTTTTATCAAAAATCAGCTGTTCATATGCGTGTGTATTTATGTCCAGGTTTTCAATTGATTCCATTGATCAACATGTCTGGTTTGTTTTCAATACCATGTGGTTTTTATTACTATAGGTCTATAGCACAACTTGAAATCAGGAATGGTGGAGCATCCAGCAGTTCTTTTATTGTTCAGGATTGTTTTTGGTATGATGGCCATTTTTACTATGCTAATCCTACCAATCTATGAGCATGGGAGATATTTCCATCTTCTGATATATTTTTCAGTTTATTTCTTCAAAGACTAACATTTTTTTTATAAGGACCACAAAATAAACTTTACTAATTGAATTTGCCTTATATCCCACACTTCAGTATCTTACTCAAATGTTGCCAAATAGAAGCTGCAAAGGGATCTTCATTTCAGTCTTCAGTGAACTTGGTTAATAATTTACTTACTTCAAATCTACAACAAAAAAGACTTAAACAAGGTTTTTTTCCTTGTAACTGAAAACAACTGTGTTATTTAAAGTCTTAACCAAACTGTTTACATAGTTTTCTTTTATATGAGTACCTATCTATTTTCTTATATCAAGAGAATATAAAAAGCTTTAAAATATTGACAGGGATAGAGACATGATCAAGCCTTTAACACAAGTTCATTACCTGGACCAAGATCAGGTTTTGGATGACTTCCAGTAATTCTTGCAAGAAGCTTCAAGGGTCTAACCTTCTTGGGAACCAGAATGCAAATTCATATACCCAGAGGAAGACAAACAGACAGACAGACACACACACACACACACAAAGCATAATTAAAATAAAAACAAATCTTTAACTAATTTTTAATCATGAATGTTTTTCTATCATAATTTTGGTAACATGGGTTTTGAGGCATGTAAAGAATTACAGAGTTTTTTCTCCATCATGAATTAGTCCATGTAACAGAAAGCAAGCACATAGGCTTGTAGTGAGAGTACTCTATCATTTTCAGTCTGTGAAAAGATTTGAGAAGATTTAGAAAATGGTACCCTGCTGGAAGAAATCAGTTTTGAGGGTTGGCCTGAGTATTTACATCTGCACACCATTTCCAATTTACACTTTCTGCTTTCTGCTGCAGGACAAGAATGGGAATTCTTAGCTGCCTGCTTTGGCTGCCATGTCTGACACTTGTTTCCATGCCACTTTTTATCATATAAGTCTTTCACTTGCTCAGTTTCAGTTACCCCAAGATATTTAATATTATTTAGGGCTATTGTGATAGATGTTGTTTCCCTGATTACTTTTTCAGTCTATGTCATTTGTAAATATGAAGACTAATGATTTTTTTTAGTTAATGCTATATCCAGTCACTTTGCTGAATGTTTATTAGCTGTAGAAGTTTCCTAGCGGATTTTTTTGGGGTCAGTTCGGTATACTGTCATATCATCTGTAAAAAACAATATGTTGACATCTTCCTTTGCAATTTGTATCCCCTTGATTTCCTTCAGTTGTCTTATAGCTCTAGATAAAACTTTAAGTACTATATTGAGTAGATATGGAGTGGACAGCCTTGTCTTGTTCCTGATTTTAGAGGAATAGCTTTTTGTTTCCCTCCATTTATTTTTATATTGACTATAGGCTTGCTGTAAATTGCCTTTATTATGTTTAGGTACAGTCTTTGTATGCCTAATCTCTCCAGTACTTTTATCTTTAAGGGGTATTGGATTTTGTCAAAGGCATTTTCTGTGTTGAATGAGTAGATCATGAGGATTTGGTTGTGGGTTTGTGTGTTTTCTTTAAGTTTGTTTATATGGTGGATTACACTTACTGCTTTTTGTAATATGCACCCATGCATGCATCTTTGGGATGAAGCCTACTTGATCATGGTGGATGATCTTTTGATGTGGTCTTCAATTTGGGTTGCAATTATTTTATTGAGTATTTTTTTATCAAGTTCATATGGGAAATTGGTCAGTGCTTCTCTTTCTTTACTGAGTCTTTATCAGGTTTGGGTATCAGGGTAATTGTGGCCTCATAAAATGAACTGGTCAATGTTCATTTTTTTTCTATTTTGCAGGATAATTTGAGAAGTATTATCATTAACTATTCTTGGAATGTCTGGTAGAATTCTGTGATAAAACCACCTGGCCCTGGTATTTGTGTTTCCTGTTTGCTGCGTTTTCTTTTGCTTTGGTTGGAAGAATTATAATGACTGCTTCTATTTCTTTTGGGGTTATAAGTCTATTTAAATTGTTTATCTGATCTTTTTTTAACTTTGGTAAGTGGTACTTATTGAGAAAATTATCCATTTATTTTAGATTTTTCTAATTTGGTGGAGTGCAGGTTTTTAAAGTATGTCCTTATGATTCTCTTGATTTCCTCTGTATCTGTTGTTGTATCCCTGTTTTTATTTCTGATTTTGTTAATTTTCTTAGTCTTTCTTCATCTTTTAATTAGTTTGGATAAGTATTTGTTCATCTTCTTGTTTTTCTCAAAAAGCCAACTCTTTGTTTCATTGATTGCTGTAGTCTGTGAAATAGAGATTCTGCTGTATATGACATAGCTATACCTTGAAGGATCAAGGAATACTTCTAGAAGAGAAGTCAAATATCAAGGAATATTTGATGCTATTCAGCTTTTAATATATCAGCTGTTTCCTGCTATCAATTTCTTGTATACCCATAACTCCTAGGCCATAAAGGCAAACAGTGTACGCTTCTCAAACCTACTGCTGATCTGTACTAGGTAACACACCTACAGAGACAAAAGCCTGTCTCCTAGGAGACAGTCAGGTGCATACATACATAGCTTTCTTTCTTGTGCAAATGAAGCTCAGACCCTCCTTCCCCTCACAGACCAAATGGCATTCCAGAGCAATTGACTCAGAACAAAAGTGTTTTTTGCATACCAGGTGGAAGAGGATTGAGGCAGACTTCCTAGCTCTGAGCAGAGTACTGTGAGTAAAGAAGAAAAAACAATCAGAGTTTTTGTAGAGGGTAGGGGTTGGGTCAGGTCAAGAGAGTAGGAAAGGAAGGAATGAACAGGGATGGAGGAGCTGAGGATGAAGATGAGATCAAAAGCAAAAGAACTATGAGAGGACATGAGAGGATATGAGAGGCAGGAAGAGAAGGAATGGAGAAAAACTAAGCATGAGAGCAGAAAAGAAGCTGTGTGGAGAGAGAACTGCTTCAGAAGAATAAAGTAAATGGACTAAAGTGTTTCATATACCTAGATTCATTTAATTAATTCAAAGATTAGACTATCAGCTGGTAGTAGATTCTTCCCAGACCCTGGGAGAGGGCTATTGAGGGACTGGACCCCTCATAGTCTGAAATAGTTGATTCTTTATATTGTTCTATGTCAATTTATTGATTTCAGCCCTCAGTTTATTTCTTAACATCTGCTTTTCTTGGGTATGTTTAATTTTTTGTTGTTGTTGTTCTTGAACTAGAGGTGTGCTGTGAAGTTGCTAGTATGAGATCTCTCCAATTGGTTTATAAATGTACTTATTGCTATAAACTTCACTCTTAGCACTGCTTTCATTCTATTTGGGTATGCTGGGTATCATTTTCATTGAATTCTAGAAAGTATATGATTTCTTTCTAATTTCTTTCTTGACCAATTATTCATTCAGTAGAATGTTGTTCAGTTTCCATGAGTTCATATGCTCTCAGTTGCTTCTGTTTTTGTTGATATCCAGCATTAATCCAGGGTGATCATTTTCTTGTATCTGTTGAGACTTGTTTTGTGTCCATGTTTGTGATCAGTTTTGAAGAAAGTTTCATGACATGCAGAGTAGAAGGCATAATCTTTTGTGTTTGGGTGAAATGTTCTGTAGATATCAGTTAGGCATAATCTTTTGTGTTTGGGTGAAATGTTCTGTAGATATCAGTTAGGTCCATTTGACTTATAATATTAGCTCCAATATTTAACTGTTAAGTTTTGTCTGGATGACCCATCCATTGGTGAGAGTGGAGCATTAGAGTCTCTCATTGTCAGTGTGTTAGGGTCAATGTGTGATTTAAGTTGTGATAGTTTTCTTTTACAAGAGTAGATGCCCTTGTGTTTGTGTCATAGATATTTTGATTTGAAATATCATGTTGGGGGATTTTTCCTTTAATGAGTGTGCAGTGTCCTTCTCTATATGATTAGTTTTGATTTGAACTCTATTTTAGTAGATATTAAAATGGCTATACCAGCTTGATTCATAGGTCCACTTGCTTAGGATATCTTTTTCTACCTTTACCCTGAGGTAATGCCTATCCTTGATGTTAAATTGTGTTTTCTGGATACAGCAGAAGGATGGATCCTATTTTTTGCATTCATTCTGGTAGTCTTGGTTTTTTTGGGGGGGGCAGGGAATTGAAGGCATTGATACTGAGAGATATCAATGAGCAGTGATATTTGACTCCTGTGATTATGTTGTGATGGTAGTGATAGTGGTCGTGTGTGTGTGTGTGTGTGTGTGTGTGTGTGTGTGTGTGTGTGTGTGTTTTGGTGTGAGATTATTTAGTCTCTGTGCTTTTATGTACTTAGTTCCTTAGTTGGGTGTTTTCCTTCTCAAAGGCTGGATTTGTAGGTAGATACTGTTTAAATCTGAATTTATTATGAAATATCTTATTTCCCCCATCTACCTTTATTGAAACTTTTGCTGGGTATAAGAGTCTGGGCTGGCATCTGTGGTGTTTTATAGTCTGCAGCACATTTCTCCAGGCCCTTTTGCTTTTAGACTCCATTCAGAAGTCAGGCATAATTTTAATATGGTCTTTAAACACAGGTCTGTCTGTGTTTGTTACTTGGTCTTTTGCCCTTGCAATTTTTAATATTCTTTCTTTGTTCTGTATGTTGTATGTTTAGTGTTTTGATTATTATGTGTTGAAGGGACTTTTTTTTTTTTTTTGGTCTAATTTTTTTGTTGTTCTGTGTGTTTCTTGTACATTTATAGGCATGTCATTCTTAGGATCATTTTCTTTTATTATTTTGTTTAAAACATTTTCTGGAACTTTGAGCTGGGCTTCTTCTCCTTCCTCTATTATTTTTAGGTTTGGTCATTGCATAGTGTTCCAGATCTCCTGGATGTTTTATTTCTGGAGATTTTTAGATTTAATGTTTTCTTTGACTGATGAATCCATTTCTTCTATTACATCTACAATGCCTAATATTCTCTCTTCCATCTCATATAATCTTCTGTTGAAGCTTGCCTCTGCTGTTCCTGATAGATTCACAACATGCCCCCACGGTTGGGTATGTCCGGCGGACCTAGACACTTCTGCCTAGCCAGTTCCGGGTCAAAATAGCCATTTCCTGGTCAAAACGTCTCAGGTAACCAGGATCCCGTGGCTTTGCATGGTTGTGTAAAAGCACGCATCGCAACCATGTGATCTATGTGCATGCGTGGAGTAGCCTCATGAACCTGTGTACGCATACACGACCCAGCCTTTTTAAGCCAGCACTATATTCCCGGCTTCCTTCTTTATGCATGTGTCCTTCCACAGGCCTGAGCACACCTGTCTCTCTCTCTCTTATCTTAATAAAACTTTTGTTAGTGGATTCTGTCGTGTTTCATGACATTTCCTTGCAGGGTAAGAGCACCGCCAAATAACTAACAGTTCCTTTTTGAATCCCTAAATATTTCATTTCCAGAATTCCCTTTGTTTGTGGGTTTTTTTTGCGGGGAGAGGGGGTTGTTTCTTGGTTTGTTCTTTTGTTTTTGTTTTGTTTCTCCTATTTTTAATTTCAGGACTTGAAGAATTTTGTTTGTTTCCTTCATCTCTGTGTTTTCTTGGATTTCTTTAAGAGATTAATTTATTTCCTCCAACTGTTTGTTTGTGTTTTCCTGGATTTCTTTAAGAAATTTATTTATTTACTCTTTAAGGACCTCTATCATCTTCATATAGTTGATTTTAAGGTCTTTTTCTTGTGCTTCTGCTATGTTGGAATATGCAGGACCTGCTATGGTGGGAAAGCTGGGTTGTAGTGGGACATATTTCCCTGGCTGTTGTTGATTGTGTTTTTAAATGGGCAAGTTGGCATCTGAGTTTTGGATGACTAAAGGTCCAGATGCTGATTTCTGGATTTGTCTTTGTTGGGTGTTTTGTTCCTTCCTTTCTGTTTCCTTTTTGGATTTTTGGAGATTGTGATGGCCATGTGTTGTCTTTTATTCTGACCTATTCAGCTTGTGTGTTCCAAAGGAATGACTCCTGGTATTGGCGGGTGAGTAACTAGGAAGATTTGGGGAATGGAAGGTTGGAGGAGATGGTCTTTATTATTGGTTGTTTATTGGTTGGGCATGAAGTCATAAAACAAAGGGAGACCACAGAGGGTTTTCTGATATGGAATTGAGAATGAGACTGAAGAGACTGGATCTCAGGAGCAGTAGTAGATGCATTGTTGGTCTGCCTTCATTCTATTTGTTGCCCTGGGAGGAACTGCCCTTGGTTTAACAAGGGATGCTTGCTGGAGTTGGGGGTCTTAAACAAAGCAGCATATTTGGGGAGAGAGATTGGGAGTCAATGGTTTATAGGATCCACAGGAGATGTGGACAGGAGTGAGAGATGTCCGCAGCTGGTATTCTCTTTCAGTTCATTGGACAAGACTGGGGTATTGAGTCTGGGGGAACAGAGAAAGTAGAAGGTCAGTGGTCAGCCTACCCAGTTTTCTTGCAGGTGCTGCCTGTGTTTTAGCAGGGGATATCTACTGGAGTTGGAGGCTATGATACAGCAATGAGTGTGGGGATAGAGTTTAGAAGGGGATGGTCTGTGGAATCTGCAGGAGATGTGTGGAGGAGTGAGGGAAGACTGCAACTGGAATTCTTTTTCAGCTCTAAGGACAAGATTAGGGGATTGGCTCTGGGGAAACTGAAAGGGAGGAGAAGGTCTGCAGGCTGCCTACCTGGTTTTCTGTACAATTCACATTCTTAATGAGGTATTTTCTAAAGGTCCTAATTGAATGACAAACCAACACACATGCCCTCATCTCCTTATCCCTTTACTGGCTTCATCTTGCTTTATAATTTATCTGGAGATGATAATCCTATTCATTTATGTGTGTCCCCAAAGAGATTCATCGCTCCATGGCATTAGGAATGAATCTATGATTATTTATTTTTACACTTGTTTTCTAAAAGCAAATGAACTCATATTCAGTAGCCAATAAAATATTTTCAAAGAGTGAATGAATCAGTTCTTATTCAGGAATAATTTTAGAGTTGAACTTTTTGAGCTGATCATACAAACGGCATTTCATGAAAAGTAGTTAATAAAGGATGCTGAGCAAAAGAATTTGACATTTTGCCCCTGTCCTACACCAATGATACCTGTACAAGTAAAAACAAATGCAAAGCTAGTGAGAAGGTTCAGTGCATAAAGGAACTTGCTGCCTAACCTGAATACCTGAGTTAAATCCATTGGACCCATATGGAAGAAGGGAAGAACCGACTCTTGTCATTTGTCTTCAGACAGACAGACATACAGACAGACAGACAGACACACACACACACACACACACACACACACATATATATATATATATATATATATATATATATATAGAGAGAGAGAGAGAGAGAGAGAGAGATACATAGGTAGATGACAGATAGATAAGGTAAGGAAAAATACTTACTCAAATAACAAAATAGATGTAGTAGTACTACACCAAACTTATCTTTTAGTTATCAGATCTGAACTGCTAGAAAGGTTCACTAATCAAATCCAGTGTACTGTGATTTATGTCTGTTTGTGCACGTGTATGAAGATGTGGTTACAGAAGAAACTGAATCACTCATGAGCTAGGCCATGTCACTGAGGGCATGTCCAAGCATCTTCATGAGCACTGCCTTCTTCCTAAATAGCAGCTTTTACTATGTTCCTTGGAGTGCTTGGCTCTTGATTGGTTCTCTTAGCTTCTTTGTTTGTCTAAAATCATATTCATCCGCTTTTATTATTGAAGTGAATGTGCCCACAAAGTTTGAGCATAGCAGTTGTTCTCTCAGCAATCTGTAGAGGCGTTGACCACGCCTTGGCTTTCCTGCCTTTGTTTGTAGTACTAGCTCTTAAACACTGTCATTCATTTGAATGCATGGTGTCTTTTTTCCTCTGTGAAGTTGTGTTTTTTGTTTTCATTTCAAGGTAATGACTACATTTTTTAGGTTTCTTCACAGAATACAGTGTGTCCTTTGTATTATTTCATCAGTTTTCTTTAGTGACCTCCCACCACACTACTTTCTGTATTTTTTATTTTTTTTTACTTTTTTTTTTTTTTGGCAATACAATTCAGTTCTACATATCAGCCACGGATTCCCTTGTTCTCTCCGCTCCCGCCCCCCTCAACTTCCCCCCAGCCCACCCCCCATTCCCACCTCCTCCAGGGCAAAGCCTCCCCCGAGGAGGACTGAGATCAACCTGGTAGACAGTCCAGGCAGGTCCAGTCCCCTCCTCCCAGGCCAAGCCAATGGACCCTGCATAGGCCCCAGGTTTCAAACAGTCAACTCATGCAATGAGCACAGGGACAAATAGCCAAATGAATGGAAACACATGAACTATGAACCAATGACTGAGGGGTCCCCAACTGGATCAGGCCCTCTGAATGGGTGAGACAGTTGATTGGCTTGATCTGTTTGGGAGGCAAACAGGCAGTGTATATTTTATTTTAATCTATTTTTCAATTTAACAGTGGTTAGTGAGATTTAACATTTTTTTTCAAAATTTCAGTTCTATTTTATCAGTGTGGATAGTACCTTCAGAGTGTCTACCTCTCTGACAAATTAAGTTGTCTTAATTCATTCAGTATATTTCCATTTTGAAATCTATATCTGGTACCTCTGTATGTTTGTTTTCTGTGTTTTTTTATGGTTGTTTTGTGGTTCATGTCATACATTCCTACACACACACACACACACACACACACACACACACACACACACACACAAACACACACACTTTTGACACTTAACTGTATAAAAATTAATAGAAATATCCCAAATCTCTTTCTATTGTTTTTGTCTAATGACTATTTATTTTTTCTTCTGAAATACATTCCAAAATTCCAGTTTTTATAAGATATATTTTTATGTACTAAATGTTATAGAAAATGATTAATATTATGAAAGAAACTTATCATATTGTGCCTTTAGATAAGACCCCAAGTACTAATTTTATTAATTTATCACTCTAAAGAAACATGAAATAATGTATACTTTATAGCTAATTACAGGTGAACTTTTACACTTTAAATAAAACACATCCCAAATACAAAAATTTGAACTGGTAACATAAAACTATTTTATAAGCATGTAGGTTAGAAAGGATGCCTACACTAAAAAGCATGTCACATTTGCAAAGGACCCAATTTCAGGTCCCAGAACTCACATCTGGAAGCTTACAAGTGCATGTAACATCAGCTGTAGAAGATCTAATACCCTTTTCTTGCCTCTGTGGATACCTGCATTCACATGTGTAAATACTGTGTCCTCTCATACACACAAATACACATAATTCATAATAAAAATATTAAGTACATATGAAAAAGTCAATGACGTCAATTTTAGAAATATTATGATTGCTTTAGGGTATATTCAGCAGTTTTGGACTATTATTTTTATTTTATCTTCTATTTTGTTATTTTCATTTGTTTATTTAGTGAGAGAACATGACTGTACCACAGCATATGTCGAAGACAGAGACCAACATTTGAACTGATTCTCTTCTTCTTCCATGTGTGTTCTGAAGATTGAACTCAGGATATCATATATGGCAGTGCATGCATTTATCCACCGAGTGGTCTCACCAGTCCCAGATTTGGACTGTTACCATGTAGTAGATATGACATGGAATTATAATTGTCTCATTGGGTATCATTTTTCCTAATTGTGATTTTTATTTTAAAAATTAATTTGAATAGCTTTTAAGAAACTCCATTCATGATAACCTAATAGAGTACCTGAGAGAAATATATCTGTTAGTGATAGTTGCTAAAAAAATTGCCAATTATACTAAATATAGCTAGCTATCCACACTCCAAAAACGTATTTTCTTAATAAGAATAAATTCAGGCAATAAAACAGAGGAATATCCACTTAATTTTCCTGTTCTTTTCTCCAAAATTGACTATTATCACTTTCCATAAACTCCAATATTTATATGCCTATAGAGTACAAATCAGAATGCCTTTTGCTGAGATAAATCCTCATTAAAATAATTGCAGGTTACAATATGCAAATTATTTAATTAACAAGAGTTTAAAATAACAATTCAGTTAACATAAGGCATAGTTCTACACCCTTGCTCTTACATGCCACTCTTAGCCTTTTTCATCTTCAACTGACTGGAGTTGGCCAGCAGATTTCAATCCTGTGCCAGTCACCTCTGATGCTGAAATTTCATCTTCACTAGAAGAAAGAAACAGTAAGAGACTCAACATATGTCTATAAATTTTAATGTGCTTTATATGTTATTCAAGTATATAGAAATACCAAAAGAATATAAAACATTTTTAATGTTTTAAGAGATTATTTGGGATCCCCTCCATATTTTCAAAATAAGTACATAAGATAACAGCTTTAAGGAAGTATTGTGCAAGAATTCCTTCTGAATTGAAATATTCCCTCCAGAAGAGAGGAGAGAGGCTCCTGAGACTCAGGAAGTAAGCAAAGCACAAGTCCCAGGAAGCCTCTGGAAAAACAAGATTCTTAAGATCCCTCCACTAGGTGGTGGGGCCTTACACAACAGCTAAGAGAGGACACATTCTCATCTGAGGAGCTGAGTGCATAGCATGGAGAGACCTCCAGGTTTACAGCTTCCATGATACATCAGCAATGCTAGGGTGGACTTTTTGATTATAGGGCTGCCTTAAAAAAATAATGAGGAATTGCCGGGCGGTGGTGGCGCACGCCTTTAATCCCAGCACTCGGGAGGCAGAGCCAGGTGGATCTCTGTGAGTTCGAGGCCAGTCTGGGCTACCAAGTGAGTTCCAGGAGAGGCGCAAAGCTACACAGAGAAACCCTGTCTTGAAAAACCAAAAAAAAAAAAAAAAAAAAAAAAAAAATGAGGAATTGACTGCTCCAAGGTATGAGTTGAGGAGAAGCTTTATTGCATATATGAGAGACAAAACACATGGAGGTATCTGGAATGATCAGGACTGAAATGGGCCATGAGAGTAGGGCCTGGGGAAGGAGACTGGAAAAGAGGAAGCAAGAGCCTCAAGAGGCCAGGAGTGAACCAGGAGACCAAGCAAGCCAAGAGAGTAAGAACCAAGACACACTGTAGGCAAAATGGCTGAGGTTATACGGAAGAGAAGTTAGGGGAAATGAATGAAGCTCAGGGGCTGGAGAGTTTGAGGGTAGGGGCGGGGTATGCCAGCCAGGAGGACTCTGTAACACTGTGGGTAGGGACTGAGGGAGACTAGCAGCCAGAGTCTGCTTTGATATGTTCAATCAGCCCCTCAGTTCACCTTTTATCCTGAATTTAAAATTTAACACCTTCGAGTCATAGATGTACACTCACATTCCTGTAACTAAACCATAAAAAAAGTCTTGGGTTGTCCATCAATGAAATTGTTATTTCAGGCTGTTTTGGTTATCTATGTTAAACATTTGTTCAAATCTCTCTACCAAAGACATACAGCAAGCGGAAAAAAAATTTTTCTGTCACTGACGTATGTATTCTTACCTGGCTTTTCTTTCAACTATTCGTCATTTATCTTATTTCTTTACCAATCAGATTCAGTATGGTTGCAATGAAAGTGCACATACATAGTTTGTATCTTTCCCTAATTCTACAGTCAGCCTAAATCTCTCAGAAATCAGCAATGTGCCCCCACTCTCAGTCTGTCAATGACTACTCTTGATATATATGCTGTTTTCCTGTGTGATTGACCTTCATGAAGTCTTTGGAAATGAAGAAACAAATGAAGTAGCCTCATTTCTTAATCTCAACATCATCTGTCTCCACCACTTTATAACCTTGTTTGTATAATTTGCTTTCAAAGATTATTTTCTTCTTGTTGTACTACTTTAATATACTGTATAGGTCTAAATAATGAATTTTGAGAGACAATCACAGACAGTGGGTATATAGGCTTAGGAATATAGAAAATGTAAACCGGTCTAAAAAGAAAGAGTTCATGGATCTGTGTTCAGTAGAAGATTCATGAATATAGAATCTGTATGTTTATTACCCCCTCTGTGTATCTATGTCTAATCATTATTGTTCCTTTTATTTCAGACACATATTCAAATAATTTATTTGATTTTAAAAATAATTCTTCTCAAAAATAAATTATCTGACAAGTTTTTATTATTTGTCTGCTTTGTTTTAATTTTCAGCAATTCTTAAAAGCACCTGAATTCCAAAGCCATCATTAAATATAATATTTATTTCTTCAGTAGCTCTGCGAGAACTCTGCGCTTATGTCCAGTCATGAGTCACATATTTATACAAGGCTGTGATTACCAATGGAAAAGGAGAAATCAGCGTTAACATGAGATTTAACATTCTGCTCTCTCCATTCCATTTCATTATTACATAAATCATTCAAAATAGTAACACTTTGACTAATAAGATTATTAATGGATTTTGAAATTAGATGCAACCTTGATTGGAAAAAATAAATCATTGTCTGTCAGGCTAATGAACTACATCACCATATTAGGTGGTGGGGAATAAGGTCCACTGCCCTCAGAGATAGTTCTGACACTCCTTCGCTGTCTTTACACTCCAGCAGGAAATAGGCTGTCATCAGTGGCCCATAATTAAGAGGAACATGTTCTGTGGTGTGTGTGTGTGTCTGTGTGTGTGTGTGTCTGTGTGTGTGTGTGTGTGTGTGTGTGTGTGTGTGTGTGTGTGTTTTGTGTCTGTGAGAGAGAAAGAGAGACCTGAAATAAGTGTAACATCATGAGCAAATATAACGAACCCAGCCTAAAAATGTAACTTTGAAATAAACATATCTGATTTGCCTATTAGCCATTGTATAAGACACTAAAATTTAGTCTAATTAACAAAATAATTTTGAAGAAAGTTACTGGGAAACTTTTTATTCATATTAATTTTGGAATTGGTTGTTGAAGTTTGTTTATATAAACAGTGCATTTGATATCTTTCACAATGTTAGGAATCTGTGAAGTATTTCTGGCACACAAAGGAACACATTCACATAATATCCCACATTTACATGTGCAGGCACTTTACACACACACACACACACACACACACATTGCCTTGTTGTTTAGAAATCACTTTAATAATATCCGCAAACACTGGAGCCCAGGAGCTCCATTAATTAAGTCCATGCTGAGAAACCTAGAAAAGGTTTAGTGGTGTCTTCAATCTCTTTGAGACATAACAAAAGTGTAACATACATGTAAAATGCATGTTACTAATTTGATATAGGACAATATGTACATTTTCTATGTAACCTTTTTAAAACATTTGCAGTGTTTTTAAAATCTTGTAGTGTAATCAAAACTGTTTACTCTGTGGCTTTTAGTGTGGTTACGTATTTGAAAACATTTCACAACCTATCGTTGGAAGATTTATTTTCTCTATGAATTACAAGCTTAATTTTTTAATTTTTACTTATTGTTTTATAGCATCCTTGTAGGATCTAAGAATTGAACTTAGTCTTCAGGCTCCTGCACATGCATCTTTACCTGATAAGTGACCTTGCTGCGCCTTTTTATTTTTCTTGTACTAATTTTCCTGAAAATTTCCATAGTAGTCACACAAAAAACAATGCTTAGGTTCTCATCCATTGTGTTGTCTGTTTAATGTACCTTCATTAAATAAAATGAACTTTTTACAAAATTTGAGCTGTGATTTTCCTGACATGTGTTTTTAATTTTTGTTTTCCTACTAAGACCCAATGGGATCAACTATTGAGATCATAAGCAATGTAAGTTTGGAAAATTATTGTTGTTTTATCATTCTTCTGCATATGAATCTAAATGAAACACCATGCAGACACATCACTTGCATGATCATGGTACTCATCTTTCATTCATTCTTTGATAATTTTAGCAAGTTAAAAATAGAACAGGGCACAAGTCAGTGAAAGGAGTTTTCAGTATTAGAAAGGTTCTTTAAAAAAAACAACAAGAATATGTTCATTTTTGTTAGAAATATAAAAATAGTATAAAGTAGCATCCAGTTAAATCAGTATATTTTAAATGGATAAAATCAATGCTCTCCACGACTACATTGAATTTTCTAAGCTATACTGTTTCTGTAACCAGAGACCAACAATGTGGAACCATAACTTCTTGAGTTCTTCTAGTAACTAAAGAGCCAAGTATGAGCAGGTTATAAAATTAAATACAATTTAATGATCTCAGTCTGTTTTAAGGAGACATTTCTTTAATGAAGGTGAGAGCTACACTTATCTGTAGGTATAAGGATAAATATTTAAAATGTAGTTAGGAATAATGATGATTAAGAAAGTGCTGATTTTGGGTGTTCCTCAATGGTACAAGTAACTATATACATACTAAGCACATTGTATTTTTATATTAAGGAAAAAATAACACAATTACATAAAGAGAAACCATGAATTTGAGAAAGAACAAGGAAGGTGCATGGGAAGGGACTAGGGGATGAAAGGTAAAAGAAAACAACTTAGTTATATTTTGATTTCAAAAACTAGAAAGTATATTAAAAATCAAATATGCTCTAATGCACCTCTCCATTTTTCCACTGTAATGTAAAGCACTTAGATAGCATATACATGTTGGGCCCCCATGAAGCCCAGTGTAACTTCCTGAGCCTAGCTCAAGTTTGACTACCTGTCCTCCAACATGTATGGTGATATTTTATTTGTACTGATATGTGATTTTATTTGTATATTAATAAATAAAGTTGCCTGGGGGTCAGAGCTAATAGCAAGCCATAGCAGAAGCTGGGCGATGGTGGTGCATGCCTTTAATCCCAGCATTTGGGAGGCAGAGCTAGGCGGATCTCTGTGCGTTTAAGGATACAGAGGGTTACATCTACAAACATGACTTCCACATAGAGTGACTCAACACTACCCGACCTAGAATGTCCTCTGCCCAGTAACTGCTGAGGTGGCATCATCTCCTTGGCCGGCTATCCTCACCCCATCCCCCCATCCCCCCACGCTATACACTCCTGATGCAATAAAGCAAGTTCCTGCTTCAACAAGTCTTCCTGCCCACTGTGCTTCTCTGTTGGGTGTGTGTGGGGGGGGGGGGGGGGGCGGCTCTGGGCCATCTACACACATTATCATGCTCAGCCCCAGGGAGAGACCAGCTGGACCGGTCCTGCCTCTGCCCTACCTGTTAGTCGGACTGACATTTACATAGACAGGTGTCCTGACTAACTCCTACACTTTCTTCCCAAAATTCTTTTGAAAACTTGTCTATAAATCTCGCTAAAAACTTGTTGCCTAGCAATTAGTGATAATTCTAGAAATCCATCTTTTTCACAGAATCTGCCTAAGACGTGATCATAGCAAAAGGGCAAGGCGCAGCCTTCATGACAGTAAGCTGATGCTCATCTGACTTCCTCTACACCAACACGGAAAACATCAGGATTTGTCTGCAAGTCCAGACTCTTCTTTCCCATAGCTGCAAAGAATCTTTCTCCTGTGAAAATCTGTCCTACAGTGAAAGCCAGTGTTGAGATTTTCAGAAACCTCTGGCACTTCTTTTAAGATCATATTCAACTCAAATAATATCGTTTCCCTATTCTTTGCCCAGGAGAACTTATTTAAGTTCTTAAATTAAGTTCTTAAATCTTAAGCTGGAGAAAGATTAATAACCTTTATAAAAAGGAAATTTCTACAGAGCAAGATCCAGGAGAGGCACCAAAAAGACACAGAGAAACCCTGTCTCGACCCCCACCCAAATAAATTAATTAATTAATTAATTAATTAATTAATTAATTAATTTCTAGAAAGAAGCTAGCTTTGGGTATAGGAAGATTAATTGTTTCCATAAACGATCTAAGGAAGTTCAAATTATAAAAGATTTATTTAGATTATTTTCTAATGAACATTTAGGAAGCCATTAAGTAATTAAGAAAATAGTATATAACTAAATTTGTAATGATGTGTTTTATTCTCGTAATCAATTGACGCTTAAAACATTTTTAATATATGTATATGGTTGGGGTTATTGCTATGCAGCATCAATAGAAAAATTTACTTCTGAATGGAATTATGAGTTTGTTAGATTTTGAAATGTTTATCAATAATTTTTAATAATAATTAACAATACATTGTTACATAAAACTATAGGAAGCAAAGCAGAAAAAATGAAGTCTTTAGAACTTGGTTTTCTCATTTTTAATTCTATTCCTGAAAGCACAATAATCAGGAAGATATTAGGAATACTACTCTATGCTAGGACTCATAAACTTGATTTTTTTCCAACATAAATTTTTTTACTGATTATTTGGGAATTTCACATTCTACACCCCAATCACACTCATTTCCTAGTCCTCCCAGTTCAGCTCCTATCCTGTGACTTATCTCCAAAAAGGAGGAAGAGAAGGAGGAGGAGGAGGAGGACAAGGAGGAGGAGGAGGAGGACGAGGAGGAAAACAAGTCCAATTTGTGTTGCTCATATACTCACTGGAGCATCGTCAAACTCCTGGGAGTCAAGACTTTTAATAATACTGAGTACTTCATCACCCCTACAACCCCACCAGAAAGTCCTACAAACTCTCCATAATACAAACAAATTTATCATAAGTTATAAGATATGGGGAAGTACAAAATCTCGATAAATTGTAGCTATTATTCTAATATTCAATAATTATAAATATGTCATTGATTATACAGTACTTCAGATTGAGCTAACAAAATTGTTTTTTTCTAAAATGTAGTACTTAGTTTATATATATTATATGTGTTTAACATAATTTTATTGTATCTCACAAGTATTTTAGTATGTTTTTAACATGTAATAGATCTTTTTAAAATTATGATTTGCTTACATCATTTCCTCCCTTCCCTCTCTTCCCTCCAACCTCTCCCATACATCCCTGTCTTTGTCTCTCTCAAATTAACGGCTTCTTTTTCTTTAATTCTAAACACACACACACACACACACACACACACACACACACACACACTCCTCAATACATGTATGAGATTTGAACTACATATTTCTTATAAATAAAATAAATTTAAAAGGTAACTATTCCAGTTTGCAGAGATTGTTCAATCATTAAGATCAGTTCCCAGCACTCATGGCAGCTAGGTCACACCTGTTTCTAATTCTAATTCCAAGGGATCAGACACTCTCTTCTGGACTCAATGGGCAGAGCACTGCAATAATGTGGTGTAGATGTAGACAAGTAGGCACACGTTCATATAAATAAAATTAATTTTTAAATATAAAATTGTGCCATTATTATTTTGCACTTCAAGGCTATTTAGTTGAAAATTTAATTTTTTTTCTCAAATGGCTTATTTATTACCCAAATTGATTAAGACAACTCCCTAAATGAGCTTAAAGGCATTGCAGTTTTTCAAGTATAAAGATATGGTAACCTATCTTAGGTATCAGTTAATCCTTTGAAAGTTGATTTTTCACTGGATGTCACTGCACAATGCAAGATAAATATCTTAGACTTTAGAGCATCTCATATTTATATTTGTGTATAAATACACATCGGAATACCGCATATACTCTAAAGGTCTATTGTATTTGTCAGAAGAGTTTTCTTAATGTGTTTTTCTAAAGAAACTGTCATAAATTTAGTGAGGAGCTACTTTTAACGAAAGGGCTAAATAATATCACAAAATGTACCTAGACAATGAAAACTAGTAATTTAGAGATATATTATAATCAAAAAAATGTGTTCTGAAAAGCTTGAACAGTATGACTACATGTTGACAGGCCACAGCAGATGGTCCATTTTTGTGTGGACTGATTAGATGAGAATGCTGAACCTAGAAATGCCATTCATTTCCCAACCAGCATTTCCAAATACAACCTCATATGTGGTAAAGAAACAAATGCATGCTTTTAGAAGCTAAAGCATGCATGTGCAGTATTGCAAATGAAATTCTGTCTCTCATTAATGTTCATTACAGTGTGCTTTCGTGATTATTGTACTTAATTCTTGTGTAGCTGCTGCAAAACATTAGCAGCATGACATCAGCATGAAGAGAAAGATATATCTGATATACAGTTCTAAAAATTGTGCATGTACACAGTAGAAATTATGAAAAATAAAGAAAGAAATCATGGAATCATTTAACAGGTAAGTACACAGTAGAGGGATATTTTAATGTCAAAAAGTCAAATTTCTATTGAGTATCGAAGACATAAAAGAGGATACATAAATTATATTTTCATATACATGAGGTCCTAATTGGAGAATATTTCGATTTTTTATATTAGTTTTTAAAACTCATTTTGCTATTAAAATCTATACAATTCAGGTAGGGTAGACAGCTTAGATATTAAAGTGCTTGCCAAGCACTTTGTTCCTCAGATATTGGGGACTATGGGGTTCAGCCCCTCAATAGTCCCCTCCCAGGGTCCGGGAAGAATCTACAACCAGCTGATAACTAATCTTTGATGAGAAGAGATGAATCTATGTACACAAAACTCCTTAGTCCACATACTTTATTATTCTGTGTCAGTTACAAGCTTATATTCTGCTCTCATATTTAGCTCATTTCTAGCCTCATTTCTCTCTACACTTGTCTGCGGTCCCCTCTAGGTTCTATCTTAATTCCTTTGTCTAGTTCTGCCCCTTCTAAGTGCTCATCCGTCTTGTTCCTTCCCATATCATCTCCTCTCCCATCTCCTTCTCTCTCCTGTTCCTCTCAAGTTCTTACCCATCTAGTTCTTCCATTCTCTTTTCTCTTCCCTGTCCTCCACATGCCCTGGAAGTCCTGGTATATATACACTTACAAGCAATATTCCCTTAGCAGTGCAAAGCCAGGCTTCCAGGGTCAAATGGAGGGGTGATAAGAATCACATAGGGAGGCAATAACTGTTAATTATCACTTGCAACCCCAAAGGGAAGTGACCAATGGGGAAATGAATTAACTAAAGGCTAAATTCAGGTAATATCTAAGAAGAGGGCTCTTATGTGCTCAACTATAATCTTAAACGTGATTGGTAGAAAATGTTAAGAATCTATAAGTTGCTAGGTCAATGGGAGAAAATAAAACTGTCTTCTTTTTTCCTGTGACTCATATCTGTCCAATCTATCTGCCATTTTTCTGCAGGGTGGGAGACAGTGTGCTCAGTCGCTAGGCAACCTGTACAGCTAGATGCCTCTGGTAATAGTTAAAGGGAGATCTGGAACTAGGGGTAAGGTTTGGGAAAGGAGGAAGTAAAGCTTAATTGGCACATCCACCAGGCCTTCTCAAACAGGTAGCCCGGATGCTTAAGTCTGTTTTTAGAGAGTACAGAGGTATCTCTGATAAAGTACTCTCCTCCATCTGGGGATGGACCTGGCCAGATGCTGCCAATGATGATAATTACAGGGAGGCTTGAACTGGGGTTCTGGCTGAGCATAGCTGTCAGCGCAGAAGGTTATCCAAATATTCCTAGAAGTGGTTAGATAAGGAGTTAGAGGTCTATAAAGTTGTAAGGCTGTAAGAAAGGAGGGTCCGAGTTAAATTGTGTAAAGCTATTACGGAACATCCACCTGACCTAGGTGGTGTCTCCTTGTGGAATTTATCTTAAGTCAGGAGACTTGCATGTGGACTGTTATTACTGCTAGTCCTTGAAAGTGGCCAAGGGAGATATCTGATTCCAGAGAAAGCCTTTCCTGAGGCAGTTCTCCAAATACCTGGAATGTGTATGTCCAGAGAGTGATCAGTCCACATTGTTAGCCCTTCTTAGGGAAAAGTTAATTGGGAAAACTATGAAGGCACACATGATTTTCATAACAGAATACAGCTGATATATAACAAGCCAAGTAACACCAAAAACCCCTTGGGATTTGGCTTCCTCTGGAGGAATTCCCTGATTTCCTCCAGGTAGTGACTTTGCCATAACCAGCTGAGTTCTTATGTTATATTCCTGCGGCCTGCAGCACTCAGAGAGGGTAAAACTTCTGTGTGTGTGGTGTGTGTGGTGGCTTGTGTTTCCAGATGGGAAGGAGAAGAAAGTGGATCCCTGAGGACCACTGACCTGCAAGGCTACCCAGCTTGGAGAAATTTAGGTCAGTAAGAGAGCCTGGCTCAAAAATACTACTATCTTCAAAAGGTTGAGAGCATCTGAGAAAAATGCCCAAATTTGACTTCTGGCCTCTACATACTCATGAACACACATGTGCCTGTACATACACATATGCATACACACACATGCAAATATGATCTAGAACTGTTCAGTATATTGTATAACAAATTAAAGTATGTGCTCAAAGTGGACATATTACATTATCACAATACACTGGGCATATTTCTAAAAAAATTAGCTATAAAGGCATTCATAATCTGAATTTATTAGAAAATTAAAGTCCATAAAGATAAATTATTTAGCAATGTTCAAAGCTTAATAAGGTCATGTCTGTGCTTCTCACTTACATTTTATTTGAAATTTCTGCTATATACCATATTCAATGAGTCCAGTCATGAAACAGGAAAACTAGAGCCTTGGAGCCTTGTGTGGCCATTCCATTAAGCTTCCCTAATTGTTTCATTCAGGTGTTGTTGGCTGCTGACACTGCTGTTTCTGTATGTGGTGTAACACATATTCCATGATGAGCATGCTGTGCTTATCTGCGTTCATCTTTAGGGGACTGCTTATCATTAGCTTTCTGAACTTTTTATTCCCCATTCACCCAAATTGAGTTCAGTATCCCATAACTTTTTTCATCCTCATCTTTTTAATTCCTAACAGATTTTAGTAAAATTTCCTATGATAGTTACTATTATCAACTTAATGACTGAACAGAAATAAATAGGTTTTGGTCATTTGCAGAGTTACTTTGTAAAATAGTTAAATAAGTTGCCAAATGATAGTACCAAGAAACTGATATTACACTCATCCTGACTCAATAGGGGGATAAGATTTCTGTGTGATACATGATACACTAGTGCACTTTTGTGCCTACACTCGATCTTTGAACAGGGCAAGAATGTGTGCATCATCTTTGGGAAACCAAATCTGGAAGCCAAGCCTTGGACCAATGTTCTTATACTAATGACATCAATACTGATGTAAAATTGATCCCTGAATATCAAAATCCTTCCTTTCTTACATCACTTCACAATAGTTTAAAATACACCTTAAAGAATCATATCCATGCCAGGGCTTTATTACCACAGAGACCACAGGGTTGTAAACATCAAAGAGTGCATATATTAGTAAAGTATTTGATTAAATTTTAATATATGATTTAAAATGTGGCCTATTTTCCATTGAAATTATAGAGTTCAATTAAAAATGTTACAAGCAAATATGATAACAATCAAATGGTAAATGATATTGAAGATCCTTTGTTTGCAATATTAAGGGCTAAAAAGGAAAAATCTAACTTCTGTATTGGACATAATAGAAAGCCATGGAGTCATAATTTTGAGACATCAGGCCTATTGTAAGTGTGATGATCTGAAAGAAAAATAGCCCCCAAGGGGAGGGGCATTATTAGGAGGTGTGGCCTTGTTGGAATAGGTGTAGCCTTGTTGGAGGAAGTGTGTCACTATGGAGATGGGCTTTGAGGTCTCATATATGCTCAAGATACCAGCCAGTGTCAGAGACCACTTCTTGTTCCCTGCATATCAAGATGTAGCCAGCACCATGACTGCTTGTATGCTGTCATGTCCTGCCATATGACATGGACTAAACCTCTGAACTGTAAGTGAGCCACTCCAATGAAATGTTTTCCTTTATAAGGATTGCTGTGGTCATGGTGTCTCTTCACAGTAATAGAAATCCTAAATAAGACAATGAATGTCTTCAACATAAGTTTCATTGTCCTAATTTCAACTGATGTGGACTGGGTGGACATAGAATGATTTCAAGTATCCAAGTTTGATACTCATTACAGCATATTAAGCCAAATATGACTATTGAAAATTCACCTTCTTCTCTGGAAATTTCATCAAGTTATGTAAAGTTCTTAGATGTTAGAGCTGGACTCTTGGGGATATATGTAGGATTTTGAAGATATCAGCAGAGTGAATCTGATGAATGGCTACACTCCACATAATTTATCTCCATTAACTACAACCATATGATTATTTAACTACTTTATCTTTTAAGGCAAAAAACTTATATTTGGAAAAACATGTTTAAAGCTGCTTCAGAAGATGCCTGCTTTGTTGGAGTTATACACTTGGCATGAGTGATCAGTAGCCTCACTCCAAGTTCTTGCTAGGTCACTTGTCACTAAAACTTTTGACCTGGTTTGAGTTCTAAAAAAGTTGAAGAGCTGTTGTCTGAGACTGTCTTTAGCCAAGATTTTTCTCATTTTTCCAATTCTAGAGCCTTCTGATTTCCCCTGACTTATAAGTTTTCACTGTCTGAAAAGAGAGGGGTCTGTCTCATTTACTTGTCCTACAAATCAAACCCTGGCACTTGGTTCTCACTGGAAGCAGTTTACCAAATGCTAAGTCTTCACTTCTATCTAACCTACACTGCCCTGCCCAGCCCCATCTTCTTCTGTATCAATTAACACCCCAACCTCCAATTTCTTCATCACAGTCACACCTGTGTGTTTCTCCAAGCTTCCTTGTATGAAGGGCTTTTTTTTTTTTTTTTTTTTTTTTTAACATCTTGTATCTATAGTGCTGACAAAGGCAAATACTCTTTCCTTGTGTTCAGGGAAATTTTTACAACAGCTGCCAAAAGATCATTAGATCATCAGTGGTTCTATCCATCAACATGTCCACACTCACCCATTCTCATTGACCAAGTTGGGGGCAATTCATCATTGTTAGACATTGCAGGGAAGCCTTTCATAAGCAGAATGTGCCTAAAACCTGTTTCTAGCATTCACTGCCAACAGCTTGAATATGAGAGGATGTGTTTTCTGGCACAGTGGTAAGAGGCAATCATTTCCTAATTATTTATTTACTGAATGTGTTTTTGTCAAGTAGTATTAGGTGGTGAACCTCTGAGAATATACATGGGGATGTTGGTTGTTGTGGACATAGGCATTCTTCTGCAGATAAAAACACTTACATGCTTTATTAGGAATATCATGTGCACTAATTTTGTCAAGCTTTTCTCTGACTTTAGAGAGAATGAAGGAATTCCACTACAAACTCAATATTCCTCTGAAAATTTACAATGTTTTTCAGTCATATTTAGAGAAATTGTCTCATTCCATCAGTTCAGCAATGCTGTGATAAAGAAAAGTTTGGTTTCTGTGTTCCCATTGCAAAATCAACCTACTCGAGCCAACTGCTGAAGCATAGCTTGACTTTTAAAAACAAGCGTAGGGGGCAAAGACTTTCTGACTCAGGCAAGACTTTAGATCAACATAAACCTCACACATAGATATGTAGATGAATTTCTAAATGGTCTTATTAAATAAAAAACATGGAGCCAAATATAGGGGCAAAAGCCTTAGAGAAAGATCAGTGAAATAAGGAAAGCCACAACTAACCTTACCTCTCCAACTCAGCAGCTTCCAAATGTGAGTTAGTTTTGTCTACCCATGCCTTATATGCCTTGTTTTATGCCCTCTCATTGGCTCTCTCAGCCCAGCTGCTTTACTTCCTCTTCCTACACATCTCTGTTACTTCCTGTCTGTCTATACAGGCCTCCGGGTCTCTATGGTTGGTACTGCAATTAAAGGCATGTGTCACCATGCTTGCCTCTGTTCCCTAGTGTGGCCTTGAATATACAGAGATCCTGCTTGCTAAGTGATAGGATTAAGGCCATGTACTACCACTGCCTGACTTCTCTGTTTACTTAAAAAGGCTTGCTATTTCCTCTGATCTCCAGGCAAACTTTATTTATTAAAGCACAAATAAAAATACTACCACATTTCAGCTCAAATAAAATATCACCACAGAGATCCAGTACCACATCAGAAACAAGTGGAGTGTGGCTAGGTAGACCCACAGGAAAGTATGCTGAGACCCTTTTTCAATGCAGTCTGTTTTTGTCAGATTTGGGAAGGGAGTACTTGATATAATGTGCATTAAAAACAACTCCAAGATGCTCATTTGATCTAGAAAAAGGCATCTGTGCAGAGAAGAATTTGTAGGTGGAAGTGTCATTAACTCTTAGTCTACACTAAGGAAAAGAAACCATAAGACCAGAAACCCATGCAGGAAACTGCCAAGGGGTCATAACGACCATATAGTGGAGAGTATTTGGATAACTTTAACCTAATTAAGATATCAGTTCATTCAATATTAATATCATGTTTCCTTTGGTGATAATCACTGATAAGCTGTGTTTTAATAGTACTCAACTTCTTTTTGCTTAAACAGAGAAATGTCTTCTGTTACCACTGCAAACCTACTGAAAATGACTGCACAGTAATACCATGAGATCCCTAGGAACAGATAACACAGCAGATCCTGGGTGACTGGTTGACGATTTTTATTTACAGTTTGATTTTATACTATATTAAAAATTGGGTCATAAGCATTATTATCATGGAATTAAAATGGAATGCAATGGATGAGAAATCAATTTGCTGACAGAAAAAGAAAAAAATTACTGAGTTCACAGCTGACTCTTATTGATTTTTTAAATGATCTAGGACAAGATCCTCATCTGCTGCTGAACTGTACTTTACAATTGCCAAAATGATGAGAGACCTAACTTGTATGATGCCACTCCATGCTTGATCTGACATGCACCAACCAAGGAGCAAAACCTGGAACACCAAAAGAATGCTTAACTAATACTTCTTAATTCTGTGTATAGCTAGTGTTCACTTTGAGTGTGTATTCCTAAATAGAAAAAAAATGCAACCTGTTCAGTCTGTGCGATGTTACCTATTTGTGTATGTTTTCAGGACTGACTACTTGGTATTGGAAAACCACCTGGTGTGCCCTTCCCTGGGGAAGACTGTTTTTGCAGCTCTTAGTAATCCTTAGTTTCTTGTAGTTCTTTGTTTAGGGTTGAACTCTCATGAGCTTTCCCCATTCCATCTGATCATGTCTATTGGTGTTGTCTTGTTTAGGTCATGTTTTGTAGGAGTGCTGTTGAGATTCCATGGGTATAACTTTTCTGACATTTCTTGGAGACACGATATCACAGCACAGTGATTATTCTTCTGGCTTTTACAGTCTTTCTATAACCTCTTCCAAAATGAACTCTGAGCGTCTGATGCAGGAGTTATGCTGTAGCTGTATCAATTGAAACTGTGCTCCAAAATTCTGTATTTTGATCAGTTGTGGTTTGCTGTAATAATCTCTAGCTATAGGAAAGAGAAGTGCCCTTGATGGGGGTGAGGACTACATTCATAAGGTAAAAGGTCAGATATTTAGAATATAGTAATGAATTATACTGATTTAGTAAAGTGGAGATTGTAAGTTTTCCTCTAAGATCCATGATATCACTAGCCTTAGGTAGCTGTGTATGTTTCCAATGCTGACATGATTTCTCTCTTGTTGAGTAGGCCTTAAATCCAATCAGAGAGCTGTTACTTACCACTAAGATACATATGTCACTACTACCATGTAGTCATTGTTGTGGTTCACACTCATCCTACATTGGTAGACTATTAGTTGATTCCTTCCTTTAGAGGCTTGAACAGACCAGGCATAGTGGTACACACCTTTATTCACAACACTCAAAAGGCAGAGGCACAGATGATCTTTGCAAGTTTGATGCCAGCCTAGTCCACATAGTGAGCCAGACATCTAAGACCGTGGCACTGTTTTGAAGAATAAGAATGTGAATGAGAAGGAGGAAGAGAAGAAGGAAAATGAAGAGGAGGAGGAGGAGAATAAGAAGAAGAATGAAGATGAAGAAGAAAAAAGATGAGGAGGTGGAGGAAGAGGAGGAGGAGGGAGGAGGGATGATGGAAGAGGGAGGAGAAGTCCAAAGTGCATGGTGTCTTCAGCAATTGAGAATTGCCTTCCATTTTCTGAGGGGCAACTAAAGACAATAACAATATCCTGTGATGTTTTAAGAGTCTCTTCGGTAATCATGACCAGCAACTGAAAAGAGATCTTGTTGTGCATGCCTATTGTTAGGGTTTTTGTTAGATGGTCTATAGCCCTTAGAGAGATGATTGTCTACCCAGTATTGTCATTTAAACTATATTTGTATACGTATACACCAACTTGTATGTATTGTAAGTATTTTTAGATAGATAGTTATTTTACCCTTCTCAATCCTTCTTCTGTATATACTCCCCATCAATTAAATCATTGTATTTGTGGGTGAATACACGACACTAGAAAAGATCATATTGAATGAGGTAAAACAGACCCAGAATGATAAATTTTACATGCCTCTCTCTCTCTCTCTCTCTCTCTCTCTCTCTCTCTCTCTCTCTCTCTCTCTCTTCTAAGGTCTCTAGCTCCAAATCTTCAGATGTGACTGTATAAATAAGAGAACCTGAAGAAAACCAGGAGAGTAAATATGGGTAATTGTGTGGGATGGGGGTTATAGAGAGGTTAATGATAGGCTATATGTGATATATTGCTGTTTTAAGTTACCATGCAAACTAATGGACTTCATTGAGACCTTTTCTAAAGTATTTAATTTTTATTCATCCCCTCCCCCATGGCTCTACACTGAACTCCTGTATATTGCGTGTCTGCTTCTTCTAAACTAGATAATGATGGTCTATGTTTATAAACAATAAAACACATGTGAGTGTGGAAAAGAAGCAGTCAATGGGAGCCACCACACCATACTTTAAAATTTTCCTGAATATTCTACTAATTTTTATTTTAAATGTGTGGTTCTAAATGGTTTGTTACTTGGAAAATGAGAGTACTAATGACACCCTTCCTGCTTCTTTATCCTGCATGGATATTTGCTGATTCACTAATACAGGATCTATGTCTAAAAATTAACAACTTTACCTCTTTAAATATTTGCTTAATTTCCTTAAGAAGATAAAAAAAAATCTTAAAATCCTTGAGGTCTTTTTTTAATTTGGAAGTATGTAAATTCTAAAATGATTTCAGTTTCCTCAAAGATGTGATTTTTGAAGTTATTTGTTACAATTGTGTGTATATATGTGTGTGTGTGTGTGTGTGTGTGTGTGTGTGTGTATGCCATAGCACACATGTGGAGATCAGAAGATAATCTTCAATAGTTTCTTCTCTCCTTTACCAAGTGGATTATAGAAATCCAATTCAGACCATCAGTCTTGGTAGCAAGAGCCCTTCCCCACTGAACCATTTCACCAGCTCATTTAGCTGTTTTTAAAATCACAAATACATTGCTTAATTTTATCATCAGTAAATGCTACATGGATACTATTTTCATAGTTTATGTTTTGCTGTGTATGGTGATTGAAACCTTATTAAAACAATACCAAAGAATTCATGATAACTCATTCCAAGTGTCAATCGTGAATTAAGTAACAAAATTTCAAAGAAATGTCAATTCATGAGAACCAACAAGTTAACATGCAAGATTGTCAAATAGAAGCATAAAAAATCATTAATCTATAATGGACACCTCTGGACAAGGGACAGCATAAACTTTGTATGTCTAAACAAGTGTAGGTAAATAGTTAAAAACATGTTTTCATCTCTCTGCCTGTTTTTCTTAAAAAGATATTTTTAGCATCACAAACCTAATACAATTGCTTTAGGCATTTGTATTAAATTTTAGATTCACTGTCTAAAGTAACTCCAGGACTAAAACACTGTACAATTCTTATTTCTAAAATGTTGTAAGAAACGTTACTGTCTCTAATGAATAGTGCTTAATATAAAGGGATTGAGAAGAACAATTAGCAGACACATGGATAAACTTCTTAAGCAAAATCGTCAGAGCCTTGGTTAAGTTCTGGACTCAAATGATCATAACAGAATATTTTCTTCTTATTAATAACCTATTGAAATCATTATGGCAAAACGGTACTTTTCAGATGCAATAGGACAGTTGCACATATGAATGGGCAGGGGCTATGAGTGTCTGAACAAGATCTGCATCAGATCGAGTCAAGGGAATCTCAACATTGAGTGAGGAGGTCAGGAGAAAGGTTCAGCCCTAGTTGAGGAACTACAGGCAACTTATGGATTCTGGGAGAGGAAGATTCCATTTCAAAGATTCTGCACCTAGGAGCTACCCATGCTCCAGTAGTAGGTGTGCAAAGAAATGTAATAAAACTATTCCTGAGGACTTCTCCAGTGAGACAAAGGAAATAAAGTTCATAGTAGCATTGAGCTCCAAAGCCAGCTTTAGGAGATACCTATGTTAACACTCTCCTTTCTGTGAACTCTAAGATGATCTCATTTTCATAGTAGCATCTAAAACTGGGCCACAGCTGCTACAGCTGAAACTCACTTCAGACTCTCAGGAGTTGACTGTCAAGGGATTACTACATGGCAGCTACCAAGTAGAACCAAAGGAGGGGAGCAATTCAGGAGAGAAGAGTATTTTTTCCTTTGTCTTCTCTTATGTAGAGAATATAGATATGCAAAAGTTTCAAGTATTTGAAAAATTGCATACTCTAAAATAGAGTATTGTGACTGCCTTATAAAGGGCCATTTTTTTTTTTTTTTTTTTTTCGAGACAGGGTTTCTCTGTGTAGCTTTGCGCCTTTCCTGGAACTCACTTGGTAGACCAGGCTGGCCTCGAACTCACAGAGATCCGCCTGGCTCTGCCTCCCGAGTGCTGGGATTAAAGGCGTGCGCCTCAACTCACAGAGATCCGCCTGGCTCTGCCTCCCGAGTGCTGGGATTAAAGGCGTGCGCCACCACCGCCCGGCAAGGGCCATTTTTAAACTACAATTTAATGAGGAGACTAAGTGACATGGTGAGTACATGAAAGCCTCTGAGTAAGGAGAAAATGGATAATGCTTAGTTCCAGGGGAGCAAGAGAGGGATTGCAAAACTTTGTACCTGTGTGAAGGGTGTGGGATTAACAAGAAGCCAACTATGACAAGCCAACTATGAGATCTGTGCTGAGGTTTAATGTAGAAGAAATAGACAAAGCTGTGGATGATATGTATACTGGACAGACAACATGAACAAAACTGAGCATTTTAGCACTCCCAAAGTTTGAAAAGAATGACATCTGAGCACATTATGAGCAAAAGCAGAGAGATGCACAAAAGGACAACTGAGGTCAGCCCCAGCATTAAAAGGTGCCCAAGCATCACAATTCCCTCAATTAAGAAAGCCTCCATTGAACAAACAGGAAGATGGTGAGTGTAGGATAAAGTGGGAGGGAGACTCAAAATGCTGTAAGTTTGAGCCTGTAATGCAGAATTTAAATAGAAATCATGATAGGATTTCTGCTATTAAAAATGAGTCAAGGCTTAAAGTTAAAATGTTGACTTTTTCAAGTGGTAAATTTATTGCCAACCAAAAGATGGAAAGAATGAAGATAAGGGAGTGTGTCTATTATTTTTTTTTTTAGCATTCTTTTTTTTCAACAGAAATAATATTTGCAATATTAATGCATAAAATGATCTCACAGTAATAGCTTAAACCTTTGTTCTGTCATTGTTTACATTGTAAAATAAAGAAAAACTGCAGTGATAACAACATAGAAAATGACACAAATACAAAATGTTTATGGAAATAGCTCTTATTTGTAGACAGATGTACGCTTCTTAAAATGGTGGACTCATGTTTACAAAATCTGTAGTACCCTGCTTCACTAACAACTCATTCTTCTTGCTTTTGTGCCATGCTTGATGACTAAAGATATATACCTACCAACTTTCCTCCCCTCGGGAAACTGAGTTTATTTGTAGAAAGTAAAACTGTATAATGATGATCTAATTTTATTTTAATGTCCCTCTTCATGTACCTAAATTTCCTTTTAAGACTTAAACTAGAATAATTTTGTGTCATTTTTTTCTATCTTTTATTGTATTTCTTCTATTTCTTCCAAATGAGTCCAAAATAGTATTTTCTTAAATCATCTAATAGATTATTCAGGAAGAAGGCAATACTCTTATATTGGTATTTGCAGTTAAGTCCGTGAAATGCTAAGGAAAATACCCACTGTCCCTTTAGGTTCTGTGGTTACTGGGAGTCAGGAATAGGTAGTGATGTTTGAGGAAGGAATATTTCAACTAGGAACAATGTCAACAGCTCTTTGACTTGTAACTTTGTAGAAACAAGAAATGAATAAGTAGTAACCCAGGGAAACTACTGCAATAGGATGACCTGAACCCTCAACCCTACTACTAGGGCCCTGTGAGAGTCTACATGGATTTTCCATGGAACTCAAGGATCCCACTAGACACATATCACATCTAGTGTACATTTGGATGTACCTTTTTGGGTGTTTATGCAAATAGTAATATTTCAAAACTTTAAAATTCACTTGTTTGTAGTTGACATCCAGATATAAAAAAACAATGAAATTGCAAATTTTACAGTACATTCTTTAAATTCCTGATACTTTAAAATAAGTCAGTCCCAGATTATATTTAGGTGTGTCACCTCTTACTTTTCATGAGACAGCAAAGTAAAAATTTTATTTTAACTTTCAATTTCCTACTTTGTCATTTAGCTAACATACACTGTATTCATAATTATTTTTTTATTATTTTTCCCCAGTACTGGATACTGAACTCAGAGACTGTAACACGCTAATGTAAATACTTCAGATGTATCCTCTGAGTGTTCTGTTGTCTCTCCCTCTGTCTCTCTCTGTCTCTGTCTCTCTCTGTCTCTGTCTCTCTGTCTCTCTCTCTCTGTCTCTCTCTCTCTGTCTCTCTCTGTGTGTCTGTGTTCACGTGCACGCACGCGAGTTTCTGTCTGTTTCCCTAACACTTTGGTCTTTTCCTCGTTCTCATTTATTCATTTATTTGTTTTATCCTTTCTTTTCATTGCCTTCTGAGACAGGGTCTCACTTTGTAGAGCAAACTCATATCCAACTCATTATGTAACCCATGCTGGCCTTGAATTTGTAGCAATCCCTCTGCCTCAGTGCTAAAATACAGGCACATTCTACTAGATCTGGTCTCACATTGCATTTTTTTGGAGAGAAGATTTCTCTGTGTAGTTTTGTTTTAATATGTCTTCAATAATCCTTATTATTAGAAAGAGTTAAAAGTAATAATATTAATGTTGAAAGACAGTGAACATCTGTACTTTTATCAAAAGTAATATTAAATTTGGAATATTTGACAGTTAAATAAACCTAAGGTCTTCATATATTCTTTCTCATTTTCTACAAAATTCTGACAAATGAAAGAGAAAATAAATTCATGAAAATTTTATCTCTTACTACCCATATTTCAAATATATGATTTTATACAGTATAAGCCTATAAAGATATAAACTATTTAAATTTAATTTTACAGTCACTCATCTTACAATAGAAGATTCTTTTTTCCTAACACAAACTACTAATTATTCTGAATCTAAATTCAGCAGTCTACAGCATAGATCACTGCTGATAAATGAAATTCTGAAGCAGCAGTGAAAATGCAATGGAATGAGATTGAAACAAGATAAATTAAGAGGCTTCCAGACTTCTGACACTCCACATCATACCAAAACCAAGTCTGTAGTCCAATAGTGAAGATATAAATAAATAGTTCACATCAGACATTCCACATCATTCATTTACCTCATCATGGTAGACACAAAATCTGTACTTTAAGAACATGTGCCTAGACTTAACATAAGTTGATATGCCATGTTTAGTTGATATCCCTGGGAGACCTGTGCTTTTCTGAAGGGAAACTGAGGAGGAGAGGATATGGGGGGAGGTAGGAGGGAGAGGTTGGGAGGAGATGATGGAGGGGAAACTGCAGTCAGAATGTAATATATGAGAGAAGAATAAAAAACAAAACTGTTCATTTATTTGCAAAATCAAAAATATCTTTATTTTTATTGAGATATTCACAAATGCTTTCATATATTTAAAAGTTGAGTTATGAGAAGGATTAAACTACACATAAATCTACACACAAGAAATGTATTTCACAAGTATGAATGGTGTATTATCTATGTATCAGGGAAGAAGGAACACTAATTTTTTTTTCTTTTTTAAAGTTTTTATTAATTAATTAATTTTTCCAACCTAATCACTGTTTCATCTCCTTCCTCTCAGTCCCTCCCCACAACTACTCTCTTCCCTGTCCCATCCTTCCCTTCTTTCTCTTCAGAAAAGGGCAGGCTTCCCAAGTCTATCAACCAGCCATAGCACAACAAGTTGCAGTAAAACGAGGCACATGTTCTTCCTATTAAGGCTGGTCAAGGTGACCTAGTAGGAGGAAAGGGTCCCTAAAGCAGGTAACAGAGTAAGAAATAGGCCCTGCTCCCACTGTTAGAACTCCCACAAGAAGACCAAGCTACACAATTGCAACATTTGTGCAGAGGGCCTAGGTCAGTCCCATGCAAGCTTTCTGGTTGGCAGTTCAGTCTCTGTGAACCCCTATGATCCATGGTTATTTGATTCTGTGGGTTTGCTTATGATGTCTTTGACTCCTCTGACTCGACAATCCTTCCTCCCCATCTTCCACAGAATTTCCTGAACTCCACCTAGTATTTGGCTGTAGGTATCTGTATCTATTTCCATCAGTTACTGGGTGAAGTCTCTCTGATGACAATTGTGCTAGGCAACAATCTATGAGTATAACAGACTATCATTAGGAATCATTCCATTGACTCCCACCTCCCACTTTTTATTGCCAGTCATGATTGATTCTATCCTAGGTCTCTGAACCATCCTGCCTCTTTGTCCTGGCCCTCTAGAGTAAGCTCCCTTTTTCTCTCATGGTATGGATCTCAAGCTGGACCACTTATTGCTTGGCCACTGCCATAATTTCCATGCTACTTTTACCTCCAGCATATCCTATAGGCACAATCTCTCTACTGAAAGTCTTGCCTGGTTACAAGAAATGGACAGTTCAGGCTCTGTAGCCCTCACTGCTAGGAGTCTTAGTTAGGGTCACCCTCATAGATTTCTAGAAGTATCCATTGCACTGGGTTTCTAGTTCATCCCAGAGACGCCTCTTCATTCTAGTTGTCTTTCCAAGTTCTCTCTCCCTCCATCCCGATCCCTTCTGTTCCCATGCCTGCCCCCAAATAGATCCCTGCCCCCATCCACCTGTAATATCTATCCTATTTCTCCTTCACAGTGAGATTCATGTGTCTCCCCTTGAGCCCACCTTGTTACTTAGTTCCTTTGGTTCTGTGGATTGTAGTATTGTTATCTTTTACTTTACAGCTAATAACCACTTATAAGTGAGTACATATCATGTTTGTCTTTCTGGGTCTGGGTTATGCCACTCAGGATGATCTTTTCTATTTCCATCCATTCGCCTGCAAATTTCATGTCATTGGTTGTAACAGCTCATTAATACTCAATTGTGTACCACATTTTCTTTATCCACTTTTCAGTTGATGGATATCTAACATGTTTCCAATTTCTGGCTATTATTAATAAAGGTACTATGAACATAGTTGAGCAAGTATGATACAGCATCCTTTGGGTATATGAGGCAGGTCAATTCTAAATTTTTTTTTTCCATTTTTTTTTATTAATTTATTTTGCAATACAATTCAGTTCTACATATCAGCCACGGATTCCCTTGTTCTCCCCCCTCCCGTCCCCCTCACCTTCCCCCCAACCCCCCCCCCCCATTCCCATCTCCTCCAGGGCAAAGCCTTCCCCACAGACTGAGGTCAACCTGGTAGACTCAGTCCAGGTAGGTCTAGTCCCCTCCTCCCAGGCCGAGCCAAACAATCCTGCATAGGCCCCAGGTTTCAAACAGCCAACTCATGCAATGAGCACAAGATCTGGTCCCACTGCCTGGATGCCTCCCAAACAGATCAAGCCAATCAACTGTCTCATCCATTCAGAGGGCCTGATCCAGTGGGGACCCCTCAGCCATTGGTTCATAGTTCATGTGTTTCCATTCATTTGGCTATTTGTCCCTGTGCTTTATCCAACCTTGGTCTCAACAATTCTCGCTTATATATAAACCCTCCTCATTCTCACTAATTGGACTCCCAGAGATCCACCCGGGGCCTAGTCATGGATCTCTGCATCCAGATCCCTCAGTAGTTGGATGAGGTTTCTAGCACAACAATTAGGGTGTTTGGCCATCCCATCACCAGAGTAGGTCAGTTCGGGCTGTCTCTCGACCACTGCCAGCAGTCTGTTGTGTGGGTATCTTTGTGGATTTCTGTGGGCCTCTCTAGCACTTTGCTTCTTCCTATTCTCATGTGGTCTTTATTTACCATGGTCTCCTATTTCTTGTTCTCCCTCTCTGTTGTTGATCCAGCTGGGATCTCCCGCTCTCCCAAGCTCTCTTTCCCTCGACCCTCGCCTTTCATTACCCCCACTCATGTCCAGGCTGTTCATGTAGATCTCATTCCATTTCTCTGTCATTGGGTGATCCCTGTGTCTTTCTTGGGGTCCTGTTTTCCAGGTAGCCTCCCTGGTGATGTGAGTAGCAGACAAGTTATCCTTGTTTCATGTCTAGTATCCTGCTATGAGTGAGTACATACCATGTTTGTCTTTCTGAGTCTGGGTTACCTCACTCAGGATGATTTTTTCTAGATCCATCCATTTGTCTGCAAACCTCATGATGCCATTGTTTTTCTCTGCTGAGTAGTATTCCATTGTGTATACGTACCACATTTTGTTTATCCATTCTTCAGTTGAAGGGCATCTGGGTTGTTTCCATGTTCTGGCTATTACAAACAATGCTGATATGAACATAACTGAACAAGTGCTCTTATGGTGTGGTTGAGCATTTCTTGGGTATATGCCCAAGAGTGGTATAGCTGGATCTTGGGGGAGATTGATTCCCAATTTTCTAAGAAAGCGCCATATTGATTTCCAAAGTGGTTGTACAAGCTTGCATTCCCACCAGCAGTGGAGGAGAGTTCCCCTAGCTCCACATCCTCTCCAGCATAAGGTGTCTTCAGTGTTTTTGATCTTAGCCATTCTGACAGGCATAAGGTGGTATCTCAGAGTTGTTTTGATTTGCATTTCCCTGATGATTAGGGATGTTGAGCAGTTCCTTAAATGTCTTTCGGCCATTTGAGTTTCCTCTGTTGAGAATTCTCTGTTTAGTTCTATAGCCCATTTCTTAATTGGACTGTTGGGCATTTTGATGTCTAATTTCTTGAATTCCTTATATATTCTGGATATCAGTCCTCTGTCAGATGTGGGGTTGGTGAAGATCTTTTCCCATTCTGTAGGTTGTCGCTTTGCCTTGTTGACCGTATCCTTTGCTCTACAAAAGCTTCTCAGTTTCAAGAGGTCCCATTGATTGATTGTTTGTCTCAGAGTCTGTGCTACTGGTGTTCTATTTAGGAAGTAGTCTCCTATGCCAATACGTTCAAGACTACTTCCTACTTTCTCTTCTAGCAGGTTCAGAGTAGCTGGATTTATGTTGAGGTCCTTGATCCACTTGGACTTAAGTTTTGTGCACGGTGATAGATATGGATCTATTTGCAGCCTTCTACATGTTGATATCCAGTTTTGCCAGCACCATTTGTTGAAGATGCTTTCTTTTTTCCATTGTGCACTTTTGGCTTCTTTGTCAAAAATTATATGTTCATAGGTGTGCGGATTAATGTCAGGGTCTTCAATTCGATTCCATTGGTCCACATGTCGGTTTTTATGCCAGTACCAAGCTGTTTTTATTACTGTAGCTCTATAGTAGAGCTTGAAGTCAGGGATCGTGATGCCTCCAGAAGTTGTGTTATTGTACAGGATTCCTTTGGCTATCCTGGGTTTTTTGTTTTTCCATATGAAGTTGAGTATTATTTTTTCCAGGTCTGTGAAGAATTGTGTTGGTATTTTGATGGGGATTGCATTGAATCTGTAGATTGCTTTTGGTAAGATTGCCATTTTTACTATGTTAGTCCTGCCTATCCATGAGCATGGGAGATCTTTCCATTTTCTGACATCTTCTTCAATTTCTTTTTTCAGGGACTTAAAGTTCTTGTCATATAGGTCCTTCACTTGCTTGGTTAGTGTTACCCCAAGGTATTTTATGTCATTTGTGGCTATAGTAAAGGGTGATGTATCTCTGATTTCCTTCTCCGCTTCTTTGTCCATTGTATATAGGAGGGCTACTGATTTTTTTGAGTTGATCTTGTATCCTGCTATGTTGCTGAAGGTGTTTATAAGCTGTATCAGTTCCTTGGTGGAATCTTTGGGGTCGCTCAAGTATACTATCATGTCATCTGCAAATAGGGAAAGCTTGACTTCTTCCTTTCCAATTTGTATCCCCTTAATCTCCTTATGTTGTCTTATTGCTCTGGCTAGAACTTCAAGTACTATATTGAATAAGTATGGGGAGAGTGGACAGCCTTGCCTCGTTCCTGATTTTAGTGGAATTGCTTTGAGTTTCTCTCCATTTAATTTGATGTTGGCTGTTGGCTTGCTGTAAATTGCCTTTATTATGTTTAGGTATGTTCCCTGTATTCCTGATCGCTCCAATACCTTTATCATGAAGGGGTGTTGGATTTTGTCAAATGCCTTTTCTGCATCCAGTGAGATGATCATATGGTTTTTTTCTTTGAGTTTGTTTATATGGTGTATTACATTGACGGACTTTCGTATGTTGAACCACCCTTGCATCCCTGGAATGAATCCTACTTGATCATGGTGGATAATTGTTTTGATGTGTTCTTGGAGTCTGTTTGCCAGTATTTTATTGAGTATTTTTGCATCAATGTTCATGAGGGAGATCGGTCTGTAGTTCTCTTTCTTTGTTGTATCCTTGTTTGGTTTAGGAATTAGGGTAATTGTAGCCTCGTAGAAGGAGTTTGGTAATGTTCCTTCTGTTTCTATTGTGTGGAACAATTTAGAGAGTATTGGTATTAACTCTTCTTTGAAGATCTGGTAGAATTCTGCGCTGAAACCATCTGGTCCTGGGCTTTTTTTGGTTGGGAGACTTTTAATGACTGTTTCTATTTCCTTAGGGGTTATTGGACTATTTAAATAGTTTATCTGGTCTTGATTTAACTTAGGTATGTGGTACCTATCCAGAAAGTTATCCATTTCTATTAGGTTTTCCAGTTTTGTCGAATAGAGGTTTTTGAAGTATGACCTGATGATTATCTGGATTTCCTCAATGTCTGTTGTTATGTCCCCCTTTTCATTTCTGATTTTGTTGATTTGGATGCTCTCTCACTGTCTTTTGGTTAGTTTGGATAAGGGCTTGTCTATCTTGTTGATTTTCTCAAAGAACCAACTCTTTGTTTCATTAATTTTTTGTATTGTTCTCTTTGTTTCTATTTTATTGATTTCAGCTCTCACTTTGATAATTTCCTGGCTTCTTTTTTTCCTGGGAGACTGTGCTTCTTCTTGTTCTAGAGCTTTCAGGTATGCTGTTAAGTCTCTAGTGTGAGATTTCTCCAACTTATTTATGTGGGCATTTAGTGCTATGAATTTCCCTCTTAGTACTGCTTTCATAGTGTCCCATAAATTTGGATATGTGGTATCTTCATTTTCATTGATCTCTAGGAAGTCTTTAATTTCTTTCTTTATTTCTTCCTTAACCCATTGGTGATTCAGTTGGGTATTATTCAGTTTCCATGAGATTGCAGGCTTTCTGTAGTTTTTGTTGTTGTTGAAATCCAACTTTAGACCATGGTGGTCTGATAGAACACAGGAGGTTATTCCAATTGTTTTGTATCTGTTTAGATTTGTTTTGTGGCCAAGTATGTGGTCAATTTTAGAGAAGGTTCCATGGGGTGCTGAGAAGAAGGTATATTCTTTTTTGTTAGGATGGAATGTTCTGTAGATATCGATTAAGTCCATTTGAGTCATGACATCAGTTAAGTCCTTTATTTCTCTGTTAAGTTTCAATTTGGGAGATCTGTCCAGTGGTGAAAGTGGGGTGTTGAGGTCTCCCACTATTAATGTGTGGGGTTTTATATGTGATTTAAGCTTTAGTAATGTTTCTTTTACATATGTGGGTGCCCTTGTGTTTGGGGCATAAATATTCAGAATTGAGACTTCATCTTGGTGGATCTTTCCTGTGATGAGTATGTAATGCCCTTCTTGATCTCTTTTGATTGATTTTAGTTTGAAGTCTATTTTGCTGGATATCAGGATGGCTACACCCGCTTGTTTCTTAAGACCGTTTGATTGGAAAGTCTTTTCCCAGCCTTTTATTTTTAGGTAGTGTCTATCTTTGAATTTGAGATGTGTTTCTTGTATGCAGCAGAAAGATGGGTCCTGCTTTCGTATCCATTCTGTAAGCCTATGTCTTTTTATAGGTGAATTAAGTCCATTGATATTGAGGGAAATTAATGACCAGTGATTGTTCATTCCTGTTATTTTTTGGTGGTGATGTGTGGGTACTTCTATACGTTGGGGTTTACTGCTGTGGCTTTATCTGTTGCCTGTGTTTTCTAGGGTGTATCTGACTTCCTTAGATTGGAATTTTCCTTCTAGTGCTTTCTGTAGGGCTGGGTTTGTGGATAAGTATTGTTTAAATCTGGCTTTGTCATGGAATGTCTTGTTCACTCCATCTATGGTGATTGAAAGTTTTGCTGGGTATATTAGTCTAGGTTGACATCCATGGTCTCTTAGTGTCTGCATTACATCTGTCCAGGTTCTTCTGGCTTTCAAAGTCTCCATTGAGAAATCGGGTGTTATTCTGATGGGTTTGCCTTTATATGTCACTTGGCCTTTTTCCTTTGCTGCTCTTAATATTCTTTCTTTATTCTGTACGTTTACTTGTTTAACTATTATGTGGCGAGGGGACTTTTTTGGGGGGTCTAGTCTGTTTGGTGTTCTATAAGCTTCTTGTATCTTCATAGGCATTTCCTTCTTTAAGTTGGGAAAGTTTTCTTCTATGATCTTGTTGAATATATTTTCTGTGCCCTTGAGTTGGTATTCTTCTCCTTCTTCGACCCCTATTATTCTTAGGTTTGGTCTTTTCATGGTGTCCCAAATTTCTTGGACATTTTGGTTCATGACTTTGTTGGCTTTAGTGTTTTCTTTGACTGATGAATGTATTTCTTCTACTGTATCTTCAACGCTAGAGATCCTCTCTTCCATCTCTTGCATTCTGTTGATTATACTTGCATCTGAAGTTCCCAATCGTTTTCTCAGATTTTCTATTTCCAGCATTCCCTCTGTTTGTGTCTTCTTCATTTTTTCTATTTCCCTTTTCAGGTCTTGGACTGTTTCCTTCATTTGTTTCATTGATTTTTCTTGATTTTCTCTCAGTATTTTATTGTTTTCTTCCAGGACTTTATTGATTTCTTCTAATTTGTTTGCCCTTTCCTCTAGTTGTTTACAGCGTTCTTCACATTTTTTTGTCTTTTCCTCTACGCAAGCCTCTAGCTTCTTCATGATGTCATTCATAAGGCTGTTTTCTTCTGCTTCTTCCAATTTCTGATGTTCAGGTCTAGGTGTTGGAGGAGGGCTAGGGCCTGGTGATGCTGTATTGCTATTCATTTTGTTGTATATGTTTCTGCCTTGACGTCTGCCCATCTCCTTGTGGTTCGTTCTTGGCCTTATCCGCACACTTGGTTCAGACAGACCAGTGTTCCAAAAGGGAAGTCCGGAGCAAGATGGGAGCTGGGGGCCGGCCTCTAAGTCTCAGGAAGAGGCTTGGGGCTCAGGCGAATGGGCGTGGGGGCAGGGCGTGGAGACTGCAGGGTCTGCCAGGGGTTTTGGAGAAGGGGATCCTTCCCGGTGGGGCTAGCAGGGAACCTGCCCGGTGGCCAGAACCTGGGGCCGAGTTGGGCAGGTCTTCCCTGGAGTGGCTGGTGCCCAGGGATGGGGTCTGGGGCAAGGACGGGCACTCACCAGTGTTGTAAAAGGGAAGTCCGGAGCAAGATGGGAGCTGGGGGCCGGCCTCTAAGTCTCAGGAAGAGGCTTGGGGCTCAGGCGGATGGGCGTGGGGGCAGGGCGTGGAGACTGCAGGGTCTGCCAGGGGTCTTGGAGAAGGGGATCCTTCCCGGTGGGGCTAGCAGGGAACCTGCCCGGTGGCCAGCCAATTCTAAATTTTCTAAAGACCATCATATTGATTTTCAAAGTGGCTGTACAAGTTTGTGCACCCACCATCAATGGAGGAGTGTTCCCTTTGCTCCACGTCCTTGCCATCATGAATTGCCACTTGTGTTTTTGATGTTAGCCATTCTGACAGATGTAAGATGGAATCTCAGAGGCATTTTGATGGGCCTTCCCCTGATGTCTAAGGATGTTGAACATGTCTTTAAGTGCTTCTGAGCCATTTGAGATTCCTCTGCTGAGAATTCTCTGTTTAGATCTGTGCCCCATTTTTTAATTGAATTGTTTGATTTGTTGATGTCTAGTTTCTTGAGTTCATTATGTATTTTGGAAATCAGGCCTCTGTCAGATGTGGGGTTGGTGAACATCTTTTCCCATTCTGTAGGGTGCCGTTTTGTCCTTTCAATGGTGTCCTTTGCCTTATAGAAGCTTTTCAGTTTCATGAGCTCACATTTATTAATTGTTGGTCTTAGTGCCTGTGCAAGTGGTTCTGTTGAGGAAGTTGTCTTTTTTGCTAGTGTGTTCAAAGCTATTCCTCACTTTCCCTTCTATGAAGTTCAGCATATCTGGTTTTATGTTGAGATATTTGACCCACTTGGACTTCAGTTTTGTGCAGCATGGTAGATATGAGTCTATTTGCATTCTTCTACATGCTGACATCCAGTTGGACCAACACAATTTTTTGAAGATATCTTTTTTCCATTGTATATTTTGTCAAAAATCAAATGTCCATAGGTATGAGGATTTATGTTTGGGTCTTCAGTTCGGTTACAATGAGCAATGTGTCTGTTTTTATGCCAATACCATGCAGTTTTTATTACTATTGCTCTGTAGTACAGCTTGAAATCAGGGATGGTGAAACCTCCAGAAGTTCTTTTTATTGTACATGATTATTTTAGATATCCTGGGTCTTTTCTTTTTCTATGTGAAGTGGAGTATTGTTCTTTCAAGTTCCATAAAGAATTGTGTTAGAATTTTGATGGGGATTGCATTGAATCTGTAGATTGCTTTTGATAAGTTGGCCGTTTTTATCTGTAGATTGCTTTTGATAAGATGGCCGTTTTTACTATGTTAATTCTGCTGATCTATAAACCTGGGAGATCTTTCAATCATATGATATCTTCTTTAATTTCTTTCTTCAAAGGCTTAAAATTCTTGCCATACAGGTCTTTCACTTGCTTGGTTAGAGTTTTGCCAAGTTATTTTATATTATTTGTGGCTATTGTGAAAGGTATTGTCTCCCTAATTTCTTTCTCAGCCCATTTATTGTTTGTGTATAAGAGGGCTAGTGATTTTTTTTAACTTAATTTATATCCAGGTACTTCATTGAAGGTATTTAACAGCTGTAGAACTTCCCTAGAATTTTTGGGGTTGCCAATGTATACTATCATATCATCTACAAATAACAAACTTTGACTTCTTCCTTTCCAATTTGTATCCCCTTGATATATGTTGTGGAATATTTGTTTAACCAGGCAAAAATGTGTTACATTTGTTGATGCTGTGTGGTGATATTGTGTTCCCAATATATTGTACACCCTAATAAACTTGTTTGGGGTCAGAGAGCAGAACAGCCACTAGATATAGAGGCCAGAAAATGCTGGCACACACACCTTTAATCCTAGCATTCCAGAGGCAGAGATCTGCCTAGACCTCTGTGAGTTTAAAGCCACACTGGAAACAGCCAGGCATGGTGACACACACCTTTAATCCCAGGAAGTGACGGCAGGAAGCAGAAAGTGTATATAAAGTGTGAGGACCAGGAAATAAAACCTGGTTAAGCTTGTAGGTTTTCAGCAGCAGCTCAGCTGAGATCTATTCTGGATGAGGACTCAGAGGCTTCCAGTCTGAGGAAACAAGATCATCTGAGGAATTGGCAAGTGAAGTAGTTGTGGCTTGTTCTGCTCAGCATTCACCCCGATAACAGGCACCAGGTTTGTTTTTATTAATAAGACCTTTTAAGATTCGTGTTACAATGCTGAATTTGTTAACTATGTAAATATGTATTCCATTTGCATAAATTTAATAACATTAATTTATTCTCAGAGAGGTGGAGTTAGCAACTGATAGAGAGGAAGTAGAAGGGAGGAGCTTAACATGTTTTTTTTTTCTTTTTAAGTTGGGGTGGTGTGGAAGGGAGTGGCTTTCAGGACACCAGCAAAGAGAGAAAGTTTGCCAGTGACTACTCTCGTTCTCTAAGCTCAAAAGTTTTCACCTTAGCCTTTGAATCTCAAGTTTTATTAGAACAATATAGATTTAGTTAGAACATAATTTCCCCCAGGCTACGGCCTTAGTGCTGGACCTTAACGGGTTAAAGCACAGCCACTATAGAGAAGGTAAAACAGCAGATCTTCTTTAGTTGTCTTATTGCTTTGGCTAAAACTGCAAGTACGATATTGAATAGATATGGAGAGAGTGGACAGCCTTGTCTTGTTCCTGAATTTAATGGAAGTGCTTTAAGTTTCTCTCCATTTTATTTATTTATATATTTGGTTTTTTGAGACAAGGTTTCTCTGTGCAGCAGTCCTGGCTTTTCTGGAACTTGCTCTGTAGATAAGGCTGGCCTCGAACTCATAGAGCTCCACCTGCCTCTACCTCTCAAGTGCTGGGACTAAAGGCGTGCGCCATCAAGTCATGTCAATTAATCACGGCATTGACTGCTTCATCTTTGTATTTTTAATAGAAGTTAGGGATCCCATGGCTGTAAAACAATAAGATTTGAGATGGACGCTATGGAAACTGCTTTTTGTCAAAGAATAGCAACTTGAACAGGAATAAAAAAAAACTAGAAAAGTTTTAGTTGAAAATTATTGTTCTTCCTTTTCCTGTACTTTTGACAGACCAGTTGTCATTTAACATGAGCTTATATGTCTAAAGTGTAAATGTCAAAAGGAATCATCACTCTAAACTTAGAGTCTGATGAGCCAGTTGGAGATGAACATGAATTCTGGGTTGTTAACTCAGGGTGCTCATATTATCCTCTGGGTGTGGAGGGAATAGACTTCCTGGAGGTTGTCTGCAAGTGTGGGCTTTCTTATTTTATACTTGTTATTCTCAGAGACTCAGACCCAGTGGTCCTTTTGTCTCAATAATAGTCTTTTTAAAAAAATGGGCCACCAGAACCCAGAATCATATATATACTGCTTTTTTGGATAGAGTTTTACCAATGATCAAAAAATTAAAAAGATTCTTTAGAATTTTGATGACAAGATGAGTGTACACCTGACAGTGCATTTCTTTTCAGGCTGATGATGTTAAAGTTTTAAGCAAATAAAGTTTTAGTTAATGAGACAAAACTAAGTTTCTCTCCATTTAATTTGATGTTGGCTATCAGCATAAAGCATATTGCCTTTATGTTTAGGTATATTCCTTGTATCCCTAATTGCTACAAGACTTTTTTTATTAAGAAGGAGTGTTGGATTTTGTCAAAGGCATTTTCAGCATTTATTGAGATGACCATGTGGTTTTTTTTTTTCAGTTTGTGTATATAGTGGATTACATTGATAGATTTTCATATATTGAACTATAGCTGCATCTCTGGAATGAGGAATACTTGATCATTGTGGATGATCTTTTCAATATTTCCTTGGTTTGTGAGTATTTTATTGAGTATTTTTGTATCAATATTTATGAATTTCGAGTTTCTTAATTGTTCTACATACACATGTTTTTATGACAACTTATAAAAAGTAAAATGACTATAGAATATTTAAAATGCAAATAGATAGGTTGGATGAAAAGACCACCTCAAAAGTTCTTTAAGAATAATGGAATTACAAATGGAGTAAGCTAAGAGTTATTGCAGGGTTTACATGAAAGTGTAAAGTAAGAAAAGTCGTAGAATTTTTATTTAATGATGTCTTTATAAAGCACATTATAGGGTTTAGGTCCATGGTGTGCTACAAACCACATTTAGAACCAATATTTTAAAGCTTAAATTCAAGCGTTCACAGCAAACAATGGGAAGTTATCTCAGATATAGTAGTTGCTTTCAAGGGAAGAAATATGTTTTTATGACAGCTTTTTAAAAAAAGGAAGCTAATCAAGAAGCAATGTTCAAATAGGATCAGGATCCACCCCTGGTACTTGAGCTGGCTTTTTGGAGTCCACTACCTATGGTGGGAAAACTTACACAGCCTTGATGCAGGGGGAGGGGCATGGACCTGCCTCTTCTGAATGAACCAGGCTCTGCAGGCTCTGCAGACTCTGCAGACTCCCCATGGGAGACCTTGCCTTGTTGAAGGAGGGAATGGGGGGGTAGATTGTGGTGGAGGTGGGAGGGGCAGGAGGAGAGAGGAGAGGGGGATCTGTGATTGATATGTAAAATGAATAAAAAATTCCTTATTAAAAAAAGGAATGTTCAGAGAAAAAGGTTATTTGGAGAAATATCTATCACACACATAATTCCCCAAAGGTGGGCAGGAACTATAGAGAGAACTACTACCTAAATTATTTCATTGAGTGAATTAGAAAGACTAAGAAGCTTACCTTTTAAAGTTTATTTACTTAAATTTTATTTATGTGTGCATGCAAACTTTCATAGAATCAATATGATCTGTGCCTTTAAAAATAAGAAAGATTGTGAAATTTTATGATACAAAAGCAAGAATAAATACAGCATCACAAATTTTATTATCTTTTTTAGCCAAATGTAAAGTAACTACTATTGCAGCTTCTTAAATATTTGCATGTACATATATATACAAAGAGTTTAACTGGAGTAGCATGTAACAGGAGACAGTGCTTCTTCGAGAAACACTAGGCTATCAAATGATAAACCCTCTGCAAGGAGTAGCTGTTAGTTCTTGGTTAGTGGGTCTCAGAACACCCTTCCACCAACATTATAGGTCATTGCCATCACTCTTGATTATATGACTAGTGTTGAAACCACAGCATACTTGAATCATAGAGCATGAAGATATCATGGAAGATACATCCTTACTGGCAAGCTTTCCTTGTGCTCGAAGTTGCTACTAATACTATCTGGGAAGAAAAGTCATCAAGAACCTTATCCAGATGTGAACTATGATAACTAACCTGCAGGAAATGCACACTAGAAAAATGCTGACATCAATGTTAAAGGAGTAATCAAGTCTTTCCTGATTGACTTTAGTGCCTGCTCCAAAAGATAGAACTCATTCCTGGGTTCATTAATGGAATCAAGAACCTGAGACTAGGTCATTCATAGAAGGGAGAGTAAAGAACAGACTACTATTATTCTGATATATAGACATAGTATTAAACTGATTCCCAATGACTTACCAGCATACCCCTGGATTAATGCATCTCACAAGCTTCCTTAGAGGAGCATCTATTTGCAGCAGATGGAGTTAACACAGAAAAATACAACTTGTCAACATATAGAAAGTACGAGTCTTTTGAGAACTAATTGGCAAATCATATCCACATCATACAACCTCCTCCCAAGGCCTAAGGGAACGTGGAGGAAGAGGGATCCTGAAGATTATAAGAGCCAGATGCCATTCATGACTACAGTAAAGCATGTGTTTTCCTGGCCTCAACAGAGTAATTGCTCATATGATGTGGTAATGTCTGGGAGTGTATGCAAGAGACCAGCACATGATAAAACCAAGCAAATACCAGCAGGTTGGGAAATAGTCAAAAAGTCCCACTCTTAACTGAGAAGCTACAGACAATTGATAGCAGCTGGGAAAAGGATAATCAGTTTCATTCACAGATATGGCCATTGAAAATATACCCATGCTCTAGTATATAGCCTTACACACATGCACATGCTTGAAGTACTAAGTAGACTCTAGGTTTCAAATACAAAAAGAAAAGATTTGAAATTGGTAGAACACAAATGGCTGTAAGGATAGGGGAGGATTAGCAAGGAAAGAATGGGAATGCGAAGTAGGAAAAAATACAGTACACGCATGTATAAAATTCTAATCCAATAAAAGAAAAAATCTCTCAGAAAGATGTAAAAGCAAAACCTGAGCCATTTCATAATCCAGTTTTCTTCAAAATATTTGTCTCCAATGCATCAGCCATAGGAACTGCCACTGAACAGAACCAATGTGGCCACAGTATAAATCTGACCATGGCTGGCTCCACAAATGACTACATCAGACTCTGGATTGGCTGTAGAAAACAAGCTGTGAATGGACAAGAGACTCTTGCCACAATGTCCCATCCTGTCATGCATATCTTCAGGACACACCAGCTTGATGATTGCAAGCATCCAAGAGGATTTTTGTGATATTGGACCCTCATTTATATATAAAGTAGAAGAAAATAATGGCTACACTACTTCATATGCACAAAACACTGAGCCAATGACTCTTAGAAATCAGTCTCAAATCCTTTACCTCACTCAATCCAAGATGAGTTGCCTACACAAGTTTCATTATAGAATGCATCTCCAGCTCTCAAGAGGGTGAAACCCCTTTAATTGGCTATCTGGCTTCCTCTTCTCATAGTACTTGGTTTCATCTGTTGGCCTTTTCACTTCCAAAGTAAGATCTTGCCTTTAGATCTTTATCTCAATATTAATTTCTGCACCAGTGAAACTATAGACAGTTGCTGCAAGGTGCAATCAGTAAATGCACAGCACATGGTCACAGCTATCTTGTCAAACAGTGTACCAAGAGATACAGAGATCTGAGCCATATCTTCACATTGCTGGTCTGAAATGTTGAGTAAAGTTCAAATTAACAATAAAGGACATGTGGAGTTGTACTGTTCTTCATCCTTGATATTAAAGCAGAAGCAGTATTTACATGGTGGACTCGAAAGTGTTTATCACTGTCTTCAATGTCATGAAAGGCAAAGAGTTGTTTCTCCTATTGCTTATTCATTTCCTCACTTCTGAAACAAATAGAAGGATTATATTAGATGGTGGTGAGCAATACTAATTTAACCAAGCAGAGACCTGCGTCATAGACACTGATCAAATTGGTACCTTCATCAGAACAGCTCAATACCCACTTTGTATCTGATGCTTCATTAAGGATCTAGCTGGTGAATTATTTTAATCAACACCAAAAAAAATTAGTCGAAGTTCACATGCACTTTGAATCATAACTATGTACTTATTTTCACCCTCTGAAGAATGTTAACTTGCTTGTTTTCAGGCACATCAAAAATTAAAAATCAGCAAAGACACATAACACATATAATAACCAGTTTTACAGTTATCAGAACTTTTATTTATAAGTGTTAGATATTACTATAAACATAAAAGATTTATAATTAACCATTCCATGCTAATAAAGAATCTCTATCAACAAGATTCACTAAAATAAAATAAAAACATGAGATTCTGCAAATGATTGCCTTCAGCTTAGTCAGTTTGGATAAAATTAGGATAAAGTTTGTAGAAAAAGAACTGTACACGAATTGTAAAAGAACAAAAGAAAGACATCTTGTATGAGAATTGAAGATAGAGCTGTCGAAGTGTGACAGAGTAATCAAACATTAGCTGCAAAGGTAAAAAACACGATGACATCAAAATTTAAAGCAAGAATTTGAATAACAGTAATTCAGGAATGTGACAATAGAAAAAACATTTTTTTATGGTGATGTTTTAATTATGTAATACTTATAATATGAAAATAACTAATGCTAGTTAACTTACAAGTAGACCTATGAGACTTTAAAAACAAAGATTTCTGCCTTGGTGTAGGGAGGAAAGGACAGGACCTGCCTCAACTGAATCTACCAGGCCGAGCTGAATCCCCAGGGGAGACCTTGCCTTGGAGGAGGTGGGAATGGGGGGAGGATTTGGGGGGAAGGATGGTGGATGGGAGGAGGGAGGACAGGGGAATCTGTGGGCTGATATGTAAAATTAAATTAATTATAAAATAAATTTTTTTTAAAAAAGAAAAAAGAAAACAAAAAACAAAGATGTCTTTTATTTGAAAATTTTGTGTAGGTGAGAGTATGTTAACATGAGTCCAGGTGCCAATAGAGGTCAAAAGAGTCATGTCACCTGGAGCTTGAGTTGCAGAGAGTTATGAGCCACTTTTTGGGTGCCAGAAACTAAACTCAAGCTTTCTGCAAGGGCAATTTGTACTCTGCCACTGAGACATCTTTTCATCCCCAACCTGAGAGTCTTCAAATCCAGGTGTATAATAAAGGCAGACAGTGAACTATTTACATTCACTGAGCTTGCTCAGAGATGAACTAGAACTATTTTCCAAAGAGAACTGCTTGATTCTTGAAAATATGTGTCAGACAAGGGCAAGAACGACTATACTAAATTTGGAACACCTCATCTTGTGCAAATCACAGATCCTGCTCTATGGTGGGATTTGTAAAAGAAAGATCTTCCCTCCATAAGAATTTGCATTTCTTCACTTTTCAGCAACTCATTGTTCGTTCTGGCCTTTTTAAACTTTAAACATTATTCCTTCAACCTATCAATGGAGCATTTCTACATAAATGCCAACATCTTTATAAATATAAAACAAATGTGTTTTTAATAAGTATTGTTAATTTTTTCACCAGAAATTCTCTCAGACTTACATGAACTTCATCTTTAGATAAAAGTGGATACTTGTTTTTTTTTTTAAACCATGTCTCTAAGTTTAGATTATCATTTTGATTTTCACTATTCGTTTTTAATTAGATTTTTGAGACTTTCACACAAAGTGTTTGATAATATTCACCACCTCCCCAACCTCCCCCACCACCTCCACAGATCCAAAAAACCTTTATCTACTCTCCAAAATATGTAGCTTTTAAAAAAAAGTATTAAGACCGAATTTGTATAGCCAAAATCTTCTTGAATCGTCTTCTACTAAATTGTGGTCAACTTACTAGAGGCTATATTCTAGGAAAAAACTGCCTGTCCCTCTCTCAGAAGATGGAAACTGTAAATATGTCTATGACTTTGGGTAGAATTTCATGCCCAACTCCAATCTCATGCTGAGATCTGCTCTGGTTTGGACTTGCAGAGGTCTTGTTCATGTTGTTGCCACTGCTGTGAATTCATAAGTGCAGCTAGCTACCTTTTTCTGTTGAGAAGACAGTATTTCCTTGAAGTTATCCATCTGCCCCTTCTTCCAAAATGATTCCTTAGCCTTGGGAGAAGGGGTGTGGTAGAAAGGTTTAATTTAATGCTGGGTATTCTGCATTCTCTTATTCTCTGCACATTGGCCAGCTTTGAATCTCTGTTTTAAACCCACCCACTGCAAATAGAGACTTCTCATATGAAGGTTAAAGTATATATTGATCAATTGGTATACCAGTAAGTCAGCAGGAGTCAGCTTAATATATGTCCAATTAACAGAATGACAGTAGTAGGTTCTCCCTAAGGTCTATAACCTGTCCAGCCTTAGGGATTTTTTTCCCCAATTATGGGGTAAAGTATGGGTATCATCTGTGGATTAGAAGTAAAATCCAATCAGAGTGATGGTTACTTTCATGCCATTATTGCCACTATTGCATGAGTGAAAGTTTCTCATCAGGCCCATCATTCCCGTAGTTCATATAGTTCACAACTGAGTATAATTGATGATTGTCTGTCTCTTCCAGTAGCATGCGTAGCTCCTGCAAGCACTATGAAAGCTAGCCATTAAAGATGAACCTTCCGTATCAGTACCAGTTTGATTTCTTCATGTTGTATGACTCAAGTATACTGTGTCTTCAACAATAGGATCTTAAGTTCAAATACTAGATAATAAACGAGAATAATGGCTCTTAGAGTTTTTCTACCTCCTCTTCTTCTTTGATCCCTGGACCTTATGTGCAGGGGTTGTGTTGTAGATGTGTCAGTAGTAGCTCACCACCACTCAGTCATTATTCTCTGCTTTTTGAGCAGATGTGATTTCTTTAATGGCCTCTATCTGTTGTAAGGGGACATTTCTTTTCAGTACCAAATGGTTATCCCTGAAGTCGTATATATACAAGCAGCATTGCCCAGATTGCACAGGTTGTATTTAGAAACAGAGATCATTGTGGGAGCTTGAGAAAGGTTGGGGGGAGGGAAACAGTGTACTTTTGTTTTAATTTCAAAACAACAAAAAAAAAAAGAGTAATGGCAATAGATGTTTGGGTGTCCATGGGACCTCACTGGTGAAAGTAGTAACTCATTCCAGGTACGGGGTAGTCTTATTTATTTATTTATTTATTTATTTATTTATTTATTTATCTATCTATTTATTTATTTAGCTTTGCCTCTGGTGTTTAGTAGAAGTGCTATTGTGTTCATTTCATAAGTAATATAATAATTGTTCTGATTCACAGTATGCTGATAAGGCATCTGTTTAACAAGTGCAAGAAGACTTTATGTTCAGCTCTTAGCATCAAAAATAAAGTGACACAATATTGTGCACTAATAATAATCATTATTCCTGATATTTTTCTCTTAATAGATTCCTGAAAATAAGATTAATGTACCTAAGAGTATAATCAATTTAAAACACGATACTTAATATCTATCTTCAGTTCAGATATGGATCAATATTCTTTTGTAATTTTAATGCTGTTGCTACATTATTTTTCAATAACAAATTATCAGATGAGTTAAATGATGAAAATAAATGAGAGCGGAAGAGCTGGCCTACCCCATTTCCAGCTCCAGCACTCAGGATTGTGGGCCCTGCACCTCACCTGGGCAACAGAGTAGAACTGTCCCTGGTGGAGTGGGTGCAGGTGAGAAGTTCCAGAGGAGAACTGGCTCTGCCCCTTGCTGCCTGCAGCATTGGGTAAGCTAGCCTGAGAAATGCCAGAGAGCTCTCCCTGGTGGTGAGGATGAGGGAGAATCGGTAGGATGACCAACCCAGTTATCACCAACACCCAGAATCCAGGCTATGTTTTGGCCAACCCCAACATCAATTCCATCTATGAACTGCTGGAGCATGTGAAGGTGTCTGGTCCTGCAGATCCAAAGTTGCAAGATCTCTATCACATAGAGCAGCAACAGGGTATCCAAGAGAAGTTCCAATGAGGGCCTGATATTGATAGTGTATCAGAAGCCAGGGACCTTGAACCAGACCAGTGACTCATTGCAATGAACACTTGCAAGTAAAGATGTATGGAGTAAAGGGTATACTATGTGACTCACTGGGACACACTACAGCTTCCATGAGGAGATTCTTTGGGGCTGGGGGCTTGCAAGGGCAGATATGAAGGGATAGGGGGATAAATGGCATCTGGTTGCAAGATGTGAAGTTCACAAAGAAGCAATAAAAAGTTAAAAATATATAATTAGTTTTGTGGAATATAGAATGGTAGCAAAAATACATTTCTTAATAAAAAAGAAATAGCTCATATCAAGTGTTTCAAATTTCCACAAAGACAAGGTTGTTTTCCCATCTTTTATTTAAAGCACTGGTTACTTCCAAAACAGATGTGCTGTCATACCATGCTCTAGAACAGGTTTCAGGTAAAGGCAAGGCCATGATACCTGCAAAATTTAAAAACTTCTAAATACATACTAAACAACCACAAGAGAATATGAAAATGGAGGTGAAAATGAAAACAAAACAAAAACCAGCAACACCAAAAACACACCTCATTGTGACCTATAGCAATTCTACCAACATAGCTTCTGTCATTATCTGGAAAAATAGGATGGTGCTAACTGCAAAGTCAGCATTCTGTAGAACTATCAGTGCTCTGAGCTGTAATGTGGAATATAAGGAAAAGGCTATGAGTAATCCAAGCAATAAACATCTCAAACATACTTGAAAAAAATTGCAAAGGATTTTCAAAGGCATTGAGAGACTTGTAGCAATGGAGGATCTAACACTTTTCTTCCTCGACTGTATACCATGCACATACCAGTTCTTGTTTAGTGCATGGTATGGAATGATATACTTCCTCCAGGGATTATGCAGCTGAATGGTAATTCCTTACATATCTGAACATAAAAGACACATTTTCATATAAGCATGAATATGCATATACATACAGAAATATATATGCATAGACATCTACTTATACATGTGTACATACACATATATGACCACTCATAGACATGAATAGTGCATATGTTATTCTGTTCCTCTAAATTTAAAAATGTTAAGTGATATCATGAGTTTTGTGTTTTATCTGTCTGATTTCCCATGTAGATGACTGTTTTAAGACCTTGCTCTTAAGTTAGATGAAAAAAGATCTCAAGGACAAAAACAAATACAGTGTTTTTTTTTTCTTTTTAATAGTCTCTAATTCCAAGCTCCATCTTTCACAGCACCAGAATTAATTTTGTTTACATGTAATTCATCCATTTTTCAGAAACAAGATAATTTTGAGCTAGTAATCCCAGACCAGTGTGCCTGTAAAACATAAACAGGTGGACAGTGGTGGCACTCTCCTTTAATCTCAGAACTCGGGAGGCAGATGCAGGTGGATCTCTGAGATCAAGGCCAATCTGTCCTACAGAGCTAGTTTCAGGATAGCCAGGGCTACAGAGAGAAACCCTGTCTTGAAAAAAAAACAATCAAAACTAACAAACAAACTAAAACAAAGGAACTCTGTTCCTTGGATAAGATAATTGACAAATAAATTTTACAGTAAGAAAATGACAATCTTTCAACAGAAAGAGGAGAAAGAGGTCTGGGAAGAAGTGAGGGGGGAATCAAAGTTGCCTGCAGTAGTTTTTATTTCTCAAGAGAAGGGAACAGGTAATCCTTACTGATATTTAAGTGACATTTTCACTCCAGGGAAAGCCACCAATTCTTACCACATTGTTGATGTCATTAAAGATAACAAGCTTTGGGTACCATTTATGATAACAAGGAGTAAATTAAAGACACAAAGTTAGATAAAATCATGTAACAGCCTCTAGAATATCCAGGAACTCAATAGACAGAAAGCATCATCTTTATAATACAGAACTTCATATATCCTTGAAAGCATCATGCAATTTTATGCATTGAAGGAATGTAGAAAAATGACACAAGAAAAAACACAAGACTGAGAATATGAGCAACTAGTAAGATAAAAATGGTAATTTCCTTCAGGAAGCAGAATTGATTCCAAACCCTGGCATGAGAACATCTATGCACCAACAAATCAGGGCACAAATACAAAATGCCTTAGACCCTCAATACACAGACAGACAGACAGATACAGAGACAGGTTTTAAGTCCAGTTTTGATCTTGACTCCTTCTAGGTGTACGAAGTTGGTGAGATATTTACTCTTCCTTTCTCATAAAAAACAAATGTTGTTTAAATAATATAATAATCAAAATCTAACCTTTCATATGTTAATCTTTTATTTTATGAAATGAGTAAAAAAGGAACTTGATATTCATTAATAGCTTTTATTATTTTTACATTTTTCTTATGCTTACTTTAAAACAGTTGTGTGGTGAAGTTACCAGGCTCCAATGGATAGTTTTAGATCTATGAACACACAAATGATCCTGGTTAAAAACTGTGGATGACAAAACAGAAGAAAAAATACATGAAAGTGATAAAGCAACCTCTCAGGAGTATGGGGAAAGAGAAGCAAGTATAGGGAGCGAGGGGAAAGAGAATGCTCTGTATACATGTGTGAATTTTATTTAATCCTAAAATAAAGTAGAAGAGTGGCCCATACAATTAAAAGTTTGAGTATAATCAATTTAAGACCAACTAAGCTGCAACCTTACTCATTCCTGTTATTTTCCTGGAGAATGGATTGTCAGTCTCACGTCCATTCTCTTTTCATCTGTGAGAACATGTGTTTTTCAGGTTGGCATTGCTAGTTTGTATTGTTTGAAATAAACTATGCTGTTTGCAGGAAATCGGATGCCTCAAGGGGCGTCATATGAAGAGAAGTGAATCAGAGTCAGGAAAGAGCCATCGTGTGTCTCTCACCTGCAGAGCTTAGATTTTAGGTGCATATAAAATTATTTATGTATATGAGATGCAAGCAGAAGGAGACCATCTAGGGAAACAAAGGGGGAGGAGAAAAGGGTTAGTGAACTGAGTGAACACAAAGCACATGACCAGCATTCATGAAAATGTCTTTATGAAACTCATCACTATGTACAATGAGTATAGACCAGTTAAAGAGAAAGGTTCAATTTTTCATATTACTTTAGATTTTGCAAGATTTACATATTTATCTATTTGTTTGTTTTCTTATTTATAACATGATCTGTCTCTCTGTGTACACTAGCCTGGAATTTATTATGTAACTTAGGTTGGCATTGAATTTGAGGTGACACTTATTCCTCATTCTCCCAAGTGCTAGAATTATAGGCATACACCACCATCCCTAACTACAATATTATGCCTTTAGAAATTCATTGGATGATGAAATATCTTCAATAGCTTGGGTTATTATTCATATTTAATATTTTGAAAATTTTCTTTCCACACTACATTACACTTTCATTGTCTGGGGGGCCAGCCTCCAGCAGTGCAGGACTCAAAGGGAATCCATGGGGTCGGTGTACTGTTACTTTTTTTATCTAAGGAGGTTAGGGGAAAAGACACACTCTCTTGATAGTTTTCTTCTTTATTCTTCTGTATTCTTCACTCTGTGTTCTATATTCTCTGTTTAAAATCTCTCTCCAGAAATGCCCCTTCTGTCTCTCTTGATATCTTCCTTCTCCCTTATCTTTATTATTCCTTATTCTCTCATTCTAGATGTTTTCCTTCTAACTCTGTCTTTTATCTTGATGCTTTTCTTTTAACTCCTTTTTAACTCTTTCATTCTTGATGTTTTCCTTCTATCTCATTTTTTATCTTTTCCTCCTAACTCATTTTAACTCCATCTTCATTCTTTCCCTTACAGTTTATATACCCCAGCAAAATCTCTCAGGGAATATAAAAATTGCAATGTGGTTATATTCTGTTCTTCAAGTGGATTATTACAATGAATACAAGTAAAAAAAATAGCACGCTTTCCATAGCCCTTACATAATCAAACATTTTACATACTACAGGTGAATAACAAATTATCCCAAGAACTCACATACATTCATACCTAAGCAACTTGTTAAAGATTAACGGTGTGTGAACAAGCAAGATATTCTTTTACTGGCAGGCTACATTTTGTGTTTACAAAGAATCAATCACTTTATTATTTACCTTGAAAGGTAATCTTATAAGTAATCACAAATCTAAAATTTATATATTAAAAAGAATCAGTCAACTCTACTTTAAATCTTTTGGGTGCATACCCACTCATTAATAGCTTTTTTATATCAAAAGATTGAGGACAAAAATGGGTATAAGGAATTAATCATCACCTTTGGTAATCAACCAAACCTACCAAGAAAGGTATTTTAGCTAATGATAATTGGGCTGCTTTGTTCTTGTTCCCTAATCTTGTCAAGTTCCTCATTCAACTATGTGCCTTTCTAAAACTTTAGATGCTCTTTGGTATTTTACCTCAAAGCTATTTAGCAAAAACATCTTAGTCTAACTTTAAGTTATTTTCAAAGCTTTGTTTCAGCTATGACACACTCCAAAATCTGTGAACACATTTCTCAACATTAAGGTTAAAAGAATTTAAGCTAGTTTGGGTACTGGGACTCAATTGTTTTTCGTAATCATTAAACCAAGCCACAGTCTGTGTGGCTCTTCCAATAGAAGCTCATGTGTCCTAGCTGTGTGGCACTTCCTTGTTTTATTTTTTATCATCAAAACTCTATTTAAACTAACATTATTGTTATCAATTAGACAATACAGCTTAGGAAGAAATCATCTTCACAATAATCCACAGGTAAAAATGCCCAGTAGAACAGTATGTATCCATGAGATAAACACACTACATTACAGGCAGTGGGGATCTCTCCACACTCATTCACACCATGCCAGATGTTAGAGAAAGATGGCAACTGAAAACATGTAAAGGCACAGCAGAAGGAATAGACATTCTGGAGTCTGTGGACTTGGGGTTTTGCCTATCTGAGATTCACCTATCAGGGAGTTTCCTTCTGGTGGGCTGACACCTTGAACTTCAATTGCCACCTGCTGCTCCTTTGACATGGCCACCAGCATCACACTATTCTTTGGGATAAGGGAAAACTTTACTATATTTCCCTGTCTTCTATAATCTATAATACATTTTTCTTCGGTTAATACAGGCCAAGCATATACTTGTTAATTATTCACTGGGCAAGTTTGTAGCTATTTGATAAATTGGACATAAAACTTGTGAAATGGTAAGGATTTTTCATAATCCAATCAAATTGTAACATATAAACATAAATAGTAGAAAATATATTTAAATATATAAAATGGAGGACATAAAATGTCTTTATACTTCATGTACAACAAAAGGTGTTATTGGCTTTACTTTTACAGATACATTTATGTGCATATCTACTTTAGTATTTTCTAAATTACCCTTGATACTATAACTGTGAGGGATAAATTGAGGATGAGAATGTCAGCATCCCTGAAGTGCTGGTCCAACCAGGAAAATGTGGACATAAAGTCATGGTGAATGCAAATACCTTGGATTGACATTTTAAATTAAAAAAAAACTATGTGGAGAGAGGAAGAGGGAGTCAGGGAGAGAGAGAGAGAGAGAGAGAGAGAGAGAGAGAGAGAGAGAGAGAGAGAGAGAAAAGAAGAAGAAGAAGAAGAAGAAGAAGAAGAAGAAGAAGAAGAAGAAGAAGAAGAAGAAGAAGAAGAAGAGATTTCTCTCCTTAAACCAAATGGATCTCAGGTTGTCAGTCTTTGCTAAAAGTTCCTTTACCAACTAAATAATCTCAACAAACCTTGATATGACCTTTATGAGAAGCCTGACTCTGTGATAGGCAAATGTTTAGTGCTAACAATATTCTAAATTAAAGCAATGTAACAACAAGGATGCAAATTAGGTTATTCCCAATGGAACACCATTGTTGCAGAAGCAATTTGTGATGAATTCAGGGAAAGAATAAAGCCTTGAGATGTTCTAATTGGACTGAGCCATGATTAGGAAGTGGATTTGGCTCATTGGTTATCACGTTGTGAGTCCGTCCTTACAGGCTTGCTGTCATGCTTTGATCAGTTCCAAAGTGCTTCATGTGTGATCATTGGTGTGATGGTTGGTTACAATCTTTCCTGGGGGTCAGGGACACAGAACACAAACAGATCAAAACAAATTGTGGTAAAAGATTGAGAAAAGTGCATATCACTGAATTCAAGAGGCAGAACAGGGAAGAATATTAAAAGGTTCTTAAGGATAAGGAAAAGCTTAAAATCATGTGTCCTTACAGGTAAGTGACAGTTGATTCTCCTGACTCCTCCCAAATGGCTCACTCTGGCAATGCAGCTTATGGGAAGCCAGAGTGAGCACCAGGGCAACAATCACTTCTCTGAGAGCATCTCCACCTGCCTAGGCACAGAGACACATCCCTGAGCAGATTCACAGACACAGAAACACCATTTATTTATAAAGTAATTGTACACGTTTTGTATGTGCTTGCTAATGAACTTTCCATTAAAAAACCCCGTTTCTATTGTGTTAACCACACTTTCTAGTCACTGATTTAGATGACTGTTTATCAACATTACAGAACATTCTAAGCATAGGTTCTGACATGGGGAGAGGAAAGAAAAGTGCCCCACTGACAGACACAGCCCAGATTCTTCAGTGATACAGTCCTGCAAACTGTTACATCCATAGGTGACTTTAGACAACCTAGTGTGTGTTATTCTTCTTTTAGAAGAAAAAGAGAAGTTCCTAAGTGTCTCTGAGTAGTGTATGTTTGGTGTGGATGTGGAAAGTCTCCATCTGAGGAAAATGAATGTCATTATTAGAATTTCACACCATCTCTGGGAATAAGAAAAAACAAATGATTTTGAACATTTTTTTAAATTGTATACTTGGCATATATATTCAAAGAACATCAGGTCAGGCTCAGAATTGACAAAACCTTCCTCTGGTCCTAGTACAAACGTTGACTGAGTTCAGCATCTAACAACCATGGCTTTCTCTTCCAGGGTGTTTACATCCTGAAACTGCTTACCTACAGTAATCATCTACTGATATACACCAATTCCTACCCCTGTGCTACACGCAATAAATGCATTGAGGTTCCAGGTTGTTGTGTAGTAGTTGGCAATTTCCATCAGAGTACACACATTCTAATTTTTCCTATATTTTCTGCATGTGTTTCTCTCCTTTCTTCATTTCTTCACACCCCAGTCAGCTTTCTAGGACCTTGCCACACAGGTTGCAGTAGTAAATAATATTACCAAATGTCTTTCTTTAAAATACTTTCTATTATTCTAAAACAAATTATTCACCAAGAAAGAAGAAAGGGACCCTTCTAGTTGCCAAGATTTTCAGTCACATCTGGCACAGGGATATTCTCTGTATATTGTATGTTTGATAGTAACATCTGAAATGTTAGTAAAGATTGTCTCTGGGAAATCGTTGTGATCCACATGAATATTCTTTGACAATTTATCCTTATAAAGAAAAGGAGTAGTGGAGCTAAAAAATGTTGGCAATGTATTGGGGGATTTATTAAGGCAATGCCATGTAGTTAAAAAGGAGGTTTATTTTGGGGTAACTTACAGCCAGTAAAGGGGTTGGTTACAGGATCTAGAAGAGGTGAAGTGCAGTACAGCAGTGTTCTCTGGAGAACTCTGCTCAGTCTACCATCTAGCATCTAGGATCACAAAGATCCAAGAGAGGCGGCACATCTGGATCTTGGGTCTTAAGGGCTCCCGTCTCAGCCTTGGTAGGCATGGCAGTTACCAGAAGCCTCACTAGAGGTGGTACTTCCACATCAAAGCTGGAAGAGCTACCCACTACAGCAATGGGAGAGATGTGCATGAATAATATTATAGCAGTCTAGCTTTATATTGCTAGCAGGTATGTGTGGGTGAAGCATCTGAAAAGGATTCAGCAAATATGTTTTCAAGAAATTCATTAGGCTCTCTTACCCCCTATCTACTTGAAAATACAGCCATCCGCTTCTCAGTGGGATTAACATTTATAAGTAGAAACTTCTTAAATAAGAATAGTGCTGTGACAGGCAATGGGTTATTACATGAAAAATGGGATATTTCATGTGTATGTATGAGGCTTCTAGGGCTTTCCAGGAAAAAATAAAAGCATATTTATTTGCCACTCTAATTTTAACATTAAGTATTAATTTTAATGACCTATAATGAAGCCTGGTGGCTCAACAGCTGCCAAACACATACAAGACTCCATGTTTGGTCCCTAGCATAACAAAGGGTGATTGTAGAAATAGTATCATCATAGCAATCAGATTATATTATCTATAATATTTTTCATGCACATCTCTCCCATTGCTGTAGTGGGTAGGTGTTCCAGCTTTGACATGGAAGTACCACCTCTAGTGAGGCTTCATAGTGAGTTTCATGAGTTTTACAATGAGTTCACAATGCCTATTGGAGAATTAATCTCAGAAGAATGGTGTTCTGATAATGTAAAGCAGAGATGCTTCTAAACAGTGAGTATATTAACATGTGAGTGGAAGAGACTCTGCTAAAATTTTAGCCCCAACTATGACTGTTGGATTTTCTAGTGTCTAGAAGAATATGTACTCAATTTTCTGCCTATTTACTGTCACCATAAGCAATTTTAAATTTAATTATCTCTGTAGAGTTGTTCCATCTCCCTGTAACAGACTTCAAATATGTGTAATATATAAACATCATCTGAAAAATGCCTCAATGGTAAAATGCTATAATTACGAGCACATGCCTTAGTGGTCTATTATTTAAGACACACATTGAAACTAGATTGTTTTATGTAGGACTTTAATACAGTGGGAACGTGTTTCCTAATGGACAACTGTCATGTGACCTCCCCTGGGAATTTGTGAGCAAATATCTACTCACCTCAGATAAGTCACTAGTGAATCAGACCAAGGAAACGACCACACCAGAGTCTAGCTCAGTGAATTGATGAGTTTATTGGGGTTACTTACAAGAAAATGGCTAAGTGGCAGCTACAGCACTGAAACATCCATCCCAGTATGGGTGATGACTCAGGAAAGCTCCTTGAAGGTCTTACAAGCAGTTTGCCTGGCTGTAGAGTCTACATTTTCCAGTAACTGAAATGCTGTATGATCTCGCACCAAGAAATTATTAACCTTATAAGTTTTGATAACTCTCCCAGTGTTATAAGTCCATTTCATTCCTTAGTTTTAAGGAACTTTCCTTTAGGAAGAAATGTTTTGATTTGGAAACAATAGTTAGGCAACAAGTAGAGAAGCAGTTTCTATGTCATCCCTGTAACTGTTGCAGAGGGTAATGTTACAGGGAGCATACCAGAGATGATCATTCAGACACAGTTTATAACCAACTGAAAGTTTTTATTCCAGCCAGCTGGGACTGTACTCTCGCATTCAGAACCCAAGTGTAGCCTTGAGCATTTAGAACAAGGGACTTTCATGTTTCAGATGAAACTGTCTTTAATGCCTACTTTATGTCTTGTGGGAAACCAACCAGAATTGTTGCATAATAACACAAAGAAGCAGAGGGAAATATTTTATGCATAACCTACAATAATTCTAATTTTATTGGTACTTTAGAACTACATTTATTGAGAAATAATTTATATATTTTTACCAACTACTGATGAAAGACATAAGGTTGAGGTATATAATGAATGGATTATGTATCAATTATTTCTATGTTACTGTGACACTCTGACTAAATGCAACTTAAAGAAGGAAGGGTTATTTTGGCTTACAGGTAAGTCTAAAGAGTGAGTCTATAATGGCAGAAGTTGCAGAGCATCAGGTGGCCAGAGCTGAGAGATCCCATCACCATCCACATGCAGAAATCAGACAGAACAAACCAAACATGAGTTGATGCTATAAATTCTCAAGCCTGGTCCCAGTGACATGCTTCCTTCTGCAAAACCCTACTATGTAAGACTTCCATAACCTGCCTATAGCACCACCAACTTGAGACCAAGTGTTCAAATACATAAGCCTATGGGAAGACATTTCTCAATCAAACCATAACAGGTTCATATTAATTTATGGGGTATTTTGTAGTAAAAACAAATATTGATGTACAATGTATTCTAGTATGTGGTTTTATTGGAAATGGAAGAGACTTGGGGATTTGTAGCCTTTCCTCAGGTCAATTGACTTATTTTTAACTGATACACTGTAAAGCCAATCTCATCAACTGGATCTTCATTATAGAGAATGTAAATTTTTATGAGTCTGAGATGGGATTCTGCTTGTATAACATTTGTGATCTCAGCAAACTGATGATGGTGTCTTCCTAGGTACCAGGATTCATTAATCTCAGAATTTGAGAGATGTAAGGAACTATAGCCCAACTTTCAATCTGTTACCAAAATTCCCAACAAAAATTTATGTAACTCAGATGTGTTTTAAAACTCTTATGTCAGAAAGAACATCAAATCCCATGGAACTATATTCCTCTCTGTTAAAATTGTAATGACTAAAGTATATTATTCTGGGCTAGGGAGATGGTTCTTTAGGTGAAGGTTGCTGCCAAGCCTGATGATCCAATTTCAGTCCTCAAGGTCTATACAATTGGAGCAGAAATCTAACACAGACAAGTTCTCTACTTATCCCCACATGCTCATCCTGGAGCATGCTTACCCACATGCACAAAATGAAAATAGACAGTTTAAAAATAATATTTAATTGTTAAAGATTTGAATAATGGTGATTCTTGTCATTTGAATACTGATGCATTATTGCACACTACTGAAACACCTGAGTTCTTTGTTCATGACTTAGTGTTATACCTGAGTTTCTTCTCTCCTATCCATCATCCCTCTGTTATTTATAATCATTAGGACTTTAGTCTTCACAGTGTCATGCTATCCCAATGATCACTGTATTCCCATCTCTGAGCATTAGAAAATCTCAACTAAGCTAGTGCAGCATTCAGCAATACATTGAACAGCAGCAATGGATGACACTTGTCTCTGAAAAGCCAAGTATCTTGCCTTTTCATGTGTCTTCCTTGTACCTTTAAAGTAAGGTGATCAAATGCTTTCATTATTTTATCAGGAAATATTAATTCATTTGTGGAACTACAAAGTTTATGGGCTAGACAGTGATAAATAAAATGATAGTCAATCACACATAAGTTCTTTGTGACAATTTAGAAATAATCAGGTAGGATTATGAAAATATTCAAATACTAGAACTTAAAAATTAATTACTTACATATTGGAACTTACTGAATTTTAGTTATTCTTTTTTTGTTTTTTATTTATTCTCTCATACAATACATTTTGACAACAGTCTCCCCTCCACTCCTCCCAATTTCCCCCTACCACCCTTATTCCCAAGATCCACTGCTCCTCCATTTCCCTTCAGAAAAGAGCAGGTCTCCCAAGGATATCAACTGAATTAGGCGTAACGAGATATAATAAGACTAGGCATAAACACTCATATTGTGGATGGACAAGGCAACACAGTAGGAGTAAAAGAGTCCCAAGAGCAGGAAAAAGAGTCAGAGACATACCTGCTCCCACTGTCAGGAGTCCTACAAAAATGTCAAGCTAAACAACCACATCATGAATGCAGAGGTCCTAGCCCAGATCCATGCAGGTTCTGTGATTGCTATTTTAGTCTCTGTGAGCTCCTATGAACCCTGCTTAGTTGATTCTGCGGACTGTGTTCTCCTGGTGTCGTTAACCTCTCTGACTCCTACAATTATTTCTTCCTCCTGCTCTTCTGTGGGGTTCCTGGAGATCCACCTAATATGTTTGGCTGTGGGTCTCTTCATCTTCTTCCATTAGTTGCTAGAATATGCTTCTTTGATTACAATTGGACTATGCATGCACACATCTATGATAATAGAAAATAGCAGAATATTATTAGGAATCAATTCATTGCTTTTTTAAAAAAATTTTTTTTGGTTAGTCATATTTGATTCCACTTTAGGTTTCTGAGACATACACCTAACAAATCCTGGTTATCCAGGCAGTATTGGCCATGGGCTTCCTCTCATGATTTAGATATCAAGTTAGACCAGTCATTGGTTGGCCAGTCCCACAAGCTCTGAGCCTCCATTGCCCTAGCACATCTTGCAGGCAGGACACATGAGTGAATGGTTTTGTGACTGGGTTGGTGTCCCAGTTCCACCACTGGGAACCTTGCCTGATTACAGATAATGGCCAGTTCAGGTCACCTATTCTCCATTACTAGGGGTCCTTGAGAGACTCACACTCATAGATTCCAGGAAGTTTGCACTGCACTTAGTTTCCACATTGGCCCTAAATGCCCCCCATTCTAGTAGTCTCTCCCTATACTTTCTGCCTCCTTTACTTCCCCCACCACCTGATCCTTCCTGTTCTCATCCCCACCCATGTTGGTTTATCTACTGCACAGTGGCTGCACCTGATCCTATGGCTGTCTCAGCTGCTGACTGCACCTTTACAGCCACTGCAGCTTGACTTCTGAGACCTTGGCCAGGGCAGCCTTCAGTCTTGCCACTGCAGCCTCTGCTGCTGCCTCAGCTGCCTCCACACAGAGAGGGAAATGTTTTTGACTAAATCTCCATCTTTAATTTTACCAATAAAGACTCAGAAACCAGATGTTGGGGTGAAAAACCTGCTAGCTCAGAGAGGCAGAGAAAACATTTTCCTCCTCCACCATTGTCCCAGAAAGAGGGCTCTCTCCTACCAGTCTGAAACAAAACTGCTGGAACCGGATGCTCCTCCCTTCTACTTCCTGTGCCTCTCTCTCTCCAACCTCCTGACTTACCCTTACTCTCTATTATTACTTTCAGTCAATTGGTTGCTTGCTCTACCTCTTGACCTATGGTTGATTTTACTTAAACAATACAGTCTTGGGGTCACAGTGTGATCAAATATCCCACAACACTCCTGCCCCCAATCCACCCACAAAATCTCTTCTATTTCCCCTTCCCAGGGAGATACATGTGCCCCCCCCCACAACCATTTTTGTTACCTAGCCTCTCTGGGTCCATGGATTGTAGCATGGTTATCCTTTACTTAACAGCTAATACCCACTTGTAAGTGAGTACATATCATGTTTGTCTTTCTGGGTCTGGGTTGCCCCACTCAGGATGTTTTTTTATAGTTTTATTCATTTACCTGTAAATTTCATGATTTCATTTTTTTTCTAACAACTGAGTAATACGCCATTTTGTAAATGTACCACATTTTCTTTATCCACTCTTTAGCTGAGGGATGTCTAGGTTGTTTTTGGTTTCTGGTTATTATGAATAATGCTGTTATGAACATAGTTGAGCAAGTGTCAGGGTGGTAGGATGGAGCATTTTTTGGACTGGAGAGATAGCTCAGCATTGAATTAGGCTTACAATCCAAAATATAAGCTTTTTAGTTATTCTTTAAATGGTGTCATAATTAGCTTCATTTGTCATGTTGAAATACCTAAGAAGAGGCAGCCTAAGTTGAGGAACTGCCACCATCAGATTGGCCTATGGACATATTTAAGAGGCATTTTCTCAATTTCTAATTGATATAGGAGAGCCCAACCTGCCAGTGGCCATGTTAGAGGAGCAACAATGTTCAGTTGAGGCAGGATCAAGCCCTCCCCCACCCTACTTCCCCTCCACCCCCCCCCACTCCCGCCTCAAGGCTATGCAAGGCATCCCGCCATATAGAGTGGGCTTCAAAATGCCAGCTCATGCACCAGGGATAGATCCTGGTCCCACTGCCAGGGATCCCACAAACAGACCAAGCTACAAAATTGTCGCCCACATGCAGAGGTACTAGTTTGGTCCCATGCAGGCTCCTCACCTGTAGGTCTAGTGTCCACAGGCTCCCACAAGTTTGGGTCATCTGTCTCTGTGGCTTTCCCTGTCATGATCTTGACCCCCTTGCTCCTATAATCCTTCTTCCATTTCTTCTACAGGACTCTCAGAGCTTGGCCTGGTGCTTGGATGTTGATCTCTGTATTTTCTTCTATTAGTTACTGGATGAAGGTTCTATGATGATAGTTAGGATAGTCACCAATCTGATTACCCTCTTAGGATACTTTTGTTACCTAGCTTCTTTGGAGCTATGTATTGTGGTCTGTTTATCCTTTGCTTTACATCTAGTATCCACCTATGAGTGAGTATATACTGTGTTTGTCTTTCTGGGTCTGGGTTACCTCACTCAGGGTGATTTTTCTCTAGTTCCATCCATTTGTTTGCAAATTTCATGATGTCATTGTTTAAAACAGCTGAGTAGTACCCCATTACTTAAATGGAACACATTTTTTTTATTCATTCTTTGGTTGAGGGACAACTAGGTTTTTTCCAGGTTTTGGCTATTATGAATAATGCTGCTATGAACGTAGTTGAGCAAGTGTCCTTTTGGTATGATTGAGCATCCTTTGGGGATGCCCAAGAGTGGTATGTATAGCTGGGTCTTGAGGTAAATTGATTCCCAATTTTCTGAGAAACTGCCTTTAATGTAGTGTGTTTACCTCCTGGAAATATCCTGGTCTACCAGGCATTTTTATATGTGGATTATTATGAAGATGGTTTCCCCTTATGCTGTACTGTTTAACATGTTGCCCCTGACCCTGATAAAGCAGGGACTGCAGAAGATAAAAAATGTCACACAGCTTGGATTTATGAGTGTTTCTGGAGGAGACATATAGACTTTGGCTTAGATTAATGATTAAAGAAAATAATCATTCCCAAAAGTTAACCCAAGTTGCTTTTTTTTAAACTGGGAAATATGTTCACAGGTTTCTGTGTGTATTATAGCTAATACAAGGCTTTAAACAATTGACTTCTTGTAACTAGGAACTAAAGAATTGGATGGTTAGTTAAGACAACTGGACTGGACTCTAAAATATAAAAAGTGAAACTAGTAACCTCTTTTCTCTGGCAATTATAAAAACTAGTGCTGATGTAAACAGTTCTGACTGAAAGGCTACTGATCTTTGAGAAATCTTGTTTCTTACCTGTAGTATGTAAAATATCTAATAGTGTAAAGAATATGGAAAACATGTCATTTTTTTACTTGTATTCATTGTAATCATCCACTGAAAAACCAAAATACAACCAAACTGTAACTTTTATATTGCTTGAAAGATGCTGCCTGGGTATATAAGCTATAAGGAAAAAACAAAACAAAACAAAACAAAAAAAAAAAACAGAAGGAAAACACCAGTAAAAATGTAGAAGGAAAGAGAGAAGGGAGACATTGGGAAGTAGTGTAGATGGAAGTTATCAAGAAAGAGAAAGCAGGAAAACATCAGGTTAGAAGAACAGATCAGATAAAGAGTAGAGTAGAACAAGCAACAGAAAGAATAACAAAAAGAAAAGAAGCCTTTCCCTCAGAAAGAAGTCTGTGTGTTCCCAATCTCTCTGACCTGAAGAAGGCTAGACCCTCTGCTCCAGCCTATTGGGAAGATGGGTCTGTGCTCTGTAGGTAAAGGAACTGAGCAGTCCAGGGGGATCAAGTCTGAGTCACCAGGTGATTCGGTTTGCCTATTTTCTCACAAGTACTTGATGCAGTGTTTTAAGGAAGAAAAGATGCTAATGGTGATAAGATCAAAGATGTAAAACTCAAATGCAGAAGTATATCATAGGCAATAGGAGGGATATGACTCAATGGTTCAATAGTTTATGAGATTATGTATAATCAAATGTATAAGCAAATTAAAAACAGAAACATGGGGTCTAATGACACAAAATCCCAGAACAGAATAGGTCAGCTCATTCAGCAAAAACAAACAAACAAACAAATAAATAAACAAAAACCACAAAACTCTTTCACTATCAACACTGAGCTATAGTATGGATAGTTGAAAAAAATTATCTTAAAGAGTGGTGTGTTAATTTACAACCATTTACACACTGCAGTTTTTCAAACTAGAAGGCTGCAATACTGGAAGGATTGACCTCAAAGAACTTTGAGAGAAAGAATCAGAAAAATGGTAAGATGGGATAGAGATGAAAAATAGCTCCTAATAGCCTGCTTTGCAAGTTTATATGGGAAGGAAAGATGAGCTGACTGATTGCCCATGTCTCAGACTGCTTCCTTAGATATAATTGCCACAATTACTAGGACTTGTAAAAGGTTTATACAGTATTTAGGAGTCAATACATGGGTTGGAATAAGGGAAATGTTTTCATCCTTTACTAAGGTCTTCATGTTGTGGATTAATCTTTTTGTACACTGTGACAATGTGTCTTTGCCAAGGCACCTTCTGATTGGTTTAATACAGAGCTATATGGTCAATAGCTAGGCAGGAAGAGGTTAAGCAGAACATCCAGGCAGAGAGAGAAGAAGAGGAATTGAATCTAGGCATGGGAGAGACACCAGAGGACACAGAGAGGAAACAGGAGGTTCAAGATGGAAGAGAGGTAAAAAATCATGAGGCAAAACATAGATTAATATAAATGGGTTAATTTAAATTATAAGAGCTAGTGGGACAAGCCTAAGCTATAGGCTGAGCTTTCATAATTAATACATCTCTGTACCATTTGTTGTAAGCTGACAGCCCAAAGAAAATAATCCATCTACATCTCATGCACACATTCTTGGTTATACTCCACATTTTATATTGTAGGCTCATATAGAATTGAATGAATATCATTGTTGAAATTTACAAATAGTTAAACAGGGGGCTGTGAGATGCCACAGCAGGTAAAGATGTTTATTACCCTAACTTGTGATCTACATCTCATTCCTGGGACTTACAATGTGGAAGGAGAGAACTGACTTCTATAAGTTGCCATCTGACATCTACATACATGCCATGGTGTGCATACACAAGCATGCATGTGTGTGCAAGCACACACACACACACACACACACACACACACACACACACACACAAATAATAAATGTTAAGAAAAATAGAAAAGAAATGGTGGACATAAAAGAATATACAACTAAGCACAAAATAGAGAGATTAAGCACTGACTCATGCTAAGAGTCCATTTATCTGGGCTACAGCACTGGACTATCACATGCACTGGACAAAAAAGGATGCTGCAGGAGCTGCTGTTGTTAAAGATTTAACCTTAAGGTCCTCGGACATGGTGCAGTCTTCTTTGTACTATTAGCACCATATTAACAAGGAACAAATATTTACTAATTCTTACATAGACTTTACATTAGCATATTGGCCTAGGGCTTGTGATTAATGAGAGTAGATCTGAAAAACTGTGCCATGGATAATTAATATTGAAAAGTATGATCCACTGAATTAATAATGCATTCCAAACAACTACTAATACTCATTTATACCAGATGTAGCTTCTCTGTATTAATGAAGCACTGCAATGTTTTAAGATTCTAAAGCAGTTTGTTAATCAGAAGTTTATATTAAAAAGCACCTGTTCAAATATAGGTAAAGAATATGTCTCTCAATCACTTTCCTGCAATATTAGACTTATTTTTAATGACATAATGTAGATTATGTAAAAGTAATGTGATATGAACACATCAGTCTCTCTAAAATTGATGCAAAGGCTTATTCATTCTATTTAGTAATCTAGATTTATATAATAGATTATTAAATTATTTAGTAAGTTGTTAAATAATAGACACAAGTCCGTAAAACATTAACTGAGTAATTATTGAAAACTGTTAATAATTCCCCAAACCATGTATTTTATGTATCTTATCATTAAACTATATCATGAGAAAAAAATTCTAAAACATGGATGTTTCAACTTCTCACATATACCTTTTTTGTTGTTGTTTTTTCAAGACAGGGTTTCTCTGTGTATTTTTGTGCCTTCACATATAACTTTTAACATTTTGAAGATTGGTTTCCAAATCTTAAGTGTACCATAGGTCAAATGTACAACGGTTTTTCATTAAAGTCTTGTCATATTTTCACCAACACCAATGGCAAGTGTATATGCCTTAGGCCAATATCAGAATAGATTTCTTACTATTTCACAGTAAGAAATGCATTTGTTTTATTAAGGAATTTTTTTATTTATTTTAGATACCAACCACAGATTTTCCTCTCTTTCCTCCTTCCACCCCTCCAAGACCTCTGCTCCATTCCCTCCTAAAACAAGGTAAGGCCTCACATGCGGAGTCAGCAGAGCCTAATCCATTCAGTAGAGGCAGGTCCAAGCCCCTCCCCCTGCATCAAGGCTGTGCAAGGTGTCCCGCCATAGGTATGTACTCACTCATAAGCGGATAGTGAATGTACAGCAAAGGAAAACCAGACTACAACCCACAGCCCCAGAGAAACTAGCTAACAAGGAGGACCTTAAGAGGGATGCATGGATCAACTTGAGAAGGGGAAATAGATGAGATCTCCATGAGCATTTTTTTAGTTAAGTCTGTCTGGTGTATAAACCTATTTTCCCATAGTCACATCAAAGAAAATTATCTTTGTGAGTAATCTGTTACATAAAGACTGTTATGTTCACCACAAGAGCCAAAAAGTAAAGGCAACCTAGAAAATACCCAAATTAAATAATAGTGAAAGAATAAGATAATCTACAGAAAAAAAATATATATATATATATATGTGTGTGTGTGTGTGTGTGTGTGTGTGTGTGTGTGTGTGTGTGTGTGTGCGTGTGTGTGTGTTTGTCTACAAATTATTCTGGCCTACAATACAATTTCACTGTTTTATTTAGAGGTTATTAATAATTTTTTTTATATTTCTTCAACTTTGATTAAAAACATTTAGTTACAAATAAATAGAAATGGAAGTCTTGCAACCCAGAGCCACAGAAACATTGGAATGATAATCTGCATTTCATGTCTATTTCAATTTTTTGTATAGATTTAAGTTTCTGGTATGATCAATAATATCTTTTATTAAAGAAGTTAAGTTAAAATGCATAGAAGTACTTCTATGCATTTAATTTGAGCTGATGTATATTTCCCATTTAAAATAAATATATAATTCCACAGAAATATCTGAAAAATAAACGTCTTTAAACAGAATTGATGTTTCTTTTTTTAAATTTCATAATGCATATTTAAATGCTAAGGAACAGGTTGTTATCTCTATAGAGTTATAATGTTTACTGAACCTCATTTTTCAGTTCTTTAGTCTAGTCGCATCAGTGTGCTGGCCTCTTTTAAGACTACTAAAATACACTTTTGGAATGATTTCTTTTAGGAATATTATGTTCGTCTAATGCTACAGTTCTTATTTTAAAATATTGCAGGTTTTTTTAAGGCTCTAAGAAATCACTTGTTACCCCAAACAGGAGCACTCTTTATATACACTGAATCAAAAAAAAAAAAGAGCAGCAATTGTAATGTGTGGAGAGTTCATGGTACCTGAGGGACAAGGAAGCCCCAGCTTCAAGGACTGTAAAGGACATCCTGGGAGCTGTGGAAAGGAGGCTTCCCCTCTTCTCCTCTGTTCTTATCACTCTGGCTTTCCCTTTCTGCCTGTTGGCAAAACAGCACATGCCAAGGCTGGTCCCAGGTGACCTAATGCTGTGCTGATACACATACTTCTTTAGAAGTACTGATAGAAATTGTGAATGTATTTTGTCATCTCCTTGGATTTTTGCTATGTCAGATGGAGACACATCTATCTACAACCATGTATACAATCTGTCATGGCTTTCTCATGACCCAGGATTCTTAAGTGAGAAACAGAGATAGGTAAATAATTGAATAAAAGAAAGTAAATATCCATAACTATGGACTAGATATGCAAACTGATATTTGGACATTCAATTTAATTTACACAACAAACACTATTTTTCTGGAAATGTCCTAAAGCTTTTAGAAATAAGTTCAGCAAGCCAAGCTAATGCCTGATGGTGATTGAAAAAAACATGTTTTAAATGGTGTTTTTTAAAAGAATGTCTCATATATTCTTTTTAAAAAGTGAAATTACCAATACATGAAGAAATACATTTGGAAAAAACTCAGACACAAAATTTTACATTTAGTTTTATTTTAAGTAGAAATTGTTAAGTAGAGGGTTGCTAGGTCTCAAGTAACAAATCTGGAAAACTCCTAGCAGTTTGTGATTTATAATATATCACTGTAGTTATAGTACATAGCTTATGTGTTAACTATCTAGAATTACCATTTGTCTCCACAATGTTTCAAGGCACTTGTTTCACCTTTTACATTATCATTTATAAAATGATAAAGTTTATACTACAATATTGCATATTGTATAAACAGTAATTCACTTTTCATGTTTTTCAATAGCATTTAGTTATTATCTTCATATAATTTAAATTTTATTGTATATAACATTTATTTTCACAATTTCATACATATGACAATGTCATACATATGACAATTACATACATATAACAATTCATGCACAGATATTAATGCTGAATTTTGGGAATTCCACTCACCATAACCCTCTTTCATAACTCCCTAGTACTTTCCCACTGACACCTGTCTTCCCTACAATCCACCTCCTGCTTTAAACTTTTTCTTTCTTCCTTTTTTTTAAGGCAGGGTTTCTCTGTGTAGCTCTGGCTGTCCTGGAACTTGCTCTGTAGGCCAGGCTGGCCTTGAACTCACAGAGATCTGCCTGCTACTGCCTCCAGAGTGCTGGGATTAAAGGTGTGTGCCACCACCACGAGGCTAATTTTTTCTTAATTGAATTTAATTTTGGTTTGTTGCATGAGCCTGAATGGGAGGCTATTTACTGGAGAATGAGCAATTTGTCAAAATCTACGCCACTGAAGGAAAAGTGCCCTTTATCCCTAGCAATGTTTAATTGTCCACAATCCCCAGTGAAATTTAGGGCCTCATGAGTACCACCCCCATGCATGATAGAATGGTGACAGGTCCAACCTTTTGCAGATTTTGTGTAGGTATCTATGAAGAAGATGGTTTAGAGCCCTTTGAAGGCTTATTAATGACTAATGTGTAAGTCTGAAAAAAAGAAAACCTTTGGAAACAGTTTGAAAGAAGTTAACCTGCTTGTCTGGATAATGTTCTTTTGTTAAGTTCTTTATCTAAGATTATATTTGTCTATATCTTATATTTTTCCAGTTGTAGCATTAAACTTTAAATTATATTAGACACCTTTAAGTTACTAATGTGGGGAAAACACTAGGAATTATTTGTCTACATGATCTTCCAAGAGTTTCCTGACACTGAATGGCTTCAAGACAAGCTTCTATCTTCTTTTGAAAACTAAAAATCACAGGACTATCTTCATGCAGCATGAATAATTAAAATATTGTAGTTTTAAAAATATTTTGTATTAATTTTCTTAATACATCAAACAAGTTTTAATGAAGCTGAATTTTCTGCCGTTAGAATCTGAGTTACCCATTTACTTTCACAACTGATGATGAAACTATTGACCTGGTGGAAAGCCACTGTGTTACACAGTCCAGGTCAGACTTTGCTAATAATGGGTAGAGCCCAGCTTATAAGTGCCTGACTCTCTTCACTCAACTGGCCCAGGCTTCCCATTATAGAGAGCCTCTAAAGAGCATGCATCTTGACTGATTGGCATGCAGAACACTGCTGATGCAGGGGTGTGAAAGGCACTCTGATTACTGCCTATGATGCTCCTATTGAAAATTCTTTCAAAGGCATTCCTTTATCCTAAGTAAATCCCAAGCTGGAAGAGCTGGCACCTGTGAATTATTAACAATATAATGTGGGTTATCAGATAAAGAGAATCATGATCCCTGACAAAGATGAGAGACATTGTCAGGAAGAAAAGGCAATGAGAAAATCAGAACAATAAGAAGGAAGAACTATCATTTTACTGTAACTTATAATGGCTCAGCATGCTTGTATATGTCCACTAATTGTTCATGGTGTTTAGGTGGACACAATCTAAATTTCACAGTTGGCTGGAGATTGTGCATGCTTTCTTTGGGCTTTGACTTTTCTCCAATGTTTGGCATCAATTAAATTCTATCAGAAATAACGGTGTGTAGATGAATTTCTAAACAGTCTTATTAAATAAAAAAATAGCCAAATACAGAGGTGAAAGCCTTAGAGATCCGGGAAATAGGGAAAGCTACCAGCCAACTTTACCTCACCAACTCTGCAGCTTCCAAATGGCACGACTTCCTGTCTACCCAGGCTTTATATGCCTTACTTTTCTGCCCTCTCATTGGCTCTCTTAGCCCAACTATCTCACTTCCTCTTCCTACACAGCTCTGTCCCTGTCTGTCTGTCTGTACAGACCTCCAGGTCTCTATGGTTGGTAGTGGGATTAAAGGCGTGTGTCACCACATTTGGCTCTGTTCCCTAGTGTGGCCTTGAACACACTGAGACTCTGCCTGCTAAGGAATTAAGGGCATGTGCTGCCTGACTTCTTTGTTCACTTAAAATGGTTGGCCTTTCCCCCCAGGATCTCCAGGCAAGTTTTATTTATTAGCACACAAATAGAATATCACCACATTTCAGCACAAATAAAATATCACCACAACGGTGTGCAAAATCTTGATGAATTTTGGAAAGGAAGTGATGAGCAATGAAAGATTCATACTGGCATTATTGATCAATTTGAAAGAAAATTGCAATATTACAAGATAATGAGATATAGATTTACTATTATACAGTGATAACTTGAAACAGAGGTAAAAATAAAACATATACTGCCTTGTGTTTCTCAAAAGAGAGATACTAGTTTAAGGAGAGAGATGCTATCTTCTCCAAACTACTCAGTGGATATGTGAGTCAGAGCACCACATTGGTTTCCTGAAGAAACGGGTGTAAATTTTATATTTGACTAAAAAAAAAATAAGCAGTTAATATCTATGAATTGATATCTAAATTGGAAAGAAAACAATTCTTGATAACTGAATGAACCAACAGAAAGTATTTAAGAAAGTGTAAAATTTACTGTTAGATTTCATCCACCAAATTAACACAACACAAGCTATTCCCCTCTCCCCACAAAGTGCCTAAGGGAGACGTTTTCTAAGGCTAAAAAATTTTACGATGCTGCACCCTTGGCTCCCCACACACCCATGCCATCTACTTATCTTTCAAGTCTGCAAATGTTAATCCTATTTGTACAGTACTTAAAAGGCGCCACTTCATTTAAAAGGACTGTAATGACAGAACAGTTGTCAAGAGCCAGAGGACGAGGATCTCAGGTCTGTTTGCTTAATTAGCTGCCCCTAGTGTGTAGGATATTGCAGGAAGGAAACTGAAGGCCAGGATGGAGCACACAACTCCAAAGTTCAATGTGTTGGGGACGTCAGTGGAATAGAATACAGAAGAAAAGTCATGGAGTGGTGACCAGTGGTTTAAAAACACGTCACGGATAAAAAAGAGGCGCTCCATTCTGAATATTGTTTGAGGAAGGCATCTAACTCACAAAGGGGTGTTCTCTAATAATTGTAAACTCTTATCTGGCTTCTAAAATCGATTTCAGACATCTGTTTGGCAGCAGAACCATCTGATATGATGATCCCTTGATACACAAGACAAAACGAGCAGCAGCACCTCCACTAGGTGAGTGGACACGACATAGCACACTCGCCACCTAGTGGGCATTCCCTGCAACGTCCCCCTTTTATGATTCTGTTCTAGAACAGATGTAATGTATTCTATGCATCTCACAATATTAAGGTGTGTGTGCGTGTGTGTGCGTGCTTGCGTGCGTACGTGTGTGTGTTTAGTGTTTCAGGGCATGAGATCAAGGGATTTATGACATACACTTTCCTATCAAACATGGGGAAAGTCCAATGACGACTACATTATAATCATGGACCCATGGAACTATATTCCTTCTAAGGTCCTGACTGAGGTGGGGCTGGTGGTCATACTCCCTTCTCACAATTTTAACAGAAAGATCTACTTTCTCAGTAACTGCAAATAATGCATCTCTTTTTATCACTTCTTTATTTTTTTGAGATTATAATATAATAACAACATAACCCCTTCTAATTACTCCCACCAAACACTCTCATACACCTGCTTCCTCCCTTTCAAATTCATGGCCTCTCTTTTCATTAATTGTTTTATTGCATGCATATTTTATCAGGAATTTTCCTTTATTTCACCTCCTACTCTAAAGATGCTGCTCTCTGGATACTCTTTCAAGTTTGAAGAATCTCCGAAGTTGGACATTATTTGAGCATGTTGTGGGCTAAACAGCTGTTCAATGATTTGGGGGAGGGGCTGCTGACTTATCGCAAAAGAGCTTCCACTTGGCAGATCCATGCTGCCATCAGCCTGTCAGTGAGGCAGAGCCCATCTCTTCAGTATCACTGAAATGATGAGGCAAAAGGATCACCAGAAAGGACTGATAAGGTTTATCACGCCCATTCCCACAGTTTTAAGACTTCTTGGTACTTCTTTCTCTATAGCTCCACAACTGATGATATACGAAGTTCTCCTGACTTTGAACTTCTAATCACAATGCCGGGTTGTGCCCAGGATGAATCCTCACAGTGCAGATTTCCTCCGTTAGTCCCTTCAGCTGTGTCTCACTGGGCTGATAGACCCAGTGCAGATGTATGCACCACTGCCCTACACGCTGCATAAAATTATTTCCGTCACCTGTGTTTGAGTCTGAACCTAATGGTAGCTTCTGTTGCTGTCTGATCCACTCTTCCAGGGCCTCTTCATTATTCCATTTTCTATCTGCTTTGGTACTATATGAACAACTGTGTTTGCCGAAAAGTCTTTGAATCACATAAATCAAACATTACCTTTTGCAATCAGGTTTTTCCCACAAAGCAGAAAACAATAACCAAAAAAAAAAAAAAAAAAAAAAAGAATGTGGAAAACACAATGTAGTTCATCAAATGCAGTGACAGGAATAGGTAGTTAATGATAATAAGGATACAGTTTTACTATTGAGTATAATCAAGTTCTCCTGTGCATTGCAATGTGGCAAGGAAACGAATTCTATAGTGTAAGAGTATGAATGTTTTACTTGATGTTGGAAAGGCTTTCATTTGAAAAATCTTGAATTTTTATCAAAACTCGGCATAGATGGAAATCAAACCAGAAGTGAGAACCATGAAATAGGCACAGCTTTCTGGAGTAGACAGGTTAAACTGTAGTAAGCAAGTGAATGGTTGTAAGAATCAGTGATAACTATTCTTAGTTGTCAACGTGAAAAATGAAACCTCAGTAGAGGAATTGTCTCCATCAGATTGGCCTGTGGACTTGTCTGTAGGGCACTTATTATTGCGACTACTATTGCTACTGCTACTTGAAGGAGGAATGCTGAACCCTCTGTTGGTGGCACTGTCCTTAATTAGGTAGTCCTCAGCTGTGCCAGAAGTGTAGTTGAACAGTTCTTCTGGAGCAAGGCAGTAAGCAGCCTTTCTTCATGGTCTCTTCTTCATTTCCCGACTCAATGTCCCTGCCCTGGCTTATCTCAATGGTAGACCTTAACCTGTAAGCTGCAATGAATGCTTTCCTCCCCTAAGCTGCTTTTTGTCAGTATGTTACATCACAACCACAGGAATCAAACTAGAACAGAAACCATGTGCAATGGTGTGGAATTAGAAGTTTTGAACTTTTATAGTCAATTCTGTCCTTTGTACTAGGGGAGTTTGAGGAATTAAGACATCTCATCATTTCATTCCCCCCCCCCCCCCCCCCCCCCCCGCCTCTCTCTCTCTAGATCACGTTGGAAACAATGTTAACTAATCACATCCTTGGTGCTGCAGGAGTATACTGACAGGAGCTTCGGTTTGTATCAGACCAGACACATGAGCAATTGATCCAAGTATTACATATTCCTAAATCAACGAGCTTGCTGTTAATTTCAGCCATAAATGAAATTAAATATATGAATTTTCAATTAAATAATCATCAGAGAACACAGATAGTCAAAAGTCATTAATTTTTAATTTCAAAGTTTCCCTTTTGTATTTGCTATTGAGGTCATTCATATGCCCATTTCAACAGTGAAGCAGAAAGAGTGGAAAATAGCAAACACATGTACATATCTACAGCTCATCCCTCAACAATGTCTGGATGATACCTAATATGCGTCTTGTTTGGAATATATGATGAGAATATACATTGGCTACAGTAGAAGGCTTTTTTCCACATGGAGTTAGGGATTAAACTTCCATGAGTCTTATCAATTCGTGAAGAGTAACATGGTTGCAAAATTCAGGTGACTGACCTAGTTCTTTGATATTGGCCAATTCCTTATACTTTTAAAGCATGATTAATCTCTTAAAATAGAGTGCAGAAAATTGATTTTAATAAAAATGTAGAGATTTAAAATCTAATCTAATTTTATTGCCTAGTGTTCCTTAAGGCAAAAGAAATGGCCTTACATTGGCATTGAAAACTATGATTATGCATTCTTTATTTAATTTTAAGATGACATGAAGTATATCAATAATTTGCCAACTGCACTGAATAGAATCACTTTTACGGCATGTTAAAGGAAAACATCCCAATTAGCTTAATGAGCAAGTATATATTTTATAAAAATAGAACAATTTAAGATGCTCTATTTTGTTTCTTTAATCCTGCAATGTGAGGTATCTATTAATTGTTATTTTAGATTTCAAAGAATTGAAACTCAAAATGCAAATCTGAAAATGATGCTTTTCTTCAGAGTAAGTAAAATTTGTTAAACATTAAGACAAACAATATTCAAATTGATCAGTGAAATTCATTTCTCCTATTTGGTTCTATTTTCCCTGTATAAACACAGCAAAATGTTGCTTTGGAATAAAGAGATTTATATTTCAAATCCTATCACATTTTAATTGCAACATGAAAGAAATACTTAGAGAATCATTTTTATCATGCAAAACTGTTCTTTTTGAAGCAAATAGTAGCACCATTCTGCCACAGAAAACAGAAAGAAGAAAATACTCTGACACCAATTCTGAAAAAAAAATAAGTTCTTTTCCAAACTCTTGTCATTTGTTTAATACTTGATGGAAAAAAATAAAATAAAAAGAAGGAAAACTGCCGGGCGGTGGTGGCGCACGCCTTTAATCCCAGCACTCGGGAGGCAGAGCCAGGCGGATCTCTGTGAGTTCGAGGCCAGCCTGGGCTACCAAGTGAGTTCCTGGAAAGGCGCAAAACTACACAGAGAAACCCTGTCTCGAAAAACCAAAAAAAAAAAAAAAAAAAATAAAAAGAAGGAAAACTAAACTATCTAAAACTAGGTATCTTCCATAGAGGGAACTTCACTTGTCTTCATAACTTTTTAATAAAAATCTTGCAAGTGTAATTAAAACACATTGCAAATGTTAGTGACTGTGCTGTGTCTTTTTAGACGATAGTATATTCAGCTTCTAAAACAATACAATGATTGCTTTGAAAACATGGGGTTAAACCACACATTTGCTTCATTCGCGTGTTGCTCATTCTCAGTAAAACCCTCAGACCCTCAGAAAGTTTGATGCTTCAGAGGATTTTGAGTATTTTTTTCTATTAAGATTCAGTTCACAGGCTGAGGTGAAAAAATAGGAGAAGGGTCTAAGAGCTGGAAAAGTAATTTAACACTCATTTCAAAATGCAAACGTCCATCCTCTCTTCTCCTTTTCACTCTCTTCTTCTCTGCTTGGGAGCACGTTCAGTCAGCCAGTCTACTGGATGTAACTGAGTGTGTCATTGTGCACTGAATGGCACTATGCACCACACAGAGCCACATCAATGTCATGATCCCTTTCTGAACCAATTGGTAATTTCTATTCATAAGAGAACTGTAATACAGATTTCTTCTAGGTAAAATTTTATGTTAATGGTCCTTTTAAAGCTGTGGATTGTTATTGGTATATATTGATGGGATTCTGTGTATTGTATTAATACATACTTGCACTACACAACATGTGTGCCTCTAGTAATCACTATTCTACATGTAGGTTGTCTTCTTAAATTGTTCATCTTCCACACATGAGAGAACATTCAGTGTTTGCCTTTCATGACAAGATTTTATTTTTTCTAACAAAATAGTATTTCACATACATACATTTTCTTTATCCATTCATCTGTTGATGGGCATGCAATATTGGTGCTTCTTCAATGTAAGTTTCTGGCACTATTTTGGAAAATCAATTGTCTATAGTCACATGGATTTGTTTTTGGGATCTGTATTATCTCTAATTGATGTGTGTGTCTGTTTTAATGATAGTACCACGCTACTTTGTTTACCTCTATGACTCTATACTATGCCTGTAAGTTAGAAACCACGTTGCCTCCAGCTTTGTTCTTTTTTTTTTTTTATCCAAAACTGCTTTCAATATAAGATGTCTTTCTAGTTTGTCTATTAATTGAAGATTTTACAAATTATACTTATTTCAATGCCATGTTACTATTAAAAGTCAATGTATTAAAGTTACTTCAGTCAGTATAGAGTAGTTACTCCAGGGATATATAATTTACCTTTATGTAGCCTACTGGTTGCTAAGCCCTGATTTTGTATGAAAGCTGTGATTTCAAAGAGAAATTATCTATACATCAAACATAATAGACTCCAGGAATACTAAGTCCTGGTGTGCCTTTGAATTGCAATGGTCATCTCTTTGACCTTTACACCTCCCCCAGGAGCTCTAAGGTGCCGGTGTTCCATTAGTCCTTGGCCTTCTCCCAGAGATGTGCTCCACTATCATGACATAGAGTGAGCTGAAGGACTCAGGAACATTATTCAGTGTTCCAATCATTAGGAAAAATACAAGCAGATGGAACAGGGAAACAATATCTTCTGCTAATTATCCAAATGGATGAGCTGACAGAACTTTACATTCCCCCAAGAGAGCCAAAGGGTCACAATATATCTGGCCAATGCTGGCTAAACTGGCTGCTTACAAAGAACACAGGGCCTGCATCTACCCTTCTCTTGGACACATCTGAGCCTTCTATGGAGGACTCTAACAGTTTCCCTTCTCTCTCTCTCTCTCTCTCTCTCTCTCTCTCTCTCTCTCTCTCTACCTCTTTTGCATCTCATTGATGTGTTTCTTCAATGACAAAGTCTGCATTAAATGTTAGAAAAACAACATTCTGAAATGCAAATCTAGTTTCCTAAACATGGATGCTTAGATGAATATTTAAGTGTCTCTGTCTTTTCAAAACAGATTATGATTTTTGGTGAATTATTTTTCTCGTAAATAATGCATGGAAACATTGTTGACGAATTTCCCAGACCACCAGCTACTCATTCTTCTCCTCATTCTCTATCTCTCTAAAATATTTTCTTTTTATCTTCAGATCTGGTTTACAGAGTTTCCGCACAGCACTGATGGTGCTTTGCTTACAAGTGTCATTTGTGTTCCAGCCTGTCGGTGCCATCCTATTCAGCAGCTTTCAGTTGCCCTCCTAACCCTCCACAGATGTCTCCCCAGCCTGTGCTCGGGCTTATGGAGGGCAGGCACAATGTGCAGGATAAATGTATCACCCTAACTTCTCAAAGCACAGGACCTGTTGAAGGCAGGTCAATAACATCAAACCCACATGTAAAGCAAGCACATTATCTACCGCAGCTCCTTCCAGGTTGAGTCCTTATATTGCAAATTTTACACATTTGCAGAAGATGTGTCAGCTCTCTATCTATGTTTTCCACACTTCATTGAACCTCTCAAAGGCCCTAGCATTACCTCTCCCTCACACCATTACCTCTAGCCAAATGAGCTGCATCTGAGGTTCATGTGCCTCATCTTCCAAGAAATATTCCATTCCTCTGCCTGCCACAGGACCCCTCGCCTTTTTAAACTCCCATGAAGCTCCCTCTGCTAAGAGAAATAATGTGATCTATAATATCAGATGAAGTGAGACACTTCATCTCGGATGGTATTCCAGCCCTTTCTCGATAACCTGCGGCTGTCAAAATCAAATTTGCTAACAACTATCAAAGAAGCAATAAATAATAAACATGAATTGATTGAGAATTCTGGTTCTATTATTAGACAGCTGCTTTGAGGTAACAGAATTTGTCTCAGTGTAGAAAGAGGCTTAATCTACTTCATTTTGCATTGTAAAAATATTGTCTGATGACTTATGTTACTAAAAATAACTAACCAAATATATGTCAGGAATTGTGGAAAACTACAAAAAACAAAAATAAAAACAAAAACAAAAAACCAATGTTGGCATACAAATGACTACATAACTCAAACCATGGAGTAGATTTTGCTATGTCATTCAGCATTTTCAATCTTTTACTGTCATTATATCTTGATAAAACTGGGGATCAAAGATTGTAGACTTACAGGTGGAAATATCCATGTGGAACTAATAAAATTACTTTATTGAACTCTTATCATTAACTTTTGCTCATAAATTACACAAAAATCTAAGATTTATTGTTTTTGTTTTTTCTTTTTTTCTTATTTTTTTTTTTTAGAAAAAGTTCTTACCACAACACAGGTAGCTAGTTTGTTCTTGAGTCTGTGAACATAGCTAGTAGATTTCAGATACTCTGCTATATTGCAGTTTGGTCTGTAAGCAATACTCATGCACGTGCATATGCACACACACACACACACACACACACACACACACACACACACACACACACGGAACCTTAAATTGAAAGAAAACAGTGATTGCGAGTATGGGCCATTGCACCTAATATGCTGACAAAAACTATCGTAGATAATCTTACGTTAGAATGTTATAGTACTATAAGAATTCTAGAACATTACTACTATTCAAATTCTGAATAAATATTGCAATGTGTAACAAGTGGATAAGAATTCATATATTCTTTTGATTATGTCGTCAGATCTTGGCAGAAAATACAGTGTTCACTCAAAAGACATAGATGAGTAGAGATTTACAGAGAGGATATAAATGAAATGTGGACAGGTATGAGAGAGTAGCAACTTATGCACAGCATTTCTGCCTCTAAAGCTGAAAGGCAAGATTAGTGACTGGTGAAACCTAAGTGTGGTGAAAACAGAGAAGAGCTAAAGCCATGGGCGGCAGCCACTGTGAGTCCTGAACCTGTGTAAAATGTAGGAGCACAAGAATGGCTGCAACTTTGTCTCTCCCTCCAGTGCCATGTCTTTGTCAGAGCAACCAGGGCAAGACACTGTTTATGTAACCTGTGAGGATTCTTTACCCAAACACTAGGGGCTAAAACAAAGAACAATGGGTACAGTTTAGGTAGCAGTCATGAAAAACAATGATTCTCATTAAGCTATTCTTTTAAAAAAGCTAACTCAGCTTTTTAAAAATTGCACACACACACACACACAATGATAATATCAGTATTGTGTAGAAACGTAAAATAGTCAATATATATAATCAGCAATAAAGTATCAGTAATGAAGAATCAGACATTACCCAGAAAGCCTTGGTAGGAGAAGTTTCTATTTGTAGGAAGTGCTTGTCAATATGTAGGTTCCTAAACGGTCAATATTTGGAGAATAAGTGATTGGTGGTTTTTGTGCTCAGCCCTAATGAGACATCTGTATTACCTTTTTCAAAGCTGAGGGGATAGTCAAAAGGGGAGCAGAAGAATGTAAAAGTTAGAGTACGGAGACAAGTGCTATAAAATACTGCTGTCTGGAGATGACATAGCTATATCCCTGAACTCACAATACCATTGGCTATCTGTAGAGGACCTGAAAAAACTGGGCCCATCAATATTCCATCCCAGATGGAGGAGGTGTTCATAAGTTCTCACTCCTCCAATACACTTACTATATTGAATCTACTTAAATACACTTGAAAGTTACAAGGGAATGGTTAGTTATATTGCACAGTAGGGTAGTCACTTGTACATTGCTGCTCCTTCTCAAGCAAGTAAACCCCCCCTTTTTAACTCTCATGCAGATAAACCTAATTAAATGCAAGGAAACAAGTACACACGCATGTGCAAGGCATGAAAGTAGAAGGAGACTTGGAAAGAAATGAGATTTTGTAGAAAGGATAAAGGAATTATAGATGACAAGGAAGATGTTGTTAGGCAAAGAATATTACATAATATAGATATATATGAAATTGTGAAAGACATTTGAAAATAAAGAAAAGAATATTTTAAAAGAAAAGTTCTTAAAAGGCACATATGCATGCTTTATTGCATTAAGTGAGAAGTCCATAAAACATGTGTATGTTAAGAACTATGTATTCATTTTATTAATTTACAATTATTTAATTAAACTGAAAGATCTAAGAGTTTAGATGGTACTAGGATGAGGCAACCTCTGAAGAATTGCATTATTCTTACAGTGATGTGTTTCAAGTTCATGACAAAGAAGCAGTATAAGACATTTTTATTGATGGACCTGGAGAGATGGCTCAGCATTTAAGAGCTGGGACCCAGGTATGGTTATCAGCATCCACATGATGGCTCACAATCATCTGTAATTCCAGTTTTAGGGTACCTGATGCCTCTTTCAACCTCTGTTGGAACCAGGCACCCACATGTTTCACATTCCTACATGAAGGCCAAATAGTCAAATACATAAAATAAAATAAATAAACATAAAATAATTTTAAAGTATCTTTATACTGAAATAAATAGATGATGTTGTAAACATAAAATGTATTTATTCGCCGGGCGGTGGTGGCGCACGCCTTTAATCCCAGCACTTGGGAGGCAGAGCCAGGCGGATCTCTGTGAGTTCGAGGCCAGCCTGGACTACCAAGTGAGTTCCAGGAAAGGCGCAAAGCTACACAGAGAAACCCTGTCTCGAAAAACCAAAAAAATAAAAAAAAAAAAAAAAAAATGTATTTATTCATTACACAAATAATAAAAGGCAAAACAAATTAATGTAATATATTAACAGAATATAGTTTTTCTTTATTTGGTAGAAAAACATTTGACCCACAATCTCAGATTCACTGTGCTTTTGAAATCATGCATAGGGGACTTTTCAAAATTTTGTGCTATTACAGGAGTAAGTTAATTATATGGGCATCTTTTTATTTAAGTCTATCTACCTATATATGATAGTTCGTAATTTTAATTTTATTCATTGTCATGTGACTTATGAGTTTTCCTGCCCTATATGTCTTCTCTATTTGTATAATTAAAAAATTCACTTTACTTTTAAGTGAGTGTATGTGTGCATTCATGCATGCACTTATGTGTTTCTCTGTATGTGAGTAGTTGTATGTACACATGAGTACAGGTATCTGTGGAGGCTAAAAGACCATACAGTATCCCCTCAAGCTGGAGTTATGACACACTTGTTTCTGCCCAACTTGGGTTCCAGAAGCCAAAGTTGGGTCTTCAGTAAGAGGACCAAGCACCGTTAACCACTGAGTCATCTCTCCAGCGTTCTGTCTGTGTGAATTTTAATTGTAAAATGTATTTCAGTCTTTTCAATCTTATAACTGTCACTAATGTAAGAAGCCATTTAAGGATTTAGTACTGAAACTCTGTGTGTCTACCGTGAAATAAGTCTTTATGCATGCACCTGGAATATCCATTTCTCAGGTCTCCAGAGCTCAAGTAGATACAGACGTTTATTCTCCTGGAATCAATTTGTTTATGTAAACTTTTATCTCAACTTTATCATCAGAAATTCTGGAAAATTTTCTTTGATGATCCTGAAACAATAAATATAACGTATTATTTAATCATCTTTTGGTGAGTAAAGCATGTGATCTTTTCAGTATATGATGACTTGTTTCCCTAAATAATAAATAAATAAGAGCAGGGACTTTGAAAGGCCAACAAGTAGTGCCAACACTATAAAACATCAGAAAATATGACAAACATATGGCAAATTCTAAGTGCTCTGAATAGCATGAGAATATATAGTCACCATATTTCCAAGAAATTATGTGAGACATAAAAATGACATCAGAATATAAATATTAATCAAACACAGATATTCAGGAACCAATGAAGGATAGCATGATCTATGAACACTGAAGTATTGATAACGTTTTTAAAACAATAACAAAACAAAACCTTAAAATTAATAACAAAATTATTACTATGAATTTTCTTTCAGTAAAAAAGAAACATTCATTTTAATATTTTTTTTATTTTTCACTTTCCAGAATTTCTTCTTCTTCAGAATAATCTCATGAAAATTTTGAATGGCTATTATCTATGAATAGAGATTAACTTCCTTCCAAAAGTAGCCACTGACATACTGATCCTAAGTCATTCTCTTAAATTATTATGCATTTTCGTCACTTCCAAAGATTAACATAGTCTGTGCACTTTTAAAAATAGGAGCTGTGAGCAGAGTTATAATGGTAAAGCAAAATCCATCGGGGAATGCCTTGGGAAGAGAATACATTTTCATCTATGAAAAGGAATGTGCAGCCAGACTCTGTAAATAATAAAATCATGATTGTTTAGGGGGATTACACTGGTCCAAAAAAAAAAAAAAAAAAAAGAAGCCATTGGAACACTTGTTTGCATGGGAAAGAGAGTGCTATTAAACTCTGGAAATCTGCTGTGAACAAGATAAAAAGCAAATGGCTGATTTTATACCCATAAACCCATAGTTATTCTCTTCCTTTCATGTGTTTCCTTCAGGTAACATGTTTGTTTTTTTTTTAAATCCCTCCTCCCACTTTTCCTTTGTCCTTGATATTTTCTATTATCCTACTTTCTCCCTGCCTCTTCTCCTCTGTTTGGCAAACTGTCATCTAATAGCAATTTTAATCTCTATTTCTTCTTCTTCATTAAAAAGGAAATTTCAATTGACATTTTTATGACTCTCCATTCATTATAAACAATTAAATCTATCTTTCTTTGAATAGATATGACCTTCTTATTATTCACACCTGATAAAGTATGATCAAGTCAATGTAAGTGAGAACTTAAAGATCCTTCATGAAATGAGTCCTGGAGTCAGCCAGATTCTGTTTTCTCACTGATTTTTTGATGAAACTCTTTTTCTCCTTTCTGTGGCAACTATGAAAGAAAGCAGAGAATAGCCGTTGAGGCCCCAGGTTCCAGGGCTACATGACCTAGATTTCTCTAGCTTTTAATTTAGCAGGTGTCCCAGTTAGCCTTAACTCTCATCTCGACGTTGTCTAGACTTCCCTGAGAAGGAGATCTCAGTTGAGGAATTGCCCAGATCATACAGCCTGTAGGCATATTCTGGAGGGATTGGTGTATCTGTTAATTGTAGGCAGGCCTATAAAACTGTGGGCAGTACCACCTCCATAGTTTGTCCTGGGCTTTATAAAAAAAAAAAAATCTCTGCATGAGCCTGAGACTGAGTGAGCCAGCAAGCAACCTTCTTCATGCTTTCTATCTCAAGTTCCTGCCTTGAGTCCTTGCCCTGATGTTTCCTCAGGGATGGATTGTGATCTGGAAGTGGAAGCCAAATAAACCCCTTCATACTGTAAGTGGCTTTTTTGTTACAGTGTTTTATTACAACAACAGAAAGGAAACTAGAATACTGGGTTTTACTGACTTTCAGCAAGTTAACCAAGCACCTTCACAGCCATCCCTCCCTTTTTTGTTTATAATGCAATGAAGCAGTTCCTATGAAGAATATGATGAGCTAATGTAATTAAGACTCTGAGTGTCTCCTGCAAGTGCTGGAGAAGCCTGCTAAATAATAAATCAAACTCCTTCACTTCCTGGAAGTAAGCCAGGTAGAAAAAGAGTTCTGAGTAGCCAAACTGGAAAGCACTAATTATTGTGAATTTCAAGTCCAAGAATGAGACAATAACAGAAGTGCTAATGAAATCACACTGGGATTTACTTCACTGGAATTCTGACTCTCATTCTGTTCATCGGTTTTTGAAGTAGTCACTGCCCTAAGCACAAGCATCTGCCCTCTGACTCATTTAATGCATGTATTCTTCATTTCTAGGCATCCTAAAATGTTGAAAATAGTTCAACAGATAAACGATTTTGGTGATGGATAGGGAAAAGAAGATTGAATTAAACATAGCCCCTGACATCAGGGTGATGAGCAGACAACTCCAGATGTGTAATCGCATCATGTTCCTGCTTTTTACCTCCTTGCCTGCCTAAATATTCTCTCTCTCTCTCTCTCTCTCTCTCTCTCCCTCTCCCTCTCTCCTCCCTCCCTCCTTTTCCCCTCCCTCTTTTAAGAATTTCCAACAACTGATATGGTGTTTTAACTTTAATGCTAATGAAAATATAATTAAACAGTATGTTTGAATTAGACAATATGCATTTCTTTATCTTAATACTTGGTTTAGAGAATGTAAAATGAAATTGCTGAGTCTAATGCCCTTCTAGTCATGTGACCACTGGAAGCCACAGGCAGTTGAGGCAGTGGTCCTAGCCAAGTAAAACCTGAGTCTCTCAAAGTCTATGACCATTGGTACTACTGTCTTCTCAAGTCATGTGTAATACTGAGTAGAGTTATAAAGATGTAAAATAATACTAGAAATTTTTATTTCCAACCCCCATTTACTACCATAGATACATTTTTGGTTAATTCAGTATATTTTAATAGCATTCAGAAAATTGTTTGAATTTATCTGAACATGGATTTGAAACTTAGACTCAGTGACTATCAACTACACCATGAGCAATACAAAATACCAGGAAGTCCATACTCCATAAGTAAAGACAAGCTGTAATCACAAATAATCACTTCTATGTTCCCCTAAGTATCATTTGGAAATATTTTCTCAAAGTATAACACACCTACATGAGCTGAAAATAAATCTAATGTTATAGCTTGATGAAGTCTCACAGTGTGATGGACTCAGGAAGACACTGATAAGAAAACTTGAAGAGGAAATGGTTGGTAGTGGAATTCTGAAAATGGCTAAAGGTTTAAGATCCCTGGCCTTGCTTTTGAGATGTTTTCTGTGGAGTACAGACATCCTGTCTGTAACTGGAGTTCTCCCATGCACTCTGGAGACTACACATGAGTTAACCTCATTTCCATATTTCTATACTAGCAATCTGGTGCAATCTATAATACAGAGTAGCTTCATTGAACACTTAACCAAATATGACCTATTGCAGCAAAAGTAATAGAGGCCCTGACCACGGATGTTATGCCTGACTACTCAGCTAAGTGACATGGCTTCGCTCATGCTGCGTTCGATTCTCATTTTTATACATCAAGAGAAACATGAAGCTGGAAGAGAAACTGACTTTGAGACTCAGGATTGGACTTAATTAATGCTTTACCTTAAATTCTGTGTCTGCATGGAAATTGTTAAGATTGCAAGATTCCATAAACGAAGTACCATAGGTTGGGTGATTTAACATACACTGGAAATATCTTTTAAAAAGTAAACCCAAAGGTTAGAAGTCAAGGAACAAAATTAAGAGGATTTTCTTTTTGCCTCCCTCATTTGTCTCCCTCATTGCCTTGAAGGTGCCTCTCCTTCTTCACATCATGTTCCCTCTGAACATTAGACATATTGGACTAGAAACCATTTTAACTCATTCGAAGGCAGCTATTCCTTCAAGGTTCTTTTCTCCAAATGCCTTCCTATAATTTCCTAAATATTAGGCTTTCAATAACAGTATACAAGGCATCTGGGAAAATAGTTCAGTAGATAAAATAATTCCCATGCATGTAAGAGGAACTGAGTTTGATTGTTGGCACCCATGAAACAAAAAAGTTCACACATCATTATGGGAGTTTATAAAAAACAAATCTAGGCTTCTTGGCACCTGCTTGTGATCTTAGCTCTGTGAAGGCAAAAGCATGAAGATTCATGGGGCTCACTGGCAAGCACACACCACTTGGTGAGTCTCAGGTCAGATGGATGACACCTCAGGAATGAATCTGGAGGCTGCTCTTTGACTCTGGCATGCCCAAGCATCACACACACACATGCACCAGTACACATAAACATACACCCACACACATATGCACCAATACACATAAGCATATACCCCCACACATATGCACCAGTACACATAAACATATACCCACACACATATGCACCAGTACACATAAACATATACCCACACACATGGATCAGATTTGATCAAGCCAGACCTCCTGAACCTTAACAGATGGTACCTATCAACAAAGGTTATCCCAGGACTTGACCATTGTCTCAATTTTTTTCAGGATTCCCATAAAACTACCGGTGCCCCCTATCAGCAGGAAGTAGCCTAGACACTACATCCACATTCCCCAAAAATGGATTATGGATGTTTGTCTTCATTTAGGTTGTTGGTTACAAATTGTTATTGGTCATAGTCCATCTCTTTCTAAAAGAAGAGGGATATGATATGGAAATATATGATACAGATATGATAGGATAAAAGGGTAGATAATTGAATCTACTTTTAAAGAGCAGCAACTTGCTTAAAATGTTTTACAATGCTATGGATTTTAATTCATTGATACAAATTTAAAGTTAATTTTGTGATACTGCATATATATTTCTATTCTCGTTTAAGGTATTATGTTTATGTAACTCATTTAAATTGTAATGGATAGTTAAATACAGATTAATAATTAGTCTTCTCTGACAGTCAAACTTATAGTCATGTTAGTTTTCTATGTATACATAGATATATTTCAGTTAGATATATTTCATATATATTCAGAAGATTAGGAAGGTAATCTTCAAACACTTCAAAGACCTACAGAGTATGGCATTTAAAATGCTTTAGAAACTTAGACTTTCTGGACAGTGAGACATGTCTGCTCCTGGCAACACCAATATACTTCAAAAAGGAAGATGGGCATCAAAGACACTCCATATGGGATACATCTTCTTCTTAGCAAAAATAGCCATTTGGGCAATAAACTGTTCTTGCCCTGACTGCTTGACAAAATATTGTATCGACTGGACATGCAGGATCCATGAAAAAATGACTACTGAATTTGCCAAAACAAGGTGAAATGATCCTTCAGGTTTGATCCTCTGCTTTGCAGAGGAGACTGCGAAACATTATACAGGACACAGGAAAAGTGACTGAAAGACTAGGCCTATAGGCTGAACATGGATGCACCAGTGTTGCAGAGGAACATTAGGTAATTGTCCAGGTAGCCATCTGTCTCTATCATTCTGGATTTTTGGAGTTGCTTACAATGCATTTCCTGTTTACTTAGATAATATTATATCCTTATGAGGTCACTGATGCAGTTGAAGACTAGATAGTTATAAATCATAATTTTCCTTGGTTATGATAAAATATAAATTAGATATGAAACTTTAGACTCACAAATATAGGATAGATATTTTCTTTAATTTTGCAAAATACAAATAGACTAGATATTGTGACTGTAAATCTTGCTTGATAACTGTTCTACTATATGTAATTTTATTATGTTAAAGTTAAAAACCTTTCTTTTTATTAGATAGAAAAGGGGAAGTGCTGTGGGATGTCATTCTGTATGCTATTAATATGTGTTGCTCCAATTTGGTTGATAAATATAACACTGATTGGCCAGTAGCCAGGCAGGATGTATAGGTGGGATAAGCAGACAAGGAGAATTCTGGGAAGAGGAAGGCTGAGTCAGGAGTCACCAGCCAGACACAGAGGAAGCAAGGCAGAACTGGGAAAAGGTACCAAGGCATGTGGATAAACATAAATAAGAATTATGGGTTAATTTAAGTGTAAGAGCTAGTCAGTAATAAGCCTGAGCTAATGGTCATACAGTTATATAAGTAATATAAGCCTCCATGTGTTTACTTGGGTCTGAGTGGCTTCAGGACCAGGCAGAACAGAGGAAAACTTCAGCTACACACACACACATGCACCAGTACACATTAAGCAACAAATCTCCTCCGTCTCCCCTCTTCACCTATCTTTTGAGAAGTGGCAGCCTGATTTTAACTTCTATGGGTTTGAGTTCTTTCATTTTCTGTTTGTTGGTTTTCCATTATAAACAGTACTGGACTTCACATAATTTCTTTCCAGTACATTGTTCATTTAGGCAATATCAAATACATATTCTTACCTTTTCTGCTCCCCTCAAGCTCCTTTCCTTGCTTCTGTCAGTCTCCCTTCCACTTTCATGACATCTGAGTATAAATGGATTTATGCACCCATATAAAATCTAGTAGCAAAAAATTATGAATTTTGTCTTTGATCCTGGCTTCCTTTGTTTAATATGACTGCCTCAATTTCTATCCATTTTCCAGAAAATGACATTTTTATCATTTTTAGCTGAATGCATCTTCACTGTTTACATATATCATATTTTCTTTGTTTATTCTCCTGTCTGGACACCTAGGCTAATATGATAATTTGACTTTGTGAGCCATTAGACAATAAGCAAGCATCTCTTTTTGTACATTTACTTGGATTTGGGGGTATGTACTGAGAAGTGATAAACATGTCATTTGGTATTCCTAATCAGTTTTTGAGATATCTCTCTACTGATTTCATACTGTCATAACTAATTTACATCCCTACAATAAGAAGAAAATAAGAAAATTTTCCCTTTTTCCAATAGCTTAACCAGAATTTGTTATTTATTTGTTTTTTTGTTTGTTTGTTTTTGTTTTTGTTTTCATTATGTCAGCTTTTCTGGCCTGGGTGGGATGAAGTCTGTTTAGTTGTACCTCACATATCTAACATAGTGAAGGATTTTGAATATAATACAGTTTTTGAAAGCAGTGTTCATGCCAAATCTCTCATTGTGTATACTCATTTATATCAATCCAACAATGAACCAGCGTACCTTTTTCTCTCTTCCCTTACCAACTCTTGCTGTTCATCATCATTTTAATAGGAACTATACTAATAGATATGAGATGACATTTTATTATGGCCTTAATTTGTTATTCTCTGAAGGTTAGGGCCACTCAACATCTGTGTTCATTTATTCATGAACCCTTATTTCTCTTTTGAGAAATATATATTCATATCCTTTTTCTGTTTTAAAATCAAATTGTTCTCTTACTAATGAGTTGATTTCCTTATGCATTTCAGATACTGTGTGTATTGCTTGCAAATATATGTGTCCATTTAGTAGGTGGTCTTTTCATTTTATTGTTTCCTTAGCTTAAAGCTGCTGTGCTTATCCTTATACCCTTAGGTATGACGGGACATGACAATTTAAGTGCTTAATACAGACTTATTTTTCACTAATAAACATTTGCATGAATTCAATAATTCTAAGTGGATTGGGAGAAGTAAGCATATGAAACAAGGACTGATAAATGTTCTGTTGCAATAACTTCAGTTGAGGCCATCTCAATTTGTACAACTTTTTTTATTACAGTAAAAGATGTTACGTTTTCTTCTACACCATCTCCCACACAACTGGCCACAGTCTCTGATATCTCTTCTATCCTTCCCTTCCCCTTCAACTCCCAAATCCTAGGGCCTTCTAAATTCAATTCTTTCACCCATCTTTCTCTCAATTTCACACTCTTCTCTGGCAATTATGCCCTCTTTTTGTCTCTAATCACTATTTTAAATTTTAGACTTATTTGGATGACTGCATATTCTACTTCTAAGGCTAACCAAAGATGTCAAAAATTCTTCAATGTATAATAGTGAGTTTTACTTTAAGTCTTCTATCTCAACCACACTTAGTTTCCCTTATTCCTATTTATTTCACCAATTGGTCCTGAAACACTAGCTCCAAAATTTGGCCCAAGGCAATTGTGTTTCTCCAGCTCTACTAGAATGAGAGTAGTTCAAGCCAACATTATCTCAGGACTAGTTAATAGATTTCTAATTGATTTTGGCCCATCGTGTTTTGACACTCTATATGGCTTCTATGTACTCTAAAGACCTTGTCTGCATGGTCCCTAACTTCTACACGAAGGAACTTTTGATGCCATATTGACGCTTATCTAAGCTTCATACATATTACAGCTTTTCATGCAAATCGTCACTGCCTTTTGTGTTCATTGTATGTTAGCCTGAGGATCACTTCCACACATCTGTGTTAACTAATGTATGAAAGCCCTATAGGTTCTAGATCTGCAATATATTCTTTAACAAATTATTTGCCATTGTGAAATGTTTCTCCCTAACCCATTATTATGTAAGTGTTAGCAGACCAGGCATCTCACTCATTGTGCTCTATAGAAACACATAGAACAATTTCTACTATGTGGTAAGTCACTAAATTCTAGTAGAAAGAAATATATGAATATGAAATATTTGTACCATTTAAAGTTTATTTGATTTTCTTACCACCAAAATAACAGTGAAAATAGTAATAGTTGTGGTGATATTTTATTTATGCTCTAATAAACAAAGCTTACATGGAGATCAGAGGAAAAAGCCAGCCACTATATTAAATATAGAGGTCTGGCAGTGGTAGCACATGCCCTTAATACTAGCATTCAGGAGGCAGAGACTCATCCGGGTCTCTGTGAGTTCAAGGACACACTGGGAACAGAGCCAGGCATGGTAGCACACACCTTTAATTCCTAGCACTAGTTAACCATAGAGGTCTGGAGGTCTGTATAGACAGATAGGAAGTGATAGAGCTGGGTGGAAAGACGAAAGTAATGTAACTGGGCAGAGAGAGGAAGTGAGATGGCAGGGACAGAGAGGCATATAGGTATGGTTATACAGGAAGTAGCTCTCTCTGGAGGCTGAGGAGTTGATAAGGTGAGATTGGCTGTGGCTTGTCCTATTCCACTAATCTTTCAGTTTTCACCCCAATGTCTGGCTACAGGTTTTTGATTAAGAAGACCTTTTAAGATTTGTCTTACAAATAATACTTAAAGAAAGAAACTGTGTTGATTTACAGGTATTTTACGGATTCTGTAACACTACAAACGACATAATTGTTGAAAATTTAGAAAATAGGCCAGTGAGATGACTCAGCGTGTACAGGTCAAATGACCTGAGTCCAATCCTTGTGATACCATGGTGTAATGAAAGAACCAACTCCTGAATGCTGTCCTATGAAATCCATATTCCAGCTGTGGCAGGCATGCAAACTCTACTTACCACTCTCTACACATACATACACTAACTAACTAACTAACTAACTAACTAATGTGAAATAGACTAAAAATTATAGAATAGCCTTCATACTGTCAGTTCTAAAACATTTTTATGTAATCACCTAGGAAATAAAATAAAATGCTAGTTTAAATACTGCAGTTAAATAAAATTTGTCATTTCAATGATACACAGTACAAAAGTAATTCTTAATAGTGCTATTTATTCAATAAAATTAGTTTCTAAATTGTATTGTATTTTGTAATACTGAATAAAAGATCTTACTTTGAGTACAAAGAATGAGTATTTGGCTATGCTTTCATGGTGTGGGAGGCTGTTATGCTAGAGATTGTAGAAAGAGAGGGGATAATGATTTGAATGGACAATAGCTTAATGGTGCTTTTATTATTTGTTGGAATTTATTTTCAGGTCTAGGTATTTCAACATAGTCACCATTTTGCCAGTCTTTTGTGTTAGAACATGTAAGAAAAAAATTTACTCTTTTTCTTTATAACTCCTAATATGAATGTTCTCAACTTGCCCTTAATATAATTTTCTGCTTTCTTTTATAGACATATATACATACATACATACAATACACACACACACACACACACACACACACACACACACACACACATACACACACACAGAATAAATGAAGGACAATGTAATAATTTTTAGATCACTTTCCTTCCACTGAGTTCAATTGCATTGATTTTACATATACAATGTTATTGGTACCATGAATGTAAAATAATAACCTAAATTGAAAATTAAAATTTCAGAACATAGCCTTTACATCCTGCTTCATGAGCTGGTGATATTTTGGCATTATTATTATTATTGATCATTATAGTTTTATTATAAAGTGAAAAGTGGAGTGTTGTCATCTTATTTAAACATCTTCCACTGTAATGAACTCTTGAACAAAGGAGGAAGGCCAACCTTATTAACTTACATACAATCTTCAGCACTGAGCCAGAACATATCTGTTTGCAATTACCCATGAATTTTCTCTCTTTATTAAGGGAATTAAGAACTTACCCATGCCTCTCTTCCTCTTCTTCCTTTCTTCCATCCAGAAGAATCTCTCTTATGCTACTGGGTGTTTAAAGTCAAGTAAGGAGGGGTTACTAAATTTCTCTCTGTTTAATTCTTTCTGAAATAATCTAGAGTAGACAATTAGCTTCTTACTTAATATGAAGAATTACACAAGCTTTGAAATTACTTTCAATTATAGTCAAAGGAAAAGGACTCAGTTGATAAATTAGCTGTAAGAAACATACTATTAAGATTGCTCCATGTAGGAGATCCTGAATAAATGGCACCAGCTACATTGCTTGATATCAAATGATAAACAGTCCTTCATTTAACTAAATATTTCTTATAAAAGGTCCCTAATAGAACATTAAGCACAATAAAGCTGTGTTTATTATTCTCTTCATTAAAGGTAGGGATATTCAATTAAGATCTGGAATTTTATTGTGGGGGTATCTTTGTGGATTTCTGTGGGCCTCTCTAGCACTTTGCTTTTTCCTATTCTCATGTGGTCTTCATTTACCATGGTCTCCTATTCCTTGTTCTCCCTCTCTGTTCTTGATCCAGCTAGGATCTCCCACTCCCCCAAGCTCTCTTTCCCTTGACCCTCGCCCTTCATTTCCCCCACTCATGTCCAGGCTGTTCATGTAGATCTCATCCATTTCTCTGTCACTGGGCAATCCCCATGTCTTTCTTGGGGTCCTATTTTCCAGGTAGCTTCCCTGGTGATGTGAGTAGCAGTCCAGTTATCCTTGTTCCACATCTAGTATCCTCCTATGAGTGAGTACATACCATGTTTGTCTTTCTGAGTCTGGGTTACCTCACTCAGGATGATTTTTTCTAGATCCATCCATTTGCCTGCAAACCTCATGATGTCATTGTTTTTCTCTGCTGAGTAGTATTCCATTGTGTATATGTACCACATTTTATTTATCCATTCTTCAGTTGAAGGGCATCTAGGTTGTTTCCAGGTTCTGGCTATTACAAACAATGCTGATATGAACATAGCTGAGCAAGTGCTCTTGTGGTATGATTGAGCATTCCTTGGGTATATGCCCAAGAGTGGTATAGCTGGATCTTGGGGGAGATTGATTCCCAATTTTCTAAGAAAGCACCATATTGATTTCCAAAGTGGTTGTACAAGCTTGCATTCCCATCAGCAGTGGAGGGAGAGTTCCCCTAGCTCCACATCCTTTCCAGCACCCCTACAATAGACTGTTGGCAATGGTCGAGAGACAGCCCGAACTGACCTACTCTGATGATGGGATGGCCAAACACCCTAATTGTCATGCTAGAAACACCATCCAATGACTGAGGGATCTGGATGCAGAGATCCACGGCTAGGCCCTGGGTGGAGCTCTGGGAGTCCAATTAGTGAGAAAGAGGAGGGTTTATATGAGCAAGAATTGTTGAGACCAAGGTTGGATAAAGCACAGGGACAAATAGCCAGACGAATGGAAACACATGAACTATGAACCAATGGCTGAGAGGCCCCCAACTGGATCAGGCCCTCTGAATGGGTGAGACAGTTGATTGGCTTGATCTGTTTGGGAGGCACCCAGGCAGTGGGACTGGGTCCTGTGCTCATTGCATGTGTTGGCTGTTTGAAACCTGGGGCTTATGCAGGGTCGCTTGGCTTAGCCTGGGAGGAGGGGACTGGACCTGCCTGGACTAAGTCTACCAGGTTGATCTCATTCCGCGGGGGAGGCTTTGCCATGGAGGAGGAGGGAATGGGGAGTGGGCTGGGGGAAAAGGGAGGGGGGCAGGAGGGGGGAGAACAAGGGAATCCATGGCTGATATGTAGAACTGAATTGTATTGTAAAATAAAATAAAATAAAAGATCTGGAATTTTAATGCTGCTGCGTGAAATATCATTCATGCTTCCAAATTTGTGTTGTGGAGACAGTTAAAGTTTGAGTAAAATAATCCCCTCCACCAAAAAAATTAACATAAAAAACAGATAAAAAGAAAGAAAGAAAGAAAGAAAGAAAGAGAAAAGAAAGAAAGAAAGAAAGGAAGGAAGAAAGGAAGAAAGAGAAAAAGAAAAGATTACAAAGGTCACATGTTGGTTGGACTTCTGTTTCTCAGCTGGTGAAAATAATAATGAACATTTGGATCATTATTCTGCCATCTTTATCTGTGAGTTAAACCAGTAATTTAATCCGTCCTAGTCATTATCGATTGGACTACTAGGAAGGGGGCTATGTTGGAGAAAGTGGGTAACCTGAGCATGCTCTAAAGAGTGTACTTTGCCTTCAGATGAAGTCTTCTCTCTTTTTGTTTCCTAGCTACCAAGAGGAAAATATCTTTAGTGTATCATTTCTCTTCTCCATAATATTTTGCCTCAGACACAATGGAGGCAGTCAACCACGGATGGAAGATTCTGAAAATGTGAAACAGAACAAATCTTTCTCTTGTTAATTTGATTTTCTCAGATATTTTGTCAAACCAGGAATGAGCTTGATTTACACAGACACATTATACTTAGGGATTTGATGAACTACTAGAGGTGGATTTTGTGAATCTGGGAAATTAAAATTCTTTAAATCTAATTTAAATAGTACAAAAAACATTCGTAGGAGGAGTCTAGACCCATTATGTGCTGCTTTTCCTTTTATGTCACTCTTTTTTTCTCAGATATTGGACAGGGGTAAATGGCAAACAAATATTCAGTAAAGAATATGAGGCTGTGCGATGGGCATTGCCCCCTGTTTTTAATGTATAAGTGACAGGATAGGGAGGGAGCAGGAAAACACACATCAAGGTGGGTCCTTGATAATGCCCTTGAGAGATTAATTGGCATCTTATCATTTTTCTGTTGAATTTTCTTCATACATTTATTCTTCTTTCAGGACAATCATCAGAGTTGGATATACAGGCAAGTTTTAAATTTTAGGGTAAATAAATTACCTTAGAGTAAAGTTTCTGTATTTTTTTAAATTTGAAAATCAATGCTAAGAGAAACAAGGACCCCCCCAAAAAAGTTCTTGGATTTCAATGGTTAATAATGCTGAAGGGATTTTTGCAGAGGCAATTTGATCATCCGTAGGAGCTAACAACTAATGGCTTAGATCAAGAACTATATTTCAATCAATCAAGAATAGTTTATTGAGTGTCTATTAAATGGAAGTTCAATCCATTTCCATCGCAATCCGCCTTTCTCAGCCTCTAGTGGAATTCAAGCAATAGATTCTATTAGAATGGAGAAAGAAAAGTCTCCCTTGAGCCCATCCTTTCGGTTACTCGCTCCAATGTGGATATGAGCAACAGTTCCTCAGAACATGAATTTAAAAAGTGATATGAAGAAAGCTTTTTGCACTGACTCTGGATAATATCAATTGTAAAACTGGCCATTGTCATATTTCAAATGTGCTAAAAGCATATGATGCCAGGTTTAGCTTTCTAATTACACAATAGTGAAATGCATGTTGCCCACTAAACTCTATCTGAGTGTTAGCATTGATTGAACACTAGTTAATATAGAAAATATTGACATATTATATTTCAATAGATAAATTTATTTATTGTTACTTAGAGTAAAACATATTAATGCATTACACATAAAATCATAGGCATAATATACAGACTCTGACAAGGGTTCAATACCTGTGTATTCCCTACCATCTATTTACCCCCACATATATTCATACTTTTAATTAATTCAGGAATTTATTACATTATAGCTAATTTATTACAAAAATTCCTGATAACAACCCTCTAAAAATAATTTATTCTCTACTGGGAATTTCAAGATAAGAGAAGAAAGGATTCAGAAAATTTAAGGAAAGAAAACGTCAACAGGTCAGGCTTCAACCCTTATAACAAACAGTGACTTATAAACACTAGCAGCTGAAACTCACCATTAATGAGCACTGTCTTCTGCTGCATTCATAAAATTTACATACATTAAAACTGCTTAGCTTAAAACACAAATGGTTCACTTGAAAGTATTAAAGAGAGAAACTCGTAGGATTCCAGAAGTAGTCACAAATCCCAAGCCAAGTTCCCAAAGGATATAAGCAAAATAGTATAAAAGGCAAATAACTCTGTATCTAACTACAATTTTGCTGAAATTTGGCCAATGAAATTCTGTGCCTGTAGCCAAATTCAATAAAAAATAAAAATAATAAACAATAAATAAATATGAATTTCCTAAAGACTCTAAATTGACCCTTCTTGTCCTTTAAGCACAATTGTTCTAGTAAAGGAAGAGGTACTATGGAAGCAAAAGCTACCTCAGTTGGTCTTAACTTACAACTTAGCCTTTTTAGCATTTTTTTAAGAAATAAAGACAACAGAAATAATAAAGAACTATCACAGAACAATTTTTTTTTTTTTTTTTTTTTTTTTGGTTTTTCGAGACAGGGTTTCTCTGTGTAGCTTTGCGCCTTTCCTGGAACTCACTTGGTAGTCCAGGCTGGCCTCGAACTCACAGAGATCCGCCTGGCTCTGCCTCCCGAGTGCTGGGATTAAAGGCATGCGCCACCACCGCCCGGCCTCACAGAACAATTTTTAACCTCCTCCCTGTCCTCAGTTGTAGTGCATGAATTTAAGACAGTCAAAGAATTGTCAGATTAAGGAATTGTCAAAGACAAAATTTATTGCATTCACTCTATTCAAAATACCAAAGGAGGGGTATGAATTAATGTATATGAAAGCAAGATACAAACAGAAAAATCGTCTTCCCTGCTCTTCTCATTCCTGACTAAATGGTAGTGAAGCAGTATATTCTGTAGACCAAGATATAATCAATTATTATATCATCACATAAGCTACCTTATTATCATTAAGTTGCAATAATGGATGCTAAAATTGCCATAATAGTGTGATTTTAATGTTTCTACTTTCAAGAGAGAAAGATTTTAAAAAGAAGGATTAAATATATTTATGTTGCTCTGTATGAATAAAGTCATTTTTAGAATTCATTTTGTAACTGTCTCATAGTGAAAACTAAAGAAAAATTTAATATTGGTTTTATGTGGTTGACATAAAGGACAACTCTGAGTTTCATAATTATCTTCAAATCTGCATCAGTTAATAGAGCATTCCTGCTTCGTATTACTAGATGAATAAGTGTATCCTTACATGGAATTAGGAACAGGATGAACTATGGCAACCAGCTCTAAATGTTTTGGCAGTATATATGCAAACTAGCTTAGAGTATTTAAGCAGAAATTATCACCTCTGAGTCTGTTCCATCACATACTTTCAGTACTGCAAATTAAGGCCATAATAATCAAATATGTAGATAGAATGAAGTATCTCAGCTTCCCAGATGGTGTACAAAGTATGTGCTTAATAACCTTTATGTCCTAAAAGCTGACCAGTCATGGGTGGGACAGAAAACTTCCTGCAAGAGAATGGAGGATGCATCTTTGTCATTCCTTGAGTTAAAGGCAGAGCTGGAGAGAACGGTTTATGTAGAATGAGCCCTCACTAAAACCCAAATCTTCCAACAGATTATTGAAGACTGAGAAATAAGCATGCGTTGTTTGTAAGCCACACATTTGGGTGTCTTTATTTTACTAGCACAACCATACTAAGACCAAATCCTTAGCCTTTGCCATCGGGGTTTTAACATACATGTTAAAAGATTTTTTTCTAAGTTTCTTTTAACAATTGATGTTTTCTTGAGTTGTTTTTCCTCATATTAGGTTGTGCCAGCATAGCCAAATTGTTTATAATCAAAGAACGCTGCATTATGCTTTATCTATAGTTGTCTACATAAGATCCATGGTTGTCTCTTTCAACGTCTCTGGAAAGTTTATTTTTGCACACTTAGAATAAAAGTGCTATGTGACAGAGGATGCCTTGGTAGTGAGTATATACAAAGGCTCTGCAATGCTCTCCTGCTCAGTGGGTGGTGGGTTTGTCTCAGCAATTGCTTCTGTCTTCCTGCACCACTCACGAATCATCTGAAATTGTATTTACTGCCGTTCTGTTCTTTGCATACAACTTCTTTATGGATCTGGCTTTCGAATCTTTGCTTCCAGTCAGGCAGCTCAGAAGTCCATCCAGCTTCTCCTTTATTCTCTTGCTAACATTGCTCTCATAGAGATAAAATTATGTAATAAACAATTAATTTTTATTAGCTTGGATATTTTCTCTGCTCTAAAGGACATTTTTGTGACAAAAAATTGAACAATATTTCTTGTGATGCAGTAGTTACAGTCATGACATCACTGGAAACCTAAATTTTTACTGACCATTTCTGTCTAGTAAAGTCTGCATCAAACTTCGTATAACACATTATAAAAGTAATAAAAACATGCATATTGGTGAAATTATTAAGGCCACTCCACGTAGTTAAAAGGAGATTTATTTAATGGCGTAACTTACAAATTAAGGGATAGGTAGGTCGCAGGGTCTGGGGAAGGTGTATCGCAGTCCAGCGGTGTTCTCTGGAGCTCTGCTTGGCCCACCTCTCCCATCCAGGGTCCCGGAACCCAGAGAGAGCCCTCTGATCCAGATCTCCAGTCTCCAGGCGCCTCCCTTGGCCCCGCCTTGTAGGCGTGACAGTTGCTGAAGTCTCAATGGGGGTTGGAACTTCCAGCTCAAAGCTGGAATGGCTACCCACTACACATGCAACTTTAAATTTAACCTAAAATATTTCTACAGCTTGGCTGTTAACATCATGTACTGCAGAGACATTTTATCCAAATTTGCTTTGTTCAGTATGATTCAGGTCAATTGACAAAGCCTATACAATCAAGAACTATATATTTCAAAATCTCAAATTTTTTAACCTCTTACATACATAATTTTCTTACCTAAACAAAAATAGCCATTTTGTGTGATTCATAATATTTTTCACTAAAACACACCTTTGGTGACAAAATATTAAATGTGAGCTACTCATTCTGCTACAGTTCCTATCCCATAAAGCCTTCTACAAGAGCAGACATTTGGATTAGATCAAACACCAAAAGTTTCAACCCTTGGTTATTCCAGGGAGAAACTTGAATGCAGCCTTGGAGGTAGAGATTTGGTGGTCTGGCTTCTTTGGCACTAACCTTTAAATGTGAAATTTGCCTTAGGCCCCCTTCTGTTCATTTTAAATATTGCTTTACAATATGGGTCAATCTTATTGAAGATAACTGTTCTCTCTATACATTTGTTCTAGTCTCAATGACGTAGCATTATCTAAGGAGTAGATTATATGGAAATGAATCAATATCTCCTATTTCAAAATCTCATGAGGATATAAGGTTTGCAAGCCCCAGCTTTTGCTGGTGCATTACACACCTTGCCTTCTGTCTTGGTAGACACTATTTTCTCACAGTAATTTTAAATCCTAAACAGATTTCAAAATTGTATTTCAATATACATTCCGTCTTATTACTACTAGTTTAACAATAATTTATGAACTGTTTTTCTCCAGACAATTTTTGATAATTTCTGCTGCTAAGAGTTTTATTTTTATTCAAAAGTTTCAGGATGCTTTTGTAATGTGAACTTAATGAAGAATAAACTTGAGATTCTGTGACTTTTGTTTTTTTCCCCTGTGTTCATTAATCCAGATAATATTTATAATAATTAATGTGTAGAAAGTACCTATAATGTGCTAGATATATTACACACAAATTACAGTATACCCTAAAATAGCCCAATTTCATAGGAGTAAATGTCTTTCTAATTTATAACTTCGAAAATTAAGCCAGGAAAAGTGTATCAGATCACTCAGAAGGCTGTCCAGAGACTCCATACAGAACCCTCAAACAAATCCACCTGCCATTAGTTTTTTCCTGTACAAACACCTGGTTTTCTAAAGCCTGTGTGATAACACCATTCAAAACAATGTGTTTACTAGTCATTTTAGAAAGCTGTTATTCCCCATTGAACAAAATTTTAGTAACTTTTATCTCTCCACGCATTTGGCAAACATTTCCAGGTGGTTTTAAATTTATCTATCTATCTATCTATCTATCTATCTATCTATCTATCTATCTATCCATCTATTTCTAGTTTTAAGGTCAAAATAAGATTTCACAGAAATTAAATTTGCTTGAAAAATTATTTATATTTAAAAACTAAAATGTGTCTGTATCGTTGTATTGCTAAATAGTCATGTATTCCATGAAATGGTGGTATTTTTATAATAATTAGCAGCTACCAGTTTAGGTATATGCTTAATTATTTTGTCTACTTGCTCTTCTGGCTATTCATGTTTTTCCTTGATCTTTCTATGCTACATTTTGGTCTGGATTGAAAAAAACACACTTTAAATAGTAATTATCAACTGATTAAAGTAAATGGAACTCTTAAAATTATTCTCCCTCCTCTATTATTTCAAATTGTCAAACTCTAACATAAAATATATGTATTTTTTCTTCTAAATATATTCCTCATGCACTGAATTCAGCAGGCCTTTTTCGCAAAGAGAAATTACATATTTTATTTTTTGCTGCTATGGTCTTCTATCTCAGATATTCATTTTCATTAATCTGTGACATAATCAAATAATGGATGATTTTACAATATAATTTCTTCATAAAATGTAGGTTAGATTTGACAGAACCAAAATTCCAACTTGCCAAAATAACTCATATTTTTAATTGCTACTCTCCAAGAATAGTTATTCTGAAATACATGTCTCACTTTTATTAATGTCATCATATAAGCAAACCAAAGCTGGATGGATACTTTGAAACCAACAGAGTACAGGTTGGATTAGGGCCTGAAAAGATGAGCCAATTCAGAGAACTTACTGCTTGTGCAGAGAACCTGATTTCAGTTCATAGCATAGATACTGGTAGCTTATAACTGCTTGTAACTCCAGCTACAAGGGATCTGATGTGCTCCTCTGACCTCTGCAGGCCAGAATGAGCCTGAATATATGTTTACATTCCCACCCAGAAGCACATAGATATAATTATAAATAATATGAAGTAAAATATAATAAAGCCAGTACCAGACATGAAATATTTTTGTTCCAGTTGTTGGTCAGGGTAGTCCAAGTAGCTCTCAAAACAATATGGGTAATTGCTGTTATCTATGATTGACTCTAAGAGGCAAGATATCACACACTTAAGTCACAGACCTTGGAGTATTTGAGCTAGATCAAACCTGATAACTTCTTTCTTGTGTTCTAATCTTCCATAGTATCAGAAAGTGTTATGATATTAAAGTAGTAAGCAAACTGTCAAGGGAAGGAATTGATCAATTGTCCTAACAAACTGTGATGATGGTCATGAACCACAATGAGCATCATGGCAAGATATCCCTAAAGGTTCATAACCATCAGCTATCTAATAGGACTTAAGGCATACATAACAGGACAGAAGTCATGCCTTGTACTAAATCCTATCTAAACAACTGGAGTTAGTAAGTCATTGTAAAGAATTGCTAAATGGTCTTATAAATGAAATACACAGAGTCAGGTATTGGGGTAAATTCTGAAAGATCAGAGAAGCAGAAAGAAGCCACAGCCAACCTCACCTTGCAAACTCCTCAGCTGAACTTGTTTCCTCAGACTGAAGGCCTCTGAGTTCTCACCTGAATGGATCTTAGCTGAACTGCTGCTAAAAGCCAAAAGCTTAAAAGCCTCTAGTTTCTGGTCTTCATGCCTTTTATACATTTCTGCTTTCTGCACTCACTTTCTGCGATTAAAGGTGTGTGTCTTTCCTGAGCAAAGACATGAGATCTCCAGTGCTGGGATTAAAGGTGTGTGCCATCACACCTGGCTCTATTCCTAGTGTGTCCTTGAACTCACAGAGATACACACGAATTTCTGCCTCCCAAGTGATAGTACTAAAGGCATGTGTGCCACCATTTTCTGGCCTCTATGTCTAATCTAGTGGCTGTTCTGTTTTCTGAGCATCAGGTAAGTTTATTAGGTACACAATATATCAACCACAAGCCATGGATCTTAGAAGAGAATCTAAAAACCACACTTTTGTTGATTGTCATAATTCCTAACTGCAGTTTCATAATTATCCCTTATATACATAGATGACTGGTTTTAGCAAAGCTTCAAAGAAGATTTCTTCACAGTATATGGAGATCATTACAGAAAACCACAACTGGACACATACAGAAATCAAAGAAATATAGTGAGTCCAGCTGCAAAGAATACATCTACAACACAGCCCCTGCACCTAAGGCTCAGGGAACATCAGAGAAGAGAGGATGGAAAGACAGTAAGAGTCAGAGGACCAGGAAGGCTGCTTTGAATCTGTATCCCCTTGAAATGTTTGCCTAACTAAGACTTGAACATTGACAATATCAATAGGTATGCAAAGACAGGAGCGGAGAAATATCATGAGATCCAATCCCTAGGCAAGGGCTTCAGGCAACTATTGACTGTTGGGAGAAGAAGAGGGGGCCCTTCCTTGCTTACCTGACCCTAAATGATCAATCCAGAAATCATATATACAAAAATGGGCTTGGCAGATGTATTCTTATATTTGAGTCTGTGTGTAAAACAATAAATAAAAGAAACAATACATCAATTTGAGAGGAAGGGGCATGGTAGGATTGAAGAGAGGTGACATAGGAGAGTTTGGAGGAAAGAAAGGAAAGGGAAAGTATTGCAATTGTATTGTAATTTAAAAACACATTCTTAAAAGGTAACATTCAATATTCTAACTTTTATACATGTGTTTACCTGCTTCTCATATAGGCTCCTAATTCTGATTATTAATTGCAAATGTATTCTTCTATGTGCATTAAACGTCTCTATCTGAGTACAACTTCCTAATTATTGTTAAACATCCAATTGATTGTTAATTTGGTCAATTAAATTACATACATATTATTTCTAAGCAAATGTTATTCAAGAATTTTCTCCGAACAACACTAGGCATCCCATATTTTATGACCACTAAAATAAGTGGTATTTTTGACAATATTAACCTTGTACATTTTTCTGTGTCCATCTTCCCAACTACTGATGTCTGATTATGGTACGAAGGATCTCACCATACCCATGGCCTGCAAGCTTTGCTAAGTTCAGAATCCAGGTAAATGCTGTGTACACCAGAGGTTTCAGTGTAAGTTTTAATCTTGTTCCATCTTTTCTCACTAGATAGTTCATTTCAGTATCTCAGGTCCATTCTAGTACCCTCAAAGAAACCTGTGCTATAGTCTTCCTAGGGTATAGTATAAGGTTGGCATATAGTATAAGGTTCCTTTTGAATTGGGTACTTTAAACATTTTGTATGTATGAATGCTTTGCCTGCACTACATGCATGCAGTGCTTGTTGAGGCCATTAGAAGACCTTAGAAGTATTGAAACTGGAGTTGAAGGCAGTTGCGAACAGCCACGTAGGTGCTAGGATTTAATTGAAGTCCTATTAAGAAAGCCAGTACTCATACTCTGCCCCTGAGTCATCTCAGCAGCACCAAGGACAAACCTGTTTTATATCTTAAGGATATTCACGGATTTCTTGGCAGAGTTGGCTAATATGCATTCCAGAATTAAAGTCTATTCCATGGGAATCCCAAGACTTCTTTATCTACTTCTTCCTCTATGAAATGTACTATGATTTTTCAGTGCTTCAATCAAAAGTTTTTCACATAAAAATAGTGTTAGAAGCAAATTTGTCTCTTTTACCATGTGGGTTATAACTTTAGTGGATTTCAAAGTATTTACTATGTGACATGTTTTATTTTTAAACATCTTTGAATTGATAACAGTAATTATATATTCTTTTGATATATATTGTTAATAGCATGAGAATACTAGAGAAGTCTCATTAGCATTCACTGGAATATATTTGATGTAAAGATATTACAGACTTATTTTTGTCTTTGAATTCAAATGTTGTATGCCAATTCTGCTGATGAAAGTTGCCTATAAATATAATGTTGACACTTAGAACAATGGCAAGTTCAGTAATAGTAGATACTGAAGAAATATTGATGATATAATGATGAATATGTGTGTGAAGTAATAACACATCTGCAAGTATAGGTTTATGCTAAAAATAAAAAGACCAAATGTAATCCCAGTGTTTTCCATTGGAAAGCAAGGGAATGTGAGTTCCTAAAGATGAGGAGTGCTCATGCTTTCTTGATTTCTATTTCTCTGTAAAATGATTAATCATCATTCTCAACTGAACTGTATCCACAGTCACTGTGGAGACTGAGATGTAACTTTGAGTACATCTTTGGGGACATTTCCGGATGATTAAATGAGGGGACAGAGTCAACTTGAATAAGGGTGGCACTGCTAATGGGCTTCAGGCACTAACATGATTAATTGGAGGAAGACAGAAATTGGGTGCAGTATTAGCATCTTTCTCTTTTCATGTTCCTTCATGATATGGAATGCTATGCTCTACCACGTCTTCTCCATCACTTTGAATTGACACCTTAGAAACCTTGAGCTCAAATGTATCTTTCTTCTGTCAAGTAGTTTCTGTTAAGAACTTATTCATTGTAATTGAAAGACACTATTTTTTTTCTCAAAAATAATGTAATTTGTCTCCCTTCTTTTACAAGCAATTCCCTTGTTTGTTTTTCCCTGTGTGCTGTTGGCTTTTGTTTTACTAGCCTATAGCTAATGTGACATTTAAGATCACTACCAACTATATTCAATCATTTTTCAAACACAAATGCAATGCAGATACTGATCTGAATCCACTCTCTGAAGCATGGTTGTCAATAGATGATAGACATTAATAGGGCTATTGACAGCCCTTCAATTATATGATTAGTCTCTGACCATGATGAAAAGAAAAATACTGATTCCAATCTTCTCACTACCAGGCATAGTCATAATTGAAGGGAAATGAATTGTCTTCACAGAGATTTCAGTAGTGAAATGGAGAGAAAAAGACAGAACAATGACTAGCATCCAAGGAATCACCACTGAAGTCTTATTGTTTTCATTGTGCTGTGTGTGTCTCCTGATATTCAAATCTAGTTAACAGGAGTGGAAAGCTGCAAATCATGTAATGACGTTCGAGCTGACGTTCAATGCATCTAGGAACATCGTTAGTCACACATAAAATCAGCCCATGTTAAATAGCACAAAAGTGATGGTCTGTAACTTAAAAAAAACCAAAACTTATTATTACATGTTTTGTTTTATTTTGATCATTCTAAAATGAATATAAACTGATTATAATGATTTTAGGGAAATCATTTTATGTTATGAAATCAATTAACTAGGTACATCTATTACAGTTGTTTTTTGCTCAATATTATAAGATATACAGTAGCTGCAAGTCTGAATACTGTACACATTGTATGACATCCATTGGAGTACTGAACATGTGATTCTTTCAATTTTTTCCTCTTTCTTTTCTTCTGTTTAAAGTATTTTAGGTCCATATAGGTGGTACCTATCATAATGGTTAAAAATGGAGAGACATTCTTAAGCAATTGACGGTTGTAAAAAAGTTGTTCTCTCTGACAATATTTTTCTCATACTTTGTTCCTTTGAGTTCTTACAATTGGTTGGTGGCAGTTCTGTCTAGAGTTCTGGCAAGTGTTCATTGACTTATGGCAGTCTGTGGGAATTCAAATAGAAAAGAGACATTTCCTCATCCACACAGATGCCTTCTTTGTCCTATTTTGTGGTGAGAAGAGTGATTACCTGAGGAGTAAGGTGGTTCCTTCCCATCATTGGTCAGCTGTGTATTTCTTATTTTTCCAGAGTTTACCCAACCTGTAATTCTGACTGGGACATTGCATCCCTTTAAATCAATAAAAAAGGCTTAAATTAATGCTGAATCAGGCCCCTTAACACCGACTGATTATGCAGTGAACACACAGTACTGTTTACAGTAGACCTTTTTGAGACCTAACCATAACATTAAAACTCGGAATCTATTCTGGGAGTAGGCAAATCTTCATAAAAATTTTATTTATCATGAAAGGCAAATGCTTGTTCATTGCATAACACTGAAAGACATGGTTACTCCTCCTCAGACCTCCCTAAACATAATTAGGTATTAAGAAGACTATAATTCTTAATTGTGTCAGTAAAGTCTGTGAAAAGATTGATTCTGTAGGGAGGAAAGAATCCAAGTACTTCATGTGGGCTGGATGTTAGGAAAACAAATCAGTGTAGAGTGTGGCTAGATGGGAGTTGAGAGGAAAAGCTTGAGACTTATTAATGGAATCATCTAAATGATTAAAGAAAACATCCTCTCTATAGATCTTCCTAGTTCTTAATACTTGCAATGCTTTAAGTACTCTGAAATAATTATCATTTGACTGCTTATTTATTCTGGTTTTTCGATTGGGTTTGTTTGTGTTTGTGTTTGTGTTTGCCAGAGTGTGGTTTTCTAAGCATCATGTGTTTGGTGAATGTGTGTATATGTATGTATGTGCATATATATGAGTAAATATAAATTAATTACACATGTAAAACATCTGCATTAGGTACATCTGCAATCCTTGCTTTCTGTTCCATCCAGTCAGGATATTTAGAGCTGTCACTTGGTGTTATGACCACTAGGAAGACTGCCTTTGGGACGCCTGATGGTGGTTCCCGGGGGTTCGAAGCTCCAGGAGCCTGTACCATCTCTATCCGAAGGGGAGGAGAGAAGGCGAAGAGAAAGCATCCCAGCAAGGGGTTTTTCCCTCCTACCGCTGGGTCAGGGACTAGCTGGGTCTGGAGCAGGGTTCTTAGATTACACAGCAAATTCCCAACTTCAGCACCACAGACAGCAGCACCTCCCGCCTAGAGAGAGGCGCATACCTCCAGCCTTGGCCAGGACTCCAGCTAATGGACTTGGGTCGGTGGCTTCCTTCTCTCTTTTGCTTCCAAACCAGACGAGGGCAGGGCAGAAAGGTTGTTACAGCAAGAGGAGTACGGTAGGAAAAGAGGAGGAGGAGGAGGAGGAGGAGGAGGAGGAGGAGGAGGAGGAGGAGGAGGAGGAGGAGGAGGAGGAGGAGGAGGGGCCGGGGAGGGGAACAAGAAGGGAAGAGGGGGAAGGCTTCCCTTTGCCAGGCTCGCCCGGGTCTGCAGGCGCTGCTGGAGGCAGCGGCTTCTCCAGCTCCCGGCCGCTGTGGTCGCTGCTGCTGTGACTCTCCAGCTAGAGATGCTTCTCAGTGCCGCGCCGCGCTGAGGCCAAGCGAGCACCCGGGGCTGTGCTCCACTCCGCACATCCTTGATCTCATCCTGGGAGCTGACAGCCTACTGGAAACCCCTCTGAGTCGCGCTGCCCAGTGGCCACCGGAGCGCTTGCCCGCAGTGGCAACAGCAGCATCGCTGGACACATAGCTCTCTCCGGTTCTCTCCTGCAGGCTCAGTGCTCTCCAGATTTCCCCCACGCGTCCTTTGGTGATTTTTTTTTTTTTCCAGAAGAGAGGGCGGGGTAGGTGTCAGTCCCCTCCTCTCTCTCACCCCTCCTATTCCTCCTCGGTTTGAATTTCTTCCCCTGGCATTTCACTGGCTCGCAGAGCAAGAGACCAGACCCACACAGAAGGGAAAACAAGGCTGCGCCTCCCCTGCTACCGCCAGCCCAGAATTGGAACCTGGAGGGGGTGAGGGGAGAGGAAACGAAGCAGGAGGAGCTTGGTTTCCTCTCGCATCTGAGGACAGACCAGCTCCTTTCAAGAACCCCACGGTGAGGCGAACTGCATCTCAGCAGCCAGCTTTTGGAGTACCGCTGGCCCGGAGGCAAAGGATGGTGGTGTCTAGGAGAGCAGGCTGCAGGGCAGCGCTCTCGCTCTGGATTCTCAGCAGCTTCCTCTGCAAAGCCTGGATGGCTCCCTCCACGTTCCGTAAGTAGCCCTCTCCTGTCCGCGGCTCCGGGTTGGAGCCACTTCAGTGCCGCATTGGTGTAAGAGCGCCCAGGCATCAACTCCGAGGAGCATTCGCAGTTTTGCCCCTGGTGTACGTTTGTGTGCATGTATGTGTGTCGGATGCCTGGCACTTGCAGCCACTGCTGCAAAGAAGCAGAGAAACTCTAAACCCAGGGAGCTCCTTGTTTGATGAAGACGATATTCATAGTGCTGGATGCTTCTGGAAAGTTGTTCCTAGTCTTAAAGATTGCTCCGCAACTGCTTGGTTAGAGTGATTAGAGTGATGAGTGTGGTCGTTTCTTGGGACCGATTTGTGCAGACTGGAGACAATTACATTTTACTTGGGTAGTGCAGAAGACGAGCAGAAGTTTCTGATTTTTATTGATGGTTTTAACTTACGCATTGGTCTGAGGAGGAAAGAGGAACATACTTCAAGCAGTTTGGGCACCTATGGATTCACTGATTGCCTCTGTCCTCTTTAAAAAGTTAATGCTCATTTAGCACTTGAATATACATACATATATATATACATATATATTAAAATTAAGTCTTATATGGGAACTGACAATGCACTAATTACTTAGTAGTTTGAGGTAACGGGCATGACTCATCCAGGCCATGACTTGGGACTGCTAGTGCAAATGTTATTAATGGATAATGAAGAGATGGTTTGAAAGTTTTTAGAAAAATGATGTAGCTGCTCAAAATGTGTGTTTTAAAGGACAGAGGGAGTTATGATTCGTGTTTTGATGAGGTTCAGAAGAAATGGAAGATTCCAGCTCATTTCTGCATTGCTTTAGAAATGCGTACTGTGTGTGAAGGGAGGAAAGGCATAGCTGACTTGGGCTGAGAAAGAGTTAAATGCTGAGCTGATTTTCTGTAGTACTTTGCAAAGTGTTCCTAAGCACAGCCTTGTTTCTGAGGATGGGTGAATCCATTGGGGAAGGAGTATGGAGCTGTGGAGTTCAGAGGAAAATGTCTCTTCTTAGGATAGATAAGTTGAGTCGATTCCAGACGCCTCACATGTGTTTCAGCCCTCCCTCTGTTTATAGTTCTGTGGATGTATTCCTGCTCACCATTGTCTATGTTTCAATATTAATATTATCATTCCATTGTACAAAATATTAATAAGAGTAGCCTTGAAATGAGCTTTATAGGTTGTGCTCAACAATCATCTACCGTGCTATCATTAGTAGTATTTTCACATATTCCCCAAGTACCTTCTATGGGATTCTTTGCAGTGCTTATAGATAGAGAAATGCAAGAAAAAAAAAAAGAGAGCTAAGTTGTAGTGAACTTGAAAAAAGCAAACTTTATGGTAGTCTCAGAACACAAACAAACCTAAAAAATATATTTTGTTTTTATCTATGTTCATTCTATAGGATACATGGAAACTGTAAAGCTAGACTGCTTGATGTTGACATCTACAAAAATATGTAACAATACCCATGGGAAATTATTCTGATGGAATTTCCATTTCCATTTCAAAATACGTTAGTGTAGTAGTATAGAATTTGTTTCCATGTTTCCTATAAACTCACTAAAAGTTAAAGTATGTTGTATTCTCTGATCTGAGTTCCTACTTCCCAATAGCTTCCAGAATTCTGCATCTCATCTTTCTTGATGCCTTAGTAGAAATGGGTCAATCTGAATCAATCACCGTGTGTTCAGAATGTTATATTTTCCCTTATTACATTGCTATAGTTCAAAGATTCAAAAGTTATTTCAGAAATATGTGCTTAGCTTTTATTACCTAGAATTCAATGAAAAATAACACAAAAATCACTACTTTAAAAATATTTGTGTTTTAGCTTTAAGATTTATTTAGTTCTTATTCTATATAATATAGTTAAAATATGTAATGGATTGATTGAGATAGGTTTTTATTACATTTGAATTTAAGCTCTGAGACACAAGCCCAAAGTTGTCCTAAATCTTGGAATTGAATTTAATAATGACTAATACTTGAACTTAGTGATGAGATTGAACTTTTGAATTTATTTTATTTTTACACATAATGAAAATTATTTATTTTATGTTGTACTTATTTTTGAAGCACTGTATGATAGTTATGTTTTTAATACCTAGAAAGACTCAAGGCAGCAAAAACCGTAACTCCATGAATTTAAGTTAATGAACAGCTCAACCAGGAGGGGTCATCATGACACAAAAAGTAGCAGAAAACTCATGTAGTTCGTGCTTTGAAAATATGATGACTATGCTCAAATATCCTTTTCCCGAGTAACTTTGTAGTATAGAAGGCATATTTCATATAGATGATTAGTATTTTGAATTTCATAATATGTATTTTCAGTAGACCATTGCTTAAGGGTTGTCTCTTTTGCTGTTCTGAGCATGTACATAAGGTTACTCATTCTATAGCTTGCTCATCGTATTTTTTGTACACACATTTCAATTTAAATTAAAAGAAGTTCAGTTCATTTCTTAGATCATTAAAAAATATGATCGATTTCTATGTGATAATTAGAATGATGTGATGCTGAGCTGAGAAGTGTATACTTCTTTTCTTGTGAAAGTCCATATGAAAGGCTCAGGAGCACTCCACCACTAGGGGGTAAATTGATTAGACCATGCTTTTAAGACTTACAGAGCTGTCCTAAATGACAGGGAGCTTAAGATAGAACTTAGTAAATTTGATGCTTAAATATTATTGAATTTTCACTTAAGTAAGTGTTTGCTCATAAAGGCCAATTCATGTGATTCTTACTGAACCATTCTCATATGATTTACTTGAATCTTATATAGTGAAATGTGTTTTGCATGTAGTCAAAAATATCTTAAAAATATACTGTTACATATATGGCATATACAAACACATGCACATATATGTGATTTAAATATATATTAAAATATAGAGACATATAACATGATATCATATATATCAAAATAGCTGTAAATATGTGCATATTTATATATTACGTAGCATTATTTAACAATTTTACTTTATTGTCAAGTTCATAGTTAGGACTTTTCCTGTACAGGAGACTGTGATCAAAATATGAAATGATAGTATATAGCTCTATTTCCTCTTTCCTAAATTCATATATTTTTTCACCAAAGTGGTATTTTCATACATAACATATGAAAAATAGTATTAAATAAAATCCCATCACTTTACATCTAGTTCAATCAGAATAGTGAGTTTTTTCAACTGAGAACATGCTTTTGATCAGTAGGATTCTCTGGGGAAAAGGGTTATACATTTTTTAAATATTGCAAATTAGTAAAAAGGAAATGGTTAACTGGTTGGAGATAAACACACTTCTTAGTTTTATAGGCATTGACACTGCTACTCAGATAATGATAATTTTTATGTTTTAATCATTTACCACAAAGTAGGACTAATTTTCATAAAACATACTCCCATATATTTAACACATCTTTCAATTAACCTTCATGAAATTATACATATGTAATTCATCATTTGTGAGAATTTCAAAGCTGTTTTATGTATACTGTTTTTAAAACAGATTTATAATGTATGTTTCCAATATTTTGAGTAGCACCAATTTTCAAGTTTTATAATTTCTTTAAGCTTCTATTTTATTGGTCTGAATTAATAAATCCTATTAGCAAAAAGGACTTAATAAATCATTAAAAATGAAGGAATCAGCCTTTCTGCCTGTTAAGTTGTGTATTGATTAGAAGATAAAGAGTCTGTGATATGTTTAACCCTGATTCACTTTTCTTTTTTTAAAAAAATGGGTATATTTATTTGTTATAAAAGTAGAGACTATGCATGTATTCTATGCTTTAAAATTCTTAAATAAAATCTAGTTTGTAATCTTATTAAAAATCCTAACTATATTGTAGAGCAATTGCTGAGTTACTAAATTGCCTCCTGGGCAAACATGAAGACCAGACTTGGATCCCTAGAATACATATAAATACTAGTTTTGTGGTGCACATCTATAAGCCTACTGCTGGTTGAATGGAGACAGTTGTGTTGTAGAATATTAGTTAAAGATGTGTTGCATTCGTTTATGCTGTGCTACATTTGTTTAATGATGCAAAGATGTGCTGCATTCTTTTATGTTGCATTTGTTTAGCTGTGAAGTTGTGTTATTTTGCCTGTCTAAAACACCTGATTGGTCTAATAAAGAGCTGAATGGCCAATAGCCAGGCAGAAGAAAGAATAGGCAGGACTGGCAGGCAGAGTGAACAAATAGGAGGAGAAATCTGGAAAGAGAAGATTGAGAAATGAGAAAAGGAGGAGAAGTGGACATCAGCGGGCAGTCACCCAACTACACAGCCAGCCATAGAGTAAGAAGTAAAGAAAGGTATATAGGAGAGTAAGGTAAAAGCCCAGAGATCAGAGGTAGATGGGATAATTTAAGTTAAGAAAAGCTGGCTAGAAACAAGCAAAGCTAAGGCTTGACATTTATAAGTAATAATAATCCTCCATGTGATTTATTTGGGAGCTGGGTGGCAGGCTCCGCCAAAGAGCCAAAGAGTAAACCCAACCAACAATACAGGTGGATCCACAGAGACTACTGGACAAGCAGTCTTGCCAACTATTGAGCTCCAGGTTCATGAGATAGACAGTATCAACAGCAACAGCCAATAAGTAATAGAGGAAGGCACTTGACTTAAAATTCTGGCTTCCATATGCACAGGCATCCTGTATGAAAGCAAGTGTGCATACACACACACACACACACACACACAAAAACCACACAGACACATATGCTACAAAACAGCAAGTATAAATTTCTGCAACACCAATGATCATGTCAAAGTGGATGGAGAAAAGCCTGCAATACCTCTACCCTACACAAAGAACTATAGGCAACTGAAGAAAGCTGGAAGCAGGAGAGGTGGTTTCTCCCAGGAAAGAGCATATCAAGTGATTGTCTAGTGCCAAATGGTCAGCCCTGAAAACATACATAGAAGTAGCATTATATGGACTGAGTTATATTTAGGAATATATATGTATATACATAAACATAGATGTATGGAATAACAGTTAATAAAAAAGGAGGCTATGAATATAAAGGAGAGTGTGGATAAGTTTATGGGAAGATTTGAAGGGAGTAAAGGGAAGGGAGAAACAATATAATTACAATACAATCTAAAAGATACAGGGATAATGGATACATGATGTCAACCTAGTGATTAATAGTAACAAAATGAAGAAATACAGTTGTGTATGCACATGTTTTTACACATTGGCTTTGATTTAAAAATGATTTGCTTTGTCTTTTTTTAAAATATTTCCAAAGTAAATAATAGAGTACACAATAACATAAACCATCAAAAACAGTTGTGTGTGAAGTAAATTCTCTATTTCTTTCAATATCATTACTTTAAGTTGGATATTACCAGCATTTCCATAGAGATGAGTATTTTCCAAAAAAATCAGCTATCAGAAACTTCAGATATATGTCTATAATCATTTATTACTCAGTTGTTTGGAAACTACATGTTTATTTTTTGCTATTTTACATATATGAATAGTAATGAGATGACTTTTAAATATTTTAAGTTGGAAAATAAGATGACTTCTAACACAATGTAAATTTGAAATTATGGATTTTATCTTCTCCTGAGATCTATATAATATAGATATTGGGATGTAGAAATATGCCCTGTTTCTTGTTCATAATTGTTAATATTATCAGGAATAAACTACAGTTGAAACACTTAGCCTCCCTTTGCACGTCACTGTGAAGCATAAGGGATATGCCGAATTCTTCATTTACATTCCAAGTTGTCTGAGAAAACCCCCATTCTGTAGGCAGATACACATGAAAAATTAGCTAATGCAATAAGAATGGTAGTGTGAGGAAAATTATGTTGATCCATTCTTCCAATAGCTGGAGACTCTGTTGAATGTTGGAATGAAGATTAATGAAACCAATTGTCTCACATTTAACCCCCATGTTTCCATATCATACATAATTGTACAGAAGTTAATATTTGAGGTCCACCTGAGTCCTTTTCTGATCAAGAATTCAAGAAGAGAAGAGAATTTTGATTATTGTGCCAGCTAAAACCACAAAATGCTGTATTTGCCCATAACGGCATTATTTATAATTGAAGAAAACAAGTAGGGGAGAATTTCTGCAGGCTTTAGAATCAAGGACTGAGTATGTTGTTTTCTCATGCGATATGCTGTAGGTAGGAGAATTGCAATTTTTATGTGATTTCCTCAGTGTCTCTTTCATTCCTTCCTTTTGCATGGCCCTATTAATGATATTTATTTCAGTGAGAAGCGCTTTCCTATCCAGAGTGAATAATATTACCATTTAGCCACATAGCCTGGTCATAGAGTGCTCCCTGCAGGTTCACTTCCATCCGATTTATGTAGCAGGCGAATTCCACAACTGTACTGACCTGTTCCTTCATGTCCACTTTTATGCTCCTCAACCCTTCTATGCAGTTATGAAGATACTGATGCTCCCAGTCATCGATTCCGTGACAAACAGCACAGCTGTACTTCGACCTCAAAGTTGATTATTTCCTTAGCTGAAAACTTTGTATAAGGCTCACTTTAAACTCTTGCTTAGTTCATTTGGGTGGCAGACAAATCATACTAACAGCTTGAAGTATCTGACTTTTTTTTTTTTCACTCCAGATTTTTAAACCTCCCCTGATAGTAGGAAATCTGGAAATAAAGATGTAGTCATTGGCTCCAAGTTTGCTTGCTGAAGATAACATATCTTCGGTACACTGTAAAAGCGTTGAAGAAATATAGAAGTGCTCCTGAGAGCTACAGTATACATTTTTCTTCTGATTTGAGATAGTTTGAAATGCTCTCATAAATATGAATACTAATGCTTAGGAAAGTGATAAAATTAACTGTGGGAATATTTACTAGGGAAAATATCCTCAAACATAGAACAAATGATGTTTGTTTAGGGTTTTTCCTTTTCTAGTATATCCATTCCTTCTGTTATTTGCACTGGGATGGTGGGCTGAGATGTGAATATCAAGAAATGGCAGTCGAGAGAGGTGTGACCTACATACACACTGTCAGATTTGCTAAGCTGGTGCTGTGTGGTGCATCTAAGTTGGAATTGTGCTGTATAAACTTTCATGAATTCAACAAGGATTTACTCATCTCACTGTCATAATGTCATGTTGGAATAATATGTGAAAGGAAAAGTTTTTTCCGTGACACAATTTCCCACTCACTGCTGCTACCATATCAGTTTTGTCTTTCTGTAATGCTATGATTTGAGCTATGCACAGATGAAAGCAAATGTACACAGTCTGAAGAAAACAGCTTTTGAAGTGGAGAAACATCATGAGTTAACGAACAAAACACCACATTTGGATTTTTATCATTTAAAAATTGAAGATGCCTATTGTAAGTCATATGGACCCAGTTATTTGAACTAATGTAAAATGTAGGCTGATTAAATATAAACACCCTGCTAAATAATTTTCCTAGGAAGCCACCCTGTGATATAAATTGAATTTTTAATTGTTCTAAAAGTATGTAACATCTACTGTTAGACACTGAGTGTTTCTTTTTCAGATATTGGATAGTATTCAGTAATGGAAGAACATTATAGGCAATGCCATGATTCCAGATGTAGCATATTTTTGTATCAGTGATTGTTTAGAATATGCTAATCACATAGAATGTAATGGCTTGTTTTGATTTATATTACTTAAAATGATCATAAATGTAAAGTGGGGACTTACAATTTTATACAATATATTTGAAATATTTTTTAAAGTAAATATGTCCAGAAAAATAAAATAATATGCTTCAAAAATACTTTTCAAATAATTAAATGAGTGTATTAGGTTAATAGTATTTGGAATATCAGGTTTTCAGATAAATAAAGGGGGAAAAGTAAGTATTTTAAGGACAAGCAAACAAAAAATATTTTAATCCGGGGATTGTTTCTCGAACTCATGTATCCCTAGCCACAAAGTGACTGAAACTGAATATATCTAAAGAGTCCTTCCCAACATGATGTGTGAAATCGCCATTATCCCATAAGAAAACTTCTGTTCAGCTCATAGAAATCACCAACTGGCAAGTATTCAAATACCTTTTGTTAGTCATAAAAATAATGGTCATCACTTAAATAGTTTGGCTAACACTATACCTTCTAATATGTAAACAACATGAAATCATGCATAATGTGGGAGTGGCTCATCATGGTAACAATGAAATCTCCAAGGACCAGGTTTGTCAGGTTGCAAAGACTCCCCTAGTTTTCACGAATTAGTCAACAAATGAGTAATTTAAGCAGAGAACGACCGCTCTCATTTTGCTTTCTGGGGCTTTATCTTAATGTGGGAATAAGAGGAAAAAAATTAACAAGATGTGGTCATGCACACCTTTAATTTCAACACTTGGGAGGTGGAGACAGGTAGATTTCTTGAGTTCAAGGGCAACCTGATCTACATAGTGAGTTCCAGGACAACCAGAGCTACATAGTGAGACCCTGTCTCAAAATTTATGTATAATTACATCATTTGTCCCCATAACTTTCCTCAATCCAACCACACCCATGTGCTCACTGTTATCTCCTCTCTCCTTTCAAATCGCTCTTTTACACACACACACACACACACACACACACACACACACACACACACACACACTTGATTGTTATAGTATTATGTTAAAGATGTGAATGATTGTGCTCACCCTAAGCATTTTCATTGGTGAAAACAACAAACCATGTCCAGATGTATTCTATAGGCTTTTTCGTATTTTAGGTTTTATTTGTGTGGAGTTGACACCAAAGATTAGTATTCTTGATGCATGCTTACTTTATGTTTCTTTTCTTGATTGTTCCCCCTAAATTCACACACACACACACACACACACACACACACACACACACACACACGCACGCACACAGAATTTTCCACATCAAGTGAGCTCCTTTAATAATAACTCCAGGCTTCAGCAGATATTGTTAGCTGCTATACTCAGGAAAGATACAATGTACTTGTCCCCCAGTCCTTATAACCATACCTCAATGTGCAGGTGAGGAAACTGAGGCACACAAGGGAATTAAGCACTGCTCCTAAGTCAGCAACACGGACTCTTCCTATGCCTTTGATTTGATGCATAGTGCAGCTGGCTGGGAGGGAACCCTGCTCAAATGCTCTAAGTAATTACGAACCTCCGCTTGCATCCATGTGGCCTTTGAAATGTCCACTGACTGCTTCTGTAGACACAACAGGGAATGGCCTACTGCCCCAGTGTTTCCAGGATTGGTTTACTCATAGTCATGTCGTTTTATGCTTGGTATTCTCAAATTGTATTGTCAGACAGAAAATATATATGATACACACGCTGTATAGATCTTTCAATTATAAGAGAATTAAGTCATTTTTGCTTTACTGAACAGAACTTTTACAAGACAATTTAGTTCTTTTGAGACTTATCATTACTGCTATTTAAACATTTATTTAAAATTATATAGAATTTTAAATTGCTTTGTCAAGAATGCTTAAAATCTGATTTAAAATCAAATCTCAATAAATCCTGAAAAGGATTTTTACAAAATATACCCCAAACTGTAAACATCATTGCCAGTTGCCAAATCTATAGCCTGACTTTAGAATGATCATTTCATATTAACTAGTCTGTAAAGCATTTTTGAGATTCTTTAGAGATATTTTCTTCACTGGCAGGGAGAACATACATAGTCCATTTTAGAGCAATGTCCTTCTTGTCTCTTATTCCTGCTTTCTGAACTTGTCACTGGTGTTATAGTGAGGGTTTTATCATTTCCCCAAAGTCTTAACTCTGTAGCCTTCCACAAGCTTCTAGGCTTCCTATCTTGCCCCTAGATCTATCAATGATAGTGAAATAATAAAACGAGTTTTCAAATATATTTTTATGTTTGTTATGCTTTTCCTTTAATATCTTTGCTTTAATTTTAATATTTTTTCTTATGATATATGATAATAAAATTTACTAATATAATGTGTTAGTCTTGATACTTGTATGCTCGATAATAATTCTATCACATTAAACAGATCTGACTCCTCAAATACTTTGATGATAAAAAAGTCACCTGAATACTTACCTGAAACACCTAAATTCAGAATCCCTTTCCTGTTACATTATTGTTGTGTGGAGTTGTCCCACTGTACCATAAAACACCAGTATCTCCTGCGACCTTGCTTCATCCCTCCACCCGATTCCTCCTACCCTTAAGGAACCACTATTTTACTCTCAAAATCTTTGTAACTTTTGATTTCCCATGAATGTTTGGTTTTAATGCCTGTATCACGTCACTGAACATAAAGTGCTCCAGTTTTATCAATGATGTTTCAAATGGCACAATTCCATTCAATTTATGGCTGCCTGGTATTTCAGTGTGCATATGCATACATTATCTTTATCCAGCTACTGCTGATAGGAATTTAAATTGTTTTTATTTGGTAGATATTGCAAATAGTAATACAAAAATCAGGAAAGTGACTGTGTCTCTTTAGCACAAGGATTTTTGTTTGTTTTGGTTTTACAGTCAGAAGAAGAATTGCTGCACCATAAGATGCTTTATTCTTAATCTTTTGAGGACCCTCTACAATATTTGCCATAATGAACTTACTAATTTACAGTCTAACCAGCAATGTACAAAGAAATGCCACTGTTTAGTACAAATGCTAAACTAGTCATCTACTTTTCCACTCTTACCTGTCACTTTAATATCATCTCATTGCTGCTAAACATTTATATGTTACAATCTATCTGAACTAATGTCCTGGTACTATGAGCAGTGGGTCATATAACTCATCAGCTACTATACTTTCTTGTAAAAATAAAATTTCTTGTTTTTCTTTTGCTGCTTTAAGTTAAAGTTGTTCCTCTCACAAACCTCAGGATTTTGGGCTAGATTGAAACACTACCTCCATGTGCCATTTTGGTCTGAATACAGGTGAAGGAGACTCCAAGGAGTGATTCTTTAAAAAATCTAGATTGTTAATGAATATAGTGGTAATAATACTAGTTATCTGATGCAACAATGGGAAGTTACTGCCAAACATAATACAACAAGATATACAAAATATATTTATATACATTATGACTATATGAAACTATAGTCTTTATAGTATAAAAGGATGATAACTCCCAAACTATTAGACTGGATGAATATGTTCAGGGACCTCTATTGCGTTTCACTTAATCCAGAGTTTGGTCAAACTCTGCCCCTTCCACAGAGCATTGTTTCAAAGAAATACTTTGATCTGCATGTAGGTTAAATATAAGTGATGGTGGAGTTATTGTGCCTCTAAAGTTCATTTGGCACAGTTTATAAATGATAGGCAAACTTTGGACATAATTGATAATTTCATATAAAAAGTATAGCATAAGAGTTGATATTCTCAAATTAGTTATGAAGTGTTACTGAATATTATTTATATTTTAAAATTGGATGTACAATTTGATAACTACAGAATAGTACTTAAGTACTGTATGCATGGTGTGTGTGTGTGTGTGTGTGTGTGTGTGTGTGTGTGTGTGTGTGTGTGTGTGTGTGTCTAGCCTGCATTAGTTTTACATTTGGGTCTTTTGTTCTGTTTTGAGACAGGGTCTCACTATGTAGCCTTGGCTGGTCTGGAAATCACTTCATAGACCAGATGACCTTAAACTCATAGAGATTTTCCTGATTCTGATCACTGAGTACTGGGGTTAAATTTATGCACCATAGTGCCTGGCTTCATTTTGGAATTTTGTACATACTACCCACCCCTCAACTTTTGAAACCATGCCCATCTGGCACAGTTCCTTTCACATCTTATATTATTTATAATTGTTTTTGCAACTCTGCCCTTTGCATGCACATGTGATTTAATTTTCTCTAAGTTCATAATTTGTATGGACTATGCCTCCATTTACTCTTGATTGGGGTACAAATAAGTGATTATATCAAATGAACTCATATTCAATGGTCAACTCTTATGATGCTGGATACTGTACTGGCTTCATTGGATTCACCATATAAAAATCACTCAAATACCTCTCTGCTATAATGCACAATGGAGAAGGATGCTTAAAACTTTAAAGCTCACTGGCTTTACTTTAATCCACTTCTTACCTACATGAATTTCTATCTTATAATGAGAAAATTTATAATCCTGTAAGTTCCACCGAGCACTTATGGTTCTAAGGCTTAAAAAAATGTACTATTTACCCAATAGTCAACTTGATAAAATATCGACATGATACCTTCCTGCAGGATTAGCAGTTGTTGAAAAATATGTTAATTCTTAGTGACAATTACTTTATATAGACCTCTAAGTAAGATTCCAAGAATTAACATATCCTCTAAGATAAAAGATTAGAATTTTCACGTATTTATATTCTCTAAATGAGCCGCAACACTTCTCTCTATATAAGTTTCGTTAAACTCACATATTTGTAAATTTCAATTTAAAGTGATGCTCTCCATGTTTAATTTGTGTCCCTAATTGTGTATGGTTAGACTGTAGCAAAAACCACAAATTTCTTCATTTTTTCATACCTGATAACCTTGTAATCAGGAGAAATATAATTGCAATATACTCTCAGTTAAAACAAATTTAATCTGTAAGTAGCCTTTATATTACAAAAAATCCTGTATTAAAACAGACATATCCATAAAAATCAAAAAGCCAAAAGGGAACGAAAAATATTTCACAGGACTGTACTCCATGGAATAGTGCCAGGACAGGAACTTTGAGGAATGCTTTATATCTGTTTGCTAAATGTGAAATACAGCACCTTCTGGGATTTCAATTTATTATCTGTTCTTTATAACTGCAATTTAAGTGGCCTTCATATAATAATAACACGTCTAATGTTATACAATTATTGTATGCAATGGTCTGAAACAGTTTTACAAAAATTACATGATTGCCTCAAATATATGTCCTTGGCATTTAAACGTATGTTATTATAGTAGCAAAATTGAGAACAGAGGGGGAAAAATTAGAGTTATATATCTACTTTCACAGAGAGATTCCTGAATCTTGCAAACAAAAAATGACATTATGTTATCTATTAAATTGGCATCAGCAGCGCTTTCTTAAAAGCCTTAAGATTTTCTCTTTGTTCATTTGTACGTCTGTAATTATAGTATTTAGAAAATGTCTCATACTGTGTTTGTTTCTACATGTTGAATTTTCAAATGACAAAAGGGATGATGTTAAGGCTACACAAATCTTAGTACTGGCTGAAGTGCCAGCTTCTCTTGGACTGGTCTTGAGACAACCATTTCTTAAGAAATATTTTCAAAGGATCTGCAGAGAGCAGAGAGCCCTTAAAGTGCTTGACTTGCAGTCATGAAGACTTAAGCTTGATCTGCAGAACTCAGGTTAAAAAAAAAAAATCAAGGACATGTGATATTTCATAATGAGGCGGTGTGCTCTTTCCTGGGGAAGATTTCTCCTGTTTTTGGCATTCCTTGGCTGTTGCCCTTTGTGTAGGTATGAGGCCTTCTGAACTTGCCCCCCAACCTCTCCATCCCAGCATGTCTATTGTTGTTGTCCTTGTTCAGCTCAGATTGAAATAGTCAAGGTATTGAGGCTTTATGGGTGTACATAAAGCCTAAATCCCTAAAATCCAATGACAAGTAATATTACACAGACTGAACAGGTGTGTGTGTGTGTGTGTGTGTGTGTGTGTGTGTGTGTGTGTGTGTGTGTGTTTGTGTGTGTGTAACAACAATGAATGAAAAAAATGGGGGCAATGTAATTGCAAGGGGAGTTATGTGGGTGTGTTTGGATGGAGGGAAGAGAAGGAAGGGGGAATTGATATAGTTATATTACAATATCAACAGTAAATAAAAATTTTAAAATATCCAGGCATAATAGCATGCATGTATAATCTAAGCAGTGGGTTGACAGAGATACATGGTGCTTTCTGACCAGCCAGATTAGCTAGCCTACTTGATAAAGCTCAGTCTATTGTAACATTCTGTCTTGAATGAACAAGATGGATGAATCCTGTCCCATGACACTGGAAGCTGTCCTCTGGTCTTGACATGCACATATACCCACAATTCACATGTTCCTAATAACATGAATGTACATTTGTACACACAAACAAATATCCATCATAGACCTGTTTAAGAACAAACACTGGGCAGCAACATATTTGAGAAATTTAGTGATTTATATATGGACACACAAGCACTTTCCAATTATTTGTTTATTAGTGACAGTATTTTTTTTTTAAACAGAGTCTTTCTATGTAGCTCCAATTGACCCTGCTCACTTCTTAGACTGGGCTCTCTTTAAACTTAAAGTGATATTCCTATATTTCCCAACAATTGATATTACTGGTGTACACCACCATATCTGTACCTATTTTATATACTTCCGTGCCATGCTTTCAATTTTCTGCATTAAATAGAAAATGAAATATAATTTAATATTTTGCTTCTATAGACAAAAATCTATGTTGTAGCATTTCATTTTAAAATTACCTTAGCTGTCCATATTATAATATCTGTTTTTAATAAGTTATTTTCAAGTTCCATTTTACTGAGTAGGCATGGAAAAAGATTAAAATTAATAAACCATCTCAACCAGGCTAGAAGTAAGTTCATCAGTGTGAGACTAAGGAAATCATTTCATGTGATTTCATCTTGAACCTAAAGGACAAAGAGAAACCAGGCAGGCAGACCCTCAGAGGAGAGTATTTCAAGCAGAGAGGACAACCATCCATTCCAACCTTGGCCAAGAACGGACTGCAGTCTCATAAAGAGGCTAAGAACTATTTACACAGGGCCCTAGGGGAGACATTAGAGTGCTTGCCTCACAAGCATGAAGGCCTAAGTTTGAACCCTAGAACTCAAGTCAAAAAGAAATCCAGGAGTAGTGACAAACACTTGTGATCTAAGCAGGGAGAAAAAAGGAGACAGGCAGATAGCTGGGCTTGCTGGCCAGTTGGTCTAGCTAGCCTGATCAGCAACTCTTGAATAAGAGTTTTGTCAAAGGAGTAGGGAAAAGGAACATTCTGGAGACTAAGCGCTGTTTTTTTTAATAGTTCTTCACTAAAGAGAGAACTGATCATCAGGAAATATATATATAATGCATAAGTGCTGTCTTTAATAAAACAGAAAATGTTTACTTTATATAAAAATAAGCATGAAGTGAACCTTATATTCTATAAGAGAACTTAATTATATGACAACATTTACCATTTTGATCATAGAGCATGTAAATGGATACACATGGAAAACACAGCTTAGATTTCGGTTTATGGAAAAAGATTTTTATTATTGTCCCTTTAAAATTACCTTCATACTTTATGTATTTTGAAAATTATATTTGTGTACACTTTGCTTTCATTTTGATCTTGTTTTTCAGATGACTGATGTTTTTGTACTTGAAATCTGTTTGATTCAATTTTAAATGCAAAATTCCATTAGGCTAGGAAGAGATCCTGCAGCATACAAAAATCAAAATAATACATAAGAAATTTTTCATGAGTATATACACATGAATTTATCCACTAGCTGTGAGATATGTTAGATATCTACTCCATGTTATACACAACTGTTTATTATCTAGGTCAGGATTACCTGAATCATCAAGGTTAGCCATCCTAAATGTAAGAATTAAATTTTTATTTGAATTTTCAGAACTCACCTAGATGCTCCTACACTATTGCTTTCTAGCACTCTGAGAACACACCTGAAAATTATAATTGATGACGTCTTGAAGTATACTGGCATTGATTTTGTCAGTGTTCATGGTTTGAGAGGAGTCTACGTATTCTTTGGGTGAGCATCTTATAGTGGTTTTAGCACAGGCTTTGTGGTAAAGAAAACTAGAGTTTGGTGTTGCCTCTCAATCAGGATCACAGGAGATGAATTACCATACCTTTGAGCCCAAGGTTTCTAATTAGTAAAATGACAATTTTTTTTTTTTTGGTTTTTAGAGACAGGGTTTCTCTGTGTAGCTTTGTGCCTCTCCTGGAACTCACTTGGTAGCCCAGGCTGGCCTCGAACTCACAGAGATCCACCTGGCTCTGCCTCTCGAGTGCTGGGATTAAAGGCGTGCACCACCACCGCCCGGCTAGACTGACAATTTATGTCCCCTCAAATGAAAGGCTGACTAAGAAATAAACCTGATGACATGCATCTGTAGGTTATCCTTAATGATGGCTTTGTTGTTTTTAAGTGCATTAAGTATTTATTATACATTTTTATGGGTATACTGCAAGTATAGAGTCTATAAATCTTGCTAAAGCATTGGCAATTGCCTTTGACATTTATTAACAATTTAGTTAGTTGGGAAGCTAAGGCATATAGCTAGAATAATTTGCAAAACAAAACAAAACAAAACAGGATAACTCCTTTATTTTATGATCACACAATAGCACATGAAAATAATCCAAAGGTGAAAGAGAAATGTGGTTCTATTATGATAATAAGGATGATGAGTTATACACACACACACACACACACACACACACACACACACACACACACACACACATTCATGAATGTGTACTCACTAAATTCATAATTTTATAATGGATGTAACAATATACAAATTGGTTAAACATTATCCAGAGAGTAGTTAGTAATCAATTCAAGTCACTTAATAAAAATTATATTCAATTGTCGTAAAACATGAGAAAATTGCTGAAACATTGTAAACTGTCTACTTAATTATTAAGGCTTATTTTACAGGGAAAAGGTATCCAGTTACCTTACTCATGGGTAGTTTTGAAGAGCTATCTGTGAATTAGAGAGCTTGGTGGGCCTAAGGAACATACCCCAAAGTATAAACATTTTCACATAAATGTGTTTGCCATACATGCAGATGGTATAAAGCTTATTTTCTGAAGTGTGATAAAATGTATAAAAAGAAACATGACTTTAAGAAGTTTGAATTTATTATGCAAATATGTCAAATGATGGGAAATCAAACTTTGGATATTATTTTAACTCCTTTAAAATCAATGCTCAGGAATTTGGAATTTAAGCTGAAATTATTTATCAATATTTTCATTATTAATGAAAACATTTGGGTTAGTATTGTTGATGGTATTCCTGGGGAGATGAGAGCAAATGTCTACTCATCCTGCACAAAGAATTCCAACAGATCAAAGACACGGTATTACTGAAGGCCAACTTGATGAACCAATGAGCTTATGGAGGCTATTCATTAGAGTACAGACCAACTAAAGACAGCTGCATATTTGATTGGCCATTATGTCATGGGTGCTGAATCAGGAAAGCTGGAACCCCAGTTCTCTGAATGAATTGTAAGCAGCTGGACAAAGTCAGAGGTTCATCTCACCACCATTCTTAATGGTTATATTGGAGAAGGAGGACCCTTGTAAATATGGTAAATTATATGGACTTCATGAAACATGAGATGTTTACTTTCTAAGTCTTTTGTCTTTCTTTTTCTTTTTTCTTTCTTTTTTTTTTGAGACAGGGTTTCTCTTCACAACCCTGGCTGTCCTGGAACTTGCTCTGTAGACTAGGCTGGCCTTGAACTTACAGAGATCTACCTGCCTCTGTCTCCCAAGTGCTGGGATAAAAGGCATGTACTACCACTGCCCAACTACATTCTAAGTCTTAATGATGAATTATTTTAACTGGGAGGAAATTGCATTATACAGCCCCTATTAAATTGAATCACAATGAAAAACACTTTGGTTAAAAACCTTGAAAGGAACATCATTTTTTGTTTGTTTTCTATCTATCTATCTATCTATCTATCTATCTATCTATCTGTCTGTCTGTCTGTCTGTCTGTCTGTCTGTCTGTCTATCTATCTATCTATCTATCTATCTATCTATCTATCTATCTATCTATCTTTTGTTTTTACATCCAAACCACAGTTTCCTCCTCTTCCTCTCCTACTAGATCCTCTCCACAATTCTCTTCCCCCCACAACCATCGCCACTCACTTCTTCTCTTCAGTTTCTCTTCAGAAAATGTCAGGACTCCCATAGATATCAACCAGCCAGGCATATCAAGTTGCATTGAGACTAGGCACCTACTCTTCTATTAAGGCTAGACTAGGCAACCCTGTAGGGCGAAAGGGTGCAAAAGGACATCTTAGATCAAATGATTTTATAATTTCTAAGAAGAAAATATTTAGAAGTGAAATTTTGCAATAGGTTACTCAATATGTAATTAAAACCATTTGAGTTTTTCTGAAAGGCCCATGGGAAAAATAGAACAATTACATTTTGCAGCATAGATGATAAATGTGTGAATTATAAATAAAAGGATCATAAAATTGATGATTAAAGTTGGTCTCTGGAAAATTATGTTCTGAGACATATTCTTAGGACCTGGAAAGGGCACATAGTCAACTCTTGTCATTCCAATCTCCAAGGCAATGTTCTGAAATTCATCTTGCAGTCCCCACTATGTGCTTCTCCTTGACTCAGTCTCAGATCTCAGGTAACTTGATTCATAATTTCATACATCAGATAGTTGTTTTCACATTTTAAAGCCTAGAGATACATACTTAAAAATTGTGATATCATCAATGATATTTGAAATCTTTTTTCTCTTTCCTCCGTTTTGGATTATTCTTTTCAGTCAAGACAGTAAAGATTAAAAACATATTCAAAGAAAAGGAAGAGGGCAGAGAAGCAAGTCCAAGAGTGTGTTTTTTGCCTGTGCATAACTTAAACTAAGGTACATACAGTCCTTCCTGAGTACTTCAGCTGCTTGTCTGATTTTTGTCCTGTGTCTCACTTTCCTTCATCAACCTGCTCCTGTAAGGAAAGAATCCAAGGAAGGAGAAGATATGACTGTAAATAGAGTGATAACACAGCTTCAGATATCTTTACAACTTCCAAATTCATAATCAGAAACAAAACCATTCTAACTGTTTCATATTAAATAAAACACAGTCCTTTCCAAACAGACACTAGATAACAGGAAAAAAGAATCTGAGCATTTTTGTTGTTGCTGCTATTTCTAAGTGTGTTGTTTAATCCATTGAAGCAAAATGCATTTAAAGCTAAAAATATTCAGGACAATTAAACAATGGCTGTTACAGAATATCTTTCAATGAAGTTTATATTTAATTGCTATGCAAATACTAGGATTGCAGCATTTTAAGCCTAACCATATGGTTTTGTCATACACATGGAATTTCCAGAGACATATTCCAATTGATGTAATTATAACAAGTCAATATTCATTGCCTAAATACAAGTAATATGGAAAAGAAGATTAGCTTCCTCAGTTACATTTGTTCTTTGGAAACATATATACCAAGTGAATCTCTTAGAAATACCAATACTAGCATTCATACTAACTTAATTATATTTAGTTTAGACGATTTTGGTAAAGAGGGAAATAAGAATCATTATTATTTAATGATCATTAACAGGTGTGTATTATTGAAACATCATCTTTATTTCAAGGCTTTACTTATAATTTCTATAAGTGACTTCATAGAAAGTTAACATTTTATATTATTCCAACATTATATTACCTAATTATGTTGGTGGTATTATAATAAAGCAGTATTTACATAATATTTTTAATAACTTTGAATGCAAGTAAATGTAATACAATTCTTAAGCACTTACTTTGGGTATTACTGTGTTCTAGTCTATTTATCAAAACAATTTTCAGGGCTGGAGAAATGGCTCAGTGGGTAAAGGAACATTCTATGCAAGCATGGAGCCCTGAGTTTGATTCTTAGCATTTATGTGAAGTAGAAAATTGACACCACAAAGTTGTCTCTGACCTCCACACACATTCTCCCCACACACATACAACCTGCATACATATACAATTAATAAAACAATTATCATTTAGTAAGATTTTCAATTATTTAGTTTCCTACATATACAAAGTTGGACACATTCTGATGTGTTTTTCTCCTCATTTAACTTATTTTTAGTTGTTATATAATTGACACACAACATGTATTGATATACATTTATAACTTGAAGTTAGAGATATATGGACTCATGAAGTACTGGCAGTTCCAGGACTGTTATTTAGTGTTCTCTGCATCCCTCCTGCAGTGGGACTTCATGTTCCATGCTATTTGCTTGATTTTAAGGAATGCAGTGCCATAATGATCTTAGAATTTCAACTAAAACACTCCTTCAAGAAGAAGATTATATATTTTATAACTTTCATCATCTTTACAGCTTAACCTTACATTGGCCATAAAAAATATTTTAACATAATTCTGTATTGATTTTTTGGGGATTTCACATCAGCCATCCCAATCACACTCTTTTTCTAGTCCCTCTGTATCCTCTCTTCACTCTTGTAACGTCTCTCCCAAAACAAAATTTAAAAAGAAATAAAAATTTAAAATTTTAGTAAACAAAAATGCAAAACAATAACAAACAAAAAGCAAAACAAAATCAAAAGAACAAACAAAACACTTCCCTCCTCTGTCTTTCCACCTGCCCATTACCTCTTTATTTGTCATAGAGGTATTGGGAGCTATGGAGTGTCACATAGCACACCCTTTCTTCCAAAGGGCTTTACTTGACAGTATTCATTGTGCAATGAATTTTTAATCAGGTTCAAGGCCTCTCTGGCTTCTGGTACACCATCAACACTGAACCCTCACCAAAACTACTCTCCTCTCGGATATCCTGCTGTTTCTCTGACTCATGGAAACCTTAGAGGTACGGTTCTGCAGGACTGGTCCCTTCAGGCATCCCAGTGGGTCACAGATGGGGTAGGAGCTGGGGTGGGCCAACTCAAAACCTTGGATGTGTGCCTAGGTGGCTCCTGAGTTGGTCATTCCTGGCCTCTGGGACCATGCCCTTTATGAGAGGGATGGAGCCAGCCCTCCCACAACCATGATGTGGGGGTAAAGCCAGTTTCCCCAGTGCAGGAGGCAGCTGAAGGGCATGTTCTGTGTCCAGCAGCAGATGGACAATTTCTATATGTGTCTTTTGTTGCTTCTTCTTTGGCTCTTGTAGTCAAAAGTTTTTCTGGTCCCATCAGGCTCACAGCCTCTCAGATCCAAATAAACACACAGACACTTATATTAATTAAAACTGTTTGGCCTAATGGCTCAGACTTCTTGCTAGCTAGATCTTATACTTAAATTTACCCATAATTCTTATTTATGTTTAGCCACTTGGCTTGGTACCTTTCCCCAGTTCCGCTTTCACGTCTTGGCGGCGTCTCCTGATTCAGCCTTCCACTTCCCAGAATTCTTCTCTCTGCTTATCCCACCTATACTATATTTCCTGCCTGGCTCCTGGCCAATCAGCATTTCATTTATCAATCAACCAGAGCAACACATTTCACAACAAACAGAAAGACATACCCAGCACTTCCCCTTTTCTTTTTTTCAAAAAGGAAGGTTTTAACTTTAACTTAGTAAAATTACATATAACAAAACAATTTTCAAACAAGAATTATAGTTATAATATCTAGTCCATTTGTATTTGGCAAAATTAAAGAAGTTATCCTATCTATCCTATATTTGTGAGTCTAAGATTTCTTATCTAACTTATCTTTTATCATAACTAAGGAAATTATAACTATCTAGTCTTCAACTATATCAAAGACCTTAGAATGATATACTATTACCTGAGAAATGGGTGAAGGACACAAGTAACTTTTGGGAGTTTTGTGAGAGTAGACAGAGATAGCTGGCAGCCTAGACAGCCATCCAAAGTTCCTCTGTAAAGTTGGGGCATCTGTCTTCAGCCCACAGGCCTAGAGTCTCTCAGTCACTTCTCTCTGTGTCCTGTAGAATGTCTGGCAGTTTCCTCTGAAAAGCAGGAAGCTGAAGGACCATTTTGCCAAGCAAAGTTCAGTGGTGACCTTCCAATGGGTCCTGAATGTCCAGTCGATCAAGCAGTCCAGGCAAGAACAGTTTCTTGCCCAGATGGCTATTTTTGCCAAGAAGAAGATAAACTCCCTATAGAGTGTCTTCAATGCCCATCCTCTTCTCTGAAGTAAATCTGTGCTGCCAGAAGCAGACAAGTCTCATTATCCATAAAGTCTAAGTTCTTAAAACATTTTAAATGCCATATTCTGTAGATCTTTGAAGTGTTTGAAGATTACCTAGTTATAGTTTTCCTTGTTAAGAATTTCAGAAAAGAAACTCACTAAAGAGGTGTAAGTGTATAAATTTGAAAGACATTGTTTAGGTATTTATTGCTTGTGTATACTGTATATAGTTATTGTACTTATATTAGTTATAATTTTTTCCTTTTTTTCTTTTTATTAGGATAATAGGGGGAAATATGTTGATATTTTAATTGTGCTGAAATGTGATTTTATTTGTATGTTAATAAATAAAGTTTTCCTGGAGATCAGAGATCATAGCGAGACAGGAAAAGCAGTCAAGCAGTGGTAGCCCATGTCCTTAATCCGATCACATGGCAGGCAGAGTCTCTGTGTGGTCAAGGATACAGCCAACCGTGGTGAGATGAGACTTTAATCCCAGTATCAACCATAGAGACCTGCAGGTCTATATAGACAGGCAGTCATGAGGACGTCATGTGGTTGGGTTTAGAGCCAATGAGAAGGCAGAACAGAAAAACAATAAAAACACAAGTTAGGCAGGAAGAAACTCTCTCTGTGGAAGTGACAGTGGCGATATATATATATAAAATTTATTTATATATATATATAAAATAAAATTTTAGATACCTGCTTGCTTTTTATTAAGAGAGAGAAAGAAAGAGTATAGATTTGGGTGGGTTAGGAAGTTTGAGGCACTGAGACAGCAAAGCCATAATCAGAAAATATTGCATGAAAAACATCTATTTTCAATAAAAAATAAAAGAAAAATAAAGAAGGCTCATTATTCCATAATTTCTATCTTTTAAGTGTAGATGATTCTATAACCATAACCAACACATTAGTATGTATATCTCAGTTTACAGTATGTTCTAAGATATGTTTAAAAGATTAGACAATCACTTAGTTTAGAAGATAAGGCAAGGAGAGGCCACTCCTGTGTGTTTCTTGACACAGTGCTATAGCAGTACTGGTCAACATCAGAGAAGCTGCTGTGAGGAAAGAGGAACTTTATACAGAAGTTCTCATCCTATGTTAATGTGAACATGAACTCTCTGGCAGACCTCATTCATTAAACCTAGAGTAGAATTTAAACCGCCTTTCCTCATACCTCCCCGTTTGGTGCAGATGTAGAGATCCACTGATACATCACACACTGAACATCATAGCACGATTTGTATTTGGGGAACATAGTGAACAATTCATGCTGAATTTCTTACATTTAAATTAATAAAATCTGCAAAAGAGAAAACTTGATAATCATGATATACTAAATGTTTGGGGCATAAATATAAGTGATACAAGTGAGTCCTCTATGTCACAATTTAAAAGTAAGGCACAGAATATGGAGAGCCATTACTAACTGGCTTGGTATTTTTAATAACTTATATTACTACTCTATATTTCAGTTACTGCTATTATCAATACAAGAGAATTCAAATAGTTTGTTTCTGAACTACTCCAGTTAAAAGAAAAAAAAAGAAAAGAAAGGAGTGGGCTCTCTTTTATACTCAATTTTGATTTCATGCCTACCTGAAGACTCTGCATAGAGTTTTAGGTTATGTAATATATTTAAATAATATATATATATACAAACTGTTTAATAAATGCTTTTCCAATAAGAAGTGCTCATTTGGTTTCAATTATTAGTCATTTTAGTAGATAGCTATGAAATCTGAATCTAAGAGCATGAAATAATTCTTCCTAGCTTATGCAGCTTTCAACAGTTACACTAAATGGCACTATAATAATAAGACAATGCTGCAGTTGATAATCCATTACAAGCATGGTATTAAGTAAAGTCAGCCATTATGAGATATCAGATACAAAGGGAGAACATTCAAGCTCAAATTCTTATATTAATAAAACTGGTAATATTTCACCAACATTAATCTAACTCCAATCTCCAAAGCCTTCTTTTCCTGGGGATCTACAAAGTCTTTTTTTACTTTATTTACTTTATTTTACTTTATTTACTCTGATGTTTCAATGAAGATACTAAGATGCCTAGACAGCAGTTGCCTCCAAGTAGCAGGGAAAGAGCTGTCCATAAAGCTCACTTTCATTTACTAACATACAATTGCTTTTACTTCCAAATGTTATTTTTGTCTAAAAGTTGAAACCATTCCTAAATGTGATTAAAGGATAAAGTCTAGTAGAGTGAGTGTGATTGATTGGTGTATTTAATGTCTTTTTTTAGTAAAAGTGGCATGATACTTGCATTGTATGAAACTCAAAATCATCACATGGAATATGAAAGATAATTACAATGCCTCCTTATGGTTACATTTCCACAGCACTTATGCCAATATGGTAAAATATTAATTTACATAACACATACTAGGTTACTCTTAAAAATATTAATGAAAATTAATTAATGAAAATATAATGAAAAATATTAACGGGGAACACAAAACTACTATTCATGTATATTATATCTTTGGTTAGTCCCAAGAAGTCTTGCAATCCAGGAGCTGTGTTGAAGACGGAGGAGTCAGGACAGCCTATGTGTAAGTCAGTATCCTGTAGGCATTTAAGTGTTAAGGGGAAATTAGTGCAGCTCCCTGGAACTCTGAAGATGATAAGAAAATTTATGTGGTGTTCTCCCCATGGTATTTGATTCCAAAGAAATTAAGAAATCTGTTTGTTGTTTAACCTCATATGATCTGGCTCTTTTGAGGGATATTTTTTAATAACTCACCCATTGATGATGTCCTCACCCATTAATTCTGAGACTTTGCAATCAGGTAGAGGCAGATGAGAAAACATTGGTTTATTCTCTGGTCCTGTAGTCTCATTAAAGACAAAGCAATTTTATCTCTAATATCAAGAGTATATTGCCTTGCATGACACGAGCAATAACTTTTAATGTTTGTATATCTTTAAATAAGGGTTTGTGAGAGTGTGTATAGTGTATGATACTATGTAAGAGACCACAGAGGGAAACAGGTGTTGAAATGAGGGGCAAAAGTTGTAGTGTGCAATATGTGGTATGAAAGTAGAAGAGAAGATACTGGAATTTACAGGGTACAAAGAAGGAGGGCAATGGGGACAAGAGGGAATAAAGGAGCAACAACAATACATGTTGTTTATGAATGCCATAATGGAGCCCAACTCTATGGAAACAATTTTTTTAATGTCAAAATGGTAGTGTTTTTATCAATGTGAACCTGTAAGAACCTCAGCACCGAAAACAGATAGAATGCATTTGAAAGTTGTAAGATTTAAGACAAAGATACTCTTCCTGGTCATTCATCACAATGGGACCATATACTCCTGTAGGAGAAAAACATTCCGTTCAAGATCCTGCAGTCCATGCCAACCACTCAGGTTTTCAAAGTGTCAGTGTTTGAAACAAAGGAGATATAAGGACATGTGACACTTTATCTAACTTCCAAAATAGGAACTAATGTGTTGTTATAACTTTCAATATGACTTTATTGTTCCTTATGCTCTAATAAAAATCTCACTATTTTCAATAAAAGGGAAAAATCAATCAATCAAACAAAAAGATAAACCAAAAAAATCTAACTATTACGACACAAGATGACAATCTTTAAATTTTGAAATTGTTCTGAAAATACTATTTTTCAATTTTATCAGACTATAATATATGCTATCTGAAAGATAATCTGTTATATATTCAGCTTACCTGCTACATGAACCAGAGGACACATTATGCATTTTTAGAGCAACTAGGAACATTTGTGAACTTTTGACATTCTTTCGACATTCTTTTTCCATTTGTCCACCCTGCCATACATGATATGCAATACTTAGAATCAAGATGAGGCCCTTTGATTACTCTATAGTTTTCAAATGTGGGTAAGACAATTTAGATGATCTCTAAGAGCCAGAGAGAGAGAGAAAGAGAGAGAGATAGAAAAAGAGAGAGAAAGAGACAAAGAGAGACAGAGAGAAGAGAAAGAGAGAGGGGGAGGGAGGAAGAGAAAGAAAATACAACCTGAGTTTCAGTGAATTTCAGACATTTCCTTCTAGGAAGTACTCAAAAGATGATCTCTTTGAGAAAAGTGAATTTTTGTGTAATACAACTTTAGCAGTTTATCAAAGACAGAATCTTTTTGGAATGTAGGGTATAATAGCAATTTAAATGAGATAAATTTGAATATAATTACACTTAAATTTAACTTTTCAATGTAAGTATTTTTATTACAATAAATAAGTATAAAAGAAAAGAGCAGAGCATGTTACACCTAAATATCTGATACTCTAAAAGGTTGTTGAAAAGCTGGTTATTTCCTACAAAATACCATATTCCATATTTTACAAGAGTACCACATTTTCCAATAATATTTACAAATTTCTTTCTCCTCTTAAATTTTATTTTTACAGATAATATTCCTTCTTGATCATGAAAATAAGCACAATACGAATTATGTAAGAAAACAATCTTAAGAAAGAATCTTCACATCCTAAACTGCAAAATTTTCTTTAGAAATTGAAACCAATGACATATCATCACCATCTCATGCCATTACTTCACTAACCCCTAGGATCTCTAAAGGAGCTTTTCTCACCTCTAAATGACACTAACCTGTTCTGTTTCATTATGACTTTTACTGACATCACAATTCACTTTAGATCATTAAGCCTTGATTTTAAAAGATTTCTGACAGTCATTTTAAAAGTTTATGAAAATTTGCTTCAGTTAGAGCACATAATAAGCTTCCATGTCAACAAGGCACAGCATACTTCAGAACTGCTTCTTTGATTATCATTGTTAATAATAAAAAAATCCTGTCTCTTAAATTTCAATTCATTATTCATTTTGTCCCTGTATTTATTCCTCCATTCACTATTTTGTATGTTCGTGGAAAAATAATTTAATATAGCCCAGGGTAACCACTGAGTCACCATGTAGCCAATTATGAGATTGCAGGAGTCCTCCATCATATAGGGTTTATATTGTGCTTGAAATCAAACCCAGGACCTCAGGTATGCTAGAAAAGCTCTCTACTGACTAATCTATGCCCACGACTCCACATTTATTTGTTTAAATGCCAGTTGTTTTCATTTATTTAATACTTGCTTGCTGTAAAAATATTCTGGATCTTTGTATATGACAGCCCAGATTCACTCAAAAGGTACTATTTAAGATATGTGTGGAATTAGAAGTGTTTCTAATGTCTCTAGGTGTTTATTATTCCATTGGTAAAATAATTGGAAAGCTACTTCCTCTCTGAGTTTACTACAAAGAAGCAAAATGATGGCATATGTAAGGCAGATAGCACAGTATTCAATAAATGTTGGGTCCTTTCCCATTATCTTATATAAAACTAACATTGAATTCAAATCATTTGAGGGCCAGCATTCTTACAAGTCCAGATCAAGCCAAAGGCCTTCATGAACAGATCTGTCTTTTAAGTTTCCCTTGTGTTCATAACTGTCTCCTTTACATTCTAATGTTGACACCTAACTTTGATATCACCAATTACAGCTAACTAAGTTCTTCATTTTCTATGGATGAAGAGAACTTCATTTAAAAATTTTTTCATCATTAAGGCACTGGTGGCACATGCCATTAATCTCAGCACTGTGGAGGCAAAGACAGACAGATCTCTGAGTTCCAGGCCAGCCTGGTCTACAGATTGAGTTCCAGAACAGTCAGGGGTTCACAGAGAAACCCTGTCACAAAACAAACAAACAAACAAAAAGTTTAATCTGCCAGAAAATTCACCATGACAGATGAATGAGAATTGAGAATGATTCATGTACTTGTGTTTCCAAGGCTAAATGAAGAAGTTACAGCCTGCTCATACAATTCCTGGATGATGACAGAGGCTCCTTCCTGTTGAGTGATTCAAGAAGCAGTATGTTCAAGTCCCATTTTGTGTGGGGAAGGAAAATAATATGAAGGAGGTGGTTTGACAAAGGAAGGCTGACAACGGGGATGAATTTCTTGACTGAGCATAACAACGTGCTTTGACATATCTGAACCGCCTGTTCCTTTCACTTTTCTTTGACTTGTTTTAAAATTCAGTTCAGGTGCGACCCCTAGTGCTCTCATTTACCTTCTAATCATCCACAACAAATGCCAGGTCTACTGCTTCTTTACTGTTACCATGGGTTTCTCTCCTGCAGCATCTAATACCTGGGTGGATGATAGATGTTTCAGAGCAATGCTTTAAGATTTATGGTCAGGGCAGTAACTAGGTTGAGAAGACTAAATATTTTAATGTGTTCTCATGTGTTCATTCACATAATTCCTAGATATTAACATATCGATCTGTGTATCTATCTATCTATCTATCTATCTATCTATCTATCTATCTATCATTTATCTATCTATCTATCTATCTATCTATCTATCTATCTATCTATCTATCTATGTATCTATCTATGTATCTGTCTATCTATCTATCTATCTATCTATCTATCTATCTATCTATCTAATATTATGTTTAAGGGCCATAATTCCAAACTGCCAATTTAATCTCTCATTAAGATTCTTCCCATACTTAATTAATGCTGAGAATTTTCTTCTTGATTGGGGCAAAGAACTACTTTTCTGATCTTCACTAAAACACAGTAGAAAATATAATCTCTGTGCAAACCACAATGAAGCAGAGGAGAGGGAGATAGTAGATGTTTCTTCTTCTCTCCAGAAGGAATTGATTCTCTAAGCCATAAATAACATTTTGGAAAGCTGGTATTCTCCTTTGATTGGAGATATGGTGGCTATTGACACTTAAATGTGGATTCTACAGCTGTTTGGCTGACCCCATGCACAATTCCAACTCATCAGTTTCAGAAAAGTATGAACAATGAGGACTCTGAAATACCTCAATTTAGAACCCAGACTGAACTAGATAGGTATATAACAAAGTATAGCTATGCCCTACCTTTCTAAAGACAATTACTGCAGGGAGCAAAGGTCTTGGTATACCGTACAGATCATCACTGATGTAGAGATCATCATTGGGCTAGAGACATTCACTGTGGTAGAGATCATCATTGGTGTACAGACCATCAGTCCCAAGAGTCTTAAACAAGACTTTTCCTGACTTCTGAGTCAGAAATACACACATTTGTGTTTGCCTTCACTTGTGGATTATTTTTTGCTCAAAAGGATTCTATTTATAAATAAAACACTTGACTACTGTATCTTTTTACATACTTGCATGCATACATGTTAAATATGGATTTATAGTCTAAATGGTTTTTATTACATTGTTAATGTAAATGTTAATGTTTAAATTTTGAATATAGATCATGTGACATGTATTTTTTAGGTGTGTACAGAGTGTTGTTTATACACAGAAATAACTAGATTTGAGATGCTTAATAAATACAGCTTCAAGAGCTCATTTCTGCTCTTAGTTTTACTTTTGCCCCCTAGCTTCTTATCTGCGGGCTGAGGGACAGATGGCATTGACATTGTCTTTGTTTAATTAAAGAGCTGTGCTCAACGAAAAAGGACATCACTTACTAATTGTTCTATAATGAAACATTCTACTCAGCCACTCCATACATCTCTAGCTGAGATGGCAGACAGCTTTGTGCCCTTTGGCTAGTAAAAGATGAACTCAGTTGATTGAGAAACACTCTGAGAAGCATAATTTTCTTTTGCTTGAAATGCTAACACCTGTGTATGTTTGTGTGTGTGTGTGTATGTGTGTGTGTTGTATTTAAATAGCAATTATATTATTAAAAACTTAAACTTGAAGATTCTTTTTTAATTGTATGATTAGGCATTTCAAGAGAATCTAACATTAATGTTTTTTGCAGACATGAAACGTTTTTTCCCCACCTTTAAAGACATATTATTAAGTTCTATTAATTAATCCAAATAATTTGATTTTCTCTTTAGTTTATAATTTAATTTTGTGGTACTAAAATTTCACTTAGGTTTCACTTAGGTTGTTTGTTATGAATTCAAGTAAGATGTGTGTCATTCTCATGAATATAAGAAATCCAAATGATGAATAACTCATGGTGAAATTTCAAAAGAAATTTTGCCAATAGGGTGACTGCTTCATGGTCTCTAAGTTATTACCCTATGATTTAATGGACCACTGGAAAAGATAATCCCCAGCATCTCTCAATATTGATTCGCCTGATAGTTCACAGACACTAAGTGTTTCCCTGCATTCTTCAGTGTCTTCCTTGCTCTATGCCCACTACATTCACTCTGGATTTTCTCATTATTAACCCAGACTTTTATATATTATAGTTAACTTTGTATTAACAACATCATGGGATATATTAGACATATTTTAAGTAAGAGAAAGTATTCTTAAGACTAGGCTACTGACAGACTATGGAAAATTTGCATGATTAAGTGTTGCCCCTCTGTACAGGCAGGTAGGAAGACAAGATTCATGGACAAGGGAGTGTAGGTGGATGGACACCATTTCAGACAAGGGCTTTGGACCCTCCACCATGTACATGCTGAAAACTGTTTAGACGAAAAATGATCTAGGAAATATTTTGATGATGAAAGATGAGGTGAGAACAGAATGCACCAAGTGACAGATGGCAGGTCCTTGTGAGGGAATGAAAGAAAGCCCATAAGAAAACAAGAAGAAAAAAATAGAGGGAGAAATTAAGACAAGAACCGGCAACCATAGCCATGAAATCTCTGCCAGTTTTTTTCTTTTAATTTGAGGGTAACTTGTTCTACCTTTGTTGACAAAAGTACAGTTGTATAATAAATTGTATGACTGTGCTCTGCAAAAGCTTCCTTTGCACAACAAATTGAGATTTCTCCTCTTTATTCCATGTGATATAATGAATCATCTACTTAGGATGATACAGAGGCCCCCCTATTCTGAAAGTCCTATCCCTACATGGAAAGAAAGAAAGGTATTTAATTTTTACATGATTAATTTGAAACATGCACTCACAGCTACTTCTAAGGGTAGTTTATAAGTGAAAAATTATTCTTTAAATCATTTTTATAATGACTAATAGTACCATATGCCCACAATACTATCACTCAAAAATCTGAGGCAGAAATATTATAGGTCAAACAAAAAGATGGAATACATAGTCAGAATCTGTTTGTTTTAACTTAACTAACTAATTAATTAATTATTAATTACATGCAAATAAATAAAGCAAAACCAGTAGGTATGAAGGCATAGAATATATAATGTATATTAATTATGTTTACAGTGTGCTATAAGTCTGCTGTTTTTCTATTCCCTTATATCATGTGGGTCAGTTCTGGGCTTCCTTGGGCTGGCTTTCTGAGCATGAGCTGCTGCATAAGTTATAGGATGCAGGACCCTGTGGGATCCACAGTGCAGCTATGGGCAGTGGGCTGGTGGATACCGCAAGGGAATGCCTTGTTTGCTTTACAGATCTGCAAAAGTTTCTTTAGAATAACAAGGAGACAAAATTATTGTCTTGAAATTTTAGTCTTTTTATATTGTGCTCACTTGAAAGACCTTGAAATTACTTATATCTACTTTCCTGCTGCAGTCATAGCTAGAAAACACAGAGATAATGGATTGGACTCTGCTAATGACATACTTAAAATTAGATACAAAGTTATTAAAATTTTAGTTTTTATGAATGAGGACAAAAACCTCATTTCCCAAAACCTGTCACACTTAAATTGTTCTGTCACATTTGAGGCCCCAATAGATTAAGTCCAGTCTCATGGTAGCCATGATTATAAACTGATTTTTATCCAAAAGAAAGAACTTTCAAAGATAAATAGTTTTCAGTTCTTTTCAGAATTCCTTGTTCTATAGCTCTTCTCTCCAACACTTGAAAATGTCTATATGCTTCCTTTCCCAATGTTTACAAAAAGCAGACATCTAAAAGAAATTAATTTTATTTTGTGAAATAAATTCTTCATTCAAAAATATAATATACGTTCTCTTTTTTTTTTCATTTATTCTTTTATTAATTTCACACAACACATTTTGAATCTATTCTTTTCTATCCCCCAAATTCACTCAAAATTTTCCCCAATTCTTTATGCTCCCAACTCCATGTTCTCTTTGTTCAAATGATAAAAATTAAACAAAAACAACATCAAAGTCCAAATTATGTTGACTTGCTACTACTCCTGCCCTGGAGTGTGGTCACACTGTCACTCCAATTAAAGAAAACTGATTTTCCTCTTCTTTCAGTAGCTATCAATTGCAAACAGCTTCTTTTTTTTTTTTTCAGTTTTTTTTTTTTTTTATTAGAGGGACCTGATTTTTTTTTTTTCTGCTCTCTCTGCTCTGCTCCCCTCTCCCCCACCATCTTTCTCTCTCTCCAGGCCTGGCTCTCCTCTCTCCCCTCCCCCTTTCCCTCCTAATAAAGCTCTGAAAACATATATATATATATATATATATATATATATATATATATATAATGAATATAATATAATATATATAATACACAATATAAATTTACCTTACCCTACCTTAAAAGATCATACACTTCAAATAAGAAATATTAAAATTTTATTTTCCAATCTTTCTCCACATATTTTCGTGTCTTTTAGTATATAAAGTAGTGTTTTCCTTTTCCTCTTCCTTGGCTCAGGCTACTGGGTGAACATTTTCACACATCAACTTTCAGGCCTTACATGTTGGAGCTGGTTTTAACTATTGCATTTTGTAGTCAATAATGTCTAACTCCTTATGCTTTATACCTCAAGAACTCACACATTGATGTTAACTCATATGGGAAATATAGTGAATATATTCATAAAGTGTACTTGGCTAATTCCCTCATTTTAATGATTTGTTTATATTTACCCTGCTGCTCATAAATCTCAAAAGAAACCTGTTTCTAATTTTAATTGACCCCCCTCCTGACAATTTTAGACTTTATATTTTAAGTGTATGTCGGATGAAATTAAATCAGGTCTGACTGCAAAGTATAAGCACTTGAGGTATGAAAGAAACTAAGGAATCTCGGAAGTCTCCATGTGGCTTCTCAAATCTTCAAGGGGTGGGGAAGGCAGTGGGCATGGAAGGAACAACTCAAGTTATGTATAGCAAAATGAATTTAATCTCAGCTAATCAGGGTTGACCTACCTATACAAAGCAGTCAGCTCTGACTCTCTAATCCCACAAACTAAATCCATAAATAGGTGATGCCAATATTAAAACTCAAACTGTATGATGTCTTTTGTCTTTTTTCATTGCTAAATAAAATGACTATATCTTGAGGTTTAGGCCAATGATAAGAGACAGAAGAAGAATGAAACTTCAAAGGCTGGAAGTATCCCAGTTGGCTTCACCCTTAAGGGATCTTGGGAAAGTCTCATTCAATGATCTCTGGATGCATATTTTGGCCAGAATGGTGTCATATGGTCTGTATTACTCCCTAAAGAAACTAGAACTTGCCATATTCCATATAAGTACATTTATTTTCCAGGAGTAGATAAAGAAATCCCATGATACACAGTCTTCTATATTGATTTCCATTTCTAAAAGAGCAATGTTTTCTTTTTTTTGCCTAAAATTGGTGCATTATGACAAAATTCCCTTTACATAAATCAAAAAGACATTTTTTTCTTAGTATCTTGCAAAGGATACATGAGGCAGGAAGAAAAGATTGTGGAATATATTTGTTTGTTTTGGTAGTGAGGGAAGGGGAGGGAGAGGGTGCTCTGCACTCCTTTAGTTTTTAGATTCCTCCATGAATCTCCTGTCCTACAAATTTGGATAATCTAAACTGGTTTACATTTCCCTGGGGTGAAAGTGTATACAGGGACCAGATTCATGAGACTACAACTCTGTGGTCCCCAACAGGATTAGTTTGTTGGTTTTACTCACTTCTTTCGTTCTTATGCTCCTGATTTTCCAGAAAATAACGTTTATGTTCTGCTGCCTTGTTATTAGAAATACTTCCTCCACTATACTTACAATGTGCAAGTCCATGATAGTAACTGTTTCTCTTTGTTATTCTTTCATTATGGCCTTCACCCCAATCTTCGATATAAAGTTTCTTAAAGGTATAAAGACAGAGGGCCACTTATCCAAATGAGGGAAAAGAAAACATGTTTCCTCTTTAGGAGCAGTACCTTTCTGTATATGTGGTATCATATGTAAAATATCTGTGAGAGAATTATATGATTAGTGAGTGGTTCACCTAATACAATGTACTGGTTAAAGCTTGAAAAATTACTATAAATAGAATTGAGAACTAGTAATCCCAATTAAAGTTGATTAATAACGAATACAATTAAGCTTTTATTAGTTGAAAAGAATGTATTTTGAAGATATTTCATGATTTATTTTTCAAAGAGAATTTAAGTATTCCATTTATTTTGATACTGTAGCTTTTACATTTGGAAATATATTTTAATTATTCAATTATTGTATATAATTAGGGGCTAGTTTTAATGTTATTTTGGGAGAACATTCAGTAAGATTTCTCTCACAAACTATGATAAACTAAGGCTATGGCATATTTATATTCCTGCCCCTAGGAAGTTCATAATTTATTGGAGAAGACAAATACACACATAACTGAATTTGGATTTGATTTCCTCTGACCCACTTCATTAATTCAATAATGGGAAGCTAATCAGTATTGATAGTTTTTGTCCTTGTTAACAGTCACCAAGTAATTTGCCTTGAAGTTATTCATTGAAAAGCATTTCCTTCTATTAAGGGGTCATCTTTTATTTACCATATGCCCTTGTCTTTGTGGAACCCCCCAAGCTCATCAGGGTACCATACTGTATACAATACTCAAATATTATATAGATGGCATTAAAAAAGGAGTTGGCCAAACAGTTTTTAAAAGTTCCTCCAATAAATAAGGTTTAATAAAATTTTCACACAGAATTGCTATATATTTATTAATAGCTAAACAATATAAGAAACTTTTGTTAGGAACGAAAAATATTATCTGTACAGTTTTTATCTATCTTCTTGCATACAAACTAAGGCTTACACATTCTGAAATCACCTTTGACTGATACAGGTCCTGTTGTCTATATTTCATTTGTAGGTCACATCTCTCATTGAATAGTCCAGAAAAAATATTAGAGCTTTGTGTTGAACTAACAGAGAATGCCTTAATTGTACTTCAAGTGTTTTGTTTCTTATGCACCTGTAGTATCTGTCTCTAATGAATGGAGGTTTTATATCTGACAAATGATATCCCTGAACTGGGCTTCTGTTTCACATCCTCATAATTGGTGAGTGATTCAAATTCCAGGAAGTTCTATTCTGTTTGACTCGCTTTTCTTCCTCTGAAAATGCTGTGGTTCCAGCACTGGGAGAATAATGGAGTGGTATCCCTGGGGACTGGATTATGTTTAGTTGGGAAGGAACCACAACTCTCACTTGTTTTTAATTCATCAAATAAGATTTCATTTGAAAATACAGGTCATCCAATATGGTGCAAGGTATCATGCAGCCTGAACAGAAAAGATTCACAGGAAAAAACAAGATGACCTGAGAAGCCAGTGTCATGATGGACCTCAAAGATTGGACTGGGGTTGGTTTTCACACTGCTGCATCATTAAGTGAAAAGCTGAATGATTCTCTTGTTTATAAAATAATGGCTTCTCTAGGACTGATGATTAGAGTACAGTGTCTGTACACTTCTATTTTCCCCAAGCACACACCAGCATCAAATTTCAGGTAGTTACCTGGGAACTGAGACTCTGTATTCTGTTATCAACATTTTTCTTCATGTAGCATCAATGATTCACCAGTAAGACTAAACTCTGACTCTGACAGTTGTCAAAGACACCTGTTCTATTCTTTAGGGTTGACATCCTTGCACTATTAATTATGAATATACACTGGGTATTAAGAATGTTCCACTGTCCATTGCAATTTCATTCTCTGTGCTTGAGGACTTTACATAAAGTGTTGACACAGATTTTTTCTAGTTTCACTTAAATAAGTCATTGTGGGAAAATTCTTAAATATGGACTTTTGATTACAAAGACATTTATACTTTTTCAAGATTAAAAATGATTGCCTTGGGTTATGACTGTATAATTACTATAAAATAAACAACACAATGCAGGCTGTTTCCTTATAAGGAAACAGTAATGTTTTCATATTTGTAAGAACTTCAAATTTGTTTAATACAGATTTGACATCTACAGTTCTCATGCTAATGAGCAACCAACTGTTCTATGTTTCAAATGACACCATAGAATCCCATCAGGACCTTTGCCAGCACGTTATCTGTAAAGTGATGGTCATGCTAATGAGGCTACTCTATGAGAGTTGATGGATTTGGGATAGAGTTTGTGGTGTATCATTTGAAAAAAATATTTTCCTTCAGGGAAAATATGCCTTCATTGAACACTCCTCACAGTACAGCTCATCTGTTTTTCCAGTGACATGATCATCACTTCCACAGAAATATAATAGTCTGAAAGCCAAATGTTTAATTTCTCCTGCAAAGGAATTTGCCATAGAATTCTCAATGTGGGGTTAATTACACAGTAATGAAAGAGTAAACCTATTAGGAAAAATTCATGAAGTAACATGGCTTCAATTCTCTTCGATGAAGATTTAGATGTGTTTCCGTATTTTTTTTTAATGCTGGAAAATCCACAAGTAAGAGAATGCCTTTTAAAGGTGTGTGCATTGATAGATAATGTGTCATATTTTGTCATTATGCTGAGAAAACAACAAACACACAAAATAACTATAGTAGAAAATTAATCATCACAAATTAGTAATGCATTTAAAGCAGTCTAGCCTTCTTGTGAGCCGAATGCAGCATATTAGCACTAATTGGCAATACATTTGAAAGCTCAAAATCGCTAATCTTACCCTAAAATGAAAATAAACAATATACCAGTCCCTCAGTGTTGCCCCTGAGGTCTGCATTTCTACAATTAATTATTTGTCTTCACTGCCTCAGAAGGTGGTGTTAAATAGGTATATAGAATATATAGACTATTGTTAGTGTACACATTTCCTGACAAACATACATAGATACATTACCCATATTTTTCTAAATATTTCAAAAAGTTTATGAGAACTGTCCAATGCTCCCTATTTTATAACATGAAGAAAGTTAGCTAAAAGAACATGCATATTTTTCTGGTATGACTGACATACAGATTCATGCCTCTGCATGCATTTTCTCTTCCATGCTCCTGTATCATCACTATGACAATTCTTATATTGAAATTTAATGTAGGAAGCTTGGGCCTACAGATAGATACATTTTCCTGCTAAAGTAGAACACTGTTACTTGTGAACAGTGGCTAACCCGGTAGGATTGTGACAGATTTAATATGAAACTCCACTAATTCGACAATAATCGGATAATCCAGTAGACCAAAATGACATGTCAGTCATGAACTAGCCCATAGATAAATGGCCAGTTAATTTTCTACATAAGCAGCAGTGAAACTCCACAGTAGAGAGAAATTCCAGACTTAGAAAGTTAGATGCCTACATGGAAACAAATGAATTCTCACCTCATGCAATGATCAAGTTGATTGTAGGTGACACATAATCCTCAATATTTTTTAAAAGGATTTTGAAGATCATTCAGAAGAATGTTTATGGGTATTTCTTAGGTAGTGATTCCATAGAAATGAATAAATCATTAGGTATAAAAGAAAAAAATATGACAAACTAGACCTCACTAAACTGACAAATTAATACCAAGAAAACCTATGTTCCTCAGGGAGAATGAGGAACTAAAAAAGCTGAACCATGGGAAAATATTCATTTTTCATGCTGCTGACAAAAGACTTATATACTATACAAATGATGTTAAGAATTAAAAATGAATTGGGAAAAGAACAACACAATAAAAAACAGACATGACTTAGGGAATATATAAAGATGAAAAAAGGCTAATAAGCATAACAACATTTCATATTGTAAGTGATCATCATATATCAATTAAAACATAATTAAATATCACTACACATCCAATAGGACAGATACAACTAAAAGTACCAAAGATTGAAATCAAGAGTTGTGACGGAAGTGCAGGATATGAATGATGGCTTTCTGTTGGAAATGAAATATTACACCATTTTGGAAATCTCTAGGGGTCTGATAAAAATAAACACAGTCGTCTTTCTCACTTCTACATATTTACTCTGTAGAAATGAAAGCAGATGTGCACAAAAAGACTTGTAAAAGTCTGTTTAGAACAACAATCTTTCAAGGGCAACAAAGTGGAAAAAGTGAAGAAGCCTATCAATGATAGAAAGAAGAAACAAAAATGGATGTTGCTGTTCTTCACTGAGGCTGAGATTTTTGTGATTGAGGGGGAACAAGGAGTATTTATCCTTTTGTACCTTATTTCACTGTGCAGAATGCCATGTCTCTAGTGTAGTATTTTTTTTAGTACCCAAGGGAGATAACTAATTTTTATCAATAGCAAAAAGTAAATGTGGTATATGTACACAGTAGAAAACTATTCAGTCAGGGAAAGGAGAAATCCCTGCTATATTTTGAGAACAGCAATATATATGTTTTAATTTCAATTGATATCAGCTTAAACAGTTATTTTGAAGCTGAATCAACCACTAGCAGGATGGGACTGGAAGCTCTGTTACTTTGTGGAGAACATTAACAACCTTCTGAGGATATTTCTCGCATGTATGCAGACCAGCTGTGACTCTTGTGGGCTTGTAACTCCCTAAATGACCCCTCTCAGGAAATTGTTCTATAATACACTACTTATCAACATTTCATCAAAATATCCATGAGTTCGTTCTTCCTGACTTTGTCTGTGGTGCAACTTCAACCAATTTGAGTCTGATAACCCTGAAAACAGTTTATTTTTAAGACACAATTAAACCTTAGGTTTTTCTTAAATATGTCTTGTGTGTTTCATTCTTAAATTACTGGAGTCGTGTTAGACTTCTCAGCCTTCATCATTTTCTGCTTCATAATGTATGGAACAGTTTAATGATATTGATTTCACGTTGATGTTTATTTCAATGTTCTTTTGTGAACTGAACATTTAAATAAAAGTGGTCAGAATCCTATAATGTATGATCTTAAAATGCTCATGCTTTAATGCATTAGTATTGAAAATAATAATAAAAAAGCTACTAGTTCCTCCCAGAGCTACATCATTGACTAAGGAGAGATTTGCTTCTACTCTTAGGGACTGTTTCTGACTTTTTACTTTGGAAGTCTGATTGGGTTTGTACTATTTGTGGAATTTCAATAAACTTGCAACAGTGTTAGATGCCCAAGTCCCTGCTATCAATCACAAGTAGGTTGGATTGTGTCAGGTTGACAAATTTCCTAGTGAATGAAGCTCTGAGCACCTCAGATTATTACCAGCATGAAAAGCTCTCTGTCTCTGTAGCTTCCGAGGTGTTGTAGCTCACTTGGGGCACCTAATGAAGGAAAGAAGCTGCGTTCCTTCTCAATTGGGCAGAAAAATACCCAAAACCAAAGTGGTGTCTGGATCATTATTACTTCAGAGATCTAAGAGAAATTGTTCTTTGAAGTTAGTTCCTCGTGGTTAGTCTCTTTTATTTGATATGGACGCATTGTGCAAATTCATTTCCACATGAATAATACATAGTAGCAATAATCTCTATTATCAGAATGTTAGGCATGTATAAAATGTAGTCTCAGTGTCTAAAGGAAGAGCAACAGATGATTAAATGCCCAGGTTTATTTTATGACCTGCTCAGACATGTCAATTCTTTCCATCTTCGTGTTTAAAAAGTGATGAAATTGTTACCAGAGAAGTGCTTTGGAAAACACTGATTGCTGATTTCCTTTGCTTCTTATCTCACTTTATGTTTTATACATAGTACATCAGCTTGCGCAGACTAGGATTTCAAGAAAGAGCTTAGACTCTTCCTCAAACAGCTTTGTTCTGACTATTGCAAGGAATGGGTTACAGATAGGGTGCAAAATGAGGATTTTCAGCTATTAAGAAAACAATTATTTGTGTGATAAAACATGATGTAAAGGCATCTTCACTGGTTTGTTCCCTGTCTGCCTATCTTTGACTTTCTTTTAAACATGTGGTTGCCTTCAAAGCCTCATATTGCTGTATTCAGTCCCACAGGCTACATGTTTAGGATGTCTCTGTTTCTCTATATTGTTTCAATGTATGCACATAATAAAAGATATATATGAGAGTCATCTTTGTAATCTGTAATAGAGCACATGCGGTAGATTGCATGGTCACAGCCAGGTCTCCATTTATGTACATGGGTATTATTTTTTATTATAATAATTTATTTGATGTTTTATTTTTTCATACAGGCCTACAATGTGTTTTGACCACATTCTTCCACCATTACCTTCTTCCATGTAGCCATAATGACTCTCATCCAATCTCTTTCCTAGCTTCATGTCCTACATTTTGTTTTTGGGTTATTTTTGCCAGTTGTCTTTGTTGTTATTAATAATGCTTTGCAGCCAATTAATGCCTTCAGCAAGCAAATGCTTGTGAGACTATCCACTGAGTCATGGGTATTCCACTGGCAGCCATTCCCCCATAGAGAGTCACTCTCCTTTCATTCACAGCCATCCAGTGCCAATAGCTCCTGTAAGCCCTTATCCATGTTGGCATTTTTACTGGCCTGGTTTTATGTAGTTCTTGTGCAGGTAACTGTAGTGCTGTGAACTAATGTACATAAATCCATGTCCCATCGAGGAATCAGCATTTTACATGTCTTTCCCTCAACTACCAGCTGTTACATTTTTCTACCCCATTTTCTGTGATGTTCCCTGAGCTTTGGATAAGCAAACCTTGATATAAAAGGTTCATCCACAGCTGAACATTCATAGTTACTGTGGTAAATGTAAACAACATGTACTCCTTTCTATCAATGGGTTAAATAGGACAAACTCATGACAAGAATTATAAAGATGCCAGTTGGCAGAAACTCAAATTCTTTTAGGCTCAACAAGTCTTGAAATGAAAATACATGCTTATTTCATTTCTCCCTAGAAACTGTACCTCCTTATGTTAGACAGTCATAAGAATGTATGGCCAGACTCGAACCACTGAGAGTGAGGCACAAGACCCCTTTGTGCTAGGATTAAAATCCAATGGGACCTTGATGGGTATGCTTGCTTGATTAAGTATGACTATGCACGTTTTGAAAAAGTAAGAATTTTTGCCTCCCTAAAACAATGTGGACTGTGAGATCACTTTCTTAAGACCCCAGACCCATTTCTTCCAGTTATTTATATGTAAAACCATAGATAAATCCACCTAGAATTATAGTGAGTGACTTCTATATCTGATTTTCACCATTAGAATGATCATCTGGACAAACCTTAAATAGACAAACATTAGAATTAAATGACAACATAAATTAAATAACCTAACAACCATCTACAGAGCATTTCACCCAAACACTAAAAATACGCTTTCTTCTTGGCAGCCCATGGATATTTCTTCAACATTGACCACATGTTAGGACACAAAGTAGCTCTTAACTACTACAGGAAAATGTAAATATCTTCGTACATATTCTAAAAACGATGTCAGGGGCATTCAGATTGACTTTTAGAGAACAAGTGGCATTTTGACAAGACTCATTAGTTAGGTGGGTCTGAGCCATACTTCCATCACTGTGCATTTTCTGCCCATGGAGTCCTAAAGAGCATTATAATCTGGTCCTCAGACCTTGGAAGGAGAACAACTTATAATATTGGTGTGCAGATGACAACTGAGAGAACCCCCTGCCCTTCCAAAACAGATAAGAAAGAAAGAAAAGAAAAAATAAATAAGCTATGAAGCTATTCCTAAGCTTCAGGAAAGTTTTATACTTTCAGAGTCCTCCCTTAGTAAGTCTGTGGCTGGTGGACTAAAGATATTGATTGACCTGAGGGGGTGGCACTTAGGAAATGGTTCAGTGGGTCAAGGTGATTGCTGCACAAGCTTGGTAACCTGGGTTCAATCCTTAGAACGATGAGAGGTAGAAAAGTATAGACTTTCTAAAGTTGCTCTTAGAACAATGAGATGTAGGAGAGTACAGACTTTCTAAAGTTGCTCTCAGACCTGCACAACCTCACAGTGGCATATATATATATATCCACTTCTCTCTCTCTCTCTCTCTCTCTCACACACACACACACACACACACAGGTGGGGAGAGAGAGAGAGAGAGAGAGAGAGAGAGAGAGAGAGAGAGAGAGAGAGAGAAAGAGAGAGAGATTATGAATACAATATGCATACAAACACATTCTGACAGTCACATAATAATTTCATTTTCAATTAAAAGAAGAATATCAACATTGATTATTTTGCATTTGTATTCTACAATCACTCATACTGTCTAAATAATGAGGAATGATCACATTTCTGGCCCAGTGGCCATTCATGAGTACAAACAATTCCTACAACAAAGTTTTATGGCCACCATTTGGTATTCCTCTTTTACAGGTGGGAAAGCACTGAAGCTTTGGTATGATGAGTGACCTCTCAATGGATGCAAACTTCCTCCATGGCTAGGCCTAGATTTAGTCCATACCATATTGGCTTTATTGAACTCTGCTTCCTTGGTATAAAGAAAAGGTAGGAGCCATATGTAGAATTATGTTTAAGAGACTGTATTCATTTTATTGCTTAAGGCATTTTAATCTAAGTTGATTCCCCAAAGCAGTCAGCAGATGTCTCAAATTAAAATGATGTTTCAAAGAGATAGGCTACAGCAAACTTAATTCAATTGACTCATAAATTTTAGGAGTTGGAATATTTTTCTTCCTACACCATTTGAATCTTTTAGCTAGCAGAATGCTACCAATCCTTAGGCAGAAAAACAATGCTGAGTTAAAACACATTGAGTTGAATCAGTGGGCTTACTGTTGAGTCTTGGCCAAATCTGTAGAATGTCATCCTTGAAACATTACCGAAAGGAACAGAGATTCAGAAGGAAGAGAATATAAAGCCAAATTACACAATGATTGCCTTATTATAGAATGGGAAAATCAAGTCTTGCATGTCAATCACTCTAGAACTCAAGCTGTCTCTCTGAGGTATCACTCTCCCACATCATCAGGAGAACAGATTTGATTAAGATGTAAGCTCATCCCTGATGCTCGTAAGTATGTCTTAAATGGCAAGAACTCTTCAGTATCTCAGTACAAATATGAGGGTGCCTAACGGCTTCTCTGCCTTTCTCCCATCATTGTAACCATGCTAAGATGAGGAGAACAGAGACTCCATCTTCAATTTTTAATTAAAAACACCTTCACACCGTAGCATACTGAAAATCGGTCACTGGATCCTTCTTTGGAATCACAGAGATTAGGTCCTTTTACAGGATTGTGGTAAAAGTAAATCCAAAGATTTTGTATTTATAGAAAAGTCCCAGAAAAGTAAAAGTAACTGGAGGTGCACATAGTGGAACAGGCCTGAGACAACAGCTGGAAGGCTGACTCAGAAGACTTATACATTGAGCTTCTCTGAGCTTCACAGTGACTTAGAGGCTAACCTGAGCTACTTAGCAAGATCCTTTCTCAAAGAAAGAAAGGAAAAAAAGAGAGAGTAAAACTGAGTCATGGAAAATGGAGATCAAAACTTTTAAACTATTATTTATTTGAAAGGTTTACATTCACTTCCAATCAAGCAAAAATTGCTTTAGTAATGTCTAAAGAAGTCCTTGCTTGAATTTGCTAAGATGTCAGCTAAGTAAATATAGTATTCTGTTCAGGAATATCAGGCATTTCGAACTTCCTCTGGGTAAAAAGCAAAATGAGAGATTGAATTAAGTTATTATGACTCAAAAGATGACATTTACAGTCAGCTGTATCCAGGTTCCTTCATTCCTTCTCATTTCAGGCATGTTGGAGTCTGCATAGTTACCACTCACCACAGCCTTTCTTAGAGATCTGTGATCAAAACTGCCATATATTTGAAATGCATCTCACATGTATTAATTTTACACAGCATGACTATTTGTATTTAGACTTCTTCTTTCTAGAATTTCCATCCCCCTGCTACTCTTCTATTGTGAAGTTATTAGGAGCTTCAAATGAGAAGTAATGACTGCACATGTACATGTATATGTATGTGTGAAAGAACTCTGCAATCTGAGAATTATGCACATGTGGAGATATTGTTAGGAAGCTACAAAACAATAGTTGAAGCTTTATATATATACATTTCTGTGAACAGGGCAGCTTGGAGTTAATACACAGTATCTTTGATTAATTCTAGTATGTAATCATTATCTATAAAAGGAAAGACCTGGAAGCAGGAAAAAAAAACTATTTATATTGGGGGCATATTTTCCCTGAAGTTTTTTTGATATCTTAGAAAAGTATAAAACAATCACTTAGACACATTACAAAGAATTTTCAACATTCATTAAATTCATCACAAAGGCTATGTTTTAAAAAGAGAATATTCAATGTTTAAATTTCTCACACAAACAAAAGGAACTGGATGTTGATTTAGTTCAAATAATTCACAATAACTTCACTATCCATCAGTATTATACTGGTGGCTAAGTGGCAAATTTGAAACATGGTACATATTTCTATTGAACAGAAGGCTGAAAATTGGGGCATATTATTAAATGATAAATTAAAAAACTCTTTTCAAATAAGTTTGCAATTTGTTTTGTGCAGGTATAAATGTAACCTAAGTTTTCTCTCTGGATCATTATAAACATTTGAAACAATTTGTCAATCAATACTTTGGAATGAATAAATGAAACCTTATACTAATAATGTTTCAATTTATCTATGGCTTTTCCAGGTTTAATGATTTATAGAATTTATATGCTCACACTCAAATTTAAATTACATATATTACATACACATATATCTTTTCTCTAATTAAAAAATCTATATCACCTCTTTAATTAAAATACCTCTTTCATGTTATGAAATTAACTATGTGAGAAATATGTATAATGAAACAAAATTTTCATTTATGATTAATATGGCATGAAAGAAAAAGTACAAATTAATATTCATAGAAATAAAATATTTTCCTTTTTGAGTTAGTGATATCATTTGTGTAGAAGCTATATTAGGTTATGATGGTTACCCAATATTTTACAATGTTTAGAGATTGAATAAGCTCTTCATTTCCCTGTGTTATCAGAGCCATTGTTTGAATGGATTGTATGCGAAATTTTTTGAAATGTAGACAGTATGTCCTCAGTGTTTAAGATAACACATATTTCCTTCTTTTACTCAATACATTTTAGTTGTCTAAAAGATATTACCCAAAGATTAATTTCATGGAAAATAAAATAAAGTTTCCTATATAATCAAATTACTACTTAATTTTTAATAAATATTTGAAAAAGGTTCCATACTAATTTCATGATCTCATTTATATCACAATGCAATAAAAAGCATTAAAATGTAGAAATAGGCATTTTTGTGTTCTTATTATTAATCTTGTTTCACTAGAAAATAACCAGTATATCACTGAGGTGAATACCATTTAAATAGGTGAATATTCAACTATTTCCCAAAACCCTTGGATTATTAATTATTGTCTTAAACGAGCTCTGAATCAAGGTGGAAATAATGAGAACTAGTGAAACAAATACTTTTGTAGAAGAAAGAAGCGATTTTCAGGAGATCAAGATTTAATCTTTGGAGACCCAGGAATATGAAGGCATAAACAAGGTGGCTCAGTCTCAATATTAAGAGCTATAAAGTGATGAAACTAAAGAAAGGGGCCAAAACCTTGAGTAAATGACATGAGAGAGATGGAATAACACAAGTTACCAGTATGACATAAAGTGGTAGGGTAAAAATATTGGATGCCTCGGGAAATTTCTATCCAGGCCCAGAACTGTAGAGTTTTAGTATGATGGTACATCAGTAAATGGAGCCACAATAGAAGGAGCATCAAAGAAAACTGATTACCAGGCTACGTGTGTGTGTGTGTGTGTGTGTGTGTGTGTGTGTGTGTGTGTGTGTGTGTGTGTGTGTGTGTGTGTAGAGAGAGAGAGACCCCGTAATGTCAAAATCACAAATCAGATGCTCCAATCTCCTTGCTCTACTTTTATTTACTCAAGCAAGAGGCATTTGGCAGATCTTAGAGGATCCTGAAATCTGTCAGATGACTGGGATGCTTAGGGGAAACAAAATCAACTTGAAAAGAAACATTCCTACTATTTGCACCAAGTTGTTGTTTGTGGAGGAAGCAATGCAGCTGTGCAGTTACACAGACAAGAATTATTGGAAGACAGAAAGGACAAAGAGAAAGACATGTACTCAAAGGGCACAGGAAAATCCAAGCATGAGTAACGGAGAGGGAAGGACTTGGAATTATCCACTCTAAAAATGATAAATAATATCTACGATGGAAAGCATCTGTCTCTCTCTCTCATATATATATATATATATATATATATATATATATATATATATATATATATATATCTTCCCATGATCCCTTGTTTTCTAACCTTAGGCTTCCTATAGAAGATTTTATCAGTTGTTTCTTTTTCCCAAATGTGTGCTCCATGTTTGAGCCTTAGGTCTATTGGACTGCACTTGATCTTTCAAATACCAAAATTTCATGTGACAAGGAAGATGTGGCTGTGCATTTATGTGTAATGCCAGTGGACAGGTGAGTAGAGACAGGATAATAATAGAGGCTTGTTGGCTACCATCATAGATCTAGGTTCAGTGAGAGAATTTGCCTCAAAGGTAAAGGGAGAAGGTTACTGAGCAGGAAACTAGACATTGTCCTCTGGACTCCATGGTTCCTGCATGGGTCCTTGTTTCTGCATACACACATGTACACACACACACACAAGCACACACACATACATGCACACACACTTATTCAAACACAGAAATATTTAAAAGAATATGTTTATTATACGTTACTATATTCCAATATTAAAAACAGTACTTCATAAATATTTCCAGCTTTCTCTTAGTCATAATTGAAAAAAAATGTATATATTTCAAGTATACTTCCCAACTTCTTATACATCGTATCATAAACACATTGATCAAGTGGATTCATCACCACTTCACATAATGGCTCTTTACTTGTGAGAAGTGCACTTAGTACACACTTTCTTTCACACTCTTCAGCACAGCAGGGTAGTATTAATTGCTGACACTACTTTGCACGTTACGCCTTCAGAACTTCATTTCATAATTTAAAGTTTTTACCCTATGTGAAGAATACACTATTATTACCCTCTGCTCCATACAGTATTGCATAATATAGTATCAGTTTATATTGATACCAAGCATACTCTTTGTTTCTCCTAGTTTCTGTTTTGATTCAGCATAGTAGTGACATCATATAGTACTCCTTGCTGTAAAACTTTGGTTTATTTCATTTAGTATGATGTCTATCATATTTATTCTTGTTTATTTTAAATTCAAGTGTTCTTACTTTTTAGTGTGTAGTTATTGTGATATATATATATATATATATATATATATATATATTATTGAGTTTATGTATTGAAGCTCTAGTTTTTCCTATAACTTCATCATTATGTATCGTGCTGGGAGCACAGACAGCTCTTTGAGGTGTTTCTCCTTTGGATATATACCCAGTAGTGAGATTATTAGACCATACAATAATTCTTCTTTAATAACTTGAGGAGTTTCCATATCATATTCCATAACAATGTATCAAATTTCATTGATGCCAATATTACTTGAAGGCTTCAATCTCTATCTATCCCTTCTTCTCTTACGTAGTATAGTTGAAAAACACTTGTTCTATTAAAACATAGAGGTTGAAGATAAGTTATGTTTAAAGTTTATGTACTTGTGAGCCCATTAATTTTTACATGATATAATAAAACTATAAGGAAGACTAATTTTAGGAACATTGTAGAAAAAATGCATCCATATGAAGGAAATGCTTTCAGAACTCTGTAAACCAACGTGAGACAGGCGGTTTATGAAATAATTAATGACAGCTCATGTATGTGAGTATTCATTCCTTAGCAGAGACAGATCCTTTGTGTATTTTCCTTTTTAATTATTGTCCTCCGACAAGTTACTGAACAGAGTTTTCCATTAAAATCCTTTCTGATTGATTGTCAGTGGACAAGCTCCAAATCCCTCTTATCTTTAAATAACCTCCCTAGGCAAATAATAACAAGAGAGAGAAAGAAACTATTTGGGACCAAATAATAACATGTAGTATATAGAGTGGGAAAGTCCTTGCCTTTGGTGGTTTTATAAATTCAATTTTCTTTTCTTGATTAAGATCGTTTCTCAGATATTAGTTTTTCAGAGTTATGGGAGGAGGACAGGACAAATAGATCATCTGTGGTAACTACACTTGTTAGTTGGTAAAAATAAATGACGAAATGTTCTAAACAGTAGGGCAATACCCCATTCTTTGGGTTAGAAGCCTGACTCCAGTTACAATCCTCATAGGTTCAATGTTTGTTTTGACTAATTCAATCATACTGAATAGCTGTGAATAAGTATGTGACAAATTCTAGAAAATTACGTTTATTCAACATAAACTGTCCTGTTTCTTCTTTTTATCATCTATTGCTGCCAACAGTTTTGGTATTTTCACCGACTGAAATTTCAGTTAGCACCTAAGGTTTTCTTAATGCTATACAAGCTGTATTATAAGGTAGACATAAAAACAAATTAATGACTATTTTCAGAATGTCTTACCCACATTAAAAACAATATGTTGATAAATTACCAAGGGAATTAAGACAGTACTCAAACTGAAATTAAAATTTCTTTTACCTTGAACCCTCATTTTATTTCAGACCACACTTTTATGAAAGTAATATTAACAAGTTGGTTTAGTATATGGTTTTATTATAAACTAAAACATACGTTGACTTAAATTTTGTATTGGCATATTCTTTGAAATATACTATTTCTCCATCACAAATTTCTTATTTTTGCTTTGTAATTATGTCACCTTTCTGTATATATTTTTCTGCCATCTTCTCTTCCATATAATTTGCTTTTGACAATATGTCTGTCTTCTGTTTAAACAAATAGTTCTAAACACACTGGTTCTTAGGGGATGTCTGGACATATTTGAGTAGAGATACTTTATGACTGGCATAACTTGAGAAGCAAGAATGCGCCCAGTGGGTATAGTCTACGTATGATATTAAATGTCCTGAAGCATACAGGACAGTCCTCAGAGAATAAAGTTTCCTAACCCAGCATATCAGGATTGCTAGGGGCAAGACAGTCTTATTGAATGTGAATTGTGCAAGCATTTTACTAAGCTACTTTTTCTCTATTTGATTTTATTGAGTTCATTCTCCTTTTTTGACAAAAAAAAATTGATTCATCTCTCAGCTCCTTTTTGATTTTGTATTTTTCAAATTATAATTATAACTGCAATTTGAATAAAGGGCATTGTCTTTGCTATGTCTTAATTAAGACCACTCCAGATCTGTAATGAAGATTCAGCTCTGCTCATTATATGTTTTCAATTCTATGTGGATAGTGAAAGAAACTTGTATTTAATTAGCTACTCTGTGTAGTGTAAAGGTGTTAATTGCTAGAAATATGTGAGGTTTTCAAAATCTCCATTTAAAGACTTTAAATTACTGCCACCTAAAATGCATTTTCTTGTGAGAAACAGACAAACGAGATGGTTTACAAGAGATCATTATGAGACAATTCTGGAAAGTGCTGAGCCTTTACTCCTAAGAGGTTCCACATTTACCAAAGACCCTGAGAGAACAGGAAATGTCAAAACCTTTTATTCAAGTTAATCCATCTTTGGAAAGAAAGGTGTGTCTTTTATTTTTAACAAATAGATTTCCTTTTACCCTTTGGAAATATTTAGATCTTATCTGCATTAAAAAGAAACTTAGTATCGCAAATGCCTTACATGTCTAAGGAACACATTTGTTCTAAGCATAAGAGTCATAGGCAACTTTTGCTGGCACACAATTAAGTTCCAAGAACTTTGGTTTTTGTTTCAGTTTTACTTTTTCTCTAAATCTTCCATTAGTTTCTTTTTATTAGTAGAGTGTATTTATCCCTTTTTCCACTAAAGAATCATGAATTGCATATAAGCTTTTGGAGGTAGCTTAGTGTTTAAAATTCACTTGCCTAGAAAACTTGAGAACCAGTGTTTCAATGTCCCCCAGAACCCAGGTGAATGCCAGGTTGGGTGTGCTGACCTACCTAGAACCCCATGGACTTGGAAGACTGACCTGAGGATCCTTGGAACAAGCTGTCAAGCTAAACTGATCAGACTGGGAAGCTCTAAGGTCTTCAATGAAAGAACCTTCTCACGAAGAATAAGGAGGAAAACAAAGATCAGTCTTAGGCTTTCAACTCAATATGCACAGGTCTGCACATTCATCAACACATATGTGGGACTATGCATTCACATATGTATAGATACACTATATTATATGAAGAAAACAGATACTATGTTTACATGTATGCATTCTAACTCCATGGATTGAGCCACAGATAGAAAATATTTGAAACATTTACATCTTTATTAGCCATATGCAGATTTTTCTTGTCATTTCTGAAACAGGAGAGTGCAACATCTCATTACATCATTTCTAGTGCACTAAGTATTACATGTAATATAAAGATGAGTTAAATTATGTGAGAGAAGAAGCTGTAGTCATTCGTCTGTTACCTTGTACAAGTTTCTAAAACATTCACATATTTGAGTATTTGTCAGGGGCTTTGGACCTAGTCTAATAGGTAACACGGGACAACTACATACACAGGTGTGTATCTGCAGGCTGTATATATCTTTTTTATTTTTCCTTTGTGCTTTTTCTATGCTTGTAAGTGATTTTCCCTATAATTATTACAGTTTGGAAATACTGATACTACCTTTTCTGCTTCCACATTTGCATCCCGATGACAAGTTTGCAACATGGCAAATAGACACACATATTTTAGTCCATGAGGTTAAATTCAAATTTAGAATGCTCTAAACCATATGCTTTCTGACCTAGTTGACAAATATAATTGCAGCTCTGAAAGTTTCTGTCAGTTCCAATTTTTATGGCTTATTTTTGTAATAATAGATTCTAGGCTGAAGATGCAGCTCAGCTGGTAGAGTGTTTGCCTAGCATACATAGCTCCCTGGATTCTGTCTCAACACTCTGTAACATGAGCACTGTGGACTGACCTGAAATCCTAGCATGCTGGTGTTAGATCCAGGAGAACTGGGAACTTACTGCTTATCTTTGACTTCACAGTGCATTCAAGACAAGCATGAGATGTATAAAGGATATTCACAATTACAGCTTAAAGATTCTCTGCCAGTTGTTGCAGCCCATGTTGGTAAACACTGAATTATGAAGTGGAGCCAAGAAAATCAGGAATTTGAGATAATATTTAGCTACATGCTGAGTTTGAGGCTAGCTTGAACTGGAAGATGGTCTGCTCAAAATGGATTCTACTTTCTCTTTGGGCTTAGTGATTTCAGTCTTATGACCAAAGTTTTCTTGTAAGTGCCAAGAAATCACACACACGAAAGAAAGAAAGAAAGAAAGAAAGAAAGAAAGAAAGAAAGAAAGAAAGAAAGAAAGAAAGAAAGAAAGAAAGAGAGAGAGAAAAAGAGAGAGAGAGGGAGGGAGGGAGGGAGGGAGGGAGGAAGGAAGGAAGGAAGGAAGGAAGGAAGGAAGGAGAGAGAAATGCCTGTAAAAAGTATATTTTCAGTCAAGAGAAATTAAAAATCCATATATTACTTCATAGATGTCATGACTTGGATAACATTTTGCTACAGGATTATAAATCTGGGAAGATATAGAATGAAGACTTCACAGATGGTCTATGACATGTTCATTCATTCCTTATTCACTAAACATTAATTTGTTAAAGTTTAGGCACTAAGTTACAGGCTGAAGCCAGCTGTCTGAGGATGGAAGGCGTTGATGTAGGTAAGGAAGAAATGGAAAGATCATTTAGTTCAGTAGAGGATCCTCCACCTGGTACGTGTGGGATGGAGATGACTCTGCTCCTTGAGAATGCAGGTATCTTCAAATATTAAGTACTGATGTTACAAATGTAGAACAGACAGAGGTGGCTGAAGGACACAGACCAGGAATCACGGCCTGGAAGTAGGCTGTAAAGAGCCAACTTCTCTTTGAGGAACTTAAAGCTAAAAATTCTCTGGCTTGTCTAGTAAGTTGTCTTTCAAGACTAAATTATAAAAAAGTAGATAAGAGATAAAGCTATTCTATTGGAAATGAAATTAACATTTAATGTTTCTTCTTAATGATATGCAACAAACATTAAACCCTGCTGTCAAGAAAGTAGATTTGTTCTTTTGCTTTAATATTTACACATATGTGTTATATTTAATTATAATATATATATATATATATATATATATAAATAGTTACCATTAATATGAGAATCTGTAGAAAATAAAACCATACATGAAAGAGGCAGATTAATAATCACGAATGAAACAACATCAAAAGGGGCATGAAAGGGGCTTGTGGTAGACTGCTTCCCTAAGATGAGTAAGGCCCTGGATTTGATATCCAACACCTCAAAACAAAGCAAGAAGACACAAATGGAAACCTTAAGTTTAACAATCATTTAGCACACAAATATTGAATTTATGTAGATGGGCATATGTAGACAACTCTTACTTATGTCCAAATAATGTGATACTCATTTAGTCACATTTAACTTCTTACCTGGGTCAGTGGAAGCCATACCTCTCCTTTCGCCTCCTCACTCCATCCCTCTTCCCTTGCTTTATTGGGTATAGCCAATTGTAAGACTATTGATATGAAATATTTAACAATGTTGGTAATGTCCCTCATGGGAACTATAGGAAATGATCAAGAATGCTAAAACTTTCTCCCAGTTCAATTGCAAACCCTCATTTCTACCATCCACAGTTATTGCTGTCCTAGGGTAAATTTGCATATACTGCATATGCAAATGTATGCTTTAAGAAAACACACTTGAACTTTTGCTTCAACATTTCATAATAAAAGTACAGCTGGCACTCCCTATCTCCAGGTTATGTTTCATAAGGTGTGTTTCTTGATGAGCAGCTGATCAGATAAGCAAAAACATATGTGTCAGCCAACAACACTTTTTAACATTATCCTCTAAAGCATACAGTATGGTAACTAACTGATTCATATTTGTCCTATATTTACTACTGTAAGTGTATAGGAGGGCAAAAATTAAGCTCTGTACAAACATTATGCCAGTTTATGGAATGCAACCAGAGAACTTTGGTATCCATGGTGTTTCCCAGTCTTGGAACCCAACCTGCAATGGTTTCCAGAAAGACTGTGCTGTTTCAGAATTCTTCATAAGTGATCTACTAAGCAGAGTCCCATAATATTTATAAATATGACTTACTGGGATACAATTAGTATGATTTTGGCTTCATACTTGCAAATATTGAATATTTTCATATATTGCTATTTAAAATAAATACTCTCCATTCCCTTCCTCATAACTCATCAACACATCTTTTTTTGAAGAATCTTATCATCATAATTACGACACAGCTCAAAAGAAGGTTTGGGCACTTTTTGGAAAGCCAAGCCAGGAGCTAAAAATCACAGTATCAAATTCCTTAAGCACCTGCATGGATTCTCCACTAAGCTGTATTTGGTATCAGTGTGGCTATGGCAACTATACTCATTCACACGTAAGAAACTTAGTATAGACTGCTCACCACCTCAGCTGCATTTGACTCAGACAAGGTACTCACCCTAATAAGACCTAAATTCCAAGAATAGAACACAATAAAACATTTCATAGCAAATCTGTTATTGTTATAAATTGACTAATGGCCCTTTAAAACATCCAGAGAATAATACACTTGAGTGTTCTTATCACATACCACAAGGTAAACAAAACAAAACAAAAACAAATAAAACAGTTGAAAGGTAAATACCAGGATAGGTGGCCCATGCTAACTATTAAGAGATAGAGGCAGTTTTATAAATACATTGCTGTTTAGACTAGGTAGAAAAATTCTGTGAGAAAAACTATAAAAATAAGAGGGAATGGGGGGGGGGGTGGAGTGAAAATTCATGACTCAAGTATACCCACAACTGCTCTTGTGTATCAGAGCAGTCGGGAAGAGCAAGAGATCAGAAAGCTCTTCATGCAGATTACACACTCTAGGTATGGACTTGTGCAAATAGGCTTGTGTAATTAGTCTTGCACGGTGAGCTCTGATTATCCTTCATGATCTCTGTCTTTGTTGTGGCTCTATGAGCTCTCACCCTAGCCTTTCCTGCTCAACACACACCACTCTCTGTTCTTAGTTTGCAGTCCTGGAAAGCTTCTTATCCAGGGGTTTTTAAATTTTGAGAATTTATGAAGTCTAAAGCATCTCCTGAGCCTGTGAATCTAGCAAGCATAGTAGACTAAAGTTATCCCCCAAGAGCCTGTTTTGCTTGTACCCTAAGGTTATGGTTGGTTTCTTCATGTTTCTTAAGATTCTTGGGCATAGATAATGTGCTGAGTTCCAGAGAGGAGACACTATCTGCAAAGGTTCAGCTGTTACAATTTTTTTTTTTTTTTTTTTTTTTTTAATTTATTTTGCAATACAATTCAGTTCTACATATCGGTCACGGATTCCCTTGTTCTCCCCCCCTCCCGTCCCCCTCACCTTCCCCCCAACGCCCCCCCCCCCCATTCCCATCTCCTCCAGGGCAAAGCCTTCCCCACAGATTGAGGTCATCCTGGTAGACTCAGTCCAGGTAGGTCTAGTCCCCTCCTCCCAGGCCGAGCCAAACAATCCTGCATAGGCCCCAGGTTTCAAACAGCCAACTCATGCAATGAGCACAAGATCTGGTCCCACTGCCTGGATGCCTCCCAAACAGATCAAGCCAATCAACTGTCTCACCCATTCGGAGGGCCTGATCCAGTGTGGACCCCTCAGCCATTGGTTCATAGTTCATGTGTTTCCATTCATTTGGCTATTTGTCCCTGTGCTTTATCCAACCTTGGTCTCAACAATTCTCGCTCATATAAACCCTCCTCATTCTCGTTAATTGGACTCCCAGAGATCCACCCAGGGCCTAGTCATGGATCTCTGCATCCAGATCCCTCAGTAGTTGGATGAGGTTTCTAGCACAACAATTAGTTACAATTTTTAATGCATCAATCTCTGAAGATTGGCATTTTCTTAGGATGGGTGTAGCTAGAGTTTTCCTGCCTGGCCCACAGTCAGGGCAAATCTCTCTCACCTGCCAGTCCCACAGCCGCTCAGACCCGACCAAGTAAACACAGAGACTTATATTGGTTACAAACTGTATGGCCGTGGCAGGCTTCTTGCTAACTGTTCTTACAGCTTAAATTAATCCATTTCCATTGATCTATACCTTGCCACATGGCTCGTGGCTTACCGGCATCTTCACATGCTGTTTCTCATCATGGAGGCTGGCAGTGTCTCTCTGACTCAGCCTTCCACTTCCCAGCTTTATTCTCCTGCTTGTCCCGCCTATGCTTCCTGCCTAGCCAATGGCCAATCAGCGTTTTATTTATTGACTAATCAGCAACACACTTGACATACAGACCATCCCACAGCAGATGGGATCCAGTAGTGCCACATCATTTTCTTCTTTGAGTGTTTATCTCATTTGTTCCTATGACTGCACAACAACAATGACAAGGTAAAGTAAATGAAAGAGGCCACTCAGCCATGACTTTTGAATGCCTCCCAGCTTACCACTTTTTTCCAATCTTTCTCATTCTGGGTCTCTTTAAGACAAGTTCCCAGGGTCTCCCAATGAAAATGATTTTTTGAACTTTTTTTTTTTTGGTTTTTCGAGACAGGGTTTCTCTGTGTAGCTTTGCGCCTTTCCTGGATCTCGCTCTGTAGACCAGGCTGGCCTCGAACTCACAAAGATCCTCCTGGCTCTGCCTCCCGAGTGCTGGGATTAAAGGCGTGCGCCACCACCGCCCGGCCTTGAACTTTTTTTTTAATAATGCAAGAATGTGTATTTATATATCAAAAATCCTTTGGACATTCCTTGTCTTGCATTGGACATGCTGGACATATTCTTATGTAATTTCTTTCTCATTTATTCTAGGTATTTTGACTAATATCCATAGAAATTATGCCTTGTGATTCCTACTAATATGTATTTGAGAAATGGATCATCATGAAAATCAAAGAAAAAAATGCTAAGTAGTACTTGAGACCATCTTTCATTTAAAATGGATCTCTTTAATTGAATTGAATGTAGTTGACTGAATGGCTTTGCTCCTGGTTTATTTTACCTTTTGTTTCATGGCTTACCTGTACATTTTTATGACTTAATTTATTTTCTCTTAATATTGATCATTTAAATTATGCAGTTTGGAACTTGGTTGTAGCACAGTGGACAAGAGCTTATCTACTATGCACAGAGCCTTGGGCAAGATCTGTAGCTCTACAAAAATTAATGAATTAATTAAATCTGTAATTATATCATAGCCACTGCATGTTTTGATAGATTGGGTTTATGAAATATCTCCCCAAAGTGAAGTGCACTTTAATTTGCAACTCGCTCATTACATAGTCCTTGAGATAATATAAAATATTAACCAGGATAGCATTTGACTAATAATTTAAAAATTATTTTTGCCCATCAAAACACATCCAAAAGGTGCTTTAGGAGATCTCCAGTGGGCAGCTTGTGTGATGAACATTTTAAAATTTTCTGTTTTGGTAATTTGTTTTCGAAATGTTCATTTCCTGGGCTTCAACATAGAAAAAGAATAATTAATGACATTTTCAGAAAAAATACATTTTTTATTAGAAATCGGGTGGTTCATTGACAAATTTCAGACAAACAAACAAATAAAATTATCTGCTTAGTTCAGTTTTTACAAATCAGTTGCTTCTGCTAATAGACCTAAAATCTGAAGTCAGTCATAGCAAAGTTCAATAGTTAAAGATTAACAAGGCTGTCAGAAAATGTTTTTCTTTTCTTCTTTTTCTTTCATTATTTTTGACTGAAACAAAACAGATGGTATGGTAGTCATTTAAATTTTAGATTAGTTTAGTTGAGTTTGTAGCATAGGCTCTGTTAGAAACACAGGACTTGAGATGGAGTTATGCAGGCCACATGGGTACTTGCAAGGGTCACAAAAGTCTTTTTTAATTTTTTTCATGACAGGGTTTCCTCTGTGTGGTTTTGGTTCCTGTCCTGGATCTCACTCTGTAGACCAGGCTTGCCTTGCACTCACAGAGATCCTCCTGGCTCTGCCTCCTGAGTGCTGAGATTAAAGACATGCTCCACCACTGTCAGGCAGATCACTGGAGTCTTACAGATGGGAACAGAATTGTCATGGTCAGGAGTGATGGTAAAGGCTAAAAAGACTGGTATCTACACAGAACACACTAAGACCAAGGTCCTTCACAAAGGAGACTTATTTGTTCAGGAGGGACAAAAGGCAGGGGTAAGAGACAAAGACAGGAGATAGAGGACAGGGAAGAAAATTAAAGAGGGAAGGAAGAGGGGGAACCGACATTTGACCTGGAGGACTGCCTCTGGATAGAGAGGAGAAAGACATGGCCCATAGGCAAATGGCAGCTTATAAAAGTAAAAGGGGAAGCCCTTTTTTAGGATGAGTTGGTTAATTTTGATTCATGTTAATTAGGGCAGCCAAAAAGGGGCTTTTGATTGTTGGACTTCAATACTCTGGTAGCTGAATTTTGGTAGTCAGCCTCAGGGGAAGGAAGTGGCAAAATAAGGGAACAGACTTTAGCGCCTAGCTTTAAGAATGTAATCTAATGATTTTTAACAAGAAAGAACAAATGGGGGTGTGGCAAGGCCTGCCAGAGCCACATTTGCCATTCTTGGGATTGCTGGCATCCCTTCAAAGATTGGAATCACCAAGAGTATAGTAAAGTTGATTCCTGAGGGAGAATGGAGAGGCAGGATGTGGAGGGAGGGTGGATCACAGAGCAACTGTGAAATCTAGGACTAACTGGTACTTTTTAGTCAACATCAGATCAATATGAATGAAGTGATAAAAAACATTGAGTATTTAGTCCAATGAAAGAAGAAAAGACTACTGGTAATTAAAACCTACCCTACAGGGCTTGTGTGTCTTTACTGACAAAACCTGGACAAACAAGGAAAACCAGGGAATGAGTAAGTGTCTAGAGTCTGAAGAAAGCTAGAGACACTTTCTTTATTCTGCAAGATGGGAGGGAAGTTTAGAAAGCTCTATGGGCTGGCCTGATCAAAGAACTCTGTCCATGCAGAAAGCAGGTTGTGGAGTTAACAAAATGGAAAAATCAATGTTCCAGTTTTTCACAAAATTATCGTGGTGAAACATACATGAATAAAGAGAACAGAAAGAGAACACAACAGAACAGATAACCCCTATTACTATGGGCTGAATGCTTGAAAAAAAAAGGAGTATGTTTTGCTTCAGAAGGAGTGTTTTCGTACCATTTCATTTAGTACATTACCACGTGATCTAGAGTGAGAAAGGGATGACACTGCTATGTGGGCGTCAGTTTTTGCTCACATTGTAAAGCATTCAAAGTAAACAGGATTTCATTCAAACAATGTAACAGAGGTCGCTAAAATGGTAACTATCTTGTTTCTGAATGGCTTGACACAAAGAATAAGTATCAAGCAAAACACCCTGAAGGAAAATTGAGAATGTGTAGTGATTTGAGTTTAATAATTACAAGCATGCTAATTCAGCCTCTTAGATTATGTGTTTAGGTTTAAATTTCCTAGGGATTGTAATCCTTCCATTCAGGGATACCAAATCCTCAGTTTTTATCAGATAGCCCCTGCCTTTCTCCTACATCTCTTTTCCTTTCATAGTTTTCCTTTCTTCTTTTTCTCTGTCCTTTCTTTGTCTTTCTTCTCCGTCCTTGACTCTATTGTGATATTGTGATGGTCACTGATTTTAAGGCAACATATATAGAACTTTAGATCCAATCTCTAGACCATTTTTAATGTACTAACATAATTATAACATTAATGATGGGATTGTTTTGTTTCTATTATTCATTTCCTCTGGTTAGTGTGTGTGTGTGTGTGTGTGTGTGTGTGTGAGAGAGAGAGAGAGAGAGAGAGAGAGAGAGAGAGAGAGAGGGAGGGAGGGAGGGAGGGGAGGAGGGAAGGAAGGAGAGAGGGAAGAATGGAGGGAGGGAGATGCATCTGTGTGTGAAGCATGAAAGTAGGAAATAATCATGGCATGGCTGTTGTCACATGTATTCTGCACTGTCTCCCAAATTATTTGCATTAAATTGTCCACCATCTTTGGATCTGTATGCGATTATTATCAACTTCTGTCTTACAATAACAGAAAATGAGTCTCAGGCAACTTCATCAGTCAGTAAAGAAAGCACTGATCCACATTTATCCCTCCAGTTCAAAGCCATGTCCATGGTGGAATCTTAAGAATGTGGCTGAGCAGAGATGATATGGACACCATAGCTCCTGATTTTCATTTCCTCAGTCTAGGTATTTTTGGTACAAGTTTTCCTGAGACTTGGTCTTTGTGTCTTTTTAATACACTTGGCACGTTACTAGTGAGTGTGCACTTTCATGTCCTCAAATTTGGAAGCATAGACTTATTGAAAAGTGTCCAATTATCAGTTTTGAAGTACACATTTGAGTAAATTTGTTGAGGATATCTACATTCCCCAAAATGTGTGATTCATTTTCTCCATTTAAGCATTAATGATGTCTAAATGTATAGTCTGAGGGAACTTGAATTTAGAAGATGGTTCCTCCATTATGTCACTAAACATCTCTGAAATTTGGGACTAACTTTTAACATGTATTGGATTCAGCTTCCCTATGAATAATGTGAGGTTGTCTAGGTGGTTTATCAGGTTACTCTACCTGCTAATACTTTAATAGCAAGAATACAGGTTTAACATGCATCTATATCTACAAGTTATAATTGTCCCCACTTAACCAGTTCTTATGAAGACACACCTCTATCTCAAGAGAATGCAGTTTCTTATGCTTTCCTAGAACTTTCTCCTCCACAGAGAAGTAGAACATGATGTCCTCAATGTGTCCAATGAATAAATACGTTTAGCTTTCACAGCACATAAGAACATTGAATTCTGTTCCAGTTCTAACCCTTTATGGCAGATTATACTAGCTTTGTTTCTGAAACTCTAAGTTTTGCCTATGAGTAATTTTTCATTTATGGCCAGAATATTTTGTGTTCTGGGTTATTTATGCAGAATTTGCTGATCACTCCAGCTATTGCTTCATGGTACTCAGAGTGATGTTTTGTTTTCATGAACCCATTTATTATTCTATGCTGGGATGTTCTAGGCAGGCTCACTGAAGATTTAAAGGCCAATTGAATATCCATGCGATGATCAAAATGGCTGAACTACATAGCACCCAGTACTCATATAAATGAAGCAGTGAAAGGAGAATTTATTTTAAAACCAAAAATTTTAAAAAGAAATTATTTAGTATCTTTCCTCTCCATAAGTAAACTGCAGTGGAAAAAGGAATTGGAACTAGTAAGAGAAAATTTTCCAGATACTAAAGGAGGAACTTGATGGCTTGATTTTTTTCTGCTTAGAGTTCTCTAGTAGGTAAAATTCTCTTTCCTCTCATGTTAAGAAATGGCACCACAAGAATCCTTCTTGTAATCAGTACAGTTCAAAAGTTTCTTAGGATGTGAACATGTTATTGGATACACTTTCATTCTTAGGAAAATAGCCTTACTGACATACAGTAGCATTCTCTTTTTTTTTCTTTTTTTAATGCAACACTTCTAAAATATACAGTCATTTCTTCCAAGACAGCAAAAGAAGTTCTCTTAGAAGCTGATGTTTGACAACTCACAAGGAACTCAGGCACTCATGCCCACTTTTTCCTATGGATTTCCATCGTACCACCTTGGGTGCTTTACAGGGTTCTGGTAGGCTCTGGTTCCTTCTGACCCACCAATTCATCCTTCCTCAGCATTGCTTTATACCTTTTACATTATTGATTCAAAAATTTCCTTCCCAAATCTGTATTTACTTTATTTGATTACTTCATGTTTGATTCATCACCACATACCCAAGTTTCTCCCTCATATTTTTCAGAATGGTAATTCATGTTATACTAACTAAAATTTCTCATAAATCACCTTTCATCTTTTCCCCACATACCAATATCTTTACTACATTTTAAATCTCAGTTTTACTGTTTTCTGTTCTATTTAAATACTATGACTTTTATGATTCTATCTCTTACCACTATGCATATTTCTTGGTCTTTTCTCTTAAGTCTTGCCATAGGCCCATTTTTTTCTTCTAATCTCCTGTTCATTACTTTCAATGTGTTGAAACGTACTATCAGACAATCTTTTTAGCCAATAACAACAAGGATAATGATATTTTTGGCTATTCCATGTTTTGTAAAACCTGTTTTTGTTTAAGATTCTATTCTACTCTATAAAAGTATATTGTGCTCAACATTTCCATCGTCAACTTTGGCTAAATGAAACGCTAAGCTTTTTAGAATATTGGTCCCCATTCAAGAAATCAAGGAGGAGAGATTAACCAAACATCATTTGGGATTCTACTATTGCAGACTTTCATTCCTCTAATGAGCCAAGGGATATAAACACATGGAACCAACCCTTCCCCTGTCCTGTATCGTTCACTTTGGGAACTGATTGCAATGTACTTGGACCTTTTATTGTTTTCCAAGTTTTTTATTCCTAGCATTGTGATATAAGGTTGAAAGAAGGCAGCCCCTCACACACACTGATAAATCCTGAGGAATAATGCCCACCCCTTAACTTATGGCTTTGTCAAAAAGTAGACATCTAATTACGAGCAAAAAAGCTGTGCTTAGGAAGAGGTGAGGACACACATCAATTCTACAAATCTGCTCCCAACACCATACAGAGAATTCTTCCCTGCAAGAAAATTTATTTCTGTAGTAATCATGGCTGATGTATTCCCAAAAGAAACCAGAAACATCCAAATTTGAGTGAAGAACAGCTGGGTCTCTTTTATGCCATCAAAATTTGGACTAGGATTTTCTAAAAACAACAGAGCCCGTTCTCATATTCTTTCAAGTCTAAGTCTCTCTTCTTCAGACTCTCTGTGAAATATGCCTCCTGCTCATCTCTTTGCTATGGCCATGTGGAATACCACGAGTCACCCTAACTCCTTTTTCAGTTTTCATTCTCCAGTACTTAGTTCTTTACATCAGCTCTAAATGCAGGTCCCCGACTGAGCTCACACACTTGATGCACTTCTCTTTATTTCTCAAGGACTTCATTGTGGAAGCCACCTATTATGTTTATTTTTCTCCTTTTTTGCCCTTCACACCCTAAATGCAGAAAAGCTCCAGCTATCTCCCACACTCACTTTTCATATGACAGAAAAAATTCATGAGATTAGGAATTGGGCCTTTGCCTTGCTTTGCAATTCTTAGAATGCCCAAGGTAATGAAGTGCAAGTGTAGCAGAAATTGGTTGAACCATGGATGAAATGTTTTGAGAATAAAATAATAAGTATTTTAATAATACCTACAAAAATAAAGTAGGAAGGCTTCTATAATAATTTGAATAGTAATTAGTACATAGAAATTTAGAATTTAATAGAGATGAAATAAATTCCAAACAAAAGTAATATATAATCTTAAAAGCTGAAGCTTACTCAAAGAGACAAACATATATGATTTGAATGTTGAAAATATATTTAGGATAATTAACTGATGAGAGTAGTGATTACAAAAGGTAGTGAAATGAATCACATTTTTGGTTTTGTGTTATGTGATGCTCTGTTGGTCTTCGGTTTGTTGAATACCACAAAATACATTTTTTAAAAATTTTCCTCTGAAATCTAGAGCTACTGTTTCCCAGGTGAACATTGGCACTTTATGAAATATGATTGGAGGTACTGGATACTGCAGAGAAGGAAAGTGTGTGTTTTGAGTAGTAATTTAGTTATCTTGATGAATGCTTCCTTGTAGTTGAAAAGAGACAGTTCCAAAAGATTAACCTCAAAGAAAAGGAAGAGATGGATAGAGCATCTGTGTAAACACTGCATAATTGCAAGAAAGTGGTTCATAGAAATACCTTAAATTGAGTGAGATAAACATCAGAAATATTGTGTTATTTCATTTACAACAGTCACTATTTCTATTTCCCCCATATCCTGTTATTTTTTATTTTTTTCAATTCTACTCAAAGTTAAAGAAGCACAAATACAAGAATGATTTCAATGGAATATTCTAAAACTCATGCTTGCCCCATATTTTGTATTCATAGCTTGGATCTTCATTATAGTAACTTTGTCTATATTGTTCATCTTCTCTATCAATCATCTTACTACTTGAGAATGTTTCTAATATCTAGCTTCAACACAATAAATTTATAATAAAGTATATAAAGGAGAAAATGCTGTAGATATGGCTGGATAGCTTACAAAAGGAGAAAGAAAGGTCCTGTGTCGGTGTCATCTAGATGGGGTATTGGGTGGTAAGAGCAACCAATCAACCAAGATGCACTGGAAACCTGACCATACCTGTCTATAGTTTCTATTTCTATTATATCTTATCAGAGCAGCAGTGAGTGGCCTTGACAGAGATCCTATAGTCTCCAAATATATATATATTGGCTGCTTCCAGTAAAATACTGCTGGCCTGGCATTAGTGTAGTGAGGGAGGTGGATGGAGATCTTTGAGGATTCTGACAGGTTCCTGTACCAAGAGCCCCCAGGGCTTGACAAAGACTGGCTGAATGCTTATCTCCAGAGAGCAGGCTCATTCCTGCATACAATGCATGTTTGAAACAATGTTAGTAAACTTTTCAGAGCTTGTCAAATCAATTAATTACTGTGATTCTTCCACCTTTTATTTCAAAGGGGAAAGAATACAGTTATATTTTTGTGTGACTTTCAAAGAGTGGCATTTACATTATTTCTTTTCAGAATATTGAATTTTTCTGTGGCTCCATTTTCAGTGATATTTTAAAATTTATGTGGGAACTAGAAATAAATATTATCTGGAGTGTGTTTTCATAGGAAATTTAATCATCACTATATCCCATTCCATTTATCTGATCTCTTACAATTACATAATATATCAGACCAAGAAAGATGTGCTATAATTGCCTTCCTTCACTTGCCTTGAGGTGCTGACCATTGCTGAATGGTGCTTGTGCACATACAGTCGGACTTTCTGTTTTAATCTCTTAGCAGTAAATGAAAGCCCCTGGCTCATATAATGAAACTTGTAGTGTCTCTTATTTTGAATATGACTGGCATTTTATTCATGCATCCTTGCTTTCTGTGTGCCTGGCGTAACACAGTGTTATTTACTAATATTTATAGAAAAATAAAAGGGAGTTGTACCTCCTTTTTATCTGACTTTACTCTGTTCTTCAACATAACAAAATACAAATAAAAGGAAAATGAACTTTGAGGTTTTTATTGTTTGTTCCTCATCAGTGCTGTTCTGTTTTCCTGTGTATTCCCCCCAAGACATATTTCAAAACTATTTGCATTGCCCTTGTTTGATTTATACACGCCCTTATAAATTGTGTTTATCACAGTTGCTGAAATCTGGATTATGTTAAATTGAATCCATGCTCTCCTCGGTTCATTCTATGGTTCCCCATTCAGACTTACAGGGGGAAAAAGGGTCTTTCTGGTCTTAAAGTGTACTTCTGGTGGATATTTGTTTTCTTGGTGTGTTGTGAATTCAAAGATGATTTATTTTTATTTGAGATTTCATACCTGCATATATTTTGATCAATCAATATTTCATTCTGTCCCTCTCAATTTTCCTATTCTACCCCACCACCACTTTCCCTACCCAGCTTCATGCATTCTTTGTTAACTTCCCTTAAGTCCACTTGGTGTTGTCTGCAGGTGCAATGGTTGTAGGACCATCTCCTGGGGCATAAGTAGCTTCTGATGACCCACATCCCTAAGAAATTCAGCTCTCTTCATTTAGGAATGAGAATTTGTTTTGGAGTCCCATAATGTTATGCTCTAACATCTGGAGACACATTTGGAATGACTTGATTTCTTTCAGAATCACAGGTGCATGTTTCTTCTACCTGAAAGTTTATAGTGTTCTTTATTCTTTATATTTAATAACAATGTTAAAGGATGTTTGAGTGGATCATACTCATTAAATTTATATTACTTACAATGAAAGATTCTACAGTGCATTTAGATGATCAACCCAAATTGTATCAACTCAGTAACTGCTAAACCTAGGGCCAGAAACCTGTTCCTATATGTTTTCTCCTTCAGTTTTTTTGCAAATCTTTCATTCTAACAATTTTACTGCAATGTGAATGCATCTGTGCTAATAGCAAATATCATTTTAGACAGAGCTTATGATTTTTTAAACTCATGTCACTAATATTGTGGAGGGAAGAATTCTGAGTCTTTTTATAAAGGAAGAATGCCTGTAAGACATATAGCTTTTACTGAGTATATAATCCACTGTATTCTAGTTAGATGGAATTAAGAAGAAGTTGGGGTTTAGCATTTTGCTTCCACTTTCTCTGCTCTAATTGGAAGTGGGTTAGCAGAGTGGAAGGTGGGAGGCAGAAGACATGGTGAACACAACTACTTAAAATAGGTAATGTGAGCCCAGAGGGAGGAGAAAAGAGGTCCACAGCTGTCACAAAATAAACAGGTTTGGAAACTGTGCAACACCTAAAGGAGAGAGCCTTATAAGATTCATACCACTCCCCTGTTAGGTTCTGAGTAGGTGTCTAAACAGACCATATCAATCTGCAGCAATCTTTTTTTAATTAAGAATTTTTTTATTCATTTTATATACCAATCACACATCCCCCTCTTCCCTCCTCCAGCCCCTCCAACCTCCCTCTCCAACTCACACCCATTCCCTCCTACAAGATTGTAAGGTCTCCAATGGAGAGTCAGCAGAGTCTGGTACATTGAGTAGAGGCAGGTTCAAGCCCTCCCCCTGCCTCAAGGCTGTGTGAGGTTTCCTACCACAGATAGTGGACCCCAAAAAGCCAGCTCATGCACCAGGGATGGATTCTGATCCTACTGCCAGGGAGCCCCTTAAGCAGATCAAGCAATACAACTGTCTTGGTTGTCCATAGCTACTTTGGAGAAAATGGCAGACTCCCTACCAAAAGCCTGTTTGCGAATCTGTAATGCTTTTATTCATTCATGAAATTGTGGATTCCAGAACAGCAGACTACCTAATTCAATTTGCACTTCCCCAAGGAAGTGTACAGGTTCAGGCTGCCATTCTCATGGACATCAAAGGGACACCATTTGATGGGATAATGAGTAAACATTAACTAAGTTTATCCATCCTCCTTCTACTGTGCCCACGTTCCTGGAGTCCTGAAAACATTACTAAAAATACAAAAACATGCCTGTCTCCTTGCTGCCAATAATCAGTGTGTGGGTGACTACGTTGTATAGCACACATTCTGAAACCTCCCCTTCCTCTGAAAACTATAGGAAGGGACCCTCATATTCCACAGGGTCTGAACGCTCTGGAAAGACACCATCATACCCTCTTTCCACAGTGTTAATATCTTTCCTAATAAATCTTTTACCCCAAATGGCAACCTTTGAAACCCAAACCCAAGACCGTTTTGAATATTCCTTTCTGTAACCTCAAAACCTCTGAATCTTCTCCGTTTGGTATGATCTGGTCTATTTGGAACATTGTTTCTTTCCTTTACCCTCTCTTTCTCCCTCTATTCCCTGGAATCTATCCTAGGTAATGAGGAATTTGCCTAACTGTAGAGAAGACTTTCAAGCAGGCTTACTGTGGGCACATTGCCTTACTTCTAGCATGTGCATGATTAAGTACATAACCTTCCAGTCTGGAAAGCACAATGATGGATGCATGATTGTCTTTCCACAATTCAGTAATATAAATTTCTTTTTATGATTTTTTTTATTCCAATGTTTCCTGCATTTGCTATAACCAGAATAAGCATAAAAATTACTCCTTTTCATAAAGGTATAATCCACAATTACCCTTCTCTACAGTCTTAATCTACTGTATCAGTATGGTATAGATGCAATATCTTATGTAATACAAACCTTATATCAGCATATTAAATATCATTACAAAGAAAATGTATCTGAAGAAATCTGTCTACATTGAAAGAGACTCACAGAGAAAACAAAAGATTCTTGAAGAAATTTCAAAGAGTAATCTTTAGTTGATCCCATTAATGTGACTGCTGGCTGATGTGTCTGAACTTTGGGAGAGCACAGTGAGCATTTTCTTTTTTTTTTTTTTTAAATTTATTTTAATTTATTTTGCAATACAATTCAGTTCTACATATCAGCCACGGATTCCCTTGTTCTCCCCCCTCCCGTCCCCCTCACCTTCCCCCCAACCCCTCCCCCATTCCCATCTCCTCCAGGGCAAAGCCTTCCCCACAGACTGAGGTCAACCTGGTAGACTCAGTCCAGTTAGGTCTAGTCCCCTCCTCCCAAGCCGAGCCAAACAATCCTGCATAGGCCCCAGGTTTCAAACAGACAACTCATGCAATGAGCACAAGATCTGGTCCCACTGCCTGGATGCCTCCCAAACAGATCAAGCCAATCAACTGTCTCACCCATTCAGAGGGCCTGATCCAGTGGGGACCCCTCAGCCATTGGTTCATAGTTCATGTGTTTCCATTCATTTGGCTATTTGTCCCTGTGCTTTATCCAACCTTGGTCTCAACAATTCTCGCTCATATAAACCCTCCTCATTCTCGCTAATTGGACTCCCAGAGATCCACCCGGGGCCTAGTCATGGATCTCTGCATCCAGATCCCTCAGTAGTTGGATGAGGTTTCTAGCACAACAATTAGGGTATTTGGCCATCCCATCACCAGAGTAGGTCAGATCGGGCTGTCTCTCGACCATTGCCAGCAGTCTGTTGTGTGGGTATCTTTGTGGATTTCTGTGGGCCTCTCTAGCACTTTGCTTCTTCCTATTATCATGTGGTCTTCATTTACCATGGTCTCCTATTCCTTGTTCTCCCTCTCTGTTGTTGATCCAGCTGGGATCTCCCGCTCCCCCAAGCTCTCTTTCCCTCAATTCAGTCATCAGTTTTGGAATACTGAAGAACATCCATCACCTGAGCTGGAACTCAAGGCAAGGGGTATTAAAGCAACCACAGGCCCTTAATATTAACCCAACTCTTAGGTTGTTTTGTTCGTTTGTTTAGGAGGACTTGAGTCATGTAACAAGCATTTACATGCATTAAGTGAGAACTCAGACTAAAGATCTAAATGTAAAGACTCTTAAGCCCAGTTTCAACTGAGTTTACTAAATTTCTTCTGTATATTACAGCTTTTTTCTTAGATTTATTAATGATTTCTGTGAGGGACTTTGATGTCTCTTAAACTCTTCTCGTCCAGAATTCCAAGCTAAAAGTAATGTCATTATGTCATTTCTGGTGATTCTCTAATGTGCATTGCATAAAATTAGTAACAGTGTGGAGTTTGAAGTAGTTGAAAAATTGTACAACAAAAACACTGACAGCTGACTGAGCTCCCAAGTTCATTTATTTTGTTTGAATAGACCAGGTCATACAAACCACTAGTCTACTGGGCTCAAATCTAGCATCTTGGTTTAACTTCTCAACATGTAAGTAATGATATAGCTATGTTAGATCACTGTTCGTCATAATGCTGCTGCACACTAGAACCATTCATACACAAACCAAACTCAGCATCTACAAAGAAAGGGCCTGACACTGATATCATAAAAATAACAGCATGCAATTTTGATAACTTCATTAAAATTATTTTCTAGTGATAAATTGGTTCAGCAGTTAAGAATTCCTTTGGCATAGAATTTACATCATCTAGAATTACAGATGATATTACATCTATTTGTAATCATAAGACAAAAAGCAAAAAGAAAACATTGATTTAAAATTTTCAATGTAATACATTTGCTTCCTTAACTTATGTTTACTTAATGTGAAAAATAAGAATAATAATGCTTGTATCTTAAAATGATTGCAAGTTTTAAATTATTCGTATGTTCCTCCACCTTATGTTGTTCAAAAAAAATTATTGTTCAACTTTGTTTGCTGTGGCAGTAATGATGAAAAATATTTTAGCTCTTGTGAGCAGTAAAATTCTGGTGATTCCTGTAATCAATCTAGGCCTAACTAAGGATTTCAACATTTGTATACATGTTGCAGGATAAATAGTAGTAGTTACAGCTTATCCAGTGGAGAAAAATAGATAACTTAAAGCTAATTTGAGTGTCACAGAGAAGAAACACAGGCCATGAGACAATGCCTGTGAAATTGCAGAAAGGAGATAATCATTAAATGGGTTTATGTATTCAGACATTGTCCAACAGAAAGGTAAAGAGTGTATTGTCAGACATGACCTTTCAGCTGCAAAGCAAATGAAACACAAGAGATTGGGCCATGAGGCGACATTTTACAATTGTGACTAAGTGAAGGTCCTTGGGATTCAAGGTAAATCATTTGAATTTGACCACTCAGGTAAAATTTTCTAACACTTCTGTTCGTAGACTATAATCATTTGAAGCCTTATCACACTTCAATTGAAGGTAATTCCAGCTGTTTCTATTCAGAGTTTATCTTCTACAATAGTCTTAACTGTATGAAATATTGTCCAATCATCATGGTTGCCATATCTAATGGCTCTTCTGCTCATGATCCCATAAATTACTTTAATGGTGCAGTAATTTTCTCATATAGTTTTTGATTTTGTGGCTAATCTTCCAGGAACATATGTTCATAGACACTAAAGAAGGCATTCTGACTTATAGTGGAATGTAATAACAAAGATATACTTTGAGGAAGTAATTTCATTACTGACCCTTGATCAGAGCTTTGGTAAATGACAGAAACTACATGAATACGGTTGTTAATTAGGAGACTAAACATTCCTTTCCACCACCCATGATGTGCTGAGGAGGAAGACTGTGGCCATCCCACACAGTTCATGCCACAGGCTCAGGAGGTAGAAAGCACCATGACCTGGGATAATTACTTACTCTAAACTTGATTCTTTCACGCAGAGTATGTCTCAGAACTGCCATAACGCACTCTATCAGCTTCTAAAGAGTGTTGAGATACTGTAAAATATCAGGGTCCTCAATGCTACATCAAAGCCTATTTAATCCATGTTTTTCCTTATTGTTTCAGTAGCAGGACACATTAACAAATCACCCAGGAGACTTCCTTACCAACTCTGTGGCCCTATAAAAAACATGGGCAACATCTCAGTGGTACCAAAACCTTTTATCAAAAGATGTCATAGTCCAACTCATACCCTACAACTTTTTACTTTTGATTCACAGTTGTTTAAAAAGAGTCTCAAAGCCTTTAATAAGCAGTAGCTGAAAGTACTGGAACTCCAGTAATGCATCATGTTATGACTCACAGTTATGAAATCTGCTGCTGAGATTACAGATCACATTTAAAGGCATGTATCCCTTTATTGAGAGAAATAGAATGAGCTCACCATTTCCAAACACACATTTTAACACTACAAACATGGAAAACGTCAGCACTTATATTTTTAAGGTTTTCTTTCTAAAGTTTAAGAGACAGTTAACCAAATGTACATTTTGCGCACGCGCACACACACACACGCAAACAAACTATAGCACAAGAAAATCTCTGAGCTTTCTTCTTATGATTTCATCACCTATATGTGTCCCAAGTTTTGTTAGATATATTATGTATATAACATTCTATGTGGTTATGAATAATTTTATTTGACACTTCC